>NC_140593.1:1196147452-1197597930 GCF_964204655.1 Triturus cristatus
CCGGCCGGAGCACCTAAACCCAGCCAAGCAAGGGGAAGCTCCCCGGCACAACAGTACCCCGTCCCGGGCCTTTGGCAGTGCCGCAGGACGGGGCCCAGGGCCGGAGCCCCCGTCCTGGGGCCCAGCGGGACCCAGCCGGGGCTCCCAGGCCCAGAGGCGCAGGGGAAGCCTCCCCGGGCCTGCCGGACCCCATCCCGGGCACCCTGCCACGCGGCAGGACCGAGGACGGAGCCTGGGGTGGGGAGGCTGCCCTCTCAGGGGCCCCGGCCGGAGCTCCTGAACCCAGCCAAGCAAGGGGAGGCTCCCCGGGCACAACAGAACCCCGTCCCAGGCCTTTGGCAGTGCGGCAGGCCGGGGGATGGGGCCCAGGGCCGGAGCCTCCAACCCGGGGGCCTGGCGTAAAGCTCCCGACGACGGACCCCGTCCCGGGCACCCTGTCACGGGACAGGGCCCAGGATGGAGCCCGGGGTGGGGAGGCTACCCTCCCGGGGCCTCTCGGGGCCCCTGGGAGCTGCAGAACCCAGCCAAGTAGGGGGAGACTTCCAGTGCACGACAGAACCCCCTCCCAGGCCTTTGGTGAGCCGGCAGGCCAGGGTACGGGGTCTGGGGCCGGAGCACCAACCCGGGCCTGGTGGGGCCCCTGGACCCAGCCGGGGCTCCCAGGCCCGGAGGCGCAGGGGAAGGCTCCCCGGGCCCACCATACACCATCCCAGGCACCCTGCCACGCGGCGGGACTGAGGACGGAGCCCGGGGTGGGGAGGCTACCCTCCCCGGGGCGGCAGGGAGCCCCTGAACCCAGCCGAGCAAGGGGAGGCTCCCCAGGCACGATGGAACCCCGTCCCAGCCCTTTGGCGGGGCAGCAGGCTGGGGGACGAGGCCCAGGGCTGGAGCACACGAGCCGGGGCCCGGCGTGGCCGCTGGACCCAGCCGGGGCTCCCGGGCCCAGAGGCGAAGGGGAATCCTCCCGGGGCCCGCGGGACCTCGTTCAGGCACCCTGCCACGTGAGGTGGGGAGGCGGCCCTCCCCGGGGCCCCTGGACCCAGCCCAGCAGGGGGAGACCTGCCAGAACCCATCCGGGGCAGACAGCCACGCGGCAGGCCCAGGGACGGACCCAGGGCTGGGGAGGCATCCTGGCCCGTCCAGCTGCCGGCTGAGGACCGCTGGGCCGAGAGAGTATCCTGTCCCTAGTAATCCGGAGAAAGGCTACCCCCCTTTCTGGTAACCTGTGCGCACTGCAAGACGGAGGGGACCCTAGTCGCAGACGCGCCCGACCTCCTGGAGCCCTGGCTTGGATCGGGGAGGCAAATGAGCCCTCATCTGAACTTCCAGGCCGGCCCAGCCATCTGGTCGCCCTTATTGGAAAGCATTGCGTGCAACCAGATGGCCGAGGGGAGAGGTGCGACCAGATGGCCGGGACCGAAAGGGCTCCCGTCTGCCCGCCCCGAGCCTTCACAGTAGGGCTCCCACCTGCCCACACAGGGCTCGGGGCGCTCGGGGACCCTGGCTGGGCCTCAGGCACTGGGAGGCCCCCAGGCGCTCTCAGGGCCCGGACGCCCGGCGGGAGGACTGCCCGGGGACCGATGGAGCCCGTCCCGGGCACTTTGCCACGCCACGGGACGGGGCAGGGAGCCCCGGACGCCTAGGAGGTGTTGTCCTGGCCCAGCCCATCTGGTTCCCGGAAGAGAACCGCTAGCCCGGGAGGGGTGTTCCCGGCATACCCTCCCCCTACTAATCCGGAGGAAGGCTACCCTCCTTTCTGGTAAACTGGGCACTCCGAGTGACGGAGGAGACCCTAGGCGCAAACGCGCCCGACCTCCTGGAGCCCTGGCTGGGATCCGTGAGGCAAATGAGCCCTCATCGGGACTTCCAGGCCGGCCCGGCCATCTAGTCGCCCCATTGAAAAGCATTGCGTGCGACCAGATGGCCGAGGGGAGAGGTGCGACCAGATAGCCGGGACCGAAAGGACTCCCACCTACCCACCCGAGCCTTCGCGGTAGGGTTCCCGTCTGCCCACACAGGGCTCGGGGGCTCCGCTTCCCGAGGGCTCGGGGACCCCAGCTGGGACTCAAGCCCGGGGAAGGACCACCGGAGCTCTCGGACCCGGACGCCCAGGGGATGACTGCCCGGGAACCATGGAGCCCGTCCCAGGCACTTTGCCATGCCGTGGACCGGAGGAGGGAGCCCCGGACGCCTAGGGAGGTGTTGCCCTGGCATAGCCCATCTAGTCCCCGGCTAAGAACCACCAGCCCGGGAGGGGTGTCCCGGCATACCCTGCCCCTAGTAATCCGGAGGAAGGCTACCCCTCTTTCTGGGAACTCGTGCGCACCGCAAGGCCCAGGGGACCCTAGGCGTGAACGTGCCCGACCTCCTGGAGCCCTGGCTGGGATCCGGGAGGCAAATGAGCCCTCATTGGGACTTCCAGGCCGACCCGGCCATCTGGTCACCCCATTGGAAAGCATTGTGCGCGACCAGATGGCCAAGGGGAGAGGTGCGACTAGATGGCCGGGAACGAAAGGACTCCCATCTGCCCACCTCGAGCCTTCGCGGTAGGGTTCCCGCCTGCCCACGCAGGGCTCGGAGGCTGCAGGGCTCGGGGGCTGCAGAGCTCGGGGACTGCAGGGCTCTGGGGCTGCAGGGTTACGGGGCTGCAGGGTTCCGGGGCTACAGGGCTCCGGGGCTGCAGGGATTGTTTTTCAATCCACATCATGTTTTTCAATAACCAGGAAAGCATTTGCAGGGAGAAAGCGAGAAAGCCAGCAATCCCCTCCATGGTCTCCACTGTCTTGCAAGGTCATGTTACCACTTTGTTTCAGCTGCCCTTCACTCACTAATACTCACGCCACTCCCCACCACTGAGACAGTTACAAAAACAGGAACACGTCATAATGGGCTTGCTGGCTACTAATAAAACATCCTGTGGGAAGAGCTTGTTTCAATTCACAGGCTGATCATTGTAAAGCACCACATGTCATCAACTGCACTCCTAGCACTGGAGTTCATCTGCATAGTAAGCGTTTAGTGGTTTAGAATACAACGCACAGTACATAAGCAGGCACATAGTTTGTTATGTTGCAGACTTACAGGTTAAAAGCAAATGATCAGTAAAAGGTTTATTGCAAGATAAAATGAACAAAGGTATTTTCAACAGATGGCACCCCACCTTTTCGATGTAGGTTTGGTAAATGTTGATACCAGCATCCAAGTAAATTCTCATTACTCAGATTTTGAAAACTGCAACCTACCAGGTGCACCAAAGAGACACTTTGCACATGCACGGTCTCTAAAGCCCTGTGCCAACCATAATAAAAACAGTGGTAAAAAAATTATACAATACTATCACATAACACTTTAATGCTGTCATATATAAGTACTGCAAGAATTTGTTACTGTTACACAAATTAACAGGATTCATCTTATCATCCTCAGAAAGTCCAAAGACCAAGTTAGTCCTGCCAGGATCCGGCCATGTGACCCAGTGATAACGGTACAGTGACCAAATGAGCTGGCTTAACACTTTCTTGCAATGGCCTTGACATCTAGGTGGTTGTGGGAAATCCAAATCACTGACTGGAAGGGAGGTATGGTCAGACTATACCATGTTTATGTCAAACCAGATAGATGCAACAGTGACCCTCTAAACACCATGCAGTGGGAAGTGGGTTTAGATTTAATAAAGGATTCCTGGATTTGAATCTACCCATGCTATGATCTCTGCATTTTGATGATTGTTGGCTGTGATACTTCTAGCCAGTCGGATAGCTCAGTGGGTTGAGTGCCTGCTGCAGGCATATGTGTGTGTGTAACATGCACATCACAAGTATGAATTCCACTAAGGCAGGCAGTACCTTCTGTTCTTGAGAGGTGAACAAAATGAGTATCATGATTTTACTAGATAAATTTGACAGCACTCGTTAAAGGGAATTGACACATTTCATATTGTGTTTAGCTCTATATCAAACGGAACGGTAAATTTAATTTGGGATGCCATGTATGCCTGTGGTTACACAAAGGAGTAACGGCGGATCAGCTACGGGCACTTGGGTGCTGCATCTGCCTGGGGAACACTTACCGTCTGGCCATGCAATGTCGAAGCACATTGACATTAACAAAGCCAATAACTCTTGCATTGCAGAGACCGGTTGGTGTTGCCAATGCTTGTTTATTTTTAATCATTGTATACTACGTGTTATTATCCCACAGGTCAAAGGGGCTGAGAACGTTGCTGCCTGCTCCATGTCCCGAACCTGAAATGTTAACATTAGGAAGAAGAGTATGTTGCGTGACTTCCAGAGCTACCAACTGTAGTACTGTGAATTCTACAGTTCTTATTTTAAATAGAGTTTTTGACTTTGTCATGACACATTTCTGCACAATGGAAACAATGTTTGAAACACGATATGCGTTGCGCGGAGAGTTGCATGCCCTCTTGTTTTTGGTTAATTAACATGATGTGTTGCGTTGTATGAACATTGCACGCCTGCCAGCCCCAGCCAATCAGAAAGAGCAAGATTGTAAAAAATAAATCTGTATGTGTAGAGAAAAGAGTTGTTCATAACTATTGGCTCTGGCTCATTCTCATTGTATCCCAAAGTTATGAATGTGTGTGGGGAGTGGTATGTGTCCTAGGGAAAGACCGAGATTGTTTCGCTCTGAAAGATAGATTACAGAGGAGGCCTCTGAAGACTGCTGTAAAATAACATGTAAGAATGTTTTCCCGTTCAGAATGGCCGTATTAGAATTGTCTCATCCTCAGAGCATCCAGCTCACAACGCAGTACACCATGATATGCTTCACTGCCACCAGATAGGATGGGGATGAGTAATATCTGTGAAGGGGTGGAAGGGGAGCACGGAGGGAACAAGCGGACACAGGCAACGGGAGGGAACAGACAACAGAGCCAGCTACAAAAGATGCATTCTGTAGAGTGGTTCAACCAACAACAATAAAAATAGCTCCCAAAAGCACAAGCAGTGTAAGGACACAAGTACTTGGGCCATGCGGCAGGAGACAGTCACATGCAAGAAGAGGGAAGTGCCCACCGCAGAGCTGACCAGTAGGAAGCAAGCAATTGAGAGTGGCTATGAAGCCAATCAGTGGTAAGTAATGGGCGGCCACCAATCCCACTAGCAGTAAACAATATGTCTCGAAGAGACAGTGCATGTGTTGTTTAGGTAAGACCTAAAAAGGAGCCAGGCCGTCTGCATCCAAGAGACTACCACTTTCTCTCACTAATGCGGGCATTCTAACCACAAAAAAATATTAAACTGTGAACCGAGGAGTCCAAAATCCAAATAGGTTTGTTTGTGCTTAAACTTATCTTGGCACTTGGAATGCAAAACGTGTGTGAAAATCGAACAAATGGGCAGGGTCATTCAATGTCAGGACAGAGATGATATCAATCCAGTGGCTTAACTTCACAATCTATAACCAGTATGAAAGAAATTTGGATTGGAGGAGTAATTTGCAATTAACCAGATTAAACTCTCATTTTAACTGGGCTTGCGGGTCGGCTTTAGAGATGTGATAGCTGTTACATTGGTTGTCTCTGGCCAATCTCCCAGTTTGTCTTTAAAGGCAGTCATGTTGGGTCTACTTCTCAAAAGCTACCTTTCTGTTTTCTTGGGGTGTTAACTGAAGAATCCGAGGATGCTTTCAGAATCTGGGGATGCTTTATCCATCTGCTTTCAACACCTTTGCTCCTGCATTAGGAATCATCTGATGAAATGACATCTCTCAGCCCCAGAGCATCAGTGTTGGTTCAATACAAACTGCTCAGCGACTAACAGCCGTCTGTTTGATTAGCCTTGATTAAACAACCGAGGGATATTAGGGAGGTTCAGGATGCTAGGCAGGATTACAAGTGGTCCTTCGCAGACAGGAAGAATTTCTTGAACAAAAGGGAGTGGGAAGAGCTGGAGACAGCAGCTGCCCAGAATAGCAGTAAGGCATTCTGGGATCTAGTAAATAGGTTTCGCCAGCGGGATCCACCCTTAAATCATCTCCTCATCTGTAATGTTTCTGACCATGAGTGGTTTAAGCCTTTCACTTCTATTTATCAGCTGCCTGCAGAGGAGGTGTGCAACGGAAGGTTACCTGTGCACTTAGTTAATTCTTCCGGCCTTAAAATCTCACTTGAGGAAGTGGAGGGAGTCATTAGACAGAGTTCTAGTGGTAAAGATCCGGGCTGGACAGGGTGCCCGTGGACCTACTTTAATGTAATTTATAACTTTGGGAACCCCTGCTCATCAATTTATTTAATAAATCTTTGTGCTGAATTCCTGAGTCCTCTCCATAATTGTTCCGATCTTTAAAAAGGGAGATAGAGGGTCCCCGAAATGTTTTAGGCCGATATCTCTAATTGACAGTTGAGTGAAGATCTTCAATCGTCTGCAGTCCTGGGTTAGTGACAATAACATTCTGTTCCCCTGTCAGTATGGTTTTCATCCTGGGCTAGGTACATTTGATCAGTGCCTGAGCCTACACTTGATAGTGATTAAATATACCATTGCAGGTGGTGCCTGATGTACCTGGCCTTCATGGGCTTTCTTCCTTGCTTGACTGCGTGAACAGGGCCAAGCGTGGATGATTCTGATAAATTTGGGAGTAGAAGCTCCCTTGGTAAATTTGTACTCCCTACATGAACATTTAGGGGCCAGGGTGCGATACAGCCTAACTGGAGACATTTCTGATGCTTTTCCTTTAGCGAGTGGGCCGTGCCAGGGGTGCATTTCGCCGCCCCTGCTTTTTAAATTATTTATATAAATGAATAAAGCATCCACTTGTCCCTTTCTAGCAGTGATGTACTGTAGATTGGCAACACATTTGTCCCGACATTACTATATGCCGATGACGCTGTCTTAATGGCAGGGATGTCCTGCGCATTCTAGTTTCATTTCTGGGCAATTTAGATATGGCAACTATTTATGGGAAATCCTAAATAAGGGCCTGCACGGTAAACAGCGTTTACAATGCTGTCAACACAACGCGGGTAGGTAACAACGCGGTCGTTGTAACGACCGCGTTGTTACCACGCGTGGCATTACATCGCAAGTCGTTTCAACGACTTGCGCTAGGTGGTGTGCAACACCAGGGAATGTGTTGGATTTTAAATCCAACACCTTCCCTGCTGTTGCGCAAACTGGAGTAGGAATAGTAATTAATACTATTCCTAATTCCAGTGCGCCCCCTAGAGCCTACCGCGTAGTAAAAGCACACCTTATAACGTGCTATATTCACCTGCAGACCAGGCAGCAGAAACCTGTCATCCCTCGAGTTGCCAGACCATTCTCTGTGTTCAGTACAGAACTTTTGTTACCTTTGTTTCCCCCAATTCTTGTCAATCCCAAGTGAATGCAGCCATATGAAACTGAGTAGGGCGGCTGGGTCCTTATTTAACCTAGTTCAGAGGGAAGTCAGGGCCACCATTTGCCCCTACATCAAGAGGTTTACTCTTCAGTGTGTTCCTACTGCTAGACATGGAGCGGGGATTTCCTTCCCCATTACATTAGAAAGTGTTTCACTGGCTTTGGTCTCCCTGAGATGTTTACTGCCCCTGAGACATTGTTGGGGAGAGGATGTGGTCTCACGGCTAGACTGCCGACTTTGGAGCTGAGAAACCATGGTTCGAGCCTTGGGTCGACTCCATATCCTGTGATTCTGGGCAAATCACTTAATCTCCCTGTGTCTACCAAAAAAATGAATGTGTTCTTGTGTAATGTAACTGGTGCTCATGTAAAGCGCTCCAATATCTTTGGGTCAAGTTCACGCTATATAAATCTACAACAACAACAACAAAAAGTAAATGCGATTAGAGGCAGGTAAAGTCTCATCATGCAGAGTTTATCTTGTCCCGTAGAATGAGGAGGTTTTTAACAAGCTCTGTGTGCAACTATGTTATTACTCTAGCCACAGGCGATTTGCCATTCTACCTAACTCTGGGGTTCTCAGGTGGGAGAGGTACCTTTTCTTTAGATTCAGGGCGAATACGTGAGACATCAATTTACCGTTATGATCTTGTGTTGAGACGACAGAGCAATCTTTATTGCATTTTATGTTCTTCTGCAAATTTTACAGTTTCTTTTTCTATCTCTGTCCTAAGCATATTTTGAAATCATTTGCTTTTACAAAGTGTAGGGCGGCTCTAAGGTATCTTCAGATGTTAGCTAGTCCTGGCATCTGTTGCAGTGTTTGCTGTTTTCTCAACATGTTTATAGGAAATCGGAAATTGGTGGAGGGGTAATGGTAGTGGGGGTTGTTTGCTGCTCGGACACTGCACCTTATGTAGTAGTTCATTTTGCACCACAGTCATGTTTTCTTTATTTGAATGAATTCTGTACTGAAGTTTTTAAAGGTTTTTGATCTGTTTTTATGTAACCGGTTTGAACTGTATTCATGAATATGCCTTACATAATGTTGGAAGTTGTTGGAGGGGTACCTGCAGCGGAAATAGCATTTTTTTATTTATATCAATGTTTAAACTGTGATTTTGATTTTTTATAATTTTTATCTAAAAATTGAATAAAGATTCTTTGAATTAAATTGGCAGTCATTTTGTGCGGGATGGTTGGTAAAAGTTTCCAATCCATAGCCTTGCAGAGTTGGGGGATGGCTCGGGTCGTTCTTGCCGCCTGTGTGGGGCAGCTTACGAGTCGTTAGTTTATGTTATTTCTTTCTGCCCTAATCTTGGAGCTGCGCAAAAATATTGGCTAAAACTGATGTTCAGATGTTTGTCCATTTGGTCTTGCTCAGCTGCATTGGATATTTGCTTCAAGGGCGATTCCAGCCAAACAACGGCTCATTTTCTCAAGTATATGAAAAGAAATGAAGAGTCGCGAGTAATAGCCATCCTCAACTGGTGGGGCTCACAAACTTCTTCGTGAGTTGGTGACAGTCTGTATATATTGTAAGTGACGCTTTGCTTTGTTTTAGTATCTCCATTTCAGTTTATCCTTAATATGATGAATTTTATGTCCCATTTTGTAACTGACCACACTGAATCTCAGTGTTTTAGGTTGCAGCCTACCAAGCAGCACAGCTTTCTAGTGTTCTAAAGACATCTTGGGAACATTCAGAAAGTTGACCTAGGAAAGCATTCTGCCCATTGCTTACCATTGGCTTTGTGGTTTGCAACTCATATTTTCTGGCTTTCTTTTTGGTGGCTTCCATCCCGTTGCCCAAACCTTGTTTACTATATTGTTCCACAACTCGCTCTCTGTAAACAGGCCTTTAAATCTTGTTCTTATCTTGCCGCATTTGCTGTGCATTCAAAGACAGAGATCAGATGTCAGGCTCCCTCTTCCGGTGCTTTTTGTGTTTATTTTTCTTTCTCAGACTTCAAAGTGAGAGGATTTATGTGACAATCATGCTGGCTAGTGGGGGCCTGCTTGAGGAAGGCTGTACAGATGTTTTTTTTCTTTTCTAGCACACAACAAAACTGAAATGTCTGTAAATGAACTGTGCTAACTATCAGATCAATCCATTGGGTGAATACATTTCCACACATTATCATTTGTGCACTGTATACTTTTATTAGTAAAGCTGTATGTGAGTGCAAATGTAATGGTAATTTCAATTGAAGATGTGTTGTCTGTAATAGCAGAATACTACCAGACCATGAATACTCCACGTTACCCCACTCCACTCCACTCTACTCTGCACCGCTCCACTCCATTTTGCATCACTCCACACCACTCCACTCTACTCTGTATCAATGCACTCAACTCCACACTACTATGCACCAATGCACTCTTTCGCCACTGCGCTCTACACCACTCCACACCACGCCACTCTATGCGATCCTGCTCTACAAAACTGCACTTTATGCCACTGCATTCAGTGCCAATGCACTCTACACCACTTTACTCAAAACCAATGCACACTAAGCCAATCTACTGCGCACCAAGTAACTCTAAGCCACTAGACTCTACGCCATTCTATTCTAATCTGCTTCACTGCACTCTACGCCATTCTATTCTAGTCTACACCACTGTACTTTACACTACAGCTCTCTATGCCACTCTGTTCTGTGCCACAGCACTCTACGCCACTCTATGCCAATGCACTCCATGCCACTTTACTATACACCACTGTACTCTACGACAGTGTACTCTGCAACACTGCACTCTCTGCCACTCTACTTTGTGCCACTCTATGCCAATGAACTCTACGCCACTGAACTCTAGCCACTGAACTCTACTTCACTGCACTCTATGCCAATCCACTACAAGCTACTCTGATCTTCTGTGCACCACTGCACTCTACAACACTTCACTCTACTCTGAATCTATCTACTCTGTCACTGCACTCTATGCCGCTCTTGCACTCTGCACCACTCTACACCATGCCACACCACGCCACTCCACACCACTGCAATCAACACCACTGCATTCTACGCCAATGCACTCTACACCACTTTACTCAAAACCAATACACTTTATGCCACGGCACTCAATGTGAATCTACTCAGCACCACTGCACTGTACACCACTTTATTCTACTCTATACCAATGCACTCTACGCCACTCTACTCTACCCCACTGCACTCTACCACACTCTACACTGCACTCTCTGCCTCTCTACGCTACGCCACTCTGCACCACTCTACTCTGCACCACTTTATGCCACTTGCCTGCAATCTATGCCAATGCACTCTAAACCACACTAATCTACTGCACACCACTGTACTCTAACACTGCACTCTACGTAACTCCACTCTACACCTGTCTACTCTACTCTGCACCACTCTACTCTATGCCAGTACACACCATCCCACTCTACTATGCACCACTGCACTTTTCGCCACTGCACTCTGCACCAATCCATGCCACTCCACGCTGCAACACTGCACTCTACTGCACTACTCTATACCACTCCACTCTACCTTGCACCACTCCATGCCACTTCACTCTACTCTGAAACAATCTACTCTACGCCATTGCACTCTATGCCACTTCACTTTATGTCACTTTACTCCACTCTGCGCCACTCCACTCTATACCACTGCAATCAAAGCTGCGCCACTCTACTCGATGCCACTATACGCACGCTTGCCCTGTGTAGGAGAGTAGGATCTGCACTTATGTTGCCCCCACTTTTTTCTGATGTTGACACTGGTTTCTGGCTACAGTCAGGCTGGGTCCCTGCTAATCAGGGCCCCAGTCTCTCTGTTCTTTCTAAACGACTTGGAGTGCATATTAGATGCACTAGTGATTGGATACTGTGGTACCTTATAAGCCCCTAGTATATGGTACCTTAGGTACCAAGGGCATAGGTACGTCACAGGCCTACCAGGGGCTGAAGCATGTATTATGCCACCCCTGGGAAACAGACTAAATCTGACACCTCAGGCCTGCTACTGCTGCCTGGGTGAGATAGTGATAGCACTCCTCACAGAGGTATAGGTTCCTATATCTCACCATACACACACATATAAACCTATCAGTCACCCCTATGGCAGACCCTATCAATCCTGAGGGCAGGGTGCTTGGTTTACAATGTGAGGGGGTGCCTCTGCCTGAGCAGGGCCCCTCTGCAGCTGGCAGGGTCTATTCCTTGTGGCTGTTTGTGGATGCGGTTAAACCAAATACTCTTAAGTGCATTATAACCTCCCGGTTAATGCTAACTTTGGAATGACTGCATCAAAACATGTCGTGTTTGGTGTCAAACATCTTGGAATCATACCCCCACACCAGTAACTGGTGTGGGAGTATGATCCCACCCTTCTAGAGGGGATGACATGTACCCACTGTGGAAACACTGTAGAAATCTGAAAGAGCCCTGACATCACAAAATGGATGCCACCAGCACAGGCACTGGGCTGCCCTCCTGCTGCTGACTGAAACTCGCAGTGGAGGAGGCCCAACAAAAGGCATCCTGTCACAGGGAGGTGTCACCACCTTCCAGACAGGATTTAGTGTATTGGAGCTGGGTGGGTGCACTCTTAGAGTGCTTTGAAGTCCTGCACTGGGGGAGCAGTAGGCTCCTCTGTGCATATGCCAGCTCAAACCGGTTCAAGGGCTACCAGCCCGTGCTCTGGCGCGAAACTGGACAAAGGGAAGAGGGTGTAATCACCCACCCCCCTGACCCTCCTAGAGGCGTGGTCATAGAGCTAGTCCCTCCCTTTCTTTCACTATAAGATAGGTACACCTTGCCATTGCAAGTTAGATAATCCTGGAGGTCGCTTTACAAGAAGAATCCTGGTCCTTCGACGTTCCACTACCTTTGGAAGACGGAAGAATCTCCCTTGGAGTCAAGGAGTGACTCCCCTGCTTGGCAGGCACCAAAGCTTGAAACAACAGTTGCAAACGTTCCCGCTCCCGCCGGAGTCCGAAGTCCCTGCAGCCCCAGAAGTAGATTTCCTGACCTCTCGTCAGCCATTTTGAGTCCCCAGCGAAGCTGTGGCGTCTGGACCCCACGAGTGATGAGTAACTGCAATACCTGGGAACCGTGCACTATTGTCAAGTGCAACCCTTTCACGACATTCTACGAACTTGTGCTTTGGACCATTTGTGGCCCAAGCCCCCAGCAGGTTTTGCAGCGAAAATCAGAGGCCTATCCCATCCGGAGTGACCGTGGGCTCCTGTGAAGCATTTCCTCAAGAGGTGTCTTTGCGATCCCTTGCCCGTTGGCTAGTGGGTCCCCTGAAGACTTTCTTATCAACTCAAAGGGCTCCCCCAGTTGCTCCAGGCCTGCCCTCACTTACCCTCACTGGGTAAGTCCCTCAGACCTTGCTGGTCTGCACCATCGACTTTATCCACACCTCACAAGACTTGCTGTTGCCAAGGCTTGTTGGCTCCAATCTGGTTGCCGACACTACAGTCAGCTGCAGATGTTGTGGGACACTCCGAATCAAGCTGCTGGTCATCGTCGATCTCTCCTGGACCTCGTGAGCAAAGAGTCAAAAAACCCTTGATCACCTGAAATCACCCGACATCCGTGGGCATCCATCTTCCTGGCCCCGGGTCACTGGCAAGTGACTGTGAACACTGTCCCTTCAATTTTCAGGTCATCGGCATCTCGAATCCATCCTTGGATTCCACCGGACACTTCTTCAGTCTTCGCAAGCAGCAAACCTTCTTTGGTCTCCATAGAAAACAGCGATGCGACCCGACACCAAATGACACCTATGCATCCGGCTTCCCTGGGAGAGGTAATTTGTGCGCGCCGGTGCCCTAGTGTGTGTTGGCCCTCAAATTACTTACCTTGTAAGTGGCTTGCTTGTAGACTTCCTCGAAGTACCCTAAAACTTTAAAAATCTAACCGCGACTTGCTCCATTGTAATCAATAGAGAACCCGCGGCTGTGCGTCTCCCGTGGGTCTGTTACCTACCTGCTTTTACTGCATTAGTGAAGCCCCAGCGATTCTACAGGCCCTAGGCCTTGTCATTCTGCAAGTCGACTTTCCTAAACCTCTTTTTTAGTATATGGTCTGGTACGCCCCTAGGGCCCCAGCCATATTTGTGCTTAACTTATTGTGAAACGTTGATATTTGAATGTGTTTCTAGCTTCTAATCTCATAAAGAGATTAGTAGAGTGTGTCTAGAAATAAAAACACATATATTTGATATATATACCTGTGTGGTGTCCTTTCATTTGGTAATTCAAGAGATTATAATGTAAAACAAGCTGCTTTACATTCCTCTGAGACTTAGCCTGAAGGCTGCTCTCCACAGCTACCACTAGGATAGCTTTCTTTAAAAGGTTGTCTTAAACCTATCTACCATAAGAGTCGAATTGGACTGGTGCAAGGTGGCCACTATAACTAGTGACCAGCATATGCCAGGCCAACTTCTCACATTGGTGGGCAGCGTGTGGGATTCCAGCTTGCCATTGTTTTACCAGAAAATCTCTATTTGAATTACTAACTGAAAACCACTTAAGGTACTCAAGGTACATATAAAGTCAAGCTTAGTATCAATAAGTTCTACTGAACTTAGAGCTGTTTGTGAAGGGATTTCACACCCTTGCTACAGCTCAAGCTAGGATCAGTAGGCCACAAACTAGTGTAGGTAGGACAACACTGCACAACACTAGATGTCCTTAAGGGATGGAGCCAGTGGATCCACCCGACCTCAGTACAAGGACATGACCTTCTTTGACTTGAAGGCCATGTGTGTTGCAAGACACCTGGGGTTAGGACAGAGTCCCTCCACACAGCACCTGATAAATTTGCTAACGGCAGATGATCTGAAACTAGCTCTAGGACCTAGTGGATCTGGATCAGGGGGTGGGTCAGCCATAGTCTCTGGGTCTGATGATGAAAAACAGGATGACCAGGAGTCTGTGATTGAAGGGCCAGACCCACAAGGGTCTGAACAGGACAGAGGAATTCTCCCTAAGAGAACTGACAGAGGTGAAGAGAGGCCTAGGTCCCTTTCAAGGGAATCTAACCCATCATATCACTCTGACAGAAATTCTGTCCACCAGAGGAACTCTTACTCTAATAGAAGAGAGACCTCCTCTGAAAGAAGGTACAAGATGCTCCAGTATGAGGAAGTCAGGCTTGCCCTCAGAACCAAGCAATTGGCCTTAGATAGAGAAGCCTTTGAGCTCCAGAAAGCTTCTAGAAAAGAGGGGTTAGAAACCCCTGGTGGCAGCAACAGTGTCCCTAGGATCAGAGATTACATTCCAGACCATAGGAACCTGTCCAAGGTTGTTCCTCCCTACCAGAGTGGGGATGATATCCACAAGTGGATAACTGCTATGGAGAGGGCCTGTAAAGTTCAGCAGGTCTCCCAGAAACAGTGGGCAGCAATCTTGTGGCTCTCCTTCTCTGATAAAGGTAGATACTAGCTCCTCACTGTTAGAGTAGAGGATTCTGATGATTATGAAGTCCTGAAGAGTGCACTGATAGATGGGTTTGGCTTAACCACTGAACAGTACAGGTTGAAGTTCAGAGATACCCAGAAAGCACAGACTCAGGACTGGACTGACTTTGTTGATTGTGCAACCAATACTCTGGAGGGTTGGCTGGTTGGTAGTAGAGTTACTGATTTTAAGGGATTGCATAATCTTATAATGAGAGAACAGATCCTTAATAATTGCCAAAACCAGTTGTTGCATCAGTACCTGGTGGACTCTGATCTGACCTCTCCCCAAGAATTGGGAAAGAAGGCAGAAAATGGGTCAGAACCAGGGTGAGGCTGAAAACCCAGAACCAAGGGGGTGACACCAAGAAGCAAGATCCTAAAGGCTCTGAGAAAGGTGGGGATAAGGCAAAAGACTAGAAGTCTTCACAAGGGCCCCAAAAACCTGCATCTGGTGGGGATTCACAGTCTACAAAGGGAAAAGGCCAAAAGAAGCCCTGGTGCAAATTCTGTAAACAGAAAGGGCACTGGTCTTCTGATTGTACCAAGTCCAAAGACCAAACCACCACCACTCAAGCCCCTAAGGCAACTGTTCCCCCTAGTACAGCTACTGGTGGAGGTGGTAATCAGAATAAGGGTGTAGTTGGGTTGATCCTGGGCTCTGATGTGGACTCTGGCCTAGTCAGAGAAACCACACAGGCAATGCTAGTTTGTGAGGGAGATCTTGATATGTCCTTCCTAGTGAGCACCAGAAATGTGGGCAAGTACAAACAGCAGCCTATAATAAATGGCAAACAGGCTTTGGCATTCAGGGACACAGGTGCTAATGTCACCATGGTTGCAGAGGATCTAGTGGACCCTGCACAGATCATCCTGGGTGAAATGTACCAGGTAACCAATGCAAGCAGTGCCAGGACCAACCATAGTCTGGCAGTTGTGAATTTCTCCTGGGGAGGGGTAACTGGCCTTAAGAAAGTAGTAGTCAGTGCAGACCTCCCTGTCGAATATCTATTGGGCAATGCTCTGAGACTTCAGCCTGGTCTGAAGTAGAGTTATGGACAAATGCTGAGATGTTGGGCATACCTGCAGAGGTGTTTGCTGTGATCAGGTCACAGGCCAAGATGCATAAAGCTGAACCAGCTCTGGATCCTGAAACTATGGACCAGATGCTACCCAAGAGGAGGAGCAGAAGGGTTAAGGCAGTGCCTCCCCCTCTGTCTCAGATCTCAGATTCCCCTCCTGAGAGAGGAGAAGCAGAGCCTGAAGAAGGAACTGCCCCAGAGTAACTTGAGCCTGGTCCGGTTGAGTTCTTGGGGGCAGGGGGACCTTCCAGGGAAGATCTGAGTAAGGAGCAACAGTGCTGCCCCTCTCTTGAACCCCTCAGACATCAGGCTGCTGCTGAGGCTGCTGGGTGTGCTAGTGGGTCCCATAAGGTTTATTGGGATGAGGGACTCCTATATTCTGAGGCTAGAGATCCGACCCCAGGAGCCACCAGGAGGTTGGTAATACCTCAGAAGTTTAGGGGGTTCCTCTTGACCCTAGCACATGACATCCCATTGGCAGGACACTTGGGCCAAAACAAGACCTGGGACAGGCTTGTCCCTCATTTTCATTGGCCACACATGTCAGAGGACACCAAAGAGTTTTGTCACTCCTGTGTCACTTGCCAAGCCAATGGCAAGTCAGGTGGCACAACAAAGGCCCCCCGATACCACTACCTGTGGTGGGGGTACCCTTTGAAAGGGTAGGGATTGACATTGTTGGTCCCCTTGAACTTCCAACAGCATCTGGGGACAGGTTTATCCTGGTGGTAGTGGATCATGCCACCAGGTACCCAGAAGCAATTCCCCTCACGACCACCACACCCCCTGTGGTGGCAAGACCCCTCATTGGAGTCTTCTCCAGGGTGGGTTTCCCTAAGGAGGTTATATCTGACAGAGAAACAAACTTTATGTCAGGATATCTGAAAGCAATGTGGAAGGAGTGTGGTGTCAATTACAAATTCACTACTCCCTATCACCCACAATGCAATGGGTTAGTTGAGAGATTCAACAAGACCCTAAAGGGAATGATTAAAGGCCTCCCAGAAAAGCTTAGGCGAAAATGGGACCTCTTACTTCCCTGCCTTCTGTTTGCATACAGGGAGGTCCCACAGAAGGGGGTTGGCTACAGCCCTTTTGAACTTCTGTTTGGGCACCCTGTCAGAGGCCCATTATGTTTGGTGAAGTAGGGCTGGGAGTTACCTCTCAAACCTCCCAAACAGGATGCGATGGACTATGTACTTGGTCTCCGCTCTCGGATGGCAGAGTACATGAAGAAGGCAACCAAAAACCTTGAGGCTAGCCAAGAATTGCAAAAAGCTTGGCATAACCAAAAGGCTGTCCTGACTGTTTACCAGCCAGGCCAGAAAGTGTGGGTTTTGGAGCCTGTGGCCCCAGCAGCTCTCCAGGACAAATGGAGTGGCCCCCATACAATTGTTGAGAAAAAGGGAGAAGTCACCTACTTGGTGGATCTTGGAACTCCCAGGAGCCCCCTTAGGGTGCTCCATGTCATCAGGTTAAAGCCATATGTGGACAGGGCTGACATGGGCTTGCTCATGGCAACTGATGAGGACAAGGAGGAGGAGAGTGACCCTCTCCCTGACCTGCTCCCACAGAACCCTGATGATGGGTCAGTTGATGGTGTTGCTTTGGCAAGCAGCCTCACTGAGCATTAACAAACTGCATGCAGACAAGTTCTGCAACAGTAAAAAATAAAGAGGAAGGTGCACCAGATAAAGAGAGTCCAGATCCAAACAAATGTCCTTAATGTTTCCTTTTATTTTCTTCTAACATGAAGAGATAAAAACCCAGCCAACGCGTTTCGTTCCACACTGGAACTTCTTCAAGGCAAACAATGAGTTCTTTGTTTCATTCAAACATGAAATGCAGTATGGCACAATCCCGTATGCATGGGAAGTTTCCAAAATCGAAAATCCAGTCTTTAAGTATTAGACTTGGAAAGCAATAAGTATACCACAATTTTTCAAGAAGGCGAATTTGTCAATTTAGTGCAATTCTTTTAAAAAAAACTCCATAATAAGAGCAGGATTAGAAGGGTTCCGAGATTCTAGGAAGTCCCATATATCAAACGACCAGGGAAGAAATCCGTTCCCGCAGGAGGCTGTCAGTGAGGCTGCTTGCCAAAGCAACACCATCAACTGACCCATCATCAGGGTTCTGTGGGAGCAGGTCAGGGAGAGGGTCACTCTCCTCCTCCTTGTCCTCATCAGTTGCCATGAGTAAGTAGCACCCCATACTTGGACAGCCAGAAATATTCAACAAGGCGTTCGCTGGTCAGGCGTGTGCGCGATGAGCTCCTAACGGTGTTCTTCTTCGATAAACGCTGCTGAAAAAATGCTTTTGGCGATGCAGTTCTAAGGGAAATTGAAGGCGAAAATTATCTATGTGAAAAAAGCAACAACCTCAAAGCGATAACAGCACCGGAAAAACCGAAAGTTTAGTGGCAACAATAGCTCCGGGATCAACCTGCCTACCTAACCGCTCACCTGTGCAGGCGGAGGGTTTGGAGAATTGCTGCTGGGCGTACCCGGTACTGAGAGGCACGGTACGTTGTTAGTCGAGGCTGCAAGAGGCACGTTGTGTAGAGCGAGCAGCTTGCCGAAACAACTATGGAAGGGTGAAGGTTGCGCACGGAGAGTATATTGAAACGCTGGCTATCTGTGGACTCACGGAGGTATCACGCTGGATAAAGCTAAGCCGGTAAGCGTATTGCTTAGAGGGGGCTCGCTTAATGACAGAGAACGCAGAGTGCGCTATCACGCTACCACGCTGTAGCTGAAGTTGAAGTAGCTGAAGTTGAAACCGGTCGATAAAAGGACAAATACTATAATTTAACTTGCTGAGGGGGGGAACCGTTCTTTCGCGCTTTAAGGAAAATAGCTGCCGCGGTTGAGGACTACAGCCCCCAGCAGCCACTCTGAGTCCCGCCCACATCCTGCGGAAAGCGCGCCCGGAGGCGCTACTTCAGCCGAGGCTCCCCCGGTGGAGCGGGGGAACCGTTCTTTCGCGCTTTAAGGAAAATAGCGCCACGCAGCAGCCCTTACCTGGCTCCAGGGCTTGGGAGCAAAGACGCCGGCAGTTTCCTTCATTCGCCGCCTCCCGCAGTTCTACGGCTGCCGCGGTTGAGGACTACAGCCCCCAGCAGCCACTCTGAGTCCCGCCCACAACCGGCGGAAAGCGCGCCCGGAGGCGCTACTTCACCCGAAGCTCCACCCGCGTCGCGCCCGGGCAGAGGGCGGGCCGTCTGTGGCCGTCCGGGGCAAAACGAGGCTGGGCTGGGCCACCCCCCTAAAGCAAGTGCCTCGGCATCGAGAAGACGCTTTTCTTAAACCCCGTTACATTGGTTCAGATCTTTATTTTTTGGCCATCTGATTCCCGGCAACATCTAGGCATCTAGGCACAGCCAAAGCTGAGAATCTACTCCGTTTCCCCTACTACAATGTCAGGCACAAAGAAAGACAAGGTGGTTATGGGGGCAGGCTCCATGAACAACTTCCTTGTCAAAATGGTGAATAAAATCAATGATGATGGAAGGGCTTCCTTGGGCAAAGTAGCTTCTCTAGACAATGACTTCCCGTCAGAAAGAGCAACTACGCTGGAGGCACCCCTAGAGAGCGAAAATAGCACTGATCGTGGGATAGGAGAACTAAACGCATGTAATCCGGCTAGCGTAGCTAGCGTAGTAGTAGCATCGATCCACCAGGCCCCTGATATCAATACGCTTGATTCGATAATGCCTGACAAATTACCTTCTGACCCCGAGGAAGTGGTAGAGGCAACGGAAGGTAGTACAAGAGGGAGACCGGTTAGATCCTGCAGAAAGCAGCAAAGTAAGAGGGGGGGTAAGATGACTCATAGGAGAAGAGGGGACACTTACTTGCCTGATAATCACATCTCCCCTAAAGCCAAATCGAATGAAGAGAGTAAAAAGGAATCTAGCATCACCCTGAGCCCTGAGCAGTTTGGTTTGTTGATCAAAACCATAGAGGCCACTTTTGACCTTAAACTTAAGGATTCCTTTGACTGCCTTGCAGCCAAATTGGACACCGCGAATGCGGAGCTAATAAGACTAAGAGGTCTATTGGATCAACAGTTGGCAAATCTATCTAAGACAGACCCCCCACTCACTTCAACTAGCTCAGAGAGCGTTGAGGCTGTAGGGAATGATGCTACAAAAGCCCCCAATTTACGTCCTCTGATCCCTCATGTCAATTGCATGGTTAACAATCTTACTGTCCCCCCAGCTATCTGTGCCCCACCATTAGATTTGGATGTAGACCCGGCTAGGAGTCACCAGAGATCAGGTTTCTTATGTAACACGAATGCCACACAAAGAAGGCGCAATAATTTTATTAATCTGCCCCCGGATTGCGCCCCCTATGTCGTTGTGTTAGCCAATGTTCCGGTGCATACCCCAGGCTCTTCCGGGCCACAAGAGGAAGTGCATGATTCCCTTAAAAACAAAGTTGTGGCCTGGTTGAGTGCTAAATGTGGTTTCCCTTCTAAACTTGCTGGAGACATTATTACGACTAGGAGAGTAAATTGGATTGGTCCTTCAAGGAAAACTTGTAGAGGGGATTGTGTGGTCGTGAACTTTAAATATCCACAACATGTGGCCACAGTCCTCTTACGGGCAGCATCTTTGATGGAGGACAGCAATGGCGTTCAAGTGCGCCCGTTAGGGTACTTCTACAACCATGCCAATCTAGCCTCCCTGCCCAGACAAAGTCTAAGTCCATTTACCCCGGTGGGGCCCAGACCGGCTCCTCAAAGGTTGCTTCAAGGACGCGATAACCTCTTTACCAGTGGTCCCCCTATTACAACCCATAACAGATTCGATGCTCTCTCAGGTCTCGATCTTTGCGATTGACGGGGTGTCGGAGAGGGTACAGTGGTCGATGTCACAGTGGATTCAATACCAGCGGATCATGTACCTTCTTCTGTCGTGAATGATAACAGTTTACCAGAGACCATAATTGACAAAGGAAATGCGGTCAGACTGTTATCCTGGAACATTGCTGGTTTGCGGTCTAAGAAGGGAGACCCAAACTGGGAAAATTTTGTAAAGAGCCATGATATTATTGCCATTCAAGAGACTTGGGATATGGAGTGTGATTATTGGTTGGATGGCTTTACATCTTATTTTGTACCTGCTTTGCCTTCCCCTGCAGGCCGGAACAAAGGAGGTCTTTTGACGCTGGTTTCGGTGAACATCAAGGGCAAAATAACCCCGATAGACTGTGCCTCCCATAGTTTCCTCGTTTTGGAGATAATATTAGAGGATGGTTGTAAATTGCTTCTTGTTAACTGCTATAATGCACCGAACGGTCATCCAGAAACTGTGCACTTTACATGGTTATCAGATTTTTTAAGTCTTTACAGAGACAAACAATCCACTTCATGTCGATTCATTTTAATGGGCGATTTTAATGTTCATTTGTGCTCACATTGTGTCCTAGTAGATGAAGATGGGACAGATAGCGTGTCCCCCCCTCACCTAGAACATACACAGAAGGGTTTGGCGCTCGAAAATGCATTACGGGAAAATGAGCTGTATGAACCAGAATGCTACGATAAAAGTACACGGGTTGCCACTTATACAGGAAGGGCTAGCGACTCGATAATTGATTTTATCTTTGTTTCAAGAGGTTTTCTGAATTATGTGATTTCATATAATGCAATAGCTATGCCTATGAGTGATCATAATCCTGTGGGGTTGGAGATAGTGAATAGCTCCTTTTTATCAAAATTAGCTGTCATCCATCGGTCTACAGTGCCTGTAAAGGATAAGGATCAGGGGAGACGAATTAAATGGGAGATGGTTGTACCGGACAACTTTTTCATAACTCTATCCTCCTCAGTTTCTGAAGAGTTAAATGTGTGTGCTAACCCGTTAACTGAGAGTAAGGAGGTTATATCTTCCTTTGAAGGTATTTGCCGGTTTGTGTCCATCTGCCTCACAACTAAAGGTCAGGGGGGCAAACATAAATCGGTGAAAGGCTGGTTTGACAAAAATTGCAGCAAAGCACACAACCGCCTTAAGAAAGCCCTCAATACTCGCCCAAGGGACAAAGCGTTAGTGGCGCGACTAAGAAAGGACTTCACCTTGGCCACTAACTTACGTAAAAACGAATTAAAGAGTAAAGCCTGGGAAGATTTAATGGATAAAGCCACCCTAAAAAACAGCGCGGAGTTTTGGTCGATTATTAATACCCCCTTATTTTCAGGTGACCAAAACTCAGTGCTGGAACTAAATATATCAGAGGAGGATTGGCTTCGGCATTTTGAAAATATTTATGACAGTAATAGGGAGCTGGAACCTTTCATAATCCCTGCTATGGGGGTCCCCCTGGAGCCGGTGAGATTTGATATAATCGAGGTACTTAGAGCTATAGAGGAGACAGCAGGCCGCAAGGCCCCGGGCTCTGATGGAGTGCCAGCGGATATGTTCAGGGCAAATCCGTTGTTTTGGGCCAGTATTCTAACAAAAGTTTTTAATGCCTCTGCCGCAGTGGGATTCCCCCAGTCCTGGTCTTTAGCAACAATTGTGCCAATTTTTTAAAAAGGGCAGAGAGGAGACACAAAATGTTACAGACCAATATCGTTGTTGGACTCCTCGGTAAAAATTCTAGGTAAGGTTGTACTAGCGAGAATATCTGCGTGGGCCAAGGGGAACAACATCCTGTCAGAGGCACAATTCGGTTTTAGGTCTGGGAGGAGCACTGAGGACCAATGCCTAAATCTCCACCTCATAATTTCTAAATATACCAAAGCAAAAGGGGGAAGTATATTCCTTGGCTTCATGGACTTGTCCACAGCTTTTGATCTTGTTAACAGATCTAAGCTGTGGGAAATGCTCCTGAAGATGGGCCTGGACAGTTCCTTGGTACACTTTCTGGCGGAGCTCCATAAAGACCTGAGGGCCCGCATTAGAATGACCACCGACGGAAAGTGTACCGAGAGTTTTAGATCAACTAGAGGGGTCCGTCAGGGATGTATCCTGGCGCCAATGTTGTTCACGCTTTACGTGAACTCTTTGGAGGGCGACCTAACGGCTGCCACAAAGGATATCCCGAGCATGGGGGGTGCACCAATTCCGGTGCTCCTCTATGCCGATGATGCGGTGCTAATAGCCAGGACCCCAGTTGCCCTGCAAAAGTTACTCGACTCCTTCGGTAATTTTATGTCCAGTCTCGACCTGGTGATTAACAAAAACAAATCACACACCATGTCAGTAGGATGTGGCAAACGTAAAGAAAAAACCTTTTTCTGCGACGGAGAGGTGATCACAAGTGTGAAAGTCTTTACATATTTGGGAGTGATTTTTGACCAAAGGGGAACTTGGACACCGCAGTTAACATCTAAAGCGAATGCGGTGAGAAGCTCATATGCTGCAATCCTGGGGTTTACTAAGAGATTGGGGGGGAAACCAATGGAGGCTATCCTGGCCGTCTACAAAGCCAAGACAGTCGCGATTGCTAGATACGGGGCAGCAGTCTGGGGTTATGTTAATTCTAAATGCATCCAGATAGAGGAAAACAAATTTCTTCGTTCTCTGTTGGGACTACCCCAGTCAACTGCCACTTACTCTGTACATCTTGAGCTGGGTTTGGGCTATATTCTAGATCTAATCAATCTAGCTCCACTCTTGTTGTGGATTAAGCTCTGGCTTAACCCGAACCTCAGCCTTAACCATCTGATAATCAAAGATTGTCTTATACTAGATCACAGGAGGGATATTCAGTGGCTGTCTTATATTGAATCTATGGCCGCACTTTTGGGACGCCCCGAAATCTTTAACAGCCCAGAATCCCTGTGTAAAGCTGATTTGCTGTGGGTGAAGACCAATTTCACCAGAATACGTATGGCCGAGCATGAAGCAGATAATTTATGTAAACCCTCTGTGAGGGCTCATGTATTGATAACCCCATCTCTTGAGTTGGCTCCTTATTTGCAAGTGGTCACTAATTCTTTTCATAGGTGGCTACTATCCAAATTCCGTTTTGATCAAATCTATATGGTGTTGCGGGACGAGAAAGATTGGTGCAAGCTCGAGGAATCGTCCCCATGCAAATGCGATGGTTTCTCTACCCAGGATAATGCCCATTTTATGTTCTTCTGTTCTTTTTACCATGAACCTCGTACCCGATATTTAAAATCAATTTTGAAGAAGCTGGGTTTTATGCAGTACAAGCCTGCGTTGTTATACTTACAGATGTTGCTTTCCCCTGTAATCATGTATTGCACTGCTAGTTTTTTGGCTGCATCTGTTAGATGTAAGAGAACAAGGTTAAGATTGGAATCACAGATGAGGACAGATACTTGAATCCATGTTTATTGTAGGTTTGAGTGCAAATTGTAATGAATTTTGTGTAAATAATGCCTTTTTAACTTGTTTTTTAAATCTATCTACTGTTTAATACTGTTTTAATCTGTTCTTAAATCATATGAACGTAAGATATTTGTTGTAGAATACTTTTATGATTTTAATTAATCGAATAAAGTGGACTTTGACTGACTGATCTCTTCATATTAGAAGAAAATAAAAGGAAACATTAAGGACATTTGTTTGGATCTGGACTCTTTTTATCTGGTGCACCTTCCTCTTTATTTTTTCCTTCTTCAACTGAACCTCAGTGGAGTGATTCTACGGCTCACTCAGGAAGATTTGTGCTCAGGAATGGAACAACAATTTTGAGACTTTGGGATTTCAAAGTGCTAAACCAGTAGTCAGTCGTCGTTCTCATGTTATAATAAGTTCTGCAACAGTTCAGTCATATGTTTAGCCTGACCCCAAGTCAGACTTCCTGGTGCACCCATGAGGTGGACACTGGAGACAGTCTGCCTGTCAAGAGTAAAATCTACAGGCAACCTGACCATGTCAGGGACTGTATCAGGACTGAAGTCCAGAAAGTGTTGGAACTAGGTGTGATTGAGCCTTCAGATAGCCCTTGGGATAGCCCAGCAGTCCTCGTGCCAAAACCTCATACCCAGGGTGGTAAGAAAGAAATGAGGTTTTGTGTTGACTACAGAGGCCTCAATGCAGTCACCAGGACTGATGCCTATCCAATCCCTAGGGCAGAGGAACAGATAGATACTTTGGCCTCAACCAAGTATCTTAGTACATTCAACCTAACAGCTGGCTACTGGCAAATCAAGTTAGCTGATGATGCCAAGGACAAAACTGCATTTTCAACCCCTGGTGGGCACTATCACTTTGTGGTAATGCCCTTTGGTTTGAAAAATGCACCTGCCTCTTTTCAGAGGTTGGTGAACAAAGTTCTGACAGGTATGGAAACTTATTGCTCAGCTTATCTAGATGATATTGCTGTCTTTAGTTCCACCTGGCAGGATCACCTGGTCCGCCTCAGAAATGTTTTGGAGGCCCTGCAGAAAGCAGGCCTCACTATGAAGGCCACTAAGTGCCAGATAGGGCAGAGTCAGGTTGTGTACCTGGGCCACCTTGTAGGTGGAGGCCAGGTTCAACCATTGCAGAGCAGAATCCAGACCATAATGGAATGGGTAGCTCCAACCACCCAGACACAGGTGAGCGCCTTTTTAGACCTGACTGGGTACTATAGGAGGTTTGTTAAGGGATATGGATCTATAGTGACCCCTTAAATGATCTTACCTCTAAGAAAATGCCAAAGAAGGTTCAGTGGACAGCTAGCTGTCAAAAGTCATTTGATGACCTAAAGCAGGCAATGTGCACTGCCCCCATCTTGCAGAGTCCAGACTACCAAAAGAAGTTCATTGTCCAAACAGATGCTTCAGAGCTGGGTGTGGGAGCTGTACTGTCTCAACTAAATGATGAAGGTCAAGACCAGCCACTAGCTTTTATAAGCAGAAGGCTGACCCCTAGAGAGAAACGTTGGTCAGCTATAGAGAGGGAGGCCTTTGCTGTGGTGTGGGCCCTGAAGAAGCTGAGGCCATTCTTGTTTGGCACTCACTTCATAGTTCAGACTGACCACAAGCCCCTCCTATGGCTCAAACAGATGAAAGGTGAAAATCCTAAACTGCTAAGGTGGTCCATTTCCCTACAGGGGATGGACTATACAGTGGAACATAGACCTGGAACCCAACATGCCAATACAGATGGACTCTCAAGGTATTTCCACTTAGAACATGAAGACTCAACTGGTCAAGGTTAGTTTAATGTCCCTGCGTTTGGGGGGGGGTTGTGTAGGAGAGTAGGATCTGCACCTATGTTGCCCCCATTCTTTTTCTGAAGTTGACACTGGTTTCTGGCTATAGTCAGGCTGGGTCCCTGCTAATCAGGGTCCCAGTCTCTCTGTTCTCTCTAAACGACTTGGAGTGCATATTAGATGCACTAGTGATTGGATACTGTGGTACCTTATGTGCCCCTAGTATATGGTACCTTAGGTACCAAGGGCATAGGTACTTCACAGGCCTACCAGGGGCTGAAGCATGTATTATGCCACCCCTGGGATGCAGACTAAATCTGACACCTCAGGCCTGCTACTGCAGCCTGGGTGAGGTAGTGATAGCACTCCTCACAGAGGTATAGGTTCCTATATCTCATCATACACACACATATAAACCTATCAGTCACCCCTATGGCAGGCCCTATTAATCCTGAGGGCAGGGTGCTTAGTTTACAATGTGAGGGGGTGCCTCTGCCTGAGCAGGGCCCCTCTGCAGCTGGCAGGGTCTATTCCTTGTGGCTGTTTGTGGATGCGGTTAAACAATATACTATTAAGTGCATTATAACCTCCCGGTTAATGCTAACTTTGGAATTACTGTTTGGTGTCAAACATCTTGGAATCATACCCCCACACCAGTAATTAGTGTGGGAGTTTGAGCCCACCCTTCTAGAGGGGATGACATGTACCCACTGTGGAAACACGGTAGAAATCTGAAAGAGCCCTGGCATCACAAAATGGATGCCACCAGCACAGACACTGAGCTGCCCTCCTGCTGCTAACTGAAACTCGCAGTGGAGGAGGCCCAACAAAAGGCATCCTGTCACAGGGAGGTGTCACCACCTTCCAGACAGGATTTAGTGTATTGGAGCTGGGTGGGTGCACTCTTAGAGTGCTTTGAAGTCCTGCACTGGAGGAGCAGTAGGCTCCTCTGTGCATATGCCAGCTCAAACCGGTTCAGGGGCTACCAGCCACTGCTCTGGCGTGAAACTGGACAAAGGGAAGTGGGTGTAACCACCCACCCCCTGACCCTCCTAGAGGAGTGGTCATAGAGCTAGTCCCTCCCTTTCTTTCACTATAAGATAGGTACACCTTGCCATTGCAAGTTAGATAACCCTGGACGACGCTTTACAAGAAGAATCCTGGTCCTTCCACGTTCACTACCTTTGGAAGATGGAAGAATCTCCCTTGGAGTCAAGGAGTGACTCCCCTGCTTGGCAGGCACCAAAACTTGAAACAACGGTTGCACACTTTCCCGCTCCCACCGGAGTCCGAAGTCCCTGCAGCCCCAGAAGTGTATTTCCTGACCTCTCGTCGGCCATTTTGAGTCCCCAGCGAAGCTGTGGCGTCTGGACCCCGGGAATAATGAGGAACTGCAATACCTGGGAACCTTGCACTATTGTCAAGTGCAACCCCTTTATGACGTTCTACAAACTTGTGCTTTGGACCATTTGTGGCCCAAGCCTCCAGCAGGTTTTGCAGCAAAAATCAGAGGCCTACCCCGTCCCGAGTGACCGTGGGCTCCTGTGAAGCATTTCCTCAAGAGGCGTCTTTGCGATCCCTTGCCCGTTGGCTAGTGGGTCCCCCGAAGACTTTCTTATCGACTAAAAGGGCTCCCCTGGTTGCTCCTAGCCTGCCCTCACTTACCTTTGCTAGGTGAGTCCCTCAGACTTTGCTGGTCTGCACCATCGACTTTTTCCACACCTCACGAGACTTGCTGTTGCCAAGGCTTGTTGGCTCCAATCCGGTTGCTGACACCACAGTCAGCTGCAGACATTGTGGGACACTGCGAATCCAGCTGCTGGTCATCGTCGATCTCTCCTGGACCTCGTGAGCGAAGAGTTAAAACACTCTTGATCACCTGAAATCACCCGACATCCGTGGGCATCCATCTTCCTGGCCCCGGGTCAATGGCAATTGACTGTGAACACTGTCCCTTCAATTTTCAGGTCATCTGCATCTCGAATCCAGCCTTGGATTCCACCGGACACTTCTTCAGTCTTCGCAAGCAGCAAATCTTCTTTGTTCTCCATAGAAAACAGCGACGCGACCCGATACCAAAAGACACCTATGCACCCGGCTAAGGGAGGGCTCCTGGTATTGATATCTGTGAAACTCCCTATCACTTTTAAAAAACATGTATTGGTTGGGGTCCATTCCCAGATTTTATGGCTTTATCAGGAGCTAGGTAGAAATATTCTTTTAATTAACTTTTATAATAATATCTTTGACAGCACTAGGCATCAGGTAGTGTCTGCACTCGAGACCGCTTTGGCCGACATTATAATGGGGTCTGATGTTGTTTTTGACCTTATTTGGGTGGGGGATTTTAATACTGCAGCGTGTTCCCTTTCCGACCAAAGGGTCTGTGGAGTTACTAATTGTTTTGGGGATGCTGATCTTCATTTCCCCCACAATCCTTATGGGGACTCGTTGAATAAGATTTTGGCCACCTATGATTTGGAAATTTTGGTAAATGCGAAAAATGCCTCTGGAGAAATCATTCCCACGTTCACGGGAAGGAATGCAAACACTAATAGATTTTATTTGCATGTCCTCTAGCCTCAGCCCGTGGTGTAAGGCCCCTGTGGTTGTGGATAATTTGCTTAGTGATCACAATTGTATCACTATTGAGGCCATACTTTGGAAGGAGAAACATGTACCTAAAATTTGTACCATTGCTAACATAGAGCCGCACAGACCCAACGGAACCAGAATTAGATGGAAAGGGGACAAAGCGGAAGTGATGTCAAATTCTATTGTTATAAGCTGCTTAACAGAAATCATTACCATCCTAGAGAGTGAGGAGGTTACTGTTAAAACTGTGTGAAATTTTATTAACATCAACCTCACATTTGACAGTAAATTCACCAAACTTGGAAAGGGCAAGTTACATCATCAAAAGGGGTGGTTTGATCACGCGAGTACTACAGCGCTTAAGGGGCTTAAAGCGGCATTGGCAGCCAGACCAAGAGATAATAGTGTGGTGAGGGAGCTTAGATTCACCTACCAGGCTGCAGTCAAAAGTAGGAAGACCGAACTAAGGCAAGAGGCCTGGGATAATTTAGACCAGGCAGGCGCAACTTCGGACTCCTCTTTATTTTGGGCCACAGTTAACTGTCCGTTTCTTAAGGACAACAAGGTGCCCGAATTGACGGCTAACGTTAGTGTGGAAATTGGGTTACCCACTTCTCTTTGATCTTTGATTCGAATAGACCGATGGGTGTACATGAGGACTGCTGGCCTATCGTTCCGCTGGACATTTCCACCGTTGAAGTCCTGGGAAGCATCACTTCCAGTAATGGTGGGAAAGCCCAGGGGCCCGATGGGGTGCCCATCGATGTGTACAAACTAGAACTGGAGTTGTGGGGCCCGTTGTTAACTAACGTTTTTAATGCTACTGTATGTAAAGGTGTCCCACCTTTATTCCAATCTATAAGAAGGGAGATAGGGGGGGTGTGAAGAACTATCGCCCAATATCCTTGCTCGATTCCTCATTGAAAATAATGAGCAGGGTGCTTTTGGTTAGGCTGGAAGAATCGGCCGAATCCAGATGCATTCTGGCCAATTGCCAATATGGCTTTAGAAAGGGACGAGGGACTATTGAACAATGCCTTAACCTTGAACTTTTAATTGGGAAATATACGCAGGCTAAGAAAGGCTCTCTCTATCTCTGCTTTGCAGATCTGAGAAGTGCCTTCGACATAGTGGATCATAACATCCTTTGGGCTAAATTGTTAGAAATGGGGGCACCTGAGGGCATTGTTTATTTTTTGGCCCGACTCTATGCCAACCTAAGCACCAGTGTCCGTTATGGACCTGGCGGTGAGCGCACCCCAAAGTTTAAGATCAGGCGTGGCATAAGACAAGGGTGTGTTCTCGCCCCCCTACTCTTTACCCTCTTTATCAACGAGGTTGACTCCGTCTTAAAGACGATTGCGGCAGATGCCCCAAAAATCAATGATCTTAACATCCCTGTATTACTCTACGCGGACGATGCCGTGATCTTGTCCAGGACCCCCATATGTCTACAACGCCTGATGGACAGGTTTTCGCTGTTCATCAAGGATAGAAAGTTGTTGATCAATAAATCCAAAACCTACATTATGGAAAGTGGAACAGGGCAAGGGAAACCACATTCCTATTTTATCGATGGGCACAAGGTGCAAACGGTGGATACCTTTAGCTATCTTGGCACCACATTTTCTAAGAACTGTAGCTGGACTAGTGAGCTTACCAATGTTCGGGCCAAGATGGCGAAATGCGCCCATGGGGTGTTCAAGTTTGCTACCAAATTAGGGGACAAACGGATTAAAGACATGCTAATAATCTATCAATTGAGATGCCTTTCCATTGCCCTCTATGGTGCTGGGGTTTGGGGACACGTCACGGCAGGGAGCCTACAAGTGGAGGAAAATCTCTTTTTAAAGAGACACCTGTGTTTTCCCAAATCAGCCTCTAACGACCTGGTGCACAGAGAGCTTGGGATCCAACATCTTTCAGATCTGATTGCCTTAAGACCATTAATGTTATGGCGTGCTATTTGGTTGAAGGAGGAGACTTCCCTAAATAGAGCCATCATAAGAGATTGTCTCTCTACCGATAACCATTTAAAGATTCCTTGGATTAAATTTGTCATCAATAGTTTTTCAGAGATTTATGGTCTCGATATAAGAGAGGATAGCTATGTTGCTTCTAGTCTGTCCAAATCCGAGATGAAGACTGCCTTCATGAGCTATAAACCAGAGAGGCGGGGGAGGGACTGTGCCAATCTCCCCACCTGTGTGCTCCATGGAAGATATTGCGAGAATGTGGGCTACCAACCGTATTTGAGTCATGTCACCAGAGCTTCCCACCAGTTTGTCTTAACGAGACTAAGGTTCGGGATAGTGCACCACCTGGTGGCCTTCCCCTGCAACAAAAACATCCGACTGGTCCGTGCCCATGTGACAATACTTCAGCACAAAGCACTATGCACTTTCTATTGCTGTGTAAACTTTACGGTAACTTTCGTTCAGCCTTTTTAAAACCCATTGTCATCAAGTTTGGAGTTAGAAATGTACATGATACCATGGAGTTGCTTTTTAACATGCCCCACCCTGACGTTTGTTTTTTACCACTACTTTCCTTCTTCATGCTATTAAGGCAAGGACTAGTATGATTTTTTAACTGTTTTTAACCATGTATTCTGTACTGCATTTTCTACCATGGTTTTTATTGATTATTGTTTATGTAATGTAAATGTATGTGCTTTTATGCACATAGTTTTTATGCTCCGAATAAAGCCTTATGAAATGAATGACATGTACCCACTGTGGAAACACGGTAGAAATCTGAAAGAGCCCTGGCATCACAAAATGGATGCCACCAGCACAGACACTGGGCTGCCCTCCTGCTGCTAACTGAAACTCGCAGTGGAGGAGGCCCAACAAAAGGCATCCTGTCACAGGGAGGTGTCACCACCTTCCAGACAGGATTTAGTGTATTGGAGCTGGGTGGGTGCACTCTTAGAGTGCTTTGAAGTCCTGCACTGGAGGAGCAGTAGGCTCCTCTGTGCATATGCCAGCTCAAACCGGTCCAGGGGCTACCAGCCACTGCTCTGGCGTGAAACTGGACAAAGGGAAGTGGATGTAACCACCCACCTCCTGACCCTCCTAGAGGAGCGGTCATAGAGCTAGTCCCTCCCTTTCTTTCACTATAAGATAGGTACACCTTGCCATTGCAAGTTAGATAACCCTGGACGACGCTTTACAAGAAGAATCCTGGTCCTTCGACGTTCACTACCTTTGGAAGATGGAAGAATCTCCCTTGGAGTCAAGGAGTGACTCCCCTGCTTGGCAGGCACCAAAACTTGAAACAACGGTTGCAAACTTTCCCGCTCCCACCAGAGTCCGAAGTCCCTGCAGCCCCAGAAGTGGATTTCCTGACCTCTCGTCAGCCATTTTGAGTCCCCAGCGAAGCTGTGGCGTCTGGACCCCGCGAGTGACGAGGAACTGCAATACCTGGGAACCTTGCACTATTGTCAAGTGCAACCCCTTCACGACGTTCTACAAACTTGTGCTTTGAACCATTTGTGGCCCGAACCTCCAGCAGGTTTTGCAGCAAAAATAAGAGGCCTACCCCGTCCCGAGTGACCGTGGGCTCCTGTGAAGCCTTTCCTCAAGAGGCGTCTTTGCAATCCCTTGCCCATTGGCTAGTGGGTCCCCCGAAGACTTTCTGATTGACTCAAAGGGCTCCCCTGGTTGCTCCTGGCCTGCCCTCACTTACCCTAGCTAGGTGAGTCCCTCAGACCTTGCTGGTCTGCACCATCGACTTTTTCCACACCTCACAAGACTTGCTGTTGCCAAGGCTTGTTGGCTCCAATCCAGTTGCCGACACCACAGTCAGCTGCAGACATCGTGGGACACTGCGAATCCAGCTGCTGGTCATCGTTAATCTCTCCTGGACCTCGTGAGCGAAGAGTCAAAACTCCCTTGATCACCTGAAATCACCCGACATCCGTGGGCATCCATCTTCCTGGCCCCGGGTCACTGGCAATTGACTGTGAACACTGTCCCTTCAATTTTAAGGTCATCTGCATCTCAAATCCAGCCTTGGATTCCACCGGACACTTCTTCAGTCTTCGCAAGCAGCAAATCTTCTTTGGTCTCCGTAGAAAACAGCGTCGCGACCCGATACCAAAAGACACCTATGCACCCGGCTTCCCTTGGTGAGGTAACTCGTGCACTCCGGTGCCCTAGTGTGTGTTGGCCCTCGAATTACTTACCTTGTAAGTGGCTTGCTTGTAGACTTCCTCGAAGTACCCTAAAACTTTATAATCTAACTGCGACTTGCTCCATTGTAATCTATAGGGAACGCGTGGCTGTGTTCTCACACTGCATGCGTCTCCCGTGGGTCTGTTACTTACCTGCTTTTACTGCATTAGTGAAGCCCCAGCGATTCTACAGGCCCTAGGCCTTGTCATTCTGCAAGTCGACTTTCCTAAACCTCTTTTTTAATATATGGTCTGGTATGCCCCCAGGGCCCCAGCCATATTTGTGCTTAACTTATTGTGAAATGTTGATATTTGAATGTGTTCCTGGGTTCTAGTCTCATAAAGAGATTAGTAGAGTGTGTCTAGAAATAAATACATATATATTTGATATATATACCTGTGTGGTGTCCTTTCATTTGGTAATTCAAGAGATTATAAGGTAAAACAAGCTGCTTTACATTCCTCTGAGACTTAGCCTGAAGGCTGCTCTCCACAGCTACCACTAGGATAGCTTTCTTTAAAAGGTTGTCTTAAACCTATCTACCATAAGAGTCGAATTGGACTGGTGCAAGGTGGCCACTATAACTAGTGACCAGCATATGCCAGGCCAACTTCTCACACCCTGCACCACTCCACTCTACCCTGAAACAATCTGATCTATTTCACTGCACTCTATGCCGCTGCACTCTACACCACTCTGCACCATTCAACTCTATGCTGCGCCACTGTACGCCACTGTACGCCACTGCAATCTACGACACTCTACTCTGCATGACTGCACTCGGCACCACTGCACTCTACGCCACTGCACTCTGCACCATTCTACTGCACTCTACACCACTGCAATCTATGCTACTGAACGCTATGCTACTCTACTGCACTCTACTAAAAACATGAAAAATAGTCCAAAACCTGATGTCAAACTTTATTGGGACGGAGGTATATTTTCTGTTTTATGGGACACTTCAAACATGTAATTGCACTTTTCTATTGGTAAGTGAAAGATTGTAATTGTGTGTAGACAATGACGTCAGCCAAGGCAAATGGCTGGAAATGTAACACAGTCATCATTCTAGATGGATGGGGGGGCATCGGGAGGAGGGGGGCACCTAGTCCCCTTTCACAATGCTGGAATGGTGTAGGGACAGGCCCAGGGGCCGCCTCCCTGCTCTTCTCATTCTGAGGACTGCTGGCTGTGTCGTGTGCACACAGCCCGACAATGTGCAGGCCAATACTGAAAGTGTGGGGGGGGGGGGGGGTTGTCGTCTAAAGTTGGAGAGGATGTGGCGCTACGGCCAGAGCTGCCCACTTTGGAACTGGGAACTAGGCTCCTGTCTCGACCTCGGCTCAACATCATGTCCCCGTGCCTACAAAAATAATAATGACATAAAATGAATGTGCATGTAACTTGTGTTTCGGTCGACCTCGCGCTTTGTAAAACGGACCCCAGTACAGCTCACTCTGCCAGTGCAGCGTCGGGGTGAGATAAGCTAGTCACGTCACCGGAGTGGAACGTGCGTGCTGTAGCGCTCTATGGTCCCGGAGGCGTCTGTGTAGAGACAGTCCCTGTTCCAGACTGCGGTTTGCAGCGCTATACTTCAAAGGTTTGGTTCTTTTATGGCCGGAGGTAGCACCCCAGGGGGGAGTACCGGCCTGTTTAATGCTGATCAAAGGCTCTTTGGTGAGGTGTGAGATTGGGGAGGGGGCGAGGGTTTGCTGGGGGACGAGGTGTCGCTGTAGGCCTGGTATCTGCTGAGCACGCACGAGCAGTTGTTCCTCAGCTCATAGATTTAAATACTTAATAATCAGAAGAGCTGGGGATGTCAAAGAACAGCCGCTCCGCCTATGGGTGGCTCGTGACACCAACTGGGTGAATTACCACCTAGTAGCTGCTTTCCTGCTTCAAAGCGTTCGTTCTAATGTTGTGTTTTTTTTTTTTGCACTTTTATATAGCGTGAACTCTATCGGAAGGTATTGCAGCGCTTTAAAGGAACACTAGTTACATTACAAAAGGGCACTTTTTTTTTTCTTTATATGCAAGGGGGGGATTTATTTATTTATTTAAGGTGTCAGAGCGCTTTACAAAAGAACCAGTTGCGTTACATAAGGACTTTGGATTACATGAGTTACATAAGAGATATAAACAGGAAGACAAAAATTGCAAATGTACAAGTGGAACGAAAGGAGGGAAAAATTGCAAATGTACAAGTTGTAAAGTCTCTCAAGGAAGAGATACAAACAGATAAACTCTAAAATCACATAGGAATGGTAGTAAGTACAAAGGTCTACTACATATACTAATGATTAGAGATATAAATATATACAAATTCACTCAGGATTACATTTTAACAGCGATTAGGCTTGGACAATTATATATTACATATTTACAGAGCAGGAAATTCTTGCCATAGTTCAGCCAGGTGTTCAGGTGGTGTTGCACTCAAGGGTGGTGGTCTTGGGTCTGGAAGGATTCAACAATGTTGGAGATGTCCATAGGGGTAGAAGGCCGGATGGGGGTGAGGGAAGCAGCATGCTGGATTCAGCCGACGCCAAGACTCCAACCTGGTTCCCCAGTTCCAAAATCAGCAACTCTAGCCAGAACGTCACATCCTGTTTTCCGGGAACAAAGTTTTATAATTAAAAAATAATAATTCAGGAGTAGCACATTCACGGCTAGAAAGGCATCTCAGTGTTTCACAGTGAAACAGCACTGGAGTGCAGAAAAAGAGAGGAAAGAGCTGATAGGCGACCAGGATGTAAAGATTAGTGTCCGCACAAGTTTATTGTATAATAATACGGCCCGACACAAAACATCTGGGGGAACATCAGCACTGACGTCCTATCCCAAAGGCCTCATCACCACACCTCAACATTCCAGAATACTCTTACCCCCAGATTCCATCTTACCAGGGCAATGACATCACAGTACGGTGCCACTGGGGGGACACCACTAGTAAGTGACATCACATCACATCTCCCTCCTTTCAATACACAAAATAAACTGTAGCTGCAATCTGAAATATTAACTACATAACTATGGAATATAAAAAATACCCAAATGCTATGTTGTAAAATATAAACGCTGAAAAGAAAGATGCAGTAAATAAAACTAGTTATAACTATAATATTGCTAATTCAATTCTGCAATTCTTTATTTTTCCACGCCAGCCAGCGCAGATCCAGGGAGAGTGGTACCTCTAATCACTTTTTGACTATCTTTTTTTGATTTTTTATCGACGTCTTTTCGGGTCGTTTGATTCCTGGTGCACTGGGCTGTCACATCAGCAGACCGGCTTTAAGCCGTGTGGCTCCTGCCACAAGCTGATGTCGGTGACGGACCCCCATCTCGTGTGCCTCTGGCGTCTGGAGCGCGACCATGACCCGGAGTTGTGCTCCGACTGCCGGGCCATGGCCCCGAAGTCTTTGCGGGAGCGGTCCCAAAAGCTTCTGGTGGTCCGGCAGTCGGCTCCACGCAGCCTGAGGTACTGGTCGAGAGGGAGGTTGCGGGACCGGTGGCGGGCCATTACCACCTCTCCTCGTCGAAGTCTTCATCTTTGGGTAAGTCGAAGCGCAAAAAAAAGGCGAAGAAGCACTGTCGCTCTTCACGTTGTCCCTGTCCGTTGACCGACGCGTCATGGGATGCGGAAGGTAGTCGTCCGGCTCTGCCCGCGGAGCCTGTTGGATCGACTCCGAGCCTTCCTGGGAGCTGGAGCGACCCCTGCCCAACTTCGTAGTTTTTACGAAGCCCTGTTCTCTAGTGGTGTTCCCTATCGCCCTGAGTGGCTACCAGAGGAGGGTGAGGAGGACTGGGAGGGGTCTGTGGACCCTCTGGCAGACCAGTTAGAAGAACCGGACTGGAGAGAGGAGTTGGGTGAGGCCAGTGGTCTGGACACTTCTCCAGACCTTGGCATGCTTTCTCCGCATACCGTGGTTACGGAGGAGGGAGCCTCATACGCAGTGGTGTTGCGTAGGGTGGCTGAGGCCTTGGGCCTTGAGCTTCCTATTGTGGTGGTCAGGACCATCCTGCTGACCAAGGTGCTTCAAGCGGCAGCGGCCTCTTCGGAGCCTCTGCTGCCGTTCACGGACATCTTTCTGGGCGCTTGGTCCAAGCCCAGCACAAAGGCTCCTGTGGATATGATGATTGCCCGACCCCACCGCCTGGCCCTGGGCGACCCCATTTTCCTCTCCCAACACCCTACCCCCTAGAGCTTGGAGATCCAAGCCTCGACATCCAAGGGCGCATTCCCTACTGCTCCATCTGATAGGGCATCTAAGAAGCTGGACCATTTTGGGAAGAAAATGTTTTTTTCCGCCAGCTCAGGACTGCGGTCGGTGAACACCGCATGTCTCTTGGGCCATTACTCCCATTCTGTGTTGGACACGGTCGCACAGGTGCTGCCACAGTGCCTGGAGGAGGCCCGGGCCGTACTCTCTCATGCGGTTGCGGAAACGAGAGACGCAGCCAAGTTCTCCAATACGTTGTGGACTGGACACCACTGACTCGCTAGGCAGGAGGATTTCAACGTTCGTAGCCCTGCGACGCTATGGCTGGCTGAGGTCCACTGGCTTCTCGGGTGATGTCCAATCAACACTTTTGGGCATGCCCTTTGATAGCCGTCATTTGTTTGGTGACAAACTGGACACCACACTTGAGAGCTTTAAGGATTCCAGGGCTATGGTCAGATCCTTGGGCCTCTCTACCACCTATCGACCCACGCAGTCTGCTTTTCTCCCCTTTCGTGGCTACGCAAGGGGTGCCCACCATGTTCTGCCCAGAGCCACAGCTCTGTCCAGCCTCTGCGCGGTCAGGGACGTGGGACCCAGCTTCGTGGGTCTGGAGGCCAGCGGTTGGCCAGTCCAGCAGCGCCCCCTCTGCAGCAGCCTCCAAGCCCTCCTAGTCTGACTGTTCAGGGCCACCAGTTGCCAGTGGACGGCTGGTTCCGCCATCACCTCCCCCACTGGCAAACCATGACATCGGACAGGTGGGTTTAGCAGATAGTCCGAAGGAGCTACTTCCTCCCCTTCGAGACTACCCCTCCATCCATGCCACCGCAATCCCATTGCATGTCGGAGGATCACTTGGCCCTTCTCCATCAGGAAGTTACGGCTCTCTTGGCCAAGGGAGCCACTGGTAGCCACTGAGTGCATCCCTGTGCCAGAAGTAGTTTGTGGCTGTTATTCCCACTACTTCCTGGTACCCAAGAAGGACAAAGGCCTGTGTCCTATCTTGAATCTCAGGGACATCAACCACTTCCTCTGAAAGGAGAAGTTAAAAATGTTGACACTGGCTAAGGTTTTGTCTGCCCTCGACACTGGAGACTGGATGGTAGGGTTGGACTTGTAGGACGCCTGTTTTTACATCCCCGTCCTGCCTGCCCACGGGCGTTACCTACTATTCACGGTAGGCCACAAGCATTTTCAGTTCACGTGCTCCCCTTTGACCTTACCAGCGCCCCTCGGGTGTTCACGAAAGTGATGGTGGTAGTCACAGCTCATCTGCGCAGATCTGGGGTTCCAGTTTTCCCCTATCTCGACAACTGGCTGTTGAAGGCGAGCTCGCCCCAGGCTATCGTCTCCTACCTCCAGACTACGAAGGACCTCCTGCATTCGCTGGGGTTCACTATCAATGTGCCGAAGTCACATCTGAATCCCTCTCAGAAGGGTGGTTCTGGACACAGCGCCGTTTCGGGCCTATCTTCCCGAGCAGCGAGTCCAGGCTATTCGGGCTATGATGCTGATCTTTCAGCCTTTTGTCTGGGTTTCGGTCAGAATGACTCTGAGGCTGCTGGGCTCATGGTCTTTTACATCCTGCTGGTGGACTATGCCAGGTGGTATATGCGGGCCCTGCAGTGGGATCTGAAGTTCCAGTGGGCACAGCATCAGGGGAATCTTTCCTATTGCATCCAGATCTCGGAGGGCACTGTTCACCAATTGCAGTGGTGGCTAACAAATCAGGATTGGTTCAACGGCAGATCCCTCTCCCTTCCCCAACCAGAGTGACGGATGCATCACTTCTGGGGTGGGGCGGCCACATGGGGCAGGCGGAGATCAGAGAACTCTGGTCTCCGGCGGAGTCCGGGCTCCACATCAACCTTCTGGAGCTTCGGGGATCGGTTTTGCACTGAATGCTTTCCTTCCTTCTGTCAAAGGAAGAGTAGTGAATGTGTTCATGGACAACTTCACTGTCATGTGGTACTGCAACAAACAGGGCGGGGTGGGGTTGTGGACCCTATGTCAGGAGGCACTTCGTCTCTGGAAGTGGCTGGAACATCAGGGCATGTCCCTGGTGGTTTAACACCTGGCAGGTTCTCTGAACACCAGGGCGGACGAACTCAACTGCTGGTGCATGATCGATCACAAATGGTGTCTTCACTCGGAGGTACTGCAAGGTCTCTTTCAGCAGTGGGGGGAGTCTTGGTTAGATCTATTCGCCACCGAAGAGAACGCACAACGTCAGCAGTTCTGCGCATTGGAATTTCCAAGGCGGCACTCGCTAGGCAACGCTTTTCGTTATGAGTGGAGTTGCAGTCTACTATACGCCTTTCCGCCTATCCCACTTCTGTCCAGAGTGCTGAAGAAGATCAAGTGCAACCAGACCCCAAGTCATTCTTGTGGCTCCGGACTGGGCACGAAGAGTCTGATATCCTGAGCTCTTGAATATGGCCATCGATCCTCCGATCAGACTGTCCCTTTGGGAGGATCTTCTGTCGCAGCAGCAGGGGAGGTTCCTCCACCCGAACCTGCCCAGCCTCCACCTCCTTGTGTGGAGATTGAGCGGTGACAGTTGACAGCTTTCAATCTTCCTCCCGAAGTCTGTAATGTCATCTTGGCAGCCAGGCGTCCCTCCACCAAAACGGTATATGTCTTTAGATTGAATACATTTGTGGCATGGTGCACAGCAAATGCTGTGGATTCTCTTTCAGAGGTTCTCCTCTTAATTCTTTCTTTGACCCAGCAGGGCTCTGCTCTGGATACTCTTAAAGGCTATCTTTTGGCCATTTCGGCCTTTCTTCGCCTCCCAGATCAACCGTCTCTTTTCAAGTCCCCTATTGTAAATCGTTTCCTTAAGGGCATTACTCACAAGTTTCCTCCTATTCCTTTCATAATGCCCCAGTGGGACTTGAATCTTGTTCTGACCTACCTTATGTGCGCTCCTTTCGAGCCACTACATAACTGTCCTCTCCGACTTTTGACACTGAAGACTGCCTTTTTGGTTGTCATCACCTCTGCTCGCAGGGTTAGTGAGCTTCAGTCTCTTTCCTTGAAATCTCCTTTCCTGGCTGTTCATCTGGACAAGGTTGTCCTTCGCACTAGGCCTTTCTTTCTTCCCAAAGTGGTTACCTCTTTCCACATAGGACAGACCATCACTTTGCCCACCTTCTTCCCACCCCCGCATCCTTCTAAAGAGGAGGAGAGGCTCCACCTTCTGGATCCAAAACATGCGCTTTCATTCTATCTGGATCGCACCAAACAATTCCGTTTGGATGATCAGCTGTTTGTGGGCTATGTGGGCGCCAAGAAAGGTCGAGATGTGCAAAAGCGCACCATCTCCCGATGAGTCATTCTTTGCATTAAAATTTGTTACTCCTTGGCGAAAAAGGAATCTCCAGTAGGGTTGCACGCCCACTCCACCAGGGCGACGGCAGCCACAAGTGCTTTGGGACGTGGAGTCCCCCTTCATGACATCTGCCAGGCAGCCAAGTGGGCTTCATTACACACGTTCACCAAACATTACTGCCTGGACAGCCAAGTCTGGAGAGACGGCTTCTTTGGCCGTTCAGTTCTCCGGGACTTTCTGGTAGTAACTATACTGTGTAAAGCCGAATCAAAACCCTGAAAATGCGGGGCATTAATAATGCTGGACTTAACAAGAATGTCTTCTCACACTATTCAGTCCACTCAAATTTGTTTCTCAATTTAAGTAATTGTCTTAACTCATGTGGTGTCTTTTTAGAGAGATCCCTCACAAATTTAGAATAGAATTCCACCAGCCCCAAAAATGCTCATACATCATCTTTATTCTTGGGTGCTGTAGCTTCCTTGATTGACTCTAACAACTCTTTTTTAGGATTGATTCTTTCCCCAGTGATCTTATGGCCCAGATAAGTGATAAGTGATTTCTGCTGTCAAACTTTCTGTTCAAGGATGCTCAGTACTTGTATGAGTTTGCGATCATGTTCCTCTCTGGTTTTACCCATTACCAGAATATCATCTTGAGAAAATAACAAGTTTTCAACATCCTTTCATATTATACGCATAAGGCTGTGTAACATGGCTGCCACAGAGGCTAAACCAAAAGGTACTCTCTTGAACCGAAAACAACCGAATGGGGTCAGAAAAGTGGTAAGGCGTTTGCTATCAGAATGCAAGGGAACCTGAAGATATGCACCAGTCAAATCAATCCTAGTAAACAATTTGACATCCTTGGTAAGTGACATCATCTCACTAATTCTGGACAAGGGAAACTGATTGGCCAATATGTTTTTATTGAAATCTCTGAGGTCTATGCATAACCTCAATTTGCCATTGGCACGTTTAGTCACCACCAAAGGTGAAACCCATTCTGAGGATTCAACTTGTTCAATAATACCAGCTTCTTGTAAATTTTTGAGTTCTTCCTCTACACCCTCTTTCACTGAAAAATGAATATTCCTATCCTTACATACATATGGTACTGCCCCAGGTGCCAACAGCATGTTGATTTGAAAACCCTTGAGTTTTCCTATTTCCCCCGAAAATATCATAGGATATTTCTTTGAAATACTCAGACTAAATTCACTCTCCGGTTGTAGTAGCAAAACCGGTTCCGGACTATTGGGATTAAGAGTTAAGCCTAGTTTCCCCTGATCCATCCAACCCAGTACTGAAGGCCCAATGAAAGAAACTTACAATTTGCCAAATGATTATCTGTCCTTAAACCTAAATAACAGCTTCCTATACCCAACCATGAGCACCCCCATGAGCTATAGAGGAGACTGGCTTCGGATTATCTGGCCGTCACCTACCCACTCAGTCTTTGGGCTGACTTTCCCTTTATCTCTTTTCCGTCTTCTCCCTCGTCCTCTCCCTTCTCACTCCACCTCTCCCCTTTCCCTCTCTATTTGTCTCTCCGGACATTGGACAAGTTCTTCCTCGTCTTGCTGCTATGGCTCCTTCCTCCCCTCCTTTCCTATAAATTCTCTCAACCTCGTTGTTTGTTTACTGTACCTTACTACGCTATTGTAACTGATGTAATTTGTAACGCAGCGCTCTGATACCTATGGTTCTAGCCAGCGCTTTATAATCCTTTTGATGTACCTTCTAATTTAGCGTTCCCCTGGTTATGCGCTCTGATACCTCCGGGTCTAGATAGCGCTATATAACCTTCGCAAATCAAATAAACTAAAAGCTGGTTTTTCCTGAACGCTGAGACCTGAGCAACATGGCTGATGACCGGTGGAGCTGCTTGACAGCTAATGAGGAGATTGGCCCTGGTTTTCCCCCTTGACCATCACCTACCCAGCCGGACATTGGGCATTGTTCCTCCTCGTCTCCCCGCTATTACTCCTTCCTCCCATCCCTCCTACGAATCATTAAAACATTGTTAATGTGTACTGTACCTTACTTTGCTCTTGTATCTGATGTAACTTGTAACGCAATGATCCTAAATGTAAAGCGCTCTGATACCCTCTTGGGTCAAGTTCGCGCTATATAAAACATTATAAATAAACCATGTCAACAGGCTCACCCGGGAATGTCTTAAGTGCAATGTAGGTTTGTTCTAAACTTTTCCCAGTTCTGGCACAAACCTATCTTCCCACACTTCATTGTTCACTATAGTGTATGGTGAAACGGAATCCTTGACAATAGAAATGCCCACACCCCCAATAGACATTTCACATTCTGACTTCTTTTTTATTTTCATCCACACACAGAATCTCCACATCTATGTTCAAGACCCACATGTTTAGCTTTGATTCATCAGGAGAACTGGAATGACACTCATTATCAGGATCTACAGTTTTAACAGAATTTCCTACTTTGCTCTGGCAAACTTTGTAAAAATGACCTATGATTCCACACTTAGAACATTTCTGCTTGATTGCCGGACATTTCTTATCAATAGGCAGATGTTTGCTACGCCCACATCTATAACATTTTCTACCAGTTGCAGGTAAAATAGATTATCCTGTATACTGGGATTAGCTGCCGGCATTATAATTTGGTCACGGATGAGCTCATCGTGAAGATTACCAAAACTACAAAAGAGTGCTAGATTTTTTAAGGCAGACACAAAATCCTCAATGGGCTCCTCCTTCCCTTGCTTACGTTCTACTGCAACGCACACAGTGGGTTTAAAGTAAGTATCCAAATCTTCCAGGGCCCGATTCACAGAACTAACTTAAGACAAAATCCCAAACTTACTACCATTTTGGTATTCACAGAAGGCACTTACTCATTTTGGTATTCACAGAAGGCACTTACTCATTTCGGTATTCACAGAAGTTAGGAGTCCTAACTTTACTACTCCTAAACTGAGAAAAATCCTGACTTTAAGACTTTCGGTATTCACAGAAGGCATTTAGGAGTCCTAAAGTTAGTAGTCCTAACTTTACAACTACTAAAGTGGGAAAAATCCTAATTTTAAGACTTTCGGTATTCACAGAAGGCATTTAGGAGTCCTAAAGTTAGGAGTCCTAACTTTACTACTCCTAAACTGAGAAAAATCCTAACTTTAAGACTTTCGGTATTCACAGAAGGCATTTAGGAGTCCTAAAGTTAGGAGTCCTAACTTTACTACTCCTAAACTGAGAAAAATCCTAACTTTAAGACTTTCGGTATTCACAGAATGCATTTAGGAGTCCTAAAGTTAGGACTCTTAACTTCTGTGAATACCAAAATGAGTAAGTGCCTTCTGTGAATACCAAAATGGTAGTAAGTTTAGGATTTTGTCTTAAGTTAGTTCTGTGAATCGGGCCCCCAGTGCTTTGGAAAATACATCCCCTTGGCCTTCAGGTCCTAGTGTTTTACAATATGATTATAAATCTTTAAACCACCAGGACCCAGACAGCGCAAGAGTTTTTTTTTCATTTCTGCAGCAAGATCCTCATCATCCTCAAAAGCAGAGATATAAATCACAAAATACTCTCGCTATTCTTCCCATTTTAATTTTGATTGTCCAGAAGATGGTAGAAATGATTGAGGAGGGGAAAGATTCCAAACATTTCCTGAAGCCATTATACCTAGCATTAGAGTATACTGTACTGCTAGAAATTGTAAGAGTGTACACGTCCACTGATTATGGAGTGAACTTATTCACCAGGAAATGTGTTCAAGAATACTTTCCAGTTAAAAAAAAGAAAAAATCCCAGCAGCACACATAGAATGCCAGTACAATGCTGGTGCCAGAGAAGCAGCGTTGATGCCAGAGATGCCGTGTATCTAATTCTTGTCCAATGCGATAAATCAAATATTGCCGAAATGTAACTCTGTATGATGCTGGCCAAAATGTGCTTTGGATCGTGATCTATGTGCCCAAGGTAAATGTCAGCACATTACGCTGCATGTCTAGCTATGATGAAATGGGGGCACGTAACGTGTAACCAGCGATATGAAAGCGCTGTGCAACAATGCATTTCATCGGACACTTTGCTGTCCAGTGATGAGAGTGTTGGAAAATAAAAATGACCTTTGAGATAATCCAGTCAAGGTAAGTGACATGAACTTGCAAAATAAAAAAAAAAACATAACTTGCATAGATGTTACGGTCACTGTAGAAAAGCATCAGTGGTGTAAATTTCCCTGGTTAAGGCTGCAGTAAGCTCCCACAAACTTCAAGAAGCGGTGGACCATACGCAGGCTCTTCTGCGTGTCAGGGTCGAGAGCACAACTCGTTGCCAATTTTGTATAGATTATTGTCTGCACAAAGTGCTTAAAAGTACAAGTTCATTGTGGTTCAGCGCAAAACTGTCCACTCTTTACACGTCACTAGAACCATAACGAGAATTATATCTGACACACAAAATGAACATGTACCTTGCACATGAGTCTTATTTAACATAATGATTTATGGAACAAGTTCCTCTGACACCACTATTGCGGAGTGCTTTTACAAAAGAAATGTTTCTGATGTTTAATGGAAGAACCACCCTTAATTAACAGACATGCCTTTGATATGGGTGATTTAGAAATAATCATTGGATGTCATGAAAAGAATCATTTTTTTCACGGTATTGTGATTTATTACTGACACATGGCTTATGATTTCTAAACGTGTGCTATATTGTCTGTATAACCTTTAGTGACCTAGTTATTAGTTCTCTACTATCATCATGTGTAGAGCATGATTGCAAAAGAAGCGCTAATGATCATGCAATGTATTCATTTATGTTACATGTAGGCATTTTAAAATGTAGCTCTTAGTCATACTTACTGTTGAGAAACCTGTTTATTCATTGTGTGCTAATGCAATATGAACTAAAAGTACTAAAGAAATTATATTTGTTTATGGTGCACACACGCATATTAAATGTGCACCATGATTTAATACTTTACGTTGACATTCACTCTAAAGGCCTGTATTTCACCATGCTGCAATTCATAGTTCACTGTCCATGTTTCTGCTAACTCGACATTTCTTGCAAGTATTCTCATGCATTGCTAGTTTACAATAGATACACTCTTGCATTAGAGATCGATACATAGCCTGAGAAGAAGACCTTGACGATAAACACGCGAGAACTACAATGTTAATGAATGGTCGATTCATCCTTAACCTGGGTATGTGAAAGAGATGTCGTTCCCATGTCTAGTGTGGGACTATTAGCGACTGTTACAGTCTGCAGCGTGTGAACCCCGTGGACAATGGGCATTCCAGGATGTTGCAACTAAAGGGGTGTCGCCTATGGACTTGTGGATTATAACTTACTGGTTGCCCTGATGGAGTGGGCAGAACTCTCTTTTCCAGTATGGACGTCAGAACTCTTTTTTCCGGGATCTCTGCAGAACTGTCCCCAGAACTGTACAGAGTCTGTCTCTGGACTCTTGCGGACTACCTTGCTGAACCCCTTCTGCAGACCCTATGCAGAATCCCTTTTGAACCCTTTTGCAGACTCTTTTATCACTCTCCACTGCCCTTTGAATGGACCTTATGAGGTTTAGTCCTCAATGATCCCTTTGGACTCTGCCATAAGTGTGGCTTAGGCTGACACTTATTCCCGACCCCTGAAGACGCTTACTGATCTTCTGAGATGCTAATACTTGCTTTACGCAATCCGCTTGTCTTCTCCCTAGTTCTGAAATGGAACTCTTTAATTTCTGAGAACTCTCTGACCTAACCAAACCATTCTTTCCCTTTGGACGGTGCTTGGAATATTTAGACTGCTAATGTATATAAGGGAGAACTTAAGATTCTTTTCAGAACATCAGATCTTCATGCTGTTAGCTTGCATTGCCCTGAATGAACTGCTTGTTTGCTTTATATTGGTTTGTCTAAATTTCTTTAGGAGACTCGGTCTCCCTCTTGTAATTCTATACTTCTATATCATGATCTTGGGGGTGATCTATTTGAAATTGATTACTAATTTGTAATAAGCACTCTTGAAACTTGTCTACCGATGCCTGGTCCTCATTGTGTAGCCAAATGGTGATTGAATGAAGTGTGACACCCTAACATCCCTCACCCCTCAGTGGGATAAGCAAGGTCCATCGGAAGACCAAGCGTTAGTAGTAGACAGGTGAGATGAGACAATAAAAGTGTGGGCCCAGAGAACGCTGGATCAAATGCATATTACGACCTGACACAAAACCTTTGGAAAAATCAGCAATTACATCCTATCCCAAAGGACTCGTGAGCACACCTCAACATTCCAGAATACTCTTACCTCCAGATTCCATCTAACCAGGGCAATTACATCACTGTATGGTGGCCCAAGGGGGACACCACAAGTAAGTGACATCACAACGCTGGAGAAGGTAAAAAGCCAGAGCAGAGGATTAAGTGTGATGGAGCCTAAAAGTTAAATGACAATTGCCTCTATCAATTCTCACCATTAAAAGAGATTTACGATAATGAAGACATATTAAATGGCTGAGTAGAAAAATTCGAGATTTCATACTGCATCGTAAAAGCATGCAGAAGTGTTTGAAAACATGGAAATGTGAAAACATAAACAAAGAGAGAAACAGATATTATTTACCAATGCATGTGATCATGTGATTTGAGAAATTAAACTTAATTAACATAGAAAATGTGGTGACGATAACTTTTAAAATGTGTTAAAATTAAACAAAGTCTACACGTAATAAAGCACCAGAAATGAGGAAAATGTGTAATTTATCAATGACTGATAGTTTGAAAGCTTGCAGCGTATTCTAATATTGTGTGAAAAAAACGTACTTTAGAATGGCACGTAAATACTTTGTTTTGAAATTGATAAACATGCGAAAGATTTTTGAAGTGATACCTAATATTGACATGTTACCTCTAAAAAAAGAGTAATGATTTAATTAATTAAGAAAACTTGAAATGCAATTATTAATGTGTGTTTTGTATTAATTGCAACATGGCAATGAGTCAGCAAATTTCATGTAGGCCTCAGACGCTTTTCCCTCCTTGCTCAAAAGGCAGCATCTAGCTGAAGTAGCCACGTTCAGATGCTGTGACAACATTTCGTGAAGTTTCTTTTCTGTGCACTAGGACCATGTGCTCACTTTAATTCAGCAACACCTTTGACAGAAATGTATCAATAAAATTACAAACCCAGAGAGAGCTTCTGGGAATGGACAGTCTTTGAACAAAGTGAAGTTTCTTACTTACAAGGAAAGGATGGAAATAATAATATAAATGAACTTGATGATTTTACAAAAGGATTACTTAACCCCTTCAGTGCCCGCCCCTTTCCCCGCCCAGTGCCGGCCGTTGCATTAGCGGGCGGGGTCTATGACGAGCTGGACTCGTCATGGGCACAGCGCCACCGCGGCCCATGACGAGTCCAGCTCGTCATGGGCACTGAAGGGGTTAATGCTTCCGAATTTTGAATGAGGAATTGATCACAACATGAGCAGCCCACGGTGGACAACCAATGGGAACCATATGGTATGATGGAAAGGATACTTTGTGGGCGTAGCCCGTAAACGTTTGGAAGTATAATTGCCCCTTGGAGGAGGAGTTGGGGCTGGCCGTCATTCTAAATTTCCTTGCCTGGCATGCTGTTGAACTCTGATTTCCCTTTAATGCCAAACAATCAAACTGAACCTTCCTGACTGATCTGGAATCTGCACTTTGCCTACTGGTAAAGTGAGCAGGAAATAACCTTTCGACTTGAGGGTTAACTGACTCCTTTCTGTGGCACACAGTTCTGCATACATGGTTTGTATGATCTAAATGCTGAAACTCAATTTTTCCCATATTTCGCTCTCATTCCTTTCCTAGGCAACAAGCAAATTCTTTTCTCTTACTGAGTCTGAATGTCATTGTGTGCCAAATTGTACTAATTGTTATTAAATTCGAAATGTGATTACGTGTTTCTGACCATTCACATTGGGGCTTTAGATACATGATTTCAATGAGCAAACTTTATCTTATTTGAGTCATTCTTGAAGATGAACTTTCTTGTCTTAAGGCTTATGATAATTAGTGACAACTGTGAAATGGTGATGTAATTGGCATGAATTTGGCATTTCTTTATTCTAGGTCCTCAAAAGGAACTGATCATGTTCTCTAAATATCCAAGTCCCTGTTATCTCACATAAAAGATCCATTGGAGGACCAATCTCTGATGATTATAAAAGATATATTGAAGAGGTTGTAGTGAGATGACATTTTCCCCAGTTTTCCGCTGCATCAAGTGCTGTAAAGAGACTGAAGGGAGAGAGAGAGAGAGCGAGAAAGAGAGAGGGAGAGAGCATGAGCGAGATGAAAGGAGAGTGATTATAAAGAGACTGATGCTGGAACTCTGTCAGGCTTATTTACAAGCCCCCTGCTTCGCCGGTGCATCACTTTTAATATGAGAATAAGTGACGTACCAGCAGCGCAAGGGGCTTGTAAATAAGCCCCTGTGTGCGCACAGGGGCAGAACACCCAGCAGAAGCCCCTCTCCCTCCACGGTGCAAGACCCCCTTCCCTTGCATCCCCCTCAGTCATTCGCCTTGGCTGTCCTTGTATCAAGCAGCAGGCAGAGAGAGTGAGACAGACTGACACAGCTCTGTAGAAATGTAGGTAAGAAATCATTGGTCCATTTTAGGAAGCCACTGATTGCTCTGGAAGCCAAGCCAGGCCCTTTCTAGGCGCGGGTGAAGGGCTGGGTGGATGACTGAAGGTAGGCCTCACTTTTGGGTTAGGTCCCTCCCCAACCAGCCTGCCCCCTCAGCCAGAATCCAGTATCCAAGTCGGATCACAGAGGCAGAGCAAAGATCCATAGTTCTGTGTTTGGGTTCCATATGTCCTGTCCTGCAGCAGCTTTCTCCAGGACATGGTGCCAACATCCCGCTGCCGAAGGGAAGTGATGAACAGCAATTAAAGATGTGGTCAGACTCCCCCTGGTGCAGGACCAATTTGTCTCCCCAGCCAGGGAGTCCACCAACAACCCTTTCTTTCTAGCTTCATCATGGATGAAACAAAGGGAGGCATGGTGTAAAGAGCAGAGCTCGGGTTAGTAGAGTCCATACTCCAGATCCATTCCTCTGTGCCTGTCACCACCAGGCATAACATTAACCCTAGCAGCCTCTTCAATGTGTGAGTGGGGGCGTTGTTCACCAGGGCCCCTGCCAGTAATGGACAAAGGCAACTGTTTAACCAATACAATACAATACAACTTGTAAAGCACACAATTGCCTCTAAGGAGTCGTCCCAGTGCTAGCGGGTCTTTGGTGTACTGCAGGATTAGTCCAATATCATTACAGGGAGCCTACTTATCGAACAGGTTAGTTTTCAATATTCTACAGAAGACTGATTCAGAGGGTGTGAAGTCAAGGGTTAGCAGCAAGGTGTTACAGAGTTTGGATAAATTTGACCCCCAGGTTTCTTACCACCGATGCAGTGGAGGGAGGGATACAGAGCTCCGAAGGCCACCAGTTGAGGGTGTCAGGCTGATGGTAAGTGCCAAAAAACAGAATCTCTATTTTATCAGAGTTTAGCTCGAGGCAACCCGCATTCCTCCAATTGCCGATGGCCCTCAGGCAGCCCTCAAACACCGTCAATACCACCACCCCTTTCTCCTGAAATAAAAGCAACAGCTGTGTATCATCTGCATAAGAGATGATCCTTATGCCCCATGCCTCCACTCACTTAGCCAAAGGGGCCAATTAACGATTAAAAAGCATTGGGCTCAGGGCAGAGTCCTGAGGTACTCTGCAATCGAGGGGTTTAGCCTCGGGTGTAAAGAGTGGAAGGCATACCCTTTGTGAGCGGCCCTCCAAGTAAGACTTCAGCCAGGCCCAAGCTGAGCCTTGGATACCCACCTCTCATAATCTCTCCAGGACAGAATGGGAGACAGTATCGAAGGCCATTGACAATTCAAAGACAACCATGGCTGCTGAGTCCTGATCAAGATTGTCCCTAATTAATTCAGCGACCTCCAAAAGAGCGGATTCAGTGCTGAAGCCCGCACGGAATCCTGACTGAATATCTTGGAGGAAGTTGTTGTTTTCCAAGAAACTAGAAATTTGACGCTTATCCCACTTCTCTAACATTTTGACAGCAGCTGGTAGCAGGGAGATAGGCCTAAAATTGCTATGTACCTTGGGCATCGCATTAGCTTTCTTCAAAAAAGCGTAGCCTGCTTCCAAGCCTGAGGCACTATCACTGACTCTAGTGAGGTACTTAGCAGCTTATGAAAAATGGGGTTGATTATTGGCGTGGCCATTTTGAGGATGTCTGGATGTCATGGGGCCAAAGGGGACCCAGTCTTGCAGCTGGCCTGGAGGGTGGAAGCATCCATAAGCGTAAGGGAATGTAGATTATCTAGTAAAGGTCTCAGGTGGGGGTACCTGTTGGCGATGGAAGTTGGAGCTTCTTGCAAAGGAAACTTGTCATAAATAATTTAGATTTTGTTATAAAAGAAGTCTGAGAGTTCTTAACACATTATGGCCAGCGGAATCAAAGTGTTTTGCGAAGCTCTGGAGGACAGAAAAGAGTCCACCACTTTGAAAAGCTCACAAGGCTTATTCGCGGCTGTGGTGATATAAGGTTGTGTGAACTCTTTGCTTGCCTTAAGCACTGCACTCCGTAAAGTATTTTATAAGTTTGTTTCGCAACAGGATCATAGGATTTCCTCCACCTGCGTTCAAGGAGCTCACAGTTTGATCTCTCCCTTTTTAATGCAGCGGTAAACCAGAGTTGATCTAAATTGGGATGCCGCTTTTAAAGGTGCCATGCTATCCAGGGATAAAGTGAACTAATTATCAACATTGGTCAGGTCAAGCATGATGCACCTGAAAGCGCATGTGGAGTAGCCTGTAACGCTTCAGCGAATAGGAGTTCAGATACTTGTTTCCACGGCCTAGAAACTTTCTGCACGTGGAGTTGCTGTTTCTTAGGGCAGATCCTAACCCTTTTAAAAGGTATTAAGAAATGATCGGAACAAGTTAATTTAAGAAATCGGTCTATCTGCATGTTCAAGGAGGGTGAAAAAACAAGGTTGAGTGTGCGACCCGCTTTATGGGTCGCCCTGTGACGTGTTCAATAAGGTTAAATCCCTCAAGAGTATCGAGGAATTGTGTAATAAGCAAGTTACAAGGTAAAGGGGAACACTATAAACATAACATGAAGATACTCCAAATTGTTTCACCACCAAGCAGTGCAGATCATCAATATTTAGCTTGAAATCGCCCAACAGCAAAAAATTGGGGTGCCTGATGGAAAGTTCATCAATCAGGTCTTTTTTTTTTTTTAGAGTTCTATATAGCGCAAGCTAGACCCGATACATCAGGTATCAGAGCGCTTTACATGAATACCAGTTTTGTTACAGAAGAACGCATTCATTTTTATCAGGCACGGGGAGATTAAGTAATTTGCCCAGAATCACAGGATGTTGAGCGTCGTTGCCAAGACTCGAACCCGGGTCCCAAGGTTCGAGTCAACCGCTCTAGCCGCAAAGCTACATCCTCTCCTCTGTTAATAAGTTCAGTGATTCAGACGCACCATTAGACTAGTAGCCCTGCCACAGTGAAGGAGGGAATAGGGGTGATTACATAAGACAAACCCTCGATATTCGCGATATTAGGAGGTTGCGATATAGAGCACTGATAGGACTCTGTACACTATCGCAAAGCCCTCGCCGTGCTTTCCCTTTCTATCTATAGGCTGAATACGAAAGCCAGCCGGGATAGATAAGGCTATGTCTGGAGCAGAAGAGTCTGGAAGCCATGTTTCTGTCAAGAAAAGGAGATCACAACTATTTCCTGTAAGCGAATCACTAATTTCAAAAGAATGTTTAGGGAGGGAGCGGCAATTAATTGCAGTGGCTAAGAGCGAAATTCTCTCCAGAGAGTTACTGTGATAAAGGTTGTCTGCCTGGGGATATTAGAAACAGGCACGGGTGGCACAGTTACAGGATTCAAGATGAAACCACTAAAGAAGCAGGCTTTTTAGGAACCAGGCCCATACAAACTTCTGAATCAAATGTGATACTGCAACAGGGTGAGATAGACTGCATGTTAATATTGAGTAATTTATTTTTAAAGTAAACACATAAATTAAATGATTTGCTAAGTTCACCGGCAGCATGGCTGCTGCTGGACGCGATCCGGATGCGGATCTGCGGCATTGCTCTCAATTTATGGGCTAGGGCTTGGGTCAAGAAATGACTGGAGCACGACCCACACAACATGGTGGCTCACGTCGGCACACTCACAAATAAGGAAGTGAGTAAGTGTGAGTGTGCTTTTAAAAAACAAGTGTGCTTTAAATCAAAATAAAAGCAAATGTTTTTAGCAGCAGATGTTTTGTCATGATATCAACAATGACAGTAATTGGTACTAGACCCCCCCTTCAGCAAATTATGCCAGGATGCATCAACTCAAGTCGCAAAATCAGATGGTATCGGGGCTGGAGAGGCTCCTTCCGTTGGTCTGGATGGACAGGAGTATATAGCCCAGGTTCAGGTCCTGTGAATCTAGGTTTGGGGTATCGGGGCTGGGGAGGTTCCTTCCATCTCTGGGTCTGGATGGACAAGAGTACTTGGCCACGTCCATGTCCTGTGAGTCTAGGAGTGAGTTATCAGGCTGTGGAGATTCCTTACATCTCTTGGTCTGGATGGACAGGAGTCCTGGGCCATGTTCAGGTCTTGTGAGCCTAGGAGTGAGTTATCGGGCTGGGGAGATTCCTTACATCTCTTGGTCAGGATGGACAGGAGTCCTGGGCCATGTTCAGGTCTTGTGAGCCTAGGAGTGAGTTATCGGGCTGAGGAGGTTCCTTCCATCGCTTGGTCTGGATGGACCGGAGTACTAGGCCAAGTTCAGGTCCCGGAAGTCTAGGAATGAGGTATTGGGTCTGGGGAAGTTCCTTCCATTGCTTGGTCTGCATGGACAAGAGTACTAGGCCAGGTTTAGGCCCTGTGAGTCAGGGAGTGAGGTATCGGGGCTGGGGCGGCTCCTTCTGTTGATCTGGATGGACAGGAGTAGTAGGCCAGGTTCGGGTCCTGTGAGTCTAGGAGTGAGGTATCGGGACTGGGGAAGTTCCTTCCATCGCTTGGTTTGGATGGACAGGAGTGCTAGGCCAGGTTCAGGTCCTGTGAGTCTAGGAGTGAGGTATCGGGCTGGGGCGGCTCATTCCATCGCTTGGTCTGCATGGACAGGGGTACTAGGCCAGGGTTAGGCCCTGTGAGTCAGGGAGTGAGTATCGGGATTGGGACGGCTCCTTCCATTGGTCTGGCTGGACAGGAGTTCTAGGCCAGGATCAGGACCTGTGAGTCTAGGAGTGAGGTATCGGACTTAGGAGGTTCCTTCCATCGATTGATCTGGAAGGACAGGAGTACTAAGCAAGGTAGAGGTCCTGTGAGTCTAGGAGTGAGGTATGAGGGCTGGGGCAGCTCCTTCCGTTCATCTGGATGGACAGGAGTACTAGGCCAGGTTCAGGCCCCATGAGTCTAGGAATGAGGTATTGGGCTGGGGAGATTCATTCTGTAGCTTGGTCTAAATGGACAGGAGTACTAGGCCAGGTTCATGTTCTGTGAGGTATCCGGGCTGGGGCGGCTCCTTCCTTTGGTCTGGATGGACCGGAGTCCTGGTCCAGGTTCAGGTCCTGTGAGTCTAGCAGTAAGGTATCTGGGCTGGGGCGACTCCTTTCATTGGTCTCGATGGACAGGTGTACTGGGTCAGGTTTAGGTCCTGTGAGTATAGAAGTGAGGTATATGGGCTGGGGCGGCTCTTTCCATTGCGTGGTCTGGGTGGACAGGAGTACTAGGCCAAGTTTAGGTCCTGTGAGTCAGGGAGTGAGGTATCGGGACTGGGGCGGCTCCTTCTGTTTATCTGGATGGACAGGAGTACTAGGCCAGGTTTAGGTCCTGCGAGTCTGGGAGTGAGGTATCAGGGCTGGGGCGGTTCCGTCCGATGCTTGGTCTAGATGGACCGGAGTACTGGGTCAGGTTCAGATCCCGTGAGTCTAGGAGTGAGGTATCAGGGCTGGGGCAGTTCCTTCCACTGCTTGGTCTGGATGGACCGGAGTTCTGGGTCAGGTCCTGTGAGTCTGGAAGTGATGCTGTTGGCTCAGACTGTCAGTGTCCAGGTACTGTAGCAGGGTAACCGTATAGACTAATGGACTTGATGGATGTTTTTTTTTTTTTTTATAATTTTTTTTATTGAAACTGATAGGTGTCTTACAATATTAAAGTTCAATACAGAAAATACAGAATTACAGAAACCAAACATCTCTCATACAACGGACCCAACTTCCATCTAATATGACAAAGACAATTTTAGAATTCCATAAACGAAAAGAGATTCAAAAAAAATTTCGCCAAATTTTTTCAAATTTTCTCCCCCCTCCAATCCTCGCCGCGTAGCTACACTCACTTATCTTTACTCTTCGCATTTTAAGTAGCCATTCGTGAAAAGATGGAATCTGATTAGTACGCCAGTTCTGAAGTAGCAATGATCTGGCCACTGCCATGCAAATGTAAAGCAATTTAGCGAGTGATACGGAAAGATTAAGATACGGATCAAAGCCATAAAGCATCAGTTTAACATTTATAGATATCTGGATATGATAAATAGAACGTATAAAACCAAAAATGTCTTCCCAGAACACTTTCACCATACTACAGTCAACTATTACGTGTGTCCAATTAGCTGAGGCGAAGTTTCGACAACGAAAACAGATTGGTATATAATTACTAAACATTTTAGCGATTGCCGCCGGGGTATAATACAAGAGCCATTTCCCGAAAAATAACATTCTGCGCCAGTTAGCTCCCCTTAATGTGGAAAAGTTAAATTTATTAATAGTCCACCACGTCGTTAATGATAAAACATGTTTTTCTTGTTCCCACCATTTTTTGACTGCTTTGAAACCTAGATCGCCTTGTTTAGACTGGGCGAGATAACGTTTCCACTCTCCGTGTTTCCTTATTCAAGTATTATTGAAAAAAAGATTGTTATTTAAAGAGGAAGTCTGGGTAAAGGAAGTGGGAGCATACTGCTGCAGGAATATATAAATTTTATTATAAGACCCGGCTAACAAAAAATTTTCTGAGATTAATAAACGCATCTCGGGCGGAGTTATCCACCTGGAATATTGTAAAAAATCGCCCACTTTGCTAAAGCCGGCTTTGATCCAATAGCTCATTAAATCAGAGCTTACCCCCTGCCCTCTTGATGAAAGTAAATTAGTCAACAAGGAGGAGGTATTGAAAAGAGAGAGAGAGTATCTACTAATCATGGCCGAACGCTTCCTAAAAAACCATGCTATTATTTTATACCTAACCAATTTTGGAGATTTAGGTACTTGAAGAGGGGAGGGTATTTGACTATCCGAAAAAATTAAATCGAAGAAAAAACTGATATAAACATTTGGGTTCGGAGTTGGGACCTTAAATCGGGTCAGATACTGAGCAAAGTAGGCATTATAGTAATCTCTAATGTTTGGAAGTGCAAGGCCACCATTATCTAAATCATCATAGAGAGTAGTCATCGCAATATGTGGCGTTTTATGTGACCACAGAAAGCTTGAAAATAAAGATTCTATTTTCGAAAAATATGAACCTGGAAGAAAACACGGAGTCGTTGAGAACAAAAAATTAAATAATGGTAATATAGACATTTTAATCAGGGCAACTCTACCCAAAATTGCTACCGATCCTAATTCATATCGTCCCATTACTCTTTTGAATTCGGATTATAAGATCGTCACTAAATTATTGGCTATTCGATTTAATCGAATCTCTTCGGATCTGATTCATAAAGACCAAAACGGTTTTATTGCCGGTAGACAGCTCATGACTAACACCCATTATCTGTCAGAAGCTTTGGATTATTTTGAGACACGGAGGATCCCTGCACTTATTTTGTTATTTGATGCGGAAAAAGCTTTTGATTTGGTGGTTTGGGAGACACTTTTTATTATTTTGCAGCACTTTCATATTCCATCAAATGTTATTAACTTTATTCGTAATCTTTATACGGGTGCTAAAGCTAATATTATCATTAATTCACATTCGGTTGGATCAGTTTTAGTCAATCGTGGAACTCGCCAGGGCTGCCCCTTATCACCGATTCTTTTTGCTTTTTTTATCGACCCCCTTGCAATAGCTATTCGGAAGTCTGCAGAGATCTCACCCCCGATTCCATTAATGTCGAAGATAAAACTTTATGCTGATGATATTATGTTACTCATCAAATCCGATTTGCAGTCTCAAGCTCATGCATTTCAGATTTTTGAGCAATTTGAGACTTTTGGGGGCTATCGGATCAATAAAAAAAAGACAGAAATATTGATCTGTGGCAATCACATTCCCGAATTATATCCGGATTTACGTGGCTGTATTAATAATAAACCTAAGAGATATCTGGGGGTGTTTTTTACATCTTCAGTCAAAGATCTTTTCGGTTTGAATTTTGTTCCCCTTCTTCAAAAGGTTCGTTCAATGCTAACTCGCTGGAATAAATTACCATTGACTTGATGGATGTTGAGCTAAAATACTTTTCCACGTTGTTATTGCATGATTTGGAATCTTGGTAAGATGACAATGAGAGACTCCCCGTAAATCAACCTGGCTTTCAAAGGGGCCAAGGCATGCTGACCAATCTCATGATCTTGAGCCTGAGCCTAATTGCATACAGAGCAAAAGCAACCGGGACAACTCTTGCTTGTTGATTTTAAGGCGGCTTTTGATTGTGTTCCTCAGAACAAACTATGGGTCAAACATTAGCGAAGGGGTATCCCGTCCAACATCTTACAAGCAATTAGGCTGGTATACTGGAACACATGGGTCAAGATCAAAATAGGAGATGGTTCGTGCGTATCCAAGAAGGTGCAAACAACAACTGGCATGAAACAGGGCTGCATCCTAGGCCCCCCTTCTTTTTAATTTATTTTTGGCTGATCTCTGTACAGGTCTTGATGAGAAGATTGCTCATGCACCGAGCATTGGAGGACAACAAATGTCACATATCCTTTATGATGACGATCTAGATCTGTAAAGTAATACTCGAATAGGCCTTCAAAGGCTGCTCAATTCCCTTCGGACTTACACCGAAAAGATTGGCCTGGAAATAAATCTTATGAAAAGAAGTGTGATGGTATGTTATCGTGCCCCTAAGAAAAATCGAAAATGGCTCATTAAGGGAAATAGAATTGATAAGGTTTAACTCTATGTATATTCAGGAGTGAAAATAGACGCAAACGGCTCCTTTGTTTCCCAGAAGAATGTGATAAGGGCAAAAGCATAGGCCATTAATTATTGCTTCTTGTCACTGGCTAGATCCATTCGAGGCCATGATCTGAAACCAATGGTAATAGTTATGAAAGCCAAATTGATGCCATCTCTCTCGCACATGGATCAGAGATAATGTTGGGTGACGCGGCTCTAGAGAAACTGTTGATAAGAGCCTATAAACAAATCTTTAGGCTCCCCAGGTCGGCCTCGCCTGCACAGCTCTGGTTAAAATTTCTTCTCACAAAGCAGACGCTTGCTAGGCCGGCAGCGTTTGTAAAGCTTTGTTATAACCTGCATACAGCAGCTGAAAACACCTTGGGTAACTTAGTCTGGACCGAAATCATCCTACACCAGGGAAATGGCCGTCACATGAAATATCTTGAAAATAGCATTAGAATGCTCGAACTGGGTGATGTATGCAACTCTAATATCTCTGGGTAAACTTTCAAGAAAATTGGTACATAAATCAACCAAACTGAGCAGCTGCATGGCAGAAACGAAAGCTTGTCTAGACGGCGTCATGGGTGGCTGGTGCTGAAATCATATTCAATTTTAAGAGAATCACCCCTGTTGGCAGCACCTTTTTACTGGAAGATCATACAAGTCATTTTTTGCCTTAAGATTTGGAGAGATACCAACATTAGACCTCATGCCAAAATGAAGGATGGTTGGTTTAGGTGAAGTTCGGTCCTGCCGCTTATGCCATCAGGGGAACGAGACTGCTCCACATTGTTTGCATTTGTCTTGCGTTGATGTACCAACGAAGATCTTTATTAAGACGGGAGCTCCTCGACTGGGGAATTAGGTCATGTAGGCCTGCACTGGTCTATGGACCCGTGCAACCCAATGCTGAACATTAGACTAACTCAGTTCTTGAACATTTTCAAAAATTAGATTAGCATTTAGGCTGAGCGCCGAGTAATCTGAAGGGGGCTCCTAAAATTGGATTCTAGGACTTGACAAATCTGAAGTTTTTAAGGTAAACTTTACATGACTAGACTATCTCTAAGGATGGGCTGCTAGGGACCGCCATAATAGTTGTCCCTATCCTGCTATGCTTATGTAACAATCTGTTTAACTTGGCAATTTGATGATGCATTGTTTGCATACCTGCACTTTTACAGGGGGAAAAGCCATGGTACCTCTAGTACCGTGCATATACCCGCCCAGGGCTTTAAGTGGGATGAAAAAAATGGGGGGGTCTCTCAAAGGGGCGTGACCAATATAATTAAGGCGTGGCTTAAAACACGTATGCTAAAAACCTGTGCTTAACATATTGTGCCGCCCAACTTGTATTTTGCTGTTTCTGTCATTGCATCCAGATATATGAAACAACAAGTAACATAGGGGCATATTATCAAAGTCCGGGGATAAATATCGCAAAGCACGCTTAGCGCGTGCATATTTATCATCGGCTATCTCTGGAATTTATCGCCCGGTTAGCGCGTTATCAACAATGCGCATCGCCGAGCAGATAAAAATTCCAGAGATAGTGGGGATATCGCCGTTTTCCATGGTGGAAAACGGCGATATCCTAGATGATAGGGCCTGTGGTCTTAGACACACAATCCACCCCCATGTTAGGTATGCCTTAGTCAGGAATGTAACAGACGTTAAATTCCTGCGTTAAGGCATACTTAATGTGATTTTAAATATCGCCAACCCTCCTTGTCAATATGACAAAGCTGGGTTAGCGATATTTTCCCAAGGGAGTCTTGTCAGGCACGCCTCCTTTGCATCTCATTAGCGATGCGATCGGAGGCATGCTGACAAGGGGCGCTATTTCCAGTAAACTGTCGCTAACATCTGTTAGCGACAGCTTGCTGATAGGATGATAAAAATATCGCTGCTTTAGCGGCAAAAAGTGCCGCTAAAGCGGCGATATTGCCCTTGATGATATGCCCCGTAATACCCACAACAAGTCAGGACTATTGGCTTTGTCAATGGTTGTTAGTTGCATAAGATAAATAAGCAGCAACTATATCTTGTATATAATATTGAAAAAGCTTCCTCTTAAAGCCCAGCCTAGAAAAAAAAAAGGACCGCCTGTAGCCAGGGCACAAAACAGAGCCCGACAGAGACCCGTTTCGAGGCCCCCTTTAAAAAACTGCCGGTGCTCAGACCCGAGGAGACCCGGCCCACTTAAAGCCCTGTACTCGCCTCAGTTCAGCATATAAGCACTTTAATTATCTGTAGTGATCTATTTATGTAAACTCCAGAGGCCCGCAGAGCAATTTTGCACTTTCCACATTAGGGAAAAGATCAGCCCCTGATCAGCCATTTTGATCCACTTAACCTCTGTATTTGGCATCGTTTTTTATATTTTGGAGGGAAAGTTAAAAACAAAAAAGGTGAAGGGCAGTGGATGTATGACAAGTGTTTTAGTCTTTCTTGCATGCATCTTTTTTAACTGTGATGAATTGTATGTTTGATTATGTTTATGGTTTTAATTGACTAATAAACTATTATACACAGGGTAACCGTATGGCAAAGAGCCCGGGCTTGCAGCCCTATTCCAAGGAGTCTCCGAATAGTGGACTTTGCTCCTTTCAAATGTAAGTTTTCCCTCTATATTTAATTACACTTGGGTGCGACAGCTGGAAGGGCTCATTGAAGGCCGCGCCCACTCTGAGAACTGTTCCAGCACCACTGCGCTGGCGTCAATGAGCGGCGCGCCTACGGCAAGCGATAGGCTATAATTCTACACGAACTTATAATATTCACAGGTTCCTGAAAAGGATGCCCTTGAGTAATAACAGTCTCATTAGTGCAGATAATCACAGCCGCTTCGTTGCATATTGATGATGGGGTGAGCTGCCGGCATGGAAGGGGTCCCCAGGAGCAGTGGGTTTCTCTTGCGCTGTGGGCGTGAGAAGCTGCGAGACAGATGACGAATAAAAGACGAAAGAGGTTACAGGGAACCCTGGGCCATACGCATGAACACATTTTCCCATAGACACAGAATGGGCAAAACCCTTTGATGCATGTGGCCCCCAATCCCCACCTACGCTGCGGCACTTGCACTCTACTGGCGTGCTGCGTGTGGTACTGTGTGACGCAAGAGCAACCGAAAAGGCAGTATTTTGGGTGCATCTCAAAAACTTGAATCAGACAGATAGATAGCTCGGCGAGTTGAACACTTGCAGCTGTGATCTTAAGGTCCCTTGTTGAATGCTTGCAGGGCTGACTCAGACTCTTATCCCTTTGAGAGCAATAGTATGAATACATCCATCACTTGGGTCATCATAACTGTATGGACTGTGTTAAGGACTACAGCGCCAGGAGACTCCGTCAGGAGTGACAGTGGCGCTATATAAATCTTTCTTTTCATTTCATTTCATTTCATTGTGTGTGGCAATCAGTGGGGCCTCGTACACATTGACCCAGTGACACACAACATCACCCTGGAGGAGAAGCCTGGTGCTGCTGACATGGCATACACAGTCTAGGATGTACTGGGGCTGCTCTGCCTACACAGAACCATCAGAGTAGGAGCAGTGGGCAAAGGTTCACTGGGACTGCCAAATTGTGTTACCCCTGGGATGCTGTTGGTCCGGAGGCCGGTCTTGCACACACCTGATGGTGTAATGCCTCTAACACACAACCACACCTCTGTAATGCCATAACTACCCTAGTGCTTTAATGCACATAGCACCATGCCCCCATGGCATAAACCACCCTCAGCAGATGCACACTCTGCTCTAATGCCATGGTCTAAGTACGCCCCCAGCACGCGCCACCTCCCTCTAGTGCTGTACTATGCCCCCTAGACATGCACTTACCCCTCTTATGCCTCTGTATGCCCCAGCATGTGCATCCACCTTTCTAATGTCTTAATCCACCCAAGTATGTGCACCCATCCCTCTAAATGCTTAAATGCCTCCATCACAGGACCCCACCTCTCTAGCGCCATAGTCCACCCAGTGCCTTAATGCACACAACACATTACACCCTCCTAGGGCCCTAATATGCACACAGCACATTACACCCTCCTAGGGCACTAATATGCACACAGCACATTACACCCTCCTAGGGCCCTAATATGCACACAGCACATTACACCCTCCTAGGGCACTAATATGCACACAGCACATTACACCCTCCTAGGGCCCTAATATGCACACAGCACATTACACCCTCCTAGAGCACTAATATGCTCACAGCACATTACACCCTCCTAGGGCCCTAATATGCACACAGCACGTTACACCCCCCTAGGGCACTAATATGCACACAGCGCATTACACCCTCCTAGGGCACTAATATGCACACAGCACATTACACCCTCCTAGGGCACTAATATGCACACAGCACATTACACCCTCCTAGGGCCCTAATATGCACACAGCACATTACACCCTCCTAGGGCACTAATATGCACACAGCACATTACACCCTCCTAGAGCACTAATATGCTCACAGCACATTACACCCTCCTAGGGCCCTAATATGCACACAGCACGTTACACCCCCCTAGGGCACTAATATGCACACAGCGCATTACACCCTCCTAGGGTACTAATATGCACACAGCGCATTACACCCTCCTAGGGCACTAATATGCTCACAGCGCATTACACCCTCCTAGGGCACTAATATGCACACAGCGCATTACACCCTCCTAGGGCACTAATATGCACACAGCACATTACACCCTCCTAGGGCACTAATATGCACACAGCACATTACACCCTCCTAGGGCCCTAATATGCACACGGCTCATTACACCCTCCTAGGCCCCTAATATGCACACAGCACATTACACCCTCCTAGGGCACTAATATGCACACAGCGTATTACACCCTCCTAGGGCACTAATATGCACACAGCGCATTACACCCTCCTAGGACCCTCAATTGCACCCGCCATTCGTACTCACCAGCAGCCATATACTACGTGTCGAGCCATCTCCCTTCCTTATCATCAAGGGCTCTCTTTGACGTTCACCAACACATCACTGCAACCAGATGTGTTGGTCGCAATCGTTCCTTTGAAGCACAGCTACACTACAACACCCAGAATGCTGTGGGCTGTCGTAAAAAGCCCTGGACTCGAAGTGTTTGGCAGGAGGTGACCCCTCCAAGAGCAGGGTTTGCACCAGCCTTGGGTAGCGTCCCCTTTCTTCTTTGTAATTTAGAAGCAGCCAGTCTAACACACAGAAGCCTTTTACTTCTGAAGAGCTCGCCTGGATTCTCATTTTTTTGGTCTTTTAGTTGTAATCGATGCATGGAAAGCACATTCCCCATGTTTCATGGTTTTACTCCTCATGAAGTAGCATTGAAGGTTTATGTGCCTGCAACGCGTACCGCGTAACACGCGGATCACACATCGTGGGCCTGAATCACAAATGTGAGCTAACACTTTTGTATGGACGTTTTCTTCTTTTTTGTATTCACAAAGGCAAACTTGGAGCAAAAGTCTAACTTTACTACTTTTCTGTATTCACAAAGGTAAACTTAGTCCAAAAGTCCAATTTTACCAGTAGTAGCTTAACTTTGTGAATACCGAAACGTAGTAAAGTTAGACTTTTGGTCTGAGTTTACCGTTGTGAATACCGGAAAGTAGAAAAATTACACAAAAGTGTAAGTTTACCTTTGTGAATCGGGTCCTTAGATTTTATTTAGATGCCGTAGTAAATTATAGCTGTTATCACACAGATCCATTTGTTAATTGCATTCCTCGAGTGACTCCTACACCTTGCAACCTTCTTGTGTAACGTTTCCTGAGTCCCAGTGTTGGGACTCAGGAAACAAAGACACATTTAACTAACACCAGGGTATTCAGACCAATAATGCTGAGCTTGGGGTATCAATTGGACCTATGCTAAGAGCACGAAAGATGCTCTTTACCTCTGCCTGGCCTCTTCTTCCTTTCATTAGGTCTCTGTGTGGAGGTTGGTAAGGTGCTGTAGGTATAGATGGGCCCAACATGGTAGCAGCTCTAGTCCAGATTTCTGCTATGCATTCTGGGACTTGCAGTTCCATTTGTACCATCATAAAGTTGGCTCCATGTACTTTCTTAGTTTGTTGATTTTTAACTACCGTGTGTCCTCTCAGGTGAATAAACTTTAGTTTTTACTATTAATCTTAATAGACGGAGAATACAGATTGTACTTTCAATGAACCAATGCCTCCGACAAAAAGGGAAATCTCCTAGTTAACAATGTGCTAACTAGTATTGATGGGTAGTATATCACTGTCCACGTTTATTCCTCAATCTGCCCACCATAGCTGGAATTATGTATAATGTCAAAATTCAGATGTTATTCATGTGTCATTTGTGCAGTGGCAATCTCTATATAGGACGGATATTATTAAAAGAGAATATTAAAAGTGTCATCACCCTGATAACATTATGCATTGCAGATCTGTATCTCTTATCATTCACACAAATAAATTGTTAATGTGACCCCACCCCTAACCCTGCCTTCTCGCCCGCCCCCCTAGGCCAAAGCTCAATTTGGTGAGTATGTGCATTTTTTTCCCATTTAATTCACTACTTGTGACCATAACCGAAACAGGCCTACAGTTTTGAGTGTGAGCTTTCCCAGAAGTCAACCATCAGACACACAGTCATAAAATTAGAAAGGTATACAAAATTATAGTTGGTTAAGCAAAAAACATGCTCCCCTCAGAAGACCTAACAAGGATTCTTACACAGAAAACCTTCTATACCCATGGTTTGGCACACAAGGCAACAAATACCAAGACTATTGTCTACTACGATAATCTGTGGGATTCCATGTAACAAAATACTTATCTATAGGCTTTCTTGTGGAGTCATAAGCACTTAAATGCCTGTAGACTTTAACAAATGCTTTTCACAATAAATATGTCAGACTAAGTGCATTTATATTAACATTTAAAAATAAACAGAGCAGGTCTATAGCCATCCTCACTGGTTTGCCACCATAACCAACTCAGTTCTGCTGTCTCGGGTATAGCCTTTGCCATGGGCCAAAAAAAGTGCAATTATCAGTGGAAGTACACAAAATCTTGCACTGAGGGGACCCTCTCTCAGTAGTAATATGAAAGCTCTTTTTAACTCATCACATGAGGTCTAGTGACAGTTGCACAGTCCAACCAGAGCTAAACCTCCATGTAGATTTTTGAAGCCCTGGGCATCCCATATTGCTCGCCAACACAAAATTGCACTCTAAAGTCTAAAGTTAACGACGGAAGGAGAGGATGCTGGGAGTGCAAAATATTCCATATGTCGGCACTCCTTCCATCTGTGCTTCTGCCAAAGAAAAACAATCATTGTACATCATCTAGGTATCAAAGATAGTTTACTAGCATTACAATTCCATGAGTGTGCCCCTGAAATTTCAAGCTCAGGCAGCCGTACTGCTGCTGGCTCAGGCAGCTGGATAAACAAACAAGTCACAGCTGTGTGGAGAGGAAGCAGTTTTTCTGTGGAAGTACACAACTTCAGCTCAATCAAAACATGTACTCCTGGCTCCCAACATGTGGACGGAGCCAAAGTCCCTGTCTGTAGTACTCCTGAAAGCTCATTACGCCTGGCAACAGCTGCGCTATCAAACGAGACCTAAAGAAGGTACGCCTTTGAAGAAGAAGCACACAAAAGAGATTGACAAGAAAACCAATCAACGTTAAGAAATTAGCAGACAAAACCTACCGCAAGCATTGCAGTTGTCCTCAATAAGTCTTCGGCAATCGACAGCTGAAAGCTGTCTGTAGACGAGACCTAAAAAGAAACATTGGGCAAAATATATATTGGCAACATATTATTTTGCAAAATAGATACCGGTTGATACTATAGCAGTTACGTCACCACTCTGAGTCCCAGTTATCGAAGGGTAACAAGTGTATCGCTCATGCTAAAAATATCTTGAGCTAGCATGTGGTTAGTAAATTACGCATTAGTCTGGTCTTCAACTCATTACGCTTGCGAAAGGTTGCATTCGATTTGACCCCTACCCACACTCATGACAGTAGGTCCATCTCATAAGCAGCAGACTCTGATGACCTGAAAAATACAACCTAATTCAATATTCTTGGCCTCTGCTGCGAAGTGATTTTCTCTTCATTCACCACTGAAAGAACTACAAGAAGCGGAATGCATTATTTTACAATTGTTTTTTTTCTTCTTTTTTTCATTTTCTAAAAGCAGTACAGATAAAACAAACAAAAGACAGAATGCTCTTAATCACAGATCTCTTCAAGATGTCCTGCGAGGCTGTCTATGATTTTTTCATATTTTTTTCCCTTGCATCCTCCATTTTTAATTCGGTCTGCGCCACCAAAGCAGGGCTGGCTGAAATGGGCGCGATTTTCCAATCTTCAGTATACATTTGAACAGTAGAGGCTTTGAGAGCATGATGAAGTGTGCACACGTCTCTTCTTTATGAAAATTCACAGTCAATCGCATTTTTTATTTGAAGTGAATGTCATCGGGCCATAACAGCAAAACGCCCGCCTTAGAGAACTTGTACGACACCACTTACATTCGCGTTGGAGGGTAAGGGTGCAAGAGAGGGTGCGTGTACGTAGCTAAAATAGAGTGTACAGAAGGTTACCCAGGGGGCATATTTACGAGGGCCTTGCCTCATGCTTGCACCAACCAACGTGGTACATGCACAACGCAAAGCCCCAAGTCATATTTATGAAGCAACGCAAAGCTACAGTGCGTGGCTTTGAATGGCTTAATAAATATGGAGTAATGCAACGCAGCGCAAATTACTCTATGCAAGGGAGGCGTTCCATGGGTGTTGCGGTGGGTGTTCCCATGCGAATCTCATGGTTTTTGATGCATTCATGAATTTACCAGACTTGGTAAACCTGGGAATGCCCAAAAAGGCACGATTCCCAAGTGAGGCGTAATGAGCAGGTGCGACCGGCACAGGTAGCAGCGGTGGGGTGGGGGGGGGGGGGAGTGGCCAGATGACGGGATAGGGAAAGTACAATAAAAAAATTAATAAACCCACTTACCATGCGCGTGCCACATCGCCCCACCGCTGTTCCCTGTGCCAGCCGCACATGGTAACGAGGAGAAATATCTTTCTTTTTCCTCTTTCTAAGTGAGCTGCATTATGCAGCGCACGTAGAAAGAGGGAAACGCCTCTATGGATTGTTTTGATGCGCTGCCCGGCGCCACCTTTCCCATAAATATGCCCCCCAGTGTACAGTTCAAGGTGCTAATGTGCTACACAGGCAGTTTGGAATCCTTCTGAGCCAGAGGTTATGCTCCAAGTCTTTGAAAGCACGTGTTACTCTCCATCAGCACCTCACTGTGGCTGCTGTTTAAATCACTGCACATGGGCTCTGAGACTGCCCTTCAACATTACCAGAAGGTATCTTCACACAGAGGCCTGGGACTGAATGGGCATGGAGACCGGACTACCTGAATCTCACGTAGGGATGGCCAGCGGGGTAGTTGGAGCTGCAGAGAGCATGGTGGTGCTGCACTACTTGATGGTTAAGAGGTGACCAGACATGTGAATGGCATATGCCACAACAGCGGAAGAGCAACGTGCAGTGTTGAAGAACCAAGCACCTCTCAATGTCCCAAAACACACATGCCCCACAGTTAAGTGATATGTAGGCACATGGGGCCACATTTATCAAGGGGTGCATCACTTTTGCACCACGCAATGGGGTGCAAAAGCGACGCAACCTTGTGATGCGATTTAACAAGCCACGCAAAGCAACCTTGTGTGGCCCTGAGTGGCTTGATAAATCAGAGTAACGCAACGCAGCGCAAATCGCTGCGTTGCATTGCTGTGTCCCAGTGAGTCGATCCACAGGTGATGCTTGGGTGTTCCCATGCAAAACCCATGGATATTGACGCATTCCCAGATTTACCATGATTAGTGGACCTGGGAATTCGCCAAAATTGCTTTGCCACCGCAGGTGAGGCAAAATGAGCAGAAATGTGTTTATTTCTCGTTTTTGCTCTTTCTATGTGTGCTTAGAAAGCTGAAAATGCCTCAGGGGATTGTTTTTTTGCAGGAAGGTGCCCCTTCCTGTACAAAACGTTCCTGCTAACAACGCAGGCACGCCTGCACCATAGTGCAAAGGTGCCTGTGTTGGCGCTAGACAGCACATTGTGCCCAAGGCAGGGAAAAGACAGGAATTCTCCATACATTGTTAAGTACTTTCCCTGTCACACAGGTGACCTGCTGAGCAATTTATTATTAAATATGCCCCAAGATTCAGTTGGTTGGAAAGGGTTACGACATGACTCAGACAAGCAGACACAAATCCCACAGGGGAGAACCTGGAGGTAAGGTTACCAGATGATCCCATGTGCCAGGCCTGACCTTTCCCCTTAAGAATCATCAGGTGTGTTAGTGCAACTGGTTGGGTTGAAATCAGGGCTTTCAATGGGATGAAAAAACTGGGGGGGGGGGTTTCTCAAAGGCGTGTGGCCTCTGTAATTAAGGATGTGGCTTATAGATACCTAAGCGAAAAACCTGTGCTTAGCATAGTGTGCCGCCAGACTTGTATTTTTCTGTTTCTGTCATTGCATCCAGATATATAATACAACAAGTAACATTATACCTACAAAAAGCCCGGACTATTGGCTTTGTCAGTGATTGTTAGTTGCATAAGATAAATAAGCAACAACTATAGCTTTGTTGTATATAATTATGAAAATGCTTCAGTTCTGAAATCATAAGACTATGAAAGACTTACGGAGTCTCTTTTCAGTTACACCAAAGGCAGTGATGGGTGGCACTGCTGCAGAGTTAAAAAAAAAAATCACCCTGAGGGTGAATGCAAAAATGGAGGGCCTGATAGGGACCCGTCTCAGCACCTGCTTTTTAAAACTGCTACCGTCAGGACCCAGCCCTCTTAAAGCCCAGGTTGAAATAATCCAAGGCTACAAATCAATGAATTAGGTTGTTATAGGAAAACGCAGAAGTATATGGTGTCCCTGGTAAGATAAAGTAATTTGATAACATCATCAGAAGAGCTGTGTGTGACTGAGTAGAAATGAAACATAACTAATGGCAGAAATGGCGTTAGGTCTCACCTAGGCAGGGCATGCACTGTCTCTTCGAGATATGCTGTGCCTTATTTACAAATAATTAATGCAGTGCTGTGCCACTAGCCATGTGGCTGCGCCGCGCGGCATTAGTTCCGAAGTAAAAGGATGTGTAATAGCTACAACAATATGACGGATCCCTTTGCTCTCCCCTGTGCTGGTGCATAATTAGCTGTCAACGCTGGCACCCTTGCACCATGGTGCAAGGGTGCCTGCGTCACAGGGACGATTGTTTTTGTGCAGGAAGGGACACCACCCCTCCGAGGCCACTGTGCAGTTTTCCACATTTTTTGTTTGGTTAATTTAGGCATAATTTGCAATGCAGTGCCCTCATTTAATCTCCCTTTGCCGTCTACCCCTAACCCCCGCACAACACTTCTTGCCCGCCCCCGAGATTCTTTTTTTATTTTTGCTCACAGGAAGACTACAGAAAAACACATTTAAACGTTTGTTTTTTTTTAAATTAAAGAACTAGTATATGTAAGGGTTTAGCCCGTGCGTCTGCTTGTAGGAAGTTCCAACTGAAAAGTGCAGGTGTAACCGGCAAAGCAGTACGGGGCATATCTACAAGCCGGTGATCGAAAATTATCACCGCTTTTGCGGCCGTTTTTGGCCGAAAAGCGGCGATAATTTTATTGCCTAATTAGCAAGGTCACGCTGACGCGTGAAACCTTGCATTAGCGCACCTATTCTCAACGCCCAGCTTTGTATCTCTAATGAGATGCAAAGTGGGCGTTCCTGACCTGACATGACAGGAGAAATGTCGCTAAGCGCCATTTCTCCTATCATCAAGCCCCACGCTATGAAGCATAGTGGCAGGAAAAGTAGCGATAACCCCTGTTATCGCTACTTTCCTTACGCCTGCTTCAGACCTGACTTAGCCATGATATCCTATGGAAGGTGGATATCATGGCTAAGTTTGTGAGTCCCTATCAACAAGGTAACGCCACATTTCGTGAGATTATCACTGGGTTTCCAGCGATAATCTCACGTCAGGCAGTTAGTGCTAGGATTTTTATCGCTTTTGAGATAAGCGTTGCTAATAGCACGCTATCTCAGCGATAAAAATCCACGCTGGCCTGCGATAATTATCCTAGCGCTAAGTGCGCTTAGCGATAATTATCGCTGGTTGTTGCTGATATGCCCCTACCTGTTTCCATTCCCTGTTTCAAAACACTGTCCGCAGCCCAGTCCGCTGAGGTTCGCATTTCCATCTTACGTTATACATTTTCACAAAATACAGAAAAAAGGGTGTTTCCTTTATTACTTACATCACATGTTTTGGGTTCACGTTGAAATAAACAGTTTCTTTTACCTGAAAAGGACAAACATCCGTTTTAATTCTAGCGTGTGATTTTATGGCAAGGGGGTTTGTTTGTGAATTTATTCTATTTTCTGTGTTTTTACAATTGTAGTCTGCAACACCTACGAATGAATTGGACTATCATATATTCTTTGGCGTCACCTGTAAATACCTCATTAAGCGTAGCGCCAACTTGACCATTTTGCCGAACTCCAATAACTCAAGAAAAGTAGCTCTACCTTAACGTACATAGGTGGATCAAATGAATCTCACTGATATGTCACCCAAGTCTGATTGTCAGCAGCCACATCATTTGGAAAAGAGCACAAACACATAGATAGAAATCTAGGGTTGAAGATAATATTTTTTATCTTTATTATTTTGATACAAAAGTTCAACTAGTGAATCTACAAATGACTCATGGGTTAAGGATGAACAACACAACAACATTTTTTTGATAGTGATATGTACAAAAAATCAAAGTGGGCCCCCAACAGGGAATAGAGAGAGTATATGTACAATTAAATAGCAATCATATTATCAGGCACACCATACATTCGTACACAGTCAATCAAAAACATTAAAGCATACATTAACTCTTCATTAAAAAATAAGAGAAAAAGCGGAGGAAAAGCCTCCTCACAGTGTGAGGGTGTCTCAGGTGTTAGACACCACTAGGTCAATAAGGGGAATACGCCAGATCAAAACAACGGGACACGACGACGCGCGTTTCGGTGCAATCACCCACTCAACAGGGTGCCACCTTCTTCAGGGCGTTTTCTCTAATTACAGGGGGCCTGCAGATAGGTGAGGACAGAAAAAATAAAATATAACAAAGAAAAAAGAAATTATATAAGCAATAAAAGATCAAATTGAAAACTAACATCATTGATAATCAAAAATATACATTATAATTAGCAATGTTAGGGTAAATCACATTTCTTAATGATACAGATTAGTTCACAGGTCACAGATAGACCGCAGTTTAGTGGCATGCAGACGCTCAAGTTGGGTTTAAAACAGAAAAAATGGATGCTAGACATTAAGACCAATAATTGGTAAACAGCTTGATGTATAAATATAAAGTCAACTGCACGAAGTTGGTCATCTCTCATGGGATGGGTAGCCCATGAGGAAACCAAAGACAGAAATCTAAGAAACTAAACGCAAGTGGTACGGGAAAACATACAGATAGGTAACAGTCCATACTTGAAAGAGATATGATAATTTAATTAAAAATTGTGAGTTTTAAAGTCTCACCCAGCTCGAACTTCAGCAGAACCTCATTGAGGGTGGAGGATCTATAGCAAGAGAGGAGATGGATAGATCCACTTGAGATTGATAACCTAAATGGTAAAAAACAATTCGACAAAGAAACAAATAAATAGTTGTTGAGTCTGCGTGGTGTGGGATCTTAAAACAGAATCACCGGACCAATGAAAATCCCGCTTGCCTTTCAAATTGAGCGGCGGAGTTTATCGGCAATAGAATCTTCAAGGCTAATGGAAATGCCCCAATATTTGTAGATGGAGACAGTTAACTTCGTTGATACCTGGGAGTTAAGAACAGAAACAAAATGGTGCCAATAAAAGTACGGGCTGAAGATAAGAGAATGAAAAACTTTAATTCACAGTCGATAATAGAGTAGGTAAAGTAAAATGTGGGTTGATCGGTAGGTCGGTGTTTGAAACTAGGGAGATTCGCTGAATGCTGATGATTTCGAATGGATAGTCAGACAAATCAGTCTTACCTAGAGGTTGGTGCTACGAAGGTCAAGAGGCGACTCGATGCTCGATGTAAAAACTCTTCAGGGCTGAAGAAAGTGCCCCCCCGTCTGGTAGTCGACACGGTTAGTTCCGGTGATGGCTAGAGAGTTATACAAAAAAACAAAATAGCGAAAATGTAAATACGGGCTGGAGGTGACTAACTGCGAAATTCCACAACGTAGCCGACAATGGTACTTAGAATACTAGCAAGTTGCCAATAAGCTCTGGTGAATAATTAAACAGTTCAGTCGTACCTTGCGATTGGAGGTACGATATTCAAAGAGCAACAGTAATCGTGTTCGAGTCGCCACAAGATGGATACACAATAAAACCTGGGAGCGGCCACTCAATAGAAGATAGAGATAATTGTCGAAACGGTGAGACTGTGGCTAAAAAGTAAGAAAAAAGAGAAGAGAAAACATAATTAAAGGAGCCTCGTTAGCGAGAGGGACAGCTGCGGGGGCGTACTGGGTTAAGTATAAACAAGTAAGGAGATAGACTAAATAGCAAAATGCAGTGTCAAAGACCCAGGAGGACGAAGAAAACGTCTACGCGTCTATTCATTTACCTGAATGTAAGCTTACTGATGTCCAAAGCCGACGTGGGGCACAGGGAACGAGGTTTTAGGAGAGAGGTTACCGTCACAGGTAACCGCGGGAGCCGCTGATCAAACGTCAGGTCTTTGAATACGCCCGTGGGCCAATCGAAAGACAACAGGGCAATAACGATGTTGATGGAAACTTTAACTGGGCCAGGTAAATAAAAAGAAAAGAAGATGTTCTAAACGATGTCGAGAATGCTGGATATACCACCAGTCATGAGGGAAGAACAAGAGAGTTGAGGCCTCAGAAAAATCGCAGATAAATCTGTTTCTACGCAGACATAAGCAGGGTTAAGGAAATGGAATAGGATACGGTTTAGGACAGCGTGAAAATACCTGAAAACAAGGAATCTGCCTCTGTCGCTGCAAATATAAAAACCTAATTCAAACTCATACATCACCATGTTGAATCGTAAAATGCTGACCAAAGGGAGATAATCGGTCACAGAGGTTAAACGACCTTGAAGTAATGACCGTAATGGAAATACATCAAGGCACAAAGCTTAGATTGGAGTTAAGAAGGATGGGTCTCCCAAGTGGACATACCCGGGTGGATATACAAAATAAGAGTCAATAGGGGCGGGAAATACCAAGTCTGCAAAGTATGATATCGCAAAAGGAACAGGAGGATGGAATTATAGAATGGCGTTTTCCCATGGAAGGGATTCATTCAGGCCGTTTTTCTGGGAATCAAGGAAAAAAATCCAAAAAACCTCACGTTTCTTACGAATATTGGTGATGTTGACGCCCTTATGGCTTTGTATTTTTTCCAGAATGGCATAGCGTAAATCACTTTCATTGTGATTGGCCTCTTTCCAATGAGGGACGAGTGGGGCTGAGAGATTGTTCCGTCTGATGTTTGATTTATGTTCTCCAATACGTATCCTGCATTCCCTACCCGTTTCCCCAACATAGGGTAATTCGCACGGGCACAGGATAACGTAAATACAATTCGTGGTACGGCAGCAGTTGGTCATTTCGCCCAATTCAATCGAACGATGACGAAAGTTGATCCTTTCACCGACGATGGCATTCGCACATGCATGGCATGTTCCACATTTGTGGTGGCCACGTACTGGTTTATTTCCCGTGATGGATTTCTGTACAAGTGATGTCTTAGGGCTATTGTATTTGGCCTTTACTAACAGGTTCCTCAAATTTTTATCGCGTCTAAAGGCAAATAGTGGTTTCGGAATCCTGGGTGAATTGGCGTCAAGATTGAGTAGGTGCCATTGGGAATTTACAATATGTCGAATTTTGTTGTTGAATGCGGAGTGTTTGGTAATACAGATCAGTTGTTCTGTTTGTTTTTTCTCCTTGGGGATAAACAGAGTGTCTCGATTGTAGTAGCGAGCTCTTTTGAAGGCATCGCGTACTACTTTTTTGGGGTATCCTCTTTGGATAAATTTAAGTTTCATGGCTTCTGAGTGATGAAGATAATCCTGAACAGAAGTGCAATTTCTGCGCAACCGTAGAAATTGACCAAATGGGATGCTGTTTTTTTGACTGGACGGATGGAAACTATCAAAGTGAAGGAGAGTGTTTCTAGATGTGGGTTTGGTAAATAGTGTAACAATAAGTTGGGCATTTTCATGTTTGACTTCCACATCTAGGAATTCCAAACTTATGTTGCTGATCTGGGCAGTAAATCTCAGATTGGAATCTGCTAGATTAATCCAAGATAGAAATTGATCTAAGATATCTCTTTCGCCCTGCCACACGAAAAAGATATCGTCGATAAAACGTGCCCAGTATTGGATATTCTCATAGTATGGGGCCACTTCATTGTAGATGTTCTTTTTTTCAAAGTGCCCCATGTATAGACAAGCTACACTTGGGGCACATGAGGCCCCCATGCTGACTCCTTTGATTTGATGATAGATGTCTCCGTCAAATTCAAAATAATTTTCCTCAAGCACAGTTCTAAGGCAGTCAATGAGGAACTTGCTATTGTGTAGTGTCCTCTGGGTCTCCAGAATATCTTTGATGACCGTGAGGGCATCTTCCTGTGGGATGTTCGAATATAAGGATTCGATATCCATTAACACTAGGAATTCCCTTTGGTGGTTAAAGTGAAGGCCCTCGATTTTAGATATAAAATGTCCAGTGTCTTTGACGTAAGATTCCAAATTGGTCACCATTGGTTGTAAGAATTTGTCGATGTATTTTGACAATGGTTCTGTCGCTGACCCGATGGTGGAGACAATCGGTCTTAGGGGAGGATCAGTTTGATTTTTATGTGTCTTAGGGACTCCATAGATAATGGGGAACCTAGTGAATGTGGGGGTAAGGTATTCTGCTTCTTGGTGGCATATTTCACCCCGTTCAATGGCAGTTTCTACAAGACGTAAAATTCTCATTTTAAGTTTGGGTTCAGGGTTATTCAGAATCTTGGTATAGTGTTGGGGGGATTTAAATAAGTTGTCCATCTTCAATTTATAGTCATTGGTGTTAAAAATGACAATCCCCCCTCCCTTATCACTGGGTTTGATAGTAACTTCAGGATTCTGTTTCAGTTTGTTCAGTGCCAATTTTTCTTCTTTGAGTATGTTATCAGAAGCATATGGTATAAATTTGAGAGCGTTATTAACTTTATTAAGGACCGCCTTCTCAAAGCATTCCACTTCTTTGCCCACCTGTTCAATGTTAGGTGTGAAATTGGATGGTGGTTTAAGTCCCGATAAGTTGTCATTTGGGGCAGAGTCCGTCGAGTTAAGAAAGAAGACTTTGAGTCGTATTTTACGAAAAAATACGTGTAAGTCCTTCATGAGTTCGAATTTGTTGAGGTTCATGGAGGGGACAAAAGAAAGACCCTTCGTAAGGAGGGTTTCAGTGGAGTTATCCATAGGATGGGACGACAGATTGAAGACTGGAATTTTGGTTAAGTTCTCCAATACTGGTTGTGACGAGTACGGATATACCTCTGTGGTTGTACTGGTTCCTGGAACCTCTGGGCTGCTTGAGGTTCCTGGAAGTTGCCTCTCGAATGGGAGTTTTGATATTGGCCTCGATATTGGTTTGGATATCGGTTTTGATACCTGGGGCGAAAACCGCCCCTCCGATTGCCTAAAAAACGATTCTGTCCCTGATAATTCTCTGTACCAGATCGTGGGTTATAATGGGGAGATCCCTCACTGTCTGAATCAGTGGTATCCGAGAACGTAACTACTCGTTTGTAGCTGTGTTGTTGATCAGCAGTATATTCACCTGATTGGGTATAGAAGTTCTCTGGTAGAAATGGATATGCCCGCTCTTGGGAGAACAATCTAATGTCCTTCCTGAGTTTGTCGGTTTTTCTTTTGAGAAGATATTCGCTGAATGATTCCAGTTCAAGTGTAATTTCCTCTAATTTCTTTTTACCTTCTTCGAGGCCACTGGACAGTTTAAGTTTCTCCTCCAGTTCTAGTATTTCAACGTTCAATAAACGGATAACTTCCCTGGCTGTTTCCACAATAAGGATCATCCAATCCCGTGAGCACCTGTTAGAAATCAGGGCCCACTTTTCTAGGAATTGCCTGATTTCAACGAAGAGACCAGGGATGTTTCTAACTCTGAGGCCGATAGGGATTGTCCCTGCTTTGAGGTATTCTAAGATGAAATTTGCATGTGCTTCAGTACGTTTTGTTTTTTTCTTTAAGTTATACAATTTCATCCATTCCTCATTAGGGCCTTTAGACAAAGAAAAGGGTCTATCTGACTCGGTGTTGGGGCCTATAAGGCGTGCATAATCCTCATCCGAAAAACCGAATGTTTTGATGCTGTCCATAAATGGTTCGTTTTAAATGAATGCACAATACGAAGTGAACAGAGAAACCCAAAACAAAAATTGATACTCAAAAACTAAATGGAACTAAATGAACAATAAATAAAAGTGACGTGTTTCTGTAGATAAGGTCTGAGGTGGAGATGGTAAGGACAGATAAACCAGATGGAAAGAATGTGCAGTAACAAATAAGGAAGGAAATAAATCCAACCGTAAAGTGAGACCCCCCAGCAAACAAGGCTGGAAAGAAATATCCACTTAAAACAGGGGTACCCCAATCTTGATAATAAGGAGAGCAATAGGGGAAAAAGAACGTCAATAACTCAAGAAAAGTAGCTCTACCTTAACGTATATAGGTGGATCAAATGAATCTCACTGATATGTCACCCAAGTCTGATTGTCAGCAGCCACATCATTTGGAAAAGAGCACAAACACATAGATAGAAATCTAGGGTTGAAGATAATATTTTTTATCTTTATTATTTTGATACAAAAGTTCAACTAGTGAATCTACAAATGACTCATGGGTTAAGGATGAACAACACAACAAAATCTTTTTGATAGTGATATATACAAAAAATCAAAGTGGGCCCCCATCAGGGAATAGAGAGAGTATATGTACAATTAAATAGCAATCATATTATCAGGCACACCATACATTCGTACACAGTCAATCAAAAACATAAAGCATACATTAACTCTTCATTAAAAAATAAGAGAAAAAGCGGAGGAAAAGCCTCCTCACAGTGTGAGGGTGTCTCAGGTGTTAGACACCACTAGGTCAATAAGGGGAATACGCCAGATCAAAACAACGGGACACGCCGACGCGCGTTTCGGTGCAATCACCCACTCAACAGGGTGCCACCTTCTTCAGGGCGTTTTCTCTAATTACAGGGGGCCTGCAGATAGGTGAGAATAGAAAAAATAAAATATAACAAAGGAAAAAGAAATTATATAAGCATTAAAAGATCAAATTGAAAACTAACATCATTGATAATCAAAAATATACATTATAATTAGCAATGTTAGGGTAAATCACATTTCTTAATGATACAGATTAGTTCACAGGTCACCAATAGACCGCAGTTTAGTGGCATGCAGACGCTCAAGTTGGGTTTAAAACAGAAAAAATGGATGCTAGACATTAAGACCAATAATTGGTAAACAGCTTGATGTATAAATCTAAAGTCAACTGCACGAAGTTGGTCATCTCTCATGGGATGGGTAGCCCATGAGGAAACCAAAGACAGAAATCTAAGAAACTAAACGCAAGTGGTACGGGAAAACATACAGATAGGTAACAGTCCACACTTGAAAGAGATATGATGATTTAATTAAAAATTGTGAGTTTTAAAGTCTCACCCAGCTCGAACCTCAGCAGAACCTCATTGAGGGTGGAGGATCTATAGCAAGGTATCAACGTCGCCATGAGGTTCCGTGCCTTGTGCAACACCCAACAGCGCTGCCTTTTAAGGACGAGAAGGTTTACTTTCAATTTTGTTAGTACTGAAAATCCCAGCATGCAAAGGGCTTTTGACTGAAAAGCCGGAATTGGCTTAAGGTGCCACACATGACATTGGGCCGACTGCCAGCTGGGCACGACCACTTGACACAATACAAGAAATAAGGAATGTCAAATGTATTCAACATTTCTTTGATGCCAATGCCATCTAAAGCCTCGAACATTCTGGCCCCCATTGGGAGATTAAGGGGGGATGGGGGCAAGCCGACACCAGACCACTTTATTGTGTGTGAAAAAGGCCGCTTTATTGAAACAGGTGCATATCACAATTTTAACTCCTTGGCCACTGCCTTACAAAACTAACACCTCGCTATACAATCATTTCCTAACCCCTTGTTCCTTCCCCCACCCCTACGATCCCCACATAGTTCCCCCATCCCCCAAAATGCAACCTAACATTCCATAACCAACATATAACCCAATCCTACACAATGTAGCCTTTCCAACTCCCAAACTCCCCTGACCGTAACCCCTACCTGCCTTCTGTGCAACTGTAACTATCCAACCTCTAATCTAAACTTATCCAACCTGGTTACCCTTTCCCTGTTCCTGGACCCAAACTACCAAACCTATAACAACAAACTCTAGCCAATCCCGGCCAACTGTCAACCACCCCGCCACCCAGAAGAAAGGGGGAAGTGTAGGCGGATACGCCTCTTCCTCCCTTTCTTCTGCCCCCCCCAATCCTCGCGGGACCGCGTGTGAAACTTAACGACTGTAAACCCCTAGCAGCCGTGCTAGGACCTCCCGCAACTCCAAAAGATACAGGTCCATCCCCATCACCGACAAATGCACCCCGTCATCCCTGAACAGCTCCTGCGCATCGTAACGGAGGTCCCTATGAGCCACCCTTCCTATCCCCAACTGACGACAAAACCGCACCATCTCCGTATTTAGCTTCCTCCTCGCTTTATCCACTGCCCCAGGGTTTACAGCCCCCCTCCAACTCCGCCGGGGGACAAATTCTGTCCAGACAATGGAACACCCAGCCCATTTCTCCTTGATCAACACCAGGTCCTTTTTCATAGCCCGCATCAGCGCCAAACCTGTCTCCCTGACCATATCATTTTCCCCCAAGTGTAGAACCAACACATCCGGGCACCTACCAGCCCTTAAAATACCGTTCAACAATGGCACCAATTCCTTCCAGCGCATGCCGCCCTTACCCCTCCATGCCACAGAGAATAGATCTTTATTGAACCCCAAGCTGTCCCCAAAGTAGCTCTCCCGGGCCTGGACCTGCGCCCGTCTCACAAAAGAATGCCCCACAATCCAAATGGACATCTCCCTGGCGAGGGGTCCCATAACCGATCCTGAAAAGAAAAACAAGAATGAAAACCAGGAAAACCCCAACTAAAACCTTTTTTTTTTGTTTTTTTTACAGCATCCCACCCCCAGTCTCGCTGCGCATATACCGCTGATAGCAATTCGATGACCACCGACCCAACTTCATGATGTCCCCTCGCTCCCAACCCCTCGCATGTGCCTCTGACGCCGCCCCAATTCAGAAGGAATGCGTGGCAAAACCCTTCTCCTCGATACCCAGTCTCCTCAGCGCTTTACGCAGCACTGCCAGCAGTTGCGAAGCTTTAACGCCCCGCCCCTGCCGATGTGAAAAGACCAAGTCCCCCAACTCCCCCGAGCATGCTTTCCAACGCAACCCCCACCGAAAAGGACAAACCTGCGGCGAGCGCCCCCTCTTCAAAGCAACCCATTTCCCCCGACCCTTTTGGTCCGTTTTCGCCTTCCTGAGCCAAATACTAAGCACCTCCGCCCCGAAAGAGACCTCACCCCAGGCCAGGCCCCCGATACCCTTTAGACCCCAACAATTCCGACACCCGTAAGGCCCCGAAAAACATCCAGGTCATTAGTGTAGAAAAAAGTATGGCCTCTCCTTCATCCAAACACACACCGGGCAACACCCCAATCACCCCTTCCAGCAGCTCCCAAGACAGTGGTTTCCTCACCCGGGCGATGCTTCCACATTCCCGCGCCCAACCTTCCAAAATCCGTGCACCCAGTTCCCCCGCGGAGGGGGCGTAGCCCCACAACAATTTCCCGACGAAAGCAATCCCCGCCAGTTTGCCCACAATCGTCACCTTCGTAAGACCTTTCTCTACCAGGTCCAATATGAACTGCACGACATCCTCCTGACGTGCCACCCAGGAAAACCGCCCCCAAACGGACAAAGTCCTCCCAAGCCGCCCGGTATGCCAACCTCGTAGACTGTACTAAGGAGCCTAGAACCAATTGTAGCATCCGGTGTTGCCTCCTTCCCATAGCTGTTTCGGCATTCTGGTCGGGTTCACGTCCGCATCCTCGGCGAGCCCACGGAATCTCCCCCACTGTGAACGAGACAAGGCATCCGCAATGTCATTGTCCACACCTGGCACATGCACCGCGCGAAACGCCATATCATGCCTCAGACACCCCAGCACCTGCTCGTCCCGTGCTGACTGCCGATTGACCACCTGCACCACTGCCATGTTGTCAATCCTCAACGTGATCTTCTTGTGGGCTAACAAAGCCCCCCACAGCGTGACAGCCACCACTAAGGGAAAGAATTCCAAGAAGGCAACACTCCTGCCCCCCTCCAACCATTCCGTGGGCCAGGGCTCTGCGCACCACCTCCCTTGCCAGTACAGCCCAAACCGTTTGCTCCCCGCTGCATCCGAGAAATTTGCACATCCCACACCATGTCCACTTCCCTCATCAAAGGCACCCCGTTGACCTGACGCAGGAAAAACTGCCACATCCTCAAGTCTTCCCTCACCCCGGCTGACAGCCGCACATGATGGTGTGGTGGCCTCTGCCCCTACAAAGCTCTCCCCAGTCGCCTACAAAACGTCCTCCCTACTCTGACCACCCTACAGGCAAAATTGAGATGTCCCAGCAACACTTGTATGTCCCTGACCGTCACCTTCTGTCGTGTCAACACACTTGTCAGCAGCTCCAACATGTTTTGCTTTTTATCCGCCGGGAGGCGTGCCTCCATCAGACCTGAATCCAACTCAATGCCTAAAAAGGCCAGTGCCGTACTTGGCCCTTGTGTTTTCTCCGGGGCCAGTGGCACGCCCATTTCCCTCATGATCTCATTGAAACTGTCCAGAGCCCTCTGGCATTCCATGGAGTCTGAGGTGCCAACAAAGAAGAAGTCATCCAAGTAGTGCGTCACTCCTTGGTGACCCGTCCGTTCCGTAAACAACCATTGTAGGAACGTGCTGAAACATTCAAAAAGTGCGCAAGACATGGAGCAGCCCATCGGCAATGCTTTGTCCATGTACCAGTGACCGCCGAATTGTATGCCCAACAGATCCCAGTCATCTGGATGAACTGGCAGCATCCGGAAAGCAGACTTTATGTCGCACTTTGCCATCTGTGCTGTTGCGCCCGCGGTCACCACCAGTGACATAGCCACGTCAACAGAGGAGTAGGATACAGTGGCCGCACTTTCCTCAATAAAGTCATTGACCGACGCACCTTCCGTGCATGACAAATGCTGTATAAGGCGAAACTGTCCCTGCTCTTTTTTGGGCACCACTCCAATGGGTGACACAATCAAATTAGGCAACGGCCAATCCTGAAAGGGTCCCGCCATTCGGCCCTCCTGCACCTCCTTATCCAGTTTCGCTTGCACCACCTGTGGGTGCTCCCGTGCCGATCTCAAATTGTCTGCCCATCTCCGTACTCGTGGACCCTCATACCCCAGCCTGAACCCGTCCAGAAACCCCCACCGTAGTCGCTCTGCCGCCTCCCTGTCCGGATACCCCTGCAGAGCCCCCAACAAAATCTCCACCTTAACCGGAGTATGAGCCCTTTGGCCCAGGCCCCTTAGACCCCCTCCCCCCTCCCGACTGCTGTGATTGCTGCTGTCCCCCTGCCTTAAAGACTCCTGACTGCCACTGCTGACCTCCTTGTGATGGACCCTGGGCCCCCCAACACTTGACCAAAGCATGGCGCTTCCCGCAACCGGAGCATTCGTGCCGAAAACGGCAATACTCCCGCGTGCACGATCCCTTATTATAGTCCCAGCACGCACCTTTCTCGCCTGCCGTACCCCTGCCTGCTCCCCCCACCCCCCCTCAGGTGGGGCCCCCTCGAAAGGGCTGATACACGAGCGGTAGCCCGCTGGCCGTAAAAATGGTCTTTCCCGACCCCGCGAGACCCATCGTATGCTGCCACAAATCCGTGTCCAGCTCTCCCCACTTCGCCTCCGTATCCCAAGCCATGCGCGCCCGGAACTCCTCGTCGTACTGGGCCCAGGCATATCCACCCCCTGTAAGTTGCGCCTTTCGTATGACATCCATGTATTTAAACATGGCCACTGACCTCTCCGGGAATTTCTCACAGTACACACTAGCATAAATGAGAAAAGCCGCCGTCCAATTTTCTATCGTCAACGGCACCTTAGGCCGCTTAGCTAACTCAAATTCCTCCTCCTTAGATCCCTCCTTTGCCCTCACCTCCCTGTGCAGGAGCTTGAGCATCTCCACATATTCCCCTTTCCAGATCCTCTCTTTCGTTGTCAACATCAAATGCGCCCCCAAGGGCTTCGTTACCCCCATATACGGTAACCGTTTGATCTTCAGCTCCTTACTTTCCAACTTATTCTCCCCGTCCTCTGCCTTTGCGTCAACTGTCCCTTTCTTGTCCTTCAAACTCTCGTCGCCCTTGCTTTGCTCCCCTTACCTGTGCTTTCCATGCCCACGGCCACATCCACCACATACGCTCCCTTGCACAACCTCCCCCCGACCCCCCCCTCACCAACAGACCCCCCCACTCCTCTGGATACCATCACTGGGCGCCCGAGCCAATTTTTATTACCTGGCGCCAGTGTCTCCGTCCGACGCTCCTCACGGCGTCCTGTCCTGGGGGCCGAGCTGGTCTCCCACCTCGATGTCCGACCCGTGGGCCTCGCCTGGCGTCGTGACACCTGCAAAAAACTAGCTACAACATTACTCGGCCCCCCCTCCCTTTCGTCCACCACATCACGCAACTCCCCTTCCTGAATGCTATCCTCCTCATAATCCAATTCCTCCTGCCCTACACCCCCAGCACCCCCCACTGGTGGCGCCAACTGCCTGCGCGGTAAACAAACTTCCTCCGCTGCGTCGTTCAATTGCCGTTGCCCCCCGGGGCGCTGCGACCCCGTGGGTGTTGGGGCTGGCGAGCCCGTACCGGGCCTACTTATGCCAGCCGCGCCGGGATCCCTCGCCGGTACAGGATACGCCGCCCGAGGCTCCACCCTCCCTTCTCCTTGGTGCCGTCGAGCCGCTCCCAGCCCTACCAAGTCCGGAACCCAGCGACGGTCAAACTGTCGGTCCACCGCCTGAAAAGAAAAGGAATGGTCTGGTGTGCTGGGCCTACCTCCTTTCCGACTCCCATCCCATCCCCGCTTGCCCGCCCCCAACGTACTCGCCACCCACGCCTGCCCCACCGCGCTCAGATCCACGACCTCTCCCTCCTCTCCCCCCCCTCCCCATCGCTCGGCCCCGCCCCCTCATCCTGCACCGCCCAACCCCCGGGCCTCCGCCCCACCGCCGCAACCCCGCTCCTCGCACCGCACCGCCCCACCCCGCACCCCCCCCGTCCCCGCGCCCCCAGGCCCTTCACCTCCACCCCCTGCCCCGGTCGCCCCCCTCAACCCCTCCGCCCAGGACTCAAAGATGTCCAGGCCGTCCCAGTCCCGCTGGCTTCCCTCCGAGTCAAACAGCACCGGGGAGTCCCCCCCTGCTGTATTCCCCTCATCCCCCCCGTCCGCCGGACCCCGCCCCCTCCACTGACGAGGGCCGATAACCCCTTGCCCGCAAACTCCTGGTCAAACCCCACCGCGCTGAGGACCCCCCACCCACCCTCCCTCCCCCGTGCGATCCTCCTGTCGGCGCTGGCTCAAATCCTCCCTGTGGCCTATGCCACTGCCATACGCGATGCCCCTGGCTGCAACACGCCCCACCTGTGGGCCCAGCAGCGTGCCCCTCCCCGCTGTTCCCTCCGCTGGGGCCTGTGCCGGCTTGACTCTGCCCTCCGCACCTTCCCCCTGGTTTCCAGACAGTGGGGCAGCGCTCCTCCGCCCCGTCCAGGGCCGCTCCCCTGGCAGAAGAGCGGCCCTGCCACGAGTGTCCCCGCGCTCCTCCCGCCACCCGCCCTACGGCCGCTCCCACAGCTTTGGAGCGGCCCTCCACAGATTTAGCCCGCGACGGGGGGGCACCCAACGCTCTCCCCCGCCGAGGCGCTCGTCCCCGCCCCCGCTCCACCAAAGCCCCACCCGTGCTGACACCCGCTGCCTCCCCACTCCCCGGGGCTGCGCTCCTCGCATACGCGCAGCCCCTGCCACTCACCGTGCCGCCGAACGCTCTCCCGGGGGGCGAACATGCCGCGACAGCGGCCTCCACCCCCGCGGACGCGCGCCTCACTGGGCGCACCGCTAACGGCGCCTCCGGTATGAGGAGATCCATCCTCCCCGCCTCGCTCAACAGGCGAATCGCCTCCAGCACTCTATAATCCCCGCCTGCCATGACAAATCCTCCGACACGATCGCCAACCGCATTACGAATTTTTTTTCCTACTGCTAGCGCTCCCAGCCACCAGGTCACCACACCTAAAATGGTGGCTGGGGAGGCGCGTAAACGGCTTATATATCCCTTGGGCTACTTTTATGAAATTGGGCTACATTTGGGCTATCCCCAAATGTAGCCCAAAACTTACAAAATGGCCGCTCAGGCCACACCCCCCCTCCCCCCTCCCAATCTGCCAGGGGGGCAGACCTCGCTGTGCTCGACTGCCCCCCAAGCTCCCATTCTAGCAAATACCCCTGCAGGCCTGACAACCTGAAGGTAATTTTTACTGTGTGGTCATACACAATGAATAGTTTTTTATCAAAAAAGAGTGGATCACTTGAACCTGTTATCCAGGGTTTGGTGGTTATTCGGCCGTTCCTTAAAAAACCCTCATTCACGTTTTTAGGTGGATTGTATGGCGGTATATCTTGGTTCTTCGCCTCGATAACGTGACTGCATCATCATCGGGTTTAGTATTGTGCTACCTCCACCTGGAGGAAAACCACTGGATATTTCAGTAGTGATCAGAGATCAAAATTGGACAAAGTGCTCATGTGTCGTGCATCAGTGAAAGTTAAAAAGGATGTTTTCTCATGCTACCTAGACTGTAATCTTTATTGTTGTCTGGTGCATGGAAAAAGAATAAAAGTGGGGGAAATTGTACAGAGAGGACAGTTAATGTGTCCGCTGTACAGTCAGTCCAATGGGTGGGTCGACATGTTTCAGCTCTTTATGTGCCCAACAGGGTCAGGTGAGCTTTCATCAGGACCAGGGGGTGTTGTATTAAAGAGGGGTATTGTCCACTTTAAAAGTGAGGAGTTCGGAATATTCTTCACTGATCTCCTAGTGAAAGGTTAATACCTGTGGTGGAAAGAAGGACAAATAACATATGGTCTGTTGGTAAATATATAGTTTCTTTAAAACTGATTCTTTCTTAGGAATTCTTTCTTTAAAAAGCTTTTTACCCAGAATACAAAGCGAGAAACAAGCAACATGGCAATTCTTTATATACGGTAAAGGCTGCAAGTTGGGTTCGAACACGCCGCTGGTTACATAGCAAGTATAAATGGCAGATCTTTACTATGATACCTGTATGTAGTGTCTAATGATTCAGCTGAGGGCTTTTCAGAGGGGTTATTCTGATTAGTAAGAGTACACTTTTCTACATAGACTTATACATAAAGTTTTATGTCCTAAACGTAAAATCAGACTGTCCATGTGGTCTTAGTATTGAGGATCGTCGTGGGACTTCTGAACAATGTATTGTTAACTAAAAACTACAGAATTAAGGACTGTGCAGGATACTGTATTGCAGAGAATTACTCTGGTTGGTTTCAAGAAATCAGTGGTGACTATGGTGTGTCATGTGTACAAATGATAATCACTGAAAGAGGTCTATTGCCCAAATAATATTGTAAACTTTATGACCATCGATATTGCACCACTCGCGCCAATTTTTAAGAAAAAATGGCGGCACATTCGAGCTTACTCATTCATACGTTCACTTAGATCAGTATGTGATATGTAAACACTCGTTTTTCTCATAATATATATGGCACCCGTTGTAGGGCTTCTGAGACCTAAACAATGCCTCTGTTTAATTTATAACACATAATTATTGTGTCCCAGGGTTGTTGTCAGGCAGTACATCGAGACTTTGTTAGGAACACAGAGAACGACGCACAGCACTCGCAAGTTATATAAACATTCATTGCTTGGGTGGCCTTCATACCTTAAAAGCTCCGATTTAGGGCTTCCTAGGAAGAATGGCAGCGTAGTCGGGCTGTAAGGGAGGGGTTGGGAAGTCGAAGGAAAGGGGGAAACAGAGTGAGGTTTAGAATTAAACAACAGAAATCTTGGGTTAACGTTACGTGTCTCCGTCTTCAGATTTTCTCCATACCGGGATTTCCGCTCTGAACGACTTGTGCTGACGCTGTCTTCCTGCTTGATGGGGATTGCCTGGACTCTAACGTTTTTATGCAGTTTGAAGTGAAAAAAGACTATTAGTTAAGGCAGCAGTATACAGGGCTGTCGGTTTGAACGGTCTTTATCAGTATAGGCCACCGTCAACAATATTTCATTTATCTGTAGTTCAAAGTCTTGCCAATGTTAAAAATGATATTTATGACAATTACAATTGGAAATTATAAATTACCGCTGAACCTATTTTGATAAAATACAAATGTTCAGATGTTGCGTGGATAATGGTAATGCTTCAGAGTTCATAGTAAGGATTTCGTTGGTTTGAGTTTAAGAGATTGTTAATCCTTATAGTGCCAATAAAGATTATAGGAAAATCTTTTCGGTATCATTATACGGAGCATTATTTCTGGCCATGATATATAACATATTTACGATACACTTAACCAGGGGATATCATCGTTCAAACCTGTTATGTTTGTTTTTAATCGGTGTACCCATCTTTGTTCTTGTATAAAGAGACGTTTCTCAACATTCTGTGACCCTGCCACCATAGACTCTATGACTATCCACTTGAGGTCATCGAGCGTATGTGGGTGATTAATGAAGTGACTGCTCATTTTGGTGGCGTGACGTTTACATCTGACGTTACTTCTATGTTCGCAGATTCGCTGTTTTATCTTGCGACACGTCATACCGATGTATCTCAGATTGCACGGGCAAGTAATCATGTAGATAACATGGGTGGTGTTACAGTTGGTATGTTGTCTCATCTTCCACACCAAGTCAGGTGTCAATTCAATGGATTTTGTTGTTTCTGTTAAGTGACAGACGGAGCAGTGTCCACACGGGAAATGGCCTACCACTGGTGGCAGGTTCCATAAAGTATTTGTAATTGTATGTGTCTTTTTTTCAAAAGGACGAGTGTGTACTAACATGTCCTTGAAATTCTGAGTTCTCCTGTTTGCGAAGCGTGGTTTGGGCCATTTTAGATCACCTGAGGTTAGAATGCGCCAGTTCTTGTTGATTATTTTCTTGATTGTGTTACTGGCTGTGTTATATGTTGTGACACATGCTACTTGATCAGATGATTGTGTTTTGGGTATTACTTCTAGCAGGCTCTCTCTGTGTTGATTTCTTGCTCTCTTTTGACATTTATTTACAATTTTCGTAGGGTAGTCGCGCTTGAGTAGTTTAATGCGTAAGTCTTCAGCTTGTTCTTTGTATTCACTCAGCTCACTGCAGTTCCTTTTTAGGCGCAGGAACTGACTGTAGGGTAAGTTTTCTCTGAGTGGGCGTGGATGGAAACTGTTGAAAGAGAGAAGGCTGTTCTTAGTCGTGGGTTTAAAGAAAGTTTTTGTTTTGATGGTGTTATCGGTTACATAAATATACAGGTCAAGAAAATCCAGGTGGTCCTTGTTTGCATTGATGGTAAACTTTAGACATTGGTCTCGTGTGTTTAGCCAATGAATATACAAGAGGGGCCGTGGTCTTGGCAAGCCAAGGGGGCAGGGACATGGAGACTGGGGCTTTGGAAAAAAGCCGGGCACTCCCGAAGAAACTGATACAGATCAGGGCATTAAATATACGTCCACCACCACAGATAGAGTAATCTCTACAGTTACACGCACATACATTCATCATACACTAGGGCCCATTTCACTTATACTCTATCAGCAGCAAACCTGTGGGAAGAAAACTCCTAAACACCCTGCATCTATATCTAGGTGATAGGACCGGTTTTAGTGGCTGTCCAACATAACATAAACAATCTATAAACAATAATCAATAATAGTTCAATAAACAACAAGGAAAGAAACAACCAACACCATGTTTGAAAGTTATATTGCTTTATCTAAAATTAGTCAGAATGAAATCAGAATAAATCATTTCTCATAGTTACCTATTCTAACTAGTGTCAGAACGGGTCAGGACCAGTCTCTTGAAAAGTCTTTTCAGGATAGAGTCCTCTGCATCGGTCATCTGCAACGCAAGTTCACGCAGCAAGGCGACGAAAGAAAGAGTGGGGAGAGCCCTCCCTAAGCTAACATTTTATACTATAAAATACAATGAAAACCCACATGAATAAATTGTATCACCAAGTAAAACAAGAAGGATGGGATGTATCTTGACTACATCCTGAAATCTCCGCTCAAGAAAAGTCATAATATAAAATCCTCGGAAAAAGAATCAAGTTTCGCAACTGTTCATATTCGCTTCCTCCGACAAACCAGCCTTTGCACAGAGTTCTCTCTTAGGCTCATTGTTTCCCAAGGACGAACATTTCTTTTGGAGATCCTCCAAACTTGCTGATGTCCTCCCGGAAATTTCCTTATAAGGACTGCCGACAGTTTTTCTGTTAGCTGAGCTCCAGCAGGGGTCTCCCTTGATACACCAAAATTTTCTACGCCTGAACCACAGCTCAGCCAGGCTTCAAATTATTCTCAGTTATTTTCATAAAGGCCTCCATAGGCCACAATAGACCATCCTTAATTAAAGAGACAAAATAAAGATTACTACATCATAATGATTAGACAGTGTTAACCCCACTAATACCCTTATGTGTATGCATTTATCTAGCTTTGCGACATACAGAACATTAATTCAGACAGCATTATGTGCTTAAAATAAATAGCACACAGCAACATTTAAACATGGAAAACTTGCACGTTATTGTGAATACAAATACAGCACGAATAAGCTAACCCTTGTGTAACCTTCTCTTGTGTTAAAACAAACAGGTTGGTTAATGAGACGCACTTGCACAAGACAAATGATTAGTTATTAATTATTAATTAATTAATATGACGCATAGACATGCCAGAGCTTCAAAAAGCCCCAGAATTTTCTAACAGAAAACTCTGCTCCAGCAATCCCCCCTTTGGTGATTTTATCACCAAATAAACCCCCCAAAAAAAAATTAGTGAAAATTTTAGTCCCATTTTGGGAGAAATCAGAAATGTCTTTTCCCTTACACAACATTAAACACCAGTCTCTCTTTCATCATCTCTCTTAGTCTCTAAATAAACACTCTCCCTCAATTCTTCTAATTCAATTTCTTCTGGTTCTCTTTTCGAATTCTTATTTTTCTTTTTATCTTTCAAAATTTTCTCTTTCCCTCTCCTGTTTTTATAACACACACACACTAATCTCAGTATCAACACAGCAACAATTATACAAGACAAAGGAAACAGTATCCTACCTACAATAGTACTACCTATTTTAGTAATAAAATCCTTAACAGCTATCATCTTATTAGCTAGTTTAGTCCATATACTCCCAGTTTCAAGTGGTACTAGATCTTCATGCAAATCAGTAATATTTTTGATATAGACCTTCAGGTCTCTGCTTTCATCAGGAATGTAAGTGCAACAATGTTGAACTTTCAAAATTCCACAAACTCCACCCTCCTTGGCCAAAAGAATATCAAGGGCAAGTCGATTTTGCATAGACATGGCACGTACGGCACTTAACTCCGTATTTACCAAAAGAAATCCTCCTGCGGTATTTGTCGATAAACGATCAACGACTGTGGACAATTTCCGAATTCCATAAGCATTTAAAGAAATTCCCACTGCTGGAATCAAAACCCCAAAAATGTCACCCACAATTTCAGACCAAGTTTCTCTCTTAAAACGTTTTAGTACATTAATATCTTGTACATCACCTATTTTATCTGTATGAAAAATCTTAGGAAAAACTAAACCCACATAACATGTACCATACCAATGGTCAGGCAACCTGTAATAAGCCTTGTTCCCACACACATAGTACACTCCTGGAAAAATAGTATCTTCTCCACCTCTGAAACCCCAACCAGTCGCAACGAAGTATGTATCATGGCACTCACTAGTTCCCACAAAATATGTATCATATTGGGATTTCCTTCTGGTAATGCATAGTTTACCTTTCTGCGGTGCATCCAAAGCTAAAGTTGGACTAACCCCATTCCTCAACTCCTTTCCCATTTCAATGTCCCAAATTGTCTCACTCACTTCATATTTTCCCGCTTTCTCCTGCATGTTCACTCTCCTTTCCTCTACCATATCCAGGAAAGCTTTCTCCTCTTCTTTCAAACTGCAAGTTAAATTATTCTTAAAAATGTAATCTAATGTTAGTCCTTTTTCTTCAATAAAAATCTCACCAAAAGTGTTAGCTTCTTTAGCTGGATTCAGCTCTTTGTTCATTGGCAAGTGCCCAAAAATACTATCTCTGTTAGACATCTTATAATCTACTTTCCCTAACAAATAAAAAACACTACTTAAAATACTACAAGAAATACCATATGTAGCTGGCAAATGGTGATAAGTAACACCTTCTGAAACAGATGCAGGTAATTGCATGCAGACATAGCAATCCCTCACTTCCATTGTTTTCACATATTCATATAACAGTTTAGAAAAGACATTACTAGAAAAATTGTTAATTGACCTATCTTTGTGTATGTAACTACCACCTCTAATTGGGACTACTTTCTGTGAATTTTTCTCTATATTAGTCATGTTTTCATCCATCCCAAATTCAACCTTAAAAGTAACTAATAAAACTAAAACACCCCATAGAAGCATTAATATTCCAGTACAACAGCAGCACATCTTGCACCACCTTTTAAGAAAGGCACATCTATTTGGGTTATTCTGTATGTTAGCCATTCTGCTTTAACTTCTATTCCACTACAGTGATTAGAACTTCTCAAATCTCCGACGTTTGTTCCAAACTCTTCAGCTTTATCCAAAGATCTTTCTGTTCACTCAGTCCAAGTGAATCCTTCTTTCACTCAGTTTGGATACTCATCATTTTTCACTCCAGTTTCTTCAACATCAAATTGTATCAGATCTCCAACAGTTGATTCTTCAGTATCTGATTCTTCTCTGATGTCGGTCAAGAGTACTTTCAGAATTTCACCAGTTTCTTCCTCAACCACTTTTCTCAAGACCACTTCCGGATTATCTTGAGTCACTGTTTCTTCTCCTCCTTCTTCAGACAGTGTCACATAAGACCATTCCGGTGATCTGTACTTTTGGTTGGGTCTTTTAACTCTTTTTATTTCTACTGGTTCTTCTGTTCTCTTTGATTCTCTTTCTTCAGCCTTTGAAGTTTGACTGGATACTTCATTCACTTGTTCAGCTTCCGATGTATTTGCTCTTATTATCCTGTATCTCAGTCTTTTCACTCTGTTGTTAGGCCAACGATCTCCTTTCACAACCTTTTTCGGCTTCACTTCTTTGACACCTTTCTCTCCAATCGAAGTTCTCTTTCTCAGAACTCGACCTTCTGTTTGTTCATTCTCATCATCCGATTCTGTTTCAATTGCCTTTTGCTTTCGTTTCTTAGCAGTTTTCTTTTCTTGCACAGATTCTTTCACCACTGTTTGAGACTTCCCTACTACTGTCCCTCCTCGGGTCTCCGACACGCAATCTTCTTGCTGTCTATTTGTCCCTTTACCTAGCTCCTCATCAATGTTCCCTACACCTCCTCGGGGGTCTTCCGCAATCTGTCCCTCTCTATCTTCTTCTGACCCTGTTTCTTCAAGAATAATCTCAAGTGGTTCTTCAATCTCTTCCTCCTCTTCTGATTCAGGAGTAGTTTCTATGTGCTTTCTCTTTTCTTTTCTTTTTCCTCCACTGCTACTCGAAACTTCAGGCTCTTTCACAGAATCAGAATCTGATCTTCCTTCTGATACTCGCAGTGAATCTCTTGAAGCTCTCTCTGCTTCTTTTCTCACTGATTCTGTATCTTCAGGATCTTCTTCATCACTGGAATCTGACTCTTCATAATACTCTTCACCAGTTCCCTCTCTCGGACTTGGAATTCTCAGAGTATGACTTGCATGTATCCAGTGTCTCACTCCAGCACACTTTACAGCAGTCGTTGTAGTCAGAATAACTTGTCTTGGTCTTCCCCACCTTGGAACCAAGCAATTTCTTCTTCTGTGCACCTTAATCCTCACCCAGTCTCCTGGACTTAGATCATGGGCTTGCTTCTTCTCAAGTGTGGTAGCTTCTTCTCCAACCTGGTGAAACACAGAATGAACTGCGTCAGCCAGGCCTTTACAGTAATCCAAAATCATGTCATCAGTTATTGCCATCAATTTATTCACAGGTACAAATGCATGGCGCATTGCACGTCCCATAATGATTTCATGCGGACTCAAACCTGTAGTTCTGTCTGGAGTAGATCTCATAGTCATCAAGACTAGAGGCAGAACATCTGGCCATTTCATGCCAGTGGCTAAGCACATCTTCCCAATTCTATTCTTGATTGTGCCATTAATCTGCTCAACCACACCAGAAGCCTCTGGTCGGTATGCACAATGTAGCTTCTGTTGTATTTTTAATGCTTCACAAATTAAACCAATGAGTTCATTTTGAAAGTGTCTACCTCTATCAGATTCCACTGTGACTGGAAATCCGAACCTAGGAATCAACTCCCTCAACAGTAATTTTGCCACTGTTAATCCATCATTCCTCCTTGTCGGGTAGGCCTCCACCCACCTTGAAAATAAACAGACTACCACTAGGACATACCTTAGTCTGTTCACCTGGGGCATTTCAATAAAATCAATTTGCATTCTTGTGAAAGGACCTCCTTCTCTGCCAATTGTCCCTAGACTCACCACTGTCTTTTTCCCAGTGTTAAATTGCTGACAAATTAAACACCTCTGACAGATGCTTTCCGCAATTGCCCTAAACTTTGCATTATACCAGGTCTGTTTAAAAGACCTAATCATCGCGTCCCTCCCCAGATGTCCCTGGCCATGATACATCCTTGCCATTGACGACAAAATTGAGTTTGGCATCACTGGTCTGCCATCTCTGTAGACCCAAACATGGTCTGTTTCTCTTGGAGCACATCCTGCCTTAACCCAATCTTGTTTTTCCTCTTCTCCTGCCTCGTCTTGTAACTGTTTCACTTCATCCCATGTTTCTAGGACATTAGTAAACATCACAGAAAGAAAAGACATTTCCTCCATCCTGTCCCTGTTAATTGATTGGTTTGTTTTTGCACAATACTGCGCCACATCGTTAGCATATCTATTGCCAACAGTGATAAAATCTTCTCCTGAAACATGTGCTGCACATTTTACAACTGCTAACTCTCTAGGCAGCTGTATCGCCTCAAGCAATGTCAAGAAACCTCTTTGTAGCCACAATTGGCCAAAATCATGCACCACTCCAAACCCATACTGACTATCAGTCAACACAGTTGTTCTCAAATCTTTCCCAATCTCACAAGCTCTTGTCAATGCCACCAATTCAGCAACTTGTGCAGATTTCACTCCTTTCAACGGTGATGCTTCCATAACCTCTGAAACCTTGCACACTGCATATGCTGCACATAGCACACCATTATCATTTCTCAGGCATGATCCATCCACAAACAGCACATGATCATTCTCAGGCAACGGAACATCCTTGATGTCTGGTCTTGGTTTCGTACAGTATTCCAATACATCCAAACAATCATGATCATCTTCCATTCTTATACCCACATTCTCAATGTCTGGCAAAAGTGTCGCTGGATTCACATTTGTACATCTTTCAAGAGTCACATTCGATGCTCCCAAAATCACTTTCTCATACTTAGTCAGCCTACTATTTGACATATGCTGAGTTCTGCTTCTTGTCAAAAGAATTGCCACATTGTGAGGTACGAATACCCTTACAGGATATCCCATTATGATCCCCTCACTTTGCTCCAGGCTTCTGCATGTTGCAGCCACAGATTTTAGACAACCTGGTAAACCCACAGCTACAGGGTCAAGTGTCGATGAGAAGTACGCAATAGGCCTTCTCAATTGCCCATGTTTCTGGATTAACACTGAAAGTGCACATCCATTTCTCTCACTGCAGTACAGTTCAAACTCTTTTTCATAGTCTGGCATACCCAGAGCTGGAGCTTCACACATTTTTGTTTTGAGCTCTTCAAATGCTGCCAATTGTTCTGCATCTAGATCCAATGGATCGGTCATGTCACTTTTTGTCAATTTAATCAATGGCTTTGCTATCAGGGAAAAATTAATTATCCACTGACGACAATATCCCACCATACCTAGGAACATTCTCACTTCTCTCTGAGTTTTTGGAGCTTTCATTTCTCTGATTATTTTAATCCTGTCAGTAGTCACTTTTCTCAGACCTTTCTCAATATTATGTCCAAGATAATGCACCTCTTTTTTACAAAACTGCAATTTGGCTGGTGATACCTTTAACCCTCCATCTGCCAGATGATTCAGTAAAGCTATGGTATCCACTTCACAAGCTTCACGTGTCTTTGATGCCACAAGCAGGTCATCAATGTATTGCACTAGCACTGAGCTTTCAGGCATGATCAGACTTTCCAACGATCTTTTCAATAACTGATTGAATATCGAAGGACTCTCCGTATACCCCTGTGGGATACGACACCATGCTAAAATACGCTGGCCAAACCTAAATGCAAAAATCGGCTGGCTGTCATGATGCAATGGAATTGAAAAGAATGCATGACACAAATCAATCACTGTGTACCACTCAGCATCATGTGGAATTTGATACAGAATCACTGATGGATTTGGCACGATGGGACAACATGCCACCACAATCTGATTAACCTTTCTCAGGTCCTGTACGATCCTGAACTTACCATTAGGCTTTTTCAGTCCCATTATCGGTGAATTACACGGACTACTCAATAGTTCTCTCAGGACTCCTTGCTGAATCATTTTCTCAATTATAGGAGTTATCCCTTCAATTATTTCTGGTGTCATTTTGTACTGAGGAATGTTAGGATATGCAATTCCCTCTTTCACTGCAATTTTTACTGGATCTACATTATTCATCAATCCCACATCCTCTCCTGTAAAATCCCAAACTGCTCTTTTCACTGTGTCTCTCAGCACTTGAGGTAAATCCTCCGGATTGAACACTGGAAATGTACCAATTAATTCACTTTCTCTATTTTCCAAAGTCATTCGATAGAAAACATCATCATCTGGTGTCTCAAAAGCTATTCCATCTGGTGTACAGAAAATCGTGCAGTTCATTTTGCACAATAGGTCCCTACCTAACAGGTTCACTGGACTTGTGTCACAGACTATAAATCTGTGCATGTCTGAGAATTTCCCTATCTGTACTTTCACTGGTTCAGTAAGACGTGTTCTGATCTGTGTATTGGCTACGCCAACTACTTGGATTGCTTCATCCGAGAGAGGAAGATTTCTGACATCTGTTGACCTGACAGTTGATCTCGTCGCACCTGTGTCTACTAAAAAAGTAACACCCTCTTCATTTATTTTCCCATCCACAAATGGTCCTGCCTGGTCTATTTCTAGAGTTGCACCAAGTATGCACTCTTCTTCCTCTCCTCGGCACCGTCAGTAATCACCTTCAGACTCACTCCCTTCACTTTTTAACAAGTACTGCTGTACCTTGTTAGTACGTCTTTGTTTGTTTACCTGCTCATCATTGAAGAATCCCGAATCCTGACTGTACTTTTGTACCCCTCTATTCTGCGGTAAAGGTGGTTTTGGCTCTTGACTCTGCTGCTGTCTCACAACTTTCTGCTGTTGTTGTTGTTGCTGCTGGTTATTCCCTTCATTCTGCACCTGTTGATTCAATAATTTACCCTCATTTAATGGTGGATTAGGACATTCCGACCTCCAGTGTCCCAGTTGGCCACAGTTGTGACATGGGAACTTTTTCTTCGCTTCCTCAAGACTTCCTCTTCCCTTTCCTGTAAATCTCGGTCTATTCCCTGTATTATTTCCTGGATTATTTGCCTGTTCCACCAACTGTGCTTCCTGTCTCTCTGCAACTTTCACTTGTGCCCACATTGCTTTTTCCTTCAGCTTTCTTTGCTTTGCTTCAATTTCATCACTGAAATATTTTGCATGTCTCAGAATCTCATCCACTTTCTTACTCTGCCAATCCACTGTGTTTTCACGAATTCTCTCACCAATTTCAGGTCTAAGACCATATACAAATCTGTATACAAAATGACTCAGATCTTTGTCACCCAGGTGTTCATCTCCACTGAATTGTTTAAAAGCCAGTATCAGCCTTTCATAAAAAGCATGAACTGATTCTTTTGGTTCCTGTTGTGTTCGATCTATCTTAACCCAGTCTGTCTCTTTTGGGGGAACTTTACTCTTCAGGTATACCATCACCTGATCATATTTCCTCATCACTTCTGGATCTGGTGCCCCTGTTCTCGGATCTCTTGGATATTCCTCACTAGGCCAACTCACAACTATTTTACACTCAGTCCACAAGTCTCCTGGAACAATTATATCAAACAAACTATTCAGGTCAACCCACAGCACTTTTGACAATTTCACAAACCTGTCTACCTGCCTATACCACTCGACGGGCTTTTCTCTCAATCGAGGGAAATCATTCGTAAATGATAAAATATCCTGTCTGGTCCAAGGAACATGCACATATCCTCCTCCAGGTATTTCTCTCATGGGAAACTGTTCCACTGGTTTCTCTTTTTCTCTCACTGGAAATGCTGAATAAGTTGTTCTATCTTCACATTCATCTCTCTTTTTATACCACCTATCCTTCCACTTTTCTACATCACCCCATCTACGCAATAATGCCACCATTTCTTTAATCTGTCCTGTTCTACCAGAATTATTCAAATTTTCTATATCTTTTTCTGTGAAATCCATCCTGTACGTTTTCTGCAAAGCCTTTACTTTATCAATGTCAACTCCCTGCTCATTTGCTATCGCTCTCAGTCTATCATGTGTATTTCTCGCTCTCCATGTTATGCTCTTGCACATATACAATAATTCACCATCATGGTGACTTTTCAAAATTTCTGTCGGGATTGTTCCTGTCACAAGCTCTTCTAATTCTACACGTAATTTACCCACATCAATAATTGGTGGATCTTTGTCTTTTTTCTGAAGAACTTTCATCCAGTCATTTAAGTCTTTTACTGTTATTTCTGTTGTCTGTCTCACTGGAACCCCTTTTCTTTGTGGTTCTAAAATTGGCATTCCTGAACTACTGGAATCACTAACTTCCATTAATTCACTACTTGTGTCATGTCCTGTTTGTCTCAAGTCATTTCTCCCTGTTCTTTTACCTGATTCTCCTGAAGGACCAGCTGTATTACTCGGAAAATATGGAACTACCAGCCCATTTTCACCTGCTCTTTGTCCGTCAATCATAGGAATTATCGGACCTATAGTAACTGGTACTGTCACAGCTTCCATGTTCATTGTTAACTCTCTAATCTTTTCAGTCAGTTCTGTTGTCGTCTTTGCTAATTGTCTAGCATTCCTGGCATTTTCCTCTCTTAAAGAATCACTATTTCTTGATTCAGGTGTCATTTTTTCTTTCTCAACTGTATCTCTTATAGGAGAAACAACTGGTGTACTCTCTTCTGATTCTGATCTATATGGAGGTGGTCTCTTGTACATCATGTCATTTAAAACTTCATCTTCATACTCTCCATACTTTCTCCTTTCTGTCTCAGAAACCCTTTCTTCTGTAGGAGCAGAAGCTTCAACTGTTCTCATAGGATATAATCCATCTGACATGGTAGCATCCCGCCATCTTTTCATTCTATCCTGATGTGTCTCACGATCATGTCTCCTCCCAAACATATACCTGTAATACCCTCCAGACCTTTGCTTTTCTCTGTCATGAACTTCTTCTTCCCATTCCACTAAAGCCTCAAACTGTGTAGGTCTCGGCTTTGGGTCCAGATGTGCCATCTTTTCCCGTAAATTTCTCAACACGGCCAGATTAAATGAACCATGTTCTGGAAATGCTAGAACACCATCTTCTTTAGTATACCTTACCCAATTCTGTAACCATACACAGGTATGTAATCCATATTTTGCAACCATGAAGGATGCAGGTGTTTTCGCTGGAGGCAGTAACTCACCCTCTCTTGTCTTAACCTCTTTATCCTTACTAAACCATTTCTTAACCTTTCCAAAGAACGTCTTTTTCTTTTTCTCCTCTTGATAATACATTTTAGCTAATTCTTATTAAACTCTCTACTTTTAAAGATTTGCAAACTTAATTCTTGTTAACGCACCAGTCCTGGGACGTCTACGTCACTAAGCAGCTCTTCCAATCCCTGCGCGACTCACACTAACGCACCAATCCTAGCGCGAACCCTTCTCTGAGTCACTATCCAATCAGTGCGCGAACCTCCTGACGTCAGCAGCCGCTGCAGTCTCTGTCTCCTGTCTCTGTCACTTGTCTACCCCTCCTTTACAAAAAAAACTCTCAGTAGACTTCGTATGTCAAAATTTCGACAAAATCTGTTAGTTACCACATTTAAACATTTCCATTGTCTGCTTCGCTAACCACAGAATAGTAAAGAGAGTCTATTTCTCAAGAGTCAACAATTTTACATACATCTCATAACTGTTTCCTCTAGGACGTATCCAAAAGAGTCTTACAATCAATAAATGTATATGCATTCACGCACATTCATACGAAAGGAAAAATAGTACATACACACAGAATCCTGCTTTTGAGAACAGCGCACAATCTGCCTCTGCACAGAATTATAACTCACAATAACCAAGCAGCTTACCTCTGCCCAGTTCTGCAAACAAGCTCAGAGAATACCTATTACTCCTCCCGCAATAAGCTTTAACGGCAATCCTTACGGATCCCTGGGACTTAAGACCAGAGTTTCACAGATAACCTTCACTACGATACACACTCCTTATATACCAGAAAATTTCTAATAGTAACATACAATGTCACTGATTCCGAACCCAGACAATGAACGAACGCGCAACTTCTATTGTCACACGTAATTCCTACAATCCCGTCTTTCCCGAGAGCAGCATATACACCTTTCTCTGCCCTACTACGGAACTGCTTCCAGCTTCCAAGTTCCAGAAGCACTACATTTAACTCAACATCACGACTCCAACATTTAGTATTAGTACATATACCAAAAACATCAAAATAAATCAATAATCAATAAGCTAGTTTACAAGCAATCTCATCTTATCTTATCAGATCAAGACAACCATCTAAAACCATCCTCTGCTACCAGAGAAAACTGATACAGAGTGGCGTAGCGGAAGCGTGCTGGGTCGGTAACCCAGCTGACGATGAATCGAAACCATCCTCTGCTACCAGAGAAAACTGATACAGATCAGGGCATTAAATATACGTCCACCACCACAGATAGAGTAATCTCTACAGTTACACGCACATACATTCATCATACACTAGGGCCCATTTCACTTATACTCTATCAGCAGCAAACCTGTGGGAAGAAAACTCCTAAACACCCTGCATCTATATCTAGGCGATAGGACCGGTTTTAGTGGCTGTCCAACATAACATAAACAATCTATAAACAATAATCAATAATAGTTCAATAAACAACAAGGAAAGAAACAACCAACACCATGTTTGAAAGTTATATTGCTTTATCTAAAATTAGTCAGAATGAAATCAGAATAAATCATTTCTCATAGTTACCTATTCTAACTAGTGTCAGAACGGGTCAGGACCAGTCTCTTGAAAAGTCTTTTCAGGATAGAGTCCTCTGCATCGGTCATCTGCAACGCAAGTTCACGCAGCAAGGCGACGAAAGAAAGAGTGGGGAGAGCCCTCCCTAAGCTAACATTTTATACTATAAAATACAATGAAAACCCACATGGATAAATTGTATCACCAAGTAGAACAAGAAGGATGGGATGTATCTTGACTACATCCTGAAATCTCCGCTCAAGAAAAGTCATAATATAAAATCCTCGGAAAAAGAATCAAGTTTCGCAACTGTTCATATTCGCTTCCTCCGACAAACCAGCCTTTGCACAGAGTTCTCTCTTAGGCTCATTGTTTCCCAAGGACGAACATTTCTTTTGGAGATCCTCCAAACTTGCTGATGTCCTCCCGGAAATTTCCTTATAAGGACTGCCGACAGTTTTTCTGTTAGCTGAGCTCCAGCAGGGGTCTCCCTTGATACACCAAAATTTTCTACGCCTGAACCACAGCTCAGCCAGGCTTCAAATTATTCTCAGTTATTTTCATAAAGGCCTCCATAGGCCACAATAGACCATCCTTAATTAAAGAGACAAAATAAAGATTACTACATCATAATGATTAGACAGTGTTAACCCCACTAATACCCTTATGTGTATGCATTTATCTAGCTTTGCGACATACAGAGCATTAATTCAGACAGCATTATGTGCTTAAAATAAATAGCACACAGCAACATTTAAACATGGAAAACTTGCACGTTATTGTGAATACAAATACAGCACGAATAAGCTAACCCTTGTGTAACCTTCTCTTGTGTTAAAACAAACAGGTTGGTTAATGAGACGCACTTGCACAAGACAAATGATTAGTTATTAATTATTAATTAATTAATATGACGCATAGACATGCCAGAGCTTCAAAAAGCCCCAGAATTTTCTAACAGAAAACTCTGCTCCAGCAGTATCAATAAAAGGGCGCATGCCCACTCGGGGTGTTGGCCCACACTATACAAGTGTGTGTGTGTCGTAGTGATTGTGTCCAGTCCCTCCAGGCTTTGTCCACGTGAAGCGGCCCAGTGACACACCGATCATCACAACTGGAACATGAAAGCGGATGGGGAGAGGATGTGGTCCGTCGGCTACGCGGTCGACTTTGGTGCTGGAAACCAGAGTTCGAACCTTGGGGTCGCGTCCACATCTTGTGATTCTGGGCAAATCACTTAATCTCCCCGTGCCTGAAGGTGTAATGTAAATACGGTGCTCATGTAAAGCGCTACAATACCTTCGGGTGGAGTTCGCGCTATATAAATATGCAACAACAAAAAACAAGGTGGGATTCTCGGGCTGAGGGGGTGGAAGGAAGGCCGGAGGGTGTGGCGGGGAATGGAGCGCTCCGAGAGTTGATTTCAAGAGTCAGAGCTGGTTATATAACAAGTGGCCCAGGGCAATGAAATATTTAGATTTCTTGTTCAAACATTTACGACATACCTGTATAAAAGATTTCTATTTCTAAAAATCCTATTCTCTGATTTTGTTTTTAATTGGCGGACACTGCCACCAAATGGGCACATTTGAGAATTACAAGTCCCAGCACCCAGATTTCCATTCGCCTTCTTCGGGGAAGGGATTTCGTTATTGATCATTTTATAACTACACAACTTGTAAGAAAACTTCACGTCTCAAGTGCACGTGGAACTTCCTTGCCTTGGAGATCTGTAGACTCTCTCAGGCCAGGCACTGATGTTTTATGGTGACAGAGAAGCTGCGTGTCTCAGGTGTAACAGCACACTCTACCCTGCATGTGTGATGGGTGATTTGTCACTTAGAGAAGCTCCTTTGCCTAGGAGTGAGGCTACACTGTCAGGTGGGCGGTCCCCATGTCATGTTTTCTTTCCATCAGTACCGATGGTCAAAAGTAGACCAACCATTCCTTGCTTTTCACTTATTCAGCATTTATTAATGTCCCTCGCTTAAACTTATAGAACATTTATTAGGTAGGGCTTTAAGTGGGCCGGGTCCTGCCGGTGTTCAGCACCGACAGGTCTACGAAGCAGACGCTGAGACGGGTCCCTATCGGGCTCTCCATTTTTGCCCTCACCCTCAGGGTGAAAAAGGGAAATCTTACCTCTGCAGCAGCGCCACCCTTCACTGCCTTTAATGTAACTTCAAGGAGACTCGTTTTAGTTCTTGCACAGTCTCGTCATTTCAGACCTGAAGCACTTTCAATATTATATACAACAAAGCCATAGTTGTTCCTTATTTATCTTACGAATTAACAACCATTGACCAAACCAATAGTCCTGGCTTGTTGTAGGTGTAATGTTACTTGTATCATATGTATGGATGCAATGAGGGAAACCGTAAAATACCAGTCAGGCCGCACTCTATGCTAATGCACAGTTTTTTTTACCTTACTGGTTTTTAAGCCTCTTTGAGAGACCCCCAGTTTTTTCATTCCACTTAAAACCACGCATTTAGGGTTTGTATATCCGTGACTTTTAACACTTGCACTGCCTCTCCTGTGCTTTTTTCCCACAGGATAACCAAGGCTGATTACTTACTCCCAGAAAGCACCACCCAATCTCCCACTCGTGTGTAACATTAACTATGGTTATGGAGAATAATTAGTGATTGTCCACTTTGTTCATATTCAAGCAGCACACACACCCCGTCATGCACCACACCAGCATACACCCCAGTGGTGTAACACATGTTGATGGGGGCCCCTGCCAGATGTGATGAGGGATTTGATTTTTGTCAGGAACGGGGCTGTTTACTTGCAGCTGAATGAAGGACGACATGATAGATGGGAAAGCTAACATGCTGCCATTGTGTGTTTTTTAAAAGTTATAGCAGTCCACTTGCAGTCACAAACGTATTTATGGTTTAAATCTTTTATTGGTTTTAAAGACTTATAACAACATCCGCAACCTACATCCATAGGCCGGTGGGGCATGTGCATTTTTATGGCTAACTCTGTGTTTCTTGATATGTAAACCTGTAATAAACAGCATTGAGTACCGCTAACAATCCCATATGGTAAACTCGAAGGAACCGTCCCCTCACCCCTCTGGCCTGACCCATACATCCACATATGAGTCCCAGTGATTCGTCGTGGATGTGCGGGGAGATAAATGCAACAGTAGTCCAGAGGGGGAGCGACCCCCGTAGCCAGGATATGATGATGAAAAGTGAACAACAAACAAAACTCCCTTATTCCCCCCCTCCCCCCGAACCGGTGTGCCAGGCGAGAGTCTCTCAAAAACCTTTTGGTAAAGGTCACCAACTAAGGGGCAGAATTAGGGACTTCATTTGTAGGTGGTGCTTCGGTGAGACGAAGGAGTCGAAGATATTTGGAGCATGTCACTTCGTACATTTCAAGCGCAAGCAGAGACAGCAGTGGGCGCCATGTAGTCTTGCAGGAGCCCGTAGAGTTCGTCAGAGTGGCATGAATGAGTTCCATGCCCACTTTATACCACAATTTATGTAGCCAGCCTGTGTGGGTTGGTCGTGTCTTAGTGCCCCATAGGGAAAGGATATGTTGAACGGCTGCTCCCATCACTAGGCCCCTCTGTTTGCCACTTTATCGATTTCAGCGAATAGGTGAGTGGATTGGGGAGTCCCAGTAATGTGTAGGTCGGGAATCCGGGGATTTCAGTCTCAAAGTGCTTGTCAGCGTCATCTAGTACAGTACCCCAGTAGTCAGTCAGTTCCTTACAGTCCCATAGTAGGTTAGTCAATGTACCCACCTTGTCACAGCCTCGCCAACATGTCGGGCTGCGGTCCGGGTTCCCTTTATGCAGCCTGCATGGTGTGAGGTACCAGTAAGTGACCACTTTGACTGCCGCCTCCCTACTAGCTGTATTGCGAGCCGTACGGTGAGCCTGAAAATATACATCCCGCCATTCTTTCTCTGTTAAGTGTCTCCCGATTTCCCGTGCCAATCACCGCTGACCCTCCGAGGGCGAGGAGGGAGCCGAGGGACGCAGTATGCTATATAATTCAGTGATCATCTTTTTATCGGAGATTTTGGATAGGAGCCATTTCTCATATGTGGTGAGCTTTCTATAAACCAGCGGGCGCACCTCCGGATGGAGGAGCCAGTGGCGAATTTGGAAGTACTGATATCGTTGCGGAGCGGCGATTGTGTAAAATCGCTGCACGTCTTCAAACGAGAGAAAGCCATCTAAATCAAAAAGGTGTACCGCAGACCTGCAGTCCGTTGCCCGCCATTGAGGGAAAGCCTGTGCGTCGAGTCCGGGGGGAAACTCCGGGTTGTCGAATATGGGTGTCAAGGGCGAGGGAAAGGATGTGAGGCCACGCTTGACTGCTACAGAGTCCCAGACTCTTAACAATGTGTTTGTGATTGGAGAGCCCTTAAGTTTTTGTGGTCTATCCGGGCGCCTTAAGAAAGGCACCTTCCACAGGGAGAGCTTCGCCTGCGCCCGGTCCTGGAACAACCATCGTTTTTCGGACTCAGGTCTGCTCCACTCCACCAGATGTCGAAGTTGTGATGCTCTAAAATATTCTAGAAAGTTCGGGATACCCAACCCCCCCTCCTCCGTCAGCCTGTAGGAGAGAACTCTGCTCATACGGGGACGCGCCCCTGCCCAGATGAATTGTTGCACTGCACTTTGTATTTTATGTAGGGTCCCCGGTGGGGGCCAGACCTGTATGGTCTGAAAAATATAGAGAGCTTTGGGTAGGACATTCATTTTAATGGCAGCAATGCAGCCTAGGAGGGATAAAGAATGCTTTTGCCACTGTCTTAGGTCTTTCTGAATTTGAGAAAGGAGCTTGCCATAATTATGACTGTTTGTGGAACAGAAGAGGCGAGGTCTATACCCAGATAAGTGATGGTGTCCCGGGACTGTAGCTCTCCGTACCATGGCCGATCGTGCTCGCGCCGGGCTGCCCCACTACCCAAATGTAAAACCATGGATTTCTCGACGTTCACCTTAAAACCGGAGACCCGACCAAAGGCATCTATCTCCCGTAAAAAAGCAGGTATCGAGCGCTCGGGGAACTCCAAGGTCGCAAAAATATTATCGGCATAAGGACTCACAGTATGGCGTTCACCTCCGAAGGGGATGCCCAAGATATCAGGGTTATCCTGAATTTTTTGTGTTAGGGGTTCCATGTAAAGCGCGAAGAGAAGGGGTGACAAGGGGCACCCCTGTCTCGTACCCCTCCTTATCTCAAAGGGCCAGAAGGCCACCCGTTTACCCTAATTACCACTGTGGGTTTGTCGTAGCAGCTTGCCACCCAGGCCCTAAATCTATCTCCCACGCCAAAGTGAGCAAGGGTCTTGTCTAAGAAATCCCAGTCAACCCGGTCGAATGCCTTTTCGGCGTCGACCGACAGCAATATGGCGTTCATATTAGTACGATGGGCTTTATCTATTAGATGCAATAGGCGTTTAGTAATGTCACTGCTTTGACGATTAGCTATGAAGCCAGATTGGTCCGGCTTGATAATCCCAGGTAGGCGTTGGGCCAGTCGAGCTGCAAGGACTCTCGTAAAAAACTTTAAATCAATGTTAAGGAGGGAAATCGGTCGATAGGAACTGCACTGAGTCACATCCTTCCCTGGCTTAGGAAAGACGACCACGTCGGCCGCCAACATGTCTGCAGGTGTGGTCTCCGGTCCCTGGAAGGAATTGAACAGCCGTGTCAAGATCGGGGTGAGTAGTAGGCAGAGGGCCTTATAGAAACCTGCCGAAAAGCCATCAGGACCCGGCGACTTCAGAGGTTTAAGCCGGGAGATCGCTCCAATCACCTCGTCAATCTTAATGGGCGCATCTAATGCTTCGGCCCCCTTGGCATTTAGCGTTGATGTAGCTGCCCCCTGAAGATATGTCTTCCCGCCCTCCCCTCTCTGCGCGATTTGACCGTATAGTGTGACGTAAAAATCCTATAGGACCGCAGCAATCTCTTCGTCCCCTTCAACTGTTCCCCCTGTATCATTGTGAAGCGCTTGTATTTTTGCACGGTGGGCGTGGGCCATAAGTTTGCTAGCAAGGAGGCGTCCCGTTTGATCCCCTCCCACATAGTAGGAATGCTTCAGCCGAAGGGCTGCGTATTCAGCTCTATCTAAATCAAGGGACGCCAGCTGTGCCCTTGCTGCCTTCAGTTGGCGCCACACTCTAGGCGCGCAAGTGCGTTGGTGAATGCGTTCCAACTCCGACACCCGTGCGGTAAGGAGTTCCCTCTTTTTTTTACGCTCTTTGGTGCCGGCTGCTGAAATCGCGATTAATTCTCCTCTCACCACAGCCTTGAGAGCCCCCCAAAGCGCCGAAAGAGGTGTGCCCGGGGAGTCATTAGTCGCCAAGTGATGCATTTATGTAGTTGTTGAGGCACCCCTGCCCTAGTAAGCAAATTTTCTCTGAGTCTCCACCTCCCGAGAGATCTACAGGACTTCGGTATAGAGAGTGTCAGTGTCACTGCGTCACGATCTGAAAGTGCAGCTGGGATGATGTTCACTGTGTCTACCAATGTGTTTACTTCTGTGGACCCAACAAAATGATCCAGCTTGGCGTAAGTGTGATGCGCATGAGAGTAGAATGAAAATTGCGTGATTTGGGGATGAGCCACCCTCCACAGATCTAGGAAACCCCTGTCCCTGAGCCAGTCCCTCCCTGTTTTGGATAGTGCCCCAGTTTGGCCATACCTCTGCCCTGACCGATCTGTCTCTGCGTCCATGACCAAATTTAGGTCTCCCCCCACCACCATCCACCTTTCTTGGGAACACAAGACCTCTGACAATGCCACCTTCAAAAATTGTTCCTGTCCCGAGTTTGGGGCATAGATGGAGCCCACCACCAAGGGGGCGCCCCCCACCTGGAATGTATAGGCCAGGAGGCGGCCCTTTATTTCCGCCACCTTGCTCCCAACCGTACCGTGGAATGATTTTGCTATCAGAATGGCCACCCCTACTTTTTTATCGGCCGTAGAGGAGAAAAATTGTTGGGGGAAAGCCCGGGATCTCACACGATGCCAGTCTTTGGGGAGTAGATGTGCTTCCTATAGAAGGCAAACTGTCGCCCCTGAATTCTCTAAGTAGGATAAGATGGCTCTCCTCTTAATGGGGTTGTTCAGTCCCTTTACATTAAGGGTGAGAATCTGCACCGCGGACCGTGACATGAGGTAGTCACGAGATCAACCTGCAAAATGTGATGAGGAGAACCCCCTCATCTCGTGTCTGCCTCTCAGTCCCCCGACCCCCAGAGTTTGTGAGTGCAGACTCCGAGCTGACCCCTTCCTTGTGTAGCACACCGGTTCCTCCCTCCCCCTCCCTAACCCCCACACCCCACCCCTCTCAACGAGAAATCGCCTCCCCCCACCCGGGCTCTCCCTCCCAAAACTCCCCCTGACCCTCCCTAACCCCAACTAAAAGAACTCAGAGTCCCCTCAGTGTCCAACGCCCATCCCGCAGAAACATGGGCATGTGGTAGGTAAAAAATCTTGGCGAACTCTGCGTGCAGCTGGGCGACTCATCCGCGGCTCGATGCTCCAGACCAAGAATCGAACATGCTTCTTGGAGGGATCAGATTTGGTGGAGCTTGCCATTCAATTTAAAGATCAGGCTAAAAGGGTGGCCCCAGAAATACACCACCCCTTGGTCTCTCAGGTTGGTGGTCACTTCTCGAAAATCCTTCCTTTTTTGCAGTGTGATAGAAGCGAGGTCCTGATATAGAGCCACGGAGTGCCCTTGGTACCGTAAAGGTTGTTTCGTCTGTGCCTCCTGTAGAATTAGTTCCTTTAAAGGGAAGTCCAGTAGGAAGGCTAGGATGTCCGGAGGAGGGGCAGGAGCTCGTCTCGCCAACCCTACACGATGAGCACGGTCGATACGGATTGCAAAGTCCTGGGATTCTCCTAAAATGTCACGGAACAGTCTCTGGAGATATTGGACCACGTCTGTTCCTTCTGATTTCAAGGGGACCCCCCTGATGTGAATGTTATTTCGTCGTGACCGATTCTCCAGGTCCTCCGCTTGTGCCTGCAAGTCCAACTGTCTCGCAATCGAATCACCTCTTATAGGAGTTGCTCGATTTCATCTCCTTTGGTGAGCTCGTGCTCTTCTATCGCTGCGACTCTCTCCCCAACAGCATTCACATTGCGGCGAATCTCTCGGACCTCGCCCTCGCCCGTCACCTCGCTCTTAAGTGTTTGAAAATCCTCCCTGAGAACGTTAAAGAGCGATTCGAGGAAGGAGCGGGTAATTGGGACTTCTCCATCTTCTAGGTCTGTTGTAGCTTTCGGGCCTGGGGATGGTCTAGACGTCTGTCCCCGGAAGGGGGTCCTTTGGTGAGCATCTCCTTCAGTGAACGTTTCTTCTTTCTTCCTCATCGAGGCCATCTCCAGGCCTAGTACAGGGGGGGAGGCAACCTCGGAGATCCGCCCGTTCTGTGGCACCTATGAAACACTCCTGCTGCTTGTTATGGAGCGAGGTAATCCCCTTGAAGCTCGGCAATCAACAACCTCCGCCAATGTTCACCCCCGCCTCGCCTCCTCCGACCAGCCGCCCTCCGGTCTCTCACCAGTTGCGTAAAGTATCTCTCTCTCCGCGGCAGCGTTCTGAGGCCCCAGGCTCCGTTATCCGACTGCTCAGGCCGGGAGACGCCTCTCCACTCTCTACACAGTCCAGTCGGTCCCCCGGACACCACTGCGAGGCTCAGCGCTGTGACTCAGTTTCTTCGTACCAGCCACCCGCTCCCCAGTCCAATGACAGGCCGACAGTCAGGACTACTCCTCACTCCCACGTAGGGCAGTTGTGTGAACAGGCTGCTGCTTAGTGTGGCAGATTTGTGGGGCCCGTAGGTCTGCCCCACGCACACCACCCCCCAGGGGAGGCTCTTCTCAATGCTGCGGTGAGTGCTGTCTGAGCTCCGCCCTGTTGAGAGCCCCCGGGCTGTCTGCGGCCTCCGTCTCTCATACCAGGACCACACTCTGGGGATATGCCCCAGGGCTGCACTCAGGGCCCGTCCCTCACCCCGACTTGGCGGGTCTCAAATGCAGGCCTCTGGATGGTCGGAGCGATGGCTAGCGGCCTACCATGCTGCCCAGTCTGTGGCCGCTATCACCAGGCCTCCCTCACGCCTTCTGGCTCTAGGTGTTGCGCCGCCCTGCAGCTCCTCTCCGTGTCTTGGCCTCCCTGGATGCAAATGGGCTGTTCTTAGATTAGCGGGCCCCCTCTGTGCTAATCTCGCCTGTCGCCGCTCGTGCCAACACCTTCCTTCCTTGCGGTGCAAACGTGAGCTAGGTGAGTCAGCGCCAGCCGCTGCAGCGCTCGCGCGGCCTAAGCGTGCCTCTCTCCCCACCAGGCCGCCTGAGAGTCCGGGGCCCAGCTCGAGACCTGGACGCCTGTCCCGGGGCCGCCCCTCCGATACTCCTCACCTCTCTCACAAAGATGGTAGTGCAGTCGAGGCTCGTTTGCTGCCGGGGTCTCCGTCAGTCCACCTCAGAGCCGAGGACGACCGCCGCTCGGCCCAAGCGGCCACGTTTACTGTTCCCCAGCGGCGTTAACTCCAGCCAGGGCCTCCAGCCGCCCCTCGCACCGCGCTAGACTCTACCTGCTTCTTGCCAGTCCGGATTCAAATTAATTAAATTATCAGGGCCCCGGTGCTGGTGCTCGGTCTGCCGTCCTAGCTGTCCTGCGGCTTGGGCGACATTTTCTCGTTGACGCCTCGTGAAGTCCCGGAGCCGCTCCCTCCCGTAATCTGACGGATACACTCGCAATTTTGCACTGAGGATCACCGCTCCGCTTTCTCTCACCGGTGTGCGGTGTTTACTGCCTGGATTGTGGCTCAACGCTGAGAATAAGCCGAGTCAGTGGGCCAGGAGGGGGAACCTCCGCAGCAAGCGACCTCTCAGCCCGCCATCTTGGCCACGCCCCCCACAAACGTATTTAAACAAAAAAATTGATACCCCCGATGAAGGGAATCCTCCCAGGGCTGGACTGGGAACCAAAACCTGCCCTGGCAAAGTGGTCGGCCGCCCCCCCCCACCCTAACCCTCGGCCGAGCTCTTTGACAGGGCATGTTTTCGGCCGATTTTGTTACAGGGCCGATTTTGCAGCTATGCTGCAAAAACGGCCCTGTAACAAAAGCGGTCCCCAGGGGCCCAAAACCGGACCCCACCCTTGTGGCGCACCGGGGGATTGTTCGGTGCCCGCTACGGCCAGCCCAGCCCTGAATCCTCCCGAAATGCATTGGTTATGTTTTTAAAGGCATTGTGACTTGTGGAAACTCAAACTGTCTTGTGCTACTGTGAAAAGTTCAGTAAGGGCGATTCTGGAAATCATGTATAAAATAAAGTGAAGGGTGAAAAAAGAATGGAGAATAAGAATGGATTAAAAAGCAGATGAAAAGAAGTTGAAATTGTGATAATTTGGTAAAAGACTTTTGACTTTACTGATTTATGTACGCACGCGGCTGTGCAGCTTAAATGTGGACCTGACGAGGCTCCTTTTCAATCATATTCAATGAGCAGAGCACGGACGGAGCGCACATTGAGCTAGCACGCCCCAAACGCCGTTGGGCATCTAAAACAAATGGAGTACATGGGAGTGCATTCTACTAATCATAGTGGGACCCCGAGTCTCCCATATCTCACATATATTCATTGGCCGTGGGATGAGTGGGTGTCCCCTGAAGGGCTGGGGTGGCCTCCAGAAGGGAGAGGGGATGTGGCCTCTTGAAGGGTTTGGGGCCCCTTTGCGCCACAGGGACAGCAGGGGCCCGAGTTACCCCCGATACACCTAAAAAAAGACCGATAACGTTACCATACACACATCACGCCCTCACACGCACCACATCGCGTCATCAGACACCGACCTGGCTTGTGGCGCTTGCATACACAGCGCTGTGCTCTGAGTTCACGACTTCTCATTCCCCCAATCAAGATAAAGACTTGGGGGCATATTAACAAGGCGGAGATATGAAATTATCGCCGCTTTTGCGTCCGTTTTCGGGCGAAAAGCGGCGATAATTTCATCGCCTTATCAGCAAAGACACGCTATCGCGTGTCTTGCTGACTTAGCGCCCGTTTGCAGCACGCCTCCGATCGCATCGCTAATGAGATGCAAAGGAGGCATGCCTGACAAGACTCCCTTGGGAAAGTATCGCGAAGGCAGCTTCGCGATATTAACAAGGGAGGGTAGCGATTTTTAAAATCGCGTTAAGTATGCCTTAACGCAGGAATTTAACGTCTGTTAAATTCCTGACTAAGGCATACTTAACATGGGGGGGGGATTTTGTGGCTAAGACCACAGGCCCTATCAGCTAGGATATCGCCGTTTTCCACCATGGAAAATAGCGATATCCCAAATATCTCTGGAATTTTTATCGCCTCGGCGATGCACGTTGTTAATAACGCGCAAACCGGGCGATAAATTCCAGAGCTAGCCGGCAATAAATATGCAAGCGCTATTTATCGCCGGCCTTTGTTAATATGCCCCTTGGTCAGCACACCCATGCGAGCTCTGAAAACGATACAAAGAGCTTCTCAGATCAAACTCACTGTACTTTCTCACCATCTCACACTAAGCATTTTAAAAGTACACCCTGTACATATTCCCTACTAACCAAGCACAACCAAACATCAACAGAACAATGTTGACAACACTATAGAAAGGCGAACAACACAAACTTATCATAACCTAACATGGCACTGTCCCCTTTTCTCCCCAGTGCTGGCTTTAAAATCTTGCTAACTGCATGACACATGATGCCATGCATAATATCTGAAAGGGAACTCCTGAGCTTTAAATGTTCCAGGGTTTAAACTGAGAACATGTGTGTGCACGTCCTGAAGTCTGTCTGCAGGAGAGGTGCAATGTACATGTGTCCCGGTGATGGTCTGTGACAGGAAAGCCAGCTGTGGGACCTTCAAGCAGCCTTTGTTTTGCTAATCTGTGTAGTTTCCTTCTTTGAGGCGTTGAAACTCTAATAAATTATTCTGTTTAAGTCAGACAAAGGCAGTTTTAGCAGCATGAAAATTGTGTGCTGCATTCCTACACTTACATTTGTACGTTTTTTCAAGAAATAATATTGTGTCCAATTAATTTAACACTTCATACATATTTATTGAATACTGTGAACTAACTTGGCTCTCGAAAGAAATAAACACAGATCATTATCCTTTGGGGTTAAATAGGAGAGGAGATCTCTCTCCAGTACTTCAATTGTTCAATTTACTACCAGGAAAACTGGGTTTAAACACAGCTTTCCCACGTCACCAAATTGTGGGGCATATCAGCAACAACCGGCGATAATTATCGCTAAGCGCACTTATCGCTAGGATAATTATCACAGGCCAACGCTGAATTTTATCGCGTAGATAGCGTGCTATCAGCAACGTTTATCTCCAAAGCAATAAAATTCAACGCGCAAGCTGCCAACTGTGCGATTTTCGCTGGAAATCGAGCGATAATCGCACAATGTTTGGCGATAGCTTGCTGATAGGGCAAGGCAGACTCAGCCATGATATCCACCTTCCATAGGATATCATGGCTAAGTCAGTTGAAAAGCAGGCGTAAGGAAAGTAGCGACAACCATGGTTAGCGCTACTTTTCTTACCGCTAAGCTTGTTAGCGATTCCCTTGATAATTGGAGAAATGTCGGTTAGCGACATTTCTCCAGTTATTTCAGGAAGGAACGCCCATTTTGCATCTCAATAGAGATGCAAAGCTGGGCGTTCAGAAAATAGCCGCTAAGGCATGCATCCACGCAATAGCGTGACCTTGCTGATATAGCGATAAAATTATCGCCGCTTTTCGTCCAAACACGGCCACAAAAGCGGCAATAATTTTTTATTGCCGCCTTGTAGATATGCCCGTGTGATTCTAAGCACATAATTTGACTTCACCGATCTCCATTTCTCTTGATTGCCACATCTCATAGCACTTTGAGGTAGTTCAGTTCAGAATGTGCGCTATACAAATACTTTACTCATGCATGCTTTCATAGACAATCATGTTACTCCATTTGAAATAAAAATGTGGGCTACTTATAAAATACATAGGTCTCACTGATTTGTCTCTTGCTTCATTAAATGCACTGTTGCCAGAGCATGGGACGGCTCATGATTGTTTCTAAGTTCATGTTTAACAATCACTTCTAAAACTTACTTCTAACCAATGTCCCTCAGTGCAGGGATGTGATCTAATGTACTAAACTGAAAAACAGCTGTTACGAAATAAAGTTTTAACTCAGTTTGAAAGAGCTTTCCATGTTCTTACATGACGTTTGCCCATGATTGACACATCAGATCGTTGGATGGCTGGGCTTCCGCACCGGCTCCTGGGGCCAAGCCACGTGCCGGACTCGGACCTCTCTGTTGATTTGCTGACATGCCACATATAGGAATCAACGCGAGGTGCACCTTGCCTCCTGGGGGATAGGCACACAGTGTGATGCCCTGGTGCTGGGGTGACGTCTTAGTCCGAGAATCTCCCAGCGTCTGTGGTGTACAGGGAACACTTTTAGGCAGTGGTTTGTTCATGAGTAAAGTACCTCGAAGAGTATGGACACACCGGCACACTGTGTTATGCTTTGGTGCTGGAGATGAGAGTTACCGAGAGAAGCTCCCTGTCTCCTAAAGACACACTTAGGGTAGATCCTGGTGATGGGGATGAGTGTTAGTGAGAGAAGCACCCTGACTGCCAGGGCAGCAGACACATGGCCGTAGGTCCTGATAAGGGGGGCTTTTGTTACTGATAGAAACACCCCGCTGCATCCTAGAGATGCAGACACACTGGGGACATGTGTTACTGAGAGAAGCACCCTGCTGCCTCCTAGAGTTGCAGACTCACTGGGGACGTGTGTTACTGAGAGAAGCACCCCGCTGCCTCCTAGAGGTGCGGACATACTGGGGACATGTGTTACCGAGAGAGCACCCCGCTGCCTCCTAGAGGCGTAGACACACTGGGGACGTGTGTTACAGAGAGAAGCACCCTGCTGCCTCCTAGGTGTGTAGACACACTGTAGTAGGTCCTGGTGATGGGGATGAGTGTTAGTGAGAGAAGCACCCTGACTGCCAGGGCAGCAGACACATGGCCGTAGGTCCTGATAAGGGGGGCTTTTGTTACTGAGAGAAGCACCCTGTTGCCTCCTAGAGTTGCAGACACACTGGGGTCATGTGTTACCAAGAGAAGCACCCCGCTGCCTACTAGGGGTGCAGACACACTGGGGACATATGTTACTGAGAGAAGCACCCCGCTGTCTCCTAGAGCTGCAGACACACTGGGGACATGTGTTACCGAGAGAAGCACCCCGCTGCATCCTGGAGATGCAGACACAATGGGGACATGTGTTACAGAGAGAAGCACCCTGCTGCCTCCTAGAGGCGTAGACACACGGAGTACATGTGTTACCGAGAGAGCACCCCGCTGCCTCCTAGAGGCGTAGACACACTGGGGACATGTGTTACTGAGAGAAGCACCCCGCTGCCTCCTAGAGTTGCAGACACACTGGGGACATGTGTTACAGAGAGAAGCCCCCCGCTGCCTCCTAAGGGCGTAGACACACTGGAGACATGTGCTACAGAGAGAAGCACCCCACAGCCTCCTAGAGGTGCAGAAACACTGGGGACATGTGTTACAGAGAGAAGCACCCTGCGGCCTCCTAGGGTTATGGACACACTGCAGTAGGTCCACGTGATCGGGACAAGTGTTATCGAACGAAGTACCCTGTTGCCTCCTAGGGGTGCAGACACACTGGGGACATGTGTTACAGAGAGAAGCACCCGCTGCCTCCTAGGGGTGTAGACACACTGGGGACATGTGTTACAGAGAGAAGCACCCCGCTGCCTCCTAGGGGTGTAGACACACTGGGGACATGTGTTACTGAGAGAAGCCCCCCGCTGCCTCCTAGAGGCGTAGACACACTGGGTACATGTGTTACTGAGAGAAGCACCCCGCTGCCTCCTAGAGGCGTAGACACACTGGGGTCATGTGTTACTGAGAGAAGCACCCCGCTGCCTCCTAGAGGTGCGCACACACTGGGTACATGTGTTACAGAGAGAGCACCCCGCTGCCTCCTAGAGGCGTAGACACACTGGGGTCATGTGTTACAGAGTGAAGCACCCCGCTGCCTCCTAGGGGTGTAGACACACTGGGGTCATGTGTTACAGAGAGAAGCACCCCGCTGCCTCCTAGGGGTGTAGACACATGGAGTACATGTGTTACAGAGAGAGCACCCCGCTGCCTCCTAGAGGCGTAGACACACTGGGGACATGTGTTACTGAGAGAAGCACCCCGCTGCCTCCTAGAGTTGCAGACAAACTGGGGACATGTGTTACAGAGAGAAGCACCCCGCTGCCTCCTAAGGGCGTAGACACACTGGAGACATGTGTTACAGAGAGAAGCACCCCACAGCCTCCTAGAGGTGCAGAAACACTGGGGACATGTGTTACAGAGAGAAGCACCCTGCGGCCTCCTAGGGTTATGGACACACTGCAGTAGGTCCACGTGATCGGGACAAGTGTTATCGAACGAAGTACCCTGTTGCCTCCTAGGGGTGCAGATACACTGGGGACATGTGTTACTGAGAGAAGCACCCTGCTGTCTCCTAGGGGTGCAGACACACTGGGGTCATGTGTTACAGAGAGAAGCACCCCGCTGCCTCCTAGGGGTGTAGACACACTGGGGACATGTGTTACTGAGAGAAGCACCCCGCTGCCTCCTAGAGGCGTAGACACACTGGGTACATGTGTTACTGAGAGAAGCACCCTGCTGCCTCCTAGAGGCGTAGACACACTGGTGACATGTGTTACTGAGAGAAGCACCCCGCTGCCTCCTAGGGTCGTAGACACACTGGGGACATGAGTTACAGAGATAAGCACCCCGCTGCCTCCTAGGGGCGTAGACACACTGGGGACATGTGTTACTGAGAGAAGCACCCTGCTGCCTCCTAGGGGTGTAGACACACTGTAGTAGGTCCTGGTGATGGGGATGAGTGTTAGTGAGAGAGGCCCCCTGCTCCTTCCTAGTGGCGCAGACACACTGCAGTAGGTCCTGGTGATGGGGACATGTGTTACCGAAATAAGCACTCTGCCTTCTAGGGGCGTAGACACACAGCTAGAAGTCTTCGTGATAGACGTGTGTGTTGCAGAGAGAAGTACCCTGCTGCCTCCTAGTGGCGCAGGTACACTGCAGTAGATCGTGGTGATTAGGGTGTGTGTGTTAGTGTGAGAGGCACCTTGTCTTCTAGGGGCGTAGACGGACGCACAGCAGCAAGCCCTGATGATGTAAACGTGTGTTACTGAGAAAAGCACCCAGTTGTCTGGGAGAGCAGCCAAAGTTTATGAATCTCTGGTGATGGGATGGTTTGTTAATGAGCGAAGCCACCGCCCATGCAGGTATGCCAATGCACTGCACCGGATTCTACCAGGAACAATTTATTCATACATTGATGGGAGCTGTAAAGCACTGCACACCACTAGTAGCTGCTTCAGGGAGCTACTGCCAATCAAATGATGAGCTGGGGAGAGGCTGCATACTACTCCAAGTTGTAAAAAATGGAGTTGCTCGTGGTCCAGTGTGTCCGGGGGGAGGAGGTGAAGGGATGCTACGCTCTTTGAACAGAATTCTTCACTGTATGCCAATCGTGGTGTACATCTGTGGGTACGTGTCCTTCCGGAGTGTTTGGTGGTAGTAGGGTGGAGAGAAGGTTTCCTCAGTCCTCCCACTCATCATCATCCTCATCGTCCCCGCCAGCATCTTCCTCTTCATCTGCAGAGAACAAAGCAAGAGAACTCGTCAGAAGGTAGAGCTCGCTCCCAACATATGAGGTTGATATGGCGCAGTCAATGCTATGAAAGGTCAAGAAGGCGGGCCTTGACCTGGAAACAGAAGCTAGAGATGGAACCCTGGACCACATGCAGGACAGAACACACATCTGGAGTAGAAATTTAAGTGGCTCAATGACAGCACGGCTAAAAAAGAGGAGGGACATGGAAACTGGAAAGGGATCACAACCACACAACAAGACGGGAGTCACAAGGGAAACCCCTGGGTAACAATAAAAGAAGACAGAAGTAGCAAATTCAGGGAAAGCAGTTCACCAAAGGGGGGAGCAGCGGTAAAATCACCATGCTAAACTTACTTCACACTCCCAACACAAATGTAAAATATAATTGTATATTTAATAGTTATCGTTAGCATGTATTTATATTCCTGACTGATGTCAGAGCAGCACAACCCTGGTCCATATATGCCAACATCTGGGGTCGCGTAAAGCATCTGTTCTTTTGACTTCAGTGAACCCCACTGAATCACTACTGGATGCCGGGGACCCCTTCCTAAGCAACTTAAACTTAGAAAAATGCCACAAATACAGAGCCTGCTATATATATCAAACACATGAACAAAGTATTAAATATTGTATCTAATTAATAAGATATGCAAGAATCGAAATTAATAGGGAGGTTTGGGCTTTTCAAAATGTATTTTTATTTTTCAAAGACGAAGCGATGAGCTAGAATCCTGAATATCACTTTGTCTTTTTTGCACCTAATGCATGCTCTCTTTTTGTCGGTGCATACCCGTGTTTCAAATGAGGCCACCAATCATCCATACTAGATTCCATTTGCTGTGCTCCCACAAATTACAATGGCAGTTTCATTTTCTGCATCCTATTTCAAATTCCTATACATTTACAGAGCACTTTAAACTTTTAAGTTTTCTATTTTGCTTTTATATGTGCATGCACTTTATTATCCTGCTCATATTGTTTAATTTTCTACACAGTAGCAGAACCAAAGGCATCCGTAGACCCTCGTCAAGAAACGCTGGCCTAGGGAGAAGATTTAGAGACCAATTTTAGGAGAATATCTTTTTCCAGAGTTGTATTGGAGTGGAGAATGTTTTAGGAAGGAGAAAGCTTACATGCATTTTTTGTACCATAAAAAGTCAGGTGCCTTCTACTCTGTTGGGAGGCTTGGTCTGTTGGGAGGCTTGGTCTGTTTGTCCACGCTATACGCCAAACAAGATGACGGGATGTTCACATTTATAGACATTAGAGAGGACGTAATATGGTCCTAATGTGAACAATTTCCACATTGAACGAAGATTTAAGATTTTACAATTGCGTATAAATGGTGACTCGATGTATGAACGTGTGATGGAAACATCTTATCGGAACTCATGAAGCAAGTCTTGATATCGTTAGGAGAAATTTACAGCTCATTTAAAAACAATAACTATTTGAGCCTTGAAAAAGCCCTGTGGGCGAAACGCGCGTCGGCTGCTGTTTTGAATTGGAAATAAATATTGAACATAACATCTCAACGAAGAATTGGACAATGATCTGTAGTCTTTCGTAATCCACATGGTTTGATGGACATGATCTCTCAAGTGGAAACGCTGTGATATTGTTATATAAATGTGTGATTTTGTGGTGTGCTACATTGCCTATTAAGTGGATTTGATTCTTTGGACTACTTGTAGTCACAAAGAACAGTGTAATACTTTAAGTGGATAAGTATTTGGCTCTGTTCTAGCACTCAATATTGTTGTTACAAAATTTATTGATATAAATGTATATCATAGGTGTACAAATAATGATGTGCAGATCTTTCCAGCATATCCCCTCAATCCTTTCCACAACCACATAAAGTATGTGTAGCATCCTTCCCAGCCCGGGTATTCGCCAAAGACTACGCCACACACGGAGGTAAGTATAGCACGTCTTTATTCTTCTGTGTGTAACCGCCAACTCAACATTCTAAATTGCATTCAATTCACTACACTGTAATGCTTACGTCTCAGTTCTACAGAGTTCATCAGGAGCCACAAAGGTTCCGTCATTACAACTTACACATCCCTACACTATGGATCCTTCTCCTGCCCTCAGGCCTTGAGGTCAGTGCAATGGTGAAGGGTCACAAGCGCGCTGGCAGTTATTGGGGAGTCAGTGTATCTCAGTGTCCTCGGAGTACGATAGGTGTGGAGATGTTGGTGTGCACAGTCGATCGAATCAGGAAGTCCTCAGCATTCAATGTCCATAGTGCATCAAGGTGTCAAGGAGTTCTCATGAGGTTTTGACTCTCAGTGAGTACCTGAGTCTATGATTGGGTGTGGAGGCGTGACTGCGTATCAAGGAGTGTGAGTACCCTGAAGTCATTGTCTCAACAGGAAGTACATTTACCCCTTCATAGGATCTTCACCTAAATTCATTCTTAGTAGAATATCTCTGCTTATGTGCTTGAATCCAAATAGTGTTTGACCAATATATGGTATTTCCCAAAAATTTCCATTTAAACATTCCTTACCCGAAAACATTTCTTATTGCTTAAAAAAACAATGAAAATAAAAACAGCTTGTTTTATATTTTTAATTTTCAAAAGGAAAAGAAGCTTTCCTGAAAAGCATTTGAGAGGCAGGTTACACATTAGCACTACACTGCACTGCAGTACCAGTTGGGATCAGTTTATTTCCTCCCTCTGTGAGTCAAGGAGCCCAGAACTCTGACCTTTGCACTTTGTACAGATCCATTTGTATTATGTTTGCTTTTACTCGTTTTTTGATATCTGACTTCTTTTAAAACGTACTTTATGGAGGTAGGATTTTTTTTTACCCTTTTCTGTTCACCTGTTTTGAGCCATCTGCTATTCCACCAGAGCACCAGCCCTTTTTGGCAAATATTCCACCAGCAACAGGAAAACAATACTCATGATTTCAACATTCTCTGTCTGCCAGACGACCACCTTGGGGCCAAATGTCATATGTGCCAGAAAGTGTTATATCGCATGCCGAGGGACGAAGAGTGAGTTCACCTGACGCGAAAGATGAAGGTTCTCCCGGAGTATACGAGATCTCGTCGACTATGGCCACCCCCTGTGCAACGTGTGTCTTCTTGCATGAAATGGGAGCAGAGGGGCCCTCTCCTGCCTTGTACATATTGCAGTGACACACTCTGATGCCTACAAGGGTCCCTCTGTGATACAACACTATGGTTCCCTCCGTTTTATTTGACTAGGAGGGTGTAATCTTCAGGGGGCTGATTGCCGAAGGGCTTCCCCGGAGACGTGCTCATCTTCAAGAGGTTGTTCACCATTAAGATCTTCTTCAGCATCAAGGTACGTGTTGCAGAGGACCATGGCGCGATGACTTCTTGGTTGACATCGACTGTGTAGTCTTTGTAGGGTTTGATACTGAAGACACCAAAGAAAGAAGCAGAACCCCCTTTGAGTCAGAGGCTCCCCATGAGCTTCTTCTGCCTCTTCCTTCACTCCCCAGCGACTCTACAGAACTTCTACAACTGGAGGAGCGTAGAGTGGAAGCAGCAAGACCCCAACATAGGAGCTGCACACTGAAGTGTCTTGACCTCACAGGATACACAGAGCCTTTAGACGCACACAGTACCAGCTCAGAGTTTAGATGGAGAACTTACTCTCCCATGTCATCGCCATCGGCCCCAAACCTGGGGGTCTCTAGTGGATAGTATTACAGAGATGAACAGTCCTGCAGATAAGTGATTTACAAAAGAGACTGTGGCAATAATTATCGCTCTAATCACAAAAAAAGGTTGTAACAAAGTTCGAGGAAGGTGCACGAGTTTGGAAGATCTAATTATATTATCACCCTGAATTTCAAAATTCAGCAGGTGCTGCACGAAAGTGAGAGCGATCCAACTCACAGGACTGTAAAGGGTCACATCCTACAAAGGATGAAAAGATTTATTGACTCCGATTTCATAAGGAAATATACAGAAGGAATCTGCACTTGCTGCTACGTACACAAAGAATAAAGAAACAGTCCTGAAGAAGTCCCGGATGGGACAAAACGCATTTGCAATGGCTACAAAGAAAAGAAGTAAAAAAAAAAAAGAATATGAATAAAGGAATTAATTTTTAAAGAAAAACAAATCTCGAAGTCTGTGCACAATGTGGCTCTGTTTGAATTATTTTTTAAATTATTGTCTGGTCAAGTTACATGCTGATAATATAATTAGAAGATCATTTTGAGTGATGGATCATATATATACTTAAGGAGCTGCAAATAAACTCAGTGTCTCCAATACTGATCTTCAAATGCAGGAGTCTGACATTTCAGAGACCACTCAGGACAAAATGCCTCTGGTCCATATATCCCGGCCTCAAACAAGGTCCTGTCAATCCCAGCAGGAAAAGAAAAATAAGAGCCTTCGTTCAGGAGAAAATGTTCACCGCCCTCCTTATCCACTGATCCCTCTGGCAAAGAGAGGGGATGTATGAATGCAGAGGCGAAAACCTATCTATGACCTCAGATATTCTGTGAGCGGCTACTGCAGAGTTTTTGCTGGGGAGCTATGACAGCTCACCGGGGGAGTCCTTTGACCAATTGACAAAGTTTATGCCATTGGGTAAAAGGCAAGATGCCATGGAGGTAGTGCATAAATATTTGTTTGCTTTCGGTGAAGTGATAGGAGCGATGTATAATGAAAGCAGATATTTCAGCTTATGATTAGTGTGATGAGGTATCCAGTTATGGCTTCTCCTGCTTCCACAGTACAGGTTGAAATCTGATTTCCAACAAAGACAGGGTACTTAATTTGTGAAAGTCTTTCCATTTTGGATCTCAGGCAGATCAAGAGGTCTTCAGGATGACGTAGAGTTGATTACCTTGGAATTGATCTGCTATGGAAAGGAAAGGACCATCCATCCTTCCACCGAGCCAATGTGTAAGGGAGGATAAATGAATCCACCTGCCCAAATCAACTCTCAACAAAAGTCGGTAAATCACCAGCAAACAATAAGCAGTGAGTCCTCTCCATCCCATCCGCCAAGCACCCCTGCGGGAGGAGAAATCAGAAGCCATCCAGCATCATGGGAGAACCACCATAATTCAAGCTAGATGCTCAGCACTCTACAGACTCCTCTATCCACCGCAAAGTGCTGTCCTTCAAGCTTATTACCATCATACAAAAAGATTCCATCTCTTCTGGGCCCTTTTTTCAATACAGAAACATTGTGAACGCAGAAGGAAACCACTGCTGGCTTATACTATCTAAACAAACATGGAGGACAGAGAAATAGGAGTCTCATGAAGGAGTTCCAGTGTTTCACCACAAGCTCTGTGCTTGAGGCCCACAAGCAAGGCATTGCCCAGGTATACAAAATAAGGACAATCCAGTCTCCGAATATCAAGGGTGGGTCATCAACGAAAATTCTGCAAGACTTCTCTGAGCCACGCAGATCTTCTTTGCCATGGCGAGAAAGGTAAAATATGCAAACTTTACATCCAAGTATACAGAACCCTGTTCGACGAGGAGCTGCTCTTTTGGTTGAAATATTCTAATGAGCAAAAACTACACATTTCTTTCCCAAGAATGCCAATGCATGTAATAGCTTCTCGCTCCATCCCACTCCGTAACACACCTTCAATTATTTTAAAGAGCATCAGACACACAACAATAATCTCTGATCCAAGTTCAACTTCGGCCTACGATTGCCTCGTATTCCTAAATTTGTTGTATAACCGACGCATCTGCAGGTGTAGCAGGCACAAAAGCGCCTGATTTTCTCTGACAGTGCCATTTAAAAAGCAGCCTCCAGGGATCACTCTTTTGTTCTGATGGTCATTTGTTGTTGTCCTTCTGTTGAAAGCCATTCTGAAGCTCAAAGTATCAAAGGTTGAAATTATTCTAAATTCTCTTACATGGCCAAGTCAGTGGTGGTTTTCAGATTTTCTCCGCTCACAGAAGCCACAGAGAAGATGCTTTGTTGACCGACCCTTCATCCTGGAAAAGCAGCACATTCCATAAACACTTGACTCTTCTCTAAATTCATGAACATTCTGAAAGAGCATCTTACCAAGTGGTCCTCTTAGACCTTCGAATGGAAGAGGTTTTGCATATGATGTTGCGACAAGAGTACAGATTCAATACTTTGCATGGAAAATTATATCTATTTACCCGTTTATAAAGCCAGATCAAGCCTAAAGTGTCTTCCATCTAAGTTTACAAGCAGCGTTTATGCCATACATAAAATGCCTTTTTCAGACATCATTGTCTTAAAGAGCCTTCTGACCGCCTATGGCCTGTGATAAGACCACCATTCCATTGGAAGTTGAATGACCAAAGTGAGTGATCTATGGTTTGAACTTATGTAGAAATCTGACCTTCAATGTCTTTCTTAAATGGCAGCCTTAGTGGTCATAACATCTCTCAAGTGGTCTTTCAGTCTAGGCCCTTCTAATGAGTCCTGTATGATAGTCTACAAAAATTACATGTTTTTTCCTGGTTAGTCTTCTCCAGTTGAGAGTTTACTTCACACCTTTCATTCGAAGAAAGCCAGTCGATACTATCTTGACGAAACCAGACTAGAGAAACAGGGGCCCTTTCGTAAACTATGGTGCTGGTAGGACTATTAGCATCATCAGCCCATTGCATAGTCTCAGCATCTCCAAATTCTATCTGAAAGTTAGCAGATGTTTTCAAGACCTAGAAGCCAGTGCTTCTCTTTGAAGAAACGTCCTTATGAACAACATTTGGGAATCAGTCCACACCCCGGTCTGAATCGCACTCCAAGACAATCCAGGGATGTGGAATTCCTATAGCCCGACGCTCAGGACATATTGTTTGAGGTTATGGACAAAAAGTTTGTATGTGTATTTTGTCCTTGGGACAAGTAGACCCAACCCCCTGCAGCACAAACCCTTTGGCTACCAGTTTTCAGTACCACATTATGGATTGGGAAAGGGCACTGTCTGCAGTTGAGGTAATTGTGTTCATTCTGTTCAAACTTGTATTTATGGTTCATTAATGCAAAGCCTTTATTATTAGGGTGTGCACTAAAAGTAAATGTTGTAAGCTCGGCCTGCACTACTGATGGTGGTTCCAGTATAAATGTGCACACACATTTTCAATGTTTATTAATATGAGGCTATGTATGATGCTCCCAGAATGTTCTCTGATTATTATGCAAATATTTGCAGTAGCTTGAAAGCAAGATTGATGATTATTTGCTTCCAAAATAAAATGTTCACAAAAAAATGAAAGCAGGAAAAAAAACATTTTGCCAACTACTGTAAGATTTTAGGTACCATATCTTTGCAGCATCTTTAGTAACATGTTGATGTATGCTTGCATTTTCCAAAAATATTCATAACGGAAAATCAGTGTAACCAGTTTAAATACGATTATGGGAAACAAAAATAAACAAGCATTGGCAAGGCCAGTAGGTCTGAAATTGGTGGTCAGCCTTTTGTTTTTGTCAAAGCGTGACTTGTTTAGGGATGGTTTTTGTAAAACCTTATTGGTGTGGGAGCTGCTGGGCCCTTGCCATTCTAACAAGCATTGGTAAAAGCAAAAATTGTTTTTGGTCTCAAAAAGCACACATTGCCACAGCAGTTCCGGGCACTGAACAAAACTACTTTGTGTGCAAATATCCTCCTTGTGAAAGAGGAGAATACTGTCACTCACAGTGAAGCCAGCTGATGGACCGAGACAGAGAATGTGAAAATCTGAATGTTTTAAGTTCACTTTTCCTCCAACCACTTTTTCCCAATCCTGGAAAAAGTTTTATGTCTGCCACTGTCAGGAGTTGGTGAAAACCCTTAAAACATGCAAGTTAGAAGGTTTGCCCGAACTAAAAAGAGCGTTCCGACCCTTGAACTATTGCTTACCACTACCTTCAGCCCCAGTATGTAGACCTGCAGAAACGTAGCAACATAAGGGAATTGCTAGTATTCAAACCCTACTATGGTACGAGCCCTGGCATAATTGGAGAGGCTATCTCAGAACTCTTATATAATGAGTTTGCTGCCTTAATTTGTTGCCGCACTGCATGGCACAAAAAGGGACAAGTGGATTTTGTTACAGGACAAGTAGATTTATGAAGCAACCTGCCCCATGGACAAGTAGATATTTTATTAAATTCCACACCCCTGACAATCACATAAAATGGGTTGGGGTACTGCAAGATGTAATCCACATTTTAACATTTCAATTCCTTTCATTTCAGTTATTTCTTCTGGCTTTGTCATCTCTTACTTTGGAGAGGGGCTTATTACTCTAGGCTGGTGTTTATGGACATTATTGACGTTACTAACTTGTAGCCCTTGTTGAGTCTTACACCTCCATATCCTTCCCTCACTGAGAACCAGTGGCGCATGCACTGCATACTCTGCGGACAGTGGATGCTGAGGAGCCGCACTCCAAAATACTCCTATATACTCATAATGATCACTATATCCCGTCACACACCGAGGACTCACACTCTCCTCAAGGGAAACTAGGATTCCAGGTAACCTTCCCTTCTCCTCATTGAGTGACCAGTACAGGAGCGTAGCTTCGGGGGGGGGGGGGTGTTTGGTGTGTGACATCCCCACAAATAAATGCATTCTTGGCTTGAGAGTCGAGTCTGGGGCCTAGAGTTGAGTCTCCTATACCTTTGTTGTCTTTGTTAGTCATCCTCGTTTGGCTTAAAGGTTTTAGCTTCTTATTATTGTTTTTAATCAGGAACGTAGACAGGGTCCAACCTAATGCAAACCTTGGTCATTCCTCTACCCTTCGGCATACTGTTTTTTAGTTGGTAAATTTACAGTTCACACACCCCAAATCTCACTGAGTATGCTACACCCCTGGACCTTTATGACTGTGCCCCTGTATCATGGCACAGATCTGCAGTATCCAGCATCTTCAGTGGATAGACCAACATCCTCTGCCTTTCATGCCTTGTCAGCTCCACGCGATGCTCTAGCCCTGTCCGTGTTATTGGTAATCCTGCAGATACAAGGAAGGCACCACTTGCCATCAATACGTTTCGGATTCTGTGTGCCTTACAAGCTGGATCTCTTGGCTGTATGAAGTGACTAACCACCAACACTGGAGCACAGAAGAGTCCTCTGGTCTTAGTGGTTCCCGTCAGATGGGTGTCATAAGTCTATGATGCTAGCGAGAGACCTTCCAACTCAAGGTCCCACCCACATGAACTGCTCTTTAGTGTGGAATGTATTCTTCAAAAGCCCACACTCTCTCCCATTGTTTGTTATAAACACCTGTACACACAAAGAGGAAGCAGTGAGCAGAACTCACCTGAAGAGTGGATGGCTTTGCTTCTCTTCTGCATCACCTGCATCAGGGCACCCACGATGCCTTCGGGGCTCTCTGAAGGGGACGTGGCGCCCTCCATTTCAGTAACCTGCCAGAGGCAAACGAACAAACTGTCAGGATTCATGAAAACATTCACTCCTGCATGCATCAGAAATCATTGATGAGCCCCCTAGACCAACATCCAAGATGGTAGCCGTAGAGGGATGGCGCAATCAGATATTATATCACCATTGTGGGTGAGAGTTTTAGATCAGCTGTCAATTGTGTGTGAAGAAGTATTAAACATATTGCATCATTTGCCAACCCATGGTCTGGATCCAATATCCATTGTAAACAACTGTTGCTAGATTCTTGGGGGCACATGCATCAAGCTACTTACCGGTCGCAAAGGGGCCGATTCTGGGAATCGGCCCCTTTGCAACCGGTAATTAGCCATTTGGGCTGCATTAAGCCCAAACCCAGTTGCAAAATAGGCAATCACAAAATTTGCTATTACCTATTTTGCAAATGCATTTAGGGAATCGCAATTTGCAAATCCTTAAATGCAACGCAAAAAGCAAACTGAGATTGCGACTTAGCAATAGGGAATCGCAAATTACCTAGAACTTCAAGGTGATGGTAATTTGCGATTCCTCATGAAAATGCACAAAAATGCCACATGTGCACACATGCCAATTTTGGGGGTGCATCAGAGTTGCCTTTTGTCTCTCTAGCACCCGTGATATTGCATGCGCAATTTGCGATTACCTATTTGGTACTCGCAAATTGCGAATGGTTTCCCATTCATTCCTATGGGCCTCTAGGCCCATAGGAATGAATGGAAAGGCACTCCCTAATAGCAAATCGCAATTTGCGATTCGCTATTAGAGAATGTGTAGGAATCGCAATTTATTTAGAGATTTCTACATGCATGAGGAATTGCGTGATCTTAATAGCGATTCCTTAAAAATCGCAATTAAGGAATCGCAATTCCTTACTTTGATGCATGTGCCCATTCATTTTGATGAATTTGAAGATTACAATATCTTCAAGACATGATAGATGGTGACATAGGCACACCTCAAAGGTCTGTAAGAAATGGGCCATTGTGAGTTTCAGATGTCAATGTAAGATAGAGGAACAAATAAGGCTTTGTAAGGAGCAGTCACCATATGAAAAACCAATGTACTACCTCTGTCCCAATGTTTTGAAGGGGGGGTTTATATCATGAAATGTCAATTTCTTTTATCTGGACCCTGTTAAGAAAATTCCGTGTATATTTACCTCTTTTTTGTTTTTTTACACCAGCAGACCATCAGATAATGTGAATATAATTAAATGCACTTTTCACAGTGATCCTTAGTGTATGACACAGATACAAAGAGGCCCTGAATCTTGGACTTGTGTAGTAAATCAAAAACTTTGCTTTATTTTCCACCTCGCAGGGCGAAGGGCCACAATGGGGTTATACCTTGTATCCAGAAATGTTTTATTGTATCCAGGTTTATCCAGGTTGAGTCCACTATGAGACTCAATTATATTCTCATACTAACAATTGCCGGTGCGGTGCTGTCCAATCCAATGATGTGTGATCCTGCCTAGCGGCAGGGAAGCATGGTGGGCCTTCTTGTATATGACACAGGGGTTATCCTATGGCTGTCAGACCTCAAGGAGTTGAGGCATGGTTTAAAATTGAAATAATAATAGTCGAAGGACTAAGAAAACTACTTTAGATGCAATGCAGCTAATGCAGGGATGCTGTACAGTGAAGTCACAAAGATCACTGACCCAGAGAGGTATGTGGATTCATCATCTTGGGCAACTTAAAAGACCCTGAAAGAAGAAACAAAAGGCATCTTTTATTGTTTATTTTTAGTTACTCATCCAACTTGGCTTGTTTCTTGAGGTCCATGGGTGGAAGTATGGACAGCAAAGTGTGTTTGAGCACAGACTCCGGAAAACCTGTATAAAATTCCTGCAGCCAAGAACACTTTAAGTAGTCCAAACACATTACAAAAAAGTGAGCTGGGATCCCCAGTGCAGATGTGGCTCCACACCTGGCCTTCCATTGTAAGCCTCCATGATAAGAGCCTTGTGCATATAAATATTAGACATACATTTTCATCAGCACTTCTGCTTGACAAGTTCCATCCATCTGCCCCTTCACCCATAGTCTCCCACTGGCAGTGGGATTCTAAGTGTGTCGGCGGGTATGGCTAGAAGTGCGCTCACGTTTCGCTGTCTATGCAGAATGCATCTGAAGAAGGGCACCCAGGATTGTTGGCCTGTACAGTAGGAGCAGCTAAAAGGATGCTCATAATTCTCAGTTTTCGCAGCAGCTGTGGTTCGAGGGACACTCACAATTCTGAGCGAAGAGAGCAGGCACAGGTAGAAGAACGTTCATGAATCTCCTTGACCGGTAATGATGTGTGGCATGCATTGCGGCGTTTGCCAAATGCAAGAGAGTCAACTCCAACTCCAAACTTGCTCATGCTGACTGCACTGGATGGAAGGAAAGGCTGGAGGTGGTCCCACAATGTCAGAGACGCTTGGCAAAAGGCTTGCCTCTCTGGTGGACACATTTGTGTTTGTGTGCGAACTACATTTCCCATGATTCCATTGAATCATGTTGTTTGGAAACAGAGGCGACCATTGTGGTATAAGCTTCCTCGTGATTCACAGTGTACTTGCGAGCCAATCAGGATACTTTGTTGCCGTAGCCAGGACTTAGATAACGGTTTCTATGGATTCCTTGGAATCTGTTAACTATTTTCTTGAAGTGTGTTTGGGAAAACAGAATCTGAACTCCGAGAAGTATTCTCAAGAAATATTGCTGTATTTGGAGAAAAAAACTTTGATAGCTTCAGGTATTGAATCTAAACTATCTTGAAGGAGCAAAGAACTAATGATCTTATTTAGAGTTTGTTGGAAAGGTTAATCCGTCATAACATGATGGCTATCCTGTAAGACTTATTACAAGTTCATTATGGCATTTGTAAAACGAAGGATGGGATATCCATCTCGTTGCGACAGAGTAACCCATCTGCCATGTGCTTGACATGAATGGATCCTACAACGGAAAACAAAAAAAGGAATTTTAGTTATTTTTAAAAGTCTCTTGAAATATGCAGAATGCACAGACAGGGGCCTATTCATAAACAACATTTTGTAGCATGTTTTATGTTTAGTCGTGCTACAATAGTATTAGTCACGTACTACAAAATGCTATTCACTAACCTATGTTCCGAGGGCAACATCTCTGCCTCTCCTATCTTTCCTGTGCAGAGATCTCTGGCTCGAATGCGGAGCCCTCTGCACAGACAGGCGTACGTTTTAGTGATAAATATAGGAGGAACAAGGGGGGGACTGGGAAACAGGAAACACGACTTAATGGGAGGAGTTGAGGCAGCAGTAAGGAGGAATGAAGGGAGGGCTGGGGTGTGTCAGGAGGAACATGCACCCACCTAGTAAAGAGTAAGCCCATTGCTATTCACAAACTGCACTTCTAAAGTTGCCAAAACAAACACAAAACAGTCATAAATGTAGTTCAGCGAGGACCTGAAGTACGTCCAGCATTGCACACGGCCAATCACTGGTACTCCAACACCCTCCCATAGAAAATAATATAGGTACGGATTAAATTAAATTGAATTATTTAAAGTAGTTAAAGATATAAATAAATCCCTAAATTCCTTCCTAGCCCTTTTCAACCTCTCCTTACTCCTCCTTAAACCCTCTTGTGTCTTTCCTATGGAGTCCAATGTCATTTCCCATATGTTAGCTTGATTTCTGCACGTTGTAGGCACCTTTTGCTCTGTATCACGCTTGTTTTTGTGCCATGTTGTCATTCATACACAGTTAGCACATGGTTTAGTAACTTGTTCTTTTCCAGGGATTTAGTCTGAACAGCCTAGGCAAGGTCAAACAACATCGCTCCTTGTTATTTGTTACTGTCCGACACTAGCACCTAGACATAGTAGAGAAATCCAGCTGCTGTTTTGGAACGTAGACATTTTGTCATTTAATTCGGGACGTGTCATTCCGAGTCACAGATGGAGTCAAGGTCCTGCAGACGAGAGGGCTGCGTCAGCTGAGATGTGGAACAACCTTCTATATGTGCTAAGGTACGGGGTCGCCACTAAAACCCAGAGATCTATAATCTATAACCACTTAGCTTTAGTAGTGAGGGTGAGTTTAGGCAAATCTGTCACATAATATGACAGGGCTTTTTTTATTGTATATGGCTTGTTAACCATACTAAAAATATTTTTGGCATGGATTTGTTTCATATTTGTGGCACACTTATTGCATAATGGAGCACGATCGTTTAACTAAATAGTGTAAACTGTTTTAGTGTCTCGGTTGTATTATATTGTGGACAAGTTCGAGTGAGAGAACGAAAAGGCGTGATCTGCTACCGTGATCCATGAGAGAGTCGGAAGTGTTGTGTTCTGGGGTGCCAAATCACTTGTCTATTTGGAAAGGTTAGGAGGGCAGGTGAGGCACTATGAGCTAGCTGGAATTTGGCCCAACGATACTGACCTAGTATGGTGACTTAGTCCCTACCTACTTATGTTCTATGGTCCCAAGCATAGTTCTGGTCCTGAGCAGAATCCCTGCAACAACCCCTCCCATGTAGTAGTTTTTTTCAAGCCTCTAACCCTGGTCCCTCTCACGTTTACTACTAAGTAGCAAACTTACAAGTGAGGATCTGCACATAGAAAAGATCGGAGAGGTGGCGATGGAGTTAAAGAGTTATACTCATATGTTTGTGAATTACATTTTGTAGTAATGAGTTATAATACTGAGGCACTACTTTATGTACTACAAAATGCAGTTTGGGAATGTGGCCCTAATTTTTTATCTTTCCTTTGGATATCCACGGTCCCTCAGAGGTTAGCCCATATATTGCAACTGTGTGTGGTTGACTGTGTATCCAGAGACGTGCAGAAACGTACATTGCTCTCGGACTACAAACGTAGGTACACAGCAGGAATACACTCACCTTGTTGAGTTGGATCCCTTGTCTGATTTGGTCCAGTAGAGCTCCGCGGCTCTTGGGAGGAGGCGTTGGCTGAGGCCCTGAAGGGCTAGATCCCCCTGGAGGAGGTGGGGGTGGTCCCCCTGATGGAGGCAAAGGTGGCACGCCACCACCAAAGGATGGTATGGGAGGTGGAGGTGGTGGAGGTGGCCCGCCGCCCCCAGGAGGAGGCGGGGGAGGAGGCCCGGTGCGAGAGATGGGCGGAGGAGGCGGGGGTGTACTCCGTGTAGGATGTGCTGCAGGGTTTCGCTGAGGCGGTGAGGGACATGCACCTCTGCTGGGGGTAGGTGGAAGACTGCCATGAGCTCCTGGAACAGGTGGAAGGGGCCCTGACCTTCCTCGACCTGGAGATGGAATAGATGGTGGTGGGCCAGAGGGCGGTGGAGGATGCGGAGCACCTGAGCGGGAGGGTGGCGGTGGGGGAGGAGCTGGTCCTGTGGAGAAGCAAAAATAAATGTTAATTGCAAAAGATTTTTTTTCATCCTATCCTACATTATGGTAAATTCATTCCCTTTTATGTGCACACCCTGGTTCCTGAGATGACATACCAAGATTTCTGGGACTCAAGGGAATTTGAGCTGCACTGAGATGCCCCAGAAGGGCCTTTTATTGAGCTAACCTTCACTTACATAGTGCTGAAAATCAAGCGGAGTTCCATATGGGGATGTGGAGAAAGGTGATCATTAATAGCGGTGCCCATTTAAAGGAGCTGTTTGTGTAGTCAATGTTTAACTTATGCAGATATCCTGAAAATCTAGCATGCATCTGTCCTTACTCTGACAAACCCTATGCGAGATCAACTGAACACAGTCAGATATGCTTCTGAACTGACCAGACCAGGGCAATTATTTTAAATGTGCTTTATGTAAACTGGTCATGGGGTTTGGCCTTGCTTCCCTGATGATCAAAGGCCCTCTCTTCCTCCGAAGGAGACAGCGTATCCATCTTCAGAGGTGGCCAATGCCCTGGACCGGATATTAGGGAACTGCCTCAGTTTCAGAGTAAAACTTGGCAGGATGTCTTTGAGCCAGGAATTATTTCAAGTTAACATGGAGTCACCAGGACCTCCAGAAGATAGCTGTTGTTTCTGTGAGACAAGGAGAAGACTCAGAGACAGATCTGTGAGCAAAGAAGAGTTGTGCCTAAGTATCCATGAAGATCTTAATTTGGGCTTGGAGACTTGGTTAGAAGAAGCAGCTTCATCCTCTTTTATGTATCTTTGTGCGCATGTGCAAGCACACACACACATACAGACAAACACACACATACAGACACACACGCACAGATACCCACGTGCTGACACATACATGCCCCCCTTCTGTTTAGAACTGGGTGATAATGGAAATTCCTCTGATTTCTGGAGATGTGCAAAATCTGGAGAAGAACCAAAGTTGGAATGTCAACACCCACTGGAACCGCCTGATAGAAATTAGGAGAAAAATAAAGATTTAGCACTTCATCCTGAAATCTGAGAAGTTTCATTTATCACCCAACTCTAAATCAGGGGTGTACCTCCAGAATATGACGTTTTAATTGTCAAACTATAAGAATAATGTAGAATAAATGCTAATGACAAAATATGGACAAGGTAAGAATTGATTATTAGGTACAGGCTTACTATACTTAACTCCACAAAGATGTCCTTTGACGGTCTACAACCAGTGCTAAATTTGAGCCTCTGGTTTCAGGTAAGGGCCAACGGCACTCATTCTTGCAGACTGACACTTATTTATAGTCTTCAGAACAAGAGAGAAAAAGGCAGAAGAAAGTGAAAAAGAGTAAGAGAATTTCAGAAAACTAGTGGCAAAGAGAGAAAACAAAGATTAACAAGCATTGGCATAGCCAATAGGCCTCGCCTTTGGGACCTTTTAAGTGTTTAGCCACGCAACAGTTGTTGCACCAAGAATATTGTGCTGCATAACTAAATACTTAGAAGGTCCCAAAAGCGAGACCTATTGGCTATGCCAATGCTTGTTTTTTTTGTGGCAGTCATCTCTTTTGCCCCTTCTGATATGACCTTTAGAATCATGTTATGCCTATTATTTTTGGTGCGTTGGTTGTCTTGACTTTGGTAGCTTTCTACAGCACTGGTGGAAAGAAAACATTGGGGGTGAATGATCGCCGAACAAAAGACACATCACACGTTGCCGACAGGAGTCGTTGGTTACGGTAGCCTGTATTAAGGCCGGTTCCTTCCACAGCCTGACTAACTGCTGTGTGTGTGCTGCAGCCTGGTTTTGACTGATAATCTAAAAGTGAAGGGTGGAGTTGGTTGCGCAACAAAGTGTTGCTAGCTACATGCAGCAACGTTACTTGTGTTATAAGATTTTATCAATGAATCCTGCATCTCGGTCGGGGTTTGGCAGACTGTTTCAATGACAGTTCAGTGGCGGAAGATGATGTCGCGATACAGCTCAGGAAGAGAACAGGGTGAAAGAGAGCAAGTGAACGAGAAAGACCAGGAGACCCAGAGAGAGAGCGCGAGAGACAGGAGAAAGATGGAGACAGGAGAAGAGAGAGGGAGAAGGGACCGACAGATGAGAGGGGGGCCGGAGGGAAAGAGATGGCGATAAAAGACTACGCGATAAAGAAAGCAGGGTGGTGCACGCGCGTTAATGGATATGGAACCCGCGAGTGGTGAATGCATGTGCATGTTATACTGTGACATGATCCATACCACAGACATGGGTTCCTCTGCCTCAGACCTTTCTGCCTCAACTAATGCATAGGCGCAGCTCCATGTAACGCAAAACAAGAGACACCACAATCTGGCCTTGAACCGAGAAAGACTAGTACAGGAGAAAGGGTCACAGGAGCGGACAGAGGGATCACAGGACTGAGGTCAGACAAGCTCGGCCTAATGATACTCACTCTTCAGGGTCATTCTGCTCGAGCTAAATCAACTCTCTTAGGGCCTGATTTAGATCTCGGCGGACAGGTTTCTCCATCACGATGGTGATGGATATCCCGTCCGCCAAAATATAACTCCCATTATATCCACCACAATTTATATTTCGTTGAAACCCGTTAGCCATCACCGTTGTGACGGAGTACCCATCTGCCGAGTTCTAAATCAAGCCTATAGTCTGAAACTAAACCCACCACCACAGGTATTTCAAAACAATCCATATGTGGCTATGAAACTTGCCACCATCACTCACTTACTAAAGAAAGCATCTCTGAATTCTTCCTGACCATGCACCCACGCAACTACAGACAAATACCAGAGTTGGTTTTAATGAGCAGACACATTGAGAAAACTGTGACCAGGGAGTTCCAGAAGGTGATCGGTATCAGTCAGCATCTCCACCTTTCATAGGCACTGGTCTTCCTTCAACGATTGATTTTGTTATTCTAAGTAATAACCTGCTCCCGCAAGTTGATACCCTCAAAGTTTTACCCAGAGTTGAGAGTGACCACCTTCCTCTTATTGTAAAAATGAACATCAAAGCTAAACTTGCCCAAAAAATCAAATCCATAGTGCTTTACCCAGAAAAATTTAACCTTCGAAAACTTAATTGGTTGGGAGAATGTCCACATCTCATTCAAGAGACAGCCAGGCAATTTTTGGACATTGAGGTTACTCATCCTGAACCAGGTTACGTGAAACCCTGGGAACAGCTGGTCGAGTTATTAGTTCAAAGATTCCCAGCTACGAGGGGTTGCAACTCAAGGCCAGTTATTAAAAGAGAGTCCTGGTTTCACTACGAGCTAAGAGAACAAAAAAGAGGGATCGCTCGAGAGGTGCGTTATCAACTACGTGCAGCAAAAACAGGCAGGAAATCTGAAAAATGGAGGTTGTGCCAACTGAGGAGCAAATACAGGAAGAACTTGAAAAGCGCAAAATCAGCGTATAAGAGGGGCATTTGGTTACACCTATTGACTGCTAGTAAAAAGTCTAACAGCAGCGACTTCTGGAGCATCATAAACAAATTGTCATCACCCCCAAAATTACAGCAAGAAGCTGGAATCAGTCAAGAAACATGGGTTCACCACGTCAAATCCATGTACAACAATACAGAAATAGGCTCCACAGAAGAGCAAAATGGGCAGCTTCCTGAACAGGAGGCAAAACAATTAGCTCCTGACCTGGTCAATTTTGTAGAATCTGCAGCAAGCTCAGAAGCATTTAGCCACGAGCTAACCAATGAAAAGGTGCTAAGATCTTTCATATTAAAACTTAAAACCCAGGGAGCGGCAGTTCCCAATGGACTTCCAAACGCGATTTTCAAGAGCGACCCAGCCTTTTGGTCTGTTCATCTTACTCCTGTCTTCAATGAGATCTATACACGATCCAATGCTCCGGTCTCCTGGAAAGGGAATATTATTCACCCTATATTTAAAAAGGGTGACCCCCGCAATCCGGGTAATTATAGATTGATCTCATTGATAGACGTGGAGGCTAAGCTCTATGCTTCTTGTCTTCTGGTCCATCTTCAAGATTGGATGGAAGAGAAGAAAAAAATTCCAAAGTTCCAGACGGGCTTCAGGCAAGGGATGGGCACCCTAACTAACTTGTCAATTCTAGCCCTTTTAACGGAAAAAGCACAAAGAAAGAATTCACGATTATTTGCATGCTTCGTGGATATTAAATCTGCCTTTGATCGAGTTAATAGGGGCCAACTTTGGAAGAAACTCAAGGCTTGGGGATTGCCGAGCATAATGCTTAGCGCCATAACCAACTTATACTCGGATACTTGGGCCAGAGTAAAGCTGGGCGACGGATATAGCACAACTCCTAGGATTCAGACGCAGCAAGGTTTGAAACAAGGATGCGTTCTAGCTCCCAGCCTCTTTAATTTGTTTCTTTCAGATATTGCACAGCACCTGGAAAAAGCCGATTGTCATCCTCCCAAAATGGCCAATGAGTCAGTCACCATTTTACAATATGCAGACGACATCGTGTTGCTGAGCCAAACCCCAATTGGTCTACAGAGATCCATAAACAATTTAGTAATCTACCTGGAGCAGGAACATCTTGAACTTAATAAAGAAAAAAATAAAATCATTCGACTAGTGGATCATAAAAAAGCGAAATTTAAATGGTCGGCTAATGGGGCAACAGTGGAAGAACAGCATTCCTACAAATACCTCGGTGTAACAATAGGGCAAAATGCCTCGCACAAAGTTCATAAATTGGCTCTCAAAGCAAAAGCTCAATCATTAATTTACTCGTATAAGCTTCTACGTAAAAAAATTGACTGCCCGAATTACACGTATTTGTTAAAAACAATGGCCGCACAAATTTTGCCTAGTCTATCGTATGGTTTGGTCACCTGGTGTGGTAAGGAAGCAATCTTGCTAAACGAGCTATTGTTAAGGATTTATAAGGCCGTCTTTGCATTGCCTAAATCCGCATCTCCAGCTCAGGTCCGTCTGGAATTTGGCCTTCAGCACCAAAAATTCAGAGGAATGAGCAGTTTCGTTAAATTGTGTCATAAATTTCGCTCTTCTGCATCCGACTCTATGAACAGTCTATGTTGGGATGAAATTAGGGATCAGATGAACTTTGAAACACCGATGTCATGGGGCAACTTCCTGAAATCATCCTTGGACGAGCTGGAATTACAAACCGCATGGGAAATAGTGGACGACAATGCTACTTTCAGCAAAGCTGCAAACGCATCAGCAAAAAGGAAATCTCTGCTGGCAGATAAAAAAGAACTTAGCAAACGCCAGCACGGATGGACAGTTATTAACTCATATAAAACCTTAAGGCCTCAAGCTTATTTATCTGCTCATTTTAGCCAGCATATAAAAAAGAGTTTTACGAATTTCAGAATGGGAATGCACGATTCAAAAGATCTGTATCCAACTTGGAAAAAGCCCCTTTTATCTGAGAACTGCCGACTATGTGGTTACAAATCAGAAACAATAATCCACTTATTATGTGCTTGTCCAGCAGTTTTGCCTGAAAAGAGACAGTGCTTAAAACTAATTTTTAATGCCTTGGAAATTCGTTCGAGCAGGCAAGCGGTAATAAGATGGCTGGAGGGGACGTCCATCATCTTGGCCTGCCGCGGCGTCAAATACATGATAATGGTCAGAAAACTTTTATATCTCGCTGACGCCGTTCAATCTGGATTGTAGCCATTTTTTTCATAATCCTTCCACCATATTAATTAAGTGGGCAGCAAGCCACGTCCCTTTGTAAGCTGAAATACACAGTAGAGTCAAACAAAGTAGTTATCATTAGGGTTCCGGCGTGTAACATAGCCGCCATGTAAGCACCGACTAGAAGGTTTTTGCGAGCAGGAATTATCGTAAATGTATTTAATGTAATGTAATAGTAATTTTGATACTCCTTGTAATTTTATCGTGATTTTATGTAAATATGATGGGGAATTGTAAAGATTTTAATTAATCAAACAATAAAAAAAAAAAAATGAAAAAAATTGGTCTTCCTTGTTGTCTGGCCCAGTCTTCTGTCCAGGACTCTGCTTGCTCAATCGCTTCTATCTGCATGTGTGCTTACAGTATTTTGGTGGAGAATCTCAGCTTGGTGGTGAGTGGCGTGGACTGTGCCTTCTACCTAAACACCCGGCTCACAGTCAACCAGGGTCCTTCTCTTCGCCCACGTCCTCCTGGGCTTCCCTATCACACGCACCTTTATTTCCAGCACGGTACCCCATCGTCTGTTCATCTCCTCTGTACACAAAAGGCTCCTGCACCCACGAAGGTGATAGCCAGTTGTGTATATATTTCTGTGTCACTTCATAGAGCCGATGCCACCTACTATCAAATTCATCAAATCAATTTTATCTGTTCATCTTCATCTCGAAAGTAGATTGATACTAGTTGGGTCTTTAACACTGAGGAAGGTTCATTAAACACCAGCTCAGCTGCATTTAAAATGATATATCGGAAATAATGCACAGCGCTTCATGCAGTACAAAATTAGCAGGGGGTGGTCTCTTAAGTAGTGCTCGGTAGTGCAGCCAGCACTGCTACTGACACTCCTACATCCACTGCCACTACTAATAATAATTTCCCATCAAGTACTAACAGTGCTACCACATATTCTGCTACCAGTGCCACTACTCTTAGTGTCACTACTTGTGCATGTCGCTACTTATACTGTTCGTACTACTAATGGTATCTGCTATTTTTCCGTGTGATTCGTGTTGCCTCAATCCATTCACCCTTGATACCCCGTGGCCTCGATCCATTCACCCTCGATACACTGTTGCCTCAATCCATTAACTCTCAATACCCTGTTGCCTGGATCCATTCACCCTCAATACCCTGTTGCCTCGATCCATTCCCCCTTGATACCCTATTGCCTCAATCCAGTCACCATCAATACCACGTTGCCTCAATCCATTTGCCCTCAATACGCTGTTGTCTCGAGGCATTCGACCTCGATATTCTGTCTCGATCCATTCACCCTCAATACGCTGTTGTCTCAATGTATTTGGCCTCAATACCCTGTTGCCTCTATCCATTCAACACAAGCCGGCTGGAACAAGGAGCAACTCAGAATGACCAAGCGGCACCACAAGCATCTAGAACGGAGGTGGAGAGCCAGCCAAGTAGACTTGAACAAGAACACCTTCAAATCCACCCTGAGGTGCTACCATCAGCAAATTCAGGAAACCAAGAGGAAGGCACTAGTTGAACGCATCCACACCAGCTGCCATAGCAGCAAATAAATATTCACGGATATCCCCGCACCCACAGCAATCACCAGCAACATGACTCCCACTCAAGAACTGAGTAAAGACCTCTCGGACATTCTTAGTAGAAAAATCACAGCCATACACAAAAACGTCTACCTGCAACCGGACCTCAGACACCTGGTAACTAGCCTTTTAATAATGGACAAAATAAAAAACACCCTTAGCACATGGAACACCATCACCACAGAAGAATCCACAACAATCATGAAGAGCATCCAACAGGGGCCCCCTGGCAGACCCCTGCCCCACCACACCTTCAACAAAACAAAGGCTCCACCCTAATCAGCAAAGCCCTCAACCCAGCACCTACATCAACACATCCACCTAGCCAGACCCATCCACAGCCCCGAGACAGCCCTCATTCCTGCAACAGATGATGTCGGTTGACCCTGGACAAACGAAAAAAATGCGGCATTCATCCTACTTGACCTCTTGGCAGCTTTCGACACAATCTCCCACCCCATCCTGATAAAAAGACCACATGAGACTGGCGTTCAAGAGCCCCACCTTCCAATGGAGCTGCTTACTCCTCACCGTCAACATGCAGCCTTACTCTTCAAAAGCTCTGGGCCTCATTTGTGGAGTGCCTCAGGAATCCTCCCTCAGCTGACCTTCTTCAACATGTACATGGTCCCACTGGCCGACACCATCCGAATATGGGACACTGACATACTCACCTACACTGATGACACACAACCAACACTGTCCCCCTTGGTCAAAACACCCAGCCCAAGAAACAACTTCAAGTCCTGCATGACTGAAGTGGCCACCTGGATGATGCGTCATCCTGGTGGCCTAGGACCCACCCCATCTCACAAGCACAAAGCCTCACGATCCACTTCCACAACAAGTTTCAAAGCTACAGTAACTTGGTTTCTGGATTTGAATTCCCCATAAGGGTGGCAAAGTTTGAACTCCGATGTCAGAGCTAGGCAAAGACCTAAAGGTTTGCACTTGACCAAGTTGAAAAATCTCTGTACTTCTCCCAACAGAGCAAAGTGTGGAACAATCAAAATAAGACTTTTGAAGGACTAATTTCCCATTTATAATTTTAGCAAGAAAATTCTCTGGATGGAAAGAAGGCTTTCACTGGGTTTTCTCTGGCATCATTCTTCTTTGCATGTATTTTCACCCACAGAAAACTTCAGCAGTTTGCAAGAGCACTGCTGCAATACCCCTCCCTCCCCAATTACAATTTGTTTTCTATTTGTACGTAATTGATGTTTTATTTTCTCTGCTGAGATTATCTATAGGGGTTTATGATGACGTCTGTGCTTATATTGTATGAGGGTATCAAGTATAGTCAATGTTTTGTCAGTACCAGTACCTGCCCTTTGACAGAGGTATTTATTCACAATCCACATGCGTCGGCTTTATAAAGTTGGAACACATATCCTGCACCAGCTCTCCAGATCTCAGGATGTGCAGGGAATAGTTTAGAAGAGTCAAACTTACTTACAACATCAATGACCACCCAAAGGAAGAGTACGGTAGGGATGGGGAGGTGGCAGTCTCTGCTTGTACCTTTCTGGATCAAAATACCACAATGAAGGCCCTTGTGTTAGGGCTGTGGTGTGGCAAGAAATGGGCTCAGCAAGCATTCAGGGACCACCCCAGCCAGAGGACCCCACTTACCGCTCCTCCTCATTTCCTGCTTGACGGCCTCCATGCCGCCCTGCTGCTCGATGAAGTCGTAGATCAGCTTGGAGGTCTCAACATCGGTCAACTGGTCATCGCTGATGCCGGCATGGGAGAAGAGGTCTTTTAGCTCTGGATCCAGGGCATTGACCTGGATGGGAAGCAGGAGAGTGTGTTTACAGAGCCCAGTGGGGTAAAAAAACACTCTATACTGGTGGGTGTGAAAGGTTGGGATGTATGTCGGACACTCCCCGTCCCACCTTACCTAAAATCTAGAGCCCCCACCCGTCCCCCATTAATGGAACAGTACTTGAGTATTAATGTATGTAACTTGCATAGCACAACAGTAAGTACCCACTATCAGAGCACCGTACACAATGGGACTTTGACTTTACTTAATATAGAAGAAGGGGGGGTTCAACAGGGCTGGCAGGGATACAGCATCAGGGCTCGGGGTTTACAGTGCTGAACGGGTGTTGGGGGAGGCATTCAGGGAGGGTCGGAATAGTGAACGGATCACTGATAGAATATCAAAAACACAAATATTGTGTGTCCAGAATATTATGTCAAAAATATCGAGGACCGAAATATCGAGAAGGTAAATAAATAGTAAAGTGTAGATTTACTGTTCTTAACTCCACATCTACGTAGATGTATCGTAAAGGTACATAGATGTGGAGTTATTTTTAGTAAAACTTTACTTACCGCTAGAAACGTACATTACCGATATTCTTATCGTCGATATTTTTGACCCGATATTTTGTCCCACGATTTGTGTTTTCGATATTTTGTATAACTATCGTAGCGAAGAGAGTGGACTGGTACAAAAAGGGGTCGGGTGAGTTGGAAGCCGAAGCGCACACTGCTTATGCACCCGGGCGGTTACTTTGAGATGGGGTGTGGCTTGCTGGGTTTTCAGCTTCTCGCAGAACTGGAGAAGGGATGGAGTTTGGCCAATTTGGACTGGGATGGAATTCCAGGGATTAGGAGAACAGCAGCAGACCACCTGGAGTCAGGTCTCCCTTCATTCTTAATTCAATTCCAGACCTCCCTACCTGTCTAGTGAGTGTTCTGCTCTCTCTCATTGGCTGTGTTATGACCCCCTATAATAGCAAAGCACGATGCTTGACGCCACGCCTGAAGTGTGAACAGGACAGGGTCCACCGCCTAACCCGGCCTATCGACCTACAAAATAAAAGCTCCTCCTTGTACCTTCCTTTTGACATGAATGTGCTTGTCTTTGCACAGGAATCTTTTTTGCCAAGATTCTTTGTGACTGGTTGTGTTCATATAGAAGACTCCCTGTGTTATGGAGTTGTGTAGGGCTGGAAAGTCCTTCAAATTATAAAGAAGTGGTAAATCAGGAAAATCTGGTGGGAATATGGTATGATGACGTTAACGGGCCATCTCTTGGCTTTATATGTACTCTGGCTTTGGATAGCATGGGAGATATGTACTGGTACCAATGAGTTCGGAACACCAGGGACTGGCAATATTCCAATCCTCTGGAATCTCAGAAACCTGGAAATGATGGGCCATTTTCAGCTGGCATCTTCGCTAACTGGGTCCTTCCTTTACGCATTTTTACTTTTCATTCCCTATCGCGAAACCCTTCGGTGAGTCTTGAACAAGGAAGAAACTACAGTATATATAATGGAATACTGATAATAAAGTATGTAGTTCATGCCTTTCTTCTGCAAGTCTTTTTGCAATGTCATGACCCTCATTACACAACATGTATTGGTCACGAGGGCAGCTCTAAATGCCTATACTGGGTGGGAAATCCTAAGCAGGGACGGAATACTTATTGAAATTTCTCGCCTCCCATGCAGACGATAACTGGGGCCAGGTGAACTATTTTACCACTCACACAACCATTTCTTCGCAGATTAGTGGATTCTGAGTAGAAATGTACCACAACTTTGAGAGAGAGAGTCTGCTCACCCCTTCCGTAGGAAGCGGGGCGCTTATTGGCACATTAAATGTTAAAGGCATTTTGCCAGACGGGTTCCCTGACATTGGGTGACACTAGATTTTGAGGGAAGAGGCCCTTGGTCAGAGATTGGGAATTGACAACGTTGGCTCATCTTGGATGAGACTGATGTTCTAGGGAATGGTGGAGGATTCAGACTTGCACAACATACTTCACTGCTTCCCCTCTTAGTGCTGAGTCGGTGTCGAGAGGAGGCGGATTTCTGAATACCTCATATGACCCACCAATGTCGATCAGATACATACATCAAAACCACTGTTGGGGTCCCATCCGACGTGCTTCACGTGCCTAAGGAAGGAAGGACAGGACATTTTGAAGAAGATCTTAGGAGATGGCATGTTTGTTTGATTGCAAAAGATTATGGGTAAAAGACAGCCAAGGTAAGGAAAAACTAACCACATTTGTAGAGTATTTCTAATCATGGCACTCACACCCAAACTTGCACCTGCCCCCCAGATCTAGTAATGGATTCCAGACATGGAAGAAGGACTAAAGGCCCATTTGTTATCAGAGCCACAGGTCACAATTTGAATGCACAAGAGTAGTGCATACCTACCACAATAATTCCCCTCTTCCCATCATGGACGCTCACTCATGGTTTGTACGCACAGGAGATCATCCACACCACACCGAGATCCCTTCTCTTTGTCGCTTTTTTCCCCCAAAGATATTTTATTTGTTTTATTTTTAGAGGTTTTTAGGCCTCAGTTAGGCCTTAAAGTAAGTAAGAAAATAGCAAAAAAAACATACACCAAACAGATAAAGAAAATCAATGATCAACAATGATTTTCCAGTGTTAAGGACCCCATCACCCTTATTAACAGTTAGCGATACCCCTCTCAAATGTCCAGACGTCCACTAATTTCAAGGATCTAAGAGATTTTGGGTATCTCAAAACTGTTGTCTGGGTCTATAAGTCTGTTCATATTTGTGACTCATATCATGCAAATCCCATGTACGTGTCTCCATGGCCAACAGGACCATAATGTGCCTCTTTTTTCATGTTTACCTTCAGCCACTCAGTACTTCCATTTGGAGTTTCAACTTTAAGTTCTAATACTACGCCGACGACAAGCAGTTGTTTCTGAGAAGATAACCACATGTAGATCTAATTTCAATAAAGCACCAGCTCTGACTGAGACATGGCGTGAGGCAACAGCGAGGGTCTGAATTTAGTTTGAGGGCTTCTCTTTAATGAACCAGACATTATTCCGCTCAACTTCTGGTGCCTTCTTGGTTCTGGCTGTTACTAAGTAGTACCCTCCACCCAGAAATAGGTGCACACTTGAGATAAGCTTTAAGTTAACAATTTTACTAAAAATCCACCTCTTCCCTATACAATCTTTTTGGGCTTTTTGGTTATGACTCTTTTTGCCCTCAGAATTGAGTATCAAGAATCTGAATGGTAACAGACACACTTAATAAACATTTGTCCCATTTTGTGATTTTTTTATTGTTTACTACAGCACGCTTCCTGTTTTCATCCATTCATGTAATACAATTTTTGTGATATAAAAAGGGAGACACATTGCAATAAGACATAAACTGGTTAGGGACTTCTTTGCATAGTTTGAGGGAGAATGTGTGTTTGTAATGGCATTTCAATATTGTGAACCTATCGACCAATCTTGGCGGAATCAGGGAGCTGAATACTGAAGGAGCGCAACGATAAAATTAATCTACATTGTCAAGGAGGCTGGTAAAAAGTAAGCACCCGTCATGTGGGTTGGAAGTGCTCATTGACCAGGTGTACCTTCAGTTTCTTTCTGGATTGGAGGTGAATCACAGCAGTTCTGGTGCTGACGGAGATGTTGTTCCAGAATATTCGTGCATGGATGGAGAAGGCCAGCCTTCCCATTATTCCCTTTTTGTATTTCTTTGCTTCCAGTATAGTTATAATCTAGTTCCTGGTCTGGCACTGTCCGTAGAATGTGTTGATTTCTCTGCAGTGTACGTCGGGGAGTCATTTCCAGTGGCCCTGTTGATGATCCCGATGGTCATAAGGGTGATGCTGCTGGGGGGGGCGGAAGCCAATGTAGACTTACTGTGATGGAACTTCCATAACACCTTAGTGAGGCATCTCAGGGTGCCACTGCAGTGTCAGAGGGGCAGTTGATCAGAGAGTTGTCTCCATCCAGGTGGCTTTCACTATGGTTCTGAAGTCGGCTTCCATCAAGAAGGGTTTCACTTTTATCAAGAGGCAACGTTGGCACAACGCTGTTTTGGTTTTCTAGGCAATGTGTTTTTTGTTCATTCTTGAGGATGAATGGTTTTGCGTTTTCTCTCAGCGGAGGATAGCATCTTGGTTCATGATGGACAGACAAGCTTGAAAATGTGGTTATTTTATACTGCATTGAAAACAGGAGACATTTTTCATTTGGAGGTTCAACTCTAGAATGGTGCTTGATGTCTGTTTCAGGATAAGCGTGAGACATTTTTGGGTCACTAAATGTAGTTTGAAGAAATGTTGACATATAATTGAGTGTTGTTGGCATATCGTTTGATCTTGAGTAGGTATCATGAGCCTAGGAGCCTTCTCTGGTGCTTAAGTGGTGCACTGATTGTGAGGCTAGAATTAGAGGTGTAAGAAATCTATGAATTTGGGTTTTGCTAACTTGGTGAAGATTTTGCTAATACATTGCAAGTTGACCAAGGTTTAAAAAGTGGGTAAAAAGATTCACAAAACGTACGTTGTGTGGGGAAAAAATACTACCAAACCTTCATTTTTACATAAATCTTTTATTGCAAAAAAAATATTGCTGCAAAATTCACCTGTAAAAAGCATTTTTGCAAAAATGTTTGCATGTAAAAGTATTGCAAAGCTACCAAAATTCGAAATTTCATAAGCTTGCAAAGTTTGTCCTTTAAAGGGAAAAGTTTTATTTTGTATATTCCAGTATAGATCAGACTATTATGGGCTCTCAGTGCTTCACCTTTTTATTAGCAAGTAAATAAAATCGTTGCAAAGTCAAACCACACAAGCAGGTTAAAAATAGTTGCTAAAATCATTGTGAAAAAAATTAATTGTGGAAACATCATTTTGTGCAAAAGAAATGTCCTCATGCATTAAGACCGATATTCCATTAAAGTGCTCAATGGCCAAGTTTACCCAGTGTATACAGAAGTATTTGTGCCAACTACTGGTAGGGAGTTCTCAGAAATATAAGAACCGTACAGGGATAGGCTAGTCCGGGCAAATATTTAAGGACCAGGAGCCTTGATGGATGAGGGCTGTGGATTAGCTTGTATTGAAGTATAGCAGCCTAGATTGGTTTATAAGCTCCAGTAATTCTGTCAATTGTGTTGGTTCATGGAGGCAGCTATTCCTTATCTGGCATAGCAGAATGTGCTAATAATAGTTTGTTCACTTGTAATAGGAACTTGGCGGCCCTGCAGAAAAGCTGGATTGATTTACTATTCAATAATGTCGTCAATGCACCGTGGCAGGATCTTGTCTTGAGTGTCCGAAAGGCAGGGCAGAGTATTTTCTGTCTAAGTTGATTAACTGCAGGGCAGATGCACAGAAGATGTAATAGACTTTCGTCAAATTGGCCACATAAATGGCAAAGGGAGTTCGGCCATCTTTGTTTCTCAGGGCGGGACCTGGTCTTTTGAGGGAAAGTTCCCATGCAAATTTATGCTTTCCCTTTTTATTAGCATTTCTTCGGCAAAGTAACTTCATGTTTCTATTTTGTGGTATATTTCTCTGAATTTAATTTTAACCAATTCCTACCCACCCAGTCCCAGGCAAATCTCAAAACCAGCTGGAATGCGGCATGTGCGGAGGCCTCACGCAAACTCTGGTATCCCTATGTGTGTCATGCAGGCTCTTTTAGACCCAAAGGACTGGTCAACATTTGTGTATGTTTTTGCGTTTGCTCTTATCTAGAGTTGAATGCAATTTGCTCTCAGGTTTTGCACTGGGTGATACCACAAGATTTTGACTGGTGGTAATAGCAATAACAAATGGTGGTAGTAACACATGTATAACAGATGCAACAGATCTGTTTTTGTGTGCTGTCTCCCGTACATTTTTTTTTTAAACTAGCAACCAGAGTATAACCCATAAACCACGTTGAGTTTTGGGTAGAAACGTGAGAAAAAAGGCAACAGTATCTCAACTGGTATCATTTAAAGAAGACGGTAAACATGTATGTACAATACATTACACAAAAAGGAGACGGGAGACTCCGAGTAGTATTTAGAAATGTGCACTTGGCATCATATAATTAAGGTCACAATGAGGAAGGTACAGTTGTAGCAGCACTGTAGGCATAAAAAATAAGCAACCCGAATTGGACTTGGTGCTAAATTGTGTTTGTGACACATAAAGTGGCAGGATTGGACGGAGCAGGCTCTCTCTGCGCTCCAAAGAGCACTGGAGGCCTTTGCTCGTTCGGAACCCAGCTGTTCAAGACAGCTGGGTTGAGAGGTTTAAAGTGCGCATGTGTGGCTGGTCGTCGCAAGACGGTCAGCTTCAGGGACATGCTCTGCCCATGGCTTCTTTCTGCTGCTGCCAGGCAGCAGCTGCCCCACCCCCGTCCTGGCGCTGGGCTCGGGATGGGATTATGGAAAAAGAAAATGTTACTACATTAACTGGATTAACATTTCATGTTTCATATCTGGGGCATTTCAATTAGTGGGGCGACGCTCCTCTGTCGCAATGGAGGAGCCGTCCTTGTCTTTGTGTCAAAATTCAAATCAAAATCAGAGAAACAACACTGAAAAAGCAATCAACATTTCGACTGACACAACGACTCTACCTAGACACAAAGCTAACAGCATGTCGGCCGCTCGAGGAAACAGCAGCCCCTGATGTAGTACACATGGTTAATGCATCAAACCTTCTGGTGGAACCGTGTTTGGCTTCCCGCATCAAAAAGATCCTCCCCTGTCTCGCTCATGATGTCATAAAACCATTGTCGCTAAGGGGGTAGTACCAGTTATGTGAAACACACATGTTCAACCAAAGGAAACCAATGTGGGTCCAATGATACATACAAATAGAGACCACTTTCAAATCTCTCATTCCTGAGAACGATATTGGAAGGGGAAGAGATAAGACAACTTCAGGGACTTAGACAAACAATCAGGCTTTTGAGGAGAGGAATAGAAACTGCTTCAGATAACACAAGCAAGGACCTTCCTACTGCAGAGGTGAAGTGGCTCAGCCTCAAGAGCTTCTCCTCAATCTTTCAGCTGCCTATGAGACAAACAGTGATACCTACTATTCAAAAGGCTGAAGGAATGGACGAGGACTTCTGCAACAGCCCTTGATTGGATCCAGTGATCGTTCCGCGAATGTAACCCACACATTTGAGTTGGGTAACCAGAGCCCTCTGTGTGCAGGGTCACTGGCACAGTCCCAAAGATCAAATCTCTGCACACAACTGTTCAATGATAACTGTGCCCGCCGGTGCAGGTAACTGAGAAATAGAATCTGTGCAGTTAGGCAAATTCACCTATGATTGGAGATGGGGTCAAGGAATAATTGCAACATTATTGTCCATTGTACATTTGCTCTCTCTAAACATTTGTTCTGTCAGTGGACTGCATAAAGGATGGAATTCTCCCTTCATGAGGCCTCTAACAATGGACTGAGCACCAAATCCAGCAAGAAGTCAAAAACGTGGGCATCATCTCGGACGCTGATCTATTTTTTTAATTTTAAAAGGTGGCGAAAACCACCGACATTCAAGTAGCACGATAGAAACAGTCTTACGTCTTCTGTAACCCAACCAGCCTGTTCATGTTGGCTCCGACTGACATTTGGAATGTAGTGTGCACTGTTTGGCCTGAAAACAACCCTAAAAAGAGATCTATGGTTTGAAAATGAGGGTACTAGGCTAAGCCTAATGCTCCGAAGATGGGATCGCATGCAATACGCCTATTGCCTTACAGTGGAGGCCAGTGTCTATGAACCATGATTGAGGTATAGAGGCAAAGGGGGTCTCGCAAGCCCAGAAACATTCCCCACGCTAAGTATCAATTAGGGTTTCCAGATCAATAAGTTCTCACTCAATAATAACAACAAATATATATTACTGAAGCAGGAAGGCAAAGCACTAGGAAGCCAAGGACTGAAGCGGGCAAAGACCTCTACCCAGCAGTGAGATCAGAACCTCATCGCCACCGGTTCAGGAAACAGCTGAAAACAGCTGTGCAGAGATGGCTCAGACTAACTGGAAAAAAATTACTTAACACAACGCGTCGCAGGTGAACCATTCAAAAAACTAAGTGACTGCTATTTATACGCTGATGAGACATCCAGAAATAGCGGTGAACGATTAACTCAGAGGACCACTTCTCCCCACCTGAATAACTGACTTAATGCATGGTCGTTATTCCATCCAGACATCATCTAATCGACAGTGATTGACAAGAGCTAATTGGAACATCCGCTTCTGATTTGGTTCTTGCTTGGCCTGATTACAAAACTGGTCGGACTTAAACATCCGACTGGCACCGTGGCGGAAGTAGGACCGCCCGACTAGTAGTCAGTGGTCCCGCTGCCAGCATTACAATGCAACCGCCTTCATGGCGGTTGCAATGTGCATACTTTGTATTGCGGCGTGTGCTGCGGGCTGCAGCACACAACGCGGTACAAACTATACACATCTTACATATCCCTGCACCATGTGGCGGCAGGCACCATGCGGTGCCTGCCACATGGTGCAGGCATGTTTAAGGGACACCATAGGTTCCCGCCAGGCCCCATAGCGGAAGGCCAGTGGTGAAAGGGGCCCTGTTAGGGGACCCCAAATCACTTTCCGCCTGCCATTTCATGGCGGGTTAACTGTCTTGAAAGGGCCGGCGGAAAGGGTCATCCTAATCCCTATGGCGGTGCCTGAGCAGACATCGCCCCATTCTAGGGAATAGGAGTCCGACCGCTGCACTGACGGGATCCTCGATCCTGTCGGACGCAGCGGTCTTTTCCCCCACCAGTCGTGATCCGACCACCTGCATCATAATGTGGCGGTCGGATCAGATGTCCTAATGGCGGCAGTACCGCTACCGACAGCCTGGTGGTAGCAGTCCCACTGGCTTAGTAATCAGGCCCATAATACTTGAGAGTTTCATGTGTGACCATCCTACCCATACCCAACCCATGCGCAACTGACCTCTTCTTTCTTTCCACTTCTTCTGGAAGGACCATGGTTTACTTAAAGGAGGCCTCTAGCAGGAGGCCTGAGCCGCGACCCTTGAAGGGAATGTACCAATAGTGTGGAAACCGATCCATCTGTAACTGGAGCTCAGAAGTGACAGAAAGGTGGCAAGCCTGCATGTTACAAAACTGCTATAACAAATAATAAATAGATACATAGCCCTGCTACCCTCTGGATTGTACAGTCCAGAGCCCTGAGCACTCTCCATGTTTCTCGAAAGCTCCTTAGAGAGGGGCGCAGGCGCGTATATCTGTCTATACATTACATCTAGAGGAACCGCTGAAAACTATTTTTAAAAATCCACAAAGCAAATAAAATAAGAATTATAGGAGCATGAACAAAAAAATGGCTGATTTGTAACTTAAAGCATCATAAATTGGTTGTTTGATTGTGAAAGCCAAAATCCTGCTCCTACCACGGAGCCCCCATAACATAAACACTATATAATACTGAATTTCCAGAATAACACCCAATTTACAGTAATACCCCATACCCCCTATACCATCCATTTCTAAAGTAAAAGATTATTTCCAAAAATATCCTAATCTCAGGATGACACCCTATTTTCTATATAAACCCGATTTCCTAAACAATATCCCAACCCTAATACTATAAATTAATCCCAAAGTACCATCCATTTCCAATACCATTCCAGTATCCCACCATAACACTACACTTCAATGTAAACTCCGCTTCCAAACAATATTCCAGTCCCACTTTAACAACCCATTCCCAATGTGAACTGGATTTCCAAAACAATATCTTGATCCCAGAAGAATACTAACCCATTCCCAGTGTAAAACTACTTTTCGGATGCAACACCCCATCCCACTGTAACAAAGCATTTGCAATGCAACAATATCCCAACACCACCACACTCCAATGTAAACCACATGTCTAACACAATACCCCTATCCAACAATAACACTGTGTTCCCAGCCTGTACCCTCCTTCCAAAGGAATATCACAATCCCACTTTAACAACCCCTTTCCAATGTATATCCCATTTCTGATACAATATCACAATTCAACTGGAACACTTAGGGGCAGATGTACAAAAAAAGAGCACAATGCAACAGCCAAAGTTGTGTTAGTTGCGGGGAGAGTACAGCGCAGAGTAAATGTAAAATGCATAAACATGGCCTGCTGCTGCCCTCTTCCTCTGCGCTGGTTGCACAGAACCACGCACACACCTTTACACCATAGTGCAAACGCATGCAGGCTAGAAGAGATTGTGCATTTGAAAGAATGTCTACACATTTTTTTTAAATATTCTGGGGCAGATTTACAAGGAACTGACGCATCTGCATGGATGCGTTAGTTTCCTTGCGCCAGCGCCAAATGTCCTTGCCCCACTTTGGCTGCGCTGTATTTACAATACAGTGCTCCAAGGCGCAAGGAATAACAGATGCGTCGGAAATACTGACGCATCTGTTGGTATAAAAGTGACGCATCGCTGGTGTTGCTCATGAAAGTGACACACCTCTAGCAATGCGCCACAACAGATGGGTGAGTACCATACAAAAAGCCCTGCGTCATTCCTTTCGCCTGGTCTGAGCAGGCAGAGGGATTTTGACACAGTGAAGGCGTAGAGTGACGCAGTGAAATGTTGTAAATTTCACTGCGTCAGTTCTATATGGATTTTTGCGTGGGAACGCCTACCCTGCATACATTATACCTGGTGCAGGTATAATGTGACACAAGGCTTTACAACGTGACGCATCTCCCTAGATGTGTCACAATGCAAATTGGCCGCATTGTTTGCACCGCCGTTGCGTCGAAAAAAAGTGACGCAATGGGCACAAGGGGATTGTAAATCTGCCCCTCAATGCACTGGGTGTGTGATGTTCAGTGCAGCACACATGCAACTTGTGGCACCCAAGGAAAAATAAAAACATTCCTACTAACTATATTTTTTTGCCGCAAAGCCAGGCCTCTCAAGTTTAGTAGCTAGCGCTTTACATCAAAACCCATATATGGAGGCCTTGGACTGTACAAGTATCAACCATGGATCACCGCTTGGAAGCAATGTAGGGTACAGCTACAAAAGGGGCGCTGTTTCCAAAAGGTTTGCTTTGGGATACAATCTCAAGACTCTGTACTGCAGTGTGTCACTTTGTGGCAGTGCAAAGTCTTGAGAAAGCTGCCCTCAGTTTTCAAGATCTCACTGACAGAGTGAGTTGTAGCTGCATAACTCACTTGAACCCGCTGGGAGCGACACACTTAGAGTGAGTCGCGGCTGCATTACTCACTTGAACCCTCTAAGGGCGCAACACTAACTTAGAGTGAGTCGCGGCTGCATTACTCACTTGAACCCGCTGGGGGTGCCACACTTAGAGAGAGTCGCGGCTACATTACTCCCTTGAACCCTCTAAGGGCGCCACACTAACTTAGAGTGAGTCGCGGCTGCATTACTCACTTGAAACCGCTGGGGGCGCCGATGTCCGCCTTTGAGAACTTCTTCTTGCCCTTCTTGTCCTTCTTGTTGCTGCCGATGGACACTGGCGGCAAAAGGCCCCTGTATCTTGACGACGTAATGTCTGGGTTTGGGATGCTGACTGCCATCATGTTCATGTTGGTGGGGGCAGGAGAGGAGTGGTGATTGGGGGGCCCTGGAGACAAGAGGGGCGTTAGGATCCTTACACATGAAGACCAAACAAACACTGATCAGCCATAATGCAAGAGGCACAGACTTCTTTGAATGTGAGGCGCATGATTGGACAAAATTTGGCGCCATCCCTCTCCGCCTCTATCTTTGTGTCAATCAGAGTGCCGTGATGTCATCCCAGCAGATCTCCCCTGTGCATCAGCTATTTACCTGGGGTTCTGCCAAAATTCAAACTAAAACCAGCAACCAAAATCAGAAATCCTCCCTACAGGACTGCAGATAACCTTACAGCCTCTTTCAATGGGTACCAACAATTATTCAGGAGTTTGCCTGAATATTTACTGAATAGTACAACCTCAAAAATGTAGGATTCTATGAAATGTTTAATCTGGCAAGAAGCCACACGGAGGCCATTGAGGGCCTGGCATGAGGGAATTCCTATGCTTGAGTTTTTCCCCGAATTGGCTCCAGCCTTGGTGGTAGAAGCCATTTTGGAGCAGGAAAAACATGCCACCCCGTTGCGGTGGCCATGTTATGATTCAGCGGTCCGCCACCTGTGCAGCTGTGGTCGTCACCTCTCCCAGCAGGGAGTCTTTACGGTAGGGAAGAGAGCAATTATTACAGAGGTGCCCTAAAAACCTACATGAAACAGGGGCACACAATATTTAATAGCAAGAAAGTTTAACTGAGGTCATTTTTACTTTTGAACAATTTAAAGCAATAAAAGTGGCACTGGGAAGTGCAATAAAATACCCCCACAGAAGTAAATTATATGTGAAATGATCAAGAAAACCACAAAGACATCATGCCACCTACAGTAAAGTACAGTCAAGGAAACTGTAATACAAGTAAAAAAAGATTTTAAGAAATAGGAAAGAGAGGAAGGCAAGCGCTCAGAGCAATACTTAATCACACTGCAAAAATATAAAATGCAATCTAGCAATTGATTTATCAATAAGTAGCAGACGGAAGAAAGAAGCCAATGTTAGACCTGATGGAGGACAAGGGTTTTTTAGGTGGAACTCCCTAATCCACACTACGCTAAATAGTTTCTAGTCTAGGTAACTGGAATTGTATGTGGTGTTTCAACTCATTCACTACTTTAAGGTCATCATCAGGACATAAAGGGATGTGATTTTATCTGAAGGACTGGCCCACGGAAGTGAGAATTACTAAAACAGGGTATCCGTATCAGCTGATACCGAACATAAAAATTGTTGTTTCGTGTGCATGCCAAGGTCTGCCATATTGCTCTATGATGGAAATTACAGATGAGGACAAGGGCCAAGATTGGCAGAGAGGAAAAGTCAAACTACTGAAATTGGACATCTGTCCAAATCAGGGTTATGTTGAATTAAATTACTGCACTAGGGGGTTCGCAAAGTACCTAAAACAAAAGCAAGGATGCCCTGCTAATGTGATCCGGGAAATAGGAAAGGCACACTACACATGCCTATTGTTTGGTACCTACACTACTAAACTAGATCAGGAAAGCCATGCAGGCGAGTGACACCCTTGTGTGGGACTGGTGTGCACCTCACAAGTGACAATGAAGAAAGGGTCATAGCGCCTAGTAAGGTAGATCCATTTAGAGCAGATACAATGGCACATCCCACGCAAATGCTCCTCTTCATACATCTCACAAACCAAGCCTTCTCTGTCGGGTGCCATTGAAGAGATCAACGGAAAACGCTCTCATACATTATATTTCCAGATCTTACCGTTCATCTCACCTCCTGGTGGAGGGGGCAGAGGCATGCTGCTTCTTGTGTCCAAAGGCACACATCCTAGAAGAGATCAAAATAAAGCGTATTAAAGAAAGAGAGAACACACTGATGGAGTACCACATGAATGCAGCGGGGACTGCAAAGGAGGTGCACTGGGCTCCCCTCACCCAATGCTCCGGCACCTTTCCCTTTCAATTGTTACTTTTCTTCCTGGGTCTGGGAACACGTAAACCAAGGTCCTTCACTAGACGGAAGCAATCTCGAGAGCCATAAAGAATCTCACCCAAACCCTCAATCGTGCTCCAGCCCCCAAATAGGTCATATGGGGAGATCTTGTACAGGTTGCCTTACCTTAGTGTGAAGTCTATCCTATCTTTGAGGGTTGCCTCACCTTTGTGTGAAGTCTGTCCTGCCTTTGAGGGTTGCCTCACCTTTTGCATGAAGTCTATCCTGCCTTTGAGGGTTGCCTCACCTTTGCTTGAAGTCTTTGCTTGAAGTCTATCATTTCTTTGAGGGTAGCCTCACCTTTGCTTGAAGTCTATCCTGTCTTTGAGGGTTACCTCACCTCTGCATGAAGTCCATTCTATCTTTAAGGGTTGCCTCACCTTTGGTTGAAGTCCATCCTGTCTTTGAGAGTTGCCTCACCTTTGCTTGAAGTCTATCACGTCTTTGAGGGTTGTCTCGTCTTTGCTTATAATCCATCCTATCTTTAAGGGTTGCCTCACCTTTGTGTGAAGTCTATTTTGCCTTTGAGGGTTGCCTCACCTTTGCTTGAAGTATATCCTGTCTTTGAGGGGTGGCTCACCTTTGCTTGAAGTCTTTGCTTGAAGTCTATCCTGTCTTTGAGGGTTGCCTCACCTTTGCTTGAAGTCTATCATGTCTTTGAGGGTTGCCTCACCTTTGTCTGAAGTCTATCCTGTCATTGAGGGTTGCCTCACCTTTGCTTGAAGTCTATAATGTCTTTGAGGGTTGCCTCACCTTTGCTTGAAGTCTATTCTGTCTTTAAGGGTTGCCTCACCTTTGCTTGAAGTCTATCATGTCTTTGAGGGTTGCCTCACCTTTTCTTGAAGTCTATCCTGTCTTTGAGGGTTGTCTCACCTTTGCTTGAAGTCTTTGCTTGAAGTCTATCCTGTCTCTGAGGGTTGTCTCACCTTTGCTTGAAGTCTTTGCTTGAAGTCTATCATGTCTTTGAGGGTTGGCTCACCTTTGCTTGAAGTCTATCCTGTCTCTGAGGGTTGCCTCACCTTTGCCTGAAGTCTTTGCTTGAAGTCTATCCTGTCTCTGAGGGTTGTCTCACCTTTGCCTGAAGTCTATCCTGTCTCTGAGGGTTGCCTCACCTTTGCTTGAAGTCTTTGCCTGAAGTCTATCCTGTCTCTGAGGGTTGCCTCACCTTTGCTTGAAGTCTTTGCTTGAAGTCTGTCCTGTCTCTGAGGGTTGCCTCACCTTTGCCTGAAGTCTTTGCTTGAAGTCTATCCTGTCTCTGAGGGTTGCCTCACCTTTGCCTGAAGTCTTTGCTTGAAGTCTATCCTGTCTCTGAGGGTTGCCTCACCTTTGCCTGAAGTCTTTGCTTGAAGTCTATCCTGTCTCTGAGGTTTGCCTCACCTTTGCTTGAAGTCTTTGCTTGAAGTCTATCCTGTCTCTGAGGGTTGTCTCACCTTTGCTTGAAGTCTTTGCTTGAAGTCTATCCTGTCTTTAAGGGTTGCCTCACCTTTGCTGGAAGTCTTTGCTTGAAGTCTGTCCTGTCTTTGAGGGTTGTATCACCTTTGCTTGAAGTCTATCCTGTCTCTGAGGGTTGTCTCACCTTTGCTTGAAGTCTTTGTTTGAAGTCTATCCTGTCTTTGAAGGTTGCTTCACCTTTGCTTGAAGTCTATCCTGTCTTTGAGGAAACACTGGTTCAGAAGCAGTTTAATACAAATCTCAGATTTCAGTAGCCCACCAGTATGCAAGTTTTAACACCTGGTATCCAAATGATTTTATAACCTAAAAATTATGTTTTTAAAGACTGAGACTTGATTAAAAATTGATGTCACCCTTTAAGCTGGACGAGAGTGCCTTCCACTGGGTGAGATTCACTCCCTACAAGTAAAACTTGTCCTGCCTGCGCTGTTCCCCACCACAGTTAACCCCAAGAAGCCCTTTTAGGCGCTTTCAGACCCCCCATAACACAGCTCCCAGACCAACGGAACAGGCGTCTGCCGTCCTAGCCTACCTTAAGCTAAAAAACCCTTTCAGCCCTAAAACTGCTTAACTGTAGTTTTGAGTCGCTCACTTCCTTCTAGTTCTTTCTGTTTCACTTCCTACTTTCATTATGTCACTCTTCTGTCTTTCCCTCCTCCTCACATTTCAAGCACCCCCCATTGTTCCTCTTTCCTTCAATTGTTTAATGAAAACTCCCCGATCCATTCACAACATTGCTCTGACCCTACATGCTATTTTCTGCAGTTACCAAGTTTTATTTCCTGCCCCTCATCAGGCCTGCCAGGCTGTCCAAGGGTCTCGTGATTGCAGCTCTAGCCATCTTTGTCTGAGAGCAGGCTAAAGATACCTTTGTGGAAGTATCACTCTGGGTCAAAGAGTCTGCAATTACAATACACACTAGTACAATTGCTCCTTCAGACTTATACCAACCATTGGAAAAAATGTGTGATTTTTATTGGAATTCTCAAAGAATGTCAAGAGACGTCCTGGGTAGCTCCAACAGGCTTAGCTTTCCAGGTGTTCTCATATGAGCAGGGGTGATTTGCGAGCTATATCAAATTGTATAATTATTATTAAATGTATAAACATCTACACGTGAAGAAATGTATACTGTCTACTCGACACTAACTCGATAAAAAAAGCTTCGCAGGATGCAAACAGCATTTGTGCTGGTTTTAGCGCTACCGCACAACAGGAGGCAATCAGCAATTACTTTCAGCCTCCTGGTGCACATCCATAATCAACTTTGACTGCAGAAATACCGAGCGCAAAACATTGACAATTGATTCCAGATGGCCGAACATATTTAAATTCGAGCTCCTGGTCAGAGATAGGCCATCTGTTCCCAATGGCAATACAGACCCCAAAACGTTTACCTAATTGTAGGATTAATGCTTAGTTAGCAAGTTACAGCATTGAGCTGCGAATGTCCAGCAATTATTGTGCAACGCTGCCCTCTAGCGGAGATAAAATGGAAAATCAGGCTCCGAGAGCGCTCAGACACTGTTTTTTAGGTCTCGCCTGAGCCAGCGCTTTAGCGCTGCTCTCGCCCGAGCCAGCGCTTTAGCGCTGCTCTCGCGAGAGATTTTATAAATGGGGGATCTGGAAGTGCAAACGAGTGCTTTCAGGCCTCCAAATACAGTGCATGTGCGCCGGGCGCACGCACCATTTGGCAGCCTGCACACCATTTGCTTTCACTTACGCGGCCGCACGGCCGCTTGTTCCACGTTAGTTAATCATTAATGATTTCGCGGGATTCTGCAATGTAAGGTTCAAGCCAATGACTCTCGTAGTATTTGATTCAAGTTCCTTTATCAGTTATCAAATGTGTGTAATCGGCATTGCAAACCACAGAAAATGTGTGTTTCGTTCCTCCAAACATATTTGCTGTTTACTTTGCCTCTAAAGGCTATTGTGCAGCAGTGATTATGCTGTGCTACGTGACACATACCTATGTGAAGTACACACTCCATGTGGGCCCCATGGCTTTGTTTATAGATTTTTCAATATCCTTTCAATGCAGCTCAGAAGGGGCTCAGCTGTTACTTTAAATGTCAACTCCACTTAGTTCTCACGGATTTTCATTCTCAAAACTCTTTAGATATTGGACTCTTCAAGCCCCACATGTGACAATTGCTCATCCTTTGTTTGCTGCCATCCCGTTTTTTTGCTTAAAGATTTGGCAATTTTCAAGTGTGGCTAATACTGTGACGAACTGCTGAGTTGACATTTCTACTTTGTATGTTTTTTTTCTTTCCATTTCCAGCAGAGCGCTCTCTCCCGCCCCTCCCTCCCCCGAGGTATCCCAGTGCTCACAATTAAATGGCCTTTGAAAATGGCAGAGCAGCTTATGAGGCAAAGTCTCGCTGGAGTCTAACCTTTCCTTGAGCTGTGATTGTGTGCGTAGAATTGATGATAACTTTCCATGAGTTGATCGTGTGCAGGAAGAAGCAACAATGATTTTTTTAAATACTGGAGCAGAAAAACCTGCATCCTTCTTGTGTTATGCATTTAAAGTACCAGCAGAAGCCAGTCTCACATTGTCTACGGCCATCCAAGTTTGTCAGAAGCTGCAGCTTGGGAGGTGTTTTTATTTGCCTGGATCACACTCCTGCTCCCGGCTGTGTACTGGTAATTGTCTATACGTGAGTCGTTGAAACAAGCATTTGCAACGCAATAGGTCTCGCATTTGTGAGAGTTTAAGCTATTGGCATTGTAAATAATGCATTTTATTTATGTTTTAAAAATCAACAAGTAAATAAAAGGCATTGTCATTTACAATGCCAATAGCTCAAACTCTAATAAATGCGAGACCTATTGCATTGCAAATGCTTGTTGTGAGTGCAGTCCATCCCAAGGAAGTCGGTACAGCAGCTAAACACGCGACCTTTGACCCTCCATTCACAACCCTTAATCCTCCCACCCCGCCACCCCCCCTTCAAATACACTGAAGGGAAAATGCCAGGTCAAGTGGGGACCGTGAGAGGAAGCCTTTGTTTGTTTTGAATGCCACAGCGCCCTCTTGTGGCAGAGATGATTATTACAGACGAGTCAGTGAACTGCCTTTAGGTGGAAGACAATTACTAAGGCTTTTTAGGTCTCGCCTAGCGTTGCAGCGCGCATGCGGTACTCGCACTGCGAGACATATTGTGGTAGAGGAGATTTTAGAAGGGGGCTTGAAGCCCCGCCCATTACTTTCATTGGCTGGCGTCATTGTTTATGCAAAACAGTGGCCTCCGATTAGAAATAAGGCTTGTTTGTTACCGCCCAGTCTTCTTTTCGGACGGCCCATAGGACTCGATGGTTTGTGTGATGGCTGTCGTGAAGGAATTTCTTATCTATAGGAGGCGTGGAGTGAGTGATCATGTTTTCGAGGCATTTTTTTCTAAACGGTGGCCTCTGATTGGAAATAAGGCTCGTTTGTTACCGCCCTGTCTCCTTTTCAGACAGCGGCAGATGTCCTCCCGGAAGCAGGCGGTAAATCGGACTTTTTACAACTCTCTCTAAGGAGCGGCAGGGCTCTGTGGATCTGCCCGCTTATTTGTTCTGGTTTCACGGCGCTGCTGGCACTGAGCTTAAATCCTGGCGCTTCCATTCGAGTGGGCACTGTGAACAAACACGAACTGGCATATAACTTTGCACCGACAAGCGCAAGACAGCGCTTGTTTATTTATTTAATTAATTTGCCGCGCGAGCCGCTTTCTCTGCATACCCACAGGGGATGGCTAACTCCGTGCCCCACCCCTCAGAGTCTGGGAGGGACAAAGACAATGCAATCCTCAAGGTACTGGGAGTGGTGGGGGCCCAAAGGGGGATCGCGCTACCCTCCTCACAGCTAAAGTGCTTTATTTACTGAAATTTGACCTGAGTGGCGTTGGAGCTAGAACCGAGCAGTCTCTGCATTATTGTGAAGTGCACCATGCAGCCGATTGCATGTCCCGGGTTTTATTTACTTGGATTGGACCTGACCTTTTTAACATTAGTTATTTGCCAGTTTCTTTCATGTGCTGTTGGGGGAATGGCAGCGCAGCTCGCACTCACAGCGGTATCCTGCGATGGGTCCAACCTCACCAAGGCTCTCTGTGTACCTGCTGGCACATGCTGCTGCACTGGCAATATGGGAGAGAGCTCGCCGCTATAGTGCTTGCACACGGTAACCCGGGACCGGACCCGACCCCACCGGCCATGGCTGAGAATGTGTAAGTACTCAGGATTGAGTAAGAGTCATGCGATGTGAGGAGGCATTGCTTGCACGGGCCCGCATGCCAATTCAACTGCCCAGTGCGCCTCTCTTCCCATGATAAATGCAGGTACTTGTGTGGACTATGGGTGAAACTGTGCCCTGAGTGAACCACGATTTTTTGCACCTTTTCCCATTTCTCTGTGTTGGTCCTGTGAGTGGTCAGTAAGTGCGTGTCAGGGAGGAACGAAGAAAGGGGCAGGTGATACATTTGGAATTAGGCAAGTGCCCGGCTCCCCGAGGACATGGCCGGTTGCACGCACTCAAAATGTCTGTCTGGCGAATTGCCATGGCGCCGGCTCACGGCCATCAACAGAAGCAAGTGTGCCTGAGTCAGTATAATAGTAGTTGCTAATAGCTGCATTTATAATAAACAAAATTTGTGGCGTCAGCGATCTAAACGAGCTGCTTGCCCCTTTACGGACTAGAACTGTGCACTGCAGTCACTGTCTGCTCTGCTCGTTTTTTTCAGCTACTACATTAGCGCACAACTCATTTTAGGTTGTGGTTTGTTTGCTAGTTACAGCAACTGAGCGAGTCGCCTTATACAGCTGTGATCTCACTAGCCGGGCCAGAAACCTGCTGCACCACGCACGTTTAGCTTAAGTACGTGTGTCTGAACACACGAATCAGACAATCTTGTTGCGCAAATGGGTGTAATTTCAGATATTTATGTTTCCCTCATCTTCATTGCTTGATTTCGCTTGCCAGAAATTGTCATTTATAGTTGTAGAAATGTCTCATAATTACACTGAAATTATAAAAATGTCACTCACAGGAATCTGAAACCTTGGCAGCTATGTGTGATGGCAACAGAAAATTACATTCTGAAAGTATATGTGCGTTTGTTTTTAATATGTCTATTTAATGTGTAAGAACCAGAAAAACTTAAGGAATCTAAACCATAAACAGTGTTCTTTATAATATAAAAAAATGCCCATCCAAATTACACTACATAGTGGGGCTGATAATTGCCAAAACTACCATTACAAATATACGCATTATCAATGTTTCTCGGCTTCACTGCCTGTGTACCAAGGTCTGCATATTAATGCACACCTTGAGGGTTTTAAAAACACATAAATTAAAAGCATTGTAATTAAAATGAAAGTAGTTCTCACCATCTTGGAAATAAAATAAGTATCACATTAACATTAGTATATGCTATTAGCATTGGAAATGCATTATATATATATTGTTAAAAAACAATCACATTAATAAAAGACAGTACCGATAACAATGCCAATAGCTCACACTAGTGTACATGAAATGCAATAGGTTTTGCATTTACAATTTTTTTAGTTATTGCCATTTAAAATTACAATGCATTTTATTTATGTTTCACACAAAAAATACAAAGCAAAAAAACACTGACATTTACAATGTCAACAGCTCAAAATAATGTCACTGCGAGACCTGTTGCATTGCAAATGCCGGTTCTCAATAGTCCCTCAGTGGAACAGACACCTCATCTCCCGGGACCATATAAACAGTAGGTGGTAACAAATAAAAATCCTCCAGTCTGTGACGGAACGCAAACCACTGGCAGAATTTTTCTCCACAATATCCACACAACGTAAGTGCAAAAACACATTAATGTGATGCATAAAAATGAAGTCGAGAGTTGTATTTTGTCACTGTGGGGGAGGAACACAGCTTTCCTTTATACAGCTCTCCTACCGGTTGACTGGGTGTCTCTAGACAGCACTGCTCGGCTTGCTGTGACCGACTGCAGTCTGTGGTCGATGGAAGCTGTTCTTCCGAGTCCTCCTTGGTGCCATACGTTCTGGCTTTTTTTGAGAGTTGGGTTAAATGTCCTTCCACGATCATCAAAACCAAGTACCATCGATTTATTTAGTGTTAACACACGCCCCTTACTGCACCACAAAAGAGCAAAACTGGAGGAGTAGGCATAGTAGGCATTAAGTAAAAGCACAAAGCCCCTGGCTCAGTGTCTGGCCCCAAGGAGCGGAAGAGCTAGAGAAGCGACACGGCTTCCAGCCATGTATCAGATCAGCGCCCTGTAGCACTTTCATGTGCCAGTACTCAAAGGTATCTTGTGTTGGCATCTCAGTGTGATCCTGATGCATTGTGGTACATGTAGTCTTCCATTTTGCATTCTCATAATATCTTAGTAAACGCCTGACAAGTGATCATGAGATCAGCTTACATTTACCTGGGCCAGCGTGTGGTCCCAGCTGCTTCATTATCTAACTCACATCCTATACCACCTGAGACCAGATGTGCATAACCAGTCCCAGGACACTCAGAAGAAAGTCGTTTTGTAGTAGTCAGTAACTTTCTCATGACCCTACTCTTTAGAACTACATGCCTTGTCTCCTCATTCTAACTCCAGTGCATTTCGGTACATGTAGTCTTCAAATTCACATTTTGATATTTTTGTTTTTCAAAGTTACTGTGCACAGTATCAATTTGTTGCTTCCGGCATCAACACGCAATGCATGGTATAGGTGCCACGTCACTGCAGTACCTGCCACTGGTTGATGTGGCAAATGCTTCCAGGGGCAGCATTGCATTGCCAAGACATGCTCCCATGCACCAACATCATAGGAGGCAGGAATGGGACAGAGTTACTCCAACTGTCCAGACCTATTCAGATTTCTTTGGAACAAGGCAAAAATGCCTCCCTTATTCTTTTAGATCTATTGTTTATTGTCTGTGTTGAATACTGGGCCATATTCCATTCTTTTGCAATGGCTCAGACATTGAGGAGGGTGGATCGCGTGGGTCACCTCTAACATCTGTTTATCCGGGGTCTTTGAGTGGATAAGAGAGCTACTTACAGTCAAACTCTAATAAAATTGAGATCTTACTTTTTGGCCATAATAAGGAGAACTGATTCTCAAAGTATTGGCCTGAATCCCTCCCTCCCCCGCGCAGCCTTTTAAGGTGGCTATAAATCGGGGAATAAAATTTGATTGTAGTGTGTCTTACTGGGGCTTCAAGTGACGTCACTTGTCGACACATGCATTGCACTGCTTCGAACTTTAAAAACAATCTTGTGCTTTTTAACCACTGTCCTCAACCAAAAAGTTAATCCATGCCTTAATTACATCTAGGCGTGACTACACCAATGTTTGTTACCTTGGCCTTCCAGACAGGCTGATGGGTATGCCGCAGAGAACCCAAACCCAGCTGTGCTGCATATTCTGAAGATGTCTAAATGCACCTCAGTCTGGCATCATCTTAAAGCGCTGCATAGTCCACCCATAAAAAGCAGATTCTGTTTAAAGCTCTTTCGGCAGTCCTTCAAAAGTTCTACAAGATTAGGCTGAAATACCTTTCTGATCGAATTTGGATTACAGGCCCTCTCGCACACTTAGACCTCCTGTTGCCCTCCAAGCACACATGCCCAGGTGTAGTGGTACCACACCAGGGGGGTGTTCCTTCTTGGTTCTGTTTGCCAAGGAGTGGGACGCCCCACTGGTTCCAGGGTGCTGCATCAGCAGTGAGTCTTCCTTCAAAAAAATCCTTACAAAGATTATTCGCTGCAGTTTAACCTTGAATATATGACTGGATTATTCTGCCTTTATAAATAGCACTGGGACACTCCTCGGAGTAGCTGTCGCGCTTTATAAAACCTTTCATTCGCCTGTCTGGGGTCAAATGCTGTTGGTAATTTGAAGAGATCAGGAACGATGGAAACAGTGGGGATAATCATCAAAACACAAAGTGACGTGGTAACCTGTCAGGGAGCATTTCAACTAATTATTTCAAATGCTTGTCTTGTGACTCTGTCCCCCTACTACTATTTTCCTACTCTAAATCCAGAAATTCCAAGAACCGGATGAGGTGGGCTCACTCACGTAATGTGACATGCTTCATCATAGGCCACCTCGTCCCACCTTGGTAAGATGGTACCACCAGGGCGGACTCAACCTGGAGTCGGGCTGTATTCAGGGAGTTCTCAGAAATTTCTTTTTTGGGATAAATCACTGGGATCCAGTTGATACTGTTAAAAAATACTTTAGGGTAAGCTGCAAAGTATCCTTCATTAAGCGGTACCCTAGGTCTGATTAAAAATACTATAGACTATAATCAGAGGATATTGGTGGCTGCTAGGTGCCATGGCTACGGCGAAGGTGCCAACATGTTTCTGCCCTTGGACAACCTAACTCGGTCTCAGGCATTCATCGGGGCTTGTGCATAGATCCCTATACTTAATTAAAGTGAGGGTGTGTTGCAAAGTCATCCTGTGCCCTGGGCACCCCCCAACTTTTTGCTGACTGATGCTGGTGGTAACTGACTCTGACTGACTCTGGGCTCTTCCTAACCAGGCCAAGGGCCAGTGTTATGCTGAAAGAAACACATTAGAATACAGTTAAAACACCTAAATACACTAGGGTACACAATGGTATGGTGGGGTACCCCTGTGATTGGCATGACCTACCCTATAAGCCCCTAGTATATAATAGGACAGGGAGATTGAGACTCCCTAGAAGTCCCTAGTACCCGGGGCATGGCAGTTTAAAGGCCAGCAGCTCTTTTTGCACTTGCATATGTGCACGGCTGAAGCCTGAGGTCAGTTTAAAAGCAGCACTGGGTGCCAGGACTGCTTTTAAAGGATAAATTGTGCCCAAACTCGACTTTGGTAATTGGGGCACTTAAAATGGATAACCTATAATGTTTTGGCATATTAGGGACCCACAGGGTCTCCCCTATGTATCCCAGGGGTGGGGGTCAGGCATTAATAAGGTACACCCTTATAAAATTAGTTTTTATATACATGGGTAAAGTGAAATTTCACATTTCACTCCCCACATTGTGGTACAGTGCTACTCAAATTCGACTTTGATGCTAGGAACACTGTGGAGGGAGAATCTGCAATATTTCTACAGATTCAGAACCCCTAAAGTCTCCCCTAGTTGCACATGGGGTGGGGTTCCTGTAGATATAAGACAAGTACTTATAAAATATGTTTTTGTAAGTCCTGGTGCTGGAAAAATGGCCCAAGTCATTTTTCCCATTGCAAATCCCCTGTTACATAGGTTAACATGATAGGAAGTTATTGATTAATAACTATGCATAGGAGAGGGCTAGACATGCCATTCAAAGACTTCCCAGAATGGTATTATTAAATCCAACACTATCATATTGTTGAATTTCTCCTAAAGTGTACATACAAGAAGTTATAAGGCTTTCTTGTTTGTAAGTCCAAATTCAGCCTTCCAGTGGTCTGCCCTGATTGGTCAGAGTTAAGTGGATTAGCCAGGCTGCCTTGTAGAGGTGATAAAGAGCCCCTGTGGTTGAACAGCTCTGCTGGGAGGGCAGTGTGCTGTTCCATAGGAATGCCAGGCCAGGGGGAGGAGTTGTAAACCATGGTCTTCAAAGAGCAGAGACCAGTGTCATTTATGGCTCTGAACTTACCACCTCAGGCAAATGGTAGGATTAAGGAAGGTATGAGCAGATGTAGGGGGGAGAGTCTAAGTAAATTAGCCATCCTGGGGGTGTGTTTAGCAAGCTCTTATCTCCTTGCTGGAAAATCAGACATAATGGATTTGGAAGATTTGATGCACTCTGGGACAAAATAATGCCACACTCTACAGGATGTGGTCATAACTTTGAGGAGTTACCCTGCTCCCATTGGTCAGAAGTGACCTCCTGCATGATCCCGAGAACTTGGAATAAGTATCTGAGAGGGGCATAGCCCTCCAGATCTGCTGCTTGAAACTGAAGAGAATCAGAAGGGTCTGTCGGCGCTGAAGATTTTGAAGTGCATTTTCAAAGGCCAGGACTCTGAGTTTGCGCCTTTTTGCACCATTAGAAACTACAGCCCTGTGGATCAAACCTGCTTCAATAGGACTAAAGAGTGGACTCCCTGAAAGCTACAGGTTAACAGAGCTCACCTGGACATCCCCACAAAGAATTCCCAGCCTTAAGTACCAGTGGATTTGTAAGGGTTTTCTTCAAGTGGATTGCGGAATTGAAGTTTCACACTTTCAAGGACCCTCTTGGATATTCCAGAACCTTGGATTGTGTGTTGGATACTTTGGGACCCGCAAGCAGAACTTCAGGAAGGAGTTCTAAGTGCACCCGCCTGCTGGAGAAGGCGGCACAACACAGTGGTGAGAAATTCTCCAGAACAATTTCTAAAGGTGTGTCCCTGTCAGAGAAAACGAAAAGACTAAAAGGGGCACTGTTGATTTCTAAGCACAAAGTGACTAATCTTTAAAAAATTCATTTCTCTGGTTCCCTACAGTGGATTTTTTTTTCGTTTTGGTGTCATTTAAAAGATAAAAATACTACCTATTTTTATAAATTGGTGTTGGATTTTTATTTTGTGTTGTGTCTTAATTATTTACTGAATTGTGTTTTTAAATGTTTTACATACCTGTCTTTGAAGTTAAGCCTGTCTGCTCGCAGCTACGTTACCAAGTGTTGAGCATAGGAATAATTTTCAAAGACCCATCATGTGTCAGTGTCCTTATTGCCAGTGGCAAACCTACATTTGCCCCTACCAATAACCCCCTTTCCAACAGGGCGTGAAAATGTGTATAGAGAGGACCTACCTCTCTTCTAGAAATCATCTGATATGGATAAAAAGATAGAAAATGCAGCAGCATTAGAATAGACAGGTATATTAGTGTGGGGGTTCACAAATTTCAAAATGCTAAGAACCACTGGCCTAGAGGACAACGCGAGAGAAGCTTCTAACTGCTGTTACTGAACGAAGTCGCATATGAGATCATTATAGTGCAAGTGTAGAGGTGAGGTTGATTGAGGCAACATGGTTGCAGTTTTTTTTACAAAAGTGGGAGACTGCTCCACCCTAGAGCCATGAACGTCATTTAGGGGTTTCCAGGGGTCGCAACTGCAACCCCTGGCATGCCCCTTGCGACCCCTAGCACTACCTTACCGACTCTTGGCCTCGCCGTTGCACCCTTGGCTTCTGAGGTGGCAAAATCAGTGCCAGGAGCTCAGGGGCAGCTCATCTTTATAGACGATGACTGGGGTTAAACTTCCCTGTTTTTTCTAATTTTTGTTAGTACACTAATAGTGTATAATATTACATTATTCACTATTAGTGTAATTAAAATCTTGTACCGTTAGATGGAATATGACCTTCCCTGGCAGCTGAGGTAAAGAAAAAAAATGCTTTTAAATGTATGTTGTGTGCATGCTTGCAGGTGAGAGTGTGTTTGTATGAGAGAGAGTATGCGTATGTGTGCATGTGTACGTATATGTGTGTGAGTGAAAGTGAAGGTCAAAGGGCGTGTGATGTCACTTCTGCTAACCCTGGCCTTTTGGTGAATCGACGTCCATGCCTAGAGCCATTATTGATGATAGCGTAAAACAATGTCCATCCAGACTATAAAGAGAACTGTCTGTAGAGAACTCTTCCAGGGCAGTGGAACAACAAACGAGCATTTGCTCAGTCCTACCCTTTTTCACTGATTCTCTGTTTAAATCTAATACCTCACGTACTGTTGTTTCCTGTTGATGCTCTAAGGGTGTCTCTGCTGTTCTCATTGCAGGTTCCTGTAACTGTCACAAGACTCTTTTCAGGTACCTGAGTAGTCAGAGGTGACTTACACTCTGGCAGAAGATGGCGGCTGCAGGCATCCCCACCTCTGGTTTAAGAATCCTTTACAAAACTGAACAATCCCTGATATTTCTAGAAGTCCCAATGTCTGCTGTCAAGGGCACGCTTGTGTCCTGTCTTTTAATTTGTAATTTACAGAAAACAAGTCCATAACAATTACTACTGTGTTTGTTCGCATTGAAGGGACATCTGCAGTAAAGTGCTGGACCCCGACCTCTCCGGAGGCATATAGCCCATTAAAGAACTTACTTCTTTTTGAACGGTTCTGGTACATACAATTTGTTGGCGTACCTTCAGCAAGAGAAGCTCCAAGATAACCAACCCGGATAGCCCTGATTTTAAATTTCAAAAACACCTTTGACGTGGATGGGCACACAGTATTTGGACAAAACATCGGAAACACGAATATCGTCGGAGAGAATATCGTGTCGAAACGATCGAGGACAAGAATATTCTGTAGGTCATTTTCTATGGGTTAGTAAAGTTTTACTATATATAACTCCACATGTATTTAAATTGAGGATATATATCTTCAAGGAACGTAGATCTGGAGTTAAGAATAGTACATTTATACTTACCTATTTGCACTTATCTACTCGATATTCTTGTCTTTGATATTTTCGGTTTGATATTTGTGTTTCTGATATTCTATCAATGATCCTGGGCACACACAGCACTCACATTGGAAAAGAAAATCTCCTCACCTGAAGCCAGAAAACCCATGTACTGCAATGACTAGCGAGTTAGGTGCGTAAAGACATCTTCAATAAACAGATATAATGTCTTGTGCATAGATATACACTTATATCGCGTAGAATAGCAACCATCCTGTGCCTGAGAAACCATAGGTGGCATCTTTCGATGTTTACTATAGAAGCATATGATTGTGGAATTAATATCTATGTTTCGGATTCATCTTACTTGCACGCCTTTAAGTGTGTTGGCACTTTGACTTGTCCATCATGGTTTATTCCAGCAGCGGGGCTCTGTCCCTCCCTGGGTCCAGGCCTCACCTTGTTTTTATAAATACACATGTTAATCATCTCTTTGTTTCTCCGATACACACTTGGGCACTGCACCATCACCTTCTCAGAGTATCCTTGACTAAAATTCTCAAAAAACTGTTTTCCATTTATTACATAAATAATTTACTGTTTAAATATACTATCAGTCGTTCTGAATTGACCCAGATTGTCCGATCTTACTAGACTGTGACACCTGGTGCCATATCAGCTATGATTCTTAATACACCACAATTTTTTTTGTGATTAATCCTTGTTTTAACAATAAACTCCAATTTAAGAAACCCCAGGAAATATCATATCTACTATCCAAAGCAGTGGTTCCCAAACTTTTTAGAAGTAAGACCCATTTTTTAGACAACAAACGTTCGCGGCCGTTTAATGGACAAGGGGATGTAACCAATGCATCATGTAATAGCGCACTGTCATTTACAGACAACACATTTTCCTATGAAGTAGGCACTAAATTTGCACAGACATACAGTTTTACTGATAAAACTATATTGCACACAAATGATAATGTGTGGAAGTCGAGTTTCTGAGAATATTTATCATTTGTGCACCATCAAGTAAAGTTTCCTGATTTCTTTGGATTGTATTAAAATCTTTGTTTCCAGCACATTTCAGAATTACAAAAAATTGTGTTTCGTTATTGCTGTCCTGACTGCTGAATGGGTGCAGTTCATTTACAGGTATTTACATTTTGTTCTGTGTTACAAAAACATGGCGTCCTGCAGCCTTTCCTTTCACACACCTGTAAGCAAGATTGTCACATAATTCACTTTATGTTTTTTCTCTGATTGCAAAGTGAGAGGAGTTTGTAAACAGTAATCTGCATGTCAAAAAAGCTGCAATTTGTCGGACGACATAGCCTGACACTTGACCTCTCTCTTTGAAGCACCAAATGTGAAAGATAAATCCTGAATTTATAGGCATATTTATTTATTACTTTTCACGATCCACCAAAAATTGGCCTGCGACCACCAGTGGGTCAGGACTCACAGTTTGGGAAACACTGCTCTAAAGGGTATCATCTAAGAGACCTGTTGTGTTCTTCTGAGATAATGTATCTGACAGTTTAGTATTGGGCAAGATTGCTATCCAATGTGTCCTCTCTAGGGACAGGGTAGTATTATACCACCGCTGATGGCTGTAACGGTTGTTAAAGGCCCTGAATCCAAGTTATAAGCCCGAGCTGCAGACGTGGAGCCTCTAGCTAAGGTGAGGGCCTTTAAAAACCAGCATAGCACGATAAGCTTTTACAACTTTACACCTACTGGGGAAGGATGTTTGCAAACAAACAAAGAAACAGAAAGATAAACACTGAAATGTTGGTGCACCAGGTCTGTAACAGTTGTTATTGGCCCTGAGGCTCAAGTACTCACCATCATTTGTAGGTGGAGGTGGTAGTGGAGGCTGACGTTTTTCTAGAAAGTGAATGGAGAGGAATTACCTTCTTAGAACAGCATTGGCAGCAGTCAGGTTTGACACTGGCTCGAGCATAAAACCTTCTGCTGACCATCAACAGGCATCAAGATCAGACAAAGATACATTAGAAAGGTGCATTACTTGTCTATAACTTGGATAGTGCCAAGAGAAGGACTGACAGCGCTAGAGACTGAATCCCCTTAGTGTGATAACAGCTCTTCAGGGCCGCGGGGGTGACAGCATGTATGTCGCAATGCGCGGAGCTAGCGCGTTGCGATTAACTCAGGCCAGCAAGTTGCGGTTGGAGACCACGCCCCCGAGCGGGCTGCTCCTTTTATTGGATCCCCGCAGGCCACGCCTGGCCCACAGATGTAGCGTGACGATACGGAGAACCACTAGACTGTGGAATACTACATCCCTATCCAACTTGGTCGAATGAACAACAATAACAGATTCACAATAGTTCAAATAGTTCAAACCACCGGAGTGGCGGTACTTGCATGCCTTCCGGCGTCAGCGTCTGGCTGTCTTCAACAGGCAAAGTCTTTAAGACGCTGGCTGGGGCGAGGATTGGGCCTTAGGCAATACCTTTGCGGAGATCCCCACATCCGAGAACTGGTGGGGTGCCCGTCTTCAGGAGGCGGGCTAGCTGCGGGCCCCACAGCATTCTCGGGACTTCCGGGGGCGTCGGTGGTGGCGCCAGTCAAGGACTCTCCCGTAGGTCTCTCTGGGTGTTCTGATGGCACTTCTTTGAACCAGGATACATTCCTGGATACTTCATCACCTCCTTTCCGGGCCGTTACCATGGTCCCTCGGCTTGCAGTGACTGTCCATGATCCGGGTTCATAGTTCGTTCTGAATTTTCCTCCAGGGCGACGGTCTTTGAGGAGGACGGTAGCTCCGGTTCGAAGTGTTCTTGATGTGGCCCGGCGGTGGATGCTCGCTCGTTGGTTTTGGCGGGTTCTTCGGGCTTGCACTTCATCAGCATCTACGGGTGGCGGTGCCCACCCTGGGCATGTAGGGAAAAGGTCTCTCCGTGGGCCTTGGAACATCAGTGCCCACGGGCTTCTTTGAATGGTGCAGTGGGGTGTGCTTCGGTACTCCCGTAAGAACTCATGAAGCCGTCTCTCGGGGTCCGTTTGTTCCACTCCTGCGATGCGGAACACTTTGTTTAGTGTGCGCATAAAGCGCTCCACATCGCCGTTGGCTTGTGGCCACTGGGGAGTTATTCGTCGGTGACGCACTCCTCTCTGGCTGAGGAATGTGGCAAACTCTGTCCCCTGGAAGGGAGGTCCATTTTCGCTGCGGATTTCCTGGGGGAATCCGAACATAGCGAACACTTTCTCTAAGATGGGTGCTACTTGGGCGAACGCTGTCGAGGCCACCAGTTCCACTACAGGGTACTTCGAGAACTCATCCATTAGTACCAGGGTGTGTCTTCCTCCGGGGAAACTCCCGAAGTCCATGCTCACTCGCGACCACGGGACAGTGCTGGCATTTTCGGTTATCACTGGTGCGGGTCTTTCCGCACCGCTGGTCACCTGGCACAGCGGGCATCGCCGGATGTATTCTTCCACCATGGTTTCCAGCCCGGGGAACAAGACTTTCTCCCGCATCCTGGCCTTCATTTTCGTGATGCCTTGGTGTCCCCCGTGGGCGAGTTGGGTTGCTTTGTATCTCAGGGCTTGAGGGATCAATAACCGTGCACCTCGTAGCAGGATCCCGTCGTTGGTGGCGCTGAGTTCATGTCGTATGTGCCACATCTTCCCAGAGTATTCTCTATCTTCCGGACTCCAGGAGTTGGCTGGCCGCAGATAGTTGGTCCACAATCCTGCCTGGACGGCGGCTAAGGTTCTTTGGTACACCTCGTCGGTGGCAGTCGCTTCTTTGATGTCTTCCAGGGTCATGTTCACCGGACAGGCAGCGGTGGATACTAAGTGGATGTATTGCTCAACCTCCTTGGTGTCTTCGTGTGCGGCCGCCGGGGCCGGGTGTCTGGACAGGAAGTCGGCAGGGTTTTTTGCTCCGGGCCAGTATACCACTTCCATTTCATAGGGTTGCAACTGTACCGCCCATCTCTTGATCCGCGGCGGAGGGTGAGGCGCTGTTCCCTTGAAAAGGGGCACGAGTGGTTGGTGGTCGGTGACCATCGTGAACGGTTGTCCCTTGAGGTACAGGTGAAAATGGTTACAGGCCCATTTGATCGCTAGTGCTTCACGTTCAATCTGTGCATACCTGGCTTCCGTGGGAGTCAGTGACTTGCTGGCAAAAGACAATGCTGCCCACCATCCTGGTTCTTGTTCCTGGGCTAGGACGGTGCCCAAACCCACCGGGCTGACATCTACTAGTATTTCGGTCTGTTTTGCGGGGTCAAAGTACGCGAGTGTGGCTTCCCCTAGGAGGGCATCCTTGATGCTTTGGAATGCCTCTTCTTCTTTCTGTCCCCACTGCCACTTAGCGTCTGATTTCGTGAGGGCTCGCAGTGGCTCCGCCCGCGTGGCTAGTCCTGGGATGAATCTCCCACAGTAGGTTGCCATACCTAGGAAGCTGCGTACTTCTGTTGGAGTCAGCGGAGCCGGTGCATCTCTGATGGCTTGGGACTTCCTCGGGTCTACCTGGATGCCCTCTTGGTTGAACACGTACCCGAAGAATTCTAGTGATGGCTGAAAGAATTGGCATTTCTCCTTATGTAGGGTTGCCCCGTGATCTCTGAGGCGCGCCAGTGTGCTGCGGAGGTGTTTATAGTGCTCGGCCGCTGTCGCAGAGTGAATGAGAATGTCATCACTGACATTTAGCACTCCGGGCAAACCAGACAGCATCTCTCTTATCGTGTTTTGGAACACTTCTGCTGCGGAAGATATTCCGAAATTGAGTCTCTTGTATCTCCTTAGCCCTAGATGGGTGCTGAACGTGGTAATGTATCGATTATCCTTAGCTAGTGGGAGCTGGTGGTACCCTGCGTTTAGGTCGATTTTCGAAAACCACTTGGACCCATTCACATCCGCGATGATGTCATCCATAGTCGGCGTGATGTGTCGCTCCCGTCGTATGGCTTTGTTCACTAATCTCATTTCAATACAGAGGCGTATTGCCCCCGGCTGTTTTGGCTTCTCCGCGATGACCATCGGCGACACCCAGGGAGTTGGTCCCGTTACCTTCTCAATGACGCCTTGCATTTCTAGGGTTTCCAGCTCTTTTTCCACTAACGGCCGTAAGTGGAACGGGACCCTCCGGTGCTGCAACGCGACCGGGGCGACTGTCTTATCAATGTGTAGCTTGACTGGATTACATTTGATGCGTCCAAGCCCCTGGAATAGTTCAGGGAACTGGTTGAGCAGTTCCTCTACTTGGTGGTTCTGTATTCTCCTTGCGAACGAGATCAGACCCAGGTCTTCTGCGGTGTGGCTGCTTAGAAGGGTGTCCGCTTCTCTGTTGACGACGTGTATCGTCGCCGTTACTTCTAGGTCATCCACCTTGATGGGTACTGTGATTTTCCCTTTTAACGGCAGGGGTGTGTCGGCTCCGTAGGCATAGATTCATGTTTTGGATGGTCTTACCACGGGCCGGGGCTTCAGCTGTCGGTATTGTTGCAGGCCCATGACGTTTACGGTGGCCCCTGTATCGATGACCGCCTGTATTTCTGTTCCTGTCACGTGGACAACGCACGTTGGTTGCGGCCTGCGGCGCAGCTTAAGTTCCCGTGCGAACGAGATGAGGTAGACCTCTCCTTTCTCTTCGTCCGATGACTCTTCACTCGTTTCTTGGTACTTCTGCCCTTTCCTCTTTGAGTCTCCGGGCCGCCTCACGTCCGTTACCGACAGGTGCCTTACTGCCTTCGTCGGGGGTCGTCTGTTCCAGAACTCACGGTCCCTCGTGCGTCTCCGGCATACAGAGGAGAAGTGGTTCGGTATCCTGCAGTTAGTGCACGTCTTCCCTTGTGCGGGGCAGTGTTTCGCAGCGTGTGGTTCATGCCCACAATACCCACACTTTGATTTGGACTTCTCTGTGTTCTGGTTCCTGAACGGGCCTCCCCTTGGTTTGGCGCGAATGGCATCCGCCCGCTCTACCTTGACGTTTTCGGGTCGTTCCGGGGTCTTGGTGAGCGCCTGGTCCATCTCGTTTGCTCTGGCTGCCGACAAGTCATGTGATCTCGCCAGTACGAGCATATCCTCAAGTGCGATTTTCGGCTGGCGCAGGATGAGCACTCTCAGCGTCTTGTCTCGACACCCCTGTATTAGTTGTGCTCATATTTCTTTTGGCTGGTCATCTTCTGTGCACGTGCTAGCGAGCTCGCGCAGTCGGGCATAGAATACGTCCATTGACTCCCCCTCTCTCTGCCGAGTTTGGCGCAATTTGAACCGTTCAAAGTCTGGGTTCAGTTGGGGATCAAAATGGGCATTCAGGGCGGTTACCGCTGTGTCGTAATCATCTGCTGCTCCTGTGTTGGGCAGGTGCTTGAACAGCTTGAATATCTCGTCTCCTGCGTAGTGCAGGAGCAAGGACCTTTTTATGGCGTCATCGGTTTCCCTGGTCACGATGAAGTAGTTGTTGAGCCGTTCTATCCAGATCTTCCATCTGGGCGACGCTGTCGCGGGGTCTTCTAGTTCGGTGAACGGGGGTAATACTCCCGACGCTGCGTGCTGAAAAGGGGCGGGAGCAGAAGCTGCCGCTGGGCCCTGTGCGGCCCTCTGCGCATTGTCAACCATTGTGCCAGGCGCGGGTGACTGTTTTGTCTCACGCGGTAGGTGATGTGTCTCTTCCTCGACTGCAGGTAGTATCCCCTGTGGCGTCTCCTGTGGGTGTGTGGGGTCCTACTGCTCAGCCAGCTGAGGGTGTTGGCCTGTCTCGTGGGCTCGTGCCACCTTGGGGCACCAGATACCAAGCTTTGGCCCAGTGCTTATAGGTGGGTACAGTGCTCCCCTTTTCCTGTCTCCTTGTGACAATTTATCCAGCTCCGCCTCTGCTGTGGGTGTGTGCAACTTGGCCCTGATCGTCTCCCTGATAGTTCCCTTTTTTTTTTCTCTTTGCCTTCGTGTGTTTCTTTACTCTTTCCGCGTGGTAGGGCAGACAGGCAGTTCAGTGGTGTGTAGCAGCTCTAGCGGTGTGCAAATCGTCCTGCCCCGTGGTAGCAGGGGCGAAATACACTGACCGCGAGCCTCGCCAGGGAGTCAGCAGTGCACACGTGGCCTTGGGCGTTCAGGACGGGCCGGCGCACGTGCGTGCACTTCAGGGAGCCGGGATCCGATGTCTGAGTCCGCGACGTCGTCGGAGCTTTCCGGCGCGTGGAACCTCTACGCTGAGGGTCTCTGAGCCCCCACCTTCGTCGCCAGTGTGATAACAGCTCTTCAGGGCCGCGGGGGTGACAGCATGTATGTCGCAATGCGCGGAGCTAGCGCGTTGCGATTAACTCAGGCCAGCAAGTTGGGGTTGGAGACCACGCCCCCGAGCGGGCGGATCCTTTTATTGGATCCCCGTGGGCCACGCCTGGCCCGCGGATGTAGTGTGACGACACGGAGAACCACTAGACTGTGGAATACTACATCTAGGGGGCACATGTATGAATGGTCACATTGAGAATACCGTGTTTTTTATAGAACATCTGCGATTAACCTGGCCAGATTTATTTCAGTTTTACCAGACCTGACCCAATGCAAACATGGCCATTTGCAAGGATTTGCACAAACCCTGCACCAATAATATTCTTTCTGCAGGAATTCCCCTGTGGATACTTGCCAATGAATGCAAATGCAGGGGCAGAGAGCTGCAAAGGGCAGTAGACCATCATTTCTGCTTCCCCAAAGTGCCAACATTGCAATTATAAAAAATATTTGTCACATAGTAGAGGGGCACCAGTCAGTGCTTGAAATGGAAATATATAAGAGCAGTTACTTACTGCTTCAAGAGTACTTGTTTGCTACTGAGAAGTGCTGGTAGTCACCCATTAAATGTATTCTACCTCTGCTTTCAAATTAAAGTGCAGGTACTCAGCCCTGATGCATTAGCAATGGGGGACATGAAGTGGTTCAAGTGACTGCTGTCTACTCCCTGCGAAGCCCTCAGCTGCTTGCACTGTTATGTAGCATCGACACAACCGAACTTGATTACAGTGTATACACGTGCCCGCATGAGCTGACCAATCACAGAGAGTCATACTGTTGGGGAGAGACCGCCTGCTTGTTTTGAGTGCCTTTCCTGCTTCCTGTTACCTCTGATGCGCACTGAACAAAGCGCGTGCACCAGGACTTGCCAGTGCCAACACTATGGATGCCATTTGCCCAGTCCCAAAGACGTGGTGGCACATCCATCTGCCACCCTCTTTTCCTTGTGCTTCACAAGGAATCACCGTGTTGGTATTGAAAGTTGCAAAGCCCTTTGTGGCTGGTAATATCACTCTAGTCCTGTCCTGCTTCTCATATAATGCGTTTTAACAAGATATCCCAGCCTGGCTGTTGGGAAATCTGAAGCTCACCCCCACCCCCTCAGGCTTATTGACCAAGCTACGGCCCTCAGTGTAGCCACGGGGGGGGAGAGGGGAGGGGGTAACACTAGTGCTGGTTACTAAAGGCCTCACTGTATAAGGGAAGGACTGACACACTGAGGGCTGACAGTGGAGGGGACAGTAAAACTCAGTTTATCACTCCTAAAATCCTGTCACCAGGAGGGCCACTTCACCCTCATTTATTTGGCCTGGCAGACAGCCATCTGGCTGATTCTGCACACTTTTTTCACAGCCACTGCCATCCGCCTGGCGGCCTTACCTTGCCTGTTGTGTCGCTTCTCAATCTTCTCGGTCACCACGTCAAGAAAGGCTTCGGCCTCCTGCTCGTCCGCGAAGTTCAGGCCGGCCTGACATTCCTAAGCACAAGGGTAGTGAATATTTAGAGATAGTGAGTACAACCAGGCTGTCATCATTTCAGTTTATGAATATCAAAAAAGGGTGGCCTGGCCATGCTGCTGAGCAGAGACAATGGGGAGAATGCAATTCAACTTCCGGGTCAGAGGTAAAGGCAGATAACAAATGTCAATACAGGAACTAGCATTTCTCCTCGTAGTGGTTTGGGATGAGCTAATATAGTTGTTAGATTTTACGTGCACGGCACTTGTTTCACCGATGGCAAACGTGTTCCATTCTAAAGGGCTTTGCGTCAGCCTCCTTCAGCCATTGCCTCCTTTGGCTCAGAAATCTGCAGCCATTGGCTTGAGATATTGTCAATCACATCTTGGATCAGCCCACTGAAGAATTTTAGTCTCTCTCTCTTTTTATTGGCTGCCTCGGTGTAGCCTTCATCCTCCAGTGGAATGAATGAGGGATTATTTTACAAATGAAAAGTACACGCTGCTGTCACACAGTTAGGGCCAGATATACAAATGTGTTTTACGGCCGCAAATACTCCAGTGAGGAGTTTGCGGCCGTAAAATAGGTTTTTCCTATGCCTCAATCACAGTTAAGGAGTCTGTAATCTTCAACGACTCCTGAAATAGCACTGTGATACCATTCCAATCTGCTGTTTGGAAGGGCTGTAATGTAGGCATCCCTAGCAAATAACAAACCAGTATGAGTTGTTTCAATATTTTGCGAACAAATTCTGTTTTAAAAACATTGAAAACTTAATGAGGGTTGCAGCCACTTCCCCTTTGCAGTGAACACGTTCCCTTTGTGATGGTAACAAAAAAGTTGTTGGGGAGTAGGCAGTGGTCCAGAGAATCACTGCCAACTTTTAAACAAACTTTAAAAAAGAAAAACCTCCTCTTATTAAACGCGGCTCCATTTCTCTAAGGAAAACAGGGGGCGTTTTTAAAAAAGGCGACCACAGACAAGTTGTTTGAGAGGCTACAATCTCTGTGATGGCATCTAATCGAAAGTGAGTTGAAATGTGTGTCCTACATCATTACCATACCGAACAACAAGAGCGAAAACCTTATTTACCTAACAAGAATCCTTTAGAGTCTCTCACTTACAGCAATGCAGGGGGGAACCTTGAGGGTTTTTAAAAGAACCCTCACTCACCAACCTAGTTAGTCACATGCTTTATCATTGGGTTCCAACCCTGCAAGCCGAGTGCCTCCAAGGTGTGCTTTGCCGACTGATTATAGCGGAGCTGGTTGTTTTTAGAGTGAAAGTGAAAGAAAGGTGCAACTGACTTAAAATTGACTCAAGGTTTCCTACCCAAAGGTATTTTAATCTTGGTGACCTTGGGCAAGTTTTAAAATCAATGTTTAGATACTTTTGGGATGTCAATGGTCTCATGTACCCCTTATCATTTTCAACATGTTTTAGCCAAATGGTGGTCAACGACGACCACAACAACAAAAAAAGAAGAGAGAAGAAATACAAACACGTTTCCGGAACCAAACACTAGATGGCAGAACAGAGGCACAGCATGTGAATCCAGAAAAGTATTCATGCTGCAAAACTTACTTTTGAGTAATTTACACTGTTGAGTAAATTTACTACTTTTTGGCTATTTTCAAAATTCAAGAGTAAGCTACACTTTTGGAGAAAATTTGCACTCAGATTTTGTGACTAGCCAAAAGGTAGTAAACTTACTCAAAACTGTAACTTACTTGAAAGTGTAAGTTACCTTTGTGTATCAGGTCCATTGTTTATGAATAAAAAGTAAAGCTCTCTGTAGATGAGGAAAGCTGTCTTCAGTTCCAGCTGATGTGTGGGTGGGTCACTGTTAAAACTAGGTCAAGGGGTTGCGTGAAGTATATCTCTGTGTAAAAGATTCTAACAGTTTTGTATCTGTAGAATCTTGATGTTATGAGCATTAGGACCTTCACAGTTCTGAGAGGACTTCAAACAGGAATTATGTAAGCTGCTCTGAGGTGTTAAGGTGTGGTTATTAAATGATGACGTAATGCGTACCGTTAAGTAGTTGTGTGATTGTATGCTGAAGAACAAAGATGTCTGTTGCAGAGCTCCATGTGTAGTGTATTTCAGTCACGTACTCCCGGGATGGGGAGGACACAACAACTGCCGATGAGAAGGGGATCTGTGCTGCGAAGGAAGTCGACTGCTCTACCTGAGAGTTTGCGACAATATAGCAAACTGCTCGTGCATGCCAAGTGCACCAAAGTTCGATGTGAAACAGTCTGAGGTCGGTGTTTGCGGAGTCAACGCGATACTCTAACCTATACACGGCCATGCGATGAGTTGAAGGCCTGATAGAGGAGCACATTAGAAAATCTCACCAGAATCCACTGCTAAGGCCAAAAGAAGAGATACTACACTGTGCAAGAACACATAGCCATCATCCACACAAAGTAAACGCTAAAGGAGGTGACAACCAGGTTCGAAAGCAGGGATTTGCTCACTGGCACAGGTGAGTAAAGTGCCAAACGACCTCCGATGGGACGTGGTGACCCAAGCTCAAGCACAAGAGTTGTGCTTGCAGAGTTGCAGGAGCCGCCGTGTACAGTGAAAGATGTCTTTACAGCACATGCTCTCAATGGCAGAAAAGGAGAGTGCAAAATACAATGCAGCCGTGTTTCTGAAACCATCATTGCATTCGACATGACTAAGAAACAACATTGGTGCCAGATGGGCTGCATGCATCAAAACAGTCGATGACTTCGTAGATTCACTAGAAGAAGAAGATGAAAAGAAAATCATCAAATGCGTGAATAACCTTGAAGGTGATGCAGTGAAAGAAGCATTTAAGACAATTTCACAGACTGAAACAAAATTGTACAAAAAGGTAAAGGAAGCGCTGGAAGCCACATTCAACCCAATGCCGAACATCGACTATGAAAGATACATCTTCAGCTAAGCACGTCAACAAGTTGGTGAAACAATGGATGAGTTTGTTGAAAGACTTAAGACCCTCATTAAACATTGCAAGTTCTGTGATTTCACCAATAAAGAAGCCATGCGACTCAGAATTATCGATGGCTGCCTTTCTGACTTGTTTAGAAGGCGCATGTTGAGAGAAACACGTCATGGTGAGAGAAACACACAATCTGGAGAAAATGCTAGCTGCTGCGAGAGCCAAAGAGTCAGCAGATTAACAAGCTGCTAAAATGGAAGCGGGAGCGGCACTACATGAACCATTCCTGACCGTGAAAATCAAGCACCAGCGAAAACAGAAGTCCAAATTATATTTTAGATGTGGATTTTCATTTCTCCACAATGGTAGAGTTCCAGCCATAGGACATGTGCAAAGGTTGTGGGAAAAAAACCACTTTGTTATGGTCTACAGAGCGAAAGAAAATGTAAATGCGTCACAAGCGAAGGACAAAGTGGACACCCGAATAATCAAGAAGCATTCTCGCCATGCACACAAACCATAAAGCAGCATCAGCTATGACAAATGGAAACAAGACCAGACCAATTGTCGTCAAGCTCATCATGCAGAGGCTCTTTGACATCACTGTTGTGTGCCAATGAAGATAGGTATGCGTTAATGGTAGCTACCAAGGAACGACGTGCACATGTAGGAATAGCTGCTTGCAAAGAAGACCACAACTCAACTAAAACTCACCAAATGAAACAACAAACTTTATTTGGACACTGTCCCAAAATCAAACTGAAAGCGAATGATCAACCGGTAACTTTCATCATAGACAGTGGTGCTTCAATTAACTTCATGCCAGTGGAAAAGTTTAACAGCCTATTTCCTGTGGCTCGCTTAACTCCATCAGGAACAAAGGTATACACGTAGGCTGCTTCTGAACCAATGCAAAGCCAAGGATCGTTCATAGCAACCATGCAGCACAAAATGACGTCAGTACAAGCACCAATCCATGTACTTCAAAGAACTTCATTCACTGCCTGTCTACTCAGTTTTGACACTGCCGCTGGCGTGGAACTGATATCGCTAAATTATAATCTTCACAGTCAGTCTGAAATTGTGAGTAAGTTCCCATAGCTGTTTCATAGTTTAGTATGAGTCAAGGCAATGAAAGTGCAACTTTGTATCAATGAGAACATCCGCCCTGTACACAACAACATCACAGAATTGTCTTTGATTTGCAAGATGATGTAGAGAAAGAATTAGAGATACCGTTGGAAAATGACATTATTAAGGCTCAACCGGTCCTATGTCATGGGTTTCGCCCATAGTGGTAGTGTTGAAAAAGGACAGTGGAGGTGCCGTGTGCATTTGCATAGATATGCGCCAGGCCGATAAAGCAATTGACAGAGAAAGACATACTGGTCCTCACAAAACAGACGTGATCATGCAATTGAAAGGAGCTAATGCCTTCTCCACTCTTGATTTGAATAAGGGATACCATGAACTCAAGCTAGAAGAGAATTGCAGGTACATTACTACTTTTTCAACTCATGTTGGTTTGTTCAGATACAAAAGACTAAAATTTGGAATATCTTCGGCAGCAGAAATATTTCTAGATATTATATTCCGGATAATTCAACCTGTTACACATGCTTTCAATTACAGTGATGACATATTGGTATTTGGTAAAACACAAAAGGACCATGACAAAGCTCTTACACAAGTGTGCCAGTTACTGGCTGATGCACGTCTCACTCTGAATGCAGCAAAGTGTGAGTTTCACAAGGACAAACCCAAGTTCTTTGGGCACATATTCTCAAAGGGAGGAAGGACTCCTGAGCCGGATAAGGTGCAATCGTTGTCATTTACTTGCCCCCCACAAGATGTAACCATGCTGTGATACTTCTTAGGCATGGCCAGTTATTGCTCGAGGCATATTTGTGACTTTGCTACAGTGAGTGCCCCACTGAGAGACTTGACGAAGCAAAATGCCCCTGAATGTGATCAAAGTTTCACAGGAATAAAATATGCGATTGCAAATGGAACTGAAATGGCCTACTTTGACCCCAAATTACATACTGAGATCTCAGTAGATGCGAGCCCGGTGGGGCTGGGAGCTATTCTTGCTCAACACAAGGGTCAACCGAATACTCAGAGACATATTGTGGCCGATGTCAGTCAAAGTCTGAAACTGAAGGTGCCTTCTCTAAGTCGTTTTCAAGTGTTTCTGTATGAAAACATTTCACCATCATAACAGATCATCAGGCGTTGAGCACCATCTTTGGAAAACCGAAGGCAAGGATGCCTCCTCACATTGAGAGATCGGGATTGCGACTGCAGGAATATGATTACAAAATTATACACAAGCAGGGGAAAGATCATGACCCTGCTGATTACTTTCCACAAGTGCCACTCCTGCGCCACGGTTCGACATCCAAAATAGCTGAGGAGTATGCTAACTTTATTGTGAGATCTAGTACACCAGCAGCTCTGTCTCTTGAACAGATTATTGCTGCTACCGTCACAGACAAGAACATGCTCATACTTAAAGACATTTTTTCAACTCACTTGTGGAGGAAAAAGGTTCAACCATTTGCTGATGATATTGAATTTCAGAAGTTTGAAAATGTACAATATGAATTATCTATCAGGGGAAGAGGTGTGGCGCCGCGGCCAGGGCGACTGACTCTGGAATCTGGGGATCACGGTTCGATCCCCGGCACCAGCGGCAGATTATCCCAGCACCATGTGACTCTGGGTAATAGCTTGCTTAATCTTCTCGACAGTCCCCAGCGCCTAGAGACCCTTACGGGGGATTGTACGCGCTTTACAAATGTGGATTATTACAAATGTGGATTATTATCACTCGGGTAGGAATTGTTTTGGGAGGCTCGAGAATCGTCATACCCGAAAGAGTGAGACACAAGTTATTGAGCTCGCCCATAAAGGACATTGTGGCATTGCAGCCGCCAAAAGAGCCTTGAGGGATCGACTGTGGTTCCCTCGACTTGATGAAAGAGTTGAAAAAGAACTGAGTGTGTGATCTGTGTAATTGCTTGCCTCCCAAAGTGACACAGCATCCATTGACTATGTCTGACCTTCCTGCACATGCCTCGGAGAGAGTGGCAGTTGATTTCTTTGGACCCCTGGAGAATGGACATCATCTTATGGTTATCGTTGCTGAATACTCACATTTTACTTTGGTGGAATACTTTTCATCAACAACCCCTAACAAAGTAATCCGATGCCTTGATAACACCTTTGCAGCTTGAGGTATACCCTCTATTCTCAAAACAGACGATGGTCCATCTTTTAATAGCAAGGAGTTCAAAGAGTTTCTGTGTCAACACAACTTCAAGCATCAAAAGAGCACACCGCTCTTTCCTCAGGCCAACCGTGTTGTCAAACGATTGATGGGCACCCTCAGAAGAATAATTCAGCGAGAATAGTTGGAGAAAATCGATCTGAAACAAGCCATGTGTCAAGATCTTCGTGCCTATTGGACAACTCCTCATTCCATCCCTGGTGAGAGTCCTGCCACCTTGCTATTTGGGAGAGCCAGAGGATCTAGGCTACCACAGTGGAAGTCAGACTGATTGACAAACGCTGATAAAGGTTTGTGTCACGAACACTTCTTGAAAGTGCAAAATGAAAACCTATGCTGATCGGTGCAGACACACCCAGGAAGCAGTCTACAACAGAAGGGACTGGGTACTGGTCAAACAGAAACGGAAGCGGTAAACGGACACACTGTTTGCTATAGACCCACTGCGAGTTGTAAAGACCAAAGGACACATGGTGACTGCAAGTCGTCATGGAAAGTCCATCACAAGGCACTTATCACAATTCAGACATTTGACTCGGTGTTTGTTCAATCCTGAGAGTGTGAGTGAGGTAAACCTGCCTGGACATCCGATCCAACATCTGAGCCGATGTCACCGGTGAATATGTACCACTCAACTACCTCATACTAATCGATCTGACAGAGCAGTGAGTGCGCCACGACGACTCATTGAGGAAATATGATATTGATTTTGTCTGTACTTTTTATTTTAGAAAGGGGGAGATGTAGAGTCTGATGTTATGCGCATTAGAACCTTTTTGTTGCAGAGAGGACTTCAAACAGGAATTACATAAGCTTCTGGGAGTTGTTAGGGTGTGGTTATTAAATCATGACATCATGCGTATCGTTAAGCAGTTGTGTGATCGTATGCTGAAGAATAAAGACGTCAGTGGCAGAGCTCCGTGTGTGGCGTGTTTCATTTACGTACTCCCAGGCTGGGGAGGGCGCGACAGAATCCAAAAGAAATACACTTGAGTACTAAAAATACATCCTAGCATCACTCTTCTGACAAAAAACAGGGAAGTGAGCTGCTATTTTCATTTCCAACGTGAAGAATAACAAACTAAAATGCAAAAAATGCAAACTTGCAGTTTCACTTTTAACACATTTTAGTGTGAAGATGACTTGCGTGTAGTTCTCAGTCTTGAAAGTAGCTACACTTGGTGGCAGGAAGAGGAGCTACAAGTGCGGCTGAAGAGCTCGGCACTGAAGAGACATCAACGACGGACGAGGCCGAAGCACATGTACCAAAGTGCCTGCAGAACCAAAAATGGATCTTTTTTGCTGCACACTTACAAATGCAACGACTTTGAAACTGACAAACTGAAAAAAAATCAAAGCTCTGTTTTTATACATGATCTTTTGAAAACAGAAATAGCATATCTAGGTTTATTCACACCCCCTTATTTGACATTTTCAGACTCCCTCCATCTTGAAGGAAAGTACCAGGGTAATAGATGCTACTGCAGTAGAGGCATGAGCATATGGATAGTATTGGACTACTATATGCGTACTACGGTGGAGGCCTGAGTCTATGCGTAACCCCACCACTATCGTGATGGGCTCCTGCATCCATACTACGGTGGAGGCTAGCCCCACCACTGCACTACCGTGCTAACCGGGCTACTACATGCGTACTACGGTGGAGGCCTGAGTCTATGCGTAACCCCACCACTGTCGTGCTGGGCTCCTGCATCCATACTACGGTGGAGGCTAGCCCCACCACTGCACTACCGTGCTAACCGGGCTCCTGCATCCATACTACTGTGGTAAATAATTTAATTACCGGGACTTAATTTGATACAGAACATAATAAAAATAGCTCAATAAATAAGAGGCAGAATCCGTGGTATTAGAGGTTAAGAACGGGCTTTATTCCAATAAACGATTTCGAAATCGTGGACTCCAGGTTCCATCACCACGGAGGCTCAGGAAGTGAAGTACATACATTATTGATAATTAATAACTTTTATACAATAGGCATTACAGCGAAGCAAATGCAAGAGGCGTAACAATTGATAGCAAAGATAACATTTCACATGCGTAGCTGAAGGAGGCGTAATTGGGAGTAACAAGGAAACGTCATTGGTTGTGATGTTACATATGGGTGGACCTATGAAATAATTTCGCAATGTCAGCAGAAATACTTTGCAGAGATGCGCGCGCAGCAGCATGACGTGTGATTGACGTGCAGCTAGGGGGTGAAGGGGACTTGACATTTAACTCTACATGTGGCGACAGATGTCTGGAGGGTCAAGTCAACCTAATCTCAAATCATATCTAACATCCTATGTTTAAAGAACTATGTTATCCAAAAGAGAGGCCTTCTTGGAGTAGAATCTTATTCTATACTGACTATACTGACTGTTAGTGCGTGTACAAGCGTCTAAGTGTCTACACTAGATGCGAGGGCAGGAATCTTCCATAGTAACAGGGCTATGAATTACTTGCATAAAGACAGAGAAGCCGGGCCTTTGCTCGGTAGCTGGCAGAATGTTTACTTAAGCTACTAGACAGGAATGCATTGGGCAGGGAGCGGAGCAGATAATTTTCGAAGGTGAAATACAGTTCTTGGCAGGCAGCAAGCTGATGTCAGGCATCGTGAGCCGCGCAGGGAATGAGACAAAGTTCATGGTCACAGATGCAGGCTCGGACTGGAGCTTCAGAGACAGAAAGCAAGAAAAGCTTGATGACAGAATCAGGGCCTACTTGCCTGGACTGTAAAATGGCATAAGTGAACCATATAAAGGCGGTGGCCTTTCGTACTTAGGAATGGAATATCCGGCCCATTCATGGCGGATCTGAAAGAGGACATGTTAACGGTGGACGCACATGTATTTGCGTCTTCATAACTGGAACTGGAGGGAACATACATGTACTTGTAACATGCACATAGAACCGTTGGGGTCCAAGATAGGGGACATAACTGACCAGAAAAATCCATATTTCCACATTCCCTCCTTGTCCCCTACTTGCCCGTCAAGAGATATCAATCTTCATTAATCCATTGATCTGTTCATATAGCATCATTTGTTCTTCTTTCTTCTTCCGGGATCTTGAATGAAAATCTTGATGTGGAATGCACGATGTGGCACACAGACCACAAATCGCTGGTCCACATTGCAGGCATAAGCAGCAACTGAATAGTATGAGAAGGCCAATACCTAGGAAGGATAGAACTCTCCATCCCCAGGCTGATAATATGCTCCAAAACCAACCGGACCAAGTCCAGGTGCCTGGATTCTGGTGTATCTGGCTTACAATCTTATGAAGGCGTGTTATAGCTTTATATACAGATGGCGAATTTTCTGGTATGAATACGCAGCAGCTTGATCCGATGACCCTACAAGCTCCGCCCCTATCGGCCAGGATGACGTCAAGGACAAGACGATTTTGAAGCACAACAATCCGCATAGCAGACTGCTCTTCTGTTAAATTGCCTAAGGCGGAAATAGTTTCGTTCACTACTGCTTCAAGGGTTCTGGTTAATCTACGTATCAGCTTACTATTGGTAACTGTACCTATATAGGGAAAGAAACCTTTATTGAAATCTGTGTATTTTTCCCATGCTGTCTCAGTGTAATCGACTATTGGGAGATCTCTCCTTTCTCTATTGTGTACTAAATGAGTATTTCTGTGATAATCAGGAGGAGCTAGAAAAACAGGTGGCAAAAGGAATCCAATGTAGCAGGTACCATCCCAATCTAGAGGCAAACGTACATATGCCGTCTGACCACATATAAAATAGGAATGGCGGGAAGCTCTAAATGTCGACTTGTCTTGATCACTGAATTCTATTACAGTGGTGCATCTACTATGGCCCATATGTATGGAACCATTCTTTCTCACACATAATTCACCTTTTGCTGGAAATACTGACATGGCGGGCAAACTTGGATTAGCTTCGGATTCGACATTCAAGATCAGGAGATTAAGCGTAAAATTACCTAATCCATATACTTCATTTTCTAGATCAGTTCCTGTTCTTTTGGGAAGTCCCTCCTTGTTGGGGTGGCAGACTTTAAGTAAAACTAAGTTCAGATTTCCCCATACCCCATTGTCTTGATAAACTGCAGAGTTCGAATCTAAGGAATGAATTAAACTAAACCATGCTCCACAGGAGCCGTTGTGTGTGAACGGGTATGGAAAAAGAGGTAGAATTCCTTTATAGTTCTGATAGGGAGGGAGTCGGCCACATATCCAACAATTTGTAGCATTGCTAACCTGATGGGAATGATGTAACATACTAATAAAAGTGTTATTGCGCAGCGCAAATCTGTATGACAATTCATGCGGAGGTAATTCGCTAAAAGAATGTTCAGCAGTAATATTATAAACATGTCTAGAAATAGGATAACATATGTGCAACAATATACTTGCAGTAATTATAAAAAAACTTAAGAAAAACAAAATTAATAACGTCACTGTGCAATGACTACGCAGTGATTTACAGTATGTATATCGTTTCAACATTTTTCGGGTTCTTTCTCTATTCAGATCTAAGGGATACATGTCAGAGACAAATTCAACCGCTTCACCTTGGAGAGGACTTAAACAATCAAATTTCCTGACTGATTAGATCGGAGTTTTAGTTTATAAGGTTCGTGACTACCTGAGTCAACCAAAGGAAGTTTTGAGTCAATGGGTGAAGACACACGAGGTGTGGTTTTTATATCTGATGGTAGTCCATAAAATTTCTTGATATGACTTGAATGTACCCAGCCTTTTCTGCCTTCGATCTTCACGGCTGTCCTTGTGGTGAGTAAGACCAGTTGAGGCGACCTCCACCTAGGATCCAGCTGAGTCTTTCGATCAAAGTTCCTCACTAAAACGAGATCCCCCGGAATTACGTCATGGGGTTTCACTTCAGTGTTGTCAGGAAAAGCTGCAGCTACCTGTGAACGACAAGATTGTAGTGCAGACATCAAGGAAGCCAAATAATCTGTCAGCATATTACAGTCAATATCAGTTATTTTACGTGGTATAGGCGTCCCCCACATATTTGGTGGTCTGCCAAAGATCACCTCATACGGGGATAGCCCTGTTCGAGAGTGTGCTACCATTCTCATGTAAAAGAGTGCAACTGGTAATGCTACTACCCAGTCGACACCTTTCTCCCTGCATATTTTAGACAATCTAATTTTCAGGGTCTGATTATGTCTTTCCACGAGACCTGCTGCCTCGGGGTGTCGGACACAGTGGAATTTCCACTGATAACCTAACAAAAGTGAAACGTGTTTCATTAGTTCGGATGAGAACGGCTGGCCGTTATCTGAGTAGACAGCACGTGGTAAACCGTATCGTGGGAAGAATTCTCGAACTAACTGTTTGGCAGTAGTCGGGGCAGTGTAATCTGAAACCGGGTACGCCTCTGTCCAACGGGAAAGAGCACAGACAACTACGAGAACATATTTGAATCCTCGACATCGTTCCATCTGGATATAATCCATCTGGAGGATTTCAAAAGGGTGATCAGGAGGCTGAAATCCACCCTGCTCTACGGGAATGCTTTTTCCTGGGTTGAACTGACAACAGATCATACAGGTACGAACTTTTTGTTTCGCTGCTGCTCGTAAATGTTTGTTGAACCAAATATGTTGAATGCTGTCTAGCATAGCTTTCTCTCCTAGATGCGCTGGACTATGGACAGTGTTAATAATGACTTGGGCCATTGAATCAGGAAGGAACCACACAGATTTTTCCTTCGTCATCCATCCTTGATCCGTTTGGATCCCTCCTAATTCAGTCCATTTCCCTATTTCGTCTGGAGTAGCATGTGTCTGTATGTCAATTACATCAAGAGCGGGATCCTTAACCATCATGCAATGTGTTGGTGTCTGGACTATTGTCTTTGTCATCTCGGATGTTTGAGTTTGAGCAGTCTGTTTAGCTGTTCTGTCAGCTAGATCATTGCCTTGAGAAATGATATCAGTAATTTTCGTATGAGCTTTACATTTCATAATCGATATTGCAATGGGTAAATGTATTGCATCTAATAAGGCATGAATGAGGGGTCCGTGCTGAATGTGGGCACCGTGAGAAGTTAAATAACCTCTCTCTCGCCACAGCACGCCGAAGTCATGTACAACTCCGAATGCATAACGTGAATCAGTGTATATGTTGACTTTTTTATTTGTGGCTTGAATACAGGCTTGTGTCAGAGCGACGAGCTCTGCTGCTTGAGCGGACAAGGTATTTATACACTTGGTTTCAATAATTTCAGTGTCTGTTGTGACTGCGTAAGCGGCCACTAACTCTCCTGTACCTGTTCTCATACATGAACCATCTACATACAACGTCAGGTCTGGATCTGACAATGGGACATCTGTCAAGTCTTGTCTGGGTTTCGTCGTTATTGTAATAACATCAATACAGTCATGGGCTAGTGGGTCTGTTCCGATTACAGGTAAAAGTGTGGCAGGATTCAATGTGTTACAACGTCTGATTTCTATATGTGGCTGAAACAATGTTAGTTCATACCCTGTAAGTCGTGCTATAGTCAAGTGTTGTGTTTGCGTTCGATTCACAAGAACCTCTACTGCATGTGGTACTTGAACTGTCAATGGATGTCCTAACACTATAGCATCGCTTTGTCTGATTGCTAAAGCTGTCGCTGCCACTGATTTCAGGCACGCAGGCAGAGCCTGAGCTACGGGATCTAATGTACTAGAAAAATAAGCACACGGTTTGTGTGATCCTGCTTGTTCCTGTGTGAGTACTGACAAGGCAGTACCTTCTCGTTCTGTAACAAAGAGTGTAAAATGTTTTCTGTAACATGGTGTTGCTAAAACAGGTGCTTGGCATAGAGCTTTCTTTAAGCTTTCAAAAGCTAGTGTGTGTTCCTGAGTCCAAGGGAGGACAGTCGATGTGGCTGCCTCCTGTGTTGTTAATTGAATGAGTGGTTTTGCTAGAAATGCATACTGAGGGATCCACTGCCTACAATATGAAGTGAGGCCTATGAAAGCCCGCACCTCCTTTTGTGTCTTGGGTATTGGCATATTTGCAATTAGCTGGATACGATCTGGTGTAAGCTGCCTTCCCTCCTTGGACAGCGAGTGACCAAGGTAAATAACTCGCTGGACACAGAATTGCAGCTTAGAAGGGGACACCTTGTGCCCCTTTTCGGCTAGAAATTGTAAAACCGTCAGTGATGCTTTTTCACATTCAGGTTCGCTTCGGGCGGAGATCAGCAGATCATCGACATATTGAAGCAGAGCAGTGTTGACTGGCATGTGGATACTGTCAAGTTCTCGTTTCAGTGCTTGGCTATAGATGCTGGGGCTTTCTGTAAATCCTTGAGGTGCGCGTGTGAATTTAAAGCTACGTCCATTTAAACTAAATCCGAACAAGTATTGGCTTTCCGGATCTATTGGGACGCTGAAAAAGGCATTCTTGAGATCAATTACAGTAAAGAATGTTGCTTCGGAATCAATAGCTGTCAGTAATGAAGAGATGTCTGGAACTACGGGGTATTGTGGTACAATACATTTATTTAATTCGCGCAGATCAATAACCAATCGATATACTGGGGAAGCCTTTGGATCAGTTCGTTTAAGAATCGGAATTATCGGTGAATTACATATATTGGAGTCGGTCTCCACAACCACTCCTTGGCCAATAAGCTCGTCAATGATTTGCAGTAAAGCCATTACAGCATCTGGGGGTAACTTGTATTGTCGCATTCGTGGTAGTACCACTCCTGCCTTTAGTGTGACTCGATATGGTGTAATGTTCATGCAACCAACATCTGTAGGGCCTTGTGCCCATAAATGTGTGGGTAAAGTCTGCAGTCGGGAATCCATGTCTCGAGACACATAATGACCTTTGAAATCACGTAAAAACAATCTTACTCCTTCCGGAGAACAACATATTATAGCTCCTAGAGCTTTCAGTGTTTTTATACCTAACAAGTTTTCTGGACATGATTTAGTAAGCAATAAATCTGTAGTTCTGGTCAAGGGTCCTATCGTAAGTGGAAGAGGCTGTGATACTTCATTAACAATAGGTTTTCCTGAAAAACCAAGGGAAATATTCTGTGAGCCTGAGAGGGGTGCCCCTGGAACTTCACTACGTTTTATAGTTGTTCGACTTGCCCCTGTATCAAGTAAAAATTTTCTATCTTGGCCTAATAATTCACTATGTACATAAGGTCCTTCTTGGTCTACAGGGACCTCGATAAGGGGTAAGTCAACTTCCCTCTCTAGGCTAGTTCATGCATATCGTTGATAATCAGGATAGTCATACTGTGCGGTCTGGTACAGCTGTCGTGTCGTGGTTTGTGTGGCAGCAGCAGGCAGCGCTGGTGCGGCTGGCACAAACTGTATAGACTGTTGTGGAGCTGGCATGGCCTGTGCATGCTGCGGTGCTCCTTGTTCATTCCGATCCTGTCTAGGTGGCCGTGGTCTTTCTTTTGTAATACCTGTGGCGATATTACGCTTCAGGACTGGGCAATCGTGTATGTAATGTCCTGGCTGTTTACAATAGTTGCATGTCCCTTTTACAGATCCCGCTGAATCACCGGAATGTGTCGTACCCTTTTTATGACCTTCAGCTGGAACTGTCTGAGAGACTAGCATTTTCATTTTCGTGTCTTTCATGCGTCTTTGTTCATGTTCTTGTTCCTCTCTAATTCTATTGTAATGGTACTGTAACATTTGTAACATTTGTGATGGGGTATTACCTTGCCATGTACTCTCGAATTTTAATACTCTATTCTTCACTTGGGGCAAAGAATTTTCAACTAATTTTGTCACAAACAGATGTGGGTATGACTCGCTACTTGCTTTTATACCACTATTTATACCAAAACATTTTTCAAATCGGGCATAGAAATCACTAGTATCTTCATCTTGCTTTTGTTTACAGGCTGAGATTGCACCCCAGTCTTCCTTTTTCGTAGTTAATAAACGTGGCAGTACCTGTACTAGTAAACCTGGTAGTGCTTTAGTTTTGTCCCCAAGCCCCGAACCTGGACCTCGGGCCTTTTCTTCATTTTCTAATGCTGTCCAATCTATCTTTTGGTCTCCCACCTCCCATTCTTTTCCCTTGAGTTTTTCATAAATGCCAGCAGGCATTAATACCTTTAATATTGTCATAATGTCGGGATAGGTATACTCTCCCATGAGTAACATGTCTTTAATTTCTCGGTGGAAACCCGCTGGGTCTTTGTCATGACTGGGTACCACTTTCTTCATTTCTAACAATTCTATTTTCGATATGGGCGTATATACATATACACGTTTAAACTGATTGTCCTCGCCCTTTATTGGGTGTACTTCTCGTAAGGGATTCTGTCTGTCCATGTAATACATCGGTCTTTCCTTGATGGGCAATGAAACATGTTCTGGACATACAAAAAGAATGTACTGCTTTCTAGATTCTAGTATTTCCTTAATTAACTTAGTACCTGAACCTTTCCATCTATTCGTGAGTAATTCAGTCAATATATCAGGTAAGGGACCAGGATCTGAATGTTGGCTTTTATATAGTATAAGAAGTTGTTGAATCATATAAATCCCAGCTAAACGCTGTTCATCTGGGGTGAGGTTCAAAAATGTGTGCGCTATTGTATCATCACCATATTTTCCGGGACTGTCAACCCAGTGAACGGCTGACCTGGCTAATTCTTGTTCATCCATAGAATCGAGAAAATGATAACCCCTTCGTTCTTGCAGTAATTTGTCAGCGGCTTGGAACGAATGCTCGGGGGACCTTATATTTATTATAGGTGTTTGGAAATTCCTGTTATTATCTGGACATATCGGACGTATCGGATCAGTAAAACATCTGGTACTATTACAAGATCTTCCTCTACCTACATAGGCTATGGTGTCTGACTGTCCTGTGGGCAGTCCTGATCCTTCCTCCTCCTCGTTTTGTTCAAACTGGTCTACCGCTAATCTCTCTTCGTGTAGGCGTTCTATTTCTTTACGGATCTTTCTGCACATGGCTATTATACATTTTTGCCTGTCATGTTTCCCTTCTGATATATTCTGGCTCCATCTGGTAAGAGTTTGCATTATTTCCGGATCTACCCCCGGTCGGTCTTGATTTCTGATCACACAATTTATGAGGAAACGTAACAGTTCCCCCTGTATCTCCACTTTCTGGTATTCCATAGCTCTGTCAATACTTTCAGAATCTCGCCCTGTTTGGACATAATGATATATATTATCTAGATGCACAGTCATTCCTGGTAACTTCCCTAAATACACCGCGGCTCGTCTGATACATAATGATGCCATGATCATTTCGTCCTCTTTGCCGGGCACAGGGTCATATCTACAATCTACCAGAAGTTCCTTAAGCGTGCGGGCATTTATGAGTTTGGGGGTACGCGGATGTGCTGACTCTTGAAAGGTAAGTTTATTTATTCTGGGTGGCGTAGAAAAAATATTGGTAGCACCTCCGGTAGCCCCGTCTGGAGTATCGGGCGTGAAAGGATTCGTAGAACGCGATACAGCAACTATAGGTGTGGACACAGCTATAGAAGTAGCTGTAGGAACAGATGTGGAAACGGACGTGCTTGCCGGAACTTGTGTCAGGATTTGATGCTGTAGGGATACAGGTACAGGATCTGGGCGTTGAACCTCCCCGGCCAACGGTCTATGTGGGGCGGGGTTAGCATACTCGGGAGCTGCGTCATCTAAATATGAGGAAAGAAAAACATCTTCTGCGGTTCTAGGATGCCCCTTAGGATGTACTTTTATTGGAAATAATGGGGGTGGCAAGTCTTTTGGTATCCCCGCAGTAGCCTTAGGTAATCCCTCGGCCAGAAGGGGATACATACCCTTCATAAGGGCATGTCTTTGTCTGTCTACTTGTTCTGATTTTACTCGTGTACCTTCTTCAATTAATAGATTTTCTTGAACTTTATTTGAATTCTCTTTACTCTTCTCTTCCTGTCTACGTGCTTTTTCTGTGCGTCTATACGATTCTTTCCGCCATAATTCAATGGCGTCCTTCTGTGATTGTCTAGCTTTCTTTTTCCATAATTCTTCCTCTACTTTCACGATGCACTCTGCATCCCAGGTCCCAGCTGCGGGCCACCTCTGACTTTCTGGTAATTCCTTAGTGTAGTCTACCCATAGATCAAGAAATAATATAGCGTCTAGGCCGTGTTTATGATACATGAAGTACCCTGGAGTGTCCCTAGGAGGAATAGGAACAGCTTCTTCGAGTACCCCTTTTCTAGTTGTGATCTGTCTTAGTTTTGAAAAGAGCGGCATATTGAAAACTGATCTGATACTTGGTTTTGAACAAACTTAATACAATAAAACACAATAATGAACAGTCATTCATACCACATGCAGGACATATCAATACATTTAACATTTAACATTTACATGAGCAACGATGATGATGACGATGATCTAAGAAAACTTAATCACTAAACATAATACTCGGCATTTAACTGAATTATTCTGAATTTATATACTTGATATACTAGATATACTGCTAAACAGTACAGATACACTGCTAAAACAGTGCGGACCGGATTTGTGTACCCAAACCCGTCTGGACCGGCACAACTTATGTGCACGCCAGAACGCCTCCCCAGTAATGGTACTCACCGGGTAGCTCGGAACGGAAGGCCTCGGAACGGAACTGAACTGAACTGGACCGGACTGGACTCGACTCGACAACTTCGGACACTTCAGGACATCGGAAACCTGGTGGGCCTCTGTATACCTCGGATCTTGCTCTCTCAGCTAGGCTCTGGTCGGGATACTTCGCACTTCTCACCGCCTCGTCTGGGTGTTGATCGCAGCCTCAGTCGCCCCCGCTTGACCGGAGGGAGATACAGGAAATCCTGCTGGTACGCGTTGTTGTCCGTCCAGCTGTGGCAGGAGACCGGGCCTGCAACGCACCGCCGGCGCGTGAGATGAGAAAGTGTCCCTGTTCGGGCGCCATTTATGTGGTAAATAATTTAATTACCGGGACTTAATTTGATACAGAACATAATAAAAATAGCTCAATAAATAAGAGGCAGAATCCGTGGTATTAGAGGTTAAGAACGGGCTTTATTCCAATAAACGATTTCGAAATCGTGGACTCCAGGTTCCATCACCACGGAGGCTCAGGAAGTGAAGTACATACATTATTGATAATTAATAACTTTTATACAATAGGCATTACAGCGAAGCAAATGCAAGAGGCGTAACAATTGATAGCAAAGATAACATTTCACATGCGTAGCTGAAGGAGGCGTAATTGGGAGTAACAAGGAAACGTCATTGGTTGTGATGTTACATATGGGTGGACCTATGAAATAATTTCGCAATGTCAGCAGAAATACTTTGCAGAGATGCGCGCGCAGCAGCATGACGTGTGATTGACGTGCAGCTAGGGGGTGAAGGGGACTTGACATTTAACTCTACATGTGGCGACAGATGTCTGGAGGGTCAAGTCAACCTAATCCCAAATCATATCTAACATCCTATGTTTAAAGAACTATGTTATCCAAAAGAGAGGCCTTCTTGGAGTAGAATCTTATTCTATACTGACTATACTGACTGTTAGTGCGTGTACAAGCGTCTAAGTGTCTACACTAGATGCGAGGGCAGGAATCTTCCATAGTAACAGGGCTATGAATTACTTGCATAAAGACAGAGAAGCCGGGCCTTTGCTCGGTAGCTGGCAGAATGTTTACTTAAGCTACTAGACAGGAATGCATTGGGCAGGGAGCGGAGCAGATAATTTTCGAAGGTGAAATACAGTTCTTGGCAGGCAGCAAGCTGATGTCAGGCATCGTGAGCCGCGCAGGGAATGAGACAAAGTTCATGGTCACAGATGCAGGCTCGGACTGGAGCTTCAGAGACAGAAAGCAAGAAAAGCTTGATGACAGAATCAGGGCCTACTTGCCTGGACTGTAAAATGGCATAAGTGAACCATATAAAGGCGGTGGCCTTTCGTACTTAGGAATGGAATATCCGGCCCATTCATGGCGGATCTGAAAGAGGACATGTTAACGGTGGACGCACATGTATTTGCGTCTTCATAACTGGAACTGGAGGGAACATACATGTACTTGTAACATGCACATAGAACCGTTGGGGTCCAAGATAGGGGACATAACTGACCAGAAAAATCCATATTTCCACACCACTGCACTACCGTGCTAACCGGGGTACTACATGTGTACTACGGTGGAGGCCTGAGTCTATGCGTGTAGTGCTGGGCTCCTGCATCCATACTACGGTGGAGGCTAGCCCCTCCACTGCACTACCGTGCTAACCGGGCTACTACATGCGTACTACGGTGGATGTCTGACCCTATGAGTAGCTCCACCACAACAGCACTGGACTACTACATGCGTACTCGGTGGAGGTCTGAGCCTATGAGTAGCTCCACCACAACAGCACTGGACTACTACATGCGTACTACGGTGGAGGTCTGAGCCTATGAGTAGCTCCACCACAACAGCACTGGACTACTACATGCGTAGTACGGTGGAGGTCTGTGCCCATGCTTAGCCCCACCACTAAAGTACCAGGCTACCGCAAGCATACTATGGTGGAGGCCTGAGCCTATACATAGCCCCACCACTGTAGTACTGGGCTACTGCATGTGTACTACGTTACTTCATGCTTACTACAGTGGAGACTTGAGCCTGTACACAATCCAACCACTACAGTAATGGTTTACTACATATGTACTGCAGTGAAAGTCTAAGCCTATGTGTACCACCACCAGTGCAGTATCAGCCTACTACACGTGTTCCATAGTGAAGGTAAGACACTTTGTGGAGCACCACCACCGCAGTACTGGACTACTGAAGGAAAGATCTTAGCCCCACCAGTACAGTAGCGGCTGCTCCATGCATACTACACTGGAGGCCTAGGTCTATGCGTAGCCTCACCAGTACAGAAGCGGGCTGCTCCATGTGTACTACACTGGAGGCCTAGGTCTACGCGTAGCCCCAACAGTACAGTAGCGGCTGCTACACGTGTACTACACTGGAGTCTAGGTCTATGCGTAGCCTCACCAGTACAGTAGCGGCTACTACACTGAGGCCTAAGTCTATGCATAGCCCCACCTGTAAAGTAGCGGCTGTTCCATGCAGCCTACACTGGGGCCTAGGTCTGTGCATAGCCCCACCAGTACAGTTGTGGCTGCTACATGCGTATTACACTGGAGTCTAGGTCTATGCATAGCCCCACCAGTACACTAGCGGCTGCTACATGCGTACCAGACTGGAGGTCTAGGTCTACGCGTAGCCCCACTAGTACAGTAGCGGTTGCTACACGCGTACTACACTGAGGCGTAGGTTTATGCATAGCCGCACCTGTACATTAGCGGCTGTTCCATGCACCCTACACTGGGGCCTAGGTCTGTGCATAGCCTCACCACTACAGTAGCGGCTGCTCCATGCTTACTACACTGGAGGCCTAGGTCTATGCTTAGCCCCACCAGTGCTTTAGCTGCTGCTACACGCGTACTACACTCGAGTCTAGGTCTACACGTAGCCCCACCAGTACAGTAGCGGTTGCTACACGTGTACTACACTGGAGTCTAGGTCTATGCGTAGCCCCACCAGTACACTAGCGGCTGCTACATGCGTACTATACTGGAGGCTTAGGTCTACACGTAGCCTCACCAGTACAGTAGCGGCTGCTACACGCGTACTACACTGGAGGCATAGGTCTACGCGTAGCCCCACCAGTACAGTAGAGGCTGCTACATGCGTACTACACTGGAGGGCTAGGTCTATGCATAGCCCCACCAGTACAGAAGCGGGCTGCTCCATGTGTACTACACTGGAGGCCTAGGTCTACGCGTAGCCCAACCAGTACAGTAGCGGCTGCTCCATGCGTACTACACTGGAGGCCTAGGTCTATGCGTAGCCCCACCACTACAGTAGCGGCTGCTCCATGCTTACTACACCGGAGGCCTAGGTCTATGCTTAGCCCCACCAGTGCTTTAGCTGCTGCTACACGCATACTACACTCGAGTCTAGGTCTACACGTAGCCCCACCAGTACAGTAGCGGTTGCTACACGTGTACTACACTGGAGTCTAGGTCTATGCGTAGCCCCACCAGTACACTAGCGGCTGCTACATGCGTACTATACTGGAGGCTTAGGTCTACACGTAGCCTCACCAGTACAGTAGCGGCTGCTACAGCGTACTACACTGGAGGCTTAGGTCTACGCGTAGCCCCACCAGTACAGTAGAGGCTGCTACATGCGTACTACACTGGAGGCCTAGGTCTATGCGTAGCCCCACCAGTACAGAAGCGGGCTGCTCCATGTGTACTACACTGGAGGCCTAGGTCTATGCTTAGCCCCACCAATACAGTAGCGGCTGCTACATGCGAACTACACTCGAGTCTAGGTCTACGCGTAGCCTCACCAGTACAGTAGCTGCTGCTACATGTGTTCTACACTGGAGTCTAGGTCTATGCGTAGCCCCACCAGTACACTTGCGGCTGCTACAGGCGTACTACACTAGAGTCTAGGTCTACGCGTAGCCCCACCAGTACAGTAGAGGCTACTACATGCGTACTACACTGGAGGCCTAGGTCTATGCGTAGCCCCACCAGTACAGTAGAGGCTACTACATGCGTACTACACTGGAGTCTAGATCTATGAGTAGCCCCACCAGTACAGTGGAGGCCTAGGTCTACGCGTAGCCCCACCAGTGCAGTAGCAGCTGCTACATGCGTACTACACTCGAGTCTAGGTCTACGCTTAGCCCCACCAGTACAGTAGCAGCTGCTGCACGTGTAAAACACTGGAGTCTAGGTCTATGCGTAGTCCCACCAGTACAGTAGCGACTGCTACACGCGTACTACACTGAGGCTTAGGTCTATGCATAGCCCCAACGGTACAGAAGCGTGCTGCTCCATGTGTGTTACAATGAGGCCTAGGTCTACGCGTAGCCCCACCAATACAGTAGCGGCTGCTACACGCAAACTACACTTGAGTCTAGGTCTATGCGTAGCCCCACCAGTACACTTGCGGCTGCTACATGCGTACTACACTGGAGTCTAGGTCTACGCGTAGCCCCACCAGTACAGTAGAGGCTACTACATGCGTACTACACTGAAGTCTAGGTCTGTGCGTAGACTCACCAGTGCAGTAAGAGCTGCTACACGCGTACTACACTAGAGTCTAGGTCTACGCGTAGCCCCACCAGTACAGTAGAGGCTACTACATGCGTACTACACTGGGGCCTAGGTCTGTGCATAGCCTCACCAGTACAGTAGCCGCTGCTAACCGCGTACTACACTGGAGCCTAGGTCTACGCGTAGCCCCACCAGTACAGTAGAGGCTACTACATGCGTACTACACTGGAGTCTAGATCTATGCATAGCCCCACCAGTACAGTGGAGGCCTAGGTCTACGCGTAGCCCTACCAGTACAGTAGCGGCTGCTCCATGCGTACTACACTGGACGCCTAGGTCTATGCATAGCCCCACCAGTGCAGTAGCAGCTGCTACACGCGTACTACACTCGAGTCTAGGTCTACGCTTAGCCCTACCAGTACAGTAGCAGCTGCTAGACGTCTACTACACTGGAGTCTAGGTCAATGCGTAGCCCCACCAGTACATTAGTGGCTGCTACACACGCACTACACTGGAGGCCTAGGTCTATGCATAACCCCACCAGTACAGAAGCGGGCTGCTGCACGTGTACTACACTGAGGACTAGGCCTACGCGTAGCCCCACCAGTACAGTAGCGGCTGCTACATGCACCCTACACTGGAGCCTAGGTCTACGCGTAGCCCCGCCTGTACTTGCGCCCTCTGCTCCCACTGTCCTGGTTCTTTCATCCTCCTGTGAGCACAGACGCACATGATCCAGGGTGCCATGAAGCAGCCCCAAGGAGGGCTTCTGGTTTCTTCTTGCCGGATCTTCCCTGCACCCACAGAAGCTGCACTCGGGGACCCCTTCAGCTGCTGATCAGGCCGGACCCTTAGCGTTCTGCCGGGGGCTCCTAACAGGGCACTCTCATCACAGTCCGGGGTGCCCCATTCCTACAATGCTGAGATAAAAGCCCCAGGTGAGCTAGCGCCTCTCCCCTCACTGAGGCGCTACTCCTGGCCTTGTATAGACAAGTCCAGCTGCCCCTGTGCGGGGGGCATCGGATCCCAGGCCCACCCCGCCCGCCTGGCGGTCCAGAGTGACTCCTCATGCTGTAGGTACATCCCTCGTGACCTATGAACCCCCCCCCCCACTGCCCTCAGTGATGCATGGGATACTCACGTCTGCAGCGAAGGTGTGGAAGAAGGGGGTCGCCGCCAGGTAGGTGAACTGGGAGAACAGCTCCTGCTCCCAAACCATCTTCTCTTCCTGAATATAAAAAATAAGAAAACCTGTTAACACACCGTGACACAGGGTTGCATGGTTTGTTCTCGCGTCCATGGGAAGTGGCAAACTTCTGATAACCAGACGATTGTAGCTCCTAAGTCAGTCCTGGCTACCAAGGCGCTTGACCCCAAAACTAGAACCCCTTGTTCTCTGCGCCACCCCCCTGCACGACCACCCATGCGGCTCTTCGTTGCTTGCTGCTCTCAGTGAAGCCCAGTGGAACATTCCTCTCATGCTACTGCAACCCCCTCTCTCACCAATGGTTTAACCCCGCCCTCCTTTATGACCCATCAGCAGTCGAGGTGTCCCCATTTCCTATCCCACTGCCTCTTCCACACCGGCCCCTCCATGCCCTGCTCGTCCTCACTCGAGCTTCTACTGAAGGTCTCACCCCTGGCCCAGGGCCCAGAGTCAGTCTCACCCCTGCTTCAAGGTGACCCCACCCTTCATTCCCAGCCCCCCACCAGGCCGGCTAAGGTGCTGTGCAGAGGCCTTGGATCTGCAGAGGATGTGAGGTCAAATCTCTTGATCAAGACCACGTCTGGTGACCTCTCTTGCTGAGAGGTGTGGGGGCATCAAGAAACCTCCACTGGGGGATCAGAGACAGTCTTGCATCTTTGCAGACCACTGTGACCTCCGACTGTCCCAGAGATGAGGCCAAACTGGAGAACAGATGTCAAAAAGCACAGAGTCACAGAATCTACCATGGGACCTCGGGTAGAGAATGAAGGAAGGAGGTCAGAACAGCTTTAAGGAGGGAAGGAATGCATGGGGGGAGAAAGCTGTGGTGGGATGAGGCGAGAGTGATGGGGCAACTAGCAATGAAAGCACAAGTTAGGAATTGTGTGTCAGTGTTACCCATGGAAGTTAGCACATTTACACATCAAACATGGTAGTAAAAATAGCTTGGTGGAATAACGCACATCCTGCAGAGACGTATGTGTAACCAGCAGGTCACGGGTTTGAATAGCCCTCTTCAATAGGTCTTGAGGGAAGAGGGGTGAATGGAAAACAAGTGTCCTGTCTAGCTTGCTTATGTGATGTTCCTGCAAGCCCTTTATGGCTACCACTGCTGGCATACCCAGGACCCAAGCGGGATGTTTCGCCTTTGAGAGGAAGGTAGGATGAAGTCAATGGGTGACCTTGGGCCAAGCTTTGGTGAGTGACCGCACCTCCAGCCATGTAACTGACAGAGAGCGACTTCAGGTCAGCGAGTGATCCTGGCACGAGTCTTGGTGAATGACCACGCCTCCAGCCATGTGACTGAGAGAGAGCGACTTCAGGTCAGCGAGTGATCCTGGGATGAGTTTTAGTGAATGAGCACGCCTCCAGCTATGTGACTGAGATCGACTTCAGGTCAGCGAGTGATCCTGGGATGAGTCTTGGTGAATGACCACGCCTCCAGCCATGTGACTGAGAGCGACTTCAGGTCAGCGAGTGATCCTGGGATGAGTTTTAGTGAATGAGCACGCCTCCAGCCATGTGACTGAGAGCGACTTCAGGTCAGTAAGTGATCCTGGGATGAGTCTTGGTGAATGACCACGCCTCCAGCCATGTGACTGACAGAGAGCGACTTCAGGTCATCAAGTGATCCTGGGATGAATTTTGGTGAGTGACCGCGCCTCCAGCCATGTGACTGAGAGAGAGAGAATTCAGGTCATCATGTGATCCTGGGATGAGTCTTTGTGAATGACCATGCCTCCAGCCATATGACTGAGAGAGAGAGAATTCAGGTCAGCGAGTGATCCTGGGATGAGTCTTGGTGAATGACCACGCCTCCAGCCATGTGACTGACAGAGAGTGACTTCAGGTCAGCGAGTGATCCTGGGATGAGTCTTGGTGAATGACCACGCCTCCAGCCATGTGACTGAGAGAGAGCGACTTCAGGTCAGCGAGTGATCCTGGGATGAGTCTTGGTGAATGACCACGCCTCCAGCCATGTGACTGAGAGAGAGCGACTTCAGGTCAGCGAGTGATCCTGGGATGAGTTTTAGTGAATGAGCACGCCTCCAGCCATGTGACTGAGAGCGACTTCAGGTCAGCGAGTGATCCTGGGATGAGTTTTAGTGAATGAGCACGCCTCCAGCCATGTGACTGAGAGCGACTTCAAGTCAGCAAGTGATCCTGGGATGAGTCTTGGTGAATGACCACGCCTCCACCTATGTGACTGACAGAGAGCGACTTCAGGTCATCAAGTGATCCTGGGATGAGTCTTGGTGAATGACCACGCCTCCACCTATGTGACTGACAGAGAGCGACTTCAGGTCATCAAGTGATCCTGGGATGAATTTTGGTGAGTGACCGCGCCTCCAGCCATGTGACTGAGAGAGAGAGAATTCAGGTCATCAAGTGATCCTGGGATGAGTCTTTGTGAATGACCATGCCTCCAGCCATATGACTGAGAGAGAGAGAATTAGGGTCAGCGAGTGATCCTGTGGTGAGTCTTGGTGAATGACCACGCCTCCAGCCATGTGACTGACAGAGAGCGACTTCAGGTCAGCGAGTGATCCTGGGATGAGTTTTGGTGAATGACCGCGCCTCCAGCCATGTGACTGAGAGAGAGAGAATTCAGGTCAGCTAGTGATCCTGGGACGAGTCTTGGTGAGTGACTATGCCTCCAGCTATGTGATTGAAAGAGAGAGAATTCAGGTCAGTGGATGATCCTGGAACGAGTCTTGATGAGTGACCGCGCCTCCAGCCATGTGACTGAGAGAGAGAGACTTTAGGTCAGTGGGTGATCATGGGCGGAGTCTTAGCGAGTGACCGCGCGTACAGCCATGTGATTGAGAGAGACTTCAGGTCAGTGGGTGATACACGGCCAGTCTTGGTGAGTGACTGCCTCTCCAGCCATGTGACAAAGAGAGAGAAACTTCAGGTCAGCGGGTGACCCTGGGCAGAGTTGTGGTGAATGACCGCGCCTCTAGCCAGGTGACTGAAAGAGACTTCAGGTCAGCGGGTGAACCTGTAACGAGTCTTGGTGGGTGTCAACGCTTCCAGCCATATGGCTGAGAGAGAGAGACTTCAGGTCAGTGGATGATCCTGGAACGAGTCTTGGTGAATGACCGCGCCTCTAGCCATGTGACTGAAAGAGACTTCAGGTCAGCCGGTGAACCTGTAACGAGTCTTGGTGGGTTTCCGCGCTTCCAGCTATGTGGCTGAGAGAGAGAGACTTCAGGTCAGCGGATGATCCTGGGCCGGGTCTTGGTAAGTGACTGCACCTCCAGCTATGTGACTAAGAGAGACTTCAGGTCAGTGGGTGATAATGGGCCGGGCCTTGATGAGTGACCGCGCCTCCAGACATGTGACTGAGAGAGACTTCAGATCAGCAGGTGATCCTGGAACGATTCTTGGTGAGTGTCCGCGCTTCCAGCCATGTGACTGAGTGACAGAGACTTCAGGGGAGGGCCTCAGTGTGAGAGTGGCGCAAGGGTTCTAGAGAGTCAGCTTGTGGCTAAGTGAGTTCTTGCAGGTGATTTGTCCCTCCCTGGACCCCGGCATCTTTCTACTTGCAGGTTGCCCATCACCCGTCTGTCCAGGCCCAATTAAGGGGATTCTAGAGACGATAATGCCATGTCCAGGTGGTGCCACTAAACCATTCTACAGGAGCCAGGGAGGAGATGAAGAGAGCTGGGATGTCCTAGTAGGGTAGACCCTAGCAGGGGCTGAGGGACCCCGCCCTATAGAAGCGACTTGAGCATTGGATCATCGCCCTTTTGACTTACCTTGAGGTCGTAGAATCGTATGAAGTAGGAGCGCTTGGGGTTGTCCTTCACGAAGCACAGGACCCCGGCCTGCTGCTTGGACCACCGATTGCTGCTGTTAGGCAGGGCCAGGTAGAGCTGCACCACCGAGGTGACCAATGTCTGGAACCAGAGGAGGAGGAAGGAACGTTAGACTTCAGGAGACCAGGCCCACCATCACTGGCCAACACACAGAGCAATCAGGCCCCCCTTGTGCCGAAGCACGCCATTTTCTGTAATTCAAAGCATAGCGCCTATAGATGCTTATAAAGCACGAAACGTTTCAGAACGTATAGCAGGTATTTGTTAATCCTGTATGGGAGATGCAAGGGTTAATCTGCAGCCATATGTATGCATATACATGCCTACAAGCAGGTAACTGGAAGAAATGAAAAGCAATGTCTTGTACATGTAAACTACCTTGGAATATCCCCTGAACACATTTAATTTGCATCCTTCATCTGGTTCAGCAGCATTCCCCCCCCCCTCACATCCTTGCACATGGGGAGGGCAGGATTCAGGAGGGACTAATGGTGCAGCCGGGTCTAGGGTTTTATCAATGCTGTGGGGTTATAAAACCCTAGACCCGGCTGCCAGCAACCAGGCTGAGCCAGAAAAGAGGAAGACACCTGTGTTTGGAAGCAAAAGGCAGCTGGTACCCTTCAGCTCTAAAGAGAGGTGGCTGTCACCTCTGTCCAGAAAGAGTGCAGTATTTGCTAACTGGCAGCAAAGTGCTTTTAAAAAATAAACTCAGCCAACAAGCCCGTCATAAATCATAAATTATAAAGAAAGCACAAATTGTATTTAAAAAGACCCTTTTCTTCAGTTGGACGGAATACAACATGATTCGATGTAGAGATAAAACACATTCTTTGACCAATAATCTGTCCTTGAAATTGATTATAGCCTGAATCATTTATTTTTATATTGTAACCAATGTGTTTCGTTCTTTGGAACTTCTTCAGGGCTACAAATAAATATACAAATTTTTCATATTACACATATGTTTGCAAGAATCAACTAAAATCAACCAAACAATGCATAAAAGTAATATGCGGTGTATTTGAATGATTTTAGCAAAAATATGAATAATTAACTTTATGTTGTGAACTCACCAGTTTTCCAGGGCTTGCTTGTTTGCATGTTGATTTTTGGCCAGTAGCCTTTTCACATATTACTTAGTTTCTTGCCCCTTATTAATTAGAATTGGTCTACAGAACGGTCTGATGTTGATATATTTACATAGTAAAGTACTATTTTAAGCAGGGGTGGAGTTCCGGCAAAACTTTGATGTGTGGTGGAATTTTTTCTTGTGTGCTCCTCGCCAACACTAAATTGACAAGCGAGAATTTGCGTCCCTTTGGGCGCCAGAATGACCCCCGGAAAGACTTCTCAACGTGGGTGGTCGTGGCAGGCCACAACTGTTCGCACTGAGAAAGCTGAGTAGAAAATTCACTTGAGTGGCAGAAAGAAACAGCGCCCTCTAGCACGCTGCGTGGTGCCGTTTGCGTTGACTTTACAACACGGAACAAGCTCTTGCTGCTAAAATTCAGCGCAGCGTGCCAAATTCCGTCGAGACGCGGAACTCTGCAAGTTTGTTTGTATCTCGGTGGAATTCCGAGAAGTAAAACTCTACGAGTTCCGCCCACCCCTAATTTTAAGGTGATATATCAATCGTTCTGTTGAATGAGGAGATTTCTTTGTAACCCGGGCACCCGGGTATATGCATTTGCAATTTTATTTTGTTTGGTTGGTTTTAATTGTTGCTTGTAAATATATGTGTAATTTGGATTATGCACACTCCTATGGGATGGTGGCTGCCCACATATTGCACTGAATACCCTGAAGAGAAGGATATGTAATGGGGGAGTAGGAATGACATACATTAGGAGGTAATAGTGGGCGTCTAACCTCGTAGTCCCAAATGAATGGGCATGAGTCACTTCAAGAACCTTCTTTGTATAGGAGGATATCAGGGTGCTATCTATGGGAAGGGGGGGATACACTCACTGAATGAAATAGTGAGTGAGATTCATAAATGGAAGAAGTCCACAAGTTAGTTTGGAGGAAGGGACTGCTTAGAAGGACGACCCCTCCGTGGTGCATTGGTCTACAGCCTGGAACTGGTACACCGTCAGGTTCTAAGGCGTGGGTGCATGTAGGGATATCAACGCTGGGAGATGTTTGGGAGACTGACGGCCGAATGTCCTTTGTGCAGCTCCAGATCGAGTTTGCATTAGTCAGTACTGACAGACATAGATACATCTGCTTTACATATGCCCGACACAGATGTGCAACTCTCACGGGGATGTCCTGGAGAAAGACAGCTTGGAAAGCAGACTTTCTGTTGTTCTAAAGCAGTATCTCTAGTATACAAGACATTGCTGAATGGCGCCTTGTTTGACCTGGGTCTTCTCTGTTCAAGGCGGAGGGGGACCTGGGCTCAATGGATGACTCGGACCGCAACCAGGCGCTCATGTACCCAAGTAGGTCCAGCTCCCGCCTGGTGCAATTTAAAATCCTGCACAGGATTTATAAGACACATATTCTACTATTTACAATGGACTGGGCAAGAGGCAATAGGTGCCCACGGGGATGCAACCTACCAGGTTCCTTATACCACGCGTGATGGTTATGCCCTAGACTTGAAACCTTCTGGAAATTTGTTTGTGGGGCGCTATCGGCCGTCATGAAAGTAACTGTACCAAGCAAGTGTACAATCTGTAGTCCTGGGACTGTGGGTGATAACCATTCACCGAAATATTCACAATTGTTAGAGAACGTGCGACTCGAAGAGACGAAAAGAGACCTGGCAAAACTATAGGGAAGTCACAGATGCGATTTGAGACGTGGTGTGTACTCATAGCCTGGTGTCTGGGAGCTGAAAGGACTTCCCTCTGCTCTGGGACAAAACTGAAATCTGTTGTAGAATATATGTGGCAAACCTAACCAGTCCTGCTGAAAGGATATCTTCACACAGAATTTATATTGAGTTGAACTCACAAGTTTACACGCTCACATCTCATTTCACAGCCTTCTTCAACAACCATGGTCTTTGACAAAACATGAAAGCCTGCACGAACAAAAGGATGCACCTTAGTTCCTATTATTGCCCAAAAAGATCATTTAAATCTGGACTCACTCAAACAAGCATTGGTCTGACCACTCCCTAATTCACTTCACCAAGAACGCGCTTTATGCCTCATATGAGTATGGAAATACCAAAGCAATAAAATAAATGCATTCTCCAGTCAAGATCACGTGCTCAATAAAAAAAACTATAAGGATTGTCCCGGGCCAGTGGTTTGCAACTATTCAAGTGCAATCTCTTCAGAAACATTATTTACACCCTAAAAACAAATGAAAACTGCAACGCTCCAGAAACCATTCTATGGCAATAAACCACAGTCCTAGGACATTATAACAAAACACCATTCAACATCCTAAAGAAAGCGGGCCCCTTTAAATGGAAAAGGAAACTATCAAACTGATACTTCAAGGAACTAAATAATGAATGGAGGAAAATCAGCTAGCTTTTTGGAGAGAGAATGGAGGAAAAACAACACGACATCTCACAAACTCCTTCCAAAATCAAGAAGGCACAACTACAAGAGAAACATACTCAAAAGCAAAGCAGATCAAAGAGAAACAAGAGAGAACAAGAGAAACAAACTCAAAAGCAAAGCAGATCAAAGAGAAACATGAGAGAACAAGAGTACATACTCAAAACCAAAGCAGATCAAAGAGAAACATGAGAGAAAAGAAGAAACATACTCAAAACCAAAGCAGATCAAAGAGAAACATGAGAGAAAAGGAGAAACATACTCAAAACCACAGCAGATCAAAGAGAAACATGAGAGAAAAGGAGAAACATACTCAAAACCAAAGCAGATCAAAGAGAAACATGAGAGAAAAGGAGAAACATACTCAAAACCACAGCAGATCAAAGAGAAACAAGAGACTCATACTCAAAAGCAAAGCACATCAAAGAGAAACAAGAGTGAACAAGAGAAACAAACTCAAAAGCAAAGCAGATCAAGGAGAAACAAAGGATAACAAGAGAAATATACTCAAAAACAAAGCAAATCAAGGAAAAACAAGAGAGAACAAAAGAATCATACTCAAAATCACAACAGATCAAAGTGAAACAACAGAGAACAAGAGAAGCATACTCAAAAGGAAAGCAGATGGAAGAGAAACAAGAGAGAATCATACTCAAAACCACAGCAGATCTAATACTGGTCCCACCAAGAACAGATCCAGAAACCTGTTCAGACTTAAATGAACATTCTGCTTCCCTACAAGTATATAGTCTGTGCCCGCGGAAAGATGTGAGGAGTTTACCACTTTCTGTCAGATGGAAAATCACTAATATTGAAGAAGAGCCCCTCCCAGATAGCCTGGATCACAATGTTACCCTAAATTACGGGAAAATCTAGCTTTATGGTCAGAACCTGAACCCATCTCGTGTCGGCTCTTGAAAAGATCATCGCTAACACAAAACCTGCAGATTACTCTACTGATCCGATGCCTCGCGACCTGCCAAAGGTAAAGAAACAATATTTGGCTCATCTGGTTGAAAATAGTCAACTGCTCACAAAAAAGGGTACAGACCAGAATCTCCAAAAACTGGCTTTCCAAAACCCCTCCAAAAAACCTACAGCAGATGAAAACAAAGCAGAAAATTTCCACCGCATCAAACACCTATCCTTTGTGGCTAAACTAATCCAGAACCATGTTACATCTCTGCTGAAATTGTTCTTTGAATCAAACAAGCTCCTAGGAGAACACACCCAGTGTCTGCTCAGGCCACCGAACTCAACCCGCCACTCTAAGGCTTGCTGGTGACAAACTCCACATATTTGGCAGTAATGAACAACTGGTCCATAATACTAGTTGACCTGTCCACAGCCTTTGACACTGTCAATCATGACATCTTTCTAAAGACTATAAAAGAATGAATAGACATGGAAGGGAATGTCCACAGCCGCAAACCCTTAACCCAGTCACCCACCTGCCACTGGACCTCTGGTCACAGTGATGGTACCAAGCCCTAGTTAGGTCTGGCTGGCTCCATTGAAATTCACTGTGTGTGTGGGCCCGGAGAGGGAAAAAGACAATGGTCCTGATGTGCAGGGAGAAAACTCCCTGCGCCCGAGAGCCACACATTTTTTTGTTTTTTTTGTTTTGCAAACATAGTCTTAATTTGGGAGTTTGTATGAGAAAAACACAAAATAAACATAGTGCCCGCTTAGCATTCGGATGTGGCTTGGGGGCATCCAATGCATGAGTGAAGCTCTCTAGGCCTGGGTATCCCCGGTAAGTATCTCTAATTAAGGCGGGTGGTTCTACACCAGGAGGGGCAGCAATGGCTTCTGCCGTCCTGGCAGGCTTTATCAGATCCCAAATAATGCCGAAACAGAATTCCTCTTCGTCTCACAAAAGGAGAAATGCAGCGACATCTGGCTCCGCACCCAACAAAAGATTTGGTTCAACCTCAAAGTACTAGACTCAGCCAAGTCCCTGTGCTTTACACCACCAGAACCACCACCTGGAGCATTGTGCGGACAATGTGTCCACAAAGGACTTTTACAAACTAAGGAGTTTTCTAGAGTTTGGTGAATGCAAGACATCTGCTGAAAGTGCTCCACACCCTTTGTTGCTTATTAGAGGCCATTCATGTCTATACCCCCAATATAGAGCAGAGGGGACATCTGACGCTTTCCTGGAGGTGACAAAATGCAATCCGTCCATAAAAATTCTCCGACACCCCAAGCCTTTCTAAGCCAATGATCTTGGTGTCTTTTTCGAAATGATCTAACGAACATTTCCTAAAACTGACAAGATCCCTGTAAGCAGTCCCATACGCGCAGCACATTTACTTATTGATCCGCATACATTTGCGGATCCTAGATTCCCTTCAATGGTTACTCTCTGAACCAAGATGCCCCTTTAACCAGCATGGCTGACATTCAAACCTCCCATTCATTCAATCCTCCTGCATGCCTCACCAAAAACATCAGGTAGATACAGAAATTTCAGAATAAAGGAACCCTCTGGCCTACAGGTCCCGGATTCCAGGAAAAAACACTTCACAAGAAAAGTTCTCGGGCGACGCTCTTAAACTAAGGATTTCTGTACCAGCAGCACCAGTGGAGCTGAGGCCAGCACCAGTGCTTGCTGAAAGACCGCCTTCTGGTTCGAAAACCTGGGATGAGACCCTTGTGGTTCCACACCTCCTGCCCCTTCAGTGTCCACTGCCTTGAGAATACTTGCAGAATTATTTCAAGTTTATTATAGCCCCCTGACGAGGGCTATACCTGTTGTTAAAGTCCCTGAACCCAAGTTATAGGTCACAGCCGTAGGCCTATAAGGAAGAAGAGGGCCTTAAACAATCAGTATAGCCCGAGGCCGCAGGGCTATACGGCTATTAGAGCATTCCCCCCACTGGAGGTAGATTGTTCTACATTATAAAGGGAGACTCAAGGAGACAAATATTGGAATGTTGGCGCTCCGGGCTTCTACCAGCCATTATAAGCCGGATGGAGGTCCAATGGAGGTCTCAATATCTCAGTGTTCTAAGTCCGCTTCTATTTGTGTTTAGTCCCACTTTTCCATTTTTGTGTATTTAATTCTGTATTTCGTTCTGGTCATCGCTTCAATTGTTTGATTTTTCTTCACTAAGAGCTCTTTCCCTGCACAGACACAGCCTTGTTTAGCTTCGTCTGCTGTGCTCTCTGCGCAAAGCTTTGCCGCCTGTTTCCCTCAGCCTAACCCGCATTTTACAAACCTTTAATATATAAATAAAATACTGGTTTTTTTTTGTTTTTCCCATTAGACAAATATGGAAGTGGGTGAATCACTCTGTCAGACGCAGGACACTGAGAGGTTGCTGGCTTCAGCCCCCTCCTGCATCGAACACCCAGGGACACAGTTTTGCTGACTTCATTACTTTTGCCCCTGGTTAATTTCAACAAAACCTCAGGGGAATGGTGCTCATAGTTCAAACTTTCAGCAAATTGAATTTGTTGCAGACTGGTCAAAGGGTTCCAAAATTAGAAGTGCGCCCCAAAAAGTGGCCTTCTAAAATGGGAGTCGTCCAAGGCGTCTTCCTTCGCCAATATCCTTTAAAATCCATGAAGGTAAGTCTACCGAGTTTTTATGGTGGAGCGACTTTCCTGTCTTTTGCTCCGTTTTTAGGTCTCGCCTACGCAGCGCGCATGCGCTGCATAGGAAGGAGACCTCTTGAAATCGATACAGCTTTGCAGGCAAAAACGTGCATGCGTTGCATTGCTTTCAATGCAACGCGTGCACGTTTGGCGATTTCCCGCTGCCTGCTCTTGGCCGCACTCCCCCCACCCCCTACTTGCGCGATGCACGTGTGCTTGTCTATCATTTTCTGCGTGAGTTTGTTTTAGTTTTTTTTTATTTTGCTAACCGATCTTCCCGCCTACTTCCGGTAACGTAAACCAATAGCACATCCAGCTAGCTGACCTCGCCGATCAATCACGCAATTGCTACTTCAGAAGGGGCGGGCATTAAGTTTGGCTTATGTGTCTAGAGTCGCTGAGTGGTGCCTGATTGTCATGTGACTCGAGCGTGATCGTGACGTCTACTTTGGGGTTGGGAGCTCCTTTCCTCGCGCGGGAGTGTTGCTTGAACGTAGGGAGGGAAAAATCGAAGTGTGAAACCATGGTGAGTGCTGGGCGAGACCAGCAGCCAGCTGCGCAAAAGAGGAAACAAAAGCTTCTGTACTCCTGTTTGTTGGGCCGTATACGCTAGCCCCTGACATTGTATTGCAGGTTGCATATTGCTGTCCACGCTTGCTTTGTATTGGATACTGGCTTACACATTCATAGTAGTTTGGACTTGCTCATCCGTGCTGGCTCCATTGAAATTCCCGGCGCCCGCCGCTGTCACTTAGTGAGTCATTACTCACTACCAGGCCTGAAGTCCCCCGACACCCCCGGCCGAGGCTGTGCTCTTATGGGCGGGCCGCCCACGTAACGTGTGAGCGGGCGGCAGTTATGTGTTCTTGGCGGCAGTTATGTTTTTTGCTGGACGGGCTATAGGCCGCGGGCTGGGCTGCACATTTATTTAACGTATTAGTAGCATTAGACTCGACTAATTAATGGCGTCCAACTGACGACCAGCCGGGACACGCAAGGGAGTAAAGGTGAATCTGGAAGCGGGCAGACAGCAACCAGTGAAAACGTTAAAAGCCTTTTTCTGAGCACCGTCATTGAAACGGCCTGTTGCAGAAGGTACAAGGCCAAGAAAATCAGAAGCGGGCCTGCCCAGGCCGGCGCTTCAGACCCCTATCACCACACTGTAACTGCAGCCTATGGCGCCCCGCCCAGACTGGCTCAGCCTGGCCGCAGTGACTAGGGCAGCGCATCGTTTTGTTTTTGTGAAGCTTCTGCCACACATTGCACCCGGCGCTCACCTGCGGTGTGGTGGGGGCTTCGTTTAAATAACAAGAGGTTAAAACCAACGTTAGTGGAGCTGAATTCTTCGTGTGCCCAGACGTTTTCATGCAACTAATGCAAATGTCAAGATAGTTCTGGTGAACGATGGAGTGCTGGGAAAGAGCAGCTTTTATTGAGTGACAGTTTTCCCAAAAGAATATGAACCACCCATATTCTCAAAACTCTATTTTATGAGGATTCGCTGTGAGTTGCTGCTTTTTATTTGGTTTGTGCCCTTCCATTTCTAGTGGTTTGCAGCAGTTTTAAGATCTTCCTAAAGTTTCTTCTTGCTCAAATTGGTGTAATTTCTGATATTTATATGTTTCCCTTGTCTTCATTGCTTGATTTTGCTCCCGAGAAAGTGTCACTCATAGTCGTTGAATGTCACTCATATTTACTGTGAAATTATGCAAATGTCACGCATAAGCAATCTGAAACCTTGGCAGCTATGCTCATATGCTATGACATGTTGATTAATCACACGGCCTAGCAATGGATTCGTCCTTATAGTTCCATAGTCCAGTCTCTCTAATAGACATGCATTCAAGCATATGCACTGCTTTCAGGCAGTTAATTGGCACTCATTTTGTCTATATCAGGTGGGAGAAAAGTTGAGTTGTCCATGACTGAAACTAAACCTGCAATCTTCTGGCTGTATAGAGCCTATTAATAAGGAAGGGAAGTAATTCACTTCAGCCGATGATCCAATGGGTGTTGACATATAGCACAAAACTGAACAGTGTAGTAAACAGCCTTAAAAATAACTAGTTTATTACACATGTACACATTTATACAAAAGACACATAGCCTTGTAGAAAGCACAACAAATGATGTAATTTGCCCACAATGGCGCAATAATAGCCAACGCCTTAACACAAACCTTGTCCCCCAAATTACCGCTTAACAGCTCGTCATTACGTTACATTTTTAGGTCTCGCCTGACCCAACACATGCGCTGGTCTGGCGAGACTTATTGTGAGAGCTCCAAAAAGTGCTACCAGGCCAGCCTAGAGCTACAGTGCATGTGCGCGGGCACGCACGCCGCACTTGACCACGATTACTTTCACTTTCACGGCCGCACAGCCGCTTTGATGTTTGATCGCGATCGCTATCACTTTCACTTTCGCGGCCGCACGGCCTCTTGGCATAGCCAATAGGTCTCGCTTTTGCGACCTTATAAGTATTTAGTTATGCAACTGCTGCATGGCTAAACACTTATAAGGTCCCAAAGGCGAGACCTATTGGCTATGCCAAAGCTTGTTTTCTATACAAAAGATGCCTCTGTTGTCTTTTGTTCATATGTTTCATTGTTCTAATCTGTTGCAAACAAGGCTACGGTGTCTCTGATGTTCTGCACAGTGTGCCATAATGTTGTTGTGGCAGGAGGGTATGCAAACATTTATTAGCATTACCTAATACACGTTAAACGGTATAAGGTTTAAAAGAAGGCTATTGTGTCTCTAATGTTCTGCGCAGTGCGCCATAATGTTGTTATGGGAAGAGGGTATGCAGACATATATTTGCATTACCTAATACATGTAAAACGGTATAAAGCTTATTTTTTAATATTTAAATACCTGCAGCTGTTATATATTATACATATCAATTAGCGCATCAATGGCGCAATAGTAAGCCAACACCACGACCCAAAACTCAACCCGAAAATTACCGCTTAGCAGCTCCAGTCATTACGCCACATTTTTTAATCTATACAAAGGATGCCTCTGTTGTGTTTTGTCCCTATGTTTCGTTGTTTTCAATCTGTTGCAAATAAGGCTACTGTTTTCTGATGTTCTGCACAGTGCGCCATAATGTTGTTGTATAATAAATATATGCAGACATTTAATTGCATTACCTAATACACGTAAAACAGTATAAGGTTTAAAAAAAAGGCTACTGTGTCTCTGATGTTCTGCCTGATGAGTCATAATGTTGCTGTGGGAGGAGGGTATGCAACATTTATTTGCGTTGCCTAAAACACATAAAACGGTATACGGTTTATTTTTTTTATTTAAATACCTACAGCTGTTATCGATTACACATATCAATTAGCCCGTCAAAGGCGCGATAGTAAGCCAATGCCGTGACTCAAACCTTGTCCCCCAAATTACCACTAAACAGCTGTATTGCGTAAAGTGTAACTATGTGGCGTGTTATTATGTGACACTGATTGTTATTATGTGGTTTGTATTTATGTTGTACTGAGTAGAGTGTAATTATGTGGCATGTCATTATATGGTATTGAGTGCTATTATGTGGGGTGTATGTTGCATTTAGTAGAGTGTAATTATGTGGTGTAATAATGTGGTTTTGAGTGTTGTGTAGAGTTTATTTATATTGTATTGAGTAGAGTGTAATTATGTGGCGTGTTAATACGTGGCATTATGTGGATTGTATTGATGCTGTATTGAGTAGAGTGTAATTATGTGAGTATCCTCTAGTCTACTCAATACAGCATCAATACAATCCACATGATATCACTCAGTGCCACGTATTAACACGCCACATAATTACACTCTACTCAATAGAATATAAATACACTCCATACAACACTCAAAACCACATAATTACACTCTACTAAATGCAACATACACCTCACATAATACCACTCAATACCACATAATTACATGCCATATAATTACACTCTACTGAATACAACATATATATAAACCACACAATATCAATCAGTGTCACATAACACTCCACATAATCACACTCTACTCAAAACAATAAAAAATACACTCCACACAACAACACTCAAAACCACATAATTACACTCTACTAAATGCAACATGTACCCCACATAATACCACTCAATACCACATAATTACACCACATAAGTGCACTCTACTCAATAAAACATAAATACAAACCACATGATATCAATCAGTGTCACATAATAACACGCCACATAGTTACGCTTTACGTAATACAATATAAATACACTCCACATAACACCACTCAAAACCACATAATCACACCACATAATTAAACACTACTAAATGCAACATACACTCCAAACACTCCACATATTACCACTAAGTACTCCACATATTACCACTAAGTACTCCACATATTACCACTAACTACCACACATAACACTTTTTAATTGAACTTTTCTACATAAAACACATCAGCCACAATACTCTACAACATAGGCAAAACTTCAAAATACACATAAGGTCCCAAAAGAGAGACCTATTGGCTATGACAATGCTTGTCTTGGTTTGTTCAGCTTTCGTCCGGCTGTTTGTTTCGGAGTTATGTGAAGGTGAACTGCGCATGCGCCAGTGCTGTGTATTTCTGTTAATGTGCTCGAGTCCATTTCTGAGAGCATTACACAATGTGATTGTAGAATCTTTTCTGAGGGATTCCAGCCAATCACATTGCGCAGTGGCAGGCAAGGGGAGGCAATGCAGAGGCAGGAACGTTGATGCTCGTTAGACATAAATGTACACTTTGCAATCATGAATCACACTGCGTTTGTCCGCAATATTCCAAAATTTTCAGCAAACTTTAGGGAACAATAGGTGTAGTTTTTATGCATTCTCCTTGCACCCTCTCACCTTCCTTCTCTCTTGGCAGCAGCGCAAGCTTCTTTCACCCACACATAAAGTGGACGTCACAGGCAGTGCAAGCTTCCCTCGCTCACACAGAAAATGGACGTCACAGGCAGTGCAAGCTTCTCTCGCCCACACAGAAAGTGGACGTCACAGGCAGTGCAAGCTTCTCTTGCTCACACAGAAAGTGGACGTCACAGGCAGTGCAAGCTTCTCTTGCTTACACAGAAAGTGGATGTCACAGGCAGTGCAAGCTTCTCTCGCCCACACAGAAAGTGGACGTCACAGGCAGTGCAAGCTTCTCTCACCCACACAGAAAGTGGATGGCACAGGTGTTACAGGTTACCCTAAGTATGATCAGGGCCGTGCCAGACAGGCCCGCAATCCTTCCAAAGCCCACAGCCCACAGATCACACATGCACACTAGAGTGGTATACAGGCATAAAGACCATGTGCGGTCTACGCTCCTTTATTTTATAGCCTCTGTCCACACCTGGCCAGAGGATGTACATTGTGCATATCCGAGTGAGGGTCTATCTGGGAGAGCCCCGGGTGGCTCACTACATCACACAGAAAATGGACGTCATATGCAGTAAGAGCTTCCCTAACACATAAAGAACAGGAGCAGCCCACGAGGGAGCAGAGCACGTCTCACCCTCAAACACACACGCCAACCCCCCCTCCACCCACAAGCAGCAGTTGAAAGCTTTATAAACATAAACTATACAGCACTGCACCAAGGCGCTTTTAGATAAAATTCAACGTTGAGTCTAAATTGCGACAATACGGGAGTCCTCTTCTTTGTTAGTCCTCATTCTGCACTTTCGAGTGGTGCCTGGTACTTTAGGGCCTCTTCCCACTTGGACAAAATGTGCAAGAAATCTTGGAGTCCATTTTCACCTCTTGCTTTTTTTGCGCACTGTTAGAACTGGGGGTCTCTAGTTGGCAATGCCTTGCACCTTTGTCCAAATAGTGACCCTTGCTTCTAGTCAGAGTAAGGGGGCTACACTCCCTGCTCAACCCTGTGGTAGCTTGGCACGAGCAGGAAGGCTTATCTCAGAGGCAGTGTGTAAAGCATTTGTGAACACATACAGTAACCAAGTGACAACACTACAGATGGACACAACACAGGTTTTATAAAAATAGGTATTCTTTATATAGACTTAACACAAGACCCAAACTACAAAAATCCAGAATACTGTATTAAGAAAATGACTTTAAGATGGTAGAAATAACTCAGTTCACTTTAGATGGTAAATGCGACACGTTTCTCAGAAAGTACCTTTGGATGCGTCACACAAGATAAAAAAAAGGTTTGCAGGGAGAATGATGCGTTGGTTCCTTGCTTCGGGGGAGGCGATGCGTCTGTTCCACAGTGCTTGCGCAAAGTAGGTGATGCGTCTGTTCCTTACCGGAGAGCAGGTAATGCGACGATCTCGTGGAGCGTCCCGGTTGCGATGCGCCAAGATGGCGCCTTGATGCGATGCAACGATCCGGTGCAATGCAAGAAGATGGGGCCCTTGATGCGATGCGACGACATGAAGACGATGCGTGTACGCTCGGCGGCCGTGCGGCGACTCGGTAACTTTGGAGCTGTGACAGGCCCTGCGACACGCTTCTCCGATGTTGCGACGGCGACCCTTGCGGTGGCGACATGCTTCTCTGATGATACGACGGCAACAGCTGCGGATGCGACACGCTTCTTCTCGTTGAGTCGCGCTTCCAGCTCCCAACAATACACAGGCTTCTGCAGATAGAATTCCCAGCCAGAAAATTCAGGGGGGAGCTGGTGGTGAAGTCTTGTATCCCTGAGACTTCAGCAGGAGGCAAGCACAGTTCAAGCCCTTGGAGATTCTTCTTCAAGATGATGAAAGTTGCAAATAAAAGTCTTTCTCCTTTCTTTGGCAATAAAGAAACCACTGCAGGCCAACCCCAGCAATTACACACTGAACAGGGGCAGTCAAAAACTCCTGCAGATCTCTGGTTCTTCTCCTTGGCAAAAGGTATGTCTTGATTCCCAGAAGTGATCTAAAGTTCTGGGGTCTGGGTCCCCCTTTTTATACACACAAATACTTTGTCTCCGAAGGCAGAGAGTGTCTGTACCTAGTCCAAACCAGTTCTGGGTGCATTCTGCCAGTGCACAACTTCTTCCTTTGTCAGTGTGGGCCAGGGTCATCAGACGCACCACAGGAGGTGGAGCCAGCATTGTGGAAGGCAGGCACATCTCTATTCAGGCCCAGGTGCTACTCCTCCCACCACTCCCAATGCAGATAGGTCTATTCAGCCTAGTGCTGACTCACCCTGCCTCCTGGAGCCCCCTCAGCCCCTGACACTCACAAACCAGACATGCAATACACAAACTAGCAGAGGCAGGCTGGATGGTTTAGGCACGAAAATACCTACTTTCTAAAAGTGGTATTTTCAAACAGAGAATGTTAAAAACAACTTTACTAAAATATGTATTTTATCATTCTGAGTTCAGGCATACTAAATTCGTTTTTCTACCATGTTCCCTGGGTCCGTTAGGATTATAAGATGTTATAATCAAACTGCCAATTCTGGCCTATGGGGACAGGTAGCCTTGCAATAGTGAAAAACGAAATTGGCTGTAATTCACTATCTGGACATGCTACACACATCAGGGCATGTCCTACCTTTCACATACAATGCATTATGATCTAGGGCCTACCTTAGGGGTGGCTAACATGTAGAAAAGGGAAGGTTTAGGGTCTAGTAAGTGGGTGCACTTACCAAGTCGACATGGCAGGACTAGACTGCACACAGGCTCTGCAACGGCAGGCCTGAGACACACTTTACAAGCTGCTTCTGTGGGTGGCACAATCAGTGCTGTAAGCCCACCAGCAGCATTTGATCTACAGGCCCTGGCAACACATGGTGCACTGTACTAGGGTCTGACAAGTAAATCAAATAAGCCAATCATGGAGTCACTAATCCATTACAGTAATTTACAATAGGGAGCACTTGCACTGTGCCATTGAATAGCAGTGGCACAGTGCCCAAAGCATCTAACCAGCAAAAACATAGCAAAAACAGAGGAGACAACAGCAACAAATGTAAGGGAGACTCACGCCAATGGAACCAGCTCTAACAAGCACCATATAAATATTTTGACTTCCATCTGCTTCCGTCTCTTGAGTGTTGTTAGAAGATTGTGCCATACTTGCTGTAGTGTTGTGTGAGTTTGCAATGGCAGAACCCTTGTGGCTCCTGATGGACTCTGTAGAACTGTGACAAAAGCACTAGAGCGTAGTGAATTGAATGCAGGTTAAGAATGTGGAGTTCGCGGTTACAGGCAGTAGAATAAAGAAATGTTATACTAAGCTCTGCATGTGGTGTAGTATTTGGAGAGTACCTGGGCTGGGGAGGACGCTATACTTGCCCTCTTCCTTCCTGGTGCAAGCCCTAAACATAGCTAAATTACAGTACTGTAATGCATTTTTTTTGGGTCTTCTCCGTTATCTGACCCAGTGATTACTGATAGTCCAGAATTTTATCGCACTTCTGGTCTGGGGGATCAAAGATGATTCTCCAACGTTAAAGGGCTTTTTTTACTGAGTAAATGAAACGGGATCGCATGTATTGAAAGTGAAAGGCCGTTGTACTAACTCTGTGTTAAAAGTGTGAGATGGCTTTTCAACATCAGCTTTAAACACATCTCCATAGCAGCCTCTGCCTTTGCTAATCACCCTAGAGCTCTTAAACATGAACATTTCTCAGCCTTGGGTCCCACTGGCCCATACACACAACTTGGTGCCTTTAACAGCCTTCGTCAACGACTACTACTAAATGCAGCACATTCCCTTAGAGTAATAGTGACCAACAGGGAATTACCACTCAAGTTTACTGTAGCCCTCATTACAATTGGTGGTCTTCCCCCTCGAGCTTTAACCCTGAGTGAAAGATATCGGCAAAGGCGATTCCAACAAGCCCGGTGTCTTTGGGCCGAGAATGATCCAATTTGCAAACACTAGACTGGGTAATTCTGGGCACGCAGACATTTGCCCTGGTTTCACTGTGTGCGCATCTGCTACCGGGACAGAAACCGAGGCTGTGGAGAAGAGCAAAGCCCAGACACTTGCAACACCACGGGCAGACATACAACATGCCCTTCAGGCTTTACCTGACCCATTTTTCACTGAGCCACACGGAGCAGAAACCTCTGCATGCAAGAATGCCACATCAAGAGCCCCCAGCTCGAGGCTTTGGACCAGGGCAAACTAGGGACCCTATCCACCCCACCATCTGCATAGGGGGAGTAGGATAATGTCCCGGCAAGTAGGCAACACTCCTCCTACATCAATGTGGCATTCCACCTGCTGGTCAATAGAGCCAGGACTTACAACCACCCAATCACCCACCCCAAGAACCTCAGGATCATCATTGACAGCAAACTCAACATGACCGTCCAAGAAAACACCATCACCGCCTCATGCTTCAATATCCTGAAGATACTAAGGAAGATTTGCAAATGGCTCCTAGAAAACCATCATGCATGCCCTGGTCACAAGCAAGCTGGACTACGGGAGCACCCTCTATGCTGGGTTCAAAACAAAACTCACCAGAAGGCTGCAGAGCATTCAGAACTAGGCAGCCAGATTCACCCTCAACCTCCCACGCTGCACTCACATCACACCACACCTGAAGGAGCTGCACTGGCTCCCCGTACACAAACATGCACAATTCAAACTCCTCACCCACACTTTCAAAGCACTACACAACACTCACCCAGCACACCTCAACAATCACCTCTGCTTTCACAAACCTTCCAGGTACTTCCGCTCGTCTGGACTCCTACTTACACACAGTCCACACATACGGAAAACCAGATCCGGCAGGCAAGTCTTCTACATCGCTCCAAAAGCATGAAACAACCTGCCTCCTCACCTCTTGAATTAAACTAGAAGCTGAAGACCTGGCTTTTCGAGTATCCCACTTGGCCCTAGGGGTGCCTAGACTCACACCTGGACAGCGCAATCATACCTTCCTGGGCGATACTGCGCTCTACAAATCTACATAACATGATATCATATTACCTGACATTCCCCCAAGAACAGCCTCAGGCCACTGGCAGAGCTCAGGCCTGATGGTTTCACCATCCATCGTCCCACAGGCAGGAGCAGCCTCAGGCCGTATGCAGAGGTGTGGGGCCAAGCACTCTTCCACCAAACATGCCACCATTTTGATATTGAAAAACTGAAGATTTCGAAAAAGAGACCGGGGGACTGTATCTTCCCCAGTGACTTATACTGTGTCACAGGCAAATTTCAGGTGGGAGACGGCTGCAATAAAGCCATTTAAAAAAAAATTAAATGTATTTATTATAATTGTTAACACACAAATAAATCTAAATAATGTTTTTTAAGTTAAATGTATTATTTACTTTATTATACATTATTTTTTATATATATAAAAAAACGATATTTTCTACATCGATATTTTCGACAATGATATTTTTTTTCTTAAAAGATTGGGTGTCTGCTGCCTGAATCAGGTCTGTTTGCATGTATGTTCCACTTGCAGAGGACACAACATAGAGGGACCAGACAATCAGGGACATCTTAAGGATTTTGGGGGCCCTCGGCCCAAACGTATTTCGGGGGCCCCTGTTCAGACCAGCTTTAAATTCATGATATCATTTCAGCTCTTTCATGCCTTCTTTGGCTAGGTCTCTGACAGAAACACTCGTCCAAATTCTAAATGTGTTTTCATCTCATTTTGAGGGATAGTGATGGGTGTTTTCAATATTGTAACACAGCAGCAGCTCACTAATATTACTGCAAATAATCTCTGTGTCACCCTCCTATTTATCATGTGTGAGGCCCTTTGATCTACAAGAAAGTTTTTGTGGCTGTTGCCTGAAACAAGCATGTTTCTCTGCAGAATGTCTGTACTGGACTCTTACACACCACCCACATTAAAAGTAAATTAATGGAAAACAGGATTTAAAACAATCTGTTTAAGAAATATTCAAGGTCAATAAGGCAATACTCTGCAGGACAGAGTTGCCTCTATCAGGGGGTCCCCTGAAAAACTGGGGCCCTGGGCCAGAGCCCACTTTGCCCATGCATTAAAACGTCTCTGCAGACAATGAACTGCCCGGTACGCCCCATGTATACCTACCAACCCCTGACCCACACCTCTCTCCGATGTCCCCCAGCCCGTCACATGACATTTTCAGTCTGCGCTAAGCAGGCCGGAAATATCAGTCTATTCCCCCCCCCGAAATCTGAGAAAAACCACCCGAAAAGCACCTGGTATTCTGGGTCCGATGATTACCCTCCATTCTGGGGGCAAATGATGTTGGTTCAGGTTCCTGGCCCCCTGGTGTTACTGCACCAGAAACCTGCTACCCATATTAAGTGTCAGTGTGTGATCCCATCTTTAGGCTCAGGTCTGTGTGAAGAATGCGGATTTGTATGATATGGCTAATTTGTTGACGCCCCAGTTACAGTTTCCGTCACTCACTTCAAAGTGATCCCTCTGTCCCGCCTCCTAAGGGGACAACATGTACAAATAATGCACCCCGTCCCCCGCCACTCCCCCAGCATCAGCCAGTTGCACGGAAGAGGGTGAGATGTCTCTCTGTGGTAACTCATGCCTCAGGCCTGCTTCCTGTGTATCTCACGCTCCGCTGCTGCTGAAGCAGGAAGTGTTATACACCAGTACTTCCTGTTTGTCAGCCCAGCCTTGCTGCGCTGTGCCTGATAAGGCCTCACAGCTTGCACCTTCCCTGTCCCACAGAAGGCGGGCGAGCAGTCACCCACACTGAGAGTCCGCTGTCTAGGAGGGAGATTCTGCGGATGGGGTGGCGGGGGACGTAAAGGAGACTAAAAGGATTTTGATACCTCAAGGCAGTGCTAGAAATGGGAAATATTTTCAACGAAAACCCATAAATTGGGGGGAAAGGTTAGGAGCGGTTTCTCCATAAGGGCTCTGGAGCTGCACCCCTCTGAAATTTTAACATGTTTACTGCAAAAAATATTAATGGCTCAATTTATTTAGAGATAGAATCGTATCTCTAAACAAATCGATGTATTTAGGTCTATGCTGCCTCTCCTAGGCTGCCTGCCCAACTTCGCTCTAAACAATGAGCCGGAAGCCAGGCAGTAAACCGACTTTCTGCAATGTGATGCACAGCATAGGGCTTACCTTTCTAAAGCCCTTCTGTGCCATGGTAGCCTATGGTGTTATCGGGCGTTGCAGGCTGCATCCTGCGTGAGGCCAGATGCCAGTCATCCACAGGTATAGAACCCACCCTTTCCCATTTGTCACAGGGTAGGAATTGATGCAAGCGCCGTATGTGAGATTCGGCTCCTTGACCTGGTAAGGGTAAGTGTGAGAAAGTGCCATCTTTCTTGCATGGTATGCCCCCACTTTTTGCTGAATTGCTGATGTACTTTGACTGAGTGTGCCCTGGGCTCCTGCCAATCAGGTGCCCATGGCCTGTGTTCCTTCCCTAAAACGGCATTGAAGGCTAAACCCAATTGGCATCTCTGGCCACATGTCAGCCCCTGGTAAATGGTACACTAGGTACCCAGGGCACTGTGTTATGTACAAATATCCCGGCACTCAGAAGTAACAACTATTATTCATATTGGTGTTTGACCAAAAAGACAGCCATTGATTATCATCAAAGTATCACTGGCAACAAAGCAAATGAAGGTCCTCACATAATACGTATGAAAGTTTTTAATTTAGAAAGGCTTTGTACAGAGAACATCACAATTCTAAAACGAGACCGAGAGAAAACCTATGTTCCCTAAATAGATATAATTCTAGAGAACAGTTCATAAAATGGATAGTTGTAGTCTCAAGGTCTTGATCCAAATAAGTAACAGCCGTAACAGCCGACACGTGTTTCGTCACGTCTTGTGACTTCCTCAGGGCTGTAAAGCTAATAGCATAATCTCATTTGGCTGAACATATAAGTACACAGGGAACTGTGACCAGAGAAGGCCCCTAAGGGCTGCAGCACTTATTGTGCCAACCTTAGAGGCCCTGTACCCTGACACACACACACTGCCTTTGCAGGCTGAGTGTATTGGTGCAGAACAAAACAGAGAGTCGACATGGCACCCATCCCTGTGTGCCATGCCCACAAACACACTGCCCTGGCATACCTCAGTCACCCCTCTAGCTGGGTGCGCTATGCCAGTGGTGTGGGTGCAGGTGCATGAGCCCTGTACCCCTACAGTACCCAGGTCCATTCCTGGGCACTGTAAGTGCAGTGCTGCCATTAAGAGTATATGGTGCTGGGAGGTCGTCATCACGAACTCCACAGCACCATGTTGGCTCCACTGAAGACTGAGAAGTTTGGTATCAAACTTCTCAGAACATTAAACCCACACTGATGCCAGTGTGGGATTTAATGTAAGATGCACGACAGAGGGCATCTTAGAGATGCCCCCTGAACCTAATCTACAGCTCCCACAGCCACGTGGCCTGCCTGCTAGCAGCAACCAACCAAAGGCTCCCCTGCCCGCCATAGGCTAACATTGGACCTAAATCTCTCTGCACCAGGCTGCCCCTGTGCCGCTGAGGGTGTAACAACTGTATTTACCTGACCCTGGGAGACCCCTGAGTCTATGCCCAGAACCTTAATTCTGCCAGTCGAGTACTTACCTGAAAGCCGATAACTCACTTTTTCTCCATAGGGTAACATTGACTGGTTTCACTTGGAAATTCTTCTAAGTGTCGAGTTTTGAAACTTTAAAATATTCACTAAAAATCATCCAAACAATGAAAACGAAATTACTCACCTGTTATCAGGAGAGATCCCAGTGCTGGATCTTGGTGCCCAGCACTGACCCTGAAAAGAAATTACAACTGTACTTACCGATAACTTGATTTTCCACCATAGGATAACATTGCCTGGTTTTTGCCAGAAATTCTTCTGTGTCGATTTTTGAAACATACAAATATTCCTTAAAAATCGCCTGTGTAACAAAAACGATTTCTTTCAACTGTTTACAGGAAATGCACCAGGGTTGAATCCAGGATCCAACCCTGAGTAAGAAAATCATACGCAAAGTAATTGAAATTGCATTTACTTAAAAACTCCCATTGAGCTCAATGTTATAATTGTGTTTGAATTGTGTTGCCTATTGCAACAACTGTAACTATTGCATTTAAAAGTCTATTGCTTATTGAAAGTATACAACTACAGCATTTTGAGAAAGTATTTTGATACCTACTTGTGGTTCTAAAATAAAACAACTATATCTATTTATATACAAAACAATTGGCCTAGAGTTCAGTTCTTGAGTGTGTGAGACCATTTGCTGACTGAGTGTGTGCAACAAATGCTTTACACTGTCCTCTGATACTGCCTTACTGCTCGGCCAAGCTACCACTTTAGAGAGTAAGGTCAGTGTTTAATTTGTAAAAGATTAAGTGCTGGGGCTCAAACTTGTCCGGAGTCATGGAACGTTGGGGTGCTAAACACAAAGACTGCGACTCTTGCTTCTACCTCAAGCCTCTTTAATACACCACCAGAGGTTATATGTAACTTTAGCCTCTGCCAAACCTCTGGGGACTGTGGACTCTGGGCCCACTGAACCTTACTTTGGTGCAGTATATAAAGAGCCACTTTCTTACAGTAAGTGTTATAATGCTAAGCTTGTGTTAGGGATACTGAGCTGAGGTGCCTGGTCACACTGACCTTCCCCCCTGTAACACCCCAGCCCGTGTCTGCAGGTCGCTGGCCCCTTTAGAAATGGCGCTGCTGTATTTGTTCCCCGGCGAGGTTGATATAAAGGGAGAAATATGTGCTTATAGTGCCCTGATTTGTGGAATACCAGAATTTTTTTTTTTTTAAAACATGATATACCATGAGTGCCTAGAATGTGGCAGCTCGCTGCTTATTAACGTCCTTTTTGATTTAGATTAATCGGCGCAATGTTTCTAGAATATTTTATCCCCTTCTGGACATGTTTGGATGTGAAAGACAGTCACGTGCTTGATGTTTATGGTTGCTTTATTCTGGGGATCTGGAAATGGGCCCCATCTTCATGCCTTCAACATTAATGCCGAAAACACGTGTTGATTTCCGAACAATGAGTGTTAACAACATTAAGATGACGCATGTCAGCGATTTAGTTCTTCTCTGATTTCATGTGTTTGACTCACTCTTTCATTCCTCGAGTGTTGGCTGTTTGCATCATGTTCTGTTTCAGTTTTTTTCGTGCATCTTGTTACTCCTGTATATTTTATTTATTTATTCATTTATTTACGTTGGGTGAAACCCTCCCATAAAACATACATTAGGTCATAAATACAATGAAACATACTTTAAATAAAGAGTCTCATTCCACCAATCATTATCAATGTCAACTAAAATCATAATGATACAAACGCATATACTAATTCCATCTGTTACACGGAAATACGAATACGCTTTAAAAAAGCTACATCTTATTTAACATATTTTATACAAACAAGGGAACCCGAAAATTGGCTAAGGACCACGGGTATCAATTATATATGTAGAAAACAATGGTCCTGAGCAGACACTAAATTTTACATAAAATTAAATATAGACCACAATGGGTTACTATACACATCCGATGTGCAGCCGGACAGGGGATTTTTATTTTTCAGATACTAAAGGACATGGTCAAGGATAATGAAAACACTACATTTATCGTGGGGCACAATCCTGCACCCTACAGCATGGGGAACGTGCGGGGGAAAAAGGAATAACAATGCAGACAGTTTAGGACAAACAACAGTTACAGGCAAAGACTGAGAGCCGTTGCAACTTGCAGGCATAAATGAAGTTGTAGCAAGTTTGACAAAATAGAGACCACAACGAGTAAGCACAATGGATATTTGTGGCACTATTTTTAAAAAGTCGACGTTTCGATCCCAAGCTCATTGATTAACGGGATCATCTTCAGGACTAAATTTATAACATTTGCCTGGTTTTTAACGCCCCAATTGAGGACATAGGGGTATCACATATGGCAGGTCAGAGTGGAAACTGACAATGAAGAACAGCGTTGTTGCTTTTGGTTTGGTCGCTTGCAGTTAAGGTTTCTATAAAACTTAGTGGGCGCTGGAGCGTGCTGCTCCTTGCCTGGATCGGCTGTTGGGTAGTTAGACTGTGGTGCAGATGGGCCACATTTCAATGCGCCAAGGTATTGCTTCAATATACTGATATGTTACAGTCCAAGCTGTGGAGAGATACAGCAATGGAGATCTCTGTCCTCTGTTGTTTGTCCTAAACTGTCTGCATTGTTATTCCTTTTTTCCCCCCGCACGTTCCCCATGCTGTAGGGTGCAGGATTGTGCCCCACGATAAATGTAGTGTTTTCATTATCCTTGACCATATCCCTTAGTATCTGAAAAATAAAAATCCCCTGTCCGGCTGGACATCGGATGTGTATAGTAACCCATTGTGGTCTATATTTAATTTTATGTAAAATTTAGTGTCTGCTCAGGACCATTGTTTTCTACATATACATCTTATTTAACAGGCATACAATAAATATATTGATACAGAAAACACAACGCACTCAATATTTTCAGTTTTTAGGATTTGAGTGGCATCTGTGAAGTGTCTTATGCACAGAAGACATTAAATAGGAATTATCCAGATGTCCCCCAAGTTTTGATAAAAGGGGCAAAAGAACACACATTTCTCTTTAGACTCAGGACTTAATTAACATACAGGGCAAGTGTGTGAAATAACCCACTTTCCCCGTCTGTTACTAAAAGTGATCACGGGTAAAATTCCGTATCTGAATAAAAAAAATAGATCTCATTTGGGGGGTTCTATGCGATGCAGAAACAGTTCCAGGGCACTCTTAAAATCTAGACATTTCCAGTCAGTGCATCAGATACTGTCTCAAACTGTCATCGTTCTTGTACATGAATCCAGTATCTTTTTTTTATTTTTTATAGCCCAACATCTCCTCGGTAATCTGCTCTGGATTATGTTATGTTATGTTATGTTAAATGAATTTTTAAAGCACCAAGGTTACCCAAGGGTGTCCTGCCGCTAGCTCAACAACAATTGGCAGAAAAGGACTAAGACAATGCTGGGCCTAACTGTTCAACAGCCATGTTTTCAAATCCTTTCCTAAAAGTGATCAGGTCGGGGGAAGAGCGGATGTGAAAGGGTAGCTGATTTCTGGCGCTGGCTGCGCAAGTCACGGAGCTTGAACGAAGTGTTCTATTGGGAATATACCATTTACATCTCTGCCTGAGATGATGTGGACCGATATCATATAATGCCTTAAAAGCTGCGTAGAGTGCTTTGAGTTTGATCCGAGGCCTTATCGGGAGGCAAAGGAGCTTTCAGATTTCATTTGCTCCCCACTTAAATTCTGGTAGACAGAAGTCTAGCTGCAGCATTTTGCAGAATTTGAAGTTAAGGCGTTGCAGCTGCATATTGAGATACAGTCTGTTACAATAATCTAGCTTAGACAAGATATGGGAGGTCACAACTGTTTTTGACATTCCCACAGGATGAAATGTAGAATCTTTTTAACCATCCTCAGTATGAAGAAAGTAGAAGCCGTCACAGATTGTACCTGGTCACCAAAGGTGAGTTTATCGTCCATTAGGACACCTAGGTATTTTGCTTTTTTGACTGAAATCGACACAGAGTCTAGTTCGTCTGGTCACCAAGTTGGAGACCCGAAGGAGGTTTTTGTTTCCAAAAATAATAACTTCTGTTTTTTCAGAATTCAACTTTAGACGGTTGTTGCTCATCCATGTGCTTGCAGCCAGCATGCAATCATGAAGTTTGTGACCTCTTCTTCTCATTTCCTGGTTTGATAATGACATGAAAATCTGAGTGTCATCGGCGTATGATGCAAGGGAGAAACTAAAAGATCTGATTTATTGTGCCTTTGATGACACATATACATTAAATAAGATGGGACTGAACGAAGACCCCTGTGGGACCCTTCACGGAAGAAAGACAGGCTCAGAGACAAAAGGGTCCAATGCTACTGATTGCTTCCTCTCCGAAAGAAAGGAGCGCAACAAAGTCCACGCTGTCCGCTGAACTCCGACCTTGACCAAACGGTCCATCAAAAGATCAAGATGGACAGTATCGAATGCCACGGAGAGGTCTAGCAATATCAGAGCAGTGTTAACCCCGGCATACATGGTTTCTCTGACTTCTTCCGAGGATTTCATCAAGGCGGATTCTGTGCTATGGCCTCCTTTATAGCCATATTGCGTGGCATCCAACAGCTGACGATCATGCCGAAATTGAGATAACTGAGTGTTCATGGGCCTTTCGACTAACTTTTCCGGGAACGGAAGCTGCAAAATTACAACAAAAATTATTTGGGTCGTTAGGATTTAGGTTGTTTTATTTTAATAGAGGACAGAGAGATGCCTCCTTCCATGCTTTACAAAAATATCCGGAGTTAAACAGTGCGGCGAGTTTCTCAGCTATTAACTCCGGGACTCTTTTGATCACTGCTACTGGACATGAATCCATTGGGGAACCTGACTTAACAGCTTGAATTAAATCTATGACTTGTTTGGGTGGAAGAGGGGCAAATTCGGACAAAAAGTTTGAGGCATCTGAGGGTACAAAGTTGTTTGTGCGGTCTCATGTCCTACTAGAGGTTGGGCCTTGTCTGCCGTGACCATAGGTCATTTGTAGTCATTCTACTTTGTTCAAGAAGAAAGTTGCGATACTGTCACAAACTGCTTGGTTACTGGGGACCTTAGTTGTGCCAGGTGATGGCAGTTTTGATAAAGTCCTGAAGAGATATTTGGTGGAATTTTTTGCGGCAGTTATTTGATTAGTATGATAACCCGACTTTTCTGTAACTAGTAAAGATTTATATATAGACAGGTATAGTTTATATATATTTTTTCCAGGCTATTGTAGCTCCATAAATGCTCCTGACGCTATCAAATAATGTTCTGCTCCTTGAGTTCATCGGAATACCATGAGGCGGTGGGATACCGGCGTTTGGGCTGCATACGTTTCTCCAGTGCAAGAGCAGCGCATGCCGTGTGAAGCCAGTCCATATACAAGGCTGTAGCTAATTCTATGTCATCTGGTAATGATGAAAGAGAAGTGGAGAGCTGCTTTTCAAGTAAGTCTCACTCTATTTTATTCCAGGAACAAGATATTAGAGGTCTGTTAGAATTAGAAAGAGCCTGCGGGCTAGAAGGAAAAGATAATTCAAATATGACCGCAAAATGGTCCAAACCAGGTAAGCGGTAGAGAGCCTAGATGTTTGAGATAGGGGTGGTTAAAGAAATACCATCTAGTGTATGGCCAGCTTCATGTGTAGGACTCTGTACCAGTTGTACAAGGCTTGTACTATTCATAATGTCCGTAAACATGCTGTGTCGGAGTCAGCAGAGGACTCAAGGTGAACATTAAACTCACCAAGCATGGTGGAATTATTAGAACATGGTCCGTCTTCCAGTAATGAGCCTACAGTAGCAATGAAAGCATTTTGGGGGTCAGGGGATCTATAGCGTAGTACCCCTTTAAATGAATGCTGCTTGGAGAGTAGAATGCTAAAGGAAAGGAGGATTGTGCTGGGCTGAAGGTGGCTTAGACTGATTTGTGGTAAATAACAGCAAGACCTCCTCCCCTCTTTAAAGGTCTCTTTAATATGTGACATGCAAAGCCTGCGGAGACTGCCTCCACGATATCTGGGCCTGAGGCAGCATCGGTCCATATCTCTGTGACAAATGATGTCTATATTCTGGCTTTCCATAAACCCAGCACATTCTATTCTGGGCTTCACCAAGGATCTGGCGTTTAAAAGAATGCAGCGTAGTGGTTTGTTGACTTTTTTTGTAGTAGTGGCAAAGCTGGTGGGCGTGGTTTGATTTTCCCCTTTTGAGGCTATCGAGTGCAGTTGCGAGCCACATCTCTGAGAGGTAATCTGGGAGTAGTGGGAAGGAGAGGAGTCTGTATTCTTACCCTTGGTGTTAAAAGTGAGTAAATCCGCACTGGAACATCGTATTGTGTGTGCTGCCCCGTGTACTGGAGAAGCAGGGGGGCTGGCGCTGAGCTTGGTCCGAGCACAAATGGGCGCAGACGGGCTTGCCTTTGGTGCGCCCATTGCATGCGTACACAAAGCGGAAGCGCTCTTGCTAAGTTTAAATAGGCCCCCATGGAATGACGTTGGGCGTGTCCAATGATCACTATTAAGCGCAAGATAAAAACTAGTGGGCGAAATAAATGGGCTATGTGTAAGCACAGTTTATACATACGGATCTTGATGCGTTTGAATCATGTTTTTGAACCGTACTGCTTGTTTAAGCGGGATCGAAGATTTGCTAGTCCAGATTCTCATCCAAAAAGTCAGTGGTTTGAGGGTCGCGGCATGTGCAACGTTCTTTAGACCTAGATCTAAGCGCATCGATATAAGTGGGGCACTTTGGGGCGGCATGAGTATCGATAGTATAAATCTAATCTCTGTTTTCAACAATCCCTTGGTTTGGTCCTTGCCCCGGATCTCCACACCATAGTGTGCAGCGCCAAGCCATCTTGCACTGCAGATCTCAAGTGCAGGTGTTATTGGTCGGGATTTAGATCTATTTGATTTCTTCTTGACCACTGACCTTGTAAAGTTATATGGCTCTTTAGTATTTGAGGAGCCCTTGGTAATGTGTTCAAAAACCTCACTCCCAGATAATCAAAATCCTAGACTTGCTCCAGGCTGGTAGATCCCTGCTTCGCTTGACCTCTAAAAGACCTGTGTGGACGAAAGGCCATGAATTTGGCTTTAGTGGTATTTATTTTTATTTCCAAGCTATATGGTTTTCAGGAAATTGAGAACTGGTCGGTTAGGTTATGCAAACCCATAGGAGTATTTGAAATTATTAGCGTATCATCTGCGAACAGAAGTGCAGGGACTCTTTGGTCTGCCAGTTTTGGAGGGTCGCCCTTGCAGGCATAGAGTGTGTCAATTACCCCATTGATGTAGAGTGTAAACAGGGTTGGTGCTAATACAGAGCCGATCTTAATGCCCTCCGTCAGTACACACCCACCTTCCTCATCTCACTTGCGCATAGTTATTACTGTAGAAGCGTAGTATTATGTCAAGCAGGTTGGTTGGCATCACCATATCTTTGAGCACAGCCCATAATTTCACCTGGGGAATCAGATCAAAGGCTGCTCTCAGGTCAACGAATACTACATACAGATGACCTTTACTGTTTTCCTAACGATTAGAATGAAACAAAACACCTGGTCCTTTGTAAGTGCACTACTGGCATCATCTATCAAGCTCATTGGTCTATACTTAGCTGGGTTGTCTTGTCTCCTTTATTTGTGGATTGGAATTATTTCTGCACCTCTCCACGTCTGCAGAATCTTTGCCCCCTTGGCTATGGCAACGGATATTACATTTAATATAAAGCCCCACACAAACGGCTCGGAGCGATAGTGATCTCCTGGGATCTTGCCCAACCCTGGGGCTTTCCCCGTTTTCATGCCATCTATGGCTGACAACGTCTCTTCCATGGAAAAGGCAACTTGAGGGGCGCACTCATGGCCATACACCTTCTATATATATTAATATATATATATATATCATATATTCATATGGATCCCCAGCATCGGCACCTTCACTCCTGGTCTGATCAGAGTAAAGATCAGTGAAATATTGTGGCCCAATAATTTGTGGCTGGATGTAGAACTCTCCATCCCTTACAGCATAGGACAGTCCATGTGCAAAGCTGTACCAGGAAGCTCTGCTATCTTTCATGATCTCAGCTTTAACCATTTCTCGCCAATTCCTTTCCTCCCAGTTCTTCTTGGCCACTACCTGGAAGCCTTTGTATTGTTTCCTTCCCTCAACTTAAGAATCTCTATTACCACTTTGTAAAGTGACCTGTCTGCGTTGTTTGTCATACCAGAGTGTGTTTTCTGTTTATAAGGTTTTACCTTCAAATTTCTATAGAAATGCACCCTAATTGATTCAAGTAATTCCTTAAAAGTATGTATTATAGAGACTTCTTCCTGAGCGGCGTCCTCAAACAAACGTAAAGCCTCAATGACTAATGCGAAAATACGTGCCAATGTATCCACATAAGACCGTATAGTAGGCCAATTAATCCGCCTTTTATTGTTAAAGCAAAAAATTGGCACTTCAACTAGTAAACTCATTTATTGACAATTTAACAGGGGCAGTGTCCCTCATTACCAGCGATAGGGTATTACAGTCACAACCATTTCTATTGACAACCTTCTTATCCTGTAGATTGGGCCATAAGTGTAGATCAAGTAGGACATAGTCAATTCTGCTTCTAGACAGCGCCCTCTTGAGGGTAAACCTGGCCTCCTTATCTGATGGCGTACGGCCACTGCATGCACGCAAACCATGTGGTCATGTTAGAGATGCAACTTATAATGCAACCTTTGAGCATTTCTCTAGAGGAGGAGTCGTTAACCTAGAATACACCCTTCCTCACTTCCTCCTTAGTGAGAGTTCAAGGGATGTCTAGGGATTTAAAGGTTACATTAAAGTCCCCTGCCAGAATAAGGTGACTATCAATATCAGATTTTCCCAACTAGTCGTCAAGAGCAGTTAGTGTCGGCAACTCACAATTTTGTTTAAGAAAGCAAGAGTATATATTAAACAATCTTATTGAATATGACCCAGTCGATCACTTAATATATAGCCCCAACATATCAGTGGTCTTAAGATTCAGCAATTTTATTTTGCAAACGAAAGATGTTTTTCCCCAAATTGCTCGGCCACCCGATGGACAGCCGGCTGACGAGGGTTTGGCTTCTCTGCTGTAATTTATGTATCCTGATCTATGTATTGGATATGTTTCCTGGAACACACAAATATGACATTTCTCAAAACAATTACCCCATTCTGGATCTTTTAATCTGGATTTTAGTCCTACAACTTTCAAGGAAAGCAGCTTAGCCTGCGATATAATATCTGAAATCTATGTAGGGGAAGTGATTAAATGTATCTGTTCCGGTTGGTTATCACAGTTAATATCTACTTGCACATCTTCCTCCGCCAAGGTGGGGTTTGTTGGATTCATCTTCCACGACCTCTTCTCCTCAGTGGATATTAGACACCCTTCATTGAGTTCTACATTCTAGGTGGATATTAGATACCCTTCATTGAGTTCTACGTTCTAGGTGGATATTAGACACCCTTCATTGAGTTCTACGTTCTAGGTGGATATTAGACACCCTTCATTGAGTTCTACGTTCTAGGTGGATATTAGACACCCTTCATTGAGTTCTACGTTCTAGGTGGATATTAGACACCCTTCATTAAGTTCTACATTCTAGGTACTTGATATCGCTCGGGGATTCATCCCCGTAAGGATATCTCGGCGCTGAGTCAATCAGTCTCAGTGAAATCTACATTAGTGCACGTCCCTGGTGTTGTAGAAGTAATTACCCTCTTTGTCACTGGCCTGTAGGTCTTCTCAGCCCCAGCTAAATACTTTGTTGGGGGGGGATTGTGTTTGAATTGCATCAAAAAGACCTTTGGGGCACTGTTCACTGATCCAAACTCACCAACCCGTTCACAAATCTTTCCTTGGTCAGTTCCAAGGCTAGATGGTTCTAATGCGCATTTGGCAAGGAACAGCGCTCGACAGCAAGGAGATCAGATCTTACTAATGAATAACAGTGTTGATAGTGCCTTATCCAATGAATCACTTTCTTCTTTAGCGATTCGTTGTCCTCCTTAACTCCCGGGGGTAACCTTGGAACGGTAACCATGTACAGTTCCTTCCGGATAGCTCTTTGTGCCCCGGCCTTATTGCACGACGCCCCTCCCCCTCTAGTTAATTTATCTTGCAAATGATGGCAATAATGGTGCACCTTATGGTTATTGCTTTGTTCCAACCTCTGTTGACCTCCACCACGCTGGGTATGCACCCCCTTCACACCAAAGGGTGGTGTGAAGGGGGTGTTTCTTTGTTCCCACCTCTGGTACTCTCTACCATGCTGGGTGTACCTGGAAGGTCTTTCTGATTAATTTAGGTTGGCCATTACTGCCCTTCTCTGGTGGTCTCCACCCGACTGGTTGCACCTAGGGATCCTGGATTGAATATTCGGGCTGTGATTCTTTTCTGGGCCAGTACACCTGTACAGAACCTCCCCAACTACCCCACCTCTATGTTCCACCTCAGAGCCACCCTTGCCCGTTTTGCCCTATACCCCCCCATCCGAGTTAGCCATATCCCCTCAATTTTATTTGTTAGTACATCAACCTTTGAACGTTATTGGCTAGTTTCTTCCCTCATCTGATCAATTATATCCTTGAGGTCTTTGTCACCGTCTTGTTTCATGTCTGATTTATTTTAAGTGTTCGAAGCGTGCTGTACCAGACTTTTTGCTTCGTCGCTGAGAGGGAAGCTTCTGGAATCTCAGAAGTTGTGAAGGTGCTATATATCTGTGCAGATGATCTGAGGGATAATGTGACTATTAGTTTCGTGACACTCATTCGCCTCCTCAAGTCCTTGTAATACTTTATGCGTTTCGTTATCAGACTGTGCTCTATTCTTCTTGTTGTCGATGCCTTGACGACCCTCAAAATCTGGCCTTTGTTGGATGAATGAGGGAGTTTCCTCGATGGCACAGATCCATTCCCCCTTTTGGAAATGTCTGCAACCTTCTGGCCTGAGCCTGGGAAGCCAGTTATTTTCCCCTTGTTTAAGATTGATTCCACCTCCTCAGTGAGGTTGTCAATTCCATCTATTGTGCAATTCACTGTGGCATGCTGGACCAGCTGTTTGTTATTCACAGCCCCCCTGCAGGATTCCCCGGGCTTTCTTTTTACCCATTGCAACTCGAGCGTAAAATGAATTTTTATTCTGCCAAGTTTTGACATTAAAAGACACAAAGCAATCTGACTTTAGACAACATTTGTATAAAGGGCAAGGTGCCAAATAAAGTAGGTAAAACCATGATAAAAAGTTGTCAGCTAACTGCATGCTATTTCATGCATACGTAGAAAGACCTGTGTCAGCTTCCCCCTCATGTACAATAGTACAAAAGACAACGTTCACAAGGAACTCATTTTTCTGGAAAGTTTGGAGGATATGCAACTCAATTAGTCGCTAAGATTAAATCATAAACAGAAAATGTTGGATACAATCGTCACTCTCTGTTGAGTCCAAATAAAATTTACATTACTTTTATCTTCATGCAAATTAATTGAAAAAAGCCCATACAGTCTCTTTGTCATCAAGACTACCTGACTTCAGCCGAAGTAGGTAATTTAATTATGCAGTATCAAAAAAATTACAGATAATTCCACATTCAAATATTTTAGTGTGTCCCAGTGAAGTGACCATAACCTATTAGGTGAGTATTCAGTGACAAGGTGAAGAAACAAGGGAAAAACAGGTTATTGGTGAAGTACAAAAGGATGAGCTTAATACAATATGGTTATTCAATTTATGAGCTCTCTCTTTTGTCTGTAGTCGACAGCGTATCGACCCTCTCTAGGTACGGGGTCTCATCAGGACCAAATTACTGGGCTATATTGTGTGGCCTGTTGTGCCGGAGTACATCTGATGTATTACCACCTGCGGGAATTCATGCTGTGGTATTGGGGTTACGAATAACCATGAAGCCGCTGTGTGGCTCCATCGTATCAATAAACGGTATATGAGCTAAGTTTCACGATATTGCATACAATAATATGGAGTCCACGGTCGTTTAGCAGGACTCGTTTTAATACAGTTGTTGAGCCAAGAATAAGCTTCAAATTTACGCTGGCAGTGACTTGATATCACGCCGCTCGCATGGTCACGATTGACTGCAGCCCTCGTGTACAGTCTTTGTATCAGCTTCCACTAACTCTTTTCAATAGGTAGCACTCACCTCTCGGAGCCCAACTTTATAAACCAGTTTGCCAAACATTAGCTTCCTATAAAATGGGCACAACATTTCTTGGGACAAGGAGTATAAAAGAAACCCCCCTAACCACTGCTCATTAGGAGGGGTGATAGCAGACCTCCTGGCCAACCTGACAAATTCTTAGAACAAAAAGATGGTGGACGTCAGAGAGGCGCCCCTGCCTGCTTCTTCCTGACTCGGACGGGCTAAGACGGGCCCGGTCTTCGCCCGGGTGCGTGCCGCGCTGCGGGGGATGTTAACGCACTCTAACCGCTCTGGTGACTCCTCTCAGGTCTTCTGCTGAAAGGGCCAGTATGGGAGTTGCAGTCCCTACAGGCAACCGGCAGCAACACAGATACGGCGTCCCGCCCTGAGGGGGATGTTAACATGCTTTAAGCACCCTGATGTGAGTGAGTGCAGTGTATGTTTGGGGGCGGTGAAGTGAGGGAGATACGAGGAAGTGCATTTGTTGGAGAGTGAAAAGAGGGCGCTGAAGGGGAAAGAGATGAGGTTGAAAATATGCAGAAATGGAGAGAAAAAGGGCATACATGTCCAACATAAAGTGCCTATACTGAATCCCAATACTCCTTCCACTGGCCTCAGTAATATTTATTTAATTTATTTTTTGAGTTTTATATAGCGCTACTAGACCCAGAGGTATCAGAACACTTTACAGGTATGTGAATGAGTTCAATTGCACTACAAGCGAGGACACACATGGGTCAAAACAGCCCAAAAAGTAATTAACAATAAGCATAAGGTGGCACCATAGCAACCACACAAAAAACACAACCACCCATGGTTTTTGAGGCAAAACGCTATTTACTAAAAAAGGTAGACAGAGTGTTGCATCAAAAATCTTGGTATCTGTTTGGTGTATAATTGTTTTAGTACTTTTGTGGGGGGTTTTTAAAGTTCAAATTATATAAATTTCTTAGTCCGGGGGTTACTGGCTTCCAATAATGACTCAGTGGGGGTTCCCGGATTCCAGTAATGATTCAATGGGGTTCCACAATATATACTTCACAGTCTCAAGATTTCAGAATTGAAACTTTCAATGTTAATTATTTATGACAAATCATTGCTGTTACTCATTTATCTTAAATAACTAACTTCCAATGACAAAGGCAATCGTCCTGGCAGGTTTTAGGTGTATGTCAGTTGTTGTGTTATGCATCTAAATACAGTAACAGTTCCGAGAGAAACCAAAATGCCTGTCGGACGGCATCACAGAAATGTCACATGTGCCCTTTTAGAGCCCTCCCCTCCACTTTTCTCATCCCACTTAAATACCTCTCTGCATATATTTCTCTATGGCTGATTACAGCCAGCAGCTGTGGGTGCTTCCCGAAGTCTGGTTAGATAATTCCAAAGTCAATGCTGCATGCAGTGCGAGACACTGGGCAAGCGCACACTTTAAAAGGCCTGAAGTTGTTGTGCTGTTCACTTTGCACACTACAATAACTGTTGAACATATTAATGCAGTTTGATATGGGGCAGTTTTTAATGTGTGTGAGTATTTCAAAATTACATGTTCACAATAACTTTATAAACCTGACTTTCACACTAAATTATTTATTAAAACTTTATTTAAAATGCACCCTTTGCCAATCGTTTGTCCAATTTTTCTCAGGAGGAGAACCCCCCCGATCTCTATGTTTGACCATTGAGTTCACTCGCTACATAAAAGTTATACCCAAGTTGTACGCCCTACCACTTTCAAATGTCACCAGCCGCCACTGGTAAAGGCGTGGCTGTGGAAAAGGAGTGGAGTCACAAGGGGCCATGTCATGAAAAGTTGACAGTCAACTTACAAACGCACACATGTATGTTTTAAAAAATCTGCCGCAAAGAAATTTGCGACAAGGACAAATGTGACAGTTCTGTTCTAGCTGAATTGATCACAGAGAGACGGCATTTTAAAATATTTTCTGGGGTTAATGAACCCGGTGAACAGATCTTTGTGTCCCTAGCAAGTTTCATGGGATAATAATACTGGTAAGATAACCCTGGTGGTTAATGCACTTGCTGCAGAGATCTGTGGTTTGTCTAGTCACAGTCCTGACTGACTTTATGTAGCACAGAGTGTTATTGTGCCTGCTGCAAAGCACATCGAGTAACATGCAGATCACAGATTTATTATTTTATTTAGCTAGCTCAGTGGTTTGCTGGTTTTGTCACACAGATTATTTTGTAACGTGCAGTTCATACACTGGAATCTTTCTAATATAGCACAGTGAGCTATTAACCAGCATCAAAGAACTGCACGCAAACTATAAGGCATGGGTTTAGCAAGTAATTTTTTCCACACAAAGTTGCTAAAAATTGGTGCTATTGAAATCGTCGTGAGTGTAGTTACTCATACAGACACATCTGACATTCTAACAGTGCATGAAGATCTCATACATGCAGGTGTTGAACAAAGCCAAAAACCCGCCTGCAAACCATAGTTTCTCTTAAGCACTTGTGGACATAACAAGCCGTGTGTCTTTGTTTCACCTCCATTGCAGTGGTATCTAGGTGATAGGCTCCATATAGCAAACAGATAGCCAACAAAAGGAGGGCTGATGGCCCTTTGAATGAGGCCTTTCTTTGGATCAGCTGCAAGTGAACATAGGGAAGTCAATGGTCAGGTGCTGCTGAATGCGTCCCGGTGTCTCCAAAATACACTGTGACAAATTCAGCATATTTCACCGGGTCAGCACGAATCCCAGGTCCGGCTAAACAACAGTTGCGGATTCCCTGATTTCCAGCATTGAGGGCCAGGCACACTTGGTATGTACCAATGTAGTATTGCAGTAAGGCAGTGAGTAGTTTTATGATCCCACTACATGTCTCCCTCAATGCCTCACAGGAGCATCTATCTTGTAAACCATGAAAGCTCTACACATCAGGGCATTTATTCGCTGGAAGGTACTTTCATATTTTTCTGTCACCTCAGCTACAAAATGAACAGTGATGTCATTAATGATGCAATTTCAGATGTCATCAGTAATTTTATCAAGGACATCATACATACAACATATCATGAGTGATGTAACAAGTGAGGTCATAGGTAGTGCATGGCAAGTGTGCAACTTATAGTTAATTCAATTAAATACAGCTGGTGAATTTCAGTGTTTTTTTTTGTTTAAAATGTTAAGTTTTACAAACATTCTCGCCTAACTATAAGGTCACGTTAAACTTTAGTTTTTTCATTGAATTCCTGAAAATTTAAAGTAAGATAATATTACAAGATCTAACTATAACATCACTTTAACCGTTGATTTTTTCCGTGAATTTCTGAGTTTTTTTTAATGTAAAGTAAGATCTTATAATCATCCCTAAGTATAAAGTCACTTCAACCTTCAGTGAATTTATGAAGTTTTTGTACATTAATGTAACAACTAAAAAGGATGTCATCTAAAGAAGTGAAGACCTAAAGGCTTTGTCAAAGAGACAGAATACCAAAATATAAAAGGCAGGCCTGTTGCTTTATAAGGGGTCAGCTTGTCAACAAATGTATTGGGTTTGTTAAAAAGTCACCATAGTAATCCAATATATTCCTTATTAACACACACGTCACACTGCATGGTAATAATTGTTACAAAACTACTTAAAATAAAGTTTTTTTAAATTTAAAACAACATGTCTTTGAGTCTTTTTTTAGGCTTTTTTTACACTCTCCAGGCCCAAATTGCAGCCATACAACCAACCCACAAGAGATCTCTGCACTCCTGAGATGTAGAGCAAAAGGGCCAGCTTTGGAATGCTTTGAAAACTATTAAAAAAAACTCCTGGGATCATGAATTCAAAGACTCAGGAGACTTATGGGTAGTTGCAGGTGAGGGGCTGCTGCACTTTCTGCCGCCCCCGCTCCCCAACAGTGCAGCACCTTGGTGGTGCCCCTGTCCATTGAGGGGCATAATGGGGTACTCCCTTGCCCGAGCAGTATTTGAGCGGCGGGCTTGGCATAGCGTGCTACTTTAAAAAAATAAAAATAAAGGAGTGGTCCAGTCTCTCCTGAGGCACCCACTGGCCCTTGTTTATGATGGAACAGTGCGAGGAGCCCAGTCCTGCACTGCCCTTCTGGCTCCTTGCCGGGCCTGCATCTCCATTCTCCCGGCTCATTCCATGTAGGCAAGTTTTCTGCACCAGGCTGGTCAACCTGCTTTCCTTGGGTGAAGATGGGGTGGCACATCACCACTCAGGGGGGAGGTGGCACTCTCCCTTCTCGCACCTCACATCGGGGCACGAGGATGAGGTCAAGGGTTCCAAACAATTATACGTCGAGTCCTGGGGAATCCAGTTCCTGGGGTGAATAAGTGGCTAGGGGAGGGGGACACAGCCCCCCCCCCCCCTCCTCCCCACATGTGAAAAAATATACCATGAGAGCTGCGGACTTTGTGCTGTTCTTTTTTATCTTTTATTTCTATTTTTTATTGGGTGGCTTATAATCTAAAAAGGTGCAGTACCGAAAAAATAGTTTTTTAGATTGTGGCTTTGGGGTCTCTCAAGGACTGCCCCACAAGACTTAAGGGGTCAAGGTATCCCTACCCTGCCACTCTATATGTTATTTCTTTTTTCAGGATATGGGGACTCAGTTCCTGGGTCCTAAATTGGCTACCAAACATCTAGTTGATGTGAGGCAGCCAATAGGTTCTTATTCTTTGATCTTCTGGTCCTGTGGTACTACCGCGACCTGATGTATTTATGCATTTTGATCCTTAATTTCTTCAAAACTACTCAGCAGATTTACACCCAATCACAAAAATCACGCTTTCTGGGTAAAGACCGAGCTTGTTTCCACATTTGGTGTAATTCCGTTCAGCCACTTTGGCTGTAGCGCTGTTCAATTTTCCTATTTAAAGTACATGGGGAAAAAACGTTTTGAGACCCCCATTCTGTTGGCCCCTTTTGATAGATCTCCCCAAACCTTCCGAGTTGCAGCTGAGGTGGATGAAACTTATTTTGGGAAAGTTTCGAGAAGATTCGTCAAACAGCACCACAGTTATTAGCAAACCCAAAAAAATCTATTACCTGTGGAAACCTGGTCCTAACTAGAACTACACAGCAGCAGCTGTCATTGTGTAATACATATAACGGCCAGGTGACCGCCCCCAAAGGAAAAAAAAAATATATATATATCAAACAGTACCCTTGCAAGCATAGAGTGAGGCATAAATTATGCACAAAAAAAAAGGCAGAGAACTCTGGGTAGTTCTCAGGTTTAGGTGGAAAGCAGCTCCTGTAAAGAGCACCCTCAACACCAGCGACACTCTAAATTTGCTCACCTCAAATGTCCGCTATTCTATCAATATTTTTAAGCATAGGATTAGCACAGTGCCATCCACGCCGAGATAGAAAGGGACAAAGTCCTTTGCCAAAGACTTTACTGTAGAAATGGCAAAAGACTTTGTCCCTTTCTATCTCGGCATGGATGGCAGTGTGCTAATCCTATGCTTAAAAATATTGATAGAATAGCGGACATTTGAGGTGAGAAAATTTAGAGTGTCGCTGGTGTTGAGAGTGCTCTGTACAAGAGCTGTTTTCCGCCTAAACTTGGAAACTACCCAGCGTTATCTGCTTCTTTTTTGCAAATATATATATATGTATTTATATATGAGATGAAGTCGTCCAACAGGCACACTGGTACACCGGCAAAAAGGACGAAGCGAACCCGTTGACTGGTGCTCAATATTTTATTTTTCACTGCCCGACACCATCACCACCATGACGCGTTTCAGCCCACGTGGGGCCTTGATCACATGACACGCAAAGGAAATACAATTGAATTTAAAGTGCACGGTGCATGACGTCTTTCCTGAGATGCAATAGACATAGAAAGAGTGTACAGATCTGATTCAATGTTAAAACAGAGACACCTTAAGAATACCATTACTATATGTAAAATACATCAGATAGAATGGATGGACACCTTAAAATTATCAAGTGCAGCAACGTTACTACCTGACAAATATTGCATGGGTTTAAAAATTAATCAATTCATTAATTAACACAAAATCAGACAATACTTATAAATACACTTAGATAATTTAAATACATTATATAAATATATAAATACATTGTAATAAATATATAAATATATAAATAAATAGATAAATGCTAAGAGTAAAAAAGTCATTTGTCTAAGTTATAATATAGTGTTAAAGTAGACCCATTGTCTGCAAGGTGCCTAGTATCTGACCAAACCTAGTCTTTACAGGGGGAGAAGGGGACAATTAAGCCCAAGTGGGCCCTCTCTTATTTTAACCCTGGAATGGATCAAAGGTTCTATGTGCAAATATACGCAGAGAGACTTAAAAGAGATAAAAAAATATAGTGCAAACCCAATGTGAATGGAATTGTGAATTAAAATATCATTGTGTGTAAAACAAATTTTTTATTTTTTAAGAGAGGTAGATGCAGTAAGTACGGAAGACTCTGACATTGCCTAATGTAGATAGGTATAAAAATCCTCACTAGCGTTGAGTCCATTTGGGGTTTTACAGTCCAAAAGAACAATGTGCCTAGTTTCAAGTTTACGTAAAATTGACTCACGATCCCCACCCCTTCTCTGAGGTGGGACTGAGTCAATGACAAAATATTTGAGGCCTACGGGTTTTTTTTCGTGTAGTGCCTCAAAATGTCTCGCCACGGGATATGCGATGTCCCCATTGGAAATGGCACGTATGTGCTGAAGTATTCTCTTGTGGACCTGAAGTTTAGTACTTCCCACGTACCGTAGGCCACAAGGACACTCCAGAACATACACCGCGTATTCAGTTTTGCAGTTTAATTTGTTGCGAATACGGGTAGGTGTGTTGCTGAGAGGTGTCATATACTCAGTTTTGTTCACACCATACCTGCAAGCTTTACAAACTGAACATTTGAGGAACCCTTTACTGCTGCCAAGCCAAGAGGTGTTAACTCTAACCTCAGGACTACTTGAGACTAGGAAATTACACATAGATTTAGCCTTCCTGTATGTAATACAAGGGGAGTGAGTCATGAGTTGGCCTATCACAGGATCATTGGCAATTAGGGCCCAGTTCTTTTGGACAATTTTGCGTATACTCTGATGCTGAGTATTGTAGGTGAGGATCAGGCGGGTTGCCTGCAAATCATTAGACTCATTGTTCTTAGTGTCTTTTATATACGGTGTGACCAAAAGACTGCTGGACTTATTTGCTTTACAGATTGCTTTATCAAGCAAATCGGGGAGGTACCCTCTTTTCAAAAATCTTTCTTTGCAATTTTTCTGAGCCTCGAAACAATCCTGATCAATACTACAAATTCTTCTAATACGGAGCATTTCGCCGTATGGGATGCTTTTGATCAGGTGTGCAGGATGGTGACTCGAGGCATGTAGCAAGGCATTACCAGCTGTGGGTTTACGATACATCCTAGTTTGTAATGTGTTCTGTTGGATGTATATTTCCACATCAAGAAAGTAGATAGTGCTACTGCTAATCTGACTTGTGAAATGTAGATTGAAATCATTTTCATTAATGTCAGAAATAAATTGTACGGCATCAGTCATGGTACCATCCCAAATGATTAAAAGGTCATCAATATACCTGAACCAATTTACCACATTATTGGACATGACATCAGGAAATGTAGGTAAGAGGACCTGTTCCTCCCAGTAGCCCATATGGAGGCAGGCATAGCTTGGCGAGAAACAGGCCCCCATAGCCACGCCCCTCACCTGATGGAACACTTGACTAGAGAACAAAAAGAAATTATTTTCCAAACATGATTTGATCATAGATAATAACATTTTGTTATGATCACAAAAGTTCATCGATCGCGTGTTCAGGTAATATTCAATTGCTCTCAGACCATCTCTGTGGTAAATGCTGGTGTATAGGGATGATACATCCAAAGATATTAACAAATATCCATTTTACCAATGTACTCCCTGTAGTTTTTGCAACAAGTCACCAGTGTCAAGTATAAACGACGGGAGTTTTTTGACATGTTCCTGCAGAAAGAAGTCAACATATTTACTCATGTTTTCCATGATGCTACCACACGCAGAGATAATGGGACGCCCAGGTGGTTTCACACTGTCTTTGTGAATCTTGGGGATAAAATAGATTGCAGGCATCACCGGGTGTTCAGTTTTTAAGAATTTGTATTCATCCATTGTGATGAGTCCCATACTCCTCCATGCCATCAACTTAGTATAGTGCGTATTCCATGAAAGTTTAACCTCTGCCATGGTGGTTCTTTTGTAGCACTCTCTATCATTGAGTTGACCGAGGGCCTCCTCCATGTACATCTCCCTTGGCCACAGCACCACATTACCCCCTTTGTCCGATTGGCGGATGACCAAATTTACGTTCATTTGTAGTTTTTTAACCAATTGGTAATATGCATGGTCACGGTACAGGTGTCTTTTATTGGCATTGACCACATTGATATGTAATTGTCTTAAATCATATGCGATCTTATCATGGAACATGTCAATATTGTCTTTAATCATCAAAGGGCAGAAAGTAGACTTGGGTTTAAACGGGGTAGGAATAATCCTGGTAGTTTGTCCCAAAGCAAGGATAGACGTTGACTGTGTATCCTCAGACTGCAACTGGAGCAACGCATTAAGCAAATCTTCGTCTCCTGCTGTTAAAGATGGAGAACTAAGATTGGGAAGCAATGGCTGTGGGACACGGTCAGGTTTCTGCAAACAATGAAACTTGCGCAATTTTAGTTTTCGAATATATTTGTAAAAATCAACCCTGGTCCCTGCATAATCAAAGTTACTCCTAGCACTGTAGGATAGACCCAAAGCCAAGGTATTCATCTCCTTTTTAGACAGTACAAGTTTTGTGAGGTTGACGACTGATTGCGAATCATATCCAACATTCAGGCCACTTACTTGTTCTTCCATTGTTTCCGCGCTTTTCTGTATGGTTGCTTGGTGCTTGCGTTTTCGCTCTTTGTTGCATCTCCGCCTCTCGCTTCGTTTGTTGTTTGCCCTTTGTTTGAATTGGCATTTCGTACACCAGACCGTAGGGTTTGCCGGCGGTCCTGTCGCATACAATCCAACTCTTGCGCAAGAGTGAGTTTGCGAAACCCCAAACGCTGTTCTCTATGTTGCTCGTTGTCTGATTCACTGTCTATGTTTGAACTGAGCTCAGATACTGATGAACACTCTGGGGGATTACTGGCAGTTTTTTGTGCAATGTCAGGTACACTCGCTGTTATATTGCTTTTTACCCTGGCATTGTCATATTTCTTCGCGAATGTAAAAATCTGCCCATTTTCATAATCCAAGCGATCTCTTTGGAATTTGTAAGTCTTTCTTTTTTTGATAATTTCTTCCTCCCTTTTGAGCCGCACTACCATTTCCTCACGATACTTGCTAGTGAGAGGAGTTTCGGGTAGTTTCTCAATTTCATGGTTAAGCGCCTCTATTTGGTTTTGCAATTTCACTCGGTCACTCTCGGCGTACTTGACCAAAATTTCCACCAGACGCCGAGAGGACTCTAAATTGCATTTGGCCCATTCAAGGAGCATACCAGGATCCGGATTTTCGTATGAAGGCGCCACCATTATGCGTAATCCCCGCGGGATCCTACCCACCTCCAAGTATCTTGTTAATGAGCGATGCTCCCACCACTTTGCTTGTTCCGACTTACTTGCTCTCTCTAGGGTTTTAAAAAGTTCTCTTAAGTTAGGTTGTGAATCCGTCGTACCAACGGAAGTCCGATTGAGTACACTTTCCCCAGCCGGGGAATCCACAAACATATCGGAGGCTGCCGCCTCCCGACTCCTCAACGTGTCAGCAGACATGGTGTCAAACAATGGGCTTGCAGAAATAAAGACTGTGGCTCAGACCGCAGTAAATACCGCAGGTCAAAACCAGGCACACTCCTTCACGGGGCTCTCCGCGGGGCTCCTGCCACAAGAGGAAGGTAACGGCTAGCAGCACAGGCCTTCCGGTCAGCTGACCATCAAACCCACTTCGCCAAACCACTCCCCTGCAGTCCGTCGCACTACCGCTGTCCCGGGGCAATCACAGCTGTTCCTTACTTGGAAAAGAGACGGACTCCAAACACCGGTTCGAAGTCACTGCTTCATTTATTTATATATATACACACACACACGCACGGACACACGCACACACACACATATCTATTCACTGAAATGTGTGTGTATAAATATATATAATCACTGAAAAAAGGTTCAAGTGTTGTATAGTTAGGTCTGGAAATTATACCTTACTTTAGATTTTTTTTAAACCTTGAAAATTCACTGAAAAACCCAGAGGTGAAAGTGACATTATAAACGTTGTGAAGAAATAGCATTTCAAACTCAAAACACTACTGACTTCACCAGCAATAGTTTACGGAGCTAACTATAACTTGCACCCTCGCCATGCACTGCTTATGAACTCACACATTAATGTTGCATGCTCCTCTGAAGCCCAAAGTGTTCAACTCTCACGGGTTAATGTTCTTAATATGATTCTTTAAGTATTTGTTGACCACACTCTATAACCTTTTGTCCAGGAAGGTAGTCCTATTATGAGCTGGAATTGTTCAGCCGTTCTACCTCTAAAAAACTTTTTTGTTTTTAAAATTTTGAAGAGACCTTTGTTTAAGCAGTCCCTCTGCCAGAGAGTGGTTTATGAGTTTTCCCCAGTAAGGAGTGTTGGCTGCCAAGATTTTAGCTAAGGAGGATGGGATGAGGTCTTCACCATGAGATGATGGTTACATACATTTTAGGGTTTTACCAAAGTGCTAGGGGATTGATTCAAATTGGTCGCATCTTGAAATGTAGTTTCCTTTTCCAGATTTTTCAGAGTGGGGGGGGGGGGGGGGGGTGGAATTTCCCTGAATCACTGGGATTTTTTTGCTGACCTTTTAGATCTTTTCAGTGTATGTCACCATCTTCGCCACAATTCCCTCAATGATTTTCCCTTAGTGAACTTTTCAGAACCATCCTTCAGACTTTTGCATTTTCTCTTTGACAGAAATATTTCAGCAAGAGCTGCAGTTACAATGTTTCTACAGTCAATTCCTCATATATTTACATCTTTGTTGCCTGACTAAGAAAGAAAATTATTTGCAATGTTCCTGTTTAGATGTTTTTGTCAACTTTCATGTCCCAAACGTCTGCATTTCATTATGGGACATCTGGGTTGTGCTTTTATGGAAGAATGAGACAAAGGGATTTCAAAGGGAATCTGTAGATGCTATGACAGGTCAACTAAGATGAGGTTTTTAATATTAATTTCATCTTCTTTGCAGATGATAGAGTCTACCGTGGGCCCTTTGTTATGCATGCCTCTTTGTTATGCATGGAAAGGGACAATTATTGTGAGAGACTATATCTGTCAAGGAAAGATGCAAGCGTGGTCGCTGGGGAGTTGGAAGCGCCTCACAGCAGGACTTGATCTGCATCAGACAAACTCTTAGAATGTATCTACTCCATGAGTCGTTCTTGGAGGATAAGCTGCCTGGGGCTGAAGTAGATGATACTGCTCAGTACTATGGTTGTTAACTCTAATTTTAGGTTTGAGACATTGAAGTGGTGGAAGGTAAGTTCTTCAACAACCGTGCACTTCAAGGAGTCTCCGGCTACCAGGGCTACTCCTCCCCCTACCTGCTCTCTCAATCCCCGCTCAGAAGGAAGCATCCTTGGGGGAGCATCGGGTCAACATAGGATTGAGAGCAGTAGCTAAGGCAAGTCTGAATAAGACACATTGCACCGATATCGAGAAGAGGAAGTGTGCTCCTGGTTGCAGTTGTGTATACAGTACAGGTACAAGGTAATGCTTTGTGGTAGTTCCAGTAGGTAAGGTGTGTACCTTTACCAGGTTATTGAGGTTTCCTGCCTTTGTTTTTACTATCCATTGAAAATGCAGGGATTCAGGGCCAGGTGTATCAAAAAAGCATAATGCGATTCCCAAATAGCGATTTTTACCAGATCGCTATTTGGGAATCGTAAAATGCTACGTATGTAGGAATCTGTAACATTTTTGCGATCCCTTAATATTACCTTATAGCGATTCGCTAAATAGCGAATCACTATTAGGTAATATGACTCCATTCATTCCTACGGGCTTGCAGGCCCATAGGTGTGAAGGGTTTTGCATTCGCTAATTTGCGATTAGCTAAGGTAATCGCAAATTAGTGAATGCAAAGCCATGGATGCCCGGGGGCCTAAAATCAGAAAGTGTGCAAATGTAGAGCACACACATGCCCTAGGGGCATGTGTGCGCTACATCGCACTTTGAAAAATGCATTTTTGCACACTGTTAATATCAATTTGATGTTGATGGTAATTATCATTTCTTAAATGTAAAGTTCGCATTTAGGAAAGGCTTCTGACATGTGCATTAGGGATTCACAAATTGTGATTCCTTGTTTGCATTCACAATTTAGGTAATCGTAAAATATTGCGATTACCTAAATTGCGAATCTAAAAGCCGAACTCTGCGATTCGCACCGTTTGCGAATGCAAAATGCTTTCATACACCTGGCCCTCAGTTTACTACGGGTGCAGAGTTTATCTTAACCAGGCTGTTGTAGTTGGTGTTCTTACTTGCATACACCTGTAAGTAGACTAGTGTCTGTGGTTAGTGATGGGAGGGGTGTTCTCCTCTGTCAGGGCTGGTCACTTCTCATGTCCAAGGTTTTAGTTTGAGAAGGAGGGGCAATGAACCTCAAGTAATTTAGAGGTTCTACACCATGGATGTAGGTTTTTGAGGAAGAGAACTGGTTCTCGTGGGAGAATTTAATTTAAATGAATTTGGGAGGGATGGGTCAGAGTTTCCAGAAAACTGTTGCCTGGCTAGATGCATTACACACATTTTTGTGACCAGTTGTTGGAAATGGGGGTTGTTTGCGGGTCGACTTCGATGATTTCTTCTACTTTTGTGGTTTACATAATTAATAAAAATTAAACTATCTGAAATAAATAAAAGGCACTTGACCAATGTGAGTGTCATCTTTGGCCGCTGGAGGGATTCTGTTTCATCAGTGCCCTCTTGGGTGGCGCTTCTCCAACCGCGGCTTGCGGACGGAGTCAAACACGAACCAGCCCAGGGCTTCACTACAGTCGCCCATGCACTGACCCACTTCATTCAGTCCTTGGTGTCATTCGAATTCCATGAAACTGCTGAATGTGAGGTTGTTGCCTCTGAGGCAAAAGGGGTGTCTAGTTCAGACAAAGATGAAACACTGCAGTATTACCAAAAATAAATGCAGATCCCGTGGCGCGCTCCAGCATTCGCTACTTGCTACATCTGGGGTACTCATGCTGGACTATGAGAGACGAGGAAGTTATATGCACAGCGCTGCAGGGGACTTGGAGCACTGTGTGTGCAGGAAGCAGATCAGAGATGGCCTGCAGCATCCCAGGACCCTTCGGCCTCCAAACACAGGGGGTTCCTGATCCTTACTGTTCCAGCCCCACCAGGCGCATCGCTGCGCGTCCCTCTTACAGGGTATGTGGGCGTGGATGTCCACAGGACATATGAATCGCCCAATCCAAACACAATTGAGAAAGATAAACAGGAAAATACAAAAACATTGTCTGGTTAGTGGAACTGAGATAGTTAAGGCCACATAGCCCCTCAACATCATGCATGGTTGTGTTGGCGGGGTTCTCGGCCACTGCTAAGACCCTCAGACTGCACCTCGATGAGGTGTGGACCGGTCATCCCTCTGTCCTGGAATGAAGTGCCCCATGGTGGTGCTACTGGGTCCAGTGACCTTCCATTTCACAGCCCTTTCACAACAGGTCATCTGAAGGATCATTGGTATCCGGTACAGCTGTATCCCTTCCAGGTCACGTGTGTGAGTGACACTGGTGTGACCTTGCATTGCAGACCAGGTAGTCTTTCTTCTCTGTAATAGCCGCTCTTCGAGTCGATACTGCAGCCACATACGTTGATCTTCCAAAATCACTAAGTAGTCTATTTGAATGTCAGAGGGGTGGGCACCTTGAATACGGCTCATCTTGACATTTTCATTTTTTTCTGGCCTTCCGGCGGAAGTGACGTTGGAAGGAACAGCAATGGAAGGAATATGGTATATTGGGCAATTTTAATAGTTAGCCTGTGCTATAGTGCATAAAGCACAGCAGGCGGCTATGTGGGGAGTGAGAAGTAATGACACATGCTGGCAAAGAATTAAGGGGCATATCAGCAACAACCAGCGATAATTATTGCTAAGCGCACTTAGCACTAGGATAATTATCGCCGGCTAGCGTGGATCTTTATCGCTGAGATAGCGTGCTATTAGCACCGCTTATCTCAAAAGCGATAAAAAATCGTAGCGCTAACTGCCTAACGTGAGATTATCGCTGGAAACCCAGTGATAATCTCACGAAATGTGGCGTTAGCTTGTTGATAGGGACTCACAAACTTAGCCATGATATCCACCCTCCATAGGATATCATGGCTAAGTCAGTCCTGAAGCAGGCGTAAGGAAAGTAGCGATAACAGGGGTTATCGCTACTTTTCCTGCCGCTATGCTTCATAGCGTGGGGTTTGATGATAGGAGCAATGTCGCTTAGAGACATTTCTCCTGTGATGTCAGGTCAGGCACGCCCACTTTGCATGTCATTAGAGATGCAAAGCTGGGTGTTAAGAATAGGTGCGCTAATGCAAGGTTTCACGTGTTAGCGTGACCTTGCTAATTAGGCGATAAAATTATCGCCGCTTTTCGGGCGAAAGCGGCCGCAAAAGCGGCGATAATTTTATATCGCCGCCTTGTAAATATGCCCCCTAAGAGGGAAAGAGTCAATCCCTAGAGGATGCTGTAAATTTGTATCTGAATTGACAAAAGGTTGTTTTGTTGTGTCCAGTACTTCAAATGGGCCGCTACTGTCCGGTACTGAGCACCAACACTTTTTCATATTGAGAGGGAGAGTACCTGCACTTCTCAAGAAAAACGTAATAATTTTAATTGGAGAGTACCGGCACTTCTCAGAAACAAGCAGGCACTCTGGTACAGAGCATTTCCTGCACTTCTATTTTTCCATTTCAAACACTGGTTGGGTCACGCTTGTGGCATTTATTTAGGCAGATGTTTTTATTGTTGCCCTGTGGTGACCTCAGAGCGCAAAATGTTATCATTTTTATCATCAATCCATATATTTTGCAAGGCATCCAGAAACATGTTCTTTGGGTGGAGGGGGGGGGGGGTCTTTAAATTCAAGGGTGGGGGTCAACTTTCAACCAAATGTAAAGCGCCCCCACTTATGTTTCCTTCCTCGTGTACATCAAGCTGTCACCATCTGTGAACTGACTTACACGTGCAAATGTCTTGGCTTATGAGACCAAAACCACGTGTCCTCCTCGGGAAAGCAGGCGTCTCACAACTAAAATGAACTTACACAGAACTTTCTCTATGAATAAATCTTCTTTGCAAATGGGATGTGAGTGTTCAATGGCGTGGAATTAGTGGCCACAAACCCGTTTCCGGCATCTTCCCACCCTGGAAAGAGTTGGAGGCAGGGGCGGCTGGTGACATTTGAAAGTGGTGGGCGTAAACTTATTGCCGTACTGCACTATGGCGAGCGAGCGTAGGCAGCGAGCCTGAACAACTTAAGTCGGGTTCCGGGGGGTGGGGGGGGTTGGGGCTTGGTGGGAAATAAGAGTGGACAAATGGTGCATTTTCAAGCAAGCTTGAAGAAGCAGGAAGGTTAATAAAGCACTATGATTGAAATATTTATCATTTAAGAAATTGCCAATTTTTGAGCTATAGAGGACCATCTTTGCGTATTTTACCAGCAGAGTGCCCGCTCTTTTATTAACTGGCCTGTCAGCACTAAAATGAGTTTCTTCCCGAAACCGCTTTTCAATAAAGAAACTTCACTCTGTCCTTGTTTTCCTCAGAAGATCCCTCAGTGTTCTGGTCTGTTTTAATGCAATTTCTAAACCATTTTAATATGCAAAGTGGGAGTTTCCCAATATTTATCTATCTTATTTCATGGCTATATCTGCTTTATTCAATTCACAATAAAGGGTCACTCAAAGTCTCACACATATGGCCTTAAAATGTCACACATCAGCAAACACAATCACTGGAAATGTCACACATAAGCAAACTGGAAACTTGGCAGCTATGAGCAGGCAAGGGGGGGCTTCAAGAGAAAGACGGCGAGAAAGAGAGGGGGGCAGAGAGAAGACCATCGGAGAGAGAGAGAATGAATGGATGGAGAGAGAGAGGCCGTTTGAAGGTCCTCTCACAGAGGGCACTGGTCCAAGTGGAAGCACTGAAACCAGTGAAGAGTACAGTAAGTGCACCTTCAGGGAATGTAGCGTTCAGCGCTCCTTCGTGCGTGTCTTTGTGTACAGTTAGATACGAGTTTGTTACTCAGGAAACTGAAATCAAACCATTCATGTGTGCAGCTCATGGGAACAATCTGCCGTATCGTCAAGAATAATAAAACGAGCAACACCTATATAATTAAAATTCCACCAAACGAATCCTGAACAAAAGACAAGATAAGACCACAATTAAACTCCACACCGTCGGGCTGCCCATGGTAGTGGCTGAGGGGTTTCCTGTGCTCCAGGAAGCGCTAGGTGCGGCTGCTGCTGTCTGTGGAAATGGAGTGCAGGCAGAAAGTAACTAGTGAGTGGGTGAAGGGAGAAAACGCCAAAAGGTCAAGAGCGCAGAAGAAGCGCTCTTCCTGAGTGCCAGTCTGCCACATTTCCTGCCATTATGGCCGCCCGAAGCACTGTGGGCACGGTTTCTGCAAGTCAGTAAAGACATTATTACGACTATTTACTATTTACTGATATGCCTTTACACACCTCTCTCCACACAACAGTTCACATACGTCAGGTATATTGCCACAGTATACAAGCATGCATCGGTTTGCTGTGCAATTTTACACGGCGTTCCAATCCATGCATACAGAAACCCTGTAAACACAAAGATTTCATCATCACTCAAGTTAATATTCCTCATTTTATCGACAGCGTGAAAAGCTTAAGTGGCCCTGTCGGATTCGAACTAGTGAAATGTATGTCACACCGACCTTGGGCTGCAGAGGCATTAGCCCGCTGAGCTACTGCTACAGCGAATACATATACAGACCCTATACATATTTTAATAATACCGTTCTATGTTACCCTGCTCGTGAACACTGGTTTGTTGTGTATTTGTGCGAGATGTGGTCACAGTAAGAAACATGAATGCATGCACTGCATGGATTAAACTAACAGCTACGGAAAGGAGAGCAGCAGAACAGGACTCTTGTGATGATATTTTAAAAAGAAAATTGAAAACTTAAACGCACAAATTTTTCTAAAAAATAATATGTCCATCTAGGTCAAAGTCCGAATCTAAATGCAGCATCTGGAAATACGTCTGGTGGATAAATTGTCCATTGAGGCAGTGACAAGAGTTATGACTTCCTCAAACGGTGTGATCTGGGGCATATTTTTCCCTCCCTGGCTAAAAGAAGCTTGGAATATCAGGTCTGACGATTGATTCCAGAGTAAGCAAGTTTAATATCTCCAAATTGTTCCCTATAAGCAGTTTCCATAGGTGGCATGAGGGGCGGTTGAGTGCGTTGTTGTGGATCTTAACCAGGGGATAAAACCGAACTTTATAGCCCCAGGCAAAGCAGAGTGAGTATTTATGTTACATTTAATATCAAAGTCAAGCCCGCTTTGACTGCTCGCAGCAAAGTACCTGCGCACAACTCGAAACCTGCATTTCCACATGCACACCCCAACCACTTCAAAGGCAATGCGGTGGGGATTAGCCGTCTAGCCATGTGACAGCTACGTGTTACCCTACGGAAATCTCATTTCTTAGCATTCGCCATCACACATGTTGCACTGCGAGGTATTTCTACATCCATCCCAGTGGTATGGATGTATCGACCTATGTGGGATGAAATGCCACGTGCCGACTTAGCCCCGCCAAACCGGAACCTGTTACAATATTATTGATGCACACGCTTAAAATAACAGATATACACAGTAGAGATTATTGTCATAAATGAACTTCTGTCTACTAGTGTGCTCCCTAGTAGTAATTCCGATCTGTCGACCAGTGGTAGCACTGATCACTCGTACTCGGGTTTTCATCGTTCGACAGATCGGAATTAATCTGGATAATTGGATAATGTGATATTTAAGACTGGCATAATAATATTTGGCAGGAGTTTACCCGAAATCAGGGTTCTTTTGGACCATAAAATATTGGTTGTTGCCAACGGAATTATACGAGACATGATATTGGAGATTACTACTAGGGAGCACACGAAAATTTGGAAGGTTCAATATATTACAGATACTCAGCCCTGAAGAAGTCGTATGGGATACACCCTTAAACGGCGAAACGCGTTGGGATTGGAAGGATTCTGTACGAATAAAAAAGAAGAACAGAAGTTCATTTATGACAATAATCTCTACTGTGTATATCTGTTATTTTAAGCGTGTGCATCAATAATATTGTAATTTGTATCAATCTTAGATTGAGCCTGTAGGGAGTTTGGGTGTTATTCCCTTATTGATAGCACCGCTGGTAATCTCTATTTTCATATTCGTGTTCTTAATAAGTTGTGCAATTTTGTTTGTTGCGCCATTTAGCCTTTCACACCCACTTTAATACAAACCGGAACCTGTGCTGTAAACACTGCTCACAAATGTTTACAGGAGGCCCAAATCTTTCCACTATTTCGATAGTATAAGGCTAAGCTAGAAAAGAAATGGCCTTTACTCGCACACCAAACCCGTTAACACCTAAAGTGGGGAGATGCGGCTGGGCCTGTAAAATGAATGCCAGTAAGTTAACGGTCTGTCGACATGTCCCTACAAAAGCTCACTGATAACACTTTGGGGAACCAGCATGGCACACCTGAAGGGCATGGGTCGAGGACTGTCAGATCAGCCTAGTACGGGGAAGTAGAAAATGCAAGAGAAATGTAATGTTGACAATGGGGGGAGGTAAAGAAAGACATGGCTGGGGGGGGGGGGCAAATAGAAGAAGGGAGCGAAAGAAGTAAGAAAGGAGATGTACGTAGGAGAAGGAAAAATGGGTAGGGAGAGAAAGATGCAGAGGAATGGGCGGATTTAATGGTGAAAGTACTGGATGAAGGAAACGTGGAGAAGGAAAGTGGGACAGAGTAAAGGTGCAAGAAAGAGTGGAAGGAAGACTGCTAAAAGGAAGATGCAAAAAGGGTGAAAGGATGGTCAAATCAATGGGAGAATTGAATAACTGAATGGAAAGTGAATGAATGGGTGGAGGGGTGGTGGACTGAATTAAGTACGACGAAAGGGAAAGAAGAAAATGCTGGTGGATCTGACTCTTGTAGGGAGGCACGAGATTGCCTGTTTGGTGCCATGATAGCCAAGGTTTATAACAGGGACCTAACCCAAGCACCTGCAGCGCAGGGTTGCTCCCAACCCTGTGGGAGGCCACCAATCAGCCTAATGCCAATTAAACTCTGTGAAATACCACCTCTGTCTAACTGCCCTCCCAGGGGCCTCTCTCTCTCCACAGCGTGCAGCCCCCTGTCTAACTCCTCTCTCAGGGGCCTCTCTCCACAGCGTGCAGCCCCAGGTCTAACTCCTCTCTCAGGGGCCTCTCTTCACAGCGTGCAGCCCCAGGTCTAACTCCTCTCTCAGGGGGCTCTCTCCACAGCGTGCAGCCCCCTGTCTAACTCCTCTCTCAGGGGCCACTCTCTTCACAGCGGGCCACTGTGTGACCCTTCTTCATATGGTGGTATTGGTGCTCTCCAGGCTTGATTATAGCAATGCCCTTTTCCTGGCGGCACCTGAATCCACTCTGAATGTTCTCCAAAGAGCACAGAATGCAGCTGCACGGATGCTCACTGGTACTGCCAAAAGCTCTTCTGCTCGGCCTGCCTTGAAGGCCTTGCACTGGCTACCTATTAGAGCCCGCATTAAATTTAAATCTCTCTGCATAGTGTTCAAAGCCCTACAAGGATCGGGTCCCCCCATTCTAAGAGATTTGGTCCACTCTTACAAACCTACGCGAGCCCTTCGTTCTGAAGATGGTAATCTAGTAATGATACCCAGGGAAAAAAAGGCGAAATCGGGTGGACGTCGGTTTTCTATTAATGCAGGTCAACTATGGAATGCTCTACCGATGGCTTTGCGTAAAGAACCCAATTTGGCAAAATTCCGCAAAGCATTGAAGACCTATCTTTTTCCTCTGTAGGTCTCTCCCTGTGTCTTGGGGTAGCGGCTCAGTACATTGTTAGCGCTGGGACGCTCAAGGGCAGCCATGCGCTTTAGAAATCTCTTTTCATTTCATTCATTTCATTTCAGTTCATATTTTGCACGTGCCCGATCATGTTACGTTACCGGTTCATTGCAGGGGTATTTTAATTTTCCAGCTATCCCTTTGCTGCAACCATTGAATCCCACCCCAGCACTAACCCCACGACAGCCCCGCAGTGTAACTGGCAGTCCGTAGATGTTAGCGAAGTGTACTAAGTGCCGTCCCAGCAGGATACTGCACTTTATAATGAACTTGAGGGGAGAGGACCCAGCCTCACCCACTCCCAGCAGCCCTTGAGCTTTAGGATAATTTCAGAGTCTGTCAGTGGCAGTCCAGCTGAAGGTATGTCGGCGCAGGCCACGCGGGGACGAGAGTCAGTAATAACCAGGCGTCCGCCTCAATGAAAGCGTGCGTCACTAATTTAGAAGGAACACCGGCCATGCGCAGGCAGTCTGCCTGTGAAAGGCCGGTGTTCCTTCTAAATTAGTCACGCACGCTTTCACGTCCTGGTAAACTCACTGAACACACCGAAAAAAGTCATATACATAACAGAACTGGTCATATATAGTCCAAAGACAAGCTACCTGTAACTGTAATCGGCATATCCAATTCCTGCATTTTCGATAACGCGACCAGTGTTCTCTCGCGCCGGGCGGGCTCCTCGAGACTGCAGAAGACAGCATGGCAATGAGCACGAGCCAAACTGGAAAATGCTGGATTGACCCCTCCCCCAAACCCCAGCACACCTCACCAACCAATCACCTAATAATAAACAACTGTTGCTGGGTCTCTCTCGAGGAAGAGGCAGAGGCCACTGCCACACCCCACTACATTCCCCGAAGCCGGACTGGCCCGCCCCCAGCCATTGGAATGAATGGGGAGCTTCTGACTCCTCCCTGGGCTTTAGGAATAACGCCCAAAATCCAAAGCTATTCTGGCAGTGAAACCAGGCCTTTCCCACCTGTGTGTCGTCACTGCCCTGCTTTCTGGCTCAAGTTCGAAGAAATCTTCGCCCACCCAAAAGCATGCACAGCAGAGTAGCCAAGGGCCCTCCTCCCCCACCCCCTCAAAAACAAAAACGGATTTGCCCATGTTTGTTCACCGAGCAGCCAGCACAATTTATTGCTGGCTGCTTAGTGTTCCACCTCACTTTTTTTCAATCCCCCAGGGTGGCAGGGCGACGCCCATTTCGCCCGTTAACACCAGCCACCCCTGGTTGGAGGTGGATGAATAAATCCCTTCCCAGCCGGGAAAGTGAAGACCTCTCCCCCTCCAAAGAAATGGTGTGGGTGCAGGGAAGGGGCTTCATCGCCGGAAAAGTATCCTCCCCAAGGAGAAAAAAAAAGGCTCAAGCATATTTGCACTTGCTTTTTTTTTTTAAAGATACTTGTGTTTATTCTCACATGAAAAATGGAGGTCACAAAACCTTTCTAGAATAATGTCTGGAAAGGTGAAACCAGTTTCCAGGTGTAACCGGGGAAATATTGTGAATTCCAAAACCCTGTAAATTTCCACCAGTACATGGCAGGGAGCATCGGGTACAAATTCTGGACTGTGATTTGAAGACCGGGCCCTGGGCTCCCTTGAATTTCAAACAGGGCGACGCACTTTTACAAAAGGCAGTTTACGCCTTAGTTGGCTCTGGACTTGTGAACGGACTTGTGTAAAATTACTATCGAGGAGTGGGGGTCCCACGTGCCTGTGTGCTCGCTGAGCTGCAGGATGCTCTGAAGATGTGTTGACTACTCAAGTGCCAGGAGGGTAAGCCAGGATCTGTGCGTTCATGAGGCAACATACCTGAGGTTCAGACCCAGAGACGTCTTACAACCCCGGCACGCTGCACCAACTCCATGGGGCTCATCCTTCTCCAAACTCACCTCAGAGAAGTTAGAACTCATGAAGTTCTCCAGTTCCATCATGACTTTCATGACACACACAGGATTGACAACTTATCAAGGGAGGGAAGTAGAAGCGTTGCATGGTCCCACTCAGCTTCCGGTTATATAGCAAAACAGTCAAAGGTGGAGTGGGGCATCCAGGCCTAGAAGTATCGTGATGAAAGATCCGTGGGACCCTCAACAGCCATTTTACGCCCTTGGTATGTATCTTGCCATCGGCGTAATCGTGGCTGATAGCATCATCATTGGGTCTTATTTATGTGCCTCCACCAGCAAGCGATCCCCAGAGGTTAGCTGGGATCTATTCACGAAAAAGTGAATTAAAATTACCTCTTATCATAGAATTGATTTATTAAAGGAAACAATAAGGATAAGATTTAAAAAACAAAAGTGGATGTGGGAGTAGGATATGCAATGCATCCTTCACATCATGGAAAAGACTGGTCTACATGTTTCAGCCCACATGCGCCCTTGCTGGGTCATTGGCTTTCGTCAGGACCAAATCGGAGGAAGTGGTCCCCCTTTCTTTTTATTTTTATTACTCACATCAGGTGGAAGACTGTTCCAACTCCAACATTCAGGACGGGAGGGACCGGATCACAGAAAACAGGCTGCACCGACAAGAGGGCAGCTGAGCAGTCTCCCCGAAACCCTATGGGACAAATCTGAAGACAAAATAAGCATAGAACAATGCATTCTTGATTACCGGAACGAACAAAACCGGCTTACAAACTTGATCCAAGGGACAGTGGAATTAAAGTTGAATGACCATTCACATACCGTACAAACTTTTACCAACTGTCGATCAACCAACGTGATCTATGCCATTCAGTGTTCCCTGCGAGCTAGTGTACATAGGTCAAACTACACAAATGGCCAAGAACCATTTAACCCAACACAGGAGTCGTATCTGTTGAAAGGTGGTAAACGCCCCTTTGGTCTCACACTCGCTTGAAAAAGGCCACACTGAGGCAGATTTCACTTGGCAGGTCTTGACCAACCTACTCCACCCCCCAGAGGTGGCAAACTACAATCGCTCTTGAATGAATGCGAGTGTAGATGGATCACTTGCTGTGATTCTGTTAACCGTGGACTCAACACCCTAGATGAATGGAACAGTACTATCACCATGTAATGGCCGTCTGCCTCGTACATAGGTCCCTTATCTACGTTAGGGTACGTACATTCATCCCCTGGCCCTCTCCTCCCTCCTGGGCTCGTTCCATAATGTAACTGTCACCATTCACTTGTGTTCATGTGTTATTCTCTGCCAAAAGTTTTTCCACCTGAGGGTGATTGTTATCAGTTCCTGTCCTTACAAGTTCCGTCAACATCTCAAACATATAAGCCCTGTACTTCGTGCATTGACTTGTATTTCTCTGCATATTATGTCTCCACCTGCATGCAGTTGTCATTTTGTCCTGTCTACACAGGCTTGTGTTATTATATTGCACTTTGACTTGAAAGTTATCACACTCTCTGTACACCTACTGTATTCCTATTTTGTTTAAAAATGTGTACATTTTTCCTTCCCAAAGTAATAATCCCCAATGTGCATCAAGCTCCTTCTGATGTATATTGTATATGAATATGTATATTGTCTTTTATCCACCCCCTCCTCCTCATCCCATGAATGCAGCACACATAGAAAGAGAAAAAAACGAGGAGAAATAAAGTTATTTCTCCTTGTTGTGCCTCCCATGCGCCTCCCCTCGCGAGGCGCAGACTTTTGACACATTCCCAGGTTTACAGAACATTATAAATCTGGCAATGTGTTAAATGCCGTGGGTGTTACGTGGGAACACCCACCGTAACACTCATGGCACGCCTCCCCATCACAGTGTGAGGCAATGCAGCGACCTGCACTGCGTTGCCTCACACCATATCTACGAGGCCATGAAAAACCACACGGCAGATTTGCGTGGCTTGTAGATATGGCATTGCAACAGGTGCCACCAGAGCATCATTACAAGTTACGTTCTGGCGACGCAGGGGTCTTGTAAATGAGGCCCCTATTGTTTATCAAGATCAAGTCTTGCTTGGACAGTGTGATTATTGGTGGGCCATTGTGTGCAGAGTTCACTTCTGCGGTTCTGTCCCCACATCACCTTCCTGAGTAAGCCTTGGACTGTTCACCCATATCTACCATTGAGAGGCAACTGCTAAAGGGGCATATTTGGGGCTTAATTTGCAGAGCAATAGTATTTACGAATAGTGGATATCAGTGGTAAACTCCCAAATCCCCCACTGTTCAGGCCCATTAACCCCTGTACACCCAGGACCCTCAAACTGAGCCTAACATACACCAACCTGGAAAAGCCCACAAACCTTCTGGTTAGTTTTTGAGACTTCTGATATCCTTCATGGCATGCTGACCATCTTTAGCCAAAAAAAGGCACGTGCGACATTCAACAGCAAGCCCGACCCATGTCCACTCACAAAAACAGTGTATTCAAGGCTGCTCGAGAGAGTCCTCTCCAGATTGCTGAGTCCACACTCAACATCTGACCCTTCAGGGTGTGCAGAGTCTGCAAAAGCAGCAACTTAGAGAGGTTGCAAAGGTTTTATAACATTCAGGGAGTGCCGGCATGCCACGGTGAGGGGATGCTGCTCCGTGGGACCCAACTAATATCCCCAACGACTTAGAGAAAACCTGTCCCTGATTTGGGCTCATGAACACAACAGGGGATTGAGGCCATCAAACAACCGCTGAGATAGAAGCCTGATTCCGCTCTCTAGATAAGTGTAAGAGATGCTCAGCATGTGCCATTTCTGCCAGAGCCTGTGTAAGAACAATCCATTCAAACCCCACTTCTGCTGTCAAAGGGTATTAGAGAGGAGCTGGACATTGACTGGCTTCTTTGGACCAGTTTCCACTGGGCACCAACTTCCTGCTGTCATGGATGAACAACCCCAGCTTCCTAGGTCACGGATGTTCCAAGAACCTCGACTGAAGTAATCGTTCCCGCTTTGAGCATGTTCTTCTACCCTTCTGGAACACCAACAGTTGTTAGAAATGACAGGGTCCCTTCATTCAATGGGAAACAATTCAAAGACTTTGCTGAGCGCGTGGGCATTCATCTCTGGAGGATCATGTCCCAGTGGCCGCAAGCGAGTAGAGTGATGCACTGGGATTCGGAGAAAGACCACGCTAATTTGTAACTCAATATCTCTGAATTTGGTCAAATTCTCAGAGATGGCAGATATCTTTGACAATACTAAGGGCAAGTACCTGGCACAGTTGGGTTGTTGCTTGGGTGGAAAAACACATCTTGCCCAAACAAGGTCATCCTCACTCCAAATGCACCAAGGAGCAAAGCCAGGCCGTCTCATAAATGTCACGGAGACCTTATTCAAGCCAGACACAAAAGCTCTCAAAAACATGAGTCTTCATTTGAACATCAACCTAGCATCGTGACATCAGAGGATCCAGGCTCACAATACAGGGAAATGGACAGTCTTTCGCAAGAAATTCCTTTTTACTTCAAAATACTCAACAGAGCGCGGTACAAGATCTCTTCTGACAGCGACTGCACAGACATTGAGGAAGTTCTTTAAGTCAACAACCCCTTTCGAGGATTTTATCTTTGAAGCCTGGAGGTCCTACCCATATGACCTCACATCTCCCTCCCTGAGCCCTGCCATCCTCCCACAAACACCTTGAAATGCTCATAACTGTCAAGGACTGAAAGACCCTCCAGGGTGGGTCTGGGACAGAAAATAGGCTGTGCACCAAGAAAAATGTGCCCTCCATTAGCCAATCAGATAGACAACTAAGTGGCCCACGTTCTTTTAACTGGGGCGGTTTTGAACTTGTAAAGACAAGCTGAACAGGTGTTTTGCAGAGTATGGGAGAATTCATGCACTTGTGTTTGCTGCAGACAATATTTGTGGTAATATCAGAGAAATCAACAGTAGAAACCGGCCCAGCAGACCATAAAACAGACCCACAAACAGCCAAATAATGGCTCACACACTGTCCTCCAAGACAAGCTGTTTTGGCACTGCCAGATTGCCCTATAGGACAGTCCGATCATGAAACTCTCTCCCCCAAGTATGGTATATTATTGTTATTGTTATAGCGCACTTGGCATCGCAGCGCTTTCTGAAAGACGGGGTGTCTCTTCCGCCCCAGTTCTACCGTTTTCATCACAGACCAGACTCTGGAATGGTTTGTGTCGGTGTGTGGTCCGTGGTGAGTGAGATTGTGTCTGATGTACGGATCTTCTTGGCTGATATGCACAGCCATCAAATCAGATGCAGATGTGGTTGTCTGCTGGTGAAAGACGGACAGATGATTTTACACCATGGCTCTGCTGGGTGTGTGCTCACAGCTCTACTCTAGACTAACCCATTTTAATTTCACTCGGATACTCCTGAAACATTCAAATAAAGAGCCATATTTACAACGAAGTAACACAGCGAGGTGCTGCAAGCCATATGGCTGCACCATGCTACATTTCTTTCTGAGCAAAGGGATACATTATATTTATAACAATATGATGTAACCCTGAGTTCTCCTCTGCACTGGCGCACCGTAGGCTGCCATGAGCCACCACAGGCACCCTAGCGTCATGTTCCACGGGTGCCTGTGTTGCGGGGATGATTGTTTTTGTGCAGGAAGGGCCGCCTTCCTGCACAAAAACAATCATGAGAGGAGTTTCCTCTTTCTATGTGTGCTGCAGAACACAGCACGCATACAGAGAGGAAAAACAAGGAGAAATAAAAGTATTTCTCCTCGTTGCGCCTCCTTACGGCTCCCCTGGGGAGGGGCAGGATTCTGACGCATTCCCAGGTTTACGAAAAGTTGTAAATCTCAGAATGCGGCAGAATCCATGGGGTTGTGTGGGAACAGCCACGGAACGCCCCTTACATGCAAAGTGCTGCGTGAAAAAGGGCCGTATTTACAAGAACACGAAAAGCCCAGCAGGGTGGCTTTACGTCTTTTAGTAAATATGGAGCACCACACTCCGCCGCCGGTGCGTCACAGAAAGTGAAGCACTGGCGGCACAAGGGGTTTGTAAATATGCCCCAAAGTGCATTGCTGCACCTCGCGGCCTGCTAGCGGTTATTATCACTATGACTGTGGTCGAATGAGGTCAACGAAAGAATTCGACTGCCAGTCTTTCTAGCAAGGAAATAAACACTAAAAGCAATTCCTTGCTTAGGAGAGGCTCCCACTAGCAGGCTCTAGGGACAACTCTCTCCCCAAGAGCACCTACAGCCACGTAAAGTCCCCTCGACTCATCCGTGGCTACCCCAGCGCACCCAATGGCCACCGCCCCACACATGGCACTACTGTCTGCTCACCGTCTCCACTGCACCTCATATACCTGGCGCTCTAGCTTGCCTTCCCTCTACCCCAGCCCCCCAGCTTGTCTTCCCTCTACTCCAGCCCCCCAGCTTGCCTTACCTCTACCCCAGCCTCCCAGCTTGCCTTCACTCTACCCCAGCCCTCCAGCTTGCCTTACCTCTACCTCAGCCTCCCAGCTCGCCTTCACTCTACCCCAGCCCCCCCAGCTTGCCTTCACTCTACCCCAGCCCTCCAGCTTGCCTTACCTCTACCCCAGCCTCCCAGCGTGCCTTCCCTCTACTCCAGCCCCCCAGCTTGCCTTCACTCTACCCCAGCCCTCCAGCCCTCCAGCTTGCCTTACCTCTACCCCAGTCCCCCAGCATACCTTCCCTCTACCCCAGCCTCCCAGCTTGCCTTCCCTCTACCCCAGCCCCCCAGCTTGCCTTACCTCTACCCCAGCCTCCCAGCTTGCCTTCCCTCTACCCCAGCCCCCCAGCTTGCCTTACCTCTACCCCAGCCTCCCAGCTTGCCTTCCCTCTACCCCAGCCCCCCAGCTTGCCTTACCTCTACCCCAGCCTCCCAGCTTGCCTTCCCTCTACTCCAGCCCCCCAGCTTGTCTTCCCTCTACTCCAGCCCCCCAGCTTGCCTTACCTCTACCCCAGCCCCCCAGCTCGCCTTCACTCTACCCCAGCCCCCCAGCTTGTCTTCCCTCTACTCCAGCCCCCCAGCTTGCCTTCACCATACCCCAACCCTCCAGCTTGCCTTCACTCTACCCCAGCCCTCCAGCTTGCCTTCACTCTACCCCAGCCCTCCAGCTTGCCTTACCTCCACCCCAGCCTCCCAGCTTGCCTTCCCTCTACTCCAGCCCCCCAGCTTGCCTTACCTCTACCCCAGCCTCCCAGCTTGCCTTCACTCTACCCCAGCCCTCCAGCTTGCCTTCCCTCTACCCCAGTCCCCCAGTTTGCCTTCCCTCTACCCCATATTCACAAATTTGGACAGTAACCCTTTAAACAGCCAAAAAGGACAGAGTTGTTTAAACCTATTCCAAAAAAGTGCTCCCTTTCAAGCAATACCTTGAGAATAGCAGCTGTTCCCTTCTGTACCTTTACTTCTGAGAGGTTTTTCAATAGTGATATGTGCTACACTTGCACACCTGTGTGTAGTTAAGAATATTATCTCATTGATTAAAAACTTTACACAAATGTTACTACGTTCTGGCATGAAACTCAATACTTAACATGATCTTACGTCAAAGTTTTAGCAAGTTTGTAATTCGAGACACATCCCACCCCCCCAAATCACAATTCAGAAAACAATCACTGTAATAATACACAATATAAAATGCTATAACCAATCATAAATATATTTAACAAGAGTCTTTGGTAATAGGTTCCCTCCCCCCAGGCACTCCAGCTTGCCTGGCCCTCTACCCTAGGTTCGTTCCTTCACTTCCCTCTACCCCAGGCACTGCAGCCTGCCCCCTCACCCCAGGCACTGCAGCTTGCCCCCTTCCCCCAGGCACTGCAGCTTGCCCCCTCCCCCAAGGCACTGCAGCTTGCCCCCTCCCCCAGGCACTGCAGCTTGCCCCCTCCCCCAGGCACTCCAGCTTGCCCCCTCCCCCCAGGCACTGCAGCTTGCCCCCTCCCCCAGGCACTACAGCTTGCCCCCTCCCCCCAGGCACTCCAGCTTGCCCCCTCCCCCAGGCACTCCAGCTTGCCCCCTCCCCCAGGCACTGCAGCTTGCCCCCTCCCCCAGGCACTGCTGCTTGCCCCCTCCCCAGGCACTGCAGCTTGCCCCCTCCCCCAGGCACTGCAGCTTGCCCCCTCCCCCCAGGCACTGCAGCTTGCCCCCTCCCCCCAGGCACTCCAGCTTCCTCCTCCCTCCAAGGCATTCTGGCTTAACTCCTAGTCCAGGATCACCCGCTGCAGGTGTGTGTGTGTATATATATATGTACGTACTTGTGTAGCGCATGCTGGTGTGTGCGTGTGCACGTATGTGTATGTGTGTGAGAGGTGTGCCCATTGTCCACCCTGCTAAAATGCTGACCCTAGCTCAATGTCGGTAATTCTAAGCAACTTCTGGACATCCATGGGATGATGCCTATTGCCTGGGCACAATAGTCGACATTTGCAACAATTCTAGTGTATACCAGGATGATGCCCACTGCCCCCTGTGTAGAATACTGGCCTTGGCTCAGTGGTGGTAAATCTGTGGTATCTAGAGGAAAGTGCCCATTGATGACACATAAGAAAATTCTGGTCCTCACAAAATAGTGGCACTCCTTGACAACTAGTGGGCATCCAAGGCAAGAGGCTCATTGTCCGCCCTTGGTAAAATTCTCTCCCTACTACGATGATGATATTTCTTGGCAACTTATTGGCATCCATGGCATGCTGCCCACCACGGCTAAAATCCTGGCCTGCCACAGTGGTGGTAAGTTCTGGCAGTTTATGGCATCCATTCCCCAAAATGTGTTGCCGTTCCTGGCATATTGTGTGCATCCATGGTTTGATAGTGTCTAACACTGAATGCTGGTCCCGGCAGAATGGTGGTCCTGGCAAATGGTGGTCCTGGCAGAATGCTGGTCCTGGCGGAATACTCGTCCTGGCAGAATGCTGGTCCTGGCAGAATGCTGGTCCTGGCAGATGGCGGTCCTGGCAGAATGGTGGTCCTGGCAGATGGTTGTCCTGGCAGAATGGTGGTCCTGGCAGATGGTGGTCCTGGCAGAATGCTGGTCCTGGCAGATTAGAACGGTGGTCCTGGCAGAATGCTGGTCCTGGCACAATGCTGGCCATTCCTGACATGCTATGCACACTCATGGCTCTGGAATTACTGTCCATGGCAGAAAGGTGGTCTTTGCTCCACGGTGGTAATTTTGAGCATACTGTGAGCATATATTGCGTAATGGCACCCACACTTCGTATAACGTTCACCTTGGCGCTACAGTAGTATTTCCTGATGTACTGTCGCCATCCATGACACGATGGTGGTTCTGGCAGTATTGGGATGAATTTTGAAATATTGTTGACATCCATCTGACAATAGAGTTAATTGTTGACATACTGCAGGCATCAATGGCACGTGGAGGAAGGTTCACACACACACACACACACACACCCACACACACACATACACATACCACACACACACATATACCACACACACACACACACACACACACACACACACAGACCAGGAAGAGCTCAGTTTACAGGAGATCTAATTTCTCTCACACATTCACTATATTCGAGACAGGCTGAAAAATATGTGAACCTCCCTCACACATGGAACCACTACACCAAAGGGAGTAGTGTTGACTTCTCTTACACAACGTTGTAAAATGCGGCAATTTTGAAGTGAGACCTTCAGTCTCTGATGGCTTTTTACCTAACAGCAGACTGCAAGCTTATAGTGCGAGGTCCATGCTTCTAAAGGAACTAGAACTACAAGTCCCAGATTGCATTGTGATGTTTTAAAACCCAGGGTTGCTGAATGTACCCATAATAGCATGGGCCACCTAGCAGCTATTGTCATTATGCTCACACATGATTGTTAGCACCAGGAGCTTGTTCCGCGCTGTAAAATCAGCACAAACGGCACCATGCTCTGCACCAGCGAGGGCTGCTTCTTTCTGCCGCTCACGTAGATTTTCTACTCGAGCTGCAGATTTTTCTATGCAAACAGTTGCCCCCAGGCGAGTGCCCGCGATGAGAAATCATGCCAGGACTCGTCCTAGCGCTTCATTTTCTTGCTCGCCAACATGGCGTTGGGGTGAGCCGCATGCAAGAAAAACTTGGTGATGTGGCTGTTGGCTGAGTTTTTCTGGAACGCCAGGCGGAGTGGGCAAAACTCCGCCAGCGGAGCAGAGTTTACCGCCCACCCCTAAAATAAATGAACATCCCGGTGGTAACTCTTGCGGCACATACATACCTCTCAATTCCCCCTCATTCGGAGACTGGCGCCCACCAGTGAACCATTTTCCCTCCCCCAAGGCAAGCAGAACATAATTTACTCACCCCCACCATGCAAGCGGCCCTCACCCTCTCAAACAAAATTCACCTTCACTGCATAATTGCACACCACGCCGTCTCCATCTGTGGCCTCTAGGCGCTACTGCCAGATAATGTCTGTTTCTTGTTACCCATCAACCTCGGAAGGGTCGAAGGTTGAGTGGAAGCTCCGGCGGTCAAGCCTTAGACCATGAGCTCAAACCAGGCTAGCGCTGCATGCGTTATAATGACCCACCAGGCACCCTTCTTGGCGCATACACCTTCATTAATCCTGCTTTGAGACACAACAGTTTGAGAGTTATGGCGTGCATGTTGGATTCTACAGTCATAAACACGCCGCCATTCTTCACACTTACTCAGTCCCCTTAATCCCCACGCTGTCACAACCGCTTGAAGGCACACAGTTGTCCAGGCACTAGAAGAGAGAAATAGATGGGGGGAGGTGAGGGCCTCACCGTGCATTTTTTGCCCAGCAGCTCAAAGACTTTGTCGTTCTCCTGGCTCAGCAGCAGGCAGGAGGGCACGTTATCCACCTGCCCGTTCCGGGGTCCCGACCTGTTGCCCCCCCGGCTCATCCTCCCTTCTCGGTGCGGCGGGTCCTACCCTGGGATCCGGGGCGTCGGTCGCGAGGCCTGGGCGCTGGAAGGGGACTTCCGCCGAGCAGCGACTGCTGCCTTCTCTTGCTGGTGAAGTCGTTCTGCTCGCACAGGAAGCGTCGGATAAACCACCAGGCTGAGCCCGGGGCCTCGTCACACCGAGGGCTCGCTGTGGTAACACCGAGAAGCCCTCTCTGCTTCCTCTCTCTAGCGCCCACTTCCCTTTCTCGCGCAAGAGCCGCTGCACGCCGCTGCACTCTAGTGACATGCTCGGAGTGTGCCCGGAGAGCATCTATGCAATCCCTCCACCCGCACCCCCCACTGGGCATGACAACAGGTGCATGTGTATTCAACATGTGTATATATATATGCATACATAACAGAAGCAGAACGACATCTGAATGACCCAATGTGTTACAGAAAGGCCTCATTTCAGGAACTTAAATCAATAAAGGATCAGGTTTTCAAAGAACTGGCACAGTGGAAGAGAGAAGGACTGATTAACAAACAGGAACATAACTTTCTTAGGAATGATCATCCAATGACTCCAACTCTATATTTTATTCCTAAGGTGCATAAGCGTTTAACTCCTATGCCTGGACGACCGATTATCTCGGCTCAAAAAAGCCTTCTCGAAGCCATGTCTAAATATGTGGGGCCTCATTTATGAAAAGTGACGCATCACTGCGTGAAAACAGTGATGCGTCACTTTTCACTGCGCCCTCCTTGCGACTCCAATGATGCGTCATATTTACAGTATGACGCATCATGTCGCAAGGAGTCACAGATACGTCAGTATTTCTGACGTATCTGTAGGCGCAAAAGTGACGCATTGCTGGAGTGCGTCACAAAAGTGACGCAACTCCAGCAATGTGTCCTTTCACATGTGGCAAGCCCCATGTGAAAGGGCCTGCGTCAGTCTTACGCCTGCTGTGAGGCAGGCGCAAGATATTGACGCATTTGCACCCTAGAAGTGGCGCAGTGAAATCTCATAGATTTCACTGCGTCACTTCTACGATGCTTACTTACTTGGGAACGCCCACCCTGCATACATTATACCTGACGCAGGTATAATGTAGCGCAGGGGTTTACAAAGTGACGCATCTACCTAGATGCGTCACTTCGTAAAAATGGCGCAACATGGCGCATGTTTTACGCCACTGGTGTGTCACAAAAAGTGACGCACCGGTGGCGCAAAAGTGACGCAGGGGCTCATAAATGAGCCCCGTGGACTTTTTTCTACACGAATATGTGGAAAATCTTCCATCATATATTAAGGACACAGGCCATTTCCTTAGTAAACTTAAAGAACTTACCTGGAATGAAAACGACCATTTTATAGCATGGATATATGCTCCCTTTACACTAGCATTAACCACCATGTTGGTTTGAATGCGGTAGAACAGTTTTTATCTAATAGAAGCATACAATTTTTTAAACATAATAATATGCTACTAAGAATGATTGAACTGTGCTTATATAATAACTTCTTTTTATTTAACAAGGAGATGTACCAGCAATTGTGTGGGGTGGCTATGGGGGCTTGTCTCTCCCCCAGCTATGCGTGTTTGCACATAGGCTGGTAGGAGGAACATGTCCTTGGGCAAACTCACGGGGAGCAGCTTGCCACCCACGTTATCAAATGGTGGCGATTTATTGATGATGTCTGCATAATTTGGCGTGGATCGAAAGAATCAGCACAAAATGTTGTTAATGCTATTAATGTCAATAACTTAAACCTTGAATTAACTGCCACCATAAGCAATGAGAGGGCTGATTTCCTAGATGTTAAAGTTTACATTGATGAGAACACCATTCAAACCAAACTACATAGAAGGGCAACAGCAGGGAACTCGATGCTGCATGCCAGCAGCTCCCACCCTAGACACCTTTTCAAAAGCATCCCATATGGGGAGTTTTTACGAATTAAAAGAATTTGTAGCACCAACACTGATCTTACACAATGTCTAGCAGATTCGGCACAAAGATTTCAGGCTCGGGGATATAAAGCCAAGGACCTGCAAATAGCTTTAACTAAAGTAAACATCGTTAGTAGAGAAACTGCCCTACCTAGTATCATCAGCAATTCTGAAAATGAGGGAGAGAGAAATTCACATAATGAAAAGAATGCGGTTTGATTAATAACTACATATAGCTGCCATGAAAAACAAGTCACAAGCATTATTAAGAAAAATTGGTCCATACTGAGAGGTGACATCACTCTCGCCCCAATACTGAATGAAACACCAGCCATCACTTTTAGAAGGGCACCCTCCATGAGGGATGCGCTTGTTAAAACTAGTCCGGAAGTAAGTACTACGGGGCATTGGCTATCTAACAAGACAGGATTCTATAAATGCAGCTCCTGCAGGGTGTGCAGGTTTGGGGTGAACAAACAGGAGTATATGGATGCATTTGCATGCATCCTTGTAAAATCAAGGGGATGTACACGTGCAAAACTGAGTTTGCGGTGTACATCCTTGAATGTTCATGCCACCTCCAATACGTAGGCAGCACTAAACTGCAAGTCTTTAATCGCATTTTACAACACTTGTGTGCGATTGTAAACTCAGACCCCAGCTATCCGGTTGCAAGGCATTTCAAGCTTGTACATCATAATAACCTAAACGATCTATGTTATTTTGTGATAGATGCAGTAACTAGGTCATTAAGAGGTGGTAACAGAGAAAAGAGACTACAGCAGTTAGAAATCCAGTACATCTTAAAACTTGATACAAAGATGCCGAATGGCCTAAACACTGGAGAGGAATTGCATAATGTTTTATAACTAAGTCTATAAATTGGCTAATCAACAGCTATTTCAAGTTATGTATCTGCGAGTCACGCTTAGATCCCTGCAATGTATTGCTGCACCCATTACCCATTGTTGCTATTTACAGGAAATGAGGTTTTACATTGTTTACATCTTTTTAGCTTGATTGATTTTAGCCGGATTTTAGCCTTATTTTTACCGTGTTTTACCTGTTTTACTGGTTTTACTCGGTGTCTTTGGGGTTTTTATTTGGCAGTTTTAATCGAGTCTATGGAGGTGTTTACATTTGAATTTATTTGATCTTAATAAGTTGTTGTATATCATAGTAATTTGCTACTGATTGATCCATCTTCAATATGCGTATTTGCACTGCTTATCGTTGCACAGTGATTTGAATTGGAATTTGCTAATTAAATTGATGATATGTACAGAAAATGTTTGTTAAATGATCTCTGCAATTGGCTTATTACATTTATGCACTTATATTTTGCATTTTGCATTTTGCACTTTACATTATGGAATCAGGGTCTTAACATTTGTCCAGCCACCCATTTGCAATTGTTATTATTATTTTTCAGTAATTGGATCAACTATGAGTTAATAGTTGGTCCGGATTTACTTTTATCATGAGCACCTTTTTTAAGCACTTTTCGCACTTGTTTTGCACAAAATGTGCACTTTGCACTTTACAGAGTGTCACGTTGCTGACAATTGATACTACCGTGCGATTGGGCACTTGCCCTGTATTTCGATTATGCAATGTTTAGTATTCATATTATCGGTAGTGCGTGTGTGTGTGTGTATATATGAATTTATTTGCAGTGAATAATGCAATTATTTATATGTATTTATATATAAATTGATACAATATTAGCATACAATATAAGGCACATGAATGTGACTAAGCAGTAGTCTGTTGTTCAGCTTCACTATGTGAGTGGGAGGGACTGCTCTCAAGGTGTTGCTATATATTAATGTCATTGGGTCCTGACACGTCATGTGATCAAGACCGGGGAAACTCGGTCGAAACGTGTCATGCTGCTGAAATCTACACTAAAGCACTGGATAAATTAATGTACCTGGTGGTCCGTATCTGATTTTCCGCTAAATGAGGAAGGTTCGTCAGGATTGTGGCTTCAATATATATATATATATATATATATATATATATATATTACCTACTGGCGGTCGCCAGTAGGTAGTTATAGTTAGGACCGAGTTTCCATAGGAAATCTCAAAATTCTATTTTGAATAACTTTGGCGCCGGTTGACGAATCTTTGCAAAATTTTCAAAACTAATGGGGCGCTCTGCTCCGCTCCTACCCTGAAAGTTTCGGGGTGATTCATCAAGCGGGGGCCAAGAAAAAAGGGGGGTCCCAAAACACGTTTTCCCCATGCATTTTTCCATAGGGACTTTAGTCGCAGCTACAGCCCGAACGGCTGAACAGAATTATGTGAAATTTGGCAGAGAGGTAGCCATAAGGTCCATGAAGTGCCTTTTGCAGGTTTGGTGTAAATCTGTTCAGTATTTCCTGAGAAATTAGCATTTAAATCAATATATATACTGTAAGCGCGCAGCGTGCGCGCACTGAGCAAGTCCTGTGCGTGCACCTTGCCGTGCGCGAGCGCACTTCTAATTGGTTGTTAGATGTCAGTAAACATTCGAATCGGTGGAAATCAGGAAGCGGCGGCCGCCATTTTGTCTCTCGCATAAAGAGGGGGTGAGAAACAAAGGGGGAGAACTTGAAAAGGGGGCAGAGTGGGGAGATATTGACCCACTAGGCATTGTAAGGGGGTCACAATAGGACCTTGTAGGGCAAAAAAAAAGATTGATATTTTGATAAAAAATATTGCCGAGTGCGCGCACCCAGCGCGCACCCGAAAATTTTTTAAAAACAAAAAAATTCGCAATTAAGTAAAAAGATATAAGGTGGCTCTAAAAAGAGCCCTTGTGTTTATTGTGTGTTTTTCGGTACCTACAAGTAAGTACCGATGCAGAGTCTAAAGTTCAAGAGGAAGACTCTGTTGCCTTCATCAGTGAAGTGTACACCATCTCCTCTATAAATGTCTTGCATGTTGTAACGCAAGTTGTTGTGGTATATAGAACCCATACCAAAGTCTCTGTGGAAAGCAGAAATAGATTTGTTGACGTGCTTCCTTGCTTTGTCAATCTGCGGACAATGTTGGTTGGACCAGTTCCACTTTTGCCTTTGGCATATGTTAGAATATACAAAGGCAGTTTGTGGAAAAAGTGACATCAATTGCACAAAGGTGTCCTTAATAAGCATTTCCAGACCTACCCCAGTTAAAGTGCCTAGGTCATTTCCACCACAGTGCACAATAATAAGGTTAGGCTGTGGGAGATGTAGAAAGGTTTTCACCAAAGGCATTAATTGGTGCCACTTTAACCCTCTCTGACCAATCCATTTAATGTCTACATTTGGCAAAGCAAGGTCTCTCACCATACCTATTTTTTCTGCAATTTTTTCACTCCAGAAGACATAGCTGTGACCTACAATCCACACTGTGAACATCTTCCAAGGAGATCTGGATGCACTCAGGAGGTGTCTTTCAGTAGAAAGGCAATATGAAATGAAAGACAGTTGAAAAATGGGGGCACACATAGTTTTTTTTATAAAAAGAACTCATTGGCTGTTTGAAACCATTCTACACTAAAAACTAGGCTGTATGTTTAAATTTTAAAAAGCATGTTTTGTATTGGTACAGAAAAATGTGTTACCAAAGAACATTACTATGGATTGGCTGTTAGGTTTGAAAAGTCAAGCACTCTTGCTCTTTGGATATGAAACATTGTCTGCTGAACTTCTGACCTCTCTCCTCACAGCAGTGTTCCATGACCTGTTGCTATGGTAGCAGGCAGGAGACAAGTTGGGGGAAGGGTACATTTGGAAAGGGGTTCAAGTTTTCAACCAATAGAAATGTGTGATTTCATTTGAAAAAAAGTGGGAAGCACTGAGATTTGAAATTAACATGTATATGTGTGAAAAAAGAGAGGGAAACATTGCCATTTACTGGTTCTGCAGAGAGGAGAGAGGTGTAGAGCTCTGATATTGAACACATGTAGTAGTCATGTTGATTCAGAAAGGTTCATATTTTTACCATTACCAGAGAGTAAATCAGTGACTTTTAGTAAATTAGTTAAAGATGCCAATCACAACATGTTCTGAATGCAAATCTGACATGTTTTCCGCGTTATTTTTACAGAAATATGGTCAGTATGTAATTTTAATGATGCAACGTTGTAGAGCTGATGGTTCAAAATTGGAAACTTTAATAAGGAAGTTTACAGGACAACAATTATCAATTTCTGGAAAAACTTTTGTTACAGTTGCAATAATTTTTCATGAAGGACCTACTGTAACTTCTGGACATTGCACAGTTTATCTTAAATGTGAAAAAGGCTGGACACTGTGTAATGATTCCCAATTGATTGTCAAGCAACGTTTGCCTTATGATTTACCCAATTCTTATTTAATTTTTCTGAAACCTAAATTTTGAAAACTAAAAACTGCATCTGAACAAAGCATTTTTTGTAATTTTAAAGGATTATAATTGAAGATATCACTTAAAAAGGATTTTGAAATTACTATTTGGCCTAAAGGAAAAGTAATAAAAACAATTGTGGACTCCTTTGACAGAAATTATTTTGGCATGTGTGCTTTTGCGACAAGGTTTAAAGACGGTATGTCTAGAAAATTTTTATTCATCTAGAAAAGTACTTGTAATATATATGTAATATTTCTAACAGGGTATATTTTAGTGAGGAAAGTTTTAGGGCTTTTTTTAAACAATCTTTCAGATTGTTTTTTTTTTGCCCGCTGTTAAATGATGAATACAATTGTTTTCACTATTTTAAGTGAAAAATAAAAAATTCTGAAAACAGCAAAAAAAGGGCAAAAAATGCTTTGTAAAATATGTAAAAACATGTAATGCTTTTTGTAATGTATGATTGAATATTAATACTTTTTTCTTTTTTTGCAGAACTGGAAAGAAAAAAAAAAAATTCTGTTCCCTTGCAAAATACTTTAAAATTTTTTTTTTCAAAATGTTTTATTTTTTTAAAAAAATAAGTGAAAAATATTAGTATTACTCAATCCTCCCTTTTCATGCTTCCATTTCTTCACCTCTTTTTGTACATTACATTTTTAAAAAAATGGGGTTTAGTTGTTAAGTGGCTCTTAAAAGAGCCCTTGAGTTAATGGAGGGAAACAGGAAGAGAAAAACGAAAAAAAAGAAAAAACATCTATGGCCTACTGCACTCATGGGCATCAAATTTTCTCTGAATGAGATCAAGACTGGTCTCACACACAGAAATAAGTTTACCGCAATCAGTGCAGCGTGTGGACAACCTCGCAAAACAAGGTGGTCCAAAACGAGGTGTGGAAGAAGGCAAAGGCACCACTGCAGAAGAAGTGCTCGGCTGAGCTGCCGAAGATGTGCTCGGCTGAGCTGCTGCAGACGTCGTCGGTTGAGCAGGTGGAGGGTTTGCTACAGAAGCTCGACGAAAAGTCACTGGATGCATTTTGTCAACATGCCTCAACATAGTGTGAATGCTAAAAGAATACTTCTTGTTAGGATTCCCACGTGACAAGACTTTTTGACAAAGTACACATGTAACTTTAGGTGCATTTACCTTTTTTTGTCCCTCTGGAAAAGTGAAAAACTGCCATATAAAGCTGTCTTTCTGCTTCCTGCTCCTCTGCCTCTCAAGAGTGTCCTGGTCACTGTCTGAAGATGGTTGCTGTTCAGCCATTGTCTCTCAACAACAAAATAGCTCCTTCTCCAAAGGAATCAGAACTAATAATGAGGGGAGTAGGTGTGGTTTGGGAAGAATCTGGAACTGAAAGTACTTCAAACCAATCAAAAGTGATGATTCTTGATCACATGACTTGCCATGAGGGGATTGGGTGTGGTGTTGAAACAATCAGAAACTGAAAGTAATGATAACCAATAAGAAGTGTTGTTTTATTATGCATATAACCCGAGGTGCGCGCACTGCGCAAGCTCCGAGTGCGCACCTCGTGATTACACATGCGCGAATGCGTAGGTGCGCATGTGCATATGTCATATGCGCGTACGTAGCGCGCATACGTTGAACACGCGTATACGCGAACGTTATTGCGCGTAATTTAAGCGCATGCGGAAGTAAACCGCGTGGAGCGCGTAGGACGCACTCACGCATGCGTACGTACGTACGCATACGTACTGGGTGTGCGCTCCCAGCGCGCACTATGACGTATATATGCGTACGTAAATAACGTACGACGGTATTCATAAAAAACTTACGAAATTGTACTAGGAGCGCGCTCAGAGCGCGCACCCCAAGAATTTATATAAAAAAAAAAGTGGAGAAAAATTAATTGCAAAAATTAAAAAAACTGTTCAACTTTATCCTATTTGAAATTTTTTTTAAAAAGCAAAAACAAATAAAAGGATACAGATAATATATAAATAGATACATAGGAATTTTATTTGTAAAATAATTTTTTTTTTTAAATTAAATAATTAAAAAATTAGCATTAAAAAAACTGTACAAATTCACTGAAAAAACCAAAGGTTTCACACATGTTATAGTTAGGAATTAGCATTTAAAAAACCTTGCAAATTCACTGAAAAAACCATAGGTTTCACACATGTTATAGTTAGCTGGACATTTCTCTCATACAAAACCAATGAAATTCCCCCATTATAGTTAGTTCAGCTAACTATAACTCGCGCGCCCGCAATGCACTGCTGATGACGTCACATATTACATCACTCATGACATGGTCAGTGACATCACTCATGACATCACTGATGACATCATCCTTGTGATAGAGTGGCAGACCTCCTCTCCCCCTAATATAACCTTTCATACACACATTCAAAAATAGAAATTAAAATTTTCAAAACAATGGACATACCAATACCAGTTACAACAACCTATTCAGTAATTGTAAGATCCACATACACATCCACTCATTCACCAACAGTCCTATACAGTCACTCATACATGCACTCACTCATCATATGTATTCATACACCTATACATTCTGTTACACAACGCCACTCATCCATAAAGTTACTCACACACGTAGTCACTCATGCTAATAAAGAATCAAACATCCGTTTACCTGCATATTCAGTTATACACACACCACCACACTTACTTCTACAGAAACTTACACATACTTAGGGGCATATGCATCAACCAAACTAATACCGATTCCTTAATAGCGAAAAATAAGTAATCGCCATTAAGGAATCGGTAATTGGCATGCATCAACAGATTCGGTGAAATTTAGCGATTCCTTAAAAAATCGCTAAATTTACCGATTCCTTAATAGCGGGGCACGCAAACGGCCTCACTAGCAAATAGCGAGTTCGGTAATACCGATTTGGCTAATAGCGAGTTCGGTAATACCGAGTTAGCTATTACCGAATCGGTAATAGCGAAATCGCAAATTGCCGCGTCGCTCCGGGAACGGGCTGATGACATCACCAACCAGGAAATACTGCTGCCCCACCCACATAGCCTCGACAGAGGAGCAGACAGGAGCTGGAAAGAAGGACAGGCTGTGCAGAGTGAGGCCACACAGATTCTGCCATTCACATCAGACATCCATCATGTCGCAGGAAGTGCCATCCAGCGCAGAATCTGCACGCAAGCGCAAGAAGAAGTTTTCGGACAGGGAGCTGGAGTACCTCATCGAGGGAGTGTCCAGCAAACACGACCGCCTCTTTGGCAAGCTGTCCCTCAAGGTGCCTGAGACAGAGAAGCGGCGCATCTGGCAGCGCATCCGTGAGAGGGTCAATGCGGTTGGCGTCACTACCCGCAGCATCGACGACCTTAAAAAACGGTGGTATGACCTGCGGAAGCACGCCAAAGAGAGGATTGCTGAGAGGCTCCGGGAGGCAAGAAGGACTGGAGGCGGAACAACCACTGCACCATCCAACACAGCCCTGGAGGACCTTGTGGAAGGGACGATAGAGCGGGAAGCCGTCGTGGGGGTGACCCAGATGGACACGTCCGGCGCAGCCACAAGTGCCCAAGGTAAGATGCATGCCTGTGCCACACCCAGCATAGCGTAAATCCATACCCATGCCCCCAGCCCAATCTCACTGTGTCTGCAGCTCTGGCACAGACAGCTCCACACATGACACTACTGCATCTTGGGAGTTGTAGTCTAGTCAGCCCAGAGTGCATGTACAGGCGTAAATCCTATGAGCATACACCACATATTTTGTACATGGCTGTAGACTGATCATTTGTTGGACCACAGAGGGACATTAATGGGTACAACACTATGTAGGTGTAATCATCCCACTAATCATGCACTGTTTCACACACAGATGCATCACCTGGGGACTCTGACGACAGCGACCAGCTGATCATTTCTGAGACACCCGTGGAGTCAGACCAGGAGACAGCGCAGGATGCGCACGCACCGCCAACACCTGCCACCCCACCAGCACCACCTCCACCAGCGCCACAATCAACGGCACCAGCACCAGTGCCACAAGCCAAGGCACCAGCACCTGCGCCACAAGCAACGGCACCAGCAAAACAGCCTGCAGCTAGTACAGCCACAATACCGCAGAGGCACAGGCACCAAGTTGCGCCCTTACAGGAGATGGCAACCCCCCCCGCAATTGGCACCCACGCAGCGCACATCCACACCACCTGCTGCACCACCTGGAGGCTCAAGACACGCACGGCGTCACAGGGCCCGTCGCAGTTCCGTCTCCTCAGCAGACCAGGATGTCCCAACAACCTCTGCAATCGAGGAGAGGATGCTGCGTACACAGAACCTGCAGGGAAGACATGTGGCTAGCATCAGCTGCAATATCGTGCGCCTAGCGAGGGAGATGCGCGCCATGACTGCAGCAGTCACCGACATGGGCTCCGCGGTCAGGGACATGGGCACGGCGGTCAGGGACCAGACCACTGCGGTTGCTGATGGCAATGCTCAGCTCAGGGAGGAGGTACGTGAGCTCACCCGTGCCATCAGGGAGGGCCATGAGTCCCAGAGGAGGAGTAACCGGCAGCTAATGTTGCGTTCCGCCGCCGCTACCAAGGCCATACAACGGCACAGCAACTGCACCGCTGTGTTGGCACGCCGCACAGTCTCCCTGCAGGTGGACCTTGGACACTTCTGCGGTGATGTGGTCAAGTCACTGGGACACATCACCACTGCTGTGGAACAACTTCAGAGCAGCACATGCAGTGCTGCAGCATTGGGAGGGGATGACACCAGTGAGGCTGCCTCCAGTGTCAGCAGCGTGTCACTGGCAGAGGCCAGCACAAGGCGCCGCAGTTCGCGTGCCTCCACGGGGACAGGCCGTGGTGAGGCTTTGGATGCACCTGAGCGGAGGCTTGGTGTACGTGGCAAGCGCCACTAGAAATTTGGACATGCTGCAGGTCCATGGTGGAGCAACCATGGCCATCCAATTATTGTGTTTGCACAGGCCTGACTTTAAGGAACCTTTTATTTACATGTATGCAATCGGAGCATGATTCACAATGCTAGTTCTGTTGCACAATCCTCAGTGCTACTGTGCATTAAACAGTTGCACCCAACACCAACTTGTAATGTCTCATTTTACCCAGGGTCAAAAATGATTTTGCATTATGTATGTCCGCCTCTTATGGCCCTCTGCTGTGTTTGGGATGTGTGCCGGTCGTCGTTGGGCGGGTGGTTGGTCAGCCTGGTGGTCGTCATCCCTGTCCACCTCCATGGGTATCCCCCTTCTGGTGGCAATGTTGTGCAGCATTGCACATACAGCAATTATTCGACAGCATGTGTCTGGTTGGTATAGCATGGCGCCGCCAGTCTTGTGGAGGATACGGAAGCGGCTCTTGAGAATCCCAAAAGTCCGCTCTATCACATTCCTCGTGCTGATGTGTGCAGCGTTGTAGCGATGTTCCTGCGGGGTTGCTGGATTTAGGTATGGGGTGAGTATGTATTCCTGCAGGGCGTAAGCACTGTCACCTAGAAGATAGAAGCATAGACTTAGCATTGGTGATGTACATACATGTGTGGTGTTGGTGTGGGGAAGCGTATTTCTACGTACCTAACAGGAGTCCCTCTCCGAATTCTCCATTGATTAGTCGCCTGTGCATTCCACTGTTGCGGAAGATGTATGAGTCGTGTGTGCTCCCTGGGAATTGTGCCACTAGGTCCGTTATGATGTTGTTGGCATCGCACACAACCTGCATGTTGATCGAGTGGTATGACTTGCGGTTCCGGAATAGGTACTCATTTGCTGACGGAGGACATATGGGGATATGCGTGCAGTCGATGCATCCAATCACATGTGGAAATTGTGCCACCTGGTAGAATGCCTGTTTGGTGCGGTCCAACTGCTGTGGGGTTGTGGGGAAGCTGATGTGTGTGTGGAGCATTTTCAGCATGGCATCTAGGAATTTCTTGAAGAAGCGTGACAGTGCGCTTTGCGAAACACCTCCGGCCACCGCAATTACCCCCTGGAAACTCCCTGAGGCCAGTAGGTGCAGGCTGCATAGGACCTGAACGTGCGCAGGGATAGCATTTGTCCTGTGTGTCTGGTGCTGCAGTAATGGTTCCAGGTCTGCAATCAGGCGCATGATCATAGCGCGATTGAGGCGATACTTCTGGTACACCTCGTCCTCATTCTGGCCGAGCAAGGTTATGCGCAGTCTGAACACTCGCTCCTGGACCCTTCTCCTGCGCTGTCCTGCTGCATTGATCCGCATCCTCCTTGCAAGCACGTAGAGGGCAGCCATTTTGTGGGAGCCAACAGGGTCTCCTGGGCCACATTTAAGGGTTTAGTGATTGCCTCAATCATTTGCACATGTAGGAAGAATTTATCCTCATCTTTTTTTTTTTTTTGTAACTTTACCTCCAGGTTTTGATTCCCCTTATTTAGCTCTGGCAAAATAGCGATTTTGGGGATTTTCGTTATTAGCGAGTTTTGTTGCATTGGGGTGCGATTCGTTATTTGCTATTGGCAATTTCCGGGAGCTAATAGTGATTTCGGTAATTGCTAATTCGGTATATAGCGAATCGGTAAATTAGCATTTTGGGTATTAGCGATTCGGTATGTTCGAGGTTATTTATTTAGCGAATCGTTATTTGCTCGGGTTTTGGGTTGATGCATTGGGATTGGGTATTTTTCACGCAATACCGGGAGCTATTAACGAATCGGTATTTTACCGACTGGATTTTGGCTTGATGCATAAGGGTGTTAGTCTTTTAAACAATCACTTATAGAAACACATACTTATTCATACAGGAACTCTTTCAATCTCTCACTCTCACATATACTCACTTATATACACCAATAGTCACATATACTAGTTTAAAACATATGTAGTTACTCATAGAGACACTATTGAGACAGTCATTCACTCACTAACACACCCATGCACACACTCATCCACCCATACAGTCCTGCACACATGCTGTCTTCAACACATACAAACAGTGAGTCACTCATTCATGCACCTATGCACTATGTAATACCCCCACCGAACCATACAGACATCAGACACTCATACTGATACTCAAAAAATCAACTAATAACCTATATAGACACTCATGTAGCTACTCACCAACCCATGCAGCCACTTATACACAAAGTGAGAGACTGATACAGATATTTACATATTTAAACATTACTCACTAAGATACACTTAATCAGTCAGTAATACAATCAATTTTTCAAAAACAAATCATCCATTTAGACATTTATATACCCATTTATTCTTCCATCGACCTTGAGATATACGTATATAAAACATATATAATTTTCAGAAAAACACACATTCACTGGATGATGTCATCAGTGATGTCATTTGAGATGTCATCAGTGATGTCATGAGTGATGTCACTGACCATGTCATGAGTGATGTAATATGTGACGTCATCAGCAGTGCATTGCGGGCGCGCGAGTTATAGTTAGCTGAACTAACTATAACGGGAGAATTTCAATGGTTTTGTATGAGAGAAATGTCCAGCTAACTATAACATGTGTGAAACCTATGGTTTTTTCAGTGAATATATATATATTCATCACCAATTTCCAACAGGATTTAGCAACGCACTCCACGGACTCTCTTTCTTCAAACCATTTCATTTATTAAGGGCAGACCGGTTTCGGCTTTCGCCTTCATCAATGCCTCATTTGCATGTCATTCACAAAGCCCCCATTTAAATATCCATGTGTATTATCCTATTGGTCAGGAAAAATACGGAGAGTGATGACGGACTTCAATGCAGATAGTCTTATTTGATTAATGTTCCGTCTTCCATATTAGCATGTTTGATCTTAGTTCACTCTAAGTGAGAAAGTCTGCATGTTTAAACAGGTCCATTATAGTAATGTATTTTCCTGTAAGCACAAGCATGTTCACGTATTGTAAATCACCACGCTGGGTTTCACTCACCATGGGGGCTGTTTGAAAATCATTCCTCGCCCTGCCGTTCTCCACCTAAGCACAGGGGTAAGTTCACAGCTATCAGTTTGGTAACCAAATTGCTCCATTTATTGTAAACGGCGACTCAGTGTCGATGAGGATTACCTTCCTGGTAAGTGGCGGCGGTTCTGGCAGGCATTTACATACTCGTCACCAAATGCCACTTCCTGCCGAACAACTTGCGAGCGGGTGTCGTTGGTGCGATAGTGGCTTTCACGCATAAATATTCATCACCAATTTCCAACAGGATTTAGCAACGCACTCCACGGACTCTCTTTCTTCAAACCATTTCATTTATTAAGGGCAGACCGGTTTCGGCTTTCCGCCTTCATCAATGCCTCATTTGTATGTCATTCACAAAGCCCCCATTTAAATATCCATGTGTATTATCCTATTGGTCAGGAAAAATACGGAGAGTGATGACGGACTTCAATGCAGATAGTCTTATTTGATTAATGTTCCGTCTTCCATATTAGCATGTTTGATCTTAGTACACTCTAAGTGAGAAAGTCTGCATGTTTAAACAGGTCCATTATAGTAATGTATTTTCCTGTAAGCACGAGCATGTTCACGTATTGTAAATCACCACGCTGGGTTTCACTCACCATGGGGGCTGTTTGAAAATCATTCCTCGCCCTGCCGTTCTCCACAAGCATAGGGGTAAGTTCACAGCTAGCAGTTTGGTAACCAAATTGCTCCATTTATTGTAAACGGCGACTCAGTGTCGATGAGGATCACCTTCCTGGTAAGTGGCGGCGGTTCTGGCAGGCATTTACATACTCGTCACCAAATGCCACTTCCTGCCGAACAACTTGCGAGCGGGTGTCGTTGGCGCGATAGTGGCTTTCACGCATAAATATTCATCACCAATTTCCAACAGGATTTAGCAACACACTCCACGGACTCTCTTTCTTCAAACCATTTCATTTATTAAGGGCAGACCGGTTTCGGCTTTCCGCCTTCATCAATGCCTCATTTGCATGTCATTCACAAAGCCCCCATTTAAATATCCAGGTGTATTATCCTATTGGTAAGGAAAAATACGGAGAGTGATGACGGACTTCAATGCAGATAGTCTTATTTGATTAATGTTCCGTCTTCCATATTAGCATGTTTGATCTTAGTACACTCTAAGTGAGAAAGTCTGCATGTTTAAACAGGTCCGAAACCGGTCTGCCCTTAATAAATGAAATGGTTTGAAGAAAGAGAGTCCGTGGAGTGCGTTGCTAAATCCTGTTGGAAATTGGTGATGAATATTTATGCGTGAAAGCCACTATCGTCGCCAGTAGATAGTTATAGTTACAACCTAGTTTCCATAGGAAATCTCAAAATTCTATTTTGAATAACTTTGGCGCCGGTTGACGAATCCCCGCGAAATTTTCAAAACTAATGGGGCGCCCCGCTCAGCTCCTACCCTGAAAGTCTCGGGGTGATTCGTCAAGCGGGGGCCGAGAAAAAGGGGGGTCCCAAAACGCGTTTTCCCCATGCATTTTTCCATAGGACCTTTAGTCGCAGCTACAGCCCGAACGGCTGAACAGAATTACGTGAAATTTGGCAGAGAGGTAGCCATAAGGTCAAAGAAGTGCCTTTTGCAGGTCTGGTGTAAATCTGTTCAGTATTTCCTGAGAAAATAGCATTTAAAAGCATATCAATATCTATACGCACGCACCGTGCGCGCACTGTGCGCGCACAAGCGCAATTCTGATTGGTTGTTAGATGTCGGTAAACATTCGAATCGGTCGAAACCAGGAAGTGTCGGCCGCCATTTTGTCTCTCGCAGTCTGAGGGGGTGAAAAAAAAGGTGGAGAACATGAAAAGGGGGCAGAGTGGACAGTTCCTGACCCCCTAGCCTTGGTCACGGGGTCACAGAAGGACCCCCAAGGGAGAAATTTTTTTTAAAAATTTTTTTTTAAATCGCGAGGTGCGTGCATCGTGCGCTCACATCACGCACTGCGAACTGTGGGTGCTCGATGCGCGAAGCGCACCAAGCGCCCAGAGCGCGCGCACGGTACGCGAAGCGCTCCGTGCGCGCACGGTGCGCGCACCTCGCGATTTAAAAAAAATAAATAAATTTCACGGTGCGTGCACGGTGAAAAACCTGAAAAAAATAATAAATGCATAACTTAGCATTTAAAAAACCATACAAATTCACTGAAAAAACCATAGGTTTCACACACGTTAAAGTTACGAATTAGCATTTAAAAAACCTTGCAAATTCACTTAAAAAACCATAGGTTTCACACATGTTATAGTTAGCTGGACATTTCACTCGTAAAAAACAAATGAAATTCCCCCGTTATAGTTAGTGCAGGCAACTATAACTCACGCGACCGCAATCCTCTGCTGATGACGTCAGATATTACATCACTGATGACATATGTGTCTTTATGAAAAATAAATATTTGTAATATATGTATAGCTAAAGATTAATGGAAGAAGACATGGGTAAATAAGTGTCTAAATACAGTGATGTAATATCTGACGTCATCAGCAGAGGATTGCGGTCGCGTGAGTTATAGTTGCCTGCACTAACTATAACGGGGGAATTTCATTGGTTTTTTTACGAGTGAAATGTCCAGCTACCTATAACATGTGTGAAACCTATGGTTTTTTAAGTGAATTTGCAAGGTTTTTTAAATGCTAATTCGTAACTATAACGTGTGTGAAACCTATGGTTTTTTCAGTGAATATATATATATATATATATACACATACATAGATAGATATAGATATAGATAGATATATATATAGATATATATATAGATATATATATATATTGTATTACAAACGACCTTCGTTTAGAGACACACTCGAAACCAGCCCATTGACGGCACCAGGCTCCTCTTTTGTCGGACATTTAAAGTCAAGCCTAACGCGTTTCGGAGCGAGGCTGCCCCTTGATCACAGGCAGTTCAAAATGAGGGCGCAAACAAACAAGGAGGCATTGTTACCAGCACGTCATTTATTTCGCCCTCCAGTGGGCGGCAGATGAATTAGCCATTATTGCATGCTGGTACTCGTAGTAGTACTGTCCTTTAGTAGGTTACTTGCCCCCTTTCTTATAGTTATTTCCCTCAGTGGGTTTTGCGGTACCAGCATGCAATAATGGCTAATTCATCTGCTTTGTATGTGCTCTCATTTTGAACTGCCTGTGACCAAGGAGCAGCCACACTCCGAAGCGCATTAGGATTGTCTTTAAATGTACGACAAAAGAGGAGCCTGGTGCCGTCAATGGGCTGGTTTCGAGTGCGTCTCTATACGGAGGTCGTTTGGAATACAAAATTATATGCGGCAGACCGAGCCGTGGAGACTACACCACCTGTGGATAATATGGGGACCATGGAGACGTAGAACTCTGTGAAGTCTCCAGCCAGTGTTACCAGCCAAAAGGGAAAAAAACACTTAATACGGCGACCCTTTGAATCTGAAGCCCACTGGAGGGCTATGAACAATATCAATAATGTAAATGAGACCGCCAAACCCACTGAGGAAAATAACTATATGCAAGGGGGCAAGTAACCTACAAAAGGACAGTACGACTACGAGTACCAGCATGCAATAATGGCTAATTCATCTGCCACCCACTGGAGGGCGAAATAAATGACGTGCTAGTAACAATGCCTCCTTGTTTGTTTGCGCTCTCATTTTGAACTGCCTGTGATCAAGGGGCAGCCACGCTCTGAAACGCGTTAGGCTTGACTTTAAATGTCTGACAAAAGAGGAGCCTAGTGCCGTCAATGGGCTGGTTTCGAGTGCGTCTCTAAACGGAGGTCGTTTGAAATACAAAATGATATGCGGCAGACCGCACCGCGGAGACTGTGTAGAAGTGGACCTCAGCTAGGCCTACCAGTGCAAGGGGTTCGCCCTTCTCTGCACAGAGTCCTCAGACCAATAGGAAGAAGTTGGCACAGAAACTGGAATAGAAAATACAAAGTTTAAAAAAACCTCATGAGGTGGAACTACATTCACACAGCACCCTTCGGTATTGAGTGAAGTAGCACACTGAACAGAAAGAGCATGATCCTTTTATACCCACACAGGGGCTGAAAAAAGGCGGTACAAGTACACATGATAAGAGTTATGCACATAGATGGTCATACAGAAACTGCACAGTCGACAAGTAGGAGGAGTTAACAGTTTGCCAATGCTAGTAAACACATCCTGACAGTTACATACTACTAACAGCTGTAAACTCAACTGGGCATGTGCGAAGGTAGAAGATACTAAATATAGTTTGTTTCTAGGCAGATTACAAGAGCAGTTAACACTAAAGGAGGACAAAGCACATGGTGAGCACATGGCAAACAAAATGGCTGCCAGAAATACAAAATGGATTCCAGAAAATGGACAAGATAGCCTCTAAATACCAGATGGATTCCGCTAATGCTAATCCAATCGCAGCCAATTTACAACAGATGACCCTTTTAGCATTAGCTGAAGACATCTGTTCCTCTGGGGTAATCTAAATGTGCATCCCGTACATCTATTAGCATTATTTCGGCCACTTCTTTATTCAACATTTGTTGGGCCTTTGTCTCTGCAATATTCCTTTTGACAGGTATACAGACAGAAATGCAAATGGAGCAAAGCATTGGACCACATTGGATACATACACAGCATGTAAAAAGTATCGTAATAATTGTACACAGGATAGTTAGTAACTTCCAGCCCCAAGCAGAAATGAGAGTCCAAAACCATCCAGCCAAAGTCCAAGTACCAGTCTCTGGATGAATTTCTGCAGCAATCTTATGCAGCTTTGATATTGCGTCATATACTGAAGGTGAGTGATCCGGTATGTAACGACCATGTGGTGCGGGAGCACCCGTCCTGCGGCCTGGTGAGGGTCCGGGTGCCCGTGACGGGGTCCATCGGGCCAAGGGAGGCTCCTCAGACCTGGCTGGAATCAGAAGCAGGGACCGGGCCAGGTGGGTGTGTGGCTGGCTAAGTCTTTTCCTTGCGGAAGTAGGAGTTTGGTACGCAACAGCTGCTACCGATGATGCAACATGCACCACCTCGATCAGCCAGAACCACATCTAGGACCATTCGGTTCTGGAGAGCTACAATCCTTGCAATTTGCAGCTCCTCCGTAATGTTCCCAAGTGCCATAGCTGTCTGATTGGTAACAGCTTCCACAACTCTAGTTAATCGTCTTACTTTCCTACTGTTTAATGCAGCACCCACAAAGGAGAACAAACCTAAATTAAAATTGACATATTGTTGCAGAGTGGTATCAGTTTGGTCTACTTCGTCAGTACTTATTGTCCTCTTGTATCTATTTCTAGAGATATCGTTACATCATTTAAGGTCCCGGTGATATGATGCAGGTGCCAGAAACACAGGGCGCAATAGAAAGGACACTTTTTTTTTTTTTTTTTTGAAAAACCTTTATTATTCGCAGTTGCATCATCTTACAATGTACATTCACCAGCCAAGGTGTCGAATCAGTTAGACAATAAGCACACGTTTCCAGATGGTAGGACACAGCCATTCAGCCGGCAACCCGGAGGTCCGGCGGCGTTGTGCAGGGTGGTTGTTTTTTTTTTTTTTTTTTTTACAGGAATAAGGTGCGTACATTGTTAACAGGTAGGCCTGTGGTGTTTTTCGGTGTTTTGTTGTGTTGTGGTGTTCCTTATGCGCATTGTCAGCAATAGAGGGTGGCGCTTTGTTCCAGCCCACACCGGGGCCATTTCGGTTGTCACCCAGGCCCTTGGCGTAAGTCGTACAGGACACCGCGGTTACCCCCAAGTGTAAAGGCCTCCGGGCAGCTTGGCGCCAGCGTCGTGTTCGTAGTGTAGACTGTAGCGCGACAAGGACTGTTCGGTATAGCTCACTGTGGCATATACATGGCAACACAGTTATCCGGCAAGTCCAGCTTGCAGCCTCGCAGTTCAAGTCTATGTGTGTGCTACGTGGCGCGCATCCGTCCCTCCAGCGCTGTGCCCCTCAAGCCGCTAAGTGTCTGGGCACACCTGGTATGTAACACAATGCGCTCTGGGCAAGAACTTTCTACACTTTCCAGGCGTATCTGTCCCTCGCAGGGAGTGTGCGCCATCGCTGCCTTATCATCAGTAAGCGGGGCGCGCTAGGTAGGGTAGCACCTCGGAGGCGCCGGACGTCGCAGCCGTCGCCTGTCATCTGCGGTTAGGTAGGAATCCGGTCAGGGAACTTTAACCAGTAAACAAACTGTTCCTTATGCATGTGCGGCGATAGGGGGAATCAAAGTTAGGGTCGTAAACTCAGGCGGGATCAAGGGGGAAGGGGGGGAGGGAGGAGGAGATCATTCTGCGTTGGAGCGGGAGAGGGCATCAACTGTCGAGAGGGGCCCAGCGGGACCATGCGATATATGCGGGAAGCAGCAGGCCAGAGGGGGGGGGGGGGAAGGGGGCTGTTAGGATAGCTGGGATCCCATAGCGCCGGTGTTCGCACACAATAGAAAGGACACATAGCACACGCCTGACCACCCAGCAGGTAGTTGATAATATCCGTGGCTACCACAGATAAAATAAGTATTGTGTGAGGCTATGAAAGTGCTATTGTTTATACCTTCAATAGACAGAATTACAGTACATTCGCTTTTCCCCACTGGAATTCTTCCAATACTGCTTACACATAAATCTGCTTTAGCTCTGGTAACAGAAATCACAAATTGTTTATTACTGGTAAAAGTTCTCTAAATTTGTGAAGATATATGGCGTTGAAATATTGTCCGGTTGATACTCTTCCCATTCCCATTTGGTCCCTTTGGCTTGAGGATAACCATCTTTATCTTGGTAGCATACTTTATTAAGGCGAAAAAGAAGCCCGCCTACTGTGCGTCTTCCAGATGCAAACAAAAGCGCATACCAAGCTTGACAAGAACCATTATGAGAAAAGGGAAGAGGAATAAAAGGTGTTCCTCCTTTCTTTTGATGTGCAGGTATCATCCCACACACCCAACAGTTGGTAGTATTTGTGGCATTATGAGTATGATGCAACATCTGGATAAAGGTATTATTTAAGTAGGATTGTCGATGCTTCTGCTCATGGTAGGGAAGCGTAAAGTAGTGGTGTTCAACTGATACTGGAGTAGTGGCGATCAAAAGTTCTCGAGCAGGAGCCACTTTCTCAACGAACCAGGTTATTACTGCTACAGCCACCATACCAACAACAAACCCTATAGCACAAATGATCTTTCTCTTAGCAACAGTTGATCTCATTGTGGACATGATCAGCTTATTGTTGAAAACAATTGTTGGAGCTCTTATCCCTGGGCAGCCGTTGATTTCTTCACCGACATTCCGTTTCACTAACCCAGGGAGGTTGCTCAACCAGTCTATTGCAGCAATGCAGGCTCTTTCCGTTGTCTCAGTTGGTATCGAGATACTCCAGGAATTGTGTGGTCCGGGAAGACTTCCTCAGGTTCGTCAGGTGATATGGCTTGGCCTTTCTCTGTATCCAGGATGTCTTCATGGTCGATTAAAGCAACAGGATCCACCAAGGTAGACAGCAATTTCTTGCAGTGGGTGGAGTGCACCCAGTTCCTTCTGTTCGTCACTCGGACCGCAGTTCTCGTTGAAAGGAGCACCTGCTCCGGGCCGCGCCACCTCGGTTCCAAGCTGCTCGACCTCTGGAATGATCGGATCATCACCTGGTCTCCAGGTCGAAGTCCATGGCCTTCACCTGCAGACCTATCAGGAAGAGCTTCTCGAACCTGTTGATGAATAGAAACCAAACTGTCAGTCAATTGTGATAGGTAGTCACTCATCAACACACATGGTACATCATGTATGGGGCATGGTTTAGGAATTCCCCAAATGTTCATAGGCCTTCCAAACACCACCTCATATGGTGTAAGACCAGATCGCGAATGTGGCACTGATCTAATGGACAACAGTGCCAAAGGTAATGCGTCTGGCCAATTCAAGGATGTGGAAGCCAGTATTTTCGCCAGTTTTAATTTAAGTGTGGCGTTATACCTTTCCACTAACCCTGCTGATTGTGGATGGAAAGCAGCGTGGAACTTCTGCTTTATCCCCAACCCCTTCAGGACATATTCGACAACTTGCCCAATAAAATGGGGTCCGTTATCACTCCATAAAAGTTTACAAACACCAAATCTAGGGAAAAATTCCTTCAAAAGCACCTTTGCTGTAGTGAGAGCTGTATTGTCCTTCGTAGGGTATGCCTCTATCCATTTACTAAAGGCACATACCACTACCAAAACATACTTTAAGTTATTACAGCGCTCAAGCTGGATGTAATCCATATGCAAAACTTCAAAAGGTGCGGTTGGCGTAGCAAACCCTCCTGTAGGAGTTTGTGTCCCTTTACCAGGATTATGCTGAAGACAAATCAGATAAGACTGCACCATCTTTTTAGCTGTGCCGGCAATTTCTGGATGCTCCCAAACTTGCGTGAGCAATTTCGTTATCGAGGAGGCTCCAACATGTGCCGGCCCATGTGCCATATGAATCATAGGTTGTAAATAAGCTGTCGGCAATCTCCACTTGCTCATCTCTTTATTCCTCCAACAGCCCTCATCATCCAATGTTCCCTCCTTAGACCATTGCTCAATTTCTTCTGCAGAAGCAGATCTCTGCATATCTAGCACTTCCTGTCTGGTATCATGCCAACGTTCAGCCTGTGACTTCACTACGTACATAGACGTGGTGCTTCGCTGCATGGCAGTTTCACGGGCTGTTTGGTCTGCAAAAGCATTGCCTTGTCCTATCTTATCAATTACTTTCTTATGTGCGCTACATTTAACAATTGCTATTCTCTTCGGGTATGTTAAAGCAGTCAAGAGATTATGTACTAATTCTCCATGCATTATTTGCACCCCGTGGGATGTAAGGAAGCCCCTCTCCTTCCAGAGTAGCCCAAAATCATGAGCCACTCCGAACGCATAGCGGCTATCTTTATAAATGTTCACAGATAAGTCAATACTAAGTTCACACGCTCGTGTCAAAGCTATTAGCTCAGCTGCTTGAGCTGACTTCTGTGGAATACGAGCTGTCTCAACTACCGTCTGAAGTGTTGTAATTGCATATGCAGCTGACGTTGTACCATCTGGTAACTTCAAACAGGACCCATCAACCCATAGTTCCCCATCAACACTTGAAAGGGGCGTGTCTTGCAAATCGACACGACCCTTTGTCTGTTCCTCAGTAAGGAATATACAATCATGAGACTCCTGTGACTGAGACTGAGTCACCGGGTATGGCAACAAAGTGGCTGGGTTTAGTATCGCACAACTCTTTAGTGTAATGTGAGGGGCCAACAATGTCAATTTGTATCCTGTCAGACGAGCACTAGTTAAATGCTGCGTCTTCGTCCGATTTAAAAGGGCATCAACCGCATGGGGTACTAGCACCAACAGCTTATGTGACAAAACTATCCCTTCACTCTGACGTATTGACACAGCTGTTGCTGCAACTGAACGGAAGCATCCAGGTAATGCACGAGCAACAGGATTATGTACTGTTGAAAAATATGCACAAGGACGCTGTTTGTCACCGTGTGTAAAAGGCTTCGTATAATCTGGAGTACCTAACACTGGTGCTGAACAAAGGGCTTGTCGTAACTGTCGGAAAGCAGTCTCACATTCATCTGTCCATGGGAGGGGCATTGGAGTATCTTTAGTCAAAAGTACTAGCAAGGGTTTAACAATATGCGAAAATCCTAATATCCATTGCCTACAAAAAGAAGTAAGACCAATGAATGCACGGACATCTTTCTGAGTACGGGGCACTGGTGTGTCTAAAATATCATGAATGCGATCTGGTGTGAGTGCACGGCCCTCCTTAGACAGAAGGTGACCTAAGTAGGTTACCTTCGGTCTACAATATTGCAATTTCTTTCGTGACACTTTGTGATGATGGGAAGCAAGAAAAGATAGCAAGGACAAAGTACATTTTTCACACTGTTCAGGGGTATCGGCTGCCAACAAGATGTCATCGACATATTGTATGAGAGCCACACCTTCAGGCAAAGCAAAAGAATCAAGTTGTCTTTTTAATGCTTGACTGTAAATACTAGGACTCTCAGTGTAGCCTTGAGGAACTCTACAAAATCTATACGATCGATTATTCAAAGTGAAACCGACCAAATATCGGCTATCAGGATGAATAGGGATCGAAAAGAAAGCATTCTTCAAGTCTATCACAGAGAATGTAGTTGCTGTCGGAGGAACCAAAGTAAGAAGTGTTGTTATGTCAGAAACCACTGGGTATTGTGGTACTACAATCTTATTAACTTCTCGCAAATCAATAATGAATAGGTAAATCCTAGTGTTAGTATCCTTTTTCAGAATAGGAAGAATCGGACTGTTACAAACATTGTAAGGAACTTCCTCTACAACCCCCACTTCAATGAGATCATGGACAATACGTATGAGTGCTTCTTCACCTTCCTGTGAAATTTTGTATTGAGGCAAACGTGGCAGCACAGTGCCCTCCTTGACACTAATGTGTACCGGTGGAATAACCATTTGCCCTACATCGGTGTCTGAAGTAGCCCACAAAGTACTAGGGAGTGAAGCTAATGCAATATCCTCTTTAACAAGACAAGCTCTCTCCATCACAGGATGGTTGTCATTCAAGATAACACGTACACCTTCTGGAGAACATCGTATCGTAGCCCTGAAATACTTGAGCATATCAAGACCTACAATATTGTCTGGTGTATTTGGGGAAAGCAAAAATGGACATGGAGCAGTAAATTTATCCACATGGAATGCAAGTGGTTGTGACAATGGGCTAAGGGAAGGGGTTCCATCGAAACCTATCGATGTAATGGTTAAGCCAGACAGGGGAGCCCTTGTAACCAATTGTTTAGACAAGGCGCTACGAGTAGCTCCTGTATCAGCCAGAAACTGATCAGTAGAACCCAAAACATTCGCTGTGACATAGGGACCCCTCTGATCTACTGGAACTTCAACTGATTCCTTACCCCATCCTAAGCAATCCTATGCATAAGCAGAAGCTTGAGAATCAGACGGCACATAGTCAGACATTTGATATTGGTTCCTTCTATCAAAAGTGTTAAACCCATCCTGCCCACGTATATTAGCATCAAACCTAGCACGATCACCTGTGCTTTCTCTAGGCCCTGAATATCCTCAACGATTTCTCATTTGTCTCCGACCACGTGGACACTGCTGAGCACACAGTGCTGGACAATCGGAAGCCCAATGCTCAAATTTCTTACAGTACGCGCACTGGTCAGCAGACAAATTCGAACGAGTATAAGAAGGGAAAGACGAACCATAAGATCCACGTTCACCTCTATCACTACTTCTAAAAGGCGGACCATAAGCCTGAGCCAACATAACCTTCCTTTTTAATTCTTTAGTCTTCTTATCCTCATCACCCTTTGCTTCTAATTCCTGGCGTTCATAATACTGAGCCATAGTCAAGAGAGAAACCGGAGAAGAGGTAGTCCATGAACTCTCACTGGCTTTTAGGCGACTAGCTATTCCTGGCAACAGGTTTGCGACATATTTATCGACAAACAGATGTCTGCCTGTGTCATCTGTCAATGACTGACCACTAAAATCGTGGAATGCTTCTTCAAAGCGTGTAAAGAAATCCGAGACCGATTCATCTGCCTTTTGCTTACAAGATGCTAAAACAGTCCAATCTATCTTTTTAGGGGGAATAATCGTTTTTAACTTAACTAATATAGCTGCGGGAAGATCTAGAATTAACTGACATGGCTTCTGTGCGGGTTCCCTTTCTACATCCATTTGTTCTAAGTCTTTCCATAACGCCCCAAAAGCTGCACGATCATCAATTTTACGAACAGTTCTCCACATATCAGGCGGTAATATCAATCCAAAAAAGAAATCAATATCAGACAAAGTCATAGTGCAAGAGCTAATAGCACCCTCAACTTCCTCATAAAAGCGGCTGGATTTTTCCGCGGATCAGGCAATGCAGTTTTAAGTGCCATGACATCCGTCCTATTCCAAGGAGTGTAAACCCAATTATAAATAAAATAACACTTTGCATCGATAGAGGCCTTATCATCGCTTGTACCCTGTCCTTTAGGAGGAACATACAAAGGCGCGGCCTCCCGCATAGGTTTCGCATGAACTATCATAGTCTTATCTGTTCCGGAGATAGAAGCTTGTGCCATGCCGGTCTGAGATGTCTGTGCAGCTACGTCTGCAGCCTTTTTCTCCTCTCGCAAACGGACTGCATCAACACGCAGTTTAACCAAATGCCTGATTGTATCATTCACCTGGGGGAAAACAAAAAGACCATCACGCATTTGCTTACAATTAACTGCTACATCGTCGGGCTCTAACTCCTCAGAATATTTCCTAAACAGCTCAAGGACCTCTGCGGCAAACACCTCAGTAAAATACAGCTGCTCCCTTTCCTGCCACCCTTTCATACTATCTAGAAGTTCAGAGGCGGGGGCAATGCTACGAACTGCTTTACGAGCAGCAGATCTAAGCTGGGTCGAACGCGCAGCGGTCAACATAGAACGAGTTTCTCGTGTCTTGTGTTCCTCCGAACTAGAGTCCTCATCTGACTCATGAGGGGCAGAAGGAACAGTATACGGAGGTGGAGGACGATCTAATAAAAAGGAATCATCTTGTGGTTTATTAAGTATAGGATAAAGGGGCCGCCGAACAGCGTATTGGCCAGTTACCTGTAAATTGAGCTCCCTATCTTCTCTCTCTTTTAACTCTTTTATTTCTTTGTTCTTGAGCTCTAATGCTTTCACATAAATGTTCTTTCGCTGTTCTTTTTCAATCAAGACTTGCTCACGCTTCATTCGTTCACGCACTTCTTTCTCCCACATTCGTACACAATCAAACATATCTTGCCTAGTCTTTCGCTTACACAGACATTGTTCCACATACTCAGTCTTTCGTAAATCAAATGACCCATACATAGGCCAACGCAACTCAGGATCCTTACAAGTGTATTTATTCCATAATGTGCTGTACATTATAGAAGAAAGACCATGCTTAATATACATATCCCTATTAGGTGTCCCCTCCGGGGGGGCCAGTTGTGCTTCATCGAGTCTCAAATTGGTACCACTACAAAAGCAACACATCGTACGAAGTGTGCTAAAAACAGGCATGCCAAAAATAGTGCAAAATATGCAGTATTATAATCAAAGTAGCACTTAAGGTACCTTTAGTACGATGTGCCGTTCAAATCAATTCAAATAGAGAAAATTCTCCTCATTACCTGCCTATATAGATTGCAATCCATATATAAATCTCATAACAAACCAAGTTGGCCAACACAAATTCCGAAATCCAAAAGCCACAGTAAGTGTTACTAAACTACCTTACCAATCCCAGGCAACAAAACCAACAGCAAGCGCCGCAGAAGGACACTTACCAATCACTTAGTGTCCAGGTTCCAACTGCCAAGTTCTAAAATCAACCAAATGGTCACTGCACGGCGAAGCAACAGAAGAGATCTCAGTCGAGGACCGGCACCACCTGGATGGTCAGATCAGAAAGAAAGGAAAAACGCCGTGGTTGCCAAGACTCGGGTCTCATCGGGCAGCGATCGCGTCCAGAGCGAGATTCCAATCCTTCGTCGCGATCAATCCTTTGGGCATCCGAGTCGCCGATGAGCCCCACTGGTTGGGCGCCAATTTGTAGAAGTGGACCTCAGCTAGGCCTACCATTGCAAGGGGTTCGCCCTTCTCTGCACAGAGTCCTCAGACCAATAGGAAGAAGTTGGCACAGAAACTGGAATAGAAAATACAAAGTTTAATAAACCTCATGAGGTGGAACTACATTCACACAGCACCCTTCGGTATTGAGTGAAGTAGCACACTGAACAGAAAGAGCATGGTCCTTTTATACCCACACAGGGGTTGAAAAAAGGCGGTACAAGTACACATGAGAAGAGTTATGCACATAGATGGTCATACAGAAACTGCACAGTCGACAAGTAGGAGGAGTTAACAGTTTGCCAATGCTAGTAAACACATACTGACAGTTACATACTACTAACAGCTGTAAACTCAACTGGGCATGTGCGAAGGTAGAAGATACTAAATATAGTTTGTTTCTAGGCAGATTACAAGAGCAGTTAACACTAAAGGAGGACAAAGCACATGGTGAGCACATGGCAAACAAAATGGCTGCCAGAAATACAAAATGGATTCCAGAAAATGGACAAGATAGCCTCTAAATACCAGATGGATTCCGCTAATGCTAATTCAATCGCAGCCAATTTACAACAACTGCACCACCTGTGGATAATACGGGGACCATGGAGCTGTAGAACTCAGTGAAGTCTCCAGCCAGTGTTACCAGCCAAAAGGGAAAAAAACACTAAAAACTGCGACCCTTTGAATCGGAAGCCCACTGGAAGGCTATGAACAATATCAATAATGTAAATACGACCGCAAAACCCACTCAGGGAAATAACTATGTGCAAGGGGGCAAGTAACCTACTAAAGGACAGTACTACTACGAGTCCCAGCATTCAATAATGGCTAATTCATCTGCCGCCCAATGGAGGGCGAAATAAATGACGTGCTGGTAACAATGCCTCCTTGTTTGTTTGCACTCTCATTTTGAACTGCCTGTGACCAAGGGTTAGCCACGCACCGAAACGCGTTAGGCTTGACTTTAAATGTCCGACAAAAGAGGAGCCTGGTGCCATCAATGGGCTGGTTTCGAGTGCGTCTCTAAACGGAGGTCGTTTGGAATACAATACATATATATATATATATCATCCAAAGCTTGCCCTGCAAATGAGCCCGCACTCCATACAGGTAAGTTGGAACTCCAACATTTATTCAGAGTAAAGCAAGCATTTTAGTCTGAGGCTTTTTTCCAGTTCACTGCTTGTCTCTTGCCTGACGCGTTTCAGAGAACATTTCTCCTTTTTCAAAGGCACGTGAGATTTCAATATTAAAAGCATCACAGTCACCGCTTCCTGCTTTGTTCACTTAATGAGCCTCTGGTGTCCTCCAGCCTCTGGTGTGCTATTTTCCCAAGGCGTTGTGGTATTTGTAGTATTTGCATAGTTATTACCCTTCAATGGGTTTCTATATTAAGCATGAGTTTTAAACAGGGAAACACAGACTGAAAGTCCTGCTTTCAATTTGCTTTTTAAATACCTGCTTGTGGTTTATTTCCTGGCATAATTCCGAAACACGATCCCTTTCTCTTTTTCAGGGTGGTGCGTCGACTCCACGGCTGGACCTTTCGTGCATAAATCATCCAAAGCTTGCCCTGCAAATGAGCCCGCACTCCATACAGGTAAGTTGGAACTCCAACAGAGCAGGAAGCGGTGACTGTGGTGCTTTTAATATTGAAATCTCACATGCCTTTGAAAAAGGAGAAATGTTCTCTGAAACGCGTCAGCCAAGAGACAAGCAGTGAACTGGAAAAAAGCCTCAGACTAAAATGCTTGCTTTACTCTGAATAAATGTTGGAGTTCCAACTTACCTGTATGGAGTGCGGGCTCATTTGCTATTTTCAGCATGTGATGTGACGTGATCGTACAAAATGGCGTTACTTGGTGCAAGAGAGCCAGAGGCTGAAGTGGGCTGACCCTTTGCCCCATACTGTTTCTTGTGGCGATAGGGAAAGCAAGCATTGGCAAAGCCAACAAGTTTCGCCTATGCAAATTCTACTGGCTTCATCAATGTGTTTTTTTACATGCTGCACAGCAGTAGTTGAGCTGCGGAGCAACATGCTTAAAGTAAAAAACATAAGTGCTATGACGAAGATAATGCTGGCCTCCTCATAGCACTCTTTACTTTAAGCCATGTTGCACAGCAGTTCAACTGCTGTGCAACATGTAAAACATGTAAAAACATTGACAAAGCCAAAAAGATTCATGTAAATTCTCCTCAAGGTGTGGACGGATGCGTATTAAACACCAATGCACAAAGAACCGCATAAGACATCTTAAAAAGTGTACACCAACAATAATAACATTGCTGTTGCACGCAGGGAACCAATTGGTCTTTTATTTTCAAACTATTCATGGTTTTAAGGTGATGACTCAAAGAGCGGAAACCAGCAGGTTTCTGGTTGTCCTTTCAGTTTCTTTATTGCATTCATAGAAGACCATCCTAAAAAAATCAGATTAATTCATCTCTCAAGCCCACCCCAAAAACTGCATTACATCCATGAATATTAACAATATCACCACAATAAATTGACAATCTTCCAATCTCAAAAACTGTAAATTTTGCATAAGATCATAATTAAAGTACAAGAAATTCATTGTTAGGATAGGATAGGATAGGATAGGATCGTCACTTATAAAGCGCGAACGAATGCCGAGGCGTCTTGGCGATCGTATGAAATTTCCAAGCCTAAAAAATAATAAAAATGTTGCGTGTAATACTCATTTAATAATAACAAATTCATTATTCTTCCAGTCATATCAAATCTTGATTATTTACCAGTGTGTTATCCAATGACATTTAATGGAACACAAATTTAATTCTATTCATCAATCATAAAGCAGACAAAAATCTCCGAAATCATGTAGCATATCCTATAACTTGCACTTTATTCTATCTACATTCATGAAACACATAAAGTGCAACAACCTCATGAACCTCAAACAGACCAGCATGAGTATTTATGTTACTACTAACTGTGGACTACAAACTGACATGTATAGATATGTCACTTATGGTCCACCCAAGTCCTCTGGTTTAACGTGACAAAGTATTGTAGGGTTCTGAAGCACGGCAAACGCAAGGCGCATCCAATCTATAAATATTGATGACGCTACATAAATACCTGTTTGTAGGTGTAATCAAGAAGTATTACGGCCAATAGGACAGGACACTCCTCGCATACAACCTCTATCTGACCAAGGCGAGCTCCATCGTCCACTCAGGGTACACTAAGTTAAATTAGCTCAGCACAACAGGGCTGCAAAAAATCCCAAATACGAATACAAAAATATTCAAAATAAATATTGCTGCTCGTTGTAATGACATGACCCACGCATGAAGAATTAGGAACTCACTCCCATAACTTACCAGTAGCTGAACCTTGGCAAACCACCAGGAAACTTCCAGTTTTATTTAAAAACAGTCAAAAACGTAACTGGTTTAATATGTAAGAAATCTGGGAAAATTAAGGGTCTGAGATAGAGTTTGCAGGACCGTCACAAATATGATGGATACCCTGTCTGCCCTATTACAAGTGTATCATATGCCAGGGCACGTGTAATAAGGCGGACACGATATCTGTTACGTTTGCGATGGAGTAAGCTCTCCGTCAAGCTCAAAATCGGGCTCTAAGTCAAATACAGTCATTGACCCGTAACCGACCTGCAAAAGGACCCGTTACCACCTCTAAGTTACAAAGTGCAGACATCGTCGCTGAGTGTGCATCAACGCAAGATGTGGTAAAGTACTATATGGGTTCACCTTTCATCGTTTCATTCAGTGGGCCGTCCAATATGGCAGCACATTGTCTACCGGTAGTGCCACCTTTGTTGGTGATTTACTTGCTCTAGTTGCTAAGGCTGAGTGACGCGTTTCCTGTAGGAGCGGACCAGGGTGATCTACACTGAGCGCTGGATCTAGTTCTCACTGATGAGGCGTAACAATAGGTGTACGAAGGAGGTCTGTTTGACCAATAAAGACCCCTGTGATATAACTGGGACACACAGCCGTGTCACGAGTAATTGCTCATTCTCACATCTCCATAGGAATGGGGGAGAGTGCAGTCCTATGTCCTCTGGAGGTCACATTTGGGAATTGTCAAAGAATGCCTCCATATTTTATGGCTACTATAGTTCACTATACCTCTACTTCACAGTGCAAGTTCCACAAAGGTTGCCAAGCCTACAAAGCTCCACTCCTGGTCATTGTTTCATAACTTGGCTTAATCTCTTTTGTGCAGACAAAACTTCACTTTTGAAGGGGGCTAGTACGCATCTTTTAACATGATCTGTGTTTGTCTTGCTCTCATATTCAGTTCCACTGGCTGCTTTCTCCTTTACATGCTGCACAGCTGCACTGGTGTCTGAAACCTCTGCATCAGGCACTGCAGGGAAAGAGAGACAATAATAGGAAACTTCCTGGTCAAAGTCAAGTTGAAGTCACTCTCGCGAGATTTGCTGGTGATGCTCACACTGCAGCAAGGTTACGGTAAAAAGATGCTGAAATATTGCCACAGTCCATCAATTCATAACCTATGGTCCATAGCCCAGGGGGGTCTGTGACACCTACTCGGAGGGTCCATGGCTGTTTAGAAAATATAATATTGTTGCGGAATAATAAAGTATGCACACAAAACAAAGGAAAATGTAACAATGAAAATTTAAAAAAGGTCTGTAAATGTGAAAGAACTTTAATTAGGAGGCTAAAATAAAGTTGCTCTCCTGAGCGTAAGTCGTGGGAGCAGTTCCAGTATAGCAAGTGTTATGAACAATTGGTGGCCTCATTTCAAGAACTAGCAAGAACCGAAAAGACAGACAGCATGCATTAGAATCAACAAGCATTTGCAATGCAATAGGTCTTGCATTAGTTACATGCAGAGCTATTGGCTTTGCAAATGGAAAAGTAATACAGCGGGCAAACAAATGTTTTATATGTATTTATTAAATTTTGTAGTGATTGCGGCATGCCGCACAGAGTGCCACCATTGTTACAAAAGTGAGTAAATAGAGAAAAAAAAGTTGTTTGGCCGCCGTATTACTTTTCCACTTTAAACAGCTTCTACATAAACAACTTACGCAAAAACCTTCGGGTTATGTAGAGAATCAAATAAGGTGGGTGTGACTTAGAAGCTTTATTAAAGAGAGGAGCCGCACATAAACTGCTGTGTTCGAAATAGTTATATTATGACAAGGGAGAGAAAGAGCATAGGCTTACCTACCTTTTATTTAAACAGGCAGACCCAGCCAGGATGCAGTCTTGGGGCAAGAGGCGAATTCCGCTGGAGCTGGGGGTATTGCGGGCGGAGTGTGTATGGTGATGCCATGCTAAGCAGCTGTGGCACTAGTGGGCTGTGAGGCATCGTCGGCAGCCCTGGAGCAGAGCAGGGAGCGGCATCCTAGTGTGAGTTTTGAGGACTCCTCCTCAAGCTGTGGCGAGGGATCGGTCCCACCCCCTGCCTACGCCGAACGAATGCAAGGCACACAGATGGAATTCTTAGAGTATGCCACGCTGCAAACAAATTATAAAATATATATTTTTGGTACATTAACATGTTCCATGAGAGGTGCAAGTCGGGCGAGACACGCATCTTAAAAAGAACATGCATGGCTGCCATTATCGTTGTGCCGCTCTGGGGAAAAAAACATACAATGTTTCAAAAATGGAGCTGGGTGAGCCACGCACAACAAAAGAAAAGTTGTGCGGTTGCCATTGTTAAAGTCCAAGCATGGCGTGCTGCATTGCAAAAAAAAGTTATTAAGTTGCGGGAGAGAGTGTTGTGCCTGCAACAGCAGGTCGGAGAAAGTCTTTTAAGGAAATAGTGCTCACAGATTGTAAATAAAACATACCGAGTAACAACACGTGTAAGAGGGGCAGTCCTCATGGGAGGTTACAACATGAGAAAAGGGGGTACTAAGGAGGGACTACTAAGCCTATTGACCAATGAAAAGCCACCATTTACAAAGGACAGTAACAGGAGCCAATTAAAAAAGATGGGCGGAAAGTGGGCAGAGCTTCATGCCCATATCCTGAATACAGCATGTCTCGAAGAGACAGCGCAAGCGCTGCCTAGGCTGGACCTAAAAAAACAAAGTGATATTCTAGAATCAAGCATATCACTTAGAGCCCTTATTATGATATCGGTCGGAGTTGCCTCCGACTGACATCTCTGCGATTTCAGAACCGACGGTCTGACAACACAATTACGATGAGACCACACATGATGCAGTCGCAAACTCCCATTTCCCTATGGGAGCTTGTGTGGCAGTCAGGAACCGGCCGCAGCACAAGCTCCCATGGAGAAATGGGAGTTTCAGTAAATCGCTGCACCATGTGGCAGACACTATGCATGCCAGACGGTGCAGGAATTTACAGGGGGGCACAAAATGTGACCCCCACGTCCATAACCAGAGGGCCAGGGGAGAAGGGGGCCCTGCAAGGGGCCTCCAAAGTCACTCTCCGTCAGCCTTTCTATGTCGGAAAGGCGACATGGAAAGGCTGTTGGAAACCAATAGCATAATACGACTGCAGAAACTCCATCGGTATGGGATAAAGATAGATTTCCAACTGGCTGACGGGCTCAAGGATTGACCAGCCGGTTTACACTCCGACTGCCGACATTGTGATTCGGTGGTGGCAATGTAAACCAACCATGTCAGTTAGAAAGCCTCCAACGAGTGGTCGGAGGCTTACCAATAGAGATAATAATCTGCCCCTTTGTGTTTTACAAATAAAACAACACTTTGTAAAGCTCCAACTTTAAAATTAAAAAGTAGACTTTTTTGTCAAGTATAGAAAATGTTTTATAATTTGTATATTGGTTTGCTGAACAACCGTCTCTGTAGTTTTGGGTATTTTTTGAAGTTCGCATCGCAAAAATTGCTTAGGCCGGGCTCCCAGACTGCAAATATGTGATTCAGTGCAGGTCCACAGATATCAAAATCTTAAGAACCACTGCCGTAGACTTAAAGAAGATATTATCCTTCTGCAAGAAACCAGTACTGGTAAGGGGGAGACTATATAATGAGAAATAAATGGGAAGATAAGAAAGGTACGGACACTGGCAGAGGGTACCGGATGACACGGGGAGATGAGGACAGGAGAGATGGGGGAAGGCCTTTAGATGTATGTCATGGTAACAGCACCCATATAGTTAAGTGCCACCCAATTCTCAATCTTAATATGCATAATATGCTTTGTACATTACTAATGACCTGATGATTACCCTAGTCTTAAGGACTGGTAAATGTTTCATACTTGTTGTATTGTAAAACAATAAAGAAAGATTTTCAAAAATGATCACATGTGCATCGTGTGTTAAAAAGAAGACTAGAATGTTAACACGTATTTCTAAAAGATCCAAAATGGAGGTGATTTCTGCAGAATCAGACCCGGGAGCTGACCTATCTAACAAGGCTACAAAACATGTATTGGACGTAAATGTACTAAACATCTGTGCAAAGTCCACTCACACATTCAGCACAGAAACAATCCTTCTGTGGGCGGCCACGGCAGCCTGGTGCACGCTACCCCCCAACCGCAGAACTCTGAAGGAAGCTCGAGGCTCAACTTTAAAGACAACTCATAGACTGACTCCATACTGATTATAATTAGTCAAATAAGTAAATAAATGAAAGAAAACACACAATGCTGGCTCACGATTAATGGGAAGATCTCGGAGTGTCTGAGTGATTTAAAGAAAAGCTCCTAAATTACAAACACTTTCTTAAGCTTAATCTGGATTAAACCAAATACCTTTGCATCTCCCCAAACAACAACAGTACTCCCACCCTAAACTGCATCTCTTCAGGCCGGAACACGGAAGGAGGAAGCATCCGGCTCCCTCAGGCAATCAGAACGCTGAAATGCAGCATTGTGATTGGTCTGAGCGCCATGGTTCTCCACCCAGGCTGTAATGCAGCCTGCGTAAGAACATGCAAAGTGCGCATAAATGTTTGGCCAGCCAGAGACGGACGGCCGAGCATTCATGCGCACTTGGAGTGGACAAACCACTCCTGCCCTGCCCCGCTCTGAGAGTGGAGCAGCCCCGCCCGCAGAGCTGCAGCAGCAGGGAAACATAAAAGGAGAATGACAGACAGTTATTATCATTTTATGTTTCCTTTATTTACACTGGTAAAAAGCAGTGGGGCGATGCTCCTCCGCCCTGGCGGTGGAGCTGCCACTGCCTAGCTACAGCACACTCATTGCACACGCATGACTGTTGTGAGTGCTGAGACCAATCCAAAAATGCAAAACTGGACAGAAATCCACATGCAAGTTCAGTTAGGGCAGAGGCTCACGCCTACAAATTATGCACTGGACAATCCTGTCCCAGTGTATGATGCAAAAGCGATAGTCCTGCTGCTTTTCAACTGATTAGAGCTGCTAGACCTCCCCCTCCCCCAGCGCATTGAGACCCTCGCGGGTGAGTAGCGTGCTTCACCAACCCCTGATTGATTGATTGATTGTACCGTCCTTCACTTGAGTGAGGCATCTTCATAACAGAACATGTGTATTTGTAAAGACACGTTCACCCAGGAGTGCCTCTTGGTGCTGAATAATAGATCTTTATTGTTACACAACTCAATGGTATTCATTTTATCGACCTCAGAAGAATGAAAGGCTGAGTGGACCCACTGGAATTTGAAGCTGTGACCATGAGGTCCAACACAGGCCCCTACAGTGGGCTCATTAGTAACCCAGTTGACTTTGAGGTTCCCAGGATTGGTGGACAATAGTTCATGGCCAATTCCATGCAGTAGAGGGACAGGTTAAAATGTCCCCCCATGATGATGGCTAGCAAGTATGACACTGTGACATGGCAAGTCAAGATCGGGTTAATGTTGGGTTCAGATAGCTGGCTGTCCAACGACTCTGGCACCCGCCTTGAGTTCTGTCTGCAGAGTGAGATTGAAGTGGGACATGAGGTTTGCTGAGCAGTGTTACCTTTGATGGCATCAAATGCTGGTCACCAGTCCACAAACATGCCTAGCCCTTCTTCGTAAGGTGTCTTAGACAGCAGTGTTTTGAATATTCCTAGCTCAGTAGCTTGCCAGATGCATAAAACTGCGAAGAGGCGATGTTTGTCGGTGCCGGTGTAGACGTGATGGGTTCTACCTGGTCAACATCTGCTCGCACCCCCTTGCGAGAGAAGAAGAGCCCTTAAAAAGTTAGCAAGGACTTGTAGAGTACACACGTCTCCTAGTTCTGAGTAACATTTGCCCCAGCTGGAGCACAACAGACCTTATAGAGAATCACCTGGAAGCCATCCCTTGATTCAAACAATTCAACTCAAATTGGGGCGAGGAGTTGGCCTAACGGCTAGGGCGCTCGACCTCGGAACAGGGTTCGAGTCTCGTTAACGACGCCAAAACATCCTGTGATTCTGGGCAAAACAAAAAAAAAAATGAATGTGGGTCCTCATGTGACGTAACTGGTGCTATGTAAAGCGGTCTGATACCTGATTGGATTAAGGTAAAGTTCGCGCTATATGAAACTCAGCGAAAAAAAAAATATATATTATTCTGCAATACCTTAGAACAAAATTTTTTGTCATGATGTAACGGGGAACTTTATGAGTTCCAGTTGGTGAGATCCCTCATTGAGAGGACTTTGGAGCAGATAGGAGCCCCATTGAGTCTATGTAACATTCTGGGCCTGGTGTAGATATTACTCAATAAACAACCGTGACGGATATCTGGTCTGCCGAAATATAAATCCTATACTATAAAAAGGGATTTATATTTTGGCAGATGGGATATCGGTACCTGTTGTGATGGAGTTACCTGTCCACCAATATCTAAACCAGGCCCTATAAGTCGCCTCCAGGTCTGGACCTCAGGTTAGTTGCCTCATGAACGCACAGATCCTGATTTACCATCCTGGCACTTTTTGGGCACTTGAACAGTTTGTGTGTCTTACCTGCACTCATCACTGTATATTGTACATGATTCCTCTGCGGTGCTGCGTCACAGGGTTGATACAGTTTAAAATGCGCTGTTATTTGGCTGCTTTGAGCTCTCTGACGTTTTGGTCCAGGTTGGGGACAGACAACTCTGTGTTCTGCTCTGTAGGGGCGGCAGCTTGTGCCTTGTTTTTAGGTCGAGCATTCGAGACCTCTAGTATATAGTTTAGTATATACTTTAGTATACACTTAAATGTGTATGTACATTGTGGGCTCTGGAGATCAGCCCTAGGACTTGTATGCTTCCGCTTAGGGACTTTTTTTTCTGTTCAACTGCCTCTATTTAACTGTCTTGATAGAAAACGACCAGCAGAGGTCAGTAAAATACCAGAATTGCTTTCTGTTGAGGGACTTTCTTTTTTAAATTTTTCTGGCAACTGCCTCTATTTAACTTTCTTGATAGAAAACGATCAGCAGAGGTCAGTAAAATACCTTAATCACTTAAGCATTCTCTAGATTACAGTCCATAGAAATTGTCTTCCATGAGCACCCGTAGACAATAATATTTTTTCCAAATCCTGTATTTTCAGATATATGACCACGAAGGCCCTGCTTTTATATTAAAAACAGAGCATTTGGACTATACCATTTCCCGCTGAAAGTCAGTATTTCTCTATGTGTTCCCATACCAGGCGTGTCACCCAGTTTGGTGCTTAGTTTCCCTCCATGTTAAAGAACAGTAGATGTTTCGGCACCCAGGCTAATGTGCTGCATAGCTGAATACATATAAGGTGCCAAAGGCGAGACCGATTGCATTGCAAATGCTTGTTTCTCCATGGGCAGAATACTTTTCCCGCGATGAAGCCCCTTCCCTACACCCACACCATTTCTTTGGAGGGGAGGGATTTATTCATTCACCTCTAATCGTCAACTCTTTCCAGGGTGGGAGGAAGCCAGTTTGTGGCCACTCATTTCACACCATTGAACGCTCACTTCCTATTTGCAAAGATTTATTCACACAGAAATGGCTGTGTAAGTCCATTTAATAGTAGGAAAACAACTTCCCCGAGTACAACAGGAGGTTTTTCTCTCCTAAACCAAAGCATAGTTTTGGGGGAGAGGGGGGCGGGGGTTACACCCCCGTAAAAAATGCATTCTTGGGGCTAGAGGGTTGTGTCTGGGGGCCCTTAGTCTGTTCTTCTATGCCTTTGTTGGTTTTTCTCGTCGCCTTCCCTTGATTAAATGATTTTGACTTGTTTTTTTTCAGAAAGAAGTCTACCTGATGCAAATAAGTATTGAAGCTGTTCTTTATGGGGACAGTGTATCCCAAACCATGGTCATCCCTCCACCCCTTCAGTATACTGTTTTAGTAGGGACATTTGTTATTCACACCCCCCTGAATCTCACTAAGATAGCCCCTGGACACTTGCACGTGCAATTTCCTTGTAAGTCAAGACACTTGCACTTGTAAGTCAGTTCGCAGATGCTAACAGCTTGATGTACACAAGCAAGGAAGCATAAGTGATGACGCTAAACATTTGGTTGAAAGTTGCCCCCCCCCTCTTGAATTTAAAGACCCCCCCCCCCAAAGAACATGTTTCTGGATGCCTTGCAAATAGATGGATTGATGATAAAAATAACAACCATTTGCGCTCTGAAGTGACCACAAGGCAACAATAAAAACATCTGTATAAATAAATGCCACAATTGCTTGAAATGGAAACACAGAAGTGCAGGAGGTGCTCTGTACCAGAGTTCCTGCTTGTTCCTGAGAAGTGCTGGTACTCGCCAATTAAAAGTATTACATTTTTCTTGATGCCCACAGGCCCTATAAGAGGGACGCGCAGCGATGCTCCTGGCGGGGCTGGAACAGTAGAGATCAGGACCCCCTGTGTTTGGAGGCCGAAGGGTCCTGGGATGCTGCAGCCCTCTCTGATCTGCTTCCTGCACATGAAGGGCCATATTATCAAGAATGGCGATAACATTATCGCCGATTTAGCGGCAGGAAACTGCTGCTAAAGCGCCGATAAAGGGCTTGATAATATGCCCTAGAGAATTCCAATAGAAGCCCATGTTCTGGTGTGAAGGACCACAAACCTGGGCTTCTTTTGGAATTCTCTAGTCTAGGGCATATTATCAAGCCCTTTATCGCCGCTTTAGCGGCAGTTTCCTGCCGCTAAATCGGCGATAATGTTATCGCCGTTCTTGATAATATGGCCCCAAGTGTTCCAAGTCCCCTGCAGCGCTGTACATACAACGCATTCGCCTCTTAAATTCCAGCATAAATACCCCGGATGTAGGAAGTAGCGAATGCTGGAGCATGACACGGGATCTGCATTTGTTTTTTTGATCCTGCAGTTTTGCATCTTTGTCTGCACTAGACACATCTTTTGCCTCAGAGGCAACAATCTCACATTCAGCAGTTTCATGGAATTCGAATGACACCAAGGACTGAATGAAGTGGGTCAGTGGGCTACTGTAGTGAATCCCTGAGCTGGTACGTAATTGACTCCGCCCCCTTGCTGGGGTTGGGGGGGGCGCCACCCAAGTCTGCATTGATGAAGAATCTCACCAGTGGCAAAAGCTGACCACTCACATTGGTCAATTGCCTTTTATTTATTTCAAATAGAGAAATTGTTATTATTTATGTAAACCACAAAAGTACAACAAATCTTGGAAGTCGAACAACAAACAACCCCCATTTTCAAACACTGACCACAAAAAAACGTGCATGGCATCTAGCCAAGCAACAGTTTTCTGGCAACTCTGACTCATCCCTTCCAAATAAATTGAAATCAGATTCTCCCACGAGAACTAATCCTCCGCCTGAAAAACAATTTACATTCTTTAAAGCTCGATGCGGAGGCAGCTCCTTTATGGTACAAAAGGCAAAATTATGGAATGCTCTACCGCGCAATCTCCGCAGGGCACCGAAAGTCTCCGTCCTTAAGAGACCAAAAACCTTCTTTGTTTGACTCTGAGTACCTCTCAAGGTAGCGCCCGCCTGATATCGGTCTTCTTAGTTCTGGGCGCCGGGACGCTTCGGATGAAGCAGCCGCACACCTAACAAATACCTTTGATTGATTGGTTGAAAAACCACATTCATGGCGGCCAACACAGAGCTGTACATTCTAAACCAGTTGAGGTCCATCACCCCTACTTCCAAGCTAAAACCCTAGACATGAGAAGTAGGACACCCCTCCCATCACAACCACAGACACAAGTCTACACAAAGGTATGCAAGAAAGAGCACTAACTACAACAGCCTGGTTAAGAGAAACACTGCACCCCTAGTAAACTAAATCCCTGCATTTTCAATGGATGAAACAACAAAGGCAGTAAACTTCAACAACCTGATAACAGTACACACCTTACCTACTGAAACTACCACAAAGGAATAACATGTACTACTGCAGTTCAGCTGTAGCACACACAACTGCAACCAGGGGCACACTTCCTCTTCTTGATAGAGGTGTAATATTTCTTATTCAGACTTGCCTTAGCAACTGTTCTCAATCCTATGTTGACCCGTTGCTCCCACAAGGATGCTTCCTTCTGAGCGGGGATTGAGAGAGCAGGGTAGGGGGAGGAGTAGCCCTGGTAGCCGGAGACTCCTAGAAGTTCAAGGTTGTTGAAGAACTTACCTTCCACCACTTCAATGTCTCAAACATGAAATAAGAGTTAATAACCGCAGTACTGTTCAGTATCATCTACTCCAGTCCCAGGCAACTTATCCTCCAAGAAGAACTCATGGTCCCGTATTATGCACATGGAGCATTTTCATTGTTTGTTCCCGGGGCCCCTTTTGAAAGATGCGCCCAGCGCAAACACAGAAAATGTGCAGCATCATGGTGAATCCGCTGCCCCAGGGCAGCCACGAACTTGAGCTGCCCTGGGGACAGCGCATTCCTGCGAAAAACAGAGCGGCTGCTTTGAAGCCGCTCAGCGTTTTCACAGTGCAGGCGGCAACCCCCCTGCACTTTTAAGGGAAATAAAGATCCCCTTGCAGGCGGGTGAAGTGAGTGACTGCATCTGCCTGCAAGGGGATGTCTGGGGGCTGCCATCAGGGGGCGCACTGACAATACTAGAAAATATTGTTTGCACTATGCATTGCATTTTCTTGAAAGTGTTAAGTATAGATATGGAGTGTTTTTCTGTTACTCAGCTCTAGGGCACTTTCTCTAGGTGTCAATAATGAAAAGGCTCGCAGTGTGCTGTATCTGCTTTTCCTCCTGGTCCGTAGTCATCTTGTTCAGGGGCAGTTTCAAGGACCTGCCCTGCGGTGTCCTCTTCCTTTTCAGCAGGTGCAGATCATCACCTTTTTCGAGACTGCGTTGCGTGCTTCATTTAACAGCATCTGTTGGTGTCACAGTCTCTGCTCCATGGGTGGCCGATGCTTATCCGTTACAGGTACCTCTGCTTCAAGTATTGCTGGTGCAGCTCTGCATTTTGCTCCAAGCTGCCACTCAGGACGTCCCTGCACCTTCACCACCGTCCTTGTCACTAGGAGCACGATGTGGGGTACGGTCCACTCAGAACTAAGAAACATCTTTTATTTTTGTCACCATGACCATGTCTCCAGCTTTAAAAAGGTGTGTGGGATCTGAGGATGGATGGGGCAAAGCTTCCTTCATCTGGAGATGGTAATGCCTCTAAACTGCTGACAACTATACAGCGTAGTTAGAAATATTTGTATCCGTCCACAGCGGTACTGCTTGGGATGCTGTGAGAGGCAACCTCAACCCCACCAACATAGGCCATCCCATCAGTACCTCAAGGGGCACAAAAGAGTTGTTGTAGATAGTGGCACCATTACGGCATGCAGCACTAAAGGCAGGGCATCAGGCCATTTCAGGCCTGTTGCATCAGTTGTCTTTGCTAATTTATTTTTTATTTGGGAGTTCATCCTCTCCACCTGGCCTGAACTTTGGGGGTGGTAAGGGGCATGCAGTTTCGACTCTATTCCCAAACAGTCACACATCTTTTGCACAACTATAGCCACAAATTCACCCCCTCAGTTGCTATTTATGCCCTGGGGAACCCCAAACCGGGGTATGATATCTTTCATCGAGCATCGCACAACAGGTGCTGCATCATTCATCCTTGTGGGAAATACCTGCACCCATTTCAAAAATTGTTTCACGCACATCAGAAAATATTTGAATCCATTCACTGGGGGCATATAGGCGTAATCTTTTTGGACGTTGACAAAGGAACCCTGTGGTACTGACACAAGATCATGGGTAGCAGGGGACCAACCTTTAGCACTTTGGGAACAGATAAGACATTGGGAGCAGAATTGTGCAGTGCAAGCTGTCATCCCTGGCACCAACCACTCGTGTCTAAGCAAAGCATTCATCCCCTTGTGCCATGTGAGTGAGTCCATGAGCAAGCCTTGTAAGGGACAGGAACATACTGCAAGGGGCCACAGGCATCCCATCCTGGTGGACCCACAATTCCTCATCATTCTGCTCCCACCCAGCATCAATCTACACTCTCTTCATCTGGAGTTGTAGACCATTGTGCTTCCTTCACATCAGCTAGCAACAATAGTCTCTGAATGAGCTGAATTTTTGGAATTCTCTTTGCCATCAAAGGCACCTTCTGTACGAGCTGTAACATGCTCTTTCAAGCTGCTGTGTCTGTCATGGGGTTACCTCTGGCTATCTCAGTATTAGCTCCTGAATGAGCCTCCCATTTTATTACTGCTATTCTGTTGGGTAGTAGTATTGCTTTTAACATGTTTTTTACTAAAGGGCCATTTTGAAAGGGGCGTCCTGCTGCTGTAATGAAACCATGATACTGCCACTACTGGCCAAAATCATGGACAACTCCAAAGGCATAACATGAGTCAGTGTAAATGTGAACAGTTCTCCCCTCAGCTAGGATGCATACTCATGTTACAGCATACAGCTCTGCTTGCTGGGCAGATGTGCCCCGGGGGAGGGCTGCACTTTCACATATGGTGTCTACTGTTGTGATAGCGTACCCTGCTCTGTAGTCTGTATCTGTTAGTCTGCTGGAGGAAACATCAGTGTACCACTCACAGTCTGCCTGTCCTAATGGTGTTTGCTGAAAATATGATCTGGGAGTGGTTCATGTCTCTAAATCCTCAACGCAGTCCCGGTCAGGGAATTCAGCTGAATCACCGGATGCAGGTAACTGTGTTGCCAAATTAACAGGTGAGCATCTTTTGATGGTGATTTTAGTGTTAGACAACAAAGTGACCTCATAACCTGTGTGCCTGGCTGCCGAAAAATGTTGTGTTGCTGCAGATAACAACAGCAACTGTACCGAATGCAATACAAAGGTAGTCCAACACAATGGGATCTGTCCTCTCAACCATCAAGATCTGCTGCGGCCATGGCTTTTGTACAAGCTGGATCCCCAGTGACTGCTGAAGGTAAAGTCACAGAGTAATATGCTCCAAGTCTTTTTCCTGAGCCATGCTGCTGAGTCAGCACCCCATTTGCAGTGCCATTTTGCTCTGACACATAGAGATGGAAGGGCAGTTTGTAATCAGGCAGCTTTAAGACTAGCACAGTACACAATGTCTCTTTCAGTTTCTTGAAACAATCTGCAAGTTCATTAGTCCATACAATGTTGTTGGGTGCATCTTGTAGTGTCATTGTCGCAGGAGGACTTCATAGGATCTGTACTCAGGGATCCACTGGCGGCAGTAATCATCATCCCCAGGATATGAATCATTTTTATTCCGTCAGGTGATATGTGGCGTGTACTTTTGGATACCGCATAACCCAGGTTAAGTCACCTCTATTTGGCAGCACAGAAATTTTGACAATGAAGCTTTTTGTCCTCTCCCTTGGAGGTGGTTCTGCAGTGCTACAGTGTCTTTTTCATAGGCCTCGAGTGATGGAGATGCCTCAAGGCGATCAACAGCATACTGCATGACATTGCTACCACCTTCCACGTATAGGCTGTCCAGGTCTCTCTTCACTGCCTTTGAGTAGACCGTGGAACTCTCAGTACAGCCTTGAGCGAGTCTTGTGAAAGTGTTCAGAGTATCTTTTATTGTGAAGGCAAAGAGGTACTCTCTGGATCGACTCTAATACTGAAAAACGCAGAGGAGAGATCCATGACTAAAAAGTACTCCGCCTCTCCAGGTATAGAAGATAATATAGTATTGGTGTCAGGCATAACAGGTGCTAAGGGAAACTCAATGTTGTTTATCCTTTGTAAATCCTATATGAACCTATACTATCTAGTATTGCCCTTGGGCAATGGAATGATAGGACTATTACAGGGTCTAGTGGTCTTTTTAATGATACCCTGTTGTAAGAGAGACACAATCACAGGTTTTATCCCCTCCTCTGCCTGAGGTGGCAGTCTGTACTGACGCACATAAGGTAATTCAGCATTTTTCTTATGTGTCTCTTAATGGGGAAGGCATGTTTTCAACAATCTTGCCTCATTTTTGTGTTTTGTTCAAACCTCTGAGTTCACTTGCTCTAGCTCTTTTATCAGCTGTTAAGCCATATTCCCTTTAAGCTTGTCAAAAACTGCATTTCTGTCCTTTCTAAGCATACACAATGTCCAACCCCACCCTTTTCCATCTCCCAACGCAGACACAATTCCCAAATAAAATGTGAAATCCTTAGTTCTTGGCAACTCCTGAAGGCATTTGACCATGGGGTCCAAATCTTTAGTGTAGTAATCTGGTGCTATAGCTATAGACACTTGTGATTCTGAAGCAGGCACCTGAAATAATATCTCTTCCAGCGGTCCTAGCTCAATGCTCACAGCACATCCTTCTTTTTCTACATGCAATGTGTCCTCGAGCAACTTCATTGTCCAGTGCAAATGTTTGTCTGCCATGTAGGCATACCATTCAGGCACTGGCTCTGTGAAAAATGCTGCAGTACAGTGTACAGGCCCAGGTAATAAAGTCAATAAATGAGTGACAAAGTCACTTTCAATGTCAGGGCTGTATTTAAACAGTTCTTGAAACATGTAATTATAGAAATCTCCCTGTAACAGAATCCATTGGTAATGTGTTGGAGAGAGATAGGATAGTGGGTGTACCTAACACTGAGGGCCAGTGGACGACGGATTTTTGCACGCGCAAATGGGTTTTAGATCCGCTTGCGCATGCAAAAAACCTATGGGCCATGTACTAACCTTAGTTTGCGAGTCACTAATTAAATAGCGACTCTCAAAATATAGTTAGCGACTCACTATTAGGAAGGGGCGTTCCGAGGGCGTCCCTTCCTAATAGTGAGTCTGAACCCTATGTAAGAATGTTTGCAGTCGCAAAACACTTGCAGTTTACCACCCTCTTCAAGAGGGTGGTAAACCATTCGCAGACTGGAAGAAGTCCCCAGGGGACCCCTTCCCCTCTGTGAATTTTTTTTTCAGAGCAGGCAGTTGTCCCAGGGACCACTACCTGCCCTTAAAAAATGAAACAAAAACATTTTTTTTTAAAAATGCATCCCGTTTTCCTTTAAGGAAAATGGTCTGCCTTTCCAAAAAAAAAAAAAACTGCATCATTTAAAAGCAGACCCAGACATGAAGGTCTGCTGACCCCAGCAGGCCATCATCCCTGGGATTGCCAGCCATTCCCAATGGGGTCGCAAATTGCGACAGCCTCATTAATATGCATGAGGCATGCAATTTGCGACACCATTGGGAATGGCAGATTAGGAGGGGTCACTGCCTTACGTATAAGGGTGGGTGGAATTTGCGAAATTGACTTTCGCAAATTATCGCAAAATTGCGCAAAATCTCCCTGAGCATGCGGAACTTTCGCAAAGATGCGGAGATTGCTTTTCCCACCTGTTCGCGATGTGTTTGTGCGTGCTCGCGGGAAAATATATCTCTAACTTGCCCATGCGGTCGCTAATGGGCGCGGCCATCTTGCTCGCGATGCTTATTTCCTGTTCGCAATCGCAATGACGTGTTCGCGATCGCAAACTCTCGCGGGATAGCGCGACCGGCTACCAACGATCCAACATCTTGTGGCGCTCGCGAACGGATAGGAAAACTCTTCGCCGAACGAAGGGACCCGGTAAGTCGCGACCGCGCGCGCGAGGATGCATTTTTAAAGCGCGAACAAGAAAAATACTTCAGTTTCGCGGCAGATTGCGAAAGGTTTGACATTTTCGCGCTCTCCGCGGAACACGAAAATGTCAAAATATCGCAAATTCCGCGAGCGGAACGAAATTTACTGCCCAGGCCTATTTATGTATGTGGTTAAAAAATAAAATAATAATGTTGTTTGTTCTTTGTATCTGTCCCTGACTTTTTTAGTGCTTTATGTATTATCTATGAACTTGTGGGAATTTTCATGCTTGCCTAAAGGTAATCTCTATTTATGGATGTATTTGTTTTAATGGATTGTATGTATTGCAATTTGTGGACTTCAGTAAAAAAAAAAAAAAATACATTGGGAATGGCAAACAGTGTCTCAGACACTGCTGTACATTGGCAATTGCGACTCGCAAATTGCGACTTGCAATTTGGCCCGATTTGCGAGTCGCAATTATCAATGGACGTACATATGGCCCAGAATCTGTACTTAATCTGCCAACAGTAAGTGCTCTATTAGCCAATTCTTACCTGTCCTCAGAAAAAAAAAAAAATCCAATTTTGAGAAAAGTATAATGTTGCATGCAATTTACAGAGGAGGTCTCTCCCCAGCAAATTGATGGGTGCCTCTGGTGACAGGAGAAACTGATGGTCCTGTGTGTAGTCCTCAACAAAAACAGGTATAGGTTCTGATAACTCTGTATGCACCATCATTCCATTTACTGCTATAGTAGTGACTAGTTCACCACTACTAGGACCCAAGTTGTTCCTTACTGCTGATAGGATCGCGTCGCAGTCTATAAGGAAATCACTCTCTTTACCTCCTATCCTAATTGAAAACATGGGATTCTCCTCAGGTGTGTCTGATACCTTCATCATATAGGACTGGCCTTGGATTTCTGTAGTTTGTTTCATCTCTCTCTCTCTCTTGCTCTCTCTCTCTGCAAGGTCCTATGCTGATCCATGTGGTTCCTGGAAAGGATTCTGTTATAAAGTGAAGTCTTCAATGAAATACGCAGGTCTTGTAGTTTCGTAAGCAGGATTTATTAGATATAAATCAGGAAGAACAGCACAGCCACCCACAAGCTCTGCCTCAGGAACCGTTTCAATATATACATTCTATTGCCAGCACAGGCTGGCAAGGATTCTGGAACCTTAACAAGTGATGTCATGAAGAGGCAAGGTGGAGGCACATTACCACACATCTCCCTTAGTAATACAAAAACAAACAGAAAAATAAGTTAAAAGAAAAAACCCACATATGACAAGCAGAAAAATCTAAATGCAGGTTATGCATTAAATTAAAAGCAGGTTACACAACAATTGAATGTAATAAGGAACAATGCAGGAAAGTATATACATCACAAAGTCTTCCAAATATAGAGGAGCACGAGTTGTTCTTTCTGAGCTCCTCCTCAAGGACACCTCAGGTTTATTTCCACCCTCAACACCATCCTGATCAGAATTAATGTCACTACCATCTTGCTTCCCTTGCACACAAATTGCCAAGATTCCAAACCCTGTGATCAGAAGTTTTGACTGCGTTGTGAAACAATTTAATAACCTTCAAAGGTTTGGTAAACTTGAAACCAGTCGCACATCATCCAGGTTTTTTGATTACCACAAAATCACCCACAGCAACCTTTGTGTTTTTGACATTATGCCTTAAATCATATTGCATTTTGCTTTTCAAGCACTTTTCACTTTCTCTTAGTTTCTGATTCTCCAAATGTGAGTCAACACGCTTCCCAGAAAGACATTTATTTACCCATGGAGGTTCCAAGAAAGTATCAGGTTGTCTTCCACGTAATAGGAGAAAAGGAGATTTACCCGTGGACGTGTGAGCAGTAAATCTGTATACCCCAACCCTTTTTAGAACCTCCTCTTTCCAGCTAAGACAATAATTCTTAGCCAAGGCGATCGTCTCCTTCAAGACACGATCAAACCTTTCTACAGTTCTATTTGACTCAGGATTGTAAAGAGCACATTTCTTAGGTATAACTCTACACCCCATAAGAAATTCTTCCATTTCTTTCCAGACAAGCTGTACCCCATTGTCAGTCAACTGTGACTCAGGTAATCCTTCTCTGCTAAACAAAACTTGAAGAAAATGTATTACAGTTTTAGTGTCTACAACCCTAGAGAAACTGATCTCTGGACATCTGGAGTAAAGATCCATAACAATAATGACAAAAGTGTCCAGGCCATCACCCTGAATAGGAACCAAAATGTCCAAGGCAATGTCTTTCCATGGACCACTTGGGTGTGTGCGAATTACCATAGGTTGGGTTCTAATTTTCATACTTTTTTCACTCAGAGAACATTGCACACAATCTCTTACAAGATGTTCAACTTGTAGGTCCATGCCAGGCCACCAATAGGTAGACCGTAATCTCTCTTTGGTTTTAGTAATGCCCAAATGAGATTTATGATCCAGTTCCGTTAATTCTTCACGTAAGATAACCGGAGGCACAAGTCTATGGCCTCTGAACAATAAGCCTTCTCTAGAGGAAAGTTGATCCCTCACACACCAAAACTCATTACAAGATCCAATTCCTTGTTCTTTATTACGCCAACCAGAGCAAATGAGTTTCATAACGTCCTGAAGGATTTCATCCTCCCGACAAGCTTCATGCCATCGTTGTAGTGAGATAGTTTCATACTCAATTTCACAAACAAAATCAGAAGATCTGTTGAGAGATAAATCATTCTGTTCAGTATCCAAATGTGAATCAGCATTTGTTACAGGAACTAACCTGGAAAGTGTATCAGCCACAACATTTTCAGATCCAGGAATATATTTCACACAAAAGTCTAAAGCCTGCAGACTTACAACCCATTTGGAAATCCTAGGTGAAATGAAATCAATACCTTTGCTGGAAAAAACTTCACATAGAGGTTTGTGATCAGTTTTGATCAAAAAAGGTGGTGACCCACAAAAACTTCTTCAACTTCTTAATGGCCCAATGGACCGCAAGAGCTTCCCTCTAGTACTTACTTTTGGCCCCCCCTTAGACTCCTAGAAATAAACATTATGATGTTCCCTGGACCAAATCCCCTTGATATAAAACACCACCCAATCCTTTGAGATTTGCATCAGTGGCAATGAAAGAGTGTTTGCTTGAATCAAAGTTGCGTAGTTTGGGTGCCTGAGAGAGTTTAGTTTTGATTTGACGGAATTCACATTCACACTCATTATTCAAGTCAAACTTAACCCCCTTCTTTAATACGTTTCTCATGTTATATGTGACTTCAGCAAAATCTTTTAAAAACTTGTTGTAGTACTTTGCCATCCCTAGAAAACATAAAAGTTCTTCTTTAGATGATGGTGAAGTTAGGTTCCTAATAGTATCAACCAGTTAAGTCTTGGGTACCACACCATCAGTAGTTATGGAATGCCCTAAATAGTCTATTTTATTGAGACCAAACTTACATTTCTCTAACTTGATAGTGAGATTGTGAGAATTCAATCTGTCTAGAACTTTTCTGACTCTAGAATCATGTTCAAGCCCATCACACCCATAGACTAATATATTGTTTTGATATACACAGACTCCAGGAAGACTGTACAGAACTTTCTCCATGGCTCGCTGAAAAACTGAGGCTGCTGACACGAGACCAAAAGGCATTCTTACAAATCTAAAGGTGCCAAAAGGGGTGACAAAAGCTGTGAGATCTTTAGACGACTCGTCCAAAAGGATTTGATGATAGGCTGAAGTCAAATTTATGGTGCTGAAAATCTGCGCACCACCCACCATCGTCAAAAGCTCAGAAATATTAGGTAGAGGATATTTTTCTACTAATAAACACTTGTTAAGCTGCCTGAGGTCCACACACAACCTCAGCGAGCCATCGCCCTTCCTTGGAGCTACAACTGGAGCCAACCCCAAAGTCCTTTCAACTTCCTCTATAATACCTTGAGACTTAAGCTTCTTCAGTTCATTACATATCTCCTCTCTTAATGTAAAAGGAACATTGCGGACTTTAAAGGAGACGGGAAAAGAACCTGGTACAAGTTTGATTTTGTGACAGTAACCTTTTAAACAACCTAGCTTTGCACCAAAAACGTTAGGAAATTCTTCCTTCAATGTTTCTTGCAAGTAGACATCATGCCCCACTAGTTTAACAGGTTGTGTATTCTTAAGAATAATAGGGGGATAACTATTGAGATCTAACATGCCACCTATGTCTTTTTGATGCCACCAACTCAAAATGCTTTCATCTTTCTCTGAAACATAGATTTTACGAGAGGTGTAATGACCCTCTTATTCCACCAGCCCTGAAAAATACCCCCTCAATTCATCAGGGAGTGCTGGGCCTGCTTGAGGTATCTGGGGATGGGTGATACTGATAGCTGGACCTCATCCCTGTCAATAATGTTTTTTCTATCATTTATCTCATTCCTGTCATTAATATCGCTTCTACTTCTATAACTTTTACAATTTCGGCCCCAGTGCCCGTACCTCCGGCAAACATAACACTGATCTCTACTCTTGTCTCTTCACTGGTATCCTTTTCCTTCACCCTGTCTACGCTGCCCCCCCCCGATAGTACATTCCCTCTGGCTCATCTTCTCTTTGTACTTTTTTTGGTTTTTTTAAATGTATTTATTGAGATTTTTACCATACAATCCAAACATATCTGGTGATATCAAATCTGTGTATATAACAACTATTCTTGATGTGATACAATTTGAGATGAGAGAAAACAAAATCAAGAACAAAAGAAAAACATGAAAAATCACATCAGTGACCATTACAATTTGTCTTGAATACATTAGTAAATTGCATCTACAGTTGATCTTATCCGTATCAATAGACCTAAATGACATCCCTTAGCAGTTTCTGGTTCGTGGGGCGCTAGTATACATACCATAGTTCCTATTGCCATCTCTTTTAGGAGTAAGCTAGGATCAAACAGTACGACAAATTGGAGTGGTCACAATTTGCACCATATGACTACCGATACAGTTGTAAAAGAATCATGTTTATATCCATATATTCGGGTAATAGCAAGTCCACCTCTTATGTAAACCAACAATTTTCTGTAGCACATACAGTACACATATGTATCTATAAACTATTCATGGGTATTGGATGCTTTTCCCGCTATATACCTTGATAAAGACCCCAGACGTTTTTGGGACGACTCCGGGAAGGGAGTAGTTCGCTCATCACCTCTGTTTGTGTGTTGCAATAGAGCATGTCTCTAGCCCATTCGGACAGAGTAGGAGGCGGGCCGCGTCCCCAGCGCATTGCGACTCTACGCCTTGCAATCAACAGCCCTATCTCTACCATACAGCGAATACCTTTCTTTATCTGTTTCGAATAGCCCAGTAATGCGAGGAGAGGGTCCGGTGCTATTGGGGTTTCTACGATGCCACCCAATTCCTGAAAAAATCAAGCTCCAAAATTCTGCTATACTCGGGCATAGCCAGGCTGTGTACATGAAATCCGCCGGGGAGGCTCTGCATCTGTCATACTCCGCCGATTCACGCTGACCATATCTGTGCAATCGAGCAGCAATATAGTACACTCTATGCAGGAATTTTAAACGGACAAGCCTATGTCTCCCATTTAGAGAGAGACCCCCCCATTGACTCACAACAATAGTTCCATTGATCATCATCAATAACCATATCTAAGTCTGACTGCCACTGCAGTGGTGATTTAGTGTAAAAAAAAATCCGATATTCTTGAACTGTACCATAGATGCTAGATACCAACCCGCTGGGTGAGTCAGCTTTTATCAGTAATGAGAAAGGAGTGACTTCAGGGGGCTCCGCCATGTCTTCTCCAAAGACTTCCTGTAAAGTGTGCTGAACTCTGTGGAAGTTAAAACGCACCAATGGTGTAACATTTTGTGTTTCAACTTCAGATTCATCCCAAGTACGCACACACCCGTCAAGAAATAGGTCCTCGATTTTCGATATGTTGATAGACTGTAACGCCTGAGACACTTCCCTTTCCCTAACAATGGGGAGCCAGCCACACCATTCCAACGGGGAACTCGGGGAATATAATATAGTGCTGCCGTGCCTCTTTACCAGGTCTTGCCACGCATGGACAGTAGCATTAATCGGATCAAGTATGCTAGTTCTACGATAAGTAGCGTGAAACAGTCTTGTTGGGAGTATGTCAGGAGATGATGAAGAAGTCTTCTATAGCCTCAAATATAGCAGTTTTAAATACTGTATCCAACAACGAGAAGGGGGGGAAACGCCACGTAAACGGGGCTGGTCTTTTCTGTAGGCAAAGTAACTCAACTACTATCAGAGCATGGTCTGATAAGGTCCGCGAGAGTATCATGCAATCCCTAACCATTGGATACAATGTTCTAGATAGCAGCCAATAGTCTATTCTCATGTGTAATGTGTGAGGTGCTGAATAATGAGTGAAACCCCAGTGTCCTGGGAAGCATGTGGGCCAAATTTTCACTAAATCAAGGCAAACCATAGAGTCCACTATATATTTGGTTGAGGACGAGGCACGCCTAATCGGACCTCCAGACCGGTCTAGCATCGGATCAAGGATGCAGTTTAAATCTCCCCCAACTATGAGTGGTATGTTAGTAGTTATGTGTGAACAAGTTAAGAACGATTGATAAAAGTGCGGATTGTCAAAGTTTGGGCCGTAAATGTTAAGCACTAGTAAATCAAGGCCTTTCCCCCTGCATCTAGAAATTGTGTACCGTCTGTCAATATCTGCAACGATCGGTTCTAGTGTGATTCCTGATTTCGGGTTCATCCAGGTGAGCACTCCCCTAGCATGGGTTGAGAAGCCGGCAGCGTGAAAGTGCCCTTGAAGTGTCCTCTGTGTTAGTATCTTACCGTCTGCGGGTAAGTGTGTTTCCTGTAGCAGTGCAACATCTATAGAGTGTCTTTTTAGATATGCAAATACATTTCGTACTTTGCGATGATTATTAAGACCCCGGACGTTCCAGGTGATATGTCTCACCTTATTGCATTCTGTTTGTGTCATTTGTAAAAGGGCCAGCAGTCTATATACAATCCACCAATACCAAGCATGGCCAGAGTAAACCACTGCCTGTCATTACTGTTGTAGGTGTTGCTAGTGATACAATCACTGTGGTTAAAACAATAAACACATGAAACCCCCCACCCACGCCACGTCGTCCCCAACTTGACGTGTGTGAAGTAGTCCACTCTCTTGACTCTCAAGTGAAAATGTCATAACACCATCTAGTGGAGCACGCACGAGGGCGGATGTTGCCTCTCCAACTGCTACCCATCCACTGAAATAGAGTGAGAGACAAAGCCATTTAGTAGCTTATTTGGCATCTAGCCGCCTTAAGGATAGTAACATATCTTTGTCTTAAGGTAGAAAAGCGACAACCTAGTATTCTGAAGCGGAAGGTAGTTAACAGTACATTACCAGTCGCAGCCTGGAGCTGCCTCGGACCAAGGGAAGACTTACTTACCTTTGGTAACAATATATCTGGTAGAGACACAGTCTAGCCGCAGATTCAGTAACTTAGAATATCTCCCCAGGAGTCAGACTGGATCTAGAAAATCTTTTTTCGCCAGCAATACCTCTGCACGTCGGGAGGCAGCGGCGCCCGGTTCCGTCCTGACGTCTTCCACAGAAGTGACGTCAATGGAGCCATATAAGCCCCTCCCGGCGTGCTGACGTCAGTTTTCTACAGGAAACGTTTCCGCGCCACAAGGCGGAGCCGTGCAAAAAACTGCAATAGTACAGGAACAGGATGTGATAAAAATGAATAAAATCATTGAAAAAGCACCCAGTACCCGGCTGGGCTGAAGGGAGCCCACAGAGTACTTGCTGCGAGCAAGGGCCCAACAAACTGCCAAGCTGTGCCCCCCCTCGAGGGGGCAGCGGCACCAAAGATATGACAAGCGAGGCACAGCTTGTCACCACAGAAGGGAAATTAAAAGAACCACAATATTGAAGCAACATGTTGCAAGACAAGGGACTAGAAGTGAACAACTACTAGAAAGTTCACCACACACACTCCAGAGATTGAAGAACTGTAGCACCAAGAGAACCCAACCCAACCGACTGCCAGAGAAAGGAGGAGGCATAGGTGTGGACGGTGGGAGGGAATTAAAAACAGAATAACTCCACACGTGAGCAGCACAGGAGGAAAACATGAGAAGGTAGTAAAAGTATAGACCTGAACCACCGTAAAATGTGGACGAAGTGGAGAGCCAAAGGAAGGTGCGAGAACATGCCACCAACCAAACACTAGGACGGAGGGGAGCCCGAAGGGCCCCACATAGAACAACACACCCTACCCCAGAGTGAGGTGCGAGAGCACAACTCCGGAAGACCAAAGCCACCAGAAAGAGGGAGGCTAGGTGGAAAGACACCATATGAAAAGTTCGTCGCAGAGTGGGGAGGATGGGCGGGCGTTAAAGAATCTGCGGCTAGACTGTGTCTCTTCCAGATATATCGTTACCAAAGGTAAGTAACTCTTCCATCTAATAAGGAATCTGTGGCTAGATGTCTCTAACTTAGAATAGATACCAAAGCCATACCACATAGGAGGAGGGTCTGCGAAACAACCATCAAGTTCCAGGAGAACACATTCGTCAAGAGGCTGACGAAAAAACGGTGGAAACCCCAATACCAGGACAATGGGCATCAGTCCCATGACCCACCTCAAGGAGCATGAACAAGGGATGGTAAAGACACCAAATCTGACGAGGGACGGTGTGAGACCTCTCTCGCCCAGACACAGAAGGAAAACAGAACTAGAAAGTTCCGTGCCAAAGTAAGAAAGAATGCAGCGAGACCTTCAAAGAAGGATCCAGGCATCAGTCCCTATAACCCAAGAGGAACCAAGGGTCAAAACAAGATGACACTGGTAGAGCATACTGCCTGAACACACACCACAGTGGAAGCCATAAGAAACGGGACAGTCGGAAGACTGTCCGCTTATGAATCGGAGCCGCAGCATGAGGCCCGTGGGTGGAAGAAAAAACCCTAATGTGTACTGCCTAGGACACGTGACAACAGAGGCAGGGCAGAGCCCAGAGCCCAGTGCCAACAGAGACAGAGGAGCCACCATTGAGCAAAAGCTCAGGTGGTAGGCATGCAGCCAAACTAATTAAAAGGCACCACTGTGAGTGGAAAACCTGCAAGGCTATGAACACAAAGAGGATACTATCCCGAAGGAAAGCGTAAGCAAGAATGTCCGACACTAAGGCAAAAAAGACTTAGTATGAGAGCACCCTAGTGGCTTGTAGAATCCACGATATACACACAAGAGACAGGAATGTCGATACATGTATGTGGAGTGACTAAATCCTAAATAGGGGAGTAATGCAAGCGGCACCACGGCACCAGTGTGCTGCATAACAGTTAAGAATGCAGAAAGAATAACAGGTCCCCGAGGGGGAAGAATCCTGGTCTCCCGTGAGACAGCCGACAAATATAGACCACAAGACTGCCCATAAAAGATAGAAAGAAGGCACAGACAGAAGCCTGGTGCCAAAAGCCTACACCGCCAAAGACCGACACCGTCTACCAAAATGGAGAACGTTGAGAAGAATACACACACAGTAATGCCACCCAAAGAAGCACCTGTGCCATAATGGGAGTAAGAACTGACACCCAGAAAAACATCAGGGGTGGAGCACAGATCCAGAGCCAGAAAAGCATAGACCAGAGCCACTCCTTGAGAACTAGGAATATGCACAGGACAGGAAGAGACAAACCGGATCCCTTGTCCTGCAAGAAGCAAGGAACCGGAGACCGTGCCAGGGAAGACCTTCCCCCCCCAGGGGTGCATGCCCACCGATAGACAGGCAGGACATGCACAGCGAGGTTAGAGGAACATGCCAGGGTGACAAAACCCCCTATGGAGGTGGTGATGTATTACAGACCAACCGTAGATAACCAATGGTAACCCTTGGAGAGAAACCAAGCCTATGGAACTCACCAGAGGAGACATTCTACAACAGTAGGAAGAGGTAGCTTGTGCCAAGGTACCTGGGCAAAGAAGAGTAGCAATATGATTGCCAACAAATACCCCACATAGGGTAAGGCACAACCCTACAAAAGAAAGGTCCCTCTTGAGACAAGCTCGTAGGCAGAGGCTCAAAAGAAAGGTAAACACAGCTTAACCAGCCGTACCAGAATAAGTAAACAACACAGCTGAGCAGCCACGTAACCCAAAACATCTGTGGCCCACAACGGGTAACAGAAAAGAGACACATATATAGGAGGCGCCTGACTGCCGAATCAGCATGGGCGTCAAAAAGAGTGACCCCATTAAATGGTATATCTTTAAGCCGCTCTTAAACATGCTCTGGGAAAACGCCATCACGCAACCACGCGTGGCGGCATATGGCAACCGACCTGGCCATAGTACGACCACAGTGTCTCTGAAGTCCAATGCAGACCGAATCGAAAAGTGCGCCATATCATGGCCATCACTGATTAGGCAGGCCAGATCAGCTCGAGAGATCCCCGGCAAGGAGGGGAGGAGCCGGTCAACAGCGTCCCAAAGGGCAAATGTAGCCCGAGCAAATACACACAACGTGTTGAAGGATCGGAGTCCCGAGCTGGCGGATGCAAACACATCGCGGCCACATGACTCCAACCACCGAGACTCCCGAGTGGGAGGATGCAACAGAACAGGAGTCACAGAGAGAGCTGCCTGAAGCATAAGTCCTTCAGCTCCAGGATGGAGGGTCAAACAGGCGGGGTCAGTGGGAGCCGGACGATGTGCCACAGCATGATCCACGGGGTCCCCCGAGGAGGGCCGTGTCCACGTTCCGAGAAGGATGTCAAACAATGACTTTGCAAAAGGTACGTTTCCATGTTCCCCGCGCCCTGGTGGAGAATATCCAGCAAAGGCTCCGAAGGACTAGAGACTAAGGACGCCTCTATGCTTAAAATGTCTGCAGCCCCGCAAACAGCCCTGACGAATGTCCCACTAGCCTCCATGGCCCCACGAGGCAGTGAAAGCAAGTCATCAATAGGTGATGGACGCAACCTAAACTGGCCACTCAAGAGGCTCAGCAGCAGGATGAGTAGGCCAATGCTCCACCGGCGCCTGCTCTGGAGAGCAGTGAAAAGACTCAGGGGGTGGTGAACCCACCGGAACCACATCCTCCACCACTAAAGCTGGAGACGGTACCGGCGTCGATCGGCATCGAGGCGATGTCGAGCCGGCGTCAGAGACCTCTGATGAGGCCCCGACTGGCAGAGTGGAGCAAGCGTCAGCGACCTCCGAAAAGGCCTCGACCGCCCTAGTCGAACTGGTGATCTCCAAAAGTTCTCGACCTCTCGAGTGGAGCCGGCGCCGACGACCTCCGAAGAGGCCTCGACTCCTCGAGTTGAACCGGCGTCGGCGGCCTCCGAAAAGGCCTTGACTCCTCGAGTCGAGCCGGTGACCTCCGAAGAGATCTCGACCCTTTAAGTCGAGTCGAGCCAGCGACCTCCGAAGAGACCTCGACCCTTTAAGTCAAGTCGAGCCGGCGACCTCCGAAGAGACCTCGACCCTTTAAGTTGAGTCGAGCTGGCGACCTCCGAAGGCCTCGACTCCTCGAGTCGAGCCGGCGTCGATGACCTCCGAAAAGGTCCAGACCGTCCGAGTCGAGCCGGCATCGGCGACCTCCGAAAAGGCCACGAGTGCTCGGAGTCAGACCGGCGTAGACTCAACATTCCCCGAGGTGGAAACCTGGAGGAGAGAGTATGCCGAAGTGGTGTCATGCACCACGCCGCAGCCACCTCCAGCGATGTCACAGGGAGCCTCAGAAGGCTGTGCGACAGCACTATGGAAGGTCTAGACGTCATGGGATGCCCCGCCGGGCCGTTTCCCGACAATGCGACAACTCTGGTGTCAGAGTCAGGGCACTCGGTTGGAGCCGAGGGTAAACCCGCCGGCGATGTCCCAACCTGAGTCCCTACCCCCCGTATGGGGCCCAGAGGCACGCCAGGGAGGGGGGGCAAATGCTTACCTGCGGCGACTCTAGTGTCAGAGTCAGGGCACTCGGTTGAAGCAGAGGGTAAACCTGCCGGCGGTGTCCCAACCAGAGTCCCTACCCCCCCTGTGGGGCCCGGAGGCGCGCCAGGGAAGGGGGGGCAATGCTTACCTGAGGTAGGCGAATGATGGCAATGGTGCCGGAACCGGCCCCGCCGCGTGGACGACTCCGCTGGAGAAGGAGACCTGCGTCGCGAGGGGTCTGTTCGGACATCCAGGCAGACAGCAGCTTCATGCGGCGAACTCGCAGTGATTGCGGCCGCAGCTGGCGGCAAACGTTGCACTCCAAGGAGTCATGGTGCCCTCCCAAGCACCATATACAGAGTTCGAGAGGGTCCGTCGCCGGCATCTGTCGAGCAGGACCGGCACGGTTTGAAACCCTTAAGGGGCATCGACACACTGTTCCTGGATGCTAAGCGGCGTCGAAAAGGCCTGCAATAAACATTAACAGGCCCGAGGTATTACTTTCCCGATACGCCATTCATTGTTACTCTGAGGCGTGCTGGATAGAGCATTGAGTATTCCAAGTTTTGGGCTCGCAAAGTGCGCTTCAATGGGGCAAATTGTTTCCTTGCCTCTTGGACTTTAAGGGTAAAATCAGGGAAGAGCAATATAAAAGAGCTCTTGTATATTAGTTCAACTAATTTTCTTGCCTTCTTGAGCGCCGCGTCTCAATCCCTGTAGTTTTGGAATTTAGCAAAGATCGGGCATGAAGGCGCACCTGGGGGCGGTCTAGGGCCTAAAGAGCGGTGCGCTCGCTCTATCACAAAGAGGGGAGAAAAAATGTCATGGCTCAGTAGAGACGCCAGTAATTTTTCAGTGAAGGTCTCCATATTCCCTGTAGATGTGGATTTGGGAAGTCCAGTAATGCGGATATTACTCCTTCTGGACCTGGCTTCCAAATCCTCTGCTTTATCTTGTAGTTGCATAAGGACCTTATCGATTTGTGTTTGAGCTGCGTCAGTCTCCATAAGCCCCTCCTCAACTTCTGTTATGCGTTTTTCGCCATGTCGAGTCTCTCCGTCTGCTTATCTAGCCTCTCAGACATGCGGTCCATGCGATAGCATAATTAATATATTTTTCCATCGATTCTACTCAGGCTGGACTGTACGGCTGCTAGGATCTGGCACAAATCCGCTTGCGCCTCTTCTAGTGAATCAGCCTGTTCAGGTGAAAGCTGGGAGTCGTCCTGTTCCTGGGACCGTGTTTTCTGTTGGTCAAATTGCAGTTTAGATTGGACCTTATCCACTTTCCCCATTGTGGAATGGACTGCGTTGCCCCCTGTCACACTGCAAACACCCAATCCGGGGCAGCCACAGTGATCAATCAGGGCTAAATGGGACTAAGGCAACACGATTGTCCACTACTTCTCTGTGCAGTCCGGGCAATAAGTAAACTGTAATGGTGAAATGTTTGCACCTTCAGACACAGTACTCTAAATGTCACCAGGGGTTTTAATAGCTTCCTGTCTCCAGCCAGCACTGGCAGTCATTAAATGGGAAAGAAGGAGGGGGGTGCGCACATCCAAATGTCACTTATTGGTAGCAGTGGTCTGCCCTCAAGGGTAAAACGCTATTTCCTGCGTTTGGGGGCTGACAGTGGATGCCAGTATGGTCTGCAGGGGAGAAGTACTAACATGTACACTGAAATCCTGGCGCACGTTTTTATTACTGCGCCATCGCCCTTTCTCACGCCCTCCAAATGGCGCCGCTTCAATGGACGTTTCAGTGTGGCCGAAGCGGGCAGTATCCCTCTCCTCGGCCAGAGATTTCGCACTCTCTCAGGGACCCACGATTATTCTTGTAGTCTGCGTCGCGCTGCATGGCAGGTCGCCTTCCGCAGCCTCGCAAGTTGTTAATCCCTTCACGGGGGTGAAAGCACATAGGTCACCGCTGGCGTGCCCACCAGAGCAGAGGTTTCAGACGACGCCAGCGCACTTCACAGGGCCTCTCCCACCTCACCTTCGACAGTGCGAGGGCACTGGAACGCCGGCTACGCGAGATCCGCTCTGATCCGCCGTGGGCCCTAAGGGTGAATCAGGCCAGCCGCACCTCTCAGCTCAGATGCAGCTCCTTTTCGCAAGATCGCGAGGCAGCAAAGATATGCAGCAGCACCACAGCGTTTCCGCTACTGGGTCCGGACCATCAGGGGTTTGATAGACAGCTAGATGTACGGATTCTTGCAGGATAGTTGTAACGGCTTATCGGAGCTCTGCTACAGCGCGCCCATTTTCCTCACCGGCAAGCTCCGCTCCCTCTTTTCTTTGTACTTACTGCAACATCATCCCTCTGTCATTTTTAGCTGCCTTTATTTACCTTGAAAATACCATCCCTTTCCTTGGTTTCAGAAGCGTGCACACCTCTTGATATCCTTTAGTAGACCAATCAGGGTGGCACAGTTTACAACTATGGGCCACAGAAGCGAACAATTAATTCATAAGTGCCTGATTAACTAAAACTTGATATGCCTCTGTCGTGCGCGGTACCCCTGCACTATTATCCCATGCTTCATTATATCCTAAGATGCAAACAGCCACTGTCTCGCCTGACTTTTACAATGTGGCTGTGACTTGAGAAAAATCACCATGTTTCACCGCTAAGCCATTAATTGTGACCCTGAGACACTCTAACCAATTTATCAATCTATTTTCTGTGACATCCATAGTACTAGTCAGTATTGTCCAATCTCTTTCCTGTAGAATTCAGAAAACACCTTTTACCAAAGACCATCTGCTACCATATCCTATTTTTAGTAACATTCTAAATCTCTAGAAAGGGGGTATAGGCAATGCATATTTTATGAAGCCATTCATAATGTTTCACACTAGCTGTGAACGAGTCAGGTGCATCCTTAGTAATCTAAGCTGCCTCCAATGAGGTTCATGTCTTTAACATGGCTGTCTCCCCAACACTATTTTTGGTGCAGTTATTTTAGTATTTCATCAGTATATGAGTTCTCATTCTTTCCCTGAAGTGCCCGTCTGCGTGACCGTTTATGTATCATTCATTCCCCCTTATTTATCTTATCCTGGAGTTTATTAATGGAGCGTTGAATGTCCTACCTTTCAGTGATCACCTTCTTCTGGAACTCATCTGCCTCCCTCCTCAGGTGGGCCAACTGCTCGCTTTCTTCCACATTGTTTTACTCTTCTGCACTTAGTCCTATATCCTCCATCAGACCAAAATTCAGAGTTGGGGCCGGTGTTTCAAAAGCACATGGCATGTCTCCTCCAAATAATAGGTGTCCATTCAGGACCAGGGTTCTGAAACACCCTTCTTTGGGGCTAGTTAGCATGTCAGATACCCTACTTAAATCACCTTCCAGGGATATATGGAAATAAGGGAGATGTGATAAGCCTGGTTTTGGAGCCTGTGCCTGCTCATGTGTGTTGTTTCTTTCACAGTGTATGTCAGGGCCTGAAAGTGATGGGTAAATCTAAGTTGCTTGAAGAGGGGCTGAGAAATTAGGTGCAGGTAGAACAGGCCCTACATAATGGATGCGTTGTCCTAATGTCCGGGGACTGTTCTCATTGTTGTCTCTACCTGAGATCCAGGAATTCACTATTCACATCCAATCTCCGTCTTTTCCTTTCTTCCTCAGTTATCAACAAAACTTCCTTCGCAGTCAACGCACTACCAGTTATTTGCTCACTGTCTGCTCCTTCCCTTAGTTTGACATAAAGGCTTAGAGGTGATAAACCAGTTATTTGCTCACTGTCCGCTGCTTCCCCTAGTTTGACATAAACGCCTAGAGGCGATAAACAGTTTCTTCAATGTATTTATGTCAATATCTACTTGGAGATGCATCCAAATACACAGCAGAGCAGCAGCTTTTCTAGAAGTAGTGGCATTTTGTATTGCTTAAACCCTGTCTTTTTCAGCTGTTGAAAAACCAGAGTGTTGACATAGTAACAAAAAATGCTGCTCTGTTTGCACATAGTAACTAAATTCTAATAAACATGGGCTATAAGTTGTGGGTCAATCCATTGCTAGTTCTAGCTCCTTTTTATTAGGTTTTTTGCACTCACTGTTCACCACTGCTAATGCAGAACAGTCTCTGGAGCCGTTCCCCTGGCCTTTCTTTTTTGAAAGGAGAGCTTTATTTTTAGCAATTGAAAGCCACTGCTGCAAGCAATCTTATATATAGTGTGAATCCACAATGATTCACCCTCTAATTCTATAGTCTCTGTTAAGTGTTCAATATCATCTATCTCAAGGGAACCAAATCTAGGCCCTTTCCAAGTCCAGAGTAACACGCAAAAAGGTGTTACATATTATTAACAATTTGTATCTTCTACAACCTGAGCCGCAGGGCTATCTGGTGGTAATTAAAAACCTTTTTCTCCTGACAGTTGTTTGAACAACTTTTAGTCTTTCTTATCAATCGAGGTCTTACCAGCTCCACGTTTCCTTTAGACTTACAGTTGCCCATTGTGCCCTTCACTAACAATTTTACACCCTGCAAGATAAATACAATAAGTATATCCTACCTACAAGAGAAAAGTTGTTAGGTAGTGGATAGAGAGAGAGAAAAGAGAACAAACAAAAGCTGTGGACCACTCAGACACACCACATAAAACTTTTTTTGCTTCTCTACTGCAGTAATACACTATTTTTCACATAATTGAAAGAAACATTGCAAGGAAACATAGCTGCATATTACTCTTAAATATCAACACATAATTTAAATACAGTCATTGATCAATGACAGCACTGTGCACATTTCAAAATCATTTCCCTTTGCAGCAGAAACAGCCAATAGACAAATGCTTCCCACGCTACACTCTGGGAGGGTTTTGCCCCTTGCCTCTGGGGGTCATTAAAATTTTCCTCTGGCTCAGGCTCTCCAGCGTGGCGTACGATGCTCCGAAAGCAACAGCCACTATCAATCAATTTACTGATCCAGAGAAAAGTCAGTTTTCTCTTCAGCCCTCTGTTTAATTGCCAGCTATATTCTAAGCGTGGAAAGGTCATGACAGCATGGTATTCAGCTCACTTACCGGTGACATTTAACGCGCCCCACTTTTGACACCATTTGTTAGGGAAATAGCTCTTCCAACCCTCAGAGGGATGCAAAGAAAACACAGCCACCAGGCAGATCTCCAGAACAGATGAAAAGTATTTGTAGGTACCAAGGTCTATTAGCTGGCCAAGGCAGAATGCGGGCGCACATACACACTGTTGCATCTTTGAACAAGCTTCTTCTGCCCAAGGGGTCGTTATACATGTTAGAAAGTGCTGTCACCAGTAAAACCCCAAAAGGGAACACAGTCCAAACATGGGTAATCATAAAGAAAATTGATTTTTCACATAAGTTTAAGACACAGTGCAAAATATACTTACTGGAGTATAGGCAAACAAGGGAACATAAGCAACCAAGTTTGCTAAATTTAACAAAGGAGACAGGAGGCCTCAGAGTGTGGTTTATGTTGACAGCTGTTGGAGATGTCAGAGAGGGCAGTGAAGAGCCGTGGGTCAAGCTGGAACAGATTTGTAAAGGAGGGGGAAGCAATGAGCTGTAGCTCAGAGCAGCTGGTTCAGGGATAGAAATAGATAGATTGTAAGATTTGGGATAGTACGGAAGAGATTTGAAATTGATTACAATATCTATACATGGATATATATATATATGTTTTCCCACACTCTGTGCCTAATGCGCTCGCGGGCGCCCAAACCATTGGTGGGCACCAAACAGTGTCATTATAAGTACGGCAGATCTACTGGCTTTGCCAAATGGTCAATTAATATTGATATTTGTTGTGGTTGCAAAGCGCTCTGTTGCCCCAAGGGGTGTCCTGGTGCTGAGGAAATTGAGTGCCTCTGATGTGAATAGTGAGGTGCATGAAGAGGGGGGTATGACTAATTATCTTTCCAGGTCTCGAGTTGCTTGAAGAATCAGGATTCAATCCCCTGTCCGTAGGGGGAGCAGGTTCCAGTCCATGGGGGCTAGAACTGAAAATGACCTGCCAGGTGGTCATCCTATATCTCGGGACCTCCAGTTGAGGAGCGGAGAAGTCTTTTCGGTATGTGGGGAACAATCCTCTTCCTGCGGTAGAGCAGTCCAGTTGTTCTGAAGGCTTTGTGGGCTAGTGTAAGACTTAAATTAGATCCTCTTATGGACAGTGAGAAAAGGTCCGAAGAGCTTGCGACCCCAAGCTCCTTCTATTAAGCTTTAGTACTGTCCTTGCTGCGGTGTTTTGGAAGTTCTGGAGGAGTTTGATGAGCTATTTTGGTTATACTCAAGAAGTGCTGTAATCTAGTCGCGGATTGATCAGGGTGTGTGTCACTTTCTTGCAAGCAGTTAGAGGTTGGATGGCAAGAAATGTTTTAAAGGTTTTCAGCAGCGCAAATCAAGTCTATGAAACATAGAATATGCAGACTGAAAGATAGGCCGGAGTCAAACCTTATTCCCAGGTTTTTCGCTATAGTGATGGACAGGCCACCAGATGTTTGTCTAGAATGAGCTGGATTTACCATATAGGAGAATCTTTTTACGCAACATCTCCGTAAGAGGTTTCTGATACTTGAGCTCAGATTTAGAAGGCTGTCGCTTTAGTGACAGAATCAACAGGGTATCATTGGCATATGATATAACCATAATCCCATAGAATTTGATAAGGTGAGCCAGCGGTCTCATAAAGATATCAGCAAGAGTGGGGCTGAGGGAAGAACCCTACTCAAGGTAGTATCCTCTATTCCCACTTTTTCCCATGCGTCTCAGCAGCAGTATATGGAGGGCTGTATCGAATGCCATCGCCAGATCTAATAATATCAGGACGGCATTCTTCTTCTCATCCAACTTGATCTTGATTGTCTCAGAATCCTCTAACAGTGTGGGTTCTGTGCTATGCTGTGGCCTCAAGCAAGACTCAGAGGCGTGAAGTAGATTTTCCAAGTTTAGATTGTATGAGAGCTGTTTAATAACCAGCTTCTCACTTACTTTCAATAGGATTTTGGGGTCTGCTGTAGTTTTTTTTTAAGAGTGGCTTGATAAAGGCCGTCTTCTATATAGACGGAACTAATCCTGTAGATTATGTAGTGTTGATCAAGGGGTTGCTGTAAAGACTCATTGTATAAGAGAACTTATGTAAACGCAAAGAGGGACAAGGCTCCTCCGGGAATCCTGATTTGCAGTGCATTGGAGCCTGTCCTGAATTCAGCAGAGAAATGGGGATAAAAGTGGCGAAGGTGTAGGTGCCTGGGCTTTTGCTACTAACTCTAAGTGTGAGACTCTATCTTTGTTTGCTACTTCCTTAGGGACGTCTGCATAGATGCTAGCTATCTTCTTCTCAAAGACGCTGGCTAATTCATCACAAAGTTCTTGAGATGGCGGTATGACATTTGCGATGACTTTAGGATTGAGGAATTATTTTGATATGCTGAACATTTCCCTAGAAGTTTTTTTTTTTGCTGATTCGATCTTCTCAGCAAAGTATACAGTTTATGTGTCTATTATCATTCTATTGTACTTCTTTAACGCTACTTTATAATTATACTTATCAGTGTCTGAGTATTTCAGTCTCCACTTTGTTTCCAGCGTCTTGCAGGCCTTTCTCTTCTCCCCTAGAGATGCAGAGAACCAAGGAGCTATTTGGGCGGGATGTGAGTTCTTGGATATTTTAATTGAGGCAAGTTTGTCTGAGACTTCAAGGATACCCTCATTGAAGGCGATAGTGTCCTTCTCAAGGTCACCATGACTGGTGTGGAGAGATAGCTCAATTCCTCTCTGAATTTGCCTCATTAATGTCTTTTAGTCTACGGCATTGCACCCAGTGGCCTATAGACTGTGACCTAGAAGAAGGGTCAGGCTGTTTTATGCGGAGCTGAACCAAGTAATGGTCTGGCCAGATACGCGTGCTCATAGAGGACAGATTTGAGAAAATAATGTCCAGCGTGTGATTTGCTTAAAGAGCAGGACCCTGCACTTTCTGCTCCACACCTAATGAGCACTTCCATGGACGACGTCAGGACGGAGCCGGCGACACCACCTCCCGGCGTGCAGGGGTATTGCTGGGGACAAAAAAGGATTTTCCGGATCCAGTCTGACGCCTGGGGGATATTCTAAGTTAAGGAATCTGCCGCTAGATGTCTCTATCAGATATCCCCTAACAATGTGATGTTGGCAAATTGCATGCAGTGTTGACCGATGGTATCACCTACGGTGTCCAGGAACTCAAGAGCTAGAACCAAGAGTACGGCAAAGGAGTGCTCCTGAGAATGAGATGTGCTCTAATCATTTCAAACTGAAGCCTAAGCATTCTGACCCCTTTAGCTCATTCACTGTGAATGAAGAGCATAGATATTCCGTACGGAGAATCAAGGCACTGCCCCCTCCTCTTGCACCTTCCCCATCCAACCTGGTGACAGCATACCTCTCAGGAATGGCCATGGCAATGTCAGGATTAGAGAGATCATTGAGCCATGTTTCGGGGAGTAATATGAACTCAAAGATTCTGTCTATTATAACATTATAAATGTTGGTAGAGTCTTTGGGTAGAAAGCGATTGTTTAGTAGACCGCCAAGCAAGAACTGGTCTTTCTTATGTGAGCTGAGGAATGTGTGTGGAGGTCCAGAGAGAAATGAACTGTTGGCTGCAGGGACCCAAGCGATGTGAAGCTTTGTTCTACACCTACAGCTGGAAACAGGGCCCTTTGGCTCTCCTATTGGTAGCCTTTGGAGGCAGGGGTTGGAAAGAGTCTTAGCATGTAGAGAAGAGAAAGAGTACCTGATGTAAAACCTGCAGCATGGCTAGAGCTGGCCGCAGTTGGGCACAGACGGGCTTGCCTTTGGCATGCCAGAAGCACATCTGTGCCAACAGTAACTTTTTATGGGTTACCACAGCTAGCACTAAAAGAGCTAGAGCGGCAACCCTCTCATAATGGCGGCTGGGCGTGGCACAATAATGGTAATCTTATCCTGCATTTACTGGTAAGGCAGACCTCAGTACAAGTAATGCAGTGGTCAAGGCAATAAATAAACAATTACAACAAATTACCATTCCCCCTGTTGCCAGTAACACATTCAAAAAGTGCTGACTTAGTGCACTAAAGAGAAACATTTGTTTTTTGCATGTTTTGGCAACAGGACTTTGAACTAACTCACAACCTATTTGAAACATACGTCTGCAACTCACACTAATTGTGCTTAGTCTCTAGCTTGTTTAAATGAAGTACTTGCTGTACTTAAAACATCACTGGTAGCTTAAGTGTGCACCATTAAACTTTTACCATATTGAATCAGATTTGATTCCAGTACTACTCTGTTTCTATTTTGTGCATGTAAACAGCTACATAAAGTCGATCTACGCTGTCTATGTCTATGGGTCCAACTTTGTTTTTATACATGATCAAGTGGTTTATAGAGCTATTTCAGCAGCAGGTGCTTGGTTGATGTCATCAGCAATGCTATCAAAGATGTCCTCAATAATATCATTTGAGATGTCATTAATGATGTCATATAACGTCATGAGCAGAGGCGCAACTAGAGCCAAATTTCGGGGGGGGGGCTGAGCAAAAATTTCGGGGGGGGGATGAACTTTAAGCAATAGGCAGAGTGGAGCTGCAGGGGCTCTTAGAAGGGGTGAAACAACAGCGAGGCCTCATTAACATGCAAATGGTCGTTTAAAGACCTGTGAAGTGCTCGGGTGCGGCTGCTTTTTTGCCCGGGAAGGTGTCTCATCCCGGGCTGCCACACACGACGGGGGGGGGGGGGGGCTGAAGCCCTTTGAGTCCAATGGGTGTTGCGCGCCTGGTCATGAGTGATATAATATTTAAGGTCATAAGCAGTGCAAGTTTGCAAGTTATACTTAGCTCAGTAAACATGAACTGGTACATTTCAGTGTGTTTTAGTTTTCAGCAGTTTGTGTATTATTTAAACACCTAACTATAAGCCTGTTGACTGTTTTTTTCAGTGAAAAAATCAATGGAAAATGCAACAGTATGCATCTGTTCTTGGCATGTAGAGCTGTAGATTCATATACTTGTGCATAGATCGCCATCTGGTGTTAGGCTTGAATGTTTGCACTTTGTTTTTGTCTTGGAAGAAGTATTTGTAGTCACGAGGTAGGTGACTCCTCCCTAGGACGAGAGTGCGCATGGGCATCGACTCCATCTCCAGATTGTTTTGCCATGGAGGGTTATGATGGAGTTAGTAAGAAATATAAAATATGTCCATGTGTAATGTATCTAAGATAGTACTGGAACAGATAGAGGTATCCGGGGAGGCTGGTGGGCGTATACGAATCTACAGCTCTACATGCCAAGAACAGATGAATACTGGTAAGTTGCATTTTCCGTTCGAGGCATATGAGCTGTAGATCGTATACTTGTGCATAGACTATACAGCAGTTATCTCCTTAGCGGTGGCTACCTGTATCTGTTGCAGTGGTTTGAAAAGGTGTTCTTAATACAGCCTGGCCGACATTAGCTTGTTGTTTTGCTTGCACATCTACACAATAGTGTTTTGTGAAAGTGCGTGGTGTAGACCCAGTTGCTGCTTTGCAGATATCATCTAGGGCATGGGTACTCACAAACGTTCTCTCGGGGGCCAAATTTACAGTGTGGTTTGTGGCCAAGGGCCGCCCTGTGGGGGCGGGGATCATTGGGGGAGGGGGCGGGGCTAGGGCAATAAAGGAACACAGGCCCCTGCAGTGGACGCCTTCGTCCACTGAGCCACCGGACCCGGCATACACATATCTCTCTCTCTCTCCCTCTCTCCCTCTCTCTATCTCTCTCTCCACCTCTCGGTCTCTCTCTCCCCCTCTCTGTCTCCCTCCCCCTCTCTATCTCCCTCTCTCTGTCTGTCTCCCTCCCTCTGTCTGTCTCCCTCCCTCTGTTGCCCTCCTCCCTCTGCCTGTCGCCCTCCTCCCTCTGGTTGTCTCCCTCCCTTTGTCTGTATTCCTCTCTGTCTCCCTCCCTTTGTCTCCCTCCCTTTGTCTGGGTCTCTCCCTCTGTCTCCCTCCCTCTCTTTCTCCCTCCCTCTCTGTCTCCCTCTCTCTCCGTCTCCCTCTCTCTGTCTCTCTCTTCCTCTCTCCCTTTCTGTCTCTCTCCCTCTGTCTGTCTCCCTCTCTCTGCCTCCCTCCCTCTGTCTGTCTCCCTCCCTCTGCCTCCCTCCCTCCCTCGCTATCTCCATCTCTCTCTGTCTCCCTCCCTCTCAGTCTCCCTCCCTCTCTGTCTCCCTCTCTCTCCGTCTCCCTCTCTCTGTCTCTCTCTTCCTCTCTCCCTTTCTTTCTCCCTCCCTCTGTCTGTCTCCCTCTCTCTGCCTCCCTCCCTCTGTCTGTCTCCCTCCCTCTGCCTCCCTCCCTCTCTATCTCCCTCTCTCTGTCTCCCTCCCTCTCTGTCTCCCTCTCTCTCCCTCTCTCTGTCTCTCTCTTCCTCTCTCCCTTTCTGTCTCCCTCCCTCTGTCTGTCTCCCTCTCTCTGCCTCCCTCCCTCTGTCTGTCTCCCTCCCTCTGCCTCCCTCCCTCTCTGTCTCCCTCCCTCTCCCTCCCTGTCTCCCTCCGTCTCACTCTCTGCCTCTATCTTTGTCTCTCTCTGTTTCTATTGCTGTCTCTACCTCTATCCGTCTCTGCCTCTGTCAGTCTGTCCCTGTCTCTGCCTCTATCTAGCTCTGTCTTTCCCCGTCTCTGCCTCTGTCTGTCTCTGCCTCTATCTGTTTCTGTCTCTGTCAGTCTGTCCCTGTCTCTATATCTGTCTCTGTCTGTTTGTCTCTCCCTACTGCATTCTGTCACCGTCACCTCACCCGACTCTCACACCCTGCTGTCCTCTCTCATTCTTTGTCACCTCACCCCCGCTTGTGTGGCAGCTGAGGCAGCTTCCCTTCCCGGGCACACACACAGCCCCACCCGAGTACTTCACAGGTCTTTAAGAGACCATTTGCATGATAATGAGGCTTTGTTGCATTTCACCTCTTAGCGCCCCAGCAGCTCCACTCGGACGATCACTTGTACGATGTCTGCAAGGTCTGCGGGCCACCAAGAAAGGCGTGCCGGGCCGTACTATGAGTACCCGTGATCTAGGGGAATGTTTCCTAAGAATGCCATAGAGGCCCCTAGTTTGCGTGTGGAATGAGCTCTAGGGGGAATGATTAGTGTGCGTTTGGCTTTAAGATAGCATATTTGGATGCATTTAACAATTTATTTAGAAGTTTATAAAGCACTCCGCTACCCCCAACGGGTGTGTTCCAGCGCTATGACAGGCAGCAGATGTAGGTACCAGGAAGGGTCTAAGGGCTGGAAAACAGCCATGTCTTTACGACACGTCGGAAGATAGTTTCAGGCTCGGCAGTACACGGAGAGAGTGGCAGGCTGTTCCAGGCTTTGGCAGTGATCACTGCAAAGACTCTGCCACCCATTCTAGACCGGCGGAAACGGGGAATCGCCAAGAGGCAAAGATGATTCGATCTAAGGATACGGCTGCACTGGGAGTGCTTAAGTCGAGCTGAAGATAAGGTGGACCACGAACCTGAAAAGCTCTGAAAGCCAGGACAAGAGACTTGAACTGAATGCGTTTGATAACGGGAGCCAGTGAAGCTTCCTCAAATGGGGTGTGACAGAATGGCGATATGGGATTTTGTATATCAGCCTAGCCGCCGCGTTTTGAACGATCTGCAGGCGTCTAATCAAATTACAATACCTGCTTTGGAAATGGGATTACCCTTATGAGGTGGGGAGAAAGCCACAAAGAGTTGTTTGGTTTTCCTAAAGGATTTTGTCCTTTCAATGTAGTAAAGTATTGCTCTTATAACGTCTAACGTGTGAAGAGCCCGTTCTGCCACTGAGTCTGGTTGTGGGAAAAAAACTGGGAGTTCAACAGACTGGTTAAGATGGAAGGTAGAAACGACTTTAGGTAAAAATTTTGGGTTAGGCCTAAGAACCACTTTGTTATGATGGATTTGTAAAAATGGTTCTTGTATGATTAATGTCTGGAGTTCACTGATTCTTCTGAGAGATGTGATAGCGACTAGGAAGGCTACTTTCCAAGTGAGGTACTGTAGTTCGCATTTTTGAAGAGGTTCGAAAGGGGGACCCATGAGTCTAGTAAGGACAATGTTTAAATTCCATAATGGAGAGGGTGGAGCTCTAGGTGGAATTATTTGTTTAAGTCCTTCCATAAATGCTTTAATAGCAGTACTCTAAACAAAGACAAGTGTTGTCTGTTTTGGAGATAAGCTGCTATTGCAGCAAGATGTATATGCTAGGTTACACTATTGTAGGTGTAGGAGAGAAAATATGATGTTTTGAATAGAAGCATCTAGTGGATTGATTTTGTTATTCGTACAGTAAATTACAAATCGTTTCCACTTTGCGGCGTAACATGCTCTGGTGGTTGGACGTCTAGCCTCTTTAATGATGTTCATGCAGTCTGGTGGGAGATTGAGGTAACCAAACTCTAAGACGTTGAGAGCCAGATCGCAAGATTGAGTTGATTGGGATCTGGGTGCCTTATCTCTCCATGGTTCTGAGTGAGAAGCTTGGGTGAGGGGCGCAGTTTTTGAGGTGGAACTACTGATAGTTCTATAGTTCTAAGAGGGTTGTGAACCATGGTTGTCGGGCCCATGTTGGAGCAACCAGGTTCATTGTGAGGGAATGCTGTTTGAGCGTCCGAACCACTAACGGAATTAGTGGGAGAGGCGGAAAAGCGTAAGCAAATTTGTCTGACTAGTTCATCCATAGCGCATTGCCTTTGGACAATGGGTGTGGATACCTGGAGGTGAAGCTTGGGCATTTTGTGTTTTGATGTGTGGCGAATAGATCTATTTCTGGCTGGTCCCACATGTGAAAGATTGGAAGAACTTGAGGATGAAGTTCCCATTCATGGATCTGCTGTGTTTGACGACTGAGCAGATCTGCAATCTGATTGTGTACCCCTGGGAGGTGTTCTTTCAAGAAGATAAATGTTTTGCAGAATGGCCCATCTCCATATGCTTTGAGCTAGTTGTGAAAGCTGTAGAGAGTGTGTCTCCCCCTTGTTTCTGTTTGTAATACATTGCTGTTATGTTGTCTGTACGGACTAGGACAGCTTTGCCTAGTAGATGGAGTTGAAAGGATTTTAGTGCTAGAAAAATTGCCAGTAGTTCCAGGTAATTTATATGGTGCTGTTTTTGCATAGGGGTCCAAATGCCCTGGATGATGTGGTTCTGAACATGAGCTCCCCAGCCAGTGAGCGATGCGTCTGCTGTTAGCACTAACTGTGGAACCAGGTCGAGGAACGGCCATCCTTTGGAATGGTTTTGTGGGTTCCACCACTGCAAAGAGCGATGTGTGCGGCTGTCCACCAACACCAGATCTGTTAGATGACCTTGAACTTGGTTCCACTGACGTGCCAAACACTCCTGTAAGGGACGCATTTGTAGTCTTGCATAAGGGATGATGAGAATGCAAGAGGCCATCGTCCCGATCAACTGCATGAACACTCGAGCTGGTAATGAGTGTTGAGGCTGAAATTTGGATATTAGAGCTTGCATATTGCTTATCCTGAGAGGGTTGGGGTATGCTAAAGCTTTTGAAGTGTCTATTGTAGCACTTAGGTATTGTTGTGTGTTTGACGGTTGAAGGTGGGATTTGGTGAGATTCACCGTGAATCCCAAGTTGTGAAGTAGCTGGATTGTTTTGTGTTATACACAGCTGCTGTGTGACTTGGCTTTTATGAGCCAGTCGTACAGATAAGGGAACACATGAATGTGTTGTCTTCGTAAGTGAGCTGCCACTACTGCAAGGCACTTGGTGAACACTCTGCGTGCTGTAGTAACTCCGAACAGAAGGACTTTGAATTGAAAGTGTTGACCGTCCACCACGAACTTGAGATATTTCCTGTGAGAGGGGTTAATGGGAATGTGAAAGTAGGCGTCCTTTAGATCTAGAGTGGAGAGAAAGTCGCCTTGTTGAAGCAGTGGGAGCACCTGTTGGAGAGTGACCATGTGGAAGTGGTCTGACTGAATGTAGAGGTTTAACGGTCTGAGGTCTAGTATTGGCCTGAGAGAACCGCCCTTTTTTGGATTAGAAAGTAGAGGGAGTAAACCCCTGTGGCTTGATGAGGCAAGGGGACTGGTTCTATTGCATGTTTTTGTAATAGAGAGAGAACCTCTTGTTTTAGAACAGTCAGATACTCTGAAGAAATTGGACGTGGTTGGGGAGGGATATTTGGGGGTGGTAAGTTCCAGGCAATAACCATACTGGATAATTTGTCTTACCCACTTGTCTGTTGTGAAAGAATTCCAGACAGGTAGGAACTGTGAGAGGCGTCCCCCGACAGGAGTGGGATGGTCGGGGAAAGTGAAGAGAAGTCACTGCTTGGTGATAGGGGAGGTACAGGTATTGTTACCGCGACCTCTTCCCTTACCATTGTTGCCTCTGTATCCTCCATGAAAGTATCCTCTGGAGGAATTGTTTTGATTGGGGCTCTTATAGGAAGAAGAGGGATGGTCCGAGCCAATAGTTTTGGAGCCAGCCCTGTAAAAGGAGCGACAAAGTGAACCTCTAGGGGTTTGCGCCTTAAGGCCCCCATGGCCTTGACAGTCTCCGTATCCTTTTTTATCTTCTCTAAAGATGTATCTACTGTGGGCCCAAAAAGATGCTCTTGGTATTAATAGCACGAGGCAGTGTCGGCTGCATCAAGCACACATTTAATGGACGTATTCGTTATTAATTTTCCCTCCTGTATAAGGTCATTGCCTTTGTCTTTAAATTGGTCAGGAAGAGGTTTCATTAGCTTTTCAAGCTCATCATAGTGAGCTCTGTTATATCTGGCCAACAAAGCTTGGGCATTGGCAATCCGCCAATAATTTGCAGCTTGTGATGCGATGCGTTTTCCATATGCGTCTACAAGTTTGGATTCCTTATCAGGAGGGGTGTCGCCTGTGCTTTGTGAATTTGCTCTCTTGCGTGCATTAGACACTACAAGAGGATCTAGAGGGACCTGACTGAAAACTGGGTAATTGGAAGCTGCCTTATATTTTTTATCTATTCTGGTGTTAAGAATCCTGGCTCTGACGGGGTCCTTAAAAAGTCTGGTGCATGTTTTCACATGCCTTTTAACATTGGTAGGGTGTGTGTGGACTTTTGTGTGGGTGTAAATGCTTCCAGTAAAAAGTCTTCCTCTAAAGGGTCAGAGTGTAACTGTACCCGGTGGTTCTGAGCAGCTCGATTAATGAGTTGCGCAAACCCAATATTGTCATCTGGTGGTGATGGTGTGGGTTAGGATCTGTGTTGTAATCATCCCAAGGATCTGGATCGTGTGGAATGGTATATGCGTTGTCATCTTTATCTGGATCTCCATTCCCACCCTCATCACTATACTCATCTTCATGATCCTGTCGTTGAGGTGAAAATGTATGTTGTGGGGAGTGTCTGGAGAAATTAGCAGATTCGGATCAGCTGGAGAAGGAGAGAGAGGTGGAGTAGTGTTTGTGCCCATCTCTTTTCGTTTCATGGGTATTTCAGGGTCTTCTGAAGTGTCCAATTTTCTCTTTTTAGGAGGCTTGGCGACAACTTTGCCAGTCTCTGGGTCAATGTAAAGAGTCTTTTGTTTCGGATCCGAAAACTCTGTTGGAAGTTGTTGTACGGGTACAATGTCCTTTGTCGGTGCCAAACATTTAGGGTCAGAATGTTGTTTAGCCCATGTCTCCGAAGCTTTCTGTGGTGTCTTGGACTCTTTAGCTTTCGATATGGGAATTTGTGGCTCCGGAGTTTTGTTCGGCTCCGAAGATTTTTTCACCTCCGAAGACTTTTTCGGCTCTGAAGATTTTTCCGGCTCCGAATGTTTGTCCTTCGTTTGTTTCGATGTCGAGGGCTTCGGCGCCGACAAAGAGGGCGTGGTACCTCCTTGGTTTTGGACTTCGGTGCCGAGGGTGATTTTTCGGCACCGGAATTGGGTTGGCCCAATCCCGAGCGCTTTCCTTTTTGTTTCATCGCCGGGCCCGAGGGCGGGGCGTCTGAAGTGTGTTGTCGGTGTTACCGGAGCCTTAGGTTTGGTTTTGGTTGGGAGAGGGGTTTCGGTACTCACGGACCGCTGAGCTGGGGTGACTGCCTGGTCTTCTACGTCGGAGTTGTCGGCTTCGGAGACAGAGATCTCTCCTTCATCAGCTTGTTGTTCCGGCTGGAGATTGGCATCTGCTCCGAAGATGTCCAGAATCGAGCTGCTTCCGCGAGACATTTCATGAGGTCGAGCCAGACGGTCACGGATGGTTTTCTTCAACCTAAAAGATGAACAGACCTCGCAGTTGTTGTCTTCGTGCTCCGGGGAGAGGCAGAGGTTACAAACCTCGTGTACGTCCGTGTGTGGGAATTTAACACCACATCCGGGGCATATTCTGAAAGGAGTCCTTTCCATTGACAGCTGGCGTGGTCGGCGCGGATAGGCCAAACGGCCCGCGTCGAAGATCGAGGTTTTTATAGATTTTGAGGATACGCATCGAGAAGGAAACGCGACCAAGACAATACCGTCGAGTGGGGAGGGATTGTGTGTCAAAGGGGGCTCAAAAACGACACCGCACGGAGCGCAGCAAATCACATCCAAACCCGATGGCGGAAAAAACCAATTTGGAGATGGAGTCGATGCCCATGCGCACTTTCGTCCTAAGGAGGAGTCACATACCTCGAAACTACAAAGACTTCTTCCAAGACAAAAAAAAAGTGCAAACCTCCGAGCCCAACACCAGATGGCGATCTATGCACAAGTATACGATCTACAGCTCATATGCCCCGAACATATATTTATGGGAGACCCATTTGAAGTCGTGAGCCGAAACGCAATTGGCCGTTATATCGTCTGATTTTGTGCCACAGTAATATGCTGCGTTCACAAAATAAAATAAAATAGAAAACTACAAAATACCTCCTGGAGGCTGAGTATCTGTGCTGTGCTGTGCCGCTGCGTTGGTGGTCTGGGAAAGAGAACTTTTCAGAAAGACACACACAAATGTTGCTAACCCAGGCTTCTCTCTGGTGCAAATTAGTCTCCCTTATTTCAAGCAAACCAGCTGTTGTCTTCTGCATCTACTTCAGACTGATTTGGGAACTGGTGTTAGATTCTAATAGCACAGAGAGAATGGAATTATAAACGTAGGAGAGCCCTTCCATCACCAAACATGAACAAAGTCTTTCAGGCTGCAAAACAAACTTATCCTGTAAGCTTCAACTTTTCAAAAAATCACAACTTTTATTTCACAAAGGCTTTTTTATTTCACTTGAACTACTACAAAAATAGTTCTCTGGTGTCCCCACACCATAATAATACATACCCACAAATATTTTTTGTTTTCTTGAACACATTTTTTCTTCGTTTGGTGTTGTTTTCTTTTTCAAGTGTCAACATTTTTTTGGCTCTGAGATACTTTCTGGAACTAGTGCCCAAGGCATCCTCAACCTGTACCTCGCGGGACTGGTCGGCCCTTTGGTGTATGTAGCATTGATTCGTTTGGTAGGTTATTTCTGTGTGTCTTAATCTGCATAGGTGTTTGCATGGTAGAGAGAAACTAAGGTGTGTTGCAAGGCAGAGGAGTATCTGGGAGTTTGGTGAAAGGATCCAAGATCTGGGGTGTTCAGGGTCCACCATTCATACCCAACAACTCTACCCTCGTAGCCAAGGTAAAAGGCAAAAGAGGAGAAAGCTTGACCAGCCGTGGAAGACTTGTTAAAATAAGAGAGCACAAGGTTTGTCTGAAAGGTATCTGTTGATACCTTTATAGGGCTAGTAAAACACCTGGGGGTCAAGGCACAACAATGCACAGGTCCTGCTGGAGAGCTGAAGGACACATCAAGGCTCTCCAAGCATGCTCACCCTGAGTTAAGGTTCAGAAAAAGCAGGTAGCAGCAGCATTCTAGCACAATAGCAATATCCTTTGCTGAGAGGCCTCAAACCCAAAAGCTTTTAAAAGGCAAAGTCTGTAGGACAGGGGTGTGAAGGGAAAATGTGTGAGCACATGGCAAAGCATGACAGGTAAACAACACACATTACAGTACTAAACGCGACAGGAGAGTGACTCAGAGATTTGTCTGTGTGTAGGTGTGACATTTATGTGAGTTTGAACGTATGTATAAGAGCTGATGTACACACCCAGATCAGAGGCTGCAGGGACCAAGGCTCAGTTGTACAGAGCAGGATCCTCCCAGCACTGGCAGTAGACAAGTGGAGAATGGCCTATGCAATGTCCATTAAAAAAACAACACTATCCCTAGGTTGAGGGACTGCAAACTCCATCAACAAAGTATATCCCACAGTTTAAAGAAGCCACAAGCCCTGAGGAAGCAATCTTGCAAAGCAGCAATTTGGCACATTACAAAGTTCTGTGCATTAATGTATTCTGAACAATTCCCTCCAGATACGAGTGAAAGGGATCTGATGGGGAAGGGGAGTGTGGGGAAACTTATCAGTCCTTGGGGTGAATAGCAAAAACGTCATATTGAGTCGCGCTCCCAACTTCCATCCCAGGTAGTATGACGTAAAATATCAACATTGGCAGAACTGGCATGAACTGCACATGGACCATGTACATCAGAGTAAAAATCGTACTGACAACCGTCTCAGGTGAAGCTGGATCTTAAATGGTACTTTTTTTATAAAACGGTAAACATTACCCGTTATTTTTGGGTAAATAGGTACAGAGGGATCTATGTAAAAGAAGAAAAGTCCAGAAACAGGATTTTCTCTGTTCTGGAAATTCATTTTTTTGGCATTAAAAAATCACCCAAGGCGGCATTGGTATAATTTACAGGGTGCAAAGATTAATCAAAACACAACCAAAGAGAAGCCAAAACACAAATAATATGTTGTGATGGGATCCGAAGAATACAAGACTCAGGGAGCACCTCAGGTGTTCAGAGAGAATGGTGCATCTCTGTACCCTATTCATATGCCTGTCGAACGTCTAGGATCTGTAGGAGCAGGTATCAGATCGCTGATACAGCAATCAAGAATACAGGTACCATGGCAAGGTGCCCCGCGGAGCTTCAAAAGACATTACCACTTGAATCTAAGACACAAGCTCTCCTTGATTAGCTCACTGTACAGCACAATGGTTCTATACTCAAGCTGTGCACTAATTGCCAGACTAAAAGGAAACAGCTTCCAGAGCATATTCAGAATTCATGACCCATTGATACAAATGGCTCAGGGCTATTAATATAGTCTTCCACCCATGTGCCCTCAAACTGAAAATCCTAATATAAACTTTCTGAATTGTGTGAGATTGCATATTCAGATAATCCTCTAAGCAGTGAACCTGTGCACCTATGTCACCAGGACTAGTCCAGAATCAGAGTGCACCACACTCAGTAAAGACCCCTTAATCTTAAGTCTCCGATCCCTCCATCCTCAGTTCCCAACAGGCAGGGTTGGACCTTCACCCAGGTTTTTTCCACCAAGGTGGTCACCTGAGCCCAACAATTTACAAGGGCAACAAAGAGGAGTCTCTAGGCTGCAAATAACCCTCTGGACCACGCATCCAAATGATGCCACTCCTTTATCGTACATACATAATTTTCATGGAAAGACCTCTGGGAGTATGCGAAGGATCCCGCGCCACAAGGAGACACATGGGACCAATAGTAAACCAACGAGAACTTTCCAGCCATTTTGAGATGATCCATTTCTAATCGGTCTGTTGAAAGCTAGGAAGGCATAAAGGCCGTGCAGCACCATCCTTTTATCTGAAGAATACGGACAGGTCCAAGAATCCATTCCAGTGAGCTTAACCACCGCATTCGTCATCCAGCTCCGTGACTGGGTGTGCGGCTTCAAAGACACCAAGCCCAATCAGTGTGCTTTCAAGGTATGTGCAGCGACTTAAATTAGAAGAAGGAAATTTGGAGACAGGATAATAGAATGCAGAGGCTGTAACAGCAAACTCCACACATGTTGTGGAGATGCCCCAACTACATTAAAAGGACCGGTTTGCTATTTTTTCCGTGCAGTATTCATGTCCCCTATTTGATAACCAAATCTTCACCCTTGGAAAAAAATTAACTTTTTGTCAAGCTTTAGTGTTTGTGGAATTTTAATGAGATTGCTTGCCACTTTCTCTTCTTGTGGGCACAGGACTGTCATGAAAAAAAGCATATGCATGGGTTGACCACTTTTGGCAAGATATACTACCCGTTCGCCATCTGACATAAGCTGCAGATGATTCCTGCACTGGAAAAGTGTTTTCTTTAAATTAGCGATGCGTTACATGGTGTACATAGAACTTACAGACAGAGGAACGTTTCACGTTAATGTGAGATCAGGTTGATGGGTGAGAACAACCCTGCCTGAACCCTGGACTGATAGTGGGTTTAGCACAGTGTTGGGTTCCCAACAACTGGTTGAGAGATGAAGCAGAGGGCAGCAATGAAGTACTCTGGGCCATTGACCAACGTTACAACCAGGGGCACTAACAAGAGCAAAAGCCTCCTCACGAGTAGGTAAGTGAGGAATGTAAAGCTTGATTGTTCCTTCAACCCACCGGGTTTAATATCACTCATAGAATCCTCTCCCACTCTAAAGGTAAGCAATTATTTTGGATCACGTTTTGACAAATAATGCTTTTTGGATTTATTCTACGGCGACACAAAGTAACTTCGAAATTCTCTGCCGCCTAGGCTTTGTGAACGTACACAATCGCCTGTCTTGTCAACCTTTGTGACAATACACTAAGAGGTAACCAAGATTAGTAATACTAACCAATCCACTTAGGGACCCCTCATCCAGCTCTAAGAACAGTCCCTTCAGAGCGGCCCTGAAGATACTCGTAGCAACCAGGACTCAGACTTGCTGACACTGTTTATGCCTAGGTTTTCTATCCTCTTGATCCTTGTTCATAGCACAACTTCACTGCCCTACTCACACGCCACTTTCCAAGCACTCTCATTAGCTCCACCGATGAACCTTTCAAAGGAACAACCGAGGCCATTCAGAGAATGGGTGAGGTAGACATTGAATGGTAAAAGATTAGTTTGTTGTCTTATTTCACAGTTGCCAGAAGCACCTCTCTGGATACTTGAAAGGAAATGTTTCTAATTTGTAGGCAAACACTCCATTCTTTGTATGTGTTTCTCTCATCACCCTCCTTACATGCTGTAGGCACAGAATACCTCACAGCTGGTTCTTCTTCTGTGTGATTTGAAACCTCTCCACCATGATATCTCCTACCTCCTCTTTGGACATAAATTGAGTCCTGTGGTACAGTCGTGGCAGCTCAGAACACGGCTTGCGGTCCAAGAGGAGTTATACAGATCATCAAATTAACAGTGTCTCTCAGTGTACTTTTGTTTCCTAATCTAAAACACGTTATAAACACATTGCTCTAAGGATTTTGTTCATTGGTTACCAATGTAAAAAAAACTCACAAACATTTTTCTGGCTAGAGGTAGTTGTCATTTTCACTGGAGTTGTCCATGTTGGTACAATCATCTAGAATGACCTATTTCGAACCTAAAATCTGCATAAATTCTTACAACAGAGTGTTTACAGTAGCTGTCCAGGCTTTCCCGAGCTAGCCCATGAGAAAGACCTCTGCTATCTCTGGTAGTGATACAGCATGTCTCCTGCCTGCAGTTCATTCCATCTCCCTGACTAGTACTGAGCACTGGCCAATACTCAGTAGGAAGTACTGGGCTACCAGACTGTTTCTTGACTTGTTAGAAGCAGCAATGGGCTAAATCAGGCCTCTTTGAGGACATCCCACAAAGGTCCTTATTGCACACGATGTTAAAAGAAGGCTCACGATACCTTGAGTGCTTTAAGGGTGATAAAGGAGGTACTGAACGGAAGCCATTAGAGCAGCCCGACATATTAGGAAATCCTACAGTTATTGAGAAGACCCAACGGGTTTAAGGCTATGTCAGAGATCTGGTTATTCTATTGACACCAAAGATCCTGGTTCTTGAGTGAACAGAGAGGTCCACAGCAAACTATGGCCCAGTGCTCATAAGCAAAAAAGATTTTCCCAACAAGACCTGGAGAGGTAGTGGCAGAGTGTGGCAACGCAGATACTCAAACCGCAAAATGTCTGGTTCAACAGGGATTGGTTTATCCAGCACACCGAGAACAAAGGAGGAGAATGAACAACCTGGTCGAGAAAGGGAAGAAGATGGCATCCGCTCGACGGACAGACCTGTAGGGGTGATGTGTTTTTTTGATCACTACATACATTATTCTTTAACTCCGTTGCTGGCAGCACAGCTTGCCTCACCTAGAAGCTACCACATGTTTCCCAAGATACCTGGGGTATATGATTGAAGTGTTGAAAAACTATGTTTTAGAGAACTGCAGCAAAAATTGATTTTTTTTTCTAAGTTCCATGGTTGACACAGATACATTTATACAAAAAATTACTCATGTACAATCCATTTTAAAGGGGTCTTACACCGGTTAGGGAAAATAAAACAAATAGGAAAGATATTGTATTGCAAGATGGAGCCTTCACTATCCCACAAACAAAGACAATTAGGAGTCACTAAATGCAGTTTCAGCCAGTGGGGTTACTGTGGCTCAGTCAAGTAAACAAGCATTAGCATAGCAAGGATGCCATGGACCCTGATGCAAGCATTAAAAATATCCCCTCCCCCCCAAATCCATGTAGGGTAGACAGAACTAGGGTGCAGTAGGACCTTTATGATCCTGGTCCCTTTGCCACTGCACCTGCAGCAATAATGATAGCAACACACCTGTATGGATGGACGGAAAAAGCTGTGGAATAAGAGGATAAACTTAGATGAGGCAAGCAGATGGAAAAGAAGCTCTCTGGTAGCCATCTTGTCTGCACGCAGGTGGAGTCCTGTGTGTCTAGTGCAGAACTGAAAGCTTGTAGCATGCATTTGGAGGCAGGCGTCTTCCTATTGGTTTGTCTGTCTGACCTGAACCCAGCAAAGACGGACTGATGCAAGACAAAAACAGCATCGTTTTCCCTTTGATGGAGGTCATGGTAGGTACATCCCCACCCTTTTGCCCCATTGACCTTGCAAGAAATGTAAGAAGCAGCCCCAGCGGTACCATTTTGCATTCAATGAAATCAATAACTTAAATGGCCACTCTTCTGGGTTGTAGTTGGGAAGAAGTTGTAGCCTTGAGCATCGGACGGGCATCACACCGCTGGTTCTCTTTGTGTTTTTGGAATAGACGGTTGATTTGCGAGATGGCTTTCAAGTAGTAACAGAGAGGCTGCATGCTGCAGGTTATTTTGTCGCGTTTTGGCTTTGCGTGGAGGGTTGAAACCAGGGACCTGTGTCCACGCTCGGTGAAGACACGGGTCCGACAGCAGCTTCCGCCTGTTTTGGAGATGGCGGAGAGCAAAGGCGTGCGAAGTTCTTGCCTGGTGGTCGCTGACAGGCTCAATGATTGTGCTCCCACAGGGGCAAAGAAGGCGTGTAGTTTGTACGAGTCATTCAGTCACTGCTGGGAGGAAGACGGAAGAGGCCAGGGCAGGGGCAGAATGGGCTATGTGTTAGTGCCCTCCGCCGCTGCTTCTGCCCGTCGTCACCCAGTCCACGATGATGAAGCTCAGGCTCATGATCATGAAGATGAAGCCCAGGGCCGCAAACACAGCAGCCTGTAAAACACATTGGGAGGGAGGAGAACACAGGTGAATAATGCAAGTTGTACCACTTTCTTATTAGATGTCATCTCTAAATTCCCCCCAGAGACCATTCCCACCATTTACGCGCAGCAACCAGAATCCGAAACAAAACCTGCTCCTTGTCAATCCATGAGAAGTCCCTTGGCATTGGGGTGGGGGTTTCATTACAAGGCAAAGTAAAGAACATACACTGACGTATAATGTTGTGTTCCATAGCTCAGCGTCACTCCTGGTTCTCATCTTACCACCGTTTTACCTTATATACCCAGGCCCAAGTCTCCTCTTAACAGCCCCAAATACTAGCGCAGTATTCTAGTTCTGACATTTTATACATACATGCACAAGGCCCAGGAGGGGTGAATGACTGCTGCACAAAGTAGAAGACATTTCCCCATGTAAGGAGATGAAGCAATTAAAAACCAGGCAAAATCAAAATAAGTTTTCTCAGAAAAGGGCATGATTGTAACGTGCATAAAAATGTAAATGCAATCAAAGTAACTGAAATTCCATGTCCTTTGCAACCATGTAATTCAGGATAAAGAGAAGTGGGAGGTTATGGAATTCTAAACCACCATAAAATAGATGAAGTCCTCCACTTTGTTCCTCTGCCACATTCAGAGTGCATGGGAAAGCAAAGGTCCTGATGGCAGGTTTGGCACCGGATCTGCCATCAGGAACCCCCTTTCGGCTCCCCTAATAGCAGAAAAAATCTGGTCCTTTCTGATGGAGCAAGGTTTTGTATAAAAAGATACTTGCTCGTATGCAATCCTCTCGAATAACCTGTAACATTGTAACCAACCTGTCTGTGAATACTAATTTTGCACCACATTTTACATATCGTATCTAGGGAAAGCTTTTCTATGTGTTTCACTAATGAATAACCCGAGTGTCCTAAAATGGCCGCCAAAAATGCGGGAAGTCTTCTGCGCATGCGTCTACCACATCTACGTGGTATGACGTTTTCTGTCTCTTGGGGGGAGATCTTTGCAGCTGCGCAATAGCTTTTAATATGGCTGCTCGAAACCCTCGCACTAATGCACATGCTGTGCTGAAACTAACCTATGCTAGTTTTACTAAACTAGTAATGCAAAAGAAATATGAAGTAAATGGGATTAGAGTAGAAGTAAGTGGTATACAGTGAATTCATTTAATTTTGTATTCTAATATGTTCTTCGCTGACTTTATTAATAGTTCATATTTGGGCCTTGGAGGGTGACCACGTCTCCGTTTCCTTGTGGTAACTACGCATGTGCGACATCTGCTTGTCCTGAGACCAATGGGATCATTGACTGGCTGACAAACCCTAAGCCCAGCAAGGACCTGGGAAGAACAACTCTTGACCCTACGAGAGGAAGATGAAACATTGTAGTACAGATTTATCGATCCACATATGAAATGCTTGTGGGAATAAAGCTTGTGGGTATTGAAATTAAGGGGCGGGAGCTAGACAATAGAACTAAAGAAAATTATTGCATTTAGTATGGTGTGATGTCCTCACCCCATTGCCTGGCCCAATCAAAATTGCGGGTGTACATGGAATTGAAACATTTGGGGGTGGATCATACATTTGAATTGGTATCACAGAGGTAAGTTCTAGATAGTTAGATACACTTGACCCACGAGATGCCGATGCTATGCTGAGATGCTGCCCGATTTTGCTGCAACCTGACTGAAGAATCCAACACTATGGAAAATTTGCGGAACAACCGAGGAGGCACATCTAGGAAGGGATCCGGACGAGCCCGAGCCGGAGAGAGTAGCACCAGAGAGGGGTGTAACGCTGGCGTTACACTAGAAGAGGTCACCTTCCCGGTCCTGAACCTGTCCTGAATCCTTGATACTCTGATGTCTAGGTCCTCACACCATTCTAGGTAAATATAGCTCTGTGGGGTTGTGCTTCGTATTTGCTCTCTATTCTTTCTCTCCTCAGGTACTGTCATCATATGAGATTAATTAATGTGAACTGAATTATAAACTAATTGAACTACTATTCCTGATGGAGAATCTTGATGTGTCTATGTGTATTCTGATTTGACTCACAAAATTATTAATTCAGATAAACTTTTAAAACTCCTTCTGAGTCTGTGGTTCTTTGAATAAAAGATAAATGTATTTTATTATTTCCACCCTATTCTAAACTACTACTAGATCTTTTGAACGTGCATTTACTCAGGAGACAGGAATGGTAAGAATACTGGTGTAAAGGTTTCCTAGGGTAAAACAAAATTGATGACCAGTGGATATTTGCCAGGTCATTGAGTATATGAATGTATATGGGCCCAAATGAGTGTTGTGTGTGTGAATGTAAAGAGCTGGTAAACTCCGCTGCATCATTTCCGCCCAGCACCACTAAGGTGGGAAAAACCTCCTTGCACATGAGCAATGCTGGCTATGTTTTTACTGCGGATAGATTCCTGCTTTGGGGTCTATCTTCAAGAGTAATATATAATTGATAACAGATCCACCATGCAGTGATAGACAAATTCACCTGTGAAGCAGCCTTTTGCCCCGAAGCAGCTCACGCCAAGCATGCAGAATGCACTTCAGTGGAAAATATGTAACCTATGAGAGAATACAAGTTTACATTTGGCGGCCTAGGTGGCGGTGGCTTGGCAGGGGGCCGCCACAAAGGAAGATCAGCATCCGGGCAATCAAATTCTAAATTACGCCCTAAGTGTTGAAGAGAAGGAGGTGGAACAGATCTAGACAGGTCCTAGGGGATGTACAGAAAAAAACCTGATGAATGTTCATATTGCTATACTCTTAGTGGTCCTGAAGGGACCTTAAACGCAAAAAGCTGATCTGTAACTGTCATGGTCTTACTCGTCTGAGTCAGCCTTACCGAAAAAGCTCAGTTTTTAAATTACACCAGATTGCAAAACAAAGCCAGTAGAAGAAATAATTAATATTTAATTAGGTCGAGCCTAGCGCAGCGTGCATGCGCTGCGCAAGGAAATAGACCTCTTGGAATCACTTCAGCTTTAGTAGAAGCTCGTGCGTGTGGTGCTCACAGGCTATTGGGCTTTGCGTGCGTCTTTCTAAAAAGACAGCACGCAAGTGAGCAAAGGCGGGTGCATGTCCCACCTTTGTATCCGCCCACTGCCTACGGCTTGCGGGAGCGTGCAGCAGCGTCTTCTGTTTCCAATTATCGTGCCCGCGTCTTGCGGTCGTGTTAATTGGAAACAGATGGTGGTCGCGCTGGCCCTGGTGCACTTTTGCTCCAAACGCGGCGCTTTCACTTTCGCCGCCGACCTGGCACGCGCGGCCGCGCTTGTTCAACATTAAATGACATGACAGAAGAGTGCCTCTACTTTTGGAGGATCAAAACATTCCCCTGAGTGTTCATGTAGCACTCGCAATTTATTTCATTTTATGTAGAACAAGAATTCCCGTGGCTGCAGCTTGACACGCTGTACTTCGGCGTGTGTGTTACACCACTCATAGCTTGCAGCATCTCCTGTGTGCCTGGCAGCAGCCGTGGGAGTCAGGATGTGTGTAGACGAGCTGGTCTCTTGTGGACTCCACGCCCTCTCGATGCTGCCAGCCACGGTCACACAGGTGTACGCAGAGGCGCGTCATGCTGGGGTAGCTGTGGAGAGTCCAGTCATCTGTTTTCAAGTAAAGCATGATTTCAAGAAAACCATGGACGGAAGCTCGGAAGCACAGGTCTCTCTAAAAACGAACGTGATTGGCCTTTGGTACGGTTGTGATCTGAAATCCTTACTCTCCAATCCCCGGCCTCCAGTTCTCCCTCGCTCATTACTTTTGAGATTTGTTTTGACCCCATCGCTACATTCCGGGCATTTATTTATATTTTTTGTGGAGAAATGAATGTTTACAATAACTAGAATGCAGAAGTAGCAGAGGGATGTTTCCTGACACTGCGAGAAGCAGGAAGTCTCACACAAAAACGTAATAGGGGCATAGCTATCATTGGTGCAACAGGTGCAGTTGCACCGGGCGTTGGTGTGTGACCGTGTGAGGCCCACTGCACCTCAGTCATGTTATTTTTTACTAACCTGTAGGGGCGGCGAATGGAATAATTTGCCTCGTTTGTATTACGGGCCATGGCAGTGGCACCCTTTCTAAGTGTCTGAGACGGGGTGGTATTGCAGGCTGTTAAGAAAATTGGGGACTTGTAGTGGTGCTGCATCACTGATCTATATTTGATGGGTTGCATATGGAGAATTAACAACGAAGAGACCCTTTTTTCTTCAGTCCTGGAGTATTTACAGTGCCTTTAAGTACAAACTGCCTCGTGGCAGTTTTGTTTGTGTGAAAAACTTGCGTCTATGTCAGACTGCATGTTTCACGCATTTGTAATTTGAACTAGTAACACTCTTAGCTTGGGAACAGGTGGAGGAGAAGGCTGCAGTATACCAGAGGTTTTCCAATGCATACATAAAGATAGCTTGTTTTACAAAGTAAAGCACGGATATCACAAAATACATATCACCGGCATGGGAGGTACAATTGAAGGTACTTAAGTTGGGTATTGTTGATGACAAACACCCCCCCCCCCTCGCCAAAATTGTTCCAGCAGCAGTTGTGTGTCCTGAAATCCAAACTGATACCGACTTAAGTACCTTCAATTGTACTTCCCATGCTGGTAATATCTATATACAAATGGTGGATACAAAAGGCGTTTGCAAGACCCCACTTTTAAGACTGGGGTGTATATAGCAGATTCATTTTGTTTCAAAAAACACTCAAGCCCCCTCTAAAGCCTCTTTTGCGAATTTAACACAAGTGTGACTCATTGGGACGTCCACCCAGCCTTGAACCGACTTTCAGACTTTATAAATGTTACTCTGTGATTCCCATTGTCGCTGAAGATGGTAGCGGGGTATGGCGAATCTGCATTTTGCATAAAATAAGCAGTCCTTTGGACCCGCCTGCCGCTTCCGTTCTCCAGAGATCTTTTGTGAGTTGTGAGAAGGACTGCAGTTGTTAGGGACGGGGGCGCCTTCACAAACAGCCTTGCTCATTTATACCCGTCAGGCAGCTCACACGTTTAGCCCATCGAAGGGTCATGGCTGCTGATAAGCATTTGGAAGAAGCCTCACTGAAGGTTTTCGGCTTGGTCATGGATATAGCCGTGTTTGTTGTAAAGTCGCCGATACTTGTGCGCTCTGGTCAGACGGGGTGCTTAGTAGTATGTCAAAGAAAATGACAGAGATCATTAAAAATGAACATTCAGGCAGGGCAGATATTCTGTCTACTGCATCCACGTCGCAAGACCTAATAGGGACTTACAAACTCTCAGGACGTAGACTTGGAACATTCTGAGTGATGTGCAAGAGAAGGGTGTGTAGGGTGTAGTCTGCTCTTTTGATGAGTGACCACATAGCAAACCTTTTAGGTCGAGCCTAGCGCAGCGCGCATGCGCTGCTCTAGGAAATGAACCTCTTGGAATTACTTCAGCTTTAGTAGAAGCTTGTGCGTGTGATGCTCACACGCTATTGGCCTTTGCGTCTGGCTTTAGTACGCAATTGGGCAAAGGCGTGTAGATGTCCCAGCTTCCTGGGAATTGTTTACTCCCAGAGCGTTTGCTCTTGGGAGCCAGCATCGGCGCGCAGGGGCCATCTGTTTTTAATTAGCGTGGCAGCGCTTGTCTTCCACGCAACACTTGTTCATCCATCAATCTATCTTGTTCAGTAGCATCAGTCATACAAACGCTCTTCGTAGACCATCTATCCATCCATCGTGTTCAGTAGCATCATTCATACATACACCATCCATCCAGTTCAGTAGCATCACTCATACATACACTCTTCATACACCATCCATCCACAAGATAAGATCCCTTCCCCGTGAAAGGCAGCCAGTGGGTAACACTAGTTTGGCAATGCTTCCATTTTACTACTTTCTTTTTAAAGCAGATGCTTTAGACTCCCTCAAAAATTGCTGTATTGACTGGCTTCTGGTGCCCATTGCATATGACGTCACACAAGCCTTTCCAGTGTTTGTTATCATAATGCCGTCCAGAAAGAGGCGCGGGGCACAGGCAAGTATGTATTCCCGAATCAGACTGCATGACTCAGTGTATAGTAATTGTATAGCTCTTCAATCCATGGCAGCACAGCACCCAGTATAATGTGCTGCATGGTTAAACACTTGTAAGGTCCCAAAGGCGAGACCTATTGGCTATGCCAATGCTTGTTTTTACCAGTAACCTACTCGTTGGGTGAATTCCTCGGAAAAGGAGGTATCCAGAGTTTGCAAAAAATTGAAGGGAAAGAAGACTAACCTTTCACAAAAGATTGTCTAAGAAAGATGAAGCTAAATCTTAAAAGTGTGAAGCAAAACAGAACTTCAGAAAAAGAATCCCATTAAAACAAAATAGATAAATGGCTGTGTTCAAACACTCGTACTCAGAGAGAACGGATAAAAGGACTAAGGGACGGCTGCCTCTGGGCTGCTTTCCAGGGCTGTGGACCACTTTGGCTGTCTCAAAAGGACAGTGACATTTTGATCTCTGTCAGACTAAATGCATGATGAGTTACATTTAATTATATTCTATTTTGAATAAGAAAATAAAAAAAGTAGTAAACATTGCTTCATCTTATATCCAATAGGTTTTGGATATACCTATAATGTAGAGGGCACGACAGCACTGCTGAAGGTTTTTTTTTTGATATCTCTTCCATTAGTGATTTGCTAATAGTTTAAAGTCATTTGAAAAATCCACATAAAACTTTCCTAAATAAATCCCACCTCAGTCCTGCTCGACAGTTTAAAGTCTTATGAAATTTTGTCAAGAGGGGCAGAACTATAGGGGTTCTGAGAGTCACAAAAGTGATTTTCAATTTTAATTTCTATGGCAAGATTCTGATATTTGTAATAAAACCAATCAGTGGTATTTCTGTAGTTTCACATTAAAGATTTATAGATATCTTGAAAAGTGTAAACATGCCATTTAAAAAATGATGACTGACATGGAATGTGATTATGCTAAAGCCACCAATATTATGCATCCACACAACCCATCATTCGACAATACAGTGACTATCATATGCCAGAGCATCCATCATCATACATCCACAAGCAAAAACACAAACACACCACACCATTAGAGGCCAACATATCCACCATACGTTTAAACAAGGAACATCAGATGTTCACATATCTATCATCAAAAGTCACCACAACCATCCACATCCACAATATTACCAAGCAACCGTCGGACACTAACACAACCACCACCATACGTCAACACAACCAACATCATGCAACTGCATAACCCATTGCATGTCACATCCACCATCCTAAGCCAACAAACTTATCATCAACCGTCCACACAACATCCTAGACTAAGACACCCACCTAGTGTCAAATTTTATATCTAATAGTATTCATTTTCAAAAAATAGAAAATGTTTTCCTCAAGAATTCGACTTTAAAATTGGGCAATTTATCATCTTAAATGTTTTATATTATCACATATTTCAAAGTTAATGATTATGATAAGAGAAAAATCATGAAGAGGAACTTAACTATCCAATTAAGGGGTATCTAATGGGAAATGTTTGGAGAGACACCACTGCTCTCCAAACACTCCCTGATGCGGAGACCTTGGGTTCACCTTTATCTTCACCTTTTCTCTGTTTCCCTAGTAATTCTAATAGGCAAAGACCGCACATACCTGTATTTTGGGGCGGGATCTCAGCGGCTCCTTCTCATTGGGAACAATGCGGATGTAGAAAATGCTTGGAAGGATGAAGATCAGACTTGGTGCTGACGTCGCTCCTGTGAAATAAGGACGAAAGAGACCAGATGTTATTGAACCAAAGAGAAATCGAGGATCAAATGCATGAGACTAGCTGGGAATGGATGGCTTGCAACACATTTTAAGCCTGCATTCCTTCCCTGGTGAAAGGCTCATTCATTCAGAGGGTATAGAGGGACGAGATGCAGAATGGATATCTTGTATGGAAGAGGTAATATGCCGAACAGGCTTACCAATGATCCCAAAGATGTCACGGATGTTGGGTACAAAGATCACAAGCAGGTTCACCAGGAAAAGCAGGACAATGGCGATGGCAGTGTGTCTCGCCCAGTGGAAAGTCTTCCCTGGAAAAATAAGCTGCTGGATCGCCCGCCGGATCTGACAGAGAAGAAAGACAGACCTTTATTATTCCAACCATTCGATTTTGTTCCTCTACAAAAAGGATGCCCCCTTATATCCACACCTAATCCCAAGTCATCGTTGACACCTCTGCCTGTTACAAATCCATAGGACGGTGAACTGAAAACAGCACTGCAGGTTGCAAACCGCTCATCTTTGCAACAAGTTCAGGTTATCGGTTTAGTGACTATTGTTCTACAATAGATAGTGCCCCATCGCCATACTCCTGTGCTTGGATGGAATATCTTATAAGTAACCGGTACTACGAGACTGAGCGCTGATAAAGTCACTCTCTTTTGATCACTGTAGTATTTCACCTAATTAAGTACCTGTTGCCATTACTCGTGCAGACTGGTGTATTCATGGATTGTGAACTTCTACTCCTAACCCCGACAATCGTGCATAGTGAGCTATTGCTTTGGTGAAAACTATAGTTAAGCTTCAGTGTTGGAAGATAATATCAATTCCCATCTTTCAGTGAAAAAAAGTAATTGGTAAAAAAAAAAACAGCTGTGCTGTACAGTTTGCTTTCATTTTTGCTCTTAATGTTGCACTTAATTCCTTTTTTGTTTCCACATGTAAACCTCATTCTCACTTGCCTTTGATCATTCCATGTCATCGTCTGGCTAATTGGCCACTTTTGTAGGAGACAAGAGCGCATGACCTACCACATGAAGTTCTCCACCATAAAACACAGTGGAACTAAAGGGAATTTACCAGCGAATATATTTTGATTGGAAACAGAATGTACAGAAAAATCACACACGCACTTATTCCCATAACACTATAATATAATTAGGCTTTCCTGTTTTCAGTTTCTATTTTTGGTAAATTCTGGTGGGGTGTTTTCAGTGTTTTCAAGTGCTTTCAATACCTTACAAAAACAGTGGTTATCAGTGGTTACACATTTTCGGCCATTAAAAACTACAGAAACTGTTTTTCTGGTGTTTTTGGAACGTTTTGCTCTTATTATCGCTTGCTTGCTGCACTGCTACGCATTATATATAGAAAGTGTAAGTAATTTGGAATTAAACCTATTTTAGTACACCATACAATACTTCTTCAGTGAGTTTTTGGTCATGTGCGCTCTTTCTTTCTTATGTAAACTTCTGTGAAAAAGCCCTCTCAACATTGGCAGTTGAGATGGGCAACGCCAAAATAGCCAGAACACAATAATTAACTCTGGCCACTGACATAGCTTTCCATGCCAATACTGGTTCACTTGAAGATTGCGATTCTCAGGGCAAGGTCTGCAATATTTGTACTGATCTGGGCACTTATGCCCTCAGAGTTACTGAAGTGGTCAAAACTGAAGCAACCCTTTTTCAAACTACGGAGGAAATTCCCCTTCATGGAAGGGATCTAGAACACAGTAACACAGTGTGGTTTCATCGACTTCAAATGCCATTGGTGGTGAAGGGACGTTTCTATGCATCATTGCGAGCCATTTCTCATACATTGTAAAATAAAAGTTCCTGAATTGCTATTCACCATTGCTTTGCTTACCAAGTGGCAAGCACTCAAACATGAAACATGTTGCAGTGCCAAAGTCACTAAAGGTGTCGCCCAGCATACTCTCAAGGAGATGTTTCACATTTACACCAATTATGCTGAACAATTTGCAGACAAGGGTGTTTTCAGACTCTAGTGTTTTTTATTATGTCCACTTCAGCAGTTATGTTTTCCTGTAAAAATCCAAGAATGCAGTAGAGTGTACTTTTTTCACATCACTATTAATATGTGACCAAAGATCCTCACATGTCTTGCCTTTGGCATCATCACTCAGCAACAATTCTGTAAACGGTTGCAACATGGGTAATATAGCATTCGTGGCCTCTAGGACTGAGAACCACCAGCTGAGTGACACAGTTGGGATGACTCCTTCTTTGATGGCACACAAAGCGAGAAATATTTGCGATTTAGTTCCTGTGCATAAGAAAACAGTGCACCAGAATGGACTGAAAAATGTCAAAATCATTCATCATTAACTCTGAAGATTGTAAAGATGCTTGTAGCATACCATCTAACAAGTGGCAAGGATCTCTTACAGGGAAGCACTTCAGCTCAGGTATCAGTTTTGACAGGTCATCACACAACTTTTTCATATACATAGCTGAATCACTGGAAATACAAACAATATCACTCCAATCTTTGTTGAACTTGGAAAGAACCTTTTTGCAGAGCATTCCTAGTGACACTGCGTTCTGTGTTTTCCAAACGTCTGCTGTCGTGTTTTAACCACTATCCCAAATGCTTGGTGATAGCGCTCTTTTCACATATACGTGTCACTATGCCTTGCATTGAATGTTTAAAGCCTGAGGTGTTGGCAATTCACCAACTATCAATACTGACTCACTAGAAACTGGGCGCTGATTTATTAAGGGTTTTTATCGATTCTCTGTGGGTAAATGTGATGGCACATATTAAGATAGATTCTTATGAAACCAGCCATTTTACCTATCAGTGAAAGAATCAAACACAGCCAAAATATCAAATATGATTTTGATATTTCCTGATTCTCTACTGTTTATAAAATAATTAAACAAGACCTAAAACATGCTTCTAAACCCTGCATCCTTAGACCAAAGACCACAAAACTATAAAAAAAAAAAAAGGAAGAAGAAACAATATTTTAGTGGCATCCCCAAACAACAAAACTCAAGCAGAATAATGTTAGCCCTGGCTTTCTTACTACTAGCTTGTATAACAAAGTTACATCGTATTGGCCCCAACAGGAAGAAAAAAATGACTCTTTCACTCTTGTTTTTCTTTTTTTGAATGGCATTTAGTTTGTGGTTGTGCAGGTGTTTTTTCTGTGTTTATATGTGTTCACTGGTGAGGGCTATTTCTCTTTCAGTGGAGTTTTATCAGTTATTATAGGTTTAAACCTAAAACCGGACAGCCTAAATATGATTCAAAATAAATACATCCGAAAGAAACTGTAGAATGTTGGCCTCAACAGGCCTCTTTTAAAAGTGAGATGCACCAGGATGGTGGGACTGTCAGAGCAGAGAGGGTAATAAAAAGTTATATGTAATTACAGTTTTCCAGCAATGGTATCTTTTATAGATTGAAATGTGACCAACACCCTGATCATCTGGTGTCTGTTTATATATGTAGTCTTAACATGCCAGAGCTTTGAAGATAGAACTTGCGTGGCCCTTTGGAGTAGTCTAGTTCAGGTAAGGAAGGTTTTCTTCTTCAGAATTGAATGTTTAATCGATTTATAAGCTTGAATCAAACTAGCAAGCAGAAGGGCAACAGGAAAGAAGGGACGCTGGGGTAAAGCTTGAGTTATCTGAACACGTTCCAAATCACTGTTTGTCTTACTAAAGATTTCCTTCTGGTCCCTTTACTGAGACAATAATGCTAGTGAAAATGTGGCAGCTTTTCAACCCAATGCCTGGCCATCGTTAACATCTCCCTGACAGGGTATGCTCTTGTATCCTCTGGAATGGTGACAAAAGCTGACTCATTTTTATATAAACCGTGCAATGACTTGCTCTGATACTGATTGACTCTCGTTGGTTTAAATCCTACAAACTGCTGACCTGATGTCCTGAATTGTCTAATTGTTTTCTTAAAATTCTGCAAGTGAAGAAAGACCTAAGGAGGGGTAGTTGGGTTTAGAAAGAACACCGCCACAATCACTTGTCTGTGGATGTGAAATGATGTTGCTAATCACAGTATGAGCCTAGGATTTGTTACGTTTTTGTAGAAAAGTCTACATGCCCCGTAGATGTACGGAGAATGTCAAGGTGAGCAAGCCTGCCTTCTGTCAGGAAACTAATTTGATCTTAGGTTTAGGAATGGGATGGCACTTGAGTCTGCTTAGAACTGTGCCATATTTACCCAGTGGACTATACTTGACAGCGTGCAACTGATAAGGTGATAGATTAAGTGGTTCTTTTGTTGTGCAATGCAAAATCCTTCTCTCCGCACCTCTCAATTGAGAGGCGATGCAAGTCTATCAATGGTGCCTCATCCAGGCTGATGCTTTGCGGAGGAGGGTGTACTGTTGCCTCTTCATCTTGGCTTATACCTTTCGAACAAGGTAAAATAGAGGCAAGCCATAAGCAAAAAGGCAAAGCACCCCATGCCAACAAAAGCGACTTTCCTTGAGCCACAAGCTACTTGTACCTGATGGTAAAGGACTGGTACTTATTGTAACACCTGGTTGCAAAGAGGTCCAGTCTGGAATACTGCTGGTAAATGGCCCGGGCACTTCTCACACTTGTGGCTGAATTCCTTGATTCTTCTGAGCAAATGTGTGTGTTCACTTGACTTTCCTTGTGGTGGGAGTTTTGTTGAAGGTGAAATGCTTTTGTTGACCCTGTGCCGGGGAGCTTTGTTTTAGTTGATAACATCCATGCCCACAGATTACTACTACAATGCAGTCATGTTGTCCATTTTTATGTTCAACAAAGCACCTTTGATGTGCGGTATAAAACCGGCCTGAGTTAGTGCATTTCTCAATTATGGGGTTCCTTCCCTTTCTACTACGTTTTCCAGGATGTGCAAAAGGGGCTCAGAAGACACCCTAATAGGTACAATGTGATTCATGGGGATAAAAACATCATTGAATGGGCAAAGGAACATGCAAGCAGTATTCCCATAGGTGAAGGTTTCTCCAGCGTTGAAGTTGAGAGGTCCTCTGATGTCAGAATAGATGTGGACATCATTGTCAAGGGCACTGTTTATAAGCGTGTATTGAGGAGTGCAATGGTACTGATGGCATCTTTGTGACTGAAAGGTTACTGTCGCGGGATCTACATTTGGTTCCTCAAGAGAGAGACACATTCCAACTGTGGTTAGGTGTACTAGCAAAATAGAGTTCTTAATAACGGCCCACAAAAATGAAGGCTCTAGATAATCGACTGCCACTATACACTACAGTACAGATCTACTATTCCTAATTCCATAACTATGTACCTTGGTGGTACATATTCCTTCAAGATACATAGATATGCAGTTAAGAATAGTAAATCTATGCTTACCTACATGTACTTATATGGATGGCACAGTGATAGGCGATATATCTGTAGGTCAATATTTATGACTATGATTTTCTGACAGTAACTCTGGATGGGTACAGACAGAGCTCTAGCCATGTCTGTATCTTCATTAATGGCTTGAAATTCCTTTTTTCATTTTCTTCCCAAAGAAAGGTCAGACCTACTGCAGAGCGCATTCAATATCTGCATATGGATTTCTGGTTTAAAATTCTCGGCTTTAAGCAAACTTGACTTCTGAAGATCTTGCTGGCCTGGTGGCAAAATCTTACCCCACCAGCATCCAGTGAATTGTTTATGGCTTGATTTGTTGTCTTATTCTCTGTCTTTTGCGATGGCTGTGGAGTCCTGCTGACTGCCCCTAAGAAGTCAGGGTCTTTAGCCATGTCCCATGATTCACTCATATCCAACAAGAGGTGAATACATTTTTGCAGCTAGAGCACTGTTTCTTGCCTTAGAACATGAATGTCTCCTTCTGGCCCCAATACAATCATAGGCTCCAACCGGCTCGGCTGGGTGAGTCTAGGGGGCAGAGTTTGGCGCTTTACATTTCTTCTTTGACTGGGCCCCATAGGCTGCTGCTGAGAAAAGGGTTTTCAGTAGGTGAGGATCCGCTTCCCAGATACGGCCCAAAACTGGCACTATAAAGATTTATTTGCTTGTATCTCGAAAAGGTTGTAAAGAAAATATGTTTTATACCCTCCTTTTCAAACATATTCTGGATGCTATGGCTTCCTATTTCATGAGCATTTGGTACTTTGTAACTTCAGCTTGCGACAAGACGGACAAGCTAAGCTCCTTGACGATGCTCTGAGGAAAAGCTATCCAAGTGCCATTGACATCTGTGTCATTATCGGCCTTCTCTTTATCATCATCCTCGGGCCCAACCACCTTGTTCTTCAAGAACTGTCCGGTCAAAGAGGTTATGAATAAACTGTGACTGCTACTTTCACACATCCATTCTTGGCCGTTCCACGGGGCACTCTGGGGCACACTACTCACTTGGGTGAGGGTGGGAGGTGATCTTGGTTTAATTTATGGCTTCAATGCATTGGGGAATGTGGCAGTGTTGAGGGGTAGAAGCTGCTTACCAGGCTGAGGTACAGTCAAGGTGAGGACTGCACTCTGGCACCTTCTGTGCTAGGCTCCTATCAGAAAGCTTTTCATTCACAAAATTATAGAATATGCATTAATAGAAAAATGAAACTGAAAGCAATGGATTTGAAGCTCATGGACTAGAGGGACACCAACGACAATTAATATTCCTGTGCTCTACGTTTCATATCAGCCATTAAAAGGCATTCTGAATTACATACAGATCTGCCATATCACTTGTGCTAAAACCCCACCATCTCCAGTTACTACTTTCCCCGGCTATCTTACACGCCAAATATGTCTCATACGTTGCACTTTACGTTTGGCTTCCAACAGAGGCTATGCTTTGTCAGGAGTGTCCCAAGGTGTTAGATGCACAGTCGCCTCATAAGAAATATGCAAAGTTCATGCTTGCCTAGGCCACCGGTTTAAAAAAAGACAAGTTTGCTAAATGAGATACCCAAAAGTGGTCCTGAAAATCTGGAAGCAGCTGAACAACTTTAATTCCACTGTGGTAGCAAGAAATCTTCAATTGTTTATGTGAAACTTACCGGGAACAAAACCACAGGAACCGTCAATGTCACCGCTACAAGTACGGCAAGCCGCACAGAGAGGATCAGCTTGTCCAAGGGGTCCACTTTACTGTAGGTGTGCAGCATCTCCGCCTCAACGTTGCCTAGAACAAAGAAAGGGTGAGTATTGCATAGGTGAAGTGCAATCTGCCTTGAACGGAGTTCCAATTGCGGACGCCCTTAATCTTCTCTGACATAAAAATAACGAATAGTCTTTCGCCTTTAAAGATGTCTATTTGAGGTTTCTAGACTAAGATTTTAGAATAAGCCCGAAGCAGTACGAGCATTTGATGATGCACTTATTTTAGGAGAAGTCTCTAAATTTTATAGCTACCCTACCTCTGACACTTTTGGAGACCTCGCTTAAAGTCTGTTACCGGGCAGCTGCCTGTATTTTAGCTACCATTCACAGGTAGCTCCATTTGTGTATTTATAGGAAGTTGTACGCTCAGAGATATCAAACACTTGCAGAAATGTCTCTACAGTTATTTATGGGATTAAGTACCCTCTGTCATACATTATAAGACTATCGCAAATCACAGAAGAGTTCCGTAGACATTTAGAGGAACAAGGCTGAAAACCAAATTGCATTATAAGATCTTGGAACTCCGAGGCGACTTGCAATATCCTTAAAATGTACGGCAGAGGCTATTTTATTCCTTATTGCTCTTTCATATACAAGAGGAAGTGTTGTTGCAGGCATAAAAGATAACAGAATGCAGTGTGAACTTAAACACAACAAAGTGCAGGTAGAAATGTGTTGCACAAAGATAATACAATCAGTTTAATATAAAACAAACTTAAAAAGTGCTGTGGTTCAGAATCTTTTGAAAAAAGGCAGTGAGTCAATTCTTTTCTGTAATTACCATCAGAGTGCAAAAACTAAACATGTTGCAATAAATATCTCCTTTCTTCTGCTCACTGTTTTTTTTTTTTTTTTTAAATCAGAAAAATTTAAAGCCATTTTCCTCTTTCATTGAGCTGTTTAAACTGGAGCTTCAGTTATTCTCTGTGAACTGCCTTTCCCCCTGGCTGCTGGCTCTGGCAACAGACATTGTGATGTCAGAACTCAAGTGTAATAACTTATTACAGTTGAGCAGCTATGTCATATCATTATTACAGGTGACTAGAGTTGTCACAAGTCACTTATAATGAGGACATTGGAGATTAGGGGTGGGCGGAATTTGCGTAATCGCGTTACGCAAATCTCCGCGAAACGGTAAAAAATCTCCGTGAACACGCAGAAATTCCGCGAACACGCGGAATTGCTTGTTCGCGATACTTTTTTCCTGTTCGCGATCGCTGTTTGCGTGCTCGGGGTGAAATATCTCGCGAACACGCATATTGAGAACGCGAACAAGCAAAAAATTTCGCGAAGTCGCGGAACGCAGATTTTTGGGCAATTTCGCGTTCTCCGCGGAACGCGAAATTACCCAAATTCCGCAAATTCCGCGAACGGAACGGAATTTACCGCCCAGGCCTATTGGAGATAGGATTGTATACAGGGATGGCTGTTTCCATGCATTATAGCAGGTCTCTTGCTTTTAGAGGTGGCTTTAATATTATATGATGGCCCTCGCTTGATGCATATCATTGCGGAGAAACTCAAACATGCTGGGATGTATGTAAATTTATGTCCAGTTCCTCATCTGTAGATCTGTACATATGTCTAAATCCTTATGGGAACATTTCAATGAGCAAACATTTATCTTTCGGGGAAGTTTTTTGCTAATAGAGCACTCTAAATCATTCATAAAGATCACTTTGTAAACGTGTTTAATTCATGAATAAATTTGTTTCAATCTTTATTGTAGCAGTTGCACAAATGCCGGAGCTTCAAAAAGTGATCGCTCATTTAGAGAGATGCCTAAATCTTTAAACAAGACCCATCGCTTGAAAAGCATACCTGTCTGAAAGGGATGACTTATAAAAATAGAGAGATGATCCCTTGCATATAGAGATGATCCCTTGCATATAGAGATGATCCCTTGCATATAGAGATGGTCCCTTGCATATAGAGATGGTCCCTTGCATATAGAGATGGTCCCTTGCATATAGAGATGGTCCCTTGCATATAGAGATGGTCCCTTGCATATAGAGATGGTCCCTTGCATATAGAGATGGTCCCTTGCATATAGAGATGGTCCCTTGCATATAGAGATGGTCCCTTGCATATAGAGATGGTCCCTTGCATATAGAGATGGTCCCTTGCATATAGAGATGGTCCCTTGCATATAGAGATGGTCCCTTGCATATAGAGATGATCCCTTGCATATAGAGATGATCCCTTGCATATAGAGATGATCCCTTGCATATAGAGAGGGTCCCTTGCATATAGAGAGGGTCCCTTGCAAATAGAGAGGGTCCCTTGCAAATAGAGAGGGTCCCTTGCAAATAGAGATGATCCCTTGCATATAGAGATGATCCCTTGCATATATAAATGGTCCCTTGCATATAGAGATGGTCCCTTGCTTATAATGGTCCCTTGCATATAGAGATGGTACCTTGCATACAGAGATGGTCCCTTGCATACAGAGATGGTCCCTTGCATATAGAGATGATCCCTTGCATATAGAGATGATCCCTTGCATATAGAGATGGTCCCTTGCATATAGAGATGGTCCCTTGCATATAGAGATGGCCCCTTGCATATAGAGATGGTCCCTTGCATATAGAGATGGTCCCTTGCAAATAGAGATGATCCCTTGCATACAGAGATGGTCCCTTGCATATAGAGATGGTCCCTTGCATATAGAGATGGTCCCTTGCATATAGAGATGATCCCTTGCATACAGAGATGATCCCTTGCATACAGAGATGATCCCTTGCATACAGAGATGATCCCTTGCATACAGAGATGGTCCCTTGCATACAGAGATGGTCCCTTGCATATAGAGATGGTTCCTTGCATATAGAGATGATCCCTTGCATATAGAGATGGTCCCTTGCATATAGAGATGATCCCTTGCATATAGAGATGGTCCCTTGCATATAGAGATGGTCCCTTGCATATAGAGATGGTCCCTTGCATATAGAGATGTCTCTGTGTGTGAACCCTCTCTTGTAGAGATGCTTGAATCTATAAAGGGCGGTCCCTTGAACAGAGATACCTGTATCTCTATGGATGGCCCCTCGCATGTTGAGAAGTCTCATTTTTCATGGGCGATACCTCACAGAGATGCCTGCATTTTTATATGTGATGCCTCGAAAAGAGATATGCCTGGATCTTTATAGACAACCCTCTTAATCTAAAGATGCCTGTATCTTTATGAGTGATTCCTAATATGTAGAGAAGCCTGCATCTTTAGGGACAATCCATCACCGGGTGCTCCCTTGCATGTCGATATCACGTTCGCCAATGGTCCCTGGCATGTACAGGAGTCGTCTCTTCTCCAATGTTGTATGATTGTTCGTAGGTCTTCTTGTGAGAAGTCGCTTACTTGTATTTTTAGAAGCTATCCCTCACACGTAAAGATATCTCTATCTTTTGAAAAGATGACTCCTGGCAGACATGAAAATATCTTAATGGAAGCTCCTTTATTTGTAGGGAGGTCTGTATTATTTTTTAAATATCCATTTCGAAGCGTTTATCATATTTAAGGAAATATGTCTTTAAAAAAGGGGACCTTCTCTTTCAGAACTTTAAGGCAAACCCTCACAGTGAGAAATATCTGTGCGTATCGATGAGGCCTTGGACAATGAATACAATCTTGACGCGCTTACCGTAGAAAGTCAGGTATCCAAAGATAGCCGTCAGAAGATACATGACGAACATGGCCAAGATGGAGACATTGGCCACATTTTGCATCCTCTTCTTTGTCGCACTAGAGGAGGGAAAAGGAGTAAAAAAGACAGTGAGGAAACCTGTTCCCTAGAAGAGATGCCAACGGACAGCTGCTACTAGGTCTGAGCACCTGCAGCCCCTTACACACTTACTAATGGCCTCCTGCAGCTCTGGGAATGCAGGGACCTCAACAAATAACAGGCAGACTGTTCCTAAGCAACATCTTTTCAGTACAAGGGACCAAATCGTGACACAAGGCATGCCTCGTGCACAGTATGCTAAATATAATATTTGCTGTTAAGGGGCAAAGACATTAGTTTGAATGTAGTTATCCTTCCTATGTCAGAATTGTACAGAATTTCAAATACCCAAATAGAAAGAAACTGAATTGTGACATCCAAGGGTGGGCTGCAGTCTTTCACATCTTTTTTAGAAACAGATCTGTAAGCTACTGGTTCTGTGGCACCATCAAGCCCCCTCCCCATCCAGGGCTGCCCTATGCGGCCAGGGTTGCATGGCATTCGAGCACTTATGCATATGGAACGAATGTAGAGTTAATCACCAGTGATGGCAACATGTCTGCAGAGATATCACTGAATTCTCTCCTGGGTTTTCAGACTAATCCTGGTGCAGAGGCCTCCAACTCTCACTGAAAACACAGGGCCAGTCATCAGCCAAAGCACCCACTTGTTCTTTCACAGATGCCGAAGCGTCGTGTTCGAGTGTGTTGATCTAGACAGACCGCACAGGTCCACACTGGAACTTTACATAGTTGCAGCATCGCATGGCTGCCTCGAAACACAGGATCCTCCCTCCAGATTCTCAGACTAGATCTGGTGAGACAACCCAGCCCGAAAGAGACACAGTCCATACACAGCTCAAAGATGAAGCAGGCCTTCTAAAGCAGGGGCTGGAACGATTCTGGGAATTCCTTGATCTACCCAATCCCTCAAATCCCTAATAGTTTGTGCTGCTAGTCCTTCTGCTCTGGTAGCTCTCACTCCCCAAGCTGCAGTCCTAGCAGCACAAGTGCAGCTCGAGCAGAGTGCACAGGTACCGGCTTCACCTTGGGCCTCCTACCTCTACTGTTTGTACATTAAGGCTATGAACAAGCACTGGAAGACCAGGCCACATCAGCACAACTCAGAGATGATCACAAAGCAGCCACGTCAACATCGGTCTCAATGCCATCGCCAGGTGAGCAACATACTCCGGCACTCCCACCTGGAAGGGGCCCTACTCCATACTGCTCATGAGCTATGTGCCACATGTACAACAAACATGCCACAGAAATAGCTTTGACATTGAGAAGAATAAAATGCAATTCAATCAAGAGAGACAATAACAGCCATGGATGTGAACCCTGCCCACTAGAAAGATCTCTTCGATCTATACTAGAGCGCTTCTCACCTGCGCAGCTCGGTGTAGATAGGAAGGACTTCAGGATGACAGACAAAGGCAAAGGCCAGGATGGGAATGGTGTACGCCGTCTAGAAAACAAATGAAAGAGCATAATGGGGCACAGCGAATGAACTGGCTTCTTAGCCTGTCTAGAAAGAACTTTTCCCCCTCACCCTCTGAAAGCTGGAGTACCTCTTCCCCCAAGACAAGACTAGGCACTATGATGAGGAAAGCGTTTACTCCAATATCTCACAACATCGAAAAGGAAATAAACCCATTTTACCAACTACAAACAGAACACACACCTCTCCCAAGAGAGGAACTAACACCCCATCTCATCTCCAAATGAGATCTCATCTCCAAATGTGACTTCTATAGAAAGGCCAGGTATTGATTGGGAAGAAGTAATTCTTCAATTCCTACTCTGAGGAGGGGAAATGCGCTGCGTTCTCCATCCTTGAAAAGAAAGCTGTTAGCTCAGTGTTTGCTTCAAAAGGTTCTGTCTCCAACTGTGTGAGCACCGTGTTCAGGGTCCACCTTGGTGTTGGTGCCACCCTCAGTGGTGCTACTCTTTTTGATCCTTTTAGGATTCTTTTCACCCCTGGGCTGCTCCCTGTTAAACCTCTGGTTTGGGCCACAATTGAAGCCAGGTGGACCTTTAGTAATGTGTAGGTCAGGCCGCTGTCCAGCTGATTGGCCACTGTTAGCACCGTCTAGTGCTCTGTCCATGCTTCTATCTTCTTGATGTCCCTGCAACAGTGGATGTACCTGCTCCTTGCAGCACCTCCTCGTGCTTGGATTTCCAGCCCCCCTCAGGACTTCCGTTGTCCTGGGAGGAAGCTGCAGTAATTCTAGGGATTCAGGAGCCACGCTGCTAGGTTGAGCGTGGCTGGTTCCCGGGTGGCACACCTTTCCGCTTTGCATGGTTAGCAGGTCTTGTGTTGCCTTGATTGTGATCATCTGTTCTCCTGAGATTTCCAGCAGACCTGAATACCATGTCTGTCTCGCCCACTGTGCGGGTATGACAATGATTGATCTCCCTGGCTGTCTGGCTTTGTCCAATGCCCTTGGGATCAGAGGAATCTGCAGGAAGGCGTATGCAAATCTCCCTGACCAGTCTATCGATAGGGCATTCCCGTTGGATTGGTGGTGTGCAAACCTGGACGTAAAGACTTGCCATTTTGTGTTTTTGGGACGCTGGACAGACCACGGTCTTTCAGGGATTCCTGAGTCTTGTGGGTCCTTCCCATGATGCAGTGTGCTAGTCTCTGTTGGTGTCGTACCTGGAGGGTTCTCAGCACAAACTCGGTGCAGGCTTCACAAACTTCATTCTTGTGCGTTTTGGTCAGTGACAGATTGTAAACCTCGTGTAGATCCCTCTGCATGAACTTCTGGTGGCAGTTGGGACAGAACCTAAAACGGGTATTTTCTGAGACCCTCTGCTGCCTCTCTCCTCTCCATTCTCCGGCCACATGGGTGTTACCTGCGGGGTCCCCCGTTGGGGTCGAGAAGGCTCCCCGTTCTCTGTACATACGCTCTTCTTATGGCCTTTGGCATTTTCCTATCTTTTCCTCTGTAATTCAATGGGATTCTTCAAAGCTTTTCCGTCGTGCTTCCAGACCCAACGGCGGAAAAAAGAATTTGAGGATGGATACCATGCACAGGAACCTCCGGGGCGCCGTCTGACATCGCAAAAGGGATGGACTTACCACCAAATCTTAGTTGCAGATGCCCAGAAAAGAAAAAAAAAAGAGAAAGAAAAAAGGCGGACAAACACGTTTCCGGGCCCAACCACTACATGGCGGAACAGATGGGTGGCATGTGTATCCAGGAAAGGATTCATGGTGCAAAACAGGGGTTTAAGCACAAGTCGAAATTAACCGACCCCCTTGCAATCATGTCCATAGTGTGTACATAGCAGAAAACAAGCCTACGTGTACAAACATCGTGTAATAAAAGGTGTGCGTTTTTATTCTTCAACGTCCAGTTAAGTTGCACAACGTCTCTCCAGTTTCCATTTTTCTGTGTTCACACTACAGGAGCAAGGAAAGCACCTGGTTCAAATAAAAACCAACCAGGCAAACAGTACATATCTGTTAGGTATTTGTGTCACCAGAAGGCACTTATGACATCACACCTGAAATGGTCTTTTTCTTTCGTCATAAATCACTAATATTTTTGTTTTACTTTATTTGTACTGTACAGTTTAGTTATACATTTCTATTGTACTCCCTATCCTACTATGTTGACTTGTGTAAATGTAATTTGGGATATTTTATTTCCTGCCTGTTCTGGAAAGCGCTGTTACCCAAAAAGCCTCGTAAAAAAAATTAAATAAGCACAAAATAAATAAATAAAGCTGATGCAAATTGTTACGAAACAACTCTTACTTTGATAATGGTGTCCAATGTAAACACAAACAGGACACGATGATGACAAAGAAAGGATCACGCTTTCCGTCGTGTTCGAATAACATTTCATTTTGTATGATTTTTATTTACTACTCCAAAGAAAATGGCTTCCCAAATACATGGATTGGGGATACTGACATCACCTGGTGAAAAATGCCCCTTCTACAATCCCTACAACAGTACAATCAGTGGGGGAAAGGTGAAGAGCTAACGTGCTGAGAGCCAGCAACAGCCTTTTTTGGTTACTTTTGACAAAGTTAAGTTTGCTAACAATTTTATTCTTCTGAAATCTGCAAATTATGAAGAAGGTGGATTGTTTAGCAAGATTGGCAAATCCAGAAGTACTTGGAAAATACAGCGGCTGCGGAGTATCATAACACCGGTGGCTCGGACTATGGACTTCAAGGCTTAAATGGTTGCCGCACTTTTATCGATTACTCCAGTGAACATGGGAATTGACTAAAAGGTGTTCTAAACAGATGCAATATCCCTCATTCCAAGCGCGCTCAGTGATAACTCGGCCACTGGACTATGTACTCTACAAGTTCATTCTTCTCAGCCGCCTCTTTCTGCCCCAGGTCAGAGGACGCCTCTCTAAGACCCTCACCGCCACTGGCCTCTTTAATTGCAATATTTGCGATAATTCTTGTAACTATAATTTTCGCAATTAGGGGTGTGGAGGCTGACACCGCACTGCTGCAGTTTTCCCCTGATAAATTTCAGCAGGTCAAACCTGCCAAAATGTGCTGGGAGATAAATGCCCAATAATTACAGATACATGTAAACATGATGCAGGAAGCACCCACATCAGCGTGTTATTCCACATTAACAGACTAACTGATTGGGAGTTACTTACCTGAGCCGGTAATTTGCTACAGAACAGACTCGGTTTTAATGTTTCTGATAAATCTTGGTTCAAACATTTGAGCCACTCGTAATGAGGGCAACAAAGTCACACAGGTCTCAATACCGTCCTGAATCATTGAATCAAAGGCGTTTGAAATCTGCCAAGGAACCGTAAGTACTTATGTGCATCCCAAGATAGAGCATTTTGGAGTGAGCCGCAACTTCCTTGTTTCTACTCTTCGAATGTGCTTCCACTAAATATATGACGTTACTTCGCATGCGTTTAGTACGCATGCCATTACTACGCGGTCGTTAGTACGTTTTTAGTTCGCATACCTTTCCTAATTCGGAACAACGAATTGCAGTAGGGGGTGCTGGATGTTGGAATAGTATAATTTACTATTCCAACTCCAGTCTAAGCGGACACTAGGGAAGGTGTTGGATTTTAAATCCAACACCTTTCCCCCCCTAACGCAAGTCGCTGTTCCGACTTTCTTAGGAAAGGTATGCGAACTAAAAACGTGTGCGTACTAACATCCGCGTAGTAATGGCATGCGAAGTAACGCATGCTAAGTAAACGCCGTTTACTGCTTCCACTGTCCTACCATGCTGAGATGCGAGAACCCCTAAAGGGCGAAGCATGGAGCAGAGTGAATGACGTCTCTTCCACACTTAGCACCAAACATTGTTAAAACTCATACCATGCGGTCTCATTAATGTATACACCGATGGCCATGTCGCAGTCTTGCATACTTCGATCACAGGCATGCTTCAAATCTAGAACCTGCCAACCCTGTTTAGAGACCACCTTCGGCAAGAAATTCCAAATTAATTAAGAAGCTAAAATGAGGCTTTGGGGGCAAAAAAACCTGCTAAAATTAATTTACCAGTTATTGTGTGAGAAGGCAGCATTTGTTTAGGACTACCAGAACGATAAATGGCAATAAGATATCCAGAAGGTGGTTTACGGGGCAGTAAAACTGCATATTCTAAAAATTCAATATTAAAAAAATACCATAGTTCTGCTATTTGCAGTTGTTGCAGCCCAGAAAGAGAATGGCCCATTGTCCACTATCTACACACAAAAAGAGCTTGCCTCTCTCTAAAGAGCCAGTGTCTCATATGTTCATTTAAGCGCCTGCATTTTCAGCATGAAGACATATTTAAACAAGCATTTCCATTGCAATTCCTTTGGTACCTAGTACGTTTTTAGCTATGAAGCCCATTATCCTGGGTAAAGCAATTCTGGTATTTTACTGACCTCTGCTGGTCATTTTCTATCCAGATAGTTAAATAGAGGCATTTGCTAGAAAAAACAAGCATTTGCAATGCAATAGGTCTCGCATTTGTGAGAGTTTAAGCTACTGGCATTGTAAATGACAATGCCTTTTATTTTGTTTTAAAAATCATCAGATAAATAAAAGGCATTGTCATTTACAATGCCAATAGGTCAAACTCTCGTAAATGAGAGACCTCCTGCATTGCAAATGCTTGTTATCTATGTATGGTATTCTTTAGTGCAGACTTCACCCAAGCAGGTTTCAAAGCACTGTGCAGTCTGATATCCAAACAGGCCAGTAGGATATAGTTGCACCGCTGTTGGCCTCTTTACCTTGGTGTATTTGATAATGGGAGGTTGTGTGCTGCTGTGGACGCATACAGTACTAGGTAAGAGAAAACTAGGTTGGAAAAGCAGCATACCAGCTAATTTAGGTAGCAAAAGGATCAGTGCAGGTATACAGGCGCACGGAACAATTGAGGCAAAATTTGGCAAAACGTGCAGCTCATTACACAGCAGAAGCAAGAGCATGTTGACATTAGTGTCATAGAGACCTTTGAGTATGGAGAGCCTAGTAGGGTATAGAATACAGTAGACAACTAAGGGAATGTGCACCTTAGAGGGAGATAAATCCCTCTAAAAACAAAATAATAAGTACAGAATGAGCAAGTAGTCTAAGAGGGGGATGCATCCATTGAGTGTGCACGAACTCAAAGCTCTACCTACCGATGACCCTTACTGCGGGTGTCCGGGCGGGAGTGCACACCACACGGAACGGGCACACGAAGCATGCCCAAGGAACCGGAATGGTTAGCACTCAGCACCCGTTTGGCCATGTTTACAGTTTAACGACGTGCGGCCGAATAAAGAAGCCCCCTTAACAGTCTCTGGGCCTAAATGCCAGTGTCCCAAAAAGGCGCGAAAAAAAACTCATCATTTCAGAGGCAGTGGTTGTATTGTGCGTCAGGAACGGGCGCTGTCTGGCATGTGCTATTGAGTGGGTCTGCAGGTAGATGCATCCTGTCTCTCCTTACTGCGGGGAGGGCCCTTGACATTCCGGCACTAGGTACCTTAACCGGACCGAATGGACATACCCCACTGTCATGGCACCTGTGTATATCTGCCCCTGTACACTCCTCTATACCTGCGGCCACCTCTGGACCTTTCGTGCTTTAAAGACCCGCATACAGCACTCTATACAGTAGCAGAGTACTGAAGGCAGGATAAGGGGCTGCTTCGGAGCAGCGTGCGGTGCACAGGCCCCATTTTTGTACTTCGGAGAGTTACACAAGCAAGTCGAACATATTGTAGAGAATCATTAATGTGCAGGGAGGAAAGTCCAAAGAGGAAATTAGAGAGGAAAAAAGAATATGACGAACAATATAAAAGAAAACACGTGGGCTTGAAAAAAAACCTGCGAAACTCAAGCAGCGTGTGTTTAAACGCAGCTAAACACAAGTCCGTGTGTACCACAGTTTATGCTGCCGCTAACACTGTGCCTACCCCTGTACGAAGTTTTTGCTTGTTAGCACATATATAGCAGCCTCACTAAGTCTGGTGTCGGGCACAGTCCCATACTGAGGTATTTAACCCCTTAAGCAGGGCTCTGGACTCACTTCCAAGATACACCGCAGCAGCAAAAATCAAGCAACACAGCACGAGTACTTGGGGGCCGAAACATAGGAAGCGGCGACAAAGACGTAGGACAACAATTTGGTCTGCCTTCAAGAGTCTTTACCGCATAAATACTTAGCGCATATGCGCTTTTCCTCGCGGCCATGTTAAGTGTAGATAATGTGTAGGTATTATTTCCGTCACGCACCCTTGAGGCGCAGCCTGATGCAAAGAGTTCTAGTTTTGCAGCGGGTCCTCTCGGACTATCCTTCTGTTCAGCGATAGGAAATTAAAAACAAGAAATAGAAAAAAAAAATCTATTTCTTTACCTTTGGTATAATCACGGCACCCGCGCTTTACTTTTAATGTTATAAGTAAAGCGCGGGTGCCGCGATTATACCAAAAGTAAAGAAATAGATGTTTTTTTCCATTTCTTTACCTTTGGTATAATCGCGGCACACGCGCTTTACGTATAACATCAAAAGTAAAGTGCGGGTGCTGCACTTATACCAAAAGTAAAGAAAAACAAGTGTCTGGGCACGATCATTGCTCCTCCCACGGCCTATTGGTGTCTATTACGCGCTTGGTGCGCGTAATAGACACCAATAGGCCATGGGAGGAGCTATGTGCGCGCCTCGGGCCAATTGCGTGCAGAGTTTTACAATACTACGCACACAAAGGCCAATGGGGGACCTCAAAAGGAAACGCACGAGCGTGTGCGATTCCATGGTCCGTTTCGGAACCCTCTGCAAAAGGACTCTCGCCTCCGCGAGCAGTGCTGCGCACTGCATCGCTAGGCATAAGACCTGAAGAGTAGGCCCTGAGCGAAAGCAGACAAGCCCTGGGGCAATGCTCCAAATCCCACACAAGGAACATACAACAGATCTTCCAGAGAGCGCAAGCATTGTCTAGGCTTGACCAAAAAATGGGCCAGATTTATTTTAAGGAAATACAAATTGACTAAACAAAATGTGATTGCACAACATGGAATGGAATTTTCACAAACTGAACTACACACTTATCTGACTACTGTGTAAAATCTGTTTGGGGATGTGGCCAAGGATGTAGTAGATATGTATGCTTCTGTCATTCACGTGGGCTGTGCACAGATCGATGGCTGTTCACATCCACTTCCTACATTGATCATGTAGGGTAAAGGGACAAAGACCCCCTACCACCACTCTAGACCCTTATTCACCTTCGCTCCAGCAAGACATGAGAGGCAAGTAGGTAGGATTCCATGTCCATACCTAAATTAGGAAGGAGTAGAACAAAATCAGTCATAATTGCTTGTGTGGGCCCTTTAAGGGACAGGCACTCTCTAGCAATGTAGCTGGAGGCGGGCGGGGCTTGCTGACATGTGCAGGTCCTAGCCTTCTTCCTATAGGGCTACTGTGAGCCAATGAAGACTAAACCAACAGGCATACGCTGAAAGAGAAACATGCGGGGTCACAGCCACTGTTTTGTTTCTTTTTTGGAAACAACTCCCAGTTGGTGGTTTGTCTAAAAAATAAGCATGCTGAGTTGGCCAAAAAAACACAGCACCCTGCGCAGTGTCATCTTAGCCTAAAGAACATCAGGGGCTGCACTTTTGGCAAAGAGACCCCTCCAAGGTAAGGAGGGGTCTCTCAATACGGCCAACAGTTCTTCACAAGTGTTTAAATGACCCAGTTAGTCTCTTAATCTGGTCATTTAGACATTTGCAAAGGACTCTCCATTGCACTTAGGCACACTGACTCTCATAACCCCCTTCCGTCTGATAACCCTCTTCATCTCTCAAATTCCAGACAAGATTCACAATCCCGTCCATTACCACTTCCACACCAACCCTTCTTTCTTCTACACTTGCTCTCTTGAGCACTCATTTTCTATAGTTGTTTTACAGAGATCGTCAATCCCACTTTCATGGTCGCGCAGTTATTTTTTAAGTGATATCAGACCCTGCTAAAGGTTTTCAGACAAAGGGGTCCTTTTGGTTTTGGCAGTTACTCGATAGATTGAAATAAGTCAACCTCTCAATGGCCAGCGATCGGAAGAGAAAGGTCATTGATCAGAGCTTTGTTTGCCCAGGCAGGCTTCCTCGCCCAATTAGGTCAAACCAATGTGACCCAGGGCTTGCTTTGGTGCATTTCCAGGAGTGGCCGGCAGAGATTCTACCAGAAGGTCAAAAAATCATCTTTTTCCTACTAAAGTGGTGTAAAGCCTCAGAACCTTCTCTCACCAATCCAAAACATTCTTAAAGAGTAGAACCAAGAACATGTACTCAGTTGTTCCTCTTAGTCCAGAGATAAGGCTAGAGGAGAGATGTTGAAGCACCTAGTCAAATATGTTGCCGCTTTGCCAAGGAATGTACTGCGTTATTGCTGCCTGAAACCATCATTACACTGTCCTGGTGACCTAAATAGCTCTTTGGCGTTACCTTGACATTTACTTAAATTTTCTGGCACAATCTCAGAAAGGTTTCTGTGCTACTGTGCACAGCTGTCATGCTCAACACCATACTGTGGTATAGGAAACTTCTCGCGACATGTGTCCTGCTAAGGAAACATTCAGCTCTGGTGATGCAAGCACCTCTGTATCTTGGTCCTCCATACTCCTATCTAACATCTATTGCCAGTCCTAAAAGGTTCTCTCGACCCTTTACCTCTACCACTGAGACCAACATCTTGCACCAATACTTGTCTCAACGGAAGCTCCTCTCTACATCTGCCCTCCACTGCTACAAGCAACATTCATTTAATTTCCATTTATAAAATAATTTATTTAGTTTTTCAACAATTTTACAATTAATAAAACAATAACAATGCAAAAGTGCTTAAATAATAAAAACAATTTAAGAGAAATACTTAAATTAGGTTTCCAGTTTAGAAGGAAAATGCTACTTACTCAGTATGCATCTGTTCTTGGCATATAGAGCTGTAGAGTCATATGTTGTGCATAGATCGCTATCTAGTATTGGGTCCGGATGGTCTTCGAAGAAGTCTTTCCAGTCACGAGGTAGGTGACTCCTCCTTTAGGTGATAGTGCGCATGGGCATCGACTCCATTGTTAGATTGTTTTCCCGCAGAAGGTGATAATGGTGATAATTTGCTTGCTCTCCCCTGAGGCGGAAGCCGGGGGTTCTCTGCTCTTTCCTGGAATTATTTTTAACCTTGCTGTTTACGTGTTACTCTTCTAATAAATTAGTTTTAGACTATGTAAATATCTTAGCTTGCCTTTTATTTCTTCCTTTAAACCTGCTGCGAGATTGTCGCTTGCTCTGAGGCTGTTCATTTGCCTGACCTGACACCGCGCTGCTGCTGCTGGGCGCTGGCTGCTGGATTTACCTCAGCCGCCATCTTGAGCAGGGTAAGGCTGCCGGTCTAGTTGTTCCTCCCTCCCACCCTCCTCCTACATGTATAAAAACAATGTACCACCTCGTCCGCGCAGCGGTGCGCCGAAGGCGCGCCAAAGGCAAGCCCGTCTGCACCCGTCCGCAGCCGACCGGGGCTCGGGGCCAGGACCCCTGCCCCTGCTACCTGCACTGCCAGTAATGAAAGCAGATGTATTCATTATACCACCTACGATCTGTTGGGCCTCTGCCCCAAGGTTGCAGATAGTTGTCACCATACCATGTCTGTTGATTCAGACTCATTTTCTCCTCACTGCGCTACCTGCCATTTTACCACCTATGGTTGGAGCAATGACGAGTTGATGCTGACTAACATGAAATTGATATTATTAAACTGCAGATCAATGAAAAAGCACAAACAGGAGATACATGATCTAGTATTAGACAGGGATCTCGATGTGCTCTTTTTAACAGAAACATGGCTAGACGATGCTTCTACCCCAGAGACTTTGGAAGCTGTTCCTGTCAACTACCGCCTGCTTAGACTTGATAGAGAAAAGCAGAAAGGGGGGGAATTGGCTATAATCTATAAAAACAATCTCAAATGCAGCTTAGAGAAGGCCACATTAGACAATTGTGAAGGTGGTTTTTTTACCATTAAAGTTAATCCTCAAACTATTATCAATGGACTCCTCGTGTACCGGCCTCCAGGCAAGTCCTCACAATTTAGCAATCAACTTGCCGAGATAATAACTCAGCATGCACTGCGGTACAAAAAAATTCTTATTTTAGGGGACCTTAACTTTCACTTCGAGGACCCTAATTGTAAGGAGGCACAGGGAGTAGTAGATAGATTTAAATCCCTAGCACTTAAACTTCAATCTACATCTCCGTCACATCAACTAGGACATCTTTTAGATCCTGTTTTTGCGAACTGGGAGGGGATTACAGTTGCAAAACCGATCAAAATAACATGGTCAGACCATTTCATCATTCCTATTGAGGTAGCAATTGCCCTACAGAAAGACAGACTTACCAAGCCCAAGCCCCTAAAACGCAGAGATTGGAGAAAGTTTACACCGGATGATTTTAAATCCGCCCTATTAAATGATCCTCCTCCGCTCAGTAATACTCTGCTTAAGGCATGGAATGACTATGAGACATGGATGTCTAGGGCTCTGGATTCTGTAGCTCCTTGGACATCCAAGCCACTTGCTAGAAAAATTAAAACCGCCCCTTGGTTCTCCGAAGATCTTATAGTAGCAAAGGCCAAATGTAAAAAATTAGAACGTGGCTGGAGGAAAAATTATTCTCCAGAAGACATGCTGATCTATAAAAGAGAATTAAAAATATACCACAAACTCATAAGAGCAGCTAAAGGCGCTTATTTTAAGAAACGTATTGAACTTGCAAAGAATCCCACTAAATAACTTTTCTCTATCTATAAAGAACTCACTGTCCCTATTAGATTGGTGGCCCAAGATACCTACTCCAATGAGTTGTGTGATAATATTGCGGACTTCTTTGTGAAGAAGGTTGACGCAATACATGACACATTTGCAGACAACATGCCAACTAAACAGATGATAGTGAGAAATGACCAGGCCTTTAAACCCCGCCTGACATGTTTTAAAGTCCCTGAAAGGCAGAATCTGCTCACTATTATAAACAGCATCCAGTCTGGCTCCCCTCTTGATGTGATCTCTCCCAAGCGTTGTAAGGGTGCCTTAGAAGGCATGATTGATCAGATCGAACACCTTATCACCTTATCTTTTCAGGAGTGCTATGTGCCAGATGTATGGAAAATGGCTCAAGTAATTCCCCTGAAGAAAAAAGCAACATTGCATATCTCCCAGCTACAGAATCTTCGCCTTATTTCCCTTCTCCCTTTTTGTGCGAAAGTGTTAGAGAAGGTAGTAAATATACAAATCATGAAATTTGCTGAGGAGAATTTTCTTCTCCATCCAACACAGTCTGCATTTAGAGTGGGCCACTCCACGGAATCAGCGGTTCTCTTCTCCACCGAGTGTCTGAGACAACTAGTTGATGAGGGGCAGACGGCAGCGTTGGTTTTATTAGATCTTAGTGCAGCCTTTGATACTGTGCTGCACTCAACGCTGCTGTCCCGCCTCTCAGACATGGGAGTGGAGGGATCTGCACTGGAATGGATTAAATCCTTTTTAGATAACAGGAGCTTCCAGGTGCACTGTCCCCCTTACAAATCCTCCCTCAGAAAGCTCAGACATGGAGTTCCTCAGGGCTCCAGTCTGAGCCCTACGTTGTTCAATCTTTATATGGAGCCTTTGGCTCATATTGTGGAAGCCTTTGGAGTGGATATCGTCACATATGCTGACGATACCCAATTAATAATCAAACTCACCCACAATCAGGCAGAGGCGGCTACCAATTTTTCAAACTGCATGCTGTCCGTGGCAGGGTGGATGAATAACAACTGTTGCGCCTTAATGGCGACAAAACTGAACTTTTAGTGGTTGGTAAATCTCCCTCCGCTTGGTCGCATGCTTGGTGGCCTAAGGAATTGGGGGTAACTCCGCAACCGGTGGAGTCTGTCAGAAACCTAGGGATCACGCTGGATACGGAGTTTTCTTTTAAGCATCAGATTAGCAAAATCACGAGTAAATGCTTTGGAATACTCAAAACACTCCGCAAAGTTCTTGATCTCCTCCCCATTAGTGCTAGAAAAACACTCATCCACGCCTTAGTTACGCCTCATCTGGACTATGGCAATGCTCTCCTTCTGGGCCTTAGCAAAAAAGGTATTCACCAACTGCAGTGCGTACAAAATGCGGCTGCACGTATGGTGCTAAACCTCCCACGTAGAGCATCAGGTAAAATGGCACTTCATGAACTCCATTGGCTCCCTATTGAAGAACGAATTAGGTTCAAGGCTCTCTGTTTTGCCCAGCGCATCGCCCAGGGAAAAGGCCCTGACTACTTGCGTAATCTTCTGACTCTCCATCGTCCCATCCGCAATCTTAGATCTGCTGGAGCAATGTTGTTCCAACTTCCCCGCATTCTCAAGACCAAGATTGGAGGTGCTTCCTTTAGGTTCCTAGCCAGCAAACACTGGAACAGGCTTCCTCTTGATTTACGCATGGAGCCCTCTGAAGCAAGATTCAGATTAAAACTGAAAACTCACCTATTCCCACGTAAATAATAGTCTTTTTCTGGGATCCAGGAGTGCCTCGGACTTTTTGTCGTTTCGGGGTGCAGTGGCATTTGTCAGCGCGGGGACACACAATGCCAGTGTAACCAGGCGCTTTAGAAATGGTTTTATTATTATTAATGGAGTTAGTAAGAGTGGTGAAAGGAGCTGTCCATGAATGCATGTATCTAAGTAAGATATTACTGCAACAGGTATAGGTACCCGGGGAGGTGGGTGGGCGCATGTGACTCTACAGCTCTACATGCCAAGAACAGATGCATACTGGGTAAGTAGCATTTTACATTTGAGGCATATGAGCTGTAGATCATATGCTGTGCATAGACTACAGAGCAGTTATCTCCCAAAGCGGTGGCTAACCAAAGCGGTGTATCTGTTGCAGTGGTCTGAAATAGTGTACGTAAAACTGCCTGGCCCAGTCTAGCTTGTTGTCTTGCTAGCACATCTACACAATAGTGTTTTGTGAATGTGTGAGGTGTAGACCATGTTGCAGCTTAGCATATCTCATCTATAGGTATATTTCCTAAGAATGCCATAGAAGCCCCCAGTTTGTGTGTAGAGTGTGCTCTAGGGGGAACTGTTAACGTTTGTTTTTCTTTTGCATGGCATATTTGAGTGCACTAGACTATCCACCTTGCAATACCTGATTTTGATACGGGATTGCCTTTGTGTAGTGGAGCAAAAGGGTAAGTTACTTACCTGTAATCCTAGTTCTCTTCCAGGGGTATCCTCATCAAAGTCATAAGCACTGAATATTCCCGCCCATGTGCGGGGACCCCGGAAATAATAAAATTATATATGTAAAAAACATACATATATACAGCTCTGTATATGTATAAACATATATCATTTTTTCCAAGCAAATGCAGCTCCCATAAAAGGCTAGGCAATGTAAATATACACATCCAATAACACACACATATATATATATATATATATATATATATATAAAGGTATAACAATACACCTAAATCTCTTTTTTTTTTTTTTTTTTTAATGAGGTAAACACTCATGAGAAAGCAAAAAATAAAGAGAACAAACTGTGGAAAAACACAGATGTACAACACATTGCCAGCCTGCAGGCTGCATTGCAATATAATACCATAGAGACTAAAAAGCCCTGTACAGGTAAAAACTGGCACCGTGCCTTTAAGGCAGCCCTGACTTCCATATCCCATCATGCCTCAGGGGTGACAGTTAGGTCAGTTGTTCTTTGCGGGACCGTAGTCCTAAACACAAAGATATATCCTTTCCATAATGAATAATACACTTCTTCTCATTTGCCTGGGGAGGTGGGTGGGTTGCTTATGACTTTGATGAGGATACCCCTGGAAGAGAACTAGGATTACAGGTAAGTAACTTACCCTTCTCTTCCAGGGGATCCTCATCAATAGTCATAAGCACTGAATAGAGTAGCAAGCTCCCCTTCCACCTGCAGGCAAATGAAACTAAGGTTGTATCACCCATGGAGAAAAAGAATCATGAAAATGATTATGCATGGAACAGATTCCTCAAGGAGGCTTGTCCTACTTGAGTGTCTGCTCTGGTGTCCGAATCCAGACAATAGTGCCTGGTAAAAGTGTGGACAGATCTCCAAGTGGCTGCCTTGCAGATCTCGGAGAGTGGGACATTATTGAGAAAAGCCGCGGTAGCCGCTTTTCCTCTTGTCGAATGCGCTTTAGGGCGCGCCCCCAATGGTTTCTGAGCCAGTTGGTAGGCCAATGTAATACTTGAAACAATCCACCTAGCAATGGAACGTTTGGAAGCAGCAAAGCCCATACGGACAACCCCATAGTTCACAAACAATTGATCAGATTTCCTGACATTCTTAGTCCTATCTAGGTAGAATTTTAGGACCCTTTTGACATCTAGAGAATGCAACGGCCTCTCTGCCGGAGAGGAGGGGTTGGGAAAAAAGGTTGGTAAGGAGATGGCTTGGTTTACATGAAATTCCGATACCACCTTGGGTAGAAACGAAGGATGAGTTCTCATCACCACCCTATTTAGATGAAAAATTGTGTAGGGTTCTTTAGAACAGAGGGCCTGTATCTCACTGACCCTCCGTGCTGAAGTGATGGCTATTAAAAATGCTGTCTTCCATGTGAGGTGCTGTAGGGTAGCCTTATGAATAGGTTCAAAAGGCGAACCCATGAGCTTCGACAGAACCAAGTTTAGCTCCCAGGAAGGAGAGGGAGGTCTAACAGGGGGATAGACTTTCTTGAGTCCTTGCAAGAAATCCTTCACTACCTGCACTTTAAAAAATGACTGCTGTGAAGGCGAACGCCTGTATGCTGTTATGGCTGCTAGGTGAACCTTTATGGATGAAAATTTCAACCCTGCCCTTGCTAAATGTAGAAGATAGGGCAAAATTATATCCTCCTGGCATTTAGTGGGATCATAATGATGCTGAGCACACCATATATAAAATCTTTTCCACTTACAGAAGTAGGAGTGTCTTGTCGAAGGCCTCCTGGCTTCCTTCAGTATGGACATACACTCTTGAGGGAGGTTCAGATGGCCATACTGGAGGACTTCAGGAGCCATGCTGTTAAGCTCAGCGAGGGAAGGCTGGGATGGTAAATCTTCCCCTGCATCTTGGATAACAAGTCCGGCCTGCACGGCAGCCGCTTGTGGGGGCGGATCGACATGTGTAGGAGATCCGTGTACCACCACTGCCTCGGCCAGTCCGGTGCTATGAGGATCATCTTGGCAGATGAATTCTGTAGCTTGGTCACCACCTTGGGAATTAGTGGGAGAGGCGGAAAAGCGTACACAAATGTCATTGACCAATTGATCAAAAGGGCATTCCCTAGGGATCCTGGTCGATGGTATCTTGAGGCGAAGCCTCGGCATTTTGTGTTTTGCTCGTCCGCGAAGAGGTCCACTTGCGGGCGCCCCCATTCCTCGAAGATGTCTTCTAACACCTCGTCGTTGATCACCCAGTCCTCTGGTTCTTGAAAATGCCGACTGAGCAAGTCTGCTTGCACGTTGAGTTCTCCTGGTAGGTGCACCGCTTTCAATGAGATGTTCCTTGCTAGGATCCAGTGCCACAGGGACTGAGCTTCCAGCGAGAGCGTTCTGGATCGAGTACCCCCCTGTTTGTTCAGGTAGTACATTGTGGTGGTATTGTCCGTCTGTACTAGAATGGTACTCGTCGTGATCGCAGGCAGGAACGCTTTGAGGGCTAGGTGGACTGCCCTGAGCTCCAGCATGTTGATGTGGTACAACTGTTCGCTGCTGGACCACCGTCCCTGAGTTTGCAGAGACCCGAAATGCGCACCCCAGCCTTGAAGGGATGCGTCGGTGATTAAGGTCTGAGTTGGGGGTTCTTGATGGAAGGGGATCCCCACTTGTAGATTCCTTGGCTTCAGCCACCACTTGACTGACTGTTTGGCTGCAGAGGAGAGGCAAACCTTTTCTTCCCACAGGGAGTTCCTTTGATCCCATTTGTCCTCGAGATCTTGCTGGAGAGGACGCATCCTTAGCCTGGCATTGGGCACTAGGAAGATGCAGGATGCCATGGCCCCTAGCAGAGATGAGATTCGCCTTGCCGACGACAGATTGCTGGTTATGATCTGTCTGCCTTTTAGCATAATGGATGACTGTCTTTCCTCCGAAGGAAACACTTTTCCTACTACGGAGTCTATAGTTGCACCCAGGTAGTGGATCCTCTGCGTTGGTGAAAAATTGGACTTTTTGACATTCACTCTGAGACCCAACTTGCGACATAAGTTCAGGCATAGCGACAGCTGTGACCGCACATTCTGTGGTGATGAGCCCTTTATTAGCCAGTCGTCTAGGTAGGGATAGACGAAGACTCCTGCGCGTCTCAGAGCAGCCGCTACTACTGCCACGCATTTTGTGAATACTCGAGGAGCTGACTTCAGGCCAAAAGGGAGGACTTTGAACTGATAGTGAGAGTTGCCTACCACAAACCTGAGAAATTTTCGATGATTCCTTAGGATGGGAATATGGAAATATGCATCCTGAAGGTCCAGTGAACACATCCAATCGCCCATCCGGAGAAGAGGATATATTTGGTGGAGCGCCAGCATGCGAAATTTTTCCTTTCTTATGTGCTTGTTCAGTATCCGTAGGTCTAAAATGGGTCTGAACTCTACCTTCACACTCCTCTTTTGGATGAGAAAGTATCTGGAGTAAACTCCCTTTCCTCTCTGGTTTATGGGCACTTTCTCTATTGCAGATTTGAATAGTAGCGTCGCTACCTCTTCTCTGAGCTGCTTTAGATGCTGGGATGAATTGACAGGAGGAATCGATGGGGGGTGACTTTTGAAACTAAGCGAGTACCCATGACGCAGTATATTCAGTACCCACTTGTCCTTTGTGATGGATTGCCACTCTGGAAGATGATGTGCAACACTTCCTCCCACCGGAGCGGTGGACAGCATCGGAGGAAGCGGCTTCTCATTGCTTCCCCGGAGCTTTGTTTCCAGCATTAGACTGCCTGTTGTTACCTCGTCCCCTGGATGGCTTGCGGGACTGGTATTGCTGTTTCTTTTGACCTTGCTGGTCCTGGTTCTTTTGCCAATGAGGGGTTTGAACCCTCTGTTGGTAACTGCGCCTGTCATTTCCCTTGCGGCGTCGAAACTCTTTTCTCTTTTCAAGCCCGACAGCTTTCATGGTCTCCAGCTCTGCCTTCATACGGGCCATTTCTTCGTCTGCATGGGACCCAAAAAGAGAACTACCGGAGAAAGGCAGATTTAAAATTCTTGCCTGCGCTTCCGGTTTCAAGGCCGTCAATCTAAGCCAGGATGATCTTCTGGCTGTGACTCCATGTGCATATTCATGCGCTGCCAGTGTTGCCCCGTCTGCCGCTGCACTTATGATCTGGTTAGAAACCAGACTCCCCTCATGCAAAATCTCTTCAAAGTCCCGTCTGTCCTCTGATGGAACTTTGTCAATGAACCTCTGCAGAGAGTCCCATAATGACCTATCATAGCGCCCCAGAAGCGCCGAGGCACTCGCCACCTTAAGGCTTGAGGATGCTGAGCCGCAAACTTTCCTCCCCCAGGAGTCTTGTGTTTTACTGTCCTTATCTGGTGGTACCGTTGAAGATCCCGCTACTGCATGTGTCTTCCTGGCAGCGGCGGTGATGACAGAGTCCGGTGGAGGATCCGATTTAAGGAATAGAGGATCCTCCGGAGCTGGACGGTACTTTTTTAGAATTCTCACCGGCGCCGTTTTGGTGGTTGCTGGTGTGAGAAAGATATCCATTACCGGTTGTAGCAAACCGGGGACTAACGGCAATAAAGGGCGTGACACTGTGCGTTCATGAAGAGTTTAAAAAATTATGGATGAAGTTGTCTCCTGAACCGGCATAGGGATATTTAATTTTGTAGCTCCTCTACACAACACTTCTTGAAACGTAGAAATATCATCTACCGGAGATACCCGAGAGGGTGGCGTCTCCGAGAGTGTCGGTGAATAATCCCTTTTGGATGATCTGGAAGAAGGGGAGGTAGAAGGGGTCCTACGGCGCCTTCTCTCTGATCTGGTCGACTCTCTTCTGCGGGAGGGAGACCTGGATCGCCTTCTTGGTGCCCGAGAGTGACTTCGGGATTCTCTTTCTCGAGATCTTGGTCTGATCGGTGTCGCTGGGAATACCACGCCCCTTATTCTTGTTAGCGATGCCTTTATTGCGTCTGGCATAGCAGGGTCCTGAGGCATCTCCCTTACGGGACTTTGAGGTACAGCATTGTCCTCCTCCTGCGAACTTTCTCTTGCAGGTACTGGAGATTGATGCACAAGCTCTGGTGATTCTGATCTTGAACCTGAGCCCTCTGATCCTGAAGGCGAGATAGATATGAGACGCGGTGATTCAGGAGTCGTATATATCAGTCTATGAGGAGATTTCCGCCTTGAGACTGGTCGAATCGTGAGGCGAATATGTGACATCTCCTGCGTACCCTCAACAGAGGGCTGCCTCGACGGTGATAGGCCTATCACCGGAGATCTTTGACTCGAATCTTCGAGGCTCCGAGCTTCTTGTCTCGACGTCGAGATTATCTTCGACGGAGGCTTCCTGTACCTCACCAAAGCTTTGGAGACCTGTGAGGACGGAGGCACCTGCCTCGACGTCGACTCCGACGGAGGCACCTGCCTCGACGTCGACTCCGACGGAGGCCTTTGCCTCGACGTCGACTCCGACGGAGGCCTCTGCCTCGACGTCGACTCCGACGGAGGCTCCTGCCTCGACGTCGGCCCTGACGGAGGCGTTTGCCTCGACGTCACTCCTGACGGAGACTTCTGTCTCGACGTCGAATGCTCCGACGACGTCGAAAGCCTCTTCGCCGTCGAACGATGTTTCCTCGACGGCGATCTTGATCTTGACGGCGATCTTGGTCTCGACGTCGACTGTGGAGATCGTCTACATACTTCTTGCGACGTCGAACGATGTCTCGCCGACCTCGACGTCGAACGATGTCTTTCTTTCGACGACGAACGATATCTCTGTGCAGACGTCGATCGATCTTTTCTTGACGTCGACAGATGCTTTCTCGACGTTGAACTATGGCGCCGAGTCCTCGACGCCGAGCTTTTAGACGCCGTCGACGTCGAACGCATCCGCTTCGACGCTGAATCTAAAGTCGACGACGATTTTCTCTTTGCAGCATGACTTCCCCTTGACTCCTCACCTCTCAGCGACGATCCCGCCGCTGGAGTCTTCGACGCCGAGCCTGACGTCGATGGGGAGCAAACAGGGACCAACTGCTTCGACGTCGACCGTTCTGCTAGGCCATACAGCCTAATCCTCTCCCTCTCCTTTAAAGTCCTTTTGGAAAGGTCTTCACAATGATGGCATGTTGCTGGAGAGTGAGAGTCCGGCAGACAGATAATACACACCTCATGTGTGTCTGAAGCCGCCTTCTTTTTTCCACAAGATGGACATGGAACAAATAAAGAAGGCATTTTTCTGACAAAATAGCAAAATAGTCAGTCAGAAAATCACAGGATACAGACTTCCTCAAAGAAGTTCTAAGAAGAAGTCCAAAAAATCTTAAAGTAGTAATAATTCTTGACCAAAGAGTCAAAAAAGAAGAGAGCTGAATTCCAGGGTCCTGACTGAAGGAGCCGGAAAGAACAACTGACCTAACTGTCACCCCTGAGGCATGATGGGATATGGAAGTCAGGGCTGCCTTAAAGGCACGGTGCCAGTTTTTACCTGTACAGGGCTTTTTAGTCTCTATGGTATTATATTGCAATGCAGCCTGCAGGCTGGCAATGTGTTGTACATCTGTGTTTTTCCACAGTTTGTTCTCTTTATTTTTTGCTTTCTCATGAGTGTTTACCTCATTAAAAAAAAAAAAAAAAAAAGAGATTTAGGTGTATTGTTATACCTTTATATATATATATATATATATATATGTGTGTGTTATTGGATGTGTATATTTACATTGCCTAGCCTTTTATGGGAGCTGCATTTGCTTGGAAAAAATGATATATGTTTATACATATACAGAGCTGTATATATGTATGTTTTTTACATATATAATTTTATTATTTCCGGGGTCCACGCACATGGGCGGGAATATTCAGTGCTTATGACTATTGATGAGGATCCCCTGGAAGAGAAGCTACAGATAGTTGATTTGTGTTACCGAAAGGTTTTGTACTTTCTATGCAATGCTCTCTTCACATATAATGTGTGTAGGGCACGTTCTGCCACTGAATCTGGTTGAGGCAAGAACACAGGAAACTCAACAGATTGATTGATATGAAAAGCAGAAATGATTTTAGGAAGGAACTTAGAATTAGTCCGAAGAGCCACTTTATTTTGGTGCATTTGTAAGAAGGGTTCTTCTACAGTTAATGCCTGAAGCTCACCCACACTTCTGAGTGATGTGATAGCAACGAGGCAAGCAACTTTCCATGTGAGAAATTGCAGCTCACATTTGTGCAATGGCTCAAAAAGTGGACCCATTAGTCTGGTGAGAACAATGTTGAGATTCCACACTGGAGCAGGGGGACGTCTCGGGGAATGACTCTTTTGACTCCCTCCATAAAGGCTTTGATAACAGGCACTCTAAAAAAGATAGATGTTGTCCATTTTGGAGATATGCAGCTACTGCAGCCAGATGTAAGCATATGGACGTGTACGCTAAATTGGAACGTTGTAGATGCAACAAATAACATATAATGTTTTGGACAGAAGCATTAAGCGGGTTGATGTGGTTATTATTACATTATATCACAAACCGCTTCCACTTTGCTGCACAGCTTATGATAGGACGTCTAGCCTCTTTGATAATATTCATGCAGTCTGGCGGTAGATTAAGATAGCCAAACTCTGAGGCTTCAGGTGTCAGATCGCCAGATTGAGTTGACTGGGGTCTGGATGTCTTATGTCTCCATGGCTCTGTGTGAGGAGATTGGGTGTAAGACGTAGTTTTTGGTGAGGAACTACTGAGAGTTCCAATAGGGCTGTGAACCAAAGTTGACGTGCCCATGTGGAAGCAACTAGGATTAGTGTCAGGGACGCCTGTTTGAGTTTCCGAACCACTAATGGAATGAGTGGGAGAGGCAGAAAGGCGGAAGCAAATATCACTGACCAATTCATCCATAGTGCATTGTTTTTGGACAATGGGTGTGGATACCTGGACGCGAAGTTTGGGCATTTTGCGTTTAGGTGTGTGGTGAACAGGTATATGTGTGGAAAGCCCCACATTTGAAAGAATGGGAGAAGAACTTGAGGGTGTAGTTCCCATTCATGGATTTGCTGTGTCTGACGACTGGAAGGTGTTCTGTTAGGAGATATATTTTGTGATGTATGGCCCATCTTCAGATGGTCTGTGCTAGCTGTAACAGCTGGAGAGAGTGTGCCCCCCCGTTTTTGTATGTAGTACATGGCTGTCGTGTTGTTTGTACGAATTAGGACAGTCTTGCTTACTAGCTGAACTTGAAATGCTTTCAGCGCCAGAAAAATCGCTAGCAGCTTTAGATGATTTATATGAAGCTGTTTCTGCTACAAGCTCCAAATGCCCTGAATTGTGTGGGTTTGGTGGTGCGCTCCCCAACCTGTCAGTGATGCGTCTGCTGTCAGTACTATCTGTGGAACCGGGTCGACGAAGGGCCGCCCTTTTAAAAGGTTTTGTGCGTTCCACCATGGCAGAGAGCAATGGGTGCGGCCGTCTACCAACACTAGATCTGATAACTGACTGGGAGGTTGGTTCCACTGACGTGCTAGACATTCCTTTAGGGGACGCATCTGAAGTCTTGCGTAGGGGACTATAAAAATGCAAGACATCATAATTCCCAGTAACTGCATGAACACTCGAGCTGGTAAGGAGTGTTGAGGCTGAAACTGAGACATTTGTATATTCCAGACACTGGCTGGAGTTGGGTATGCTAGAGCATTTTGTGTGTCTATAGTAGCTCCTAGATATGCTTGAGACGTGGATGGTTGGAGATGGGATTTGGACAGATTTACTGTGAATCCTAGCTCGTGGAGCAATTGCACAGTTTTGTGTGTGTGGCGTAGACAGCTTTTGTGCGAGCTGGCCTTTATGAGCCAGTCGTCCAAGTATGGGAAGACATGAACATGTTGTCTTCTTAGATGGGCTGCGACTACTGCCAAGCATTTCGTGAAAACCCTGGGTGCGGTTGTTACTCCGAATGGGAGGACTTTGAATTGATAGTATTGGCCTGCTACCACAAACCTGAGGTATTTGCGGTGCACAGGGTGTATTGGAATATTAAAGTAAGTGTCCTTTAAATCCAGAGTGGTGAGAAAGTTGCCTTGCTGAAGGAGGGGAAGCACTTGTTGGAGTGTTACTATATGAAAGTGGTCCAACTGAATGTATAATTTAGTTCTCCGAGGTCTAATATAGGCCTGAGAGAGCCGACCTTTTTGGGAATTAAAAAGTAGCGAGAGTACACCCCTGCTCCCAGGTATGGTAAAGGGACTGGTTCTATTGCACCTTTCTGCAACAAAGAGAGAACCTCTTGCTTTAGAAGGGTGAGATGTTCTTGTGACATGAGGTGTGACCTTGGAGAAATGTTCGGTGGAGTGCTTGTAAGCTCCAGGCAATAACCAGATTGGATAATTTGTAGAACCCATTTGTCTGATGTAATCTTATCCCAAATGGTTAGAAATTGGAAAAGACATCCCCCGATAAGAATGGTATGGGGTATGGAAAGGAAGTCACTGTTTGGTGTTTGCAGGGGAAGTGCGTGTTGAGTTACCTCTGCCTCTCCCCTTGCCGTTGTTTCCTCTATATCCACCTCTAAAATAACCTCTTGAAGAGGGCGAATGATTGTTGCCTTTGTAAGAGGAGGAGGGATTGTCTGTAGACACATTTTTGGAGCCGCCTCTGTAAAATGAGCAACAAAAGGATCCTCTGTTGAAAGGAGATTGCAAGGCCCCCATGGACTTAGCAACTTCAGTATCCTTTTTTCATCTTTTCTAGTGATGTATCGACAGCTGGACCAAAGAGGTGTTCTTTGTCAAAGGGTTGATTAGGAATAGAGCTTGCACCTCAGGCTTGAATCCTGAAATTGTTAACCAAGCATGGCTACGGAGCAGTACACTAGTGTGTACTGCCTGAGCTGCTGTGTCTGCCTGATCTAGACCACACCTGATAGAGGTATTAGTTATTAATTTAACCTCTTGAATACGGTCAGTAGCTCTAGACTTATGCTCATCAGGAAGAAATTCAATGAGCTTTTCGAGCTCATCATAATGAGCTCTATCATACCTTGCCAATAGTGCTTGAGGATTGGCAATACGCCAATGATTAGCTGCTTGTGACGCTACCCTTTTGCCCGAAGCATCAATTAATTTGGACTACTTATCAAGAGGAGGGGCTTCACCTGTTGTTTGTGAATTAGCTCTTTTACGAGCATTAGAAACTACAAGAGAGTCCAAGGGCAACTGGCCTTTGATATATACAGGGTCATTAGGTGCAGATTTGGACTTTTTCTCTACCCTTGGAGTGATGATTCTAGCTCTTACAGGGTCCTTAAAGATGTCGTCCGTATGTTTAAGCATACCCTTTAACACTGGTAATGTTTCTGTAGCCCTTTGAGATTAACTTAGTTTGTCGAACAAACAATCCTTCTCTAAAGTCTCTTTATGAAGCTCTACTCCATGATATTGTGCAGCTCTGTTAAGGAGCTCAATATATCCAATATGATCATCTGGAGGAGAAGCTCTGGATGGATATAGGTTGGGGTCATTATCTGGTTGAGGGTCAGCATTATAATTATCCCATGGATCAGTATCCTGTGGTGTGTCATCATCTATATCCCCATCCCCTGTATCCTGTGGGTCAGGCGACGGTGGTGGAGGGGAATGTGTAGGTGTAATGAGTAAATTTGGATCAATGGGTGAAGAAGGTGGAATGGTTGTGGAGGAGAGTTAGTACCCATATTTTTCCTCTTTAGAGGAATGTGGTAGTCTTCTTGTAAGCCCATTTTCCTCTTTTCAGGAAGTTTGGCATGAATATGTCCAGTTTCTGGATTAATCACAATCTCCTTCTGTTTCGGATCCGAAGGTGGTCTGAGGCTCTTTAGTTGAAGTACTTTCTTTAGATGCCAGTTTTGGTGTCGAAAATTTCGGCTCTGAAGATTTAGCCTTATGCAGCGGTGGCACGGAAACCAGAAGGTATTTGGATTTAGATGCCGACGGTTTAGGGTCGGCACCGGCGTGGGGACGAGTAGAGCCCTAGCCGGAAGGCTGTTCTTTATGTTTCGGCGCCGAACTAGAAGGCGGGGCGCTCAAAACCTTCTCTCGGTGCCCACCTTAGCCCGAAGGTAGAGGAGGGACCAGAGCCTTTTTATGGAGGAGATGGTAGGGGAAGGAAGTCTCTTTACTCAAGATCCGTTGCCCCGGTGTGAGGTCTTCGGCATCGGAGTCCGCTTCAGACACAGAGATGTGTTCCTCCTCCATTTCGGCTTCCTGCACTTGAGATTCTTAGTGTTCGGACTTGTCTCCGAGGAAATTTGGCGCGGAGCCACTTTGCTGGTACATTTTGTGACGTAGATCCCGACAGTCACGCAGTGTCTTCATCGATAGAAACGACCGACACGCATCGCAGTCCTTCTTGTCGTGTTCCGGGGATAGGAAAAGGTTGCACACTTCGTCTAAGTCAGTGAGCGGAAACTTAGCGCAACACCCTGGACAGAACTTGAATGGAGTCCGTTCCATCGACTGCTACCAACTCTGGCGCGGGTAGGCCCACCGGCCTTCCACGAATCTTTCGAACAAAGGGTTTCGAGTGTAAACGATACGCAGAGAATGGGAAACGCGATCGATCGATAAACAATACCGTTGAGGGTAGTGGATTGCGCGTCACAGGGGCCCGAAGAACGGTGCCGAACCAGAGCGCACAAATTCACATCTGAACCCGATGGCAGAAAAAAACAATCTAACAATGGAGCCGATGTCCATGTGCACTATCACCGAAAGGAGGAGTCACCTATCTCGTGACTGGAAAGATTTCTTCGAAGAAAAACAAAGTACAAACATCGGGACCCAACACTAGATGGCGACCTATGCACATCATATGATCTACAGCTCATATGCCTCGAACATAACACTACAGTAAAATGTGGCTCTGTGTAAGTATATAAATTTGCAATAACAGGCGTAGGTATTTCATCTATTCATTCATCAGGGATATACTTATTCATATCACTCAAAATTGGTGATATAAATTTCAACTGCAATGACACTAAGCATTTAAAGTTAATTAATAAGTAATCTGTAGTTTTGCTTTCAGATCCACATAATCTGCAAAAACGAGACGTCCGCTATAAGTTGAAACGTGTACCTATACAATCTAGAATGACACATAGAATAAAACCGAACGCGAACATACATCATAGTATGAAATAAACTTCTTTGGACCACAAGTTGTACAGCAAAGGTTGTGGTTGTCTCCAGGTTGCCAGCACGGGGATGTTTCGCCACTGGATGATGGCTATACTGTGCTAAAGACTGCTGGAAGACTTTTTTCTCTAACCAATTTCCCAAACTGTTCACAAGGACAAGAGGTACTTACATCATCAAATAGGAGATACAATGATAGCTCCTCCACCCACTTTCAAGTGTAAAAAGGAAATCTGATGGAGCAAACATACTGTAATGCAGTGGCAAACTAGAACCCTGTCTGCCATATTTAAAGTCATACAGAAGTTCTGACAAACCTCCGCTCTGCCGTGACGATCTTGCCCTGGCCGAAATCCCTTGCATCCGCAGAGCCAGAATGGGAGGAAGAGCATTCTCCTACATCGCGGCCAAGACCTGAAACTAACTCCCCCACAGCATCAGACAACCCCACACTGCAAGCATTCAGGAAGAGCCTTAAGACCTGGCTCTTCGGAGACTGAGCCGCTCGAATCCCCCTCCCCACAGCGCCTTGAGACCCTAACAGGTGAGTAGTGCGCTTCACAAATCCCTGATTGATTAAAGTTGCATCACAACGTGGACTGCTCTGGACTTCCTTGAACATGGATAGTTCCACTTGCTACTTTTCCATGACGTATTATTGTCTATTATCAACGTCGGAAAGCAGTATTCGTGGTCCCATTACAACTGAATCTTGTCTAATTGCCATGTTGTTCTGGGATTGGAATCTGCAACAGCCATTAGTTTGAACTTATTAAGGTCTATTTTTAAGTGATTAGTATTACAATAATCAAACAGCAAGGTAAGCAAGCACTGCAACCAGTTGGATTATGACTTAAACCTCTTGCATCATCTACAGAGAACATGGTAGGTAGATGTTTAATTCCACCTTCTGAGAGAATCCATTTTTTGGGGCATATTTATGACAGTCCGCCAGAAAAATAGTATGCAAAATTCATCTCTTGTGCTTCAAGTGTCCCTGGGCCCTTGATGTGCATCTCCATGGTCAACCTCCGGCTTTAGTACTTGAAGCATCTCTAAAACTTTATCATCTTGTTCCGTGCCATTCAGTCCTGGTAATTCTTTTGCCTCTGTCTACATGCCCCAGATCCTCTTCTAGTACTGGGATTCTTTTTTACACTTTATCCACAAATATTAATGTTCTTCCCTGCTAACTGATTTATCTTTATGCTGCAATGTTCCACAAACATGTCTCATCAGTCCAGTATTTGTCAACCTTGCTCTGGACCAACGTACCAGATATTGTAGGTTGATGCCTTTCTGGCCTGCGGTGGTGAAGCAGCAGAGGAGATCACAATAGAGGAATGGATGCAGGAGGTCTTGGGCAACTCCACCGTTTGTAGCTGAAAGGGATCCAAGAAAGGGTCCAGCAGGAGCTATGACAACCCTCCTGTGGGCAGGAGACTTAGACAGAGGCTCTGGAGGCAGGATTCACATTTTATTCATGCACTTAAAGCCAATGCCTTTTGCACTAAGACTAAGAGCACATAACCCCAAATATATGTCAATAAATGAATTGTGGAGGTGAAGGGTAAAACAGAGGGTGTATCTTGTGCAGCTTGCCTTCACTCACATGCTGCGGTCTGCGTAGCTTCTGCTCACCCATCCCTTCAAACTGCCCCTTTTTAGGTCTCGCCTGGCGTAGGCTGCGCGCATGCGCAGTCTCGCTGGCGAGATTTAATGAGATGTGGTATTTTCTGTAAGGGGCATTAAGCCCTGCCCCTCTTTTCCATTGGCTGGAGTCACCGTTTATGCTAAACGGTAGCCAGCCATTGGAAAAGAGGTGTCGGTGACGTATTTGCTTGGCTTTCTGAGCCGTCCCATTCGGACGGCCTGGCCTGCTTTGCGTTCGTCGCAAAAGGTTTCTGATCTTTATGGGGCCAAACACATGGACGTCCAAGTGGCTCGGCAGAAAAAGCAGAGCAAATACGTCATGGCGTAATGGCGTCCACTTGTTTCTTACTGACTGCAGCAAGTGACTTTTGCACCAAACTCGTTCAATTCATGATGTATTTTTGGAATACCGATAATTCCGAACTCCCAACAAACCAGAGAAATGAAACTGCAACTTTTACGAGGATCCTGTTATGATAACATTCAGACCACCCCCGAGCTCGTGTCATGTAAGTAAACACTCCGATGCAGCCTTGTGCTGCGTTTGATGCTGCAAAAAACACCCTTACACATAAAACATGGATACACTGAAAGCTCGTAATCTGAGAACACAGAATGATGTCCCCTGTGCTACGGCAACAGCAGAATGATACACACCACCCTGTATGCAAACGGTTGAATGTCCTTGGCTGAACACAGCGGAGCCAACACAAACAGACTGGTGGGCCAGTGTTGGTAAACAAAGTTATGCTGTCAGAGCCACTGTACTTTATGTACAGCGACAGGGCCACTCTCCTGAGCCAAGAGCCGCCCGAGGGCTTCGAGCCCAAAACGAATTTCCAAAATACAACACTTTGCGTCTTCTTCACTAATCACATCACAACTCATTCTGCTGTTACTGTTAGGGTCATTTTTTTTCAAGAACTAGTTGTAAAAAGTTGATGGGCAAATGGTTTTCTGAAGTGAGCGTAAATTACAGATGATCAATAAACTAATTGCATCCCTCTGTAGATCTAAGGGGGTTGGAATTTTACGCAGAGGAGGTGGTAATAGGGAGAAAATGCAAGAAACACACCTGCAAAGCTGCAGCAAAGACCCGATGCTTTCTTTTACGCCACATGCTCTGCATAACATAATATACACAGATTACAAAAAGCAAACTTCCCCCTGCTAGCCATTTTTGGGGGGATGCGCACCTCTTTTTTTCCACACACCAGGGGATTAAAACAAGGAGGGAGAAGTTACCTTGATGCAAAACTGGGTTGCAGCCGCCTCAGACATGTCTCACGTGGAAATCAGGAAGTTGTCGCGCTTTCTTGCACTTTCCTCCCCCGGACCCTCAGGTCAGGGTCATCCCGGGGCGACAGAAGTTGTCTCAGGAGCATCCATGGTCCACCACCAGAGCAGGGCCCCCTTTCCCTGGAGGGGAGGAAGCCTGCAGTGTTTGGGAAAGGGAGGGGGGAACGTCAGGCTGGTGTTTGCTCGTCTGCTCTGAGAGTGTGTGGTAATGTGTTTTTTTTGTTTTCCTTCCTGGAGGAGAGAAACTGAAAGGCGGCTCTGAGGCAGGCAGCAGCCCCCTTGGCTCATTGATCGGGGGTTAGTTTCAGTTCTTAGGCTGACGCCGATTCCCAGCATCGGGCTCTGCCTTTTAAAGGGGCCGGGCTGCGCAGCCGCTGCCGCCGCCACCAGGTAGCCGGGGCTCGTGTTACACGGGCAGAGGCAGGAACTGGGAAATGGAGGCAGGCAGGGGAGGAGGAGGAGCGGGAAATGGAGGGCAGGAGGGGAGGGGGAGCGACTACCGGGAATGGGGAAGGGCTTGGTGAGGGAGGGAGCAAGGGTGGGAAGGAGAGGCACCAGGGCGGGGGATGAGGGGGTAGTCGAGGAAACCCAGAGAGAAGGAGGGGCGGAAGTACAGGGAAACGAAGGCGCGAGGGGCCTCGTGGCCCCCTATATGACCGGAAGGAAAGGGAAGGCGCACAGGCAGGCGGATGGCACATTTGACACCCACACAATTAGTCACTGCCCATAGAGGACATTCCATTTCAGGGCTAATTAATCGGTGACTCTCGTAGCATGCATTTCACTCAAGCAGCAAGAGGCCTTTCGACATGCAGTGCTAATCATTCGGTACTTCTCAACATCATACGCCTACCATACAAGTGCCTACGGTGCATTGAGACTGCACTGCAAATAAATCACTACTTCTCACCAGCATCCTGTTCATGCAGGCGCCTAGAGGCCATTCAGTATGCAATGCTAATAATTACTTATCAGCATCACACAATCATCATACAAGTGCTTACAGTACAATGAGCAAGACCTCTCACCAGCACCCTGTTCATACAAGCGCCTAGAGGCCATTCCATATGCAGCGTTAACAGCAATGCAAGCTCAATGACCTCTAGGCGCTTGAATTCCCCCACACATACAGTGCTGCTGTTGACACACACCTCACTAAGCACTACACCAGTTAGAAGCACGCACTTGCCCGGCTCGCGCTCCTAGCTTCCCTTTACTCCCACACTGTACATTTACAAATATTTCAACAGAGCACTGAAGAATTTGGCGAGGAGGGACGGGGCTATCAGAATTCTTGGGGGGATGGGCGCACGGTCTCTTTCACTTTCGGGCCGCGCGTCCATGTTTTTTTTGTTTTGTTACTAATCACAGGCGCGGTTTATAAGCAAACCCTGTGCTTGGATTCACTTCACTAGAGCACACGCTGCATTCCCCCACACACAGTACTGCTGTTGACACACCTCACTAAGCATTAAGAAGAGCCCCCCCTCATCCCCTCCCTGCTCCATTAAGGAGCCCTTCCCCTCCCTTTGAAGGCCTCGCTCTGCTTTCACTTCCGCTCTTTTCTTCCTCGCCTGTTTCCTGAACAAGCATTTGCAATGCAATACGTCTCGCATTTATGCGAGTTTGTGCTATTTACACTGCAAATAACAATGCCTTTTATTTTTGTTTTTGTTATTAAAACATAAATACGAAAACAAAACTAAAAGCCATTGTCATTTACAATGCCAATAGCTCAAACTTGTGTAAATGCGAGACCTATTGCACTGCAAATGCTTGTTATGTTTATCTTATCTGACATTCCTTTTGCAAAGTACACAATGCAAATACTACTTCTTCTGGTAAATGCTGATTACAGGTTTCTCTCCGGCTATCTTCTGCCCTACCTCTTCCATTCTTGATACAGGAATATTGCAGCATTTGTCATTTCTCTATTGACATTGCTCAACAGACACATCATAAAAAATCTTGTAACTCTCTAGCCAGAGCTCCGCACATTCATCACATGTTCTGCCTTCTCTCCCAGGATCTCAATTAGTTATAGCATGTTGCTATAGGCCATCACCTATGTCCTTGCTGCTATATTTCCTTACTTTGCTGGTACTAATGTCCTCATAGAAAGTATTCAAGGACTTAAATCCTTAGTAGACGCTACTCACTTTAGCCTCCCTCGCACCAGTAGTCCTCAGTCACCCCTCCCGCAGACTCTTGCTATGCCCCGACCGAAAGTACAATCCTTCCAACATTTCCATCCCATACTCTGGTATTTCCACAGGGGCTTCTGTGGAAGACGACAATGAACTACACTTACAACACACGCTTCTCAAGTCACCCATCTGCATGTGATCATTGTGGAGAAAGTCTTTTAGTCTGGTCTGAGACCTGGTAGAATCCCTTCACATTACACCTAGTGCATGACAATGGTCCTAAATGCAGATCTCTAGAAACCTACAGAAGAATCTACAACATAAAATCAGAAGAATCTAGAGTACAAATGCAAGAGAATCTAGAAAACACTTGTACTGAAATAAACTGGACGAAATGCAGGCACATGAGTTCTAGAAAATACAAGGAAGCGGATCTATGAACTATACAGACAAGGATCCAGAAGACAAACAGCGGCGAATGCCAGAAAACACAAGGAACTGGCTCTAGAAAATACCGATAGGCGGATGAAGAAAATATCATGAAAAACCCACAATCTGTAGTCAGAAGACCCATGGGGCGGGTAAAGCAAACTTAAGAGAGAGGAGCTAGAAATGCAGTGGTAGAATTAGGAGAACACGGAGTAGGCTTTGGAAAATACACAAAGGGCAAATTATAACACACATGGGACTTACAAAGCCCAGGGAGAGAGATCTAGTAAACACTCAGAGGTGAATCTAGTAAAGATGTCGAGGTTGATCCCAAAACTGAACCGAAATGAAAAGAAATAAGGTGAAGTGACTAAAAACATGAAAAGCATAAGAAAGTAACAAAGCTGGATCTAGAAATCACAAGGAAGTTGAGCGGGAAAACCGATGGAGCGGGATGCACAAAACACAACGAGAATTATAGGAACTTGAGTGCGAGGATAAATATCTATGAAGAGAGACATGAAAATCTGCCAAAGGGTACCCTGTGCAGGGTTAGCATAAATGCAATTCTGGGTCTGGAAAAGAAACAATGAAGGAACATCTGCTTTAAAAGAAAACATTAGTGGTTATAAAGGACCCAGGGCAACTAAGAAAGAAAGATGTGGTAAGATAACTCAGTTAAGAAGCAAAGATCTAGTAAAGGGAGAGGCAGTATGGAGTATCCTGTTAAAAAGGGCACAGAGAGGGCACAAGGAACAACTCCATATACAGCAGAGACTGAAAGTGACATTGCTTGACTAAGGAGAGCAGCGACGCTGTCAGATTCTTGGGTGAACGTCATCCCAGGTTCAGAAGAGAAGGCCAAAATCATAGGAGTTTCCAGTAGTCAACTCAATAATCCAGAGTCTGGCGGTGAGAGACAGTAAAAATACAAACAAGCATTTGCAATGCAATAGGTCTCGCGAGAGTTAGAGCTATTGTCGTCATAAATGACAATGTCTTTTTCGCATTTGTTTTGGTTTGGATTGTAGTGGATGTTGGTGGTTTGGTGTGAAATTATGTGGGTTGTATTGGAATTATTAGTTGTGATATGTTGTGTAAATTTGTGATGTGTTTTGGAGGTATGGGTGTGTTGTAGAATTGTGTTGTGTATTTGAAATATGTGGTTTTGTGTGGAATTATGTGGTGTGTTTTGTGAATGTGTGGAGTTGAATTGTGTGGCATTGAGCAAAATTATGCTTATTGAAAAAATGGTTTACACACACACACACACGTATCTCTACAAAGTGATCTGGCAGAAGTGTTCTGGGATCCCGGCATGCAGGCAAGAATTATTCTACATTAATGACCATCAGTGAGAAATCCTATGATGTAGAGCAACAGGACCCAATTCCATCTATCACCCCACCTACCATGACCAAAGCATGTGTGGGCGGTGCAATTGGTGCCACCTCACTTTGCACAGACTTGGGGTGGGGCGTAATTTTTTCATGTATGTTATCATTTTAAGAGCACCTGCTGCCACTTTCCTTACCTACAGCAATTTTCAGGCATCGATTAAAATGTCAAGATAACTCCGGTTATTAATTCTCTTCCACAAAAGCGACCGGAGTATTGTCTAGTGGAAGTTTTGACTCATCCTAAGGTAGCGCAGCAGGTTGAAATGCCTGCTGCTAAGAACGTGTAATATGCAGATGTGCATAAAATGTAAATAGGTCAGTGGGTTACTGATTCTGTCAGAGAGCTCCTTTTGTTACTTGTCGTTTATAAGTCAAAATTCTAATATAGAACATGAGCTATGAACTGTCATCAAAGAGCTGAATGCAAACTGCAAGATATATGTTAGAGCTAGATGTTTTTTTGCCCATCTTTTATTATCCTAATCTTGCCAAAAGGGTTCATTTGGGTAGAAACCAATTCTTATTATTCAAGAGAACCCCTAACAAATATGTTCCGTTTTAAATTCTCAATTTGTGCTTTTCCAGGCACTGCGGGGATGAGGGGCCATTGTTGATTGATTTGGGTGAGGCGAGCATAACAAAAGAAATGTGCGCCTGCCATTCTGGGACATGAACCGTGCCTCGCGCTTGGAAAAATAACACAAAGCGCATCTTAAAACCACGGGTCTTTCTTCAAAGAAAATATATTTTCGCCTGAGCAGCTTTAATAGCGCGGCCGCCATTCTAGAAGCAAAAACCATAAGTTAAAGCGCAGCCACGCTGCTTTAAAAAAGGCTGCAGATGATACAATTACAATTGACTCCTTTTTTCAAGGTAACTGCCATCACTGATTATAAAGCAGCCTACATGGAAATTCCTAAACTGGAGGAGGATGACCTGTTTTCTTTCGTGTGGGATCCTTTTTGAAAGTGGCAGTTCGCTCACGTGCCGCAATGAGCACCCACTGATGGCTGCTTTCCACTGTTTTCAACCTACCAACTTCTGATGTTCCGTAAAATAGTTAGATTTTTGTGTGTACTTATTTATCGATTTTTGTATTTGCCCTGTAAGCTCATATGCTCATCTTATACGTGCATCTTTTTTTTAACTATTTCAGATTGCTGCATTGTTATTTACCTGACTGCACTTTATAGATTATTGTATTACTATGCTGCTTTTCGATATGTGCTACAGGTCCCTATTTGGATACTGCTTCTATGATGTTGCTGCTTTTTATATTTGTGTATTTTTTATAGTTTTAGGTTTTTTATTGCTGGTATTTGAGCTGTGCTTTTATGGATATATTCATATCCGAATAAAGATTAATTGAATTGAATTGATACAATTACATATACGCACATTCAGATGTGCCTAGCTCCGCTGCGCTGCTATCGGGCAACAGCAACATCAACAAAATAATAAGAAAACGTGTGGAAAGCAGACAGCAATAAACTTGATTGCAAGTTACAAAAAAAACCAATAACATTACTGCTGAGGCTGCCGCAATGTTTAACAAGCTGTCACTTCGCGAATAAGAAAAAAAAAGTGCTTACCCACTAAGTAAAGGAGACCGTGTAACGCCGCAAGTAAACGATCGAGTCCGGATGGGCGGTCCCAAAAGGAAATAGGGCGGTAACAAAGAAGCCTCATTTTCAATCACAAGCCAGAGTTTACCATAAACAATGACGCCAGCCAATAAAAAAGATGGGCGGGGCTTCAACTCCACTTCTGAAATCTCCTCTAAGACAATATGCCCCGCAGAGTGAGCAACGCATGTGCGCTGCAACGCTAGGCGAGACCTAAAAATTACCCCCACACCATTGGACGAAACTCCCATGGTATTGTGGCCATTACTTCTTTCTTTTCCATCAACAAACATCCGCTCTAGGAGTTTGTTTTTGGAAGAGAAAAAAAAAATTTAAGTCACCATTGACGGGCGCACACCAAACTTAGCTGGTTTCTATGAAGCACTGTCACAGAAGTTCACACAAACCTAGACAGTTCACTGCAGGGTGACCTCCAAATTTGGTGGGCAGAGTAAAGGCAGGGTGGCACATGTGAAGTCCTCTGCCACCCCGACTGCCTTTACTCCACCCGCCAAAGTCTAAATCAGGCCTATATATGCATTTGTATAAAGCCTTCCATAGTTTTCCTTCGCCTCTGCCTTTCGGTTCCCTTCATTGACATGCAACCACTTCTAAAAGGATCAGCGGTCATTAAAAAAATCCCAGATCTCACGGTCCCAGGTCCTACACGGCACAGCTATCCATCAGGTTAAACAGGTTTTATACGTTCAGGCTGCAGCGTTAGATGCATTTACATTACGCCCCAAACCGCACACAGCAGCAAACGTGAGTGCAGATCATGCAATACCTACAGCATCCATAAAAACCTTACAGAGCATCATGTCTCCAAACAAATGAGTCACCGCTTTTATGGCAGGGTGAAATATTATGTCAATGTAGTTATTTTATATCAGCGTGTTTTCTTAAAATAAACTTTGTCCGGGAATATCTTTCCAAACAAAACAATTAACTCCCCAAATCCCACTTTATACATTTCTTTAAACCAACCTTTACCCTCAAACACTCGCTTTTCAATTCTGGCAAATACAGTAATTTGTTCCTAAGAGACAACTTGCTATTTAGTTATGATGTCTAAACAGCAAGCTGATACCTAGAAACACACATTGTCACTGACGTCAACTGCTTTGGTATCCCCCCATTACACATCAAGTTGATGTCCCATTTTCTACATATGCTGCTCACGGCTGTGAAATTAATTGTTCCCCACTTAGAAGCCAGCCAGTGATGCCATGGCCCTGGCCACTGTTTTCAATGCCCCTTTTCCCCTCGCATATACCAATAAATGCTACTATGGCACTGGGGAACCCATCCACTACTCATTGCCCACACATGAAACTCTCTCAGAATAACCAACCCTCTCTCCCCAACAAATAGAATTACTTGTGTTGCCCAGTCTACCCTTCCCACCCACCTGCTCATGCATGGCCACATCCTAGCATGTCACTTGCAGGACCACAATTAGGCCTTCAACAGGGCAGGAAGGATCGAAACGACTGACCAATGACAAGGCACAGCACTACATACTCTTCTTGGGTTCTAGAGGCGAGCATCTCTCCACCTGCAAAGCCTACGGTCCTAGTATCAGTGCCCGAGCTCGAAGGCAGTGGACAAGAAGGTGGAGACACTGAAGCAAGTTTTGCTGTCCTGCTCATGTTCCCACCTCCACCCTGAATGGCTAAGGAGGACAGGCTGCCTGGGAGGAGACAAGGACCTAGAAAAGGTGTTTAATGTGCCACTGGAGACAACATTCAGTCCTCTGGCATATGAAAAGCAGCGGACCTACTTTTACCCAGCACTTGTGAAGGAGGGCTTCAGCTTAGTGCGTCACAATGTGCACGCAAAAGTCAGCAGCTGTGGCAAAGCTGTATTTATTCACTAGACCACAGAGAGGTCCTCCGTTCTTTCTTTCTTTTTCTTTTTTGTTTTATATAGCGCAAACTAGACCCAAGATATCGGGTATCAGAGCGCTTTACATGAGCACCAGTTTCGTTACAGATGGACACATTCATTTTTGTTAGGCACGGGGAGATTAAGTGATTTGCCCAGAATCACAGGATGTTGAGCGTTGTTGCCGAAACTCGAACCTGGTTCCCCTGCTTCGAGGTTGACCGCTTTAGCCATAAAGCTACAGCTTCTCCTGCTTCCCTTTTGAAGTCAAGTGTGCCGGGGCTTACCACCATGTCCTCATGGGTCAGATGTCACTGCTGCGGAGGCAATAACAAAATCCCTCTGGCAGTTTCTCACTATGCCAGGCAGTGCCAACCACAGCACTGGGGAATCCATCCACGACCCATTCAACACACATGAAACTCGCACTCTCTCTCACACATAAACACACAGTAACCACCCCCCTTCCCACCCAACAAAATCACTTGTGTTGCCCAGGGGTTGTATGACAGAACCCCAAAGGCATTAACCCCGCACACCTGTACCACTCAGTCAGTATCCCCGCGTGCGACGTTACCACGTGTTACTTTAGCACACAACTCATTACAACGACTTGCTTTCGCTGGCACTGGACTTTGGAATAGTACAAATTACTATTCCAACTCCAGTCTACGCAACAGTAGGGAAGATATTGGACTTAAAACTCCAACACCAGTAGAACAACACACCCCCTACAGCAAGTCCTTGTAACAACTTGCATGCTAAAGTTACGCGTGGTAACTTCGCATGCAGGGTACCAACCTTGTTGTAAAGGCTAGTCGTTGTAAAGACTGCTTGGTAAATGATGTTTCCAGTTGCCCAGGTGCCCCCTCCCACCCATCTGTTCAAGAATGGCTGGATCTTCGACTCCCCAACACAGTTCCCTACCATATATACAGAAACTCAAACCTATTTCGTACGAACGGGGCTTTGCTGATCAGCAACCTATGGGTAAGACGGCAGGCGACTCACGGTTGTATATACACGAGGTCATCTTAATTGTGCCATCAGGAAACGACGATATGGGCACAAGTTTCAAATAAGAGCTAAAATGGATTTAATAGCTGCAACTTTGTACACTGCTATATTGCAGCAGATTTTTTTTCAAGCAGTATCTTCTTTATCTCACCAAACCCTAATACATTTAAAAAATGCCATAAAAAAGATACATAATCATTATCTGGAGTGCAGCAACACAAAGTGTCAGACCCTTGGGTTGTTCACGCACCTCCCTATACGCTCCGCCTTACTTCTTCTAGGATCTGGCTAACTTGGACTCTCACTTGTGAGTTAGTGGGGAATATTTTAGCTTGGTTTCTTACCTGTGAGTTGGTGGTGAATATTATAGCTTGGTTTTTCTACCTGTGAGTTGGTGGTGAATATTTTAGCCTGGTTTCTTACCTGTGATGGTGGTGAATATTTTAGCTTGGTTTTTCTACCTGTAAGTTGGTGGTGAATGTTTCAGCTTGGTTTCTTACCTGCGAGTTGGTGGTGAATATTTTAGCGGTGCAACTGTCGTCGTCCGTGATGTTGTGACCATTAAAGTGCACCTCGTGAGGCTCACTAGCAAGGGTTCCATTCATGGGGCAAGGAATCTGAAACTTTTTATACATCACCTAAACCAAAAAAAACAAATAACTATTAAAAACACAACAACATCTGTCTGCTCCGACTCCTCCATTCCCACCCTGAGCTATCCTAGTGACACATGAGAAATTCACAGGACTACAATTCCAGAGATGGCATCACAAACAGATCACAAAGCAAGATGGGAAACCCCAGAACAATGGAAGGAAATATGGCACTTTTCATGCCTTGGATGATTGGTTCTCTGGCAGAATCAGTCCTACAACCTGTGGCCTAAGTGGAAACACCATCTTTGAGATCCACGATTCTATACTTGGCATCTTCTCTAGAAGGACCAATCATACGACCTTATTCTAGCCACGGCAGCCATGTCATAAGTCCACCACTCCATCCATGCCCATTCTCTGGTATTGACCACCTTGCCCCTGCCTGGAAGCAGAAGCTCTTGGTCCCAGGGAAGTCTAAACTTCAGGAATAGTCAGGCACACTGTGTCAGTCTTTCTGAGTGTCCAGGCTATGATGTTTATGTTCCTGCAAGTTCTAATTTATACAGATAATTGTTTGGCTGCTGTTCTGTGGTCATCTTTTCTTCCATTCCTTCGCTCCCCATATCTTGTCCACCTCAGTTATGTATGGGTAATCACTGTCTCGTTCGCAAAAACTGCAAACACTGCTCCTCCCAGCACCACATGCTCGTGGCAAAGGGTCTCAAGTAGTGATTACAAAACAGCTAAATACAAAATGGACATAATGGAACAAAGCAGGCATAAAATGGACATGACTATATGCAAGAGCCGGGCATCTTTAAAGCTGTCAGCAAATGCAGACGAGCAAAGCAGAAGACTCTGATTCAGAGAAATATATCCATGAAGAGGGAAAGAGAATGGAGCCAGATGCTCAGAGTTAGGGATCCTTGCCTCACAGAGCAGAACATGAGGTGGCTGTCACTGGAATGGATTCTGAGATGCAGCACAGACTTCAGTCTAAAGTGGCTGTATCGAGTTCTAGTTTTTTACTCATTATTTTATGCATGTTTTCTTTTGGGAAGGTGAGAATACAAAGCTGTTTTCATCCATTAATTTAAAAAAACGATATTTCTTTAGGCAGGCAATGCAAGATATTCATTCATATTTTTTTTCCCATTTAAGCGAAAGTGCAAAGGCAAAGTAGCAGACCATAGATAACGCACACACGGTGAGCGGGTCTGCCGTCCCACCATTAAGTAGTGTAGAAGATGCATAAAAGACAACCTGAATTTTGATGAACTGAGTCACTTATGATGTCAATTATTGTTTTGGGGATTTTTTTTTAGAGCACTACATGCCAGCCAGTAAGATCCTCTGAGCGCCTTGAGATAAAGATACAAAGACCAGCCAGAATATTGAAAAATTGTGGTGATAAATGAACTGGCCAGTAAAAAACTCATGGAATCTGCTGGAGAAACCCCCATGTGTATATGACTAAAAACAGTGACAAAATCATGGAGAAGAAACAATAAATTAAAGGTAAACAGGGATGATGAAGGCCTGGCCAGTCTTAGGGTCAGACTCAAGTGTTCTGAAAAATTCCAACCCCTGTGCAAAACATTTTGTGTCTGAGGGACTGGTATTCCGAGTGTGCAGAGTTTAGCGCACCCACTAATCCCTCTGTTGTTCCCCATTTACTTGGAATAGGTGAAATTTATTGCACTAAGAAGAATCAGATTTTATTGGGAGTGATAAATTTAGACCATCCTTGATAAGCACTTGTAACTAGACGTCTTACCTGAAGATGTCTTGGGATTAAATTTGATCATTACACTCACTTGTGCTATCAATACGATACCGAGGCACTTGCAATGTCTATGGAACGCTTAACACATGCGATGTACAAGGATCCGCATTTATGAGTTATATTTGAATCCTGAGACCTCACATGGACTCATTTAGAATAGGGTGTATTTTTGTGCTAACACCATCAATCTGTAATTGTGTTAGTGCACCCAAAAACAGTGATATTTCCAGAAATTTTACTTCAGATGAGAATATTCGCAATTTGAAAGAAACAGGCAGTCTCCACTTGGACAAATGGTCATCACTCACCTCAACAGACCAACAGTGGTAGCAAGGTCGCGTGACCAGACTTTTACTTTATGAAACTTGTTGTTGGATGTCTCAGTGTCTTTTGTGTGACTGACGTCCTGGTACTCATTAACATCATGAGGGGCAGTAGAGGTACTGCATGCTAGACTGATTTTCCTCAGTTTTGCCACAAAAGTTTGTGAGGACTTGGTTTAGTAAAAGTGACGACTCTCCTAACCATCAATGAACACAACACGTGGAGTCCCTAGGAGACCACTCGGGTGAATTGGATATCCTTGGGCATGAGCGGGCTGGCAGCACTCAGCCATCCTGGCAGGATTTTCCAGAGGAGCAGTTACTTACTTGCAAGACCAGTTGCCCATCAGGGTAACTTGCTTAGATGTTATTAATAGTTAATAGTTCTGCACCTGTGAGGTACCCCAAACACCTTTACAATTGAGAAACACTCAGAACACAAAAGCATAAACCAATGTCTATTCAAAGATAACATTTGCTTTACATTTTTTATCTCTCCAAAAATAAGAATTTGATCATTATCAAGAGACCTGCTCAAAATAAGAAATAGGTTTAAACAAACACAGCAGCTTTGCAGCTCAAATCCCTTTCTTACTTTAAAAGCCTAAAAGGAAATGCTCCCTATAGCTTTTTTGGACGCTTTGTGTAATTTGCCTCTAGGAACAAACATACAGCCATTGCTGGACTGCGGATCCTGAAAGTTTCAGAGTTCCTGGGCCACCGCGCCTATCAGAAGGAGATACAGGAAAAGTCAACTGGAATGTGCAAGCCACCCTCACCACCACTGGTGTTTTGTTTAGGTCTCTCGGAAATGTTCCGTCTTTTTTATCGGGTCCCTTAACTTCGAAATTGAGTCTAGACATTGAAAGAGATAGCTTAGTACACGGACTTGACCTACAAATAAATCTTTCATGCTTGGAAGGCATCCGATTCCTTCTCAGCATAACACTGTGCCATGAAGGACACCATCAAAGTAGAAGGGACTACTATGACACTAAGCTACAAAACTCAAAAAAAAGGGTAACAATTGATAGGAATGACTTGGATTGGACTGACTGGTCATCCACGGGTAACGTACTCACCAAACACCTTGGTACCAATAAAATCCTGCTTTCGTTCGCCAATTTATGAGGAACTCAGAATGGTAATAATCTAGACCTCTACACCTTTCTAAAACTTAAACGTGTGTGTAAACTACCAATCTCGGAAAAGGATCTCTCCATCATTCATCTCACACACGTATGAAACAGGAATGGCCTCTTGGTCTCAAAGACCTACAGACACTTGCAATTCAAACCATAGGAATTGTTGCAGAACACGATCACTAAATGAGAAGCTGGTATTGTTGGCTCGTATGGTCAATTTTCAGGTCTCCTCCCTTTAAATATAAAATAACGCCAGTATTAGCCCAAATTACAGTTATGTTCCTACATGAGTAGTTTGGACTCTGCAATGGTAACACAAACTAAAACTAAGAGATTACTGGAGTATTTTGGAACTGTGGCACAGCTGAAGTAGACCTTCCACATATGGTATTCTACTGTCTATCATTAAAACCGCTATGGTCCGAAATGTTGAAACTTGGCATAAAAATATTTTAAATTCTCTCTAATGAAAACATGTTGTATCTCATACCAGGCAGATTAGATCCTAACATCAGTAAAGACACCACATAGGTACCTTTTTGGCCTAATACTTATTCTAGGATGTAAAATGCTCCTCGGTAATGGAAAATCTCATTCCGTGCTTGGAAGAGCCGGCTCTCGTTCATCACAGGAGCGGATAACATCTCCTTGCAACAGTTCCCTTGGAGGCTTCCCAAATATCCATATACAACACATTAGATACTTACTTTACTACCTTCAAACCACCATAAAGCTTTACCACCTAAAACCCTCTATGTGCAATCCTGTAACACCCCACACTTAGCCCTTATGGAATACAGCACCTCGTTATCCTGCCCCTGTATATTTGTTCTCATCGTACCAGTAATACGTTAATCAAACACCACTGGGACAAGCATACTTGTTTTCCATTTTCGGGAGTACGAAACAATATTCTATATCACCTCACATTATACGCTCATACGACCGTCTTATTAATAATGTATGATTGGGTACTCTCTCTACCCTACTATGTTTATATTTAACTGTTGTTTGATGTTTTATTTTGTGAAAATCCCAATAAAAGGTTTTAAGCAAAAAAGATGGCAGAATCCACCTTATTGAACAATGCTGTGGCTGTCTTCATTGAAGGACCTGAAATGTAACAGGACATCCTGAAATTGGACTTAAGCAGATATGTTTATTTACTTATGTAGAGCAAATACGGTTCCCAGTTTACATTCAGGTGTCTCCTGATGCCTTCTGCTGGTTAACTATCGGCTTCACCTCCAAGAGGAAAGAACCACATATCTAGGGCACAAGTCTGGGGTACACGGAGTCCACCCACTATTTTCGTAGGGTGGACGCCGACCACCAAGCCAATCAGGTGAGCCCCACAGAAATGTGCTGAAACTCTGCGTTGTAATTTTCAGACACCGGGACACATTCAGCAGCGCCTGCACGTTGTCTGCTTTCCATTCCCAGCAGCAACGTGTAGGCAGCGAGGGGGGTCTTTTTTCTTTCCACCTCCAGCTGGGCCAAAGATGAAGGCTGAAGCAATCAGGCCTCCTTTTGAGTAATATCCTGAGTGGACGCGGCCTGTGACCTCACTCTTACATGCACATGCAACGAAGGAGACACAAAAGCACCCAGCGTGTTATCACTTCTAAGAGAGGTATGCTATTGACTTGGTTCAGTCCCTGGACTGCATTCACTCTAAGAATGTCAAATGTGTTGGTCTGTTCCAGAATTTACACTAAGAACAATTTAAATAGCACTATTTTATCTCTTTTATAACACTACTCACCCCAATGCAGGGTGCCAGAGCGCTTTGTGTAACATACACATTATACACTGACAACAAAACATACAAGTATGTAAATCAACGTGCAGGATGTGTCACATAACACGGTGAGGGTTACAAGGTGTAGAAGTTGCATGTCCTTCATGGCTCACTGTGTTATATTAGAAGGATTACATTTTTTGAACTGCATGTAACAAAAGGATCTTTATGTTGAAAGCTGTAACTAACTTACCCATATACATAAAATAAAAAACTGTCATCTGGATGTTACATGATGTGCTTTGCAGGAGACACATTAACCTTCTATAGTACTCTGAATCATTTCTAGGACAGCAAACAACACAGATCTCTCCAGCAAAGCATTACTGTCCAAAGTTATCTTGCCATTATTACTATTCAATCTTTGTGGCAGGGTTTTAAAAACATAAAAGTATTAGTTGAGGCCAAAATTTTGCGTCAGGGTTGCAACACTTTTTTGGCACAACTTCGACGCAAAATCTCATTTGTTAAATCTCATAATGCTCTTAAATGTACTCATGATACACCTGATAAACCTATGTGTGAAGTCTTACAATCTGATGTCACTCTTGTGATGTCACTTCCAGCGAGGTCACTTCCTGTGATGCCACATGCGATGTCACTCATCGCAATGTCATGTGCTGCGATGGCACGCGCCATGATGTCACTTGCATACTGACTAACTTGGTTAGTCCCCCCACTTCCTTTTACAGGCCTTGTGCCCTGCCCATGTCCATTATGTATGGGGGAGGGAGAGAGAGAGAGAGAGAGTGTGTATTGATACGTATATGAATATACACACACGTATATATATATATATTTTCTTTTTTCCACAGCAGCCGCAAGCTGAACTATCTTTGGCAAACACCCATTGAGTCTTATTAACTGAGACGCATTAGAAACTGATACTTCGGTCACTAATTATACACACTTTCTGTGTATTGTAATCAAGGTCAAATCTTCACTGAAAGTTCCTATTAAAAATAATGTTTGTGCAACCAATTCTTATATGCATTTGTTACAGGGTATCAAGAAACTGATCTCACGCGCAGACATTATTTCTGTAGTACAACACTCAGTGTTACCCAGTCAAACTTTAGGAGACTCTAGGGTGTGCTGACGGCCAGTCTCAGGGTCTTGGGGACTCTGTAGTCTGGGAGGATTCTGGGCCAGGGGATTCTTTTGCATCACACTGAACTAGCTTCAGGTTTCCTGTCTCCCGCCACTTGACGGAAAGTACTTTCAGGTGGCCTTCATCTCCTACAAGGCGCTCTAATGTGCTACTGCCATCTGTCTGCTCCAGAAACTGAACCAATCGAGTGGACTTGGAGAATTGCACTATATAGACATTCTAAGGATAAATTACAAAACCCCACAACTCTACAATTTAAAATTTGCGAGTTTGTGTCAATATGTATGTCCTTACAGCAGATATCAGAACTGTGCCACATTTACCATAAAAATCTCTAATATTTAAAAAGTTCTTAAAATGGTGTAGGTTTCTGTTGTTTCTACATTACTGTAACTGGATTATGCATGTCTGTTGATAGTATTTTCACTCTATTTCTTTGAGTAGGGTGTTACTTGTTTTATATGTTTTCATACTTTCTACCGCACTTCGATTCATCTTTGTGTTCTCTTCCAGCTAAAAAATGCAAAAAATAAATACACAGACTTTTCTTTTCAATATCCTCAAAACGCTCCTTGGCGGCAGCGCACTAGATCCAAGTACAGAGGCAACAATGATGGTGTGGAGTATGAATTAGCTGAAAACTGCATGCAGAGCAAGGACACATCAAAAAACCCAAACACTGAAGCTAGTTAAAAAACAAAACATTGTGAATGTTCCTCGCGCACTGTCAACATGAAGGTCTAAGGAAGTATGACTTACTGAGATTAGGAAGAACACCATACAGGTGAGAGAGAAGCCGCTGGTGTATCCCAGGTACCCTAGAGGGAAGTAGAGGGACAGCGGTTACTAGAGGGCAGCCAATGGGAGTGCATCTACCGTAGACCACGCCCCATTACCCTAATAGGGCACAAGATAAATAACCAATAACAATGTGCTAATGAAGGAAGTGCACCTATCCCAGCTATGTTAAAAGCGAGGAAGATAAATCAATTAAAATGCAAACAAATCCTTTAAAAATACTAAGAGAGACACATGTAAGAGAAAAGAACAATATCAAAATAAAAGGCTACTATGAAGAACCGGACGCACACGTATCCTGGAAAAAGACGAGTGCTGGCATTGGACAAGATCAAAAACACTCCTTTGTTCATTGAATATTTCTGTCCTTGGTGGATATGCCAGTCTCTTCCAGGCTCAAGCAACCAAACTTCAGTCAGAAGCATCACCTTTCAACTGATATACCCAAGCACTAACTATGGACTTCCAAATACAATACCTGTCGACCAGAGTGCTAGCTTCACAGACTCCCAGGCATGGCAGTGTTTTCAGGACTTCCTGCAATTTCTGTTTTCTTATTACCTTAACAACAGCCTGTGTGAAGGAGCCAATACCTTTACAAGCAGGACCTTAAATCCGGTAACTTACAGAAGCGCTATCTATAGCAGGCGTCTCCAATAAGAAGCTCGGGAGCTGCTGGTAGCTCTCCAGCGACCTCACGTAGCTCTCTTCTGTGCAGCACTCGCTACTAAATTAGAAGCTCTTGCTTGGTGGAATTTATAATATATTTGAACCAAAATTGACAAGTGTGTTCTTGAGACAAAAATGTGTGTATTTTCAGAACTCATAAACTGATATTTGAAGAAAAATGACTGCATTTCCAAAGTACTTTGAAAGCTGATATTTGAGTGATAAGTGATATTTCATTGGTGAGACTTATTACTATTATTAGAATTACCTTGGTACCACGAGTACTGCACTATGGCTTTTATCTATTAACTAAGAAAAGACATTCCATAGTGACAAAGCCTTTTTTACATGTCTGCTGTCAACCCTGCCTGCTACGCCGAGGGGGTCACGGCTGGGACTCTTGCATGGGGAGGAGACGAGCGTAACCGTGTCTGATGTGCTCACTATTACAACAGTAGTAATATTAGTGGCTATCAATGAGTTTTTATTGAACATAAGTAGCTTTTATTACAGAAAAGGTTGAAGACCCCTGATCTAAAGACTTCGTAGAAGCTGGACGATTAACAGAAGAACATTCCAAAGAATATATACAAACTGGGTAACTAACAGATGAACATTCCAAAGAATATACACAAGCTGGGAGGTTACCAGAAGTGCATTCCAAAGAATATACACAAGCTGGGAGATTAACAGAAGTGCATTCCAAAGAATATACACACGCTGGGAGATTAACAGAAGAACATTCTAAAGAATATACACAAGCTGGGAGATTAACAGAAGAACATTCCAAAGAATATACACAAACTGGGAGATTAACAGAAGTGCATTCCAAAGAATATACACAAACTGGGAGATTACCAGAAGAACATTCCAAAGAATAGACACAAACTGGGAGATTAACAGAAGCGCATTCCAAAGAATATACACAAGCTGGGAGATTAACAGAAGTGCATTCCAAAGAATATACACACGCTGGGAGATTAACAGAAGAACATTCCAAAGAATATACAAAAAACGGGAGATTAACAGAAGAACATTCCAAAGAATATACACAAACTGGGAGATTAACAGAAGTGCATTCCAAAGAATATACACAAACTGGGAGATTACCAGAAGAACATTCCAAAGAATAGACACAAACTGGGAGATTAACAGAAGCGCATTCCAAAGAATATACACAAGCTGGGAGATTAACAGAAATGCATTCCAAAGAATATACACAAGCTGGGAGATTAACAGAAGTGCATTCCAAAGAATATACACAAACTGGGAGATTAACAGAAGTGCATTCCAAAGAATATACACAAGCTGGGAGATTACCAGAAGAACATTCCAAAGAATATACACAAACTGGGAGATTAACAGAAGTGCATTCCAAAGAATATACACAAACTGGGAAATTAACAGAAATGCATTCTATAGAATATACACAAACTGGGAGATTAACAGAATTGCATTCCAAAGAATATACACAAGCTGGGAGATTAACAGAAGTCATTCCAAAGAATATACACAAGATGGGAGATTACCAGAAGAACATTCCAAAGAATATACACAAGCTGGAAGATTAACAGAAGTGCATTCCAAAGAATATACACAAGCTGGGAGATTACCAGAAGTGCATTCCAAAGAATATACACAAACTGGGAGATTACCAGAAGTGCATTCCAAAGAATATACACAAACTGGGAGATTAACAGAAATGCATTCCAAAGAATATACACAAGCTGGGAGATTAACAGAAGTGCATTCCAAAGAATATACACAAGCTGGGAGATTAACAGAAGTGCATTCCAAAGAATATACACAAGCTGGGAGATTAACAGAAGTGCATTCCAAAGAATATACACAAACTGGGAGATTAACAGAAGTGCATTCCAAAGAATATACACAAACTGGGAGATTAAAAGAAGTGCATTCCAAAGAATATACACAAGGTGGGAGATTAACAGAAATGCATTCCAAAGAATATACACAAACTGGGAGATTAAAAGAAGTGCATTCCAAAGAATATACACAAGCTGGGATATTAACAGAAGAACATTTCGAAGAATACATACAAGGTCGGCAATTAACAGAAGAACATTTCGAAGAATACATACAAGCTGGGCGATTAACAGAAGAACATTCCAAAGAATACATACAAGCTGGGCGATTAACAGAAGAACATTTCGAAGAATACATACAAGCTGGGCGATTAACAGAAGAACATTCCAAAGAATACATACAAACTGGGCGATTAACAGAAGAACATTTCGAAGAATACATACAAGCTGGGCGATTAACAGAAGAACATTCCAAAGAATACATACAAGCTGGGCGATTAACAGAAGAACATTCCAAAGAATACATACAAGCTGGGCGATTAACAGAAGAACATTCCAAAGAATACATACAAGCTGGGCAATTAACAGTAGTGCATTCCAAAGCATTCGTACAAGATGGATGATTAACAGAAGTACATTCTGAAACACTCTTACAAGATGGTCAGTTTGGAGGGATACATTCCAAAGCACTTGTACAAATTGAGCAATTACCAGAAGAACATTTCCAAAGCATTTGTACAAGCTGACCAATTAACAGAAGTACATTCTGAAACACTCTTACAAGATGGTCAGTTTGGAGAGATACATTCCAAAGCACTTGTACAAGCTGAGCAATTAACAGAAGTATATTCTGAAGCAGTTGTATAACTTGGGCGATTATCCAATTAACCTTTCGAAGCATTCATACAAGCTGGTCAATTAAATGAGATACATTCCGAGATGATACGTGGGCAAAAAACAGCAATACATTACTAGGCAGTTGTACCAGCCAGTTAAACATCAGAAATACACTGCTAAGCGGTCACTCCAGCCTGGATGAATGTATGTATGTATGTATTGGCATTTATAAGGCGCATAAATCACCCGTAGGTTTCAAAGCGCCCGCAGAAACTCCAATGATGCGCGAGAGGTTAGACAGTGTCAAATGAATGGCAGTACACAACTAGACATTTGTAAAAACAAATGTACATTTCAAAGCATTCACTCAAAGTGCTCAAATAATAGAAGCACATTCCAAGGCACACATACATTCTGGGCAATTAACAGGAAACACAAACTTACCAAGGTGTTTCATTAGGGCAAGTGGCAAGATGATGAAAATGCTGACAATTATGATTAGAATATTTCCATTCAGGTACCAGTCTCTGAAAAGAAAAAGAACATTTTTACAAAGACTGCAAACTTTTGGCAGGCAATTTCACTGCGCGCTCCCATGTCCAATAGTAAGCGCCGAAACGAACAACAAGTGGGTAACGGGTGTTCGTGAATGCACGCATGGTTTAACTTGAAGGGGCCGTCCCCACTTCTGCTTTACAAGCAATCACCAACGACAGGCATGCTAGAATGCTCAACGGGTTGATGACGTCAGCTTGCATCTTGAAACATATTTATTGGATGACCATTTCAAAGGTCATGCTCGGATACGATGCCTTTCTAGCAATATTTTCATTGGGTGCACCGTTTAGGAGAAGCACCAACTTGTGAAAGTTCCGAATTACCACTGAAACCTAGCTTAAGGTACATGGGACGAACGTGTAATTATTTTAATTAATCAAAAGCAATGATAGTTGTTGCTTAAGCAGGAGTGACACAACTGACACACCGCAAAAAAATTCAGCAGCTTTCAAATAATTGACAGATTCGCATGCTTGAATTATAACCAGTCGTAAGGATGTGAATCTATGAAAGATCCAGCGATGGAGGACAAAATGTCTATTGCCTGCAACTACAGCTCTGCCCAGCACTGCACAGCATTGTCCATCCTTTACAGATTCACAGTCTTCAATTATTCACACTCCACTGAGATTACCAGCTTGGCGACTGGGAATAGGATAATCCGATTATGTGAATCTACGAAGAACCTTGTGATGGAGAACTAGAGATGCCTGGACCTAGCGACAGCAGCTGGCGCGCCCATGTTGCAAGGTTTCTGGCAATGCCTTGTATTCATCTTTCTTTTGTGAATGAAAAAAGGACATTCATTAAGGAGCAGTGGGGTGGTGTTTTGCCATCAGTTTCTACTATAAAGTACAGAGCAAGAGGAGATATTTAAAGAGACTGCAGTATATATTTACTCTTGAGAGCCAGATATGCACAAACATTTTGGAGACTCGGGCATTCTGTTATAGGAGTGGCCTCTGTGTGCTTGACACGGATGACCAATGTCTGCTGATTAGTTACTGGTGGACAGTCAACACATTATGCGGCATGCTTCATCATAGGGATTTCTCCTCTCTATGGCTGGTTGTTTGTGTATATAATGTGCTGCAGCTGGGTAGCTCGTTACACATTTTTTGAGAGCCTGTGCCCCACCCTAAGTCTCAAAGACCCACTTTAAGCCCCTCTTGATTATCCTTAGTTACTGTGGCCCACGTGAATCCCGATGTCCCAACGGGGTCCTTGTGACAGTAACCCTCCAGGCGGCCACCAACCTCACGAAGTGGATCAGCGACTGCGCAGACGAGCTCGCCCCCCTGAGGACCCCGCCCAGCAGACCCGGTAGCAAGAAAGCACCATGGTTCACCGACGAACTCAAGAGCTCCAAGAAGAACTGCCGAGCCCTCGAGAGAACCTGGCGCAGAGACCCAACACCGGACAAAATGACTGCCCTCAAGCTCGCCACCCGAAAACACCACCAACTCATCCACGCCACCAAGAAAACTGCATTCAAGGAACGACTGGACAACAACGCACACAACAGCAAGGAACTCTTCAACATTGTCAAAGAGCTCTCCAACCCCAACGCCGGAAACAACGACATCACCCCTTCGCAAGATCTCTGCAACTCCCTCGCCTCCTACTTCCACAACAAGATCGCGGACATACACAAAATCTTCAGCTCTCTACCGACGAACGCCACGACCGAACCACCGCCCCCCACCACCACCCTCCGCGCCTGGACTCAGATCGGCACCGAAGACACCGTCCGCACGATGAACTCCATCCACTCCGGATCTCCGACCGACCCCTGCCCTCACCACGTCTTCAACAAGGCCGACGCTGTCATCGCACCCCACCTGCGGGACATCATCAACACCTCCTTCGACACCGCCACCTTCCCGGAGAGCTGGAAGCACGCCGAACTCAGCGCCCTACTCAAGAAGCCATCGGCCGACCCGACCGACCTCAAGAACTACCGCCCCATCTCGCTGCTCCCGTTTCCAGCAAAAGTCATCGAGAAGACCGTCAACAAGCAACTGGCCGCCTTCCTCGAAACGAACGGATCCCTCGACCCCTCGCAGTCTGGCTTCCGAGCCAACCACAGCACCGAGACCGCCCTGATCGCAGCCACCGATGACATCCGAGCGCTACTCGACAACGGAGAAACAGCGGCCCTCATCATCCTCGACCTCTCCGCGGCCTTCGACACTGTCTGCCACCGTACCCTAGTACAACGCCTCAGCAACATCGGAGTCCAGGAGAAGGCACTGGAGTGGATCATCTCCTTCCTCGCCGGAAGGACACAGAGAGTCCGTCTCCCTCCGTTCAGATCTGAAGCCACCGAAGTCATCTGCGGCGTCCCTCAAGGCTCCTCGCTCAGTCCAACCCTCTTCAACGTCTACATGAGCCCCCTCGCAGACATCGCACGCCAGCACAACCTCAACATCATCTCCTACGCCGACGACACCCAGCTGATCCTCTCCCTCACCAACGACCCCGCCATCGCCAGAGCCAACCTTCAAGAAGGGATGAAAGAGGTAGCCGAATGGATGAAGAACAGCCACCTGAAACTGAACTCAGACAAGACGGAAGTCCTCATCCTGGGATCCTCACCCGCCACGTGGGACGACTCCTGGTGGCCCCCCGCCCTAGGCAGCGCACCCAAACCAACAGACCACGCACGCAACCTGGGCTTCATCCTGGACTCCTCCCTCTCCATGACCAGACAAGTCAACGCCGTCTCCTCGTCGTGCTTCCACATACTGCGCATGCTACGTAAGATCTTCCGGTGGATCCCCACCGAGACGAGGAAGACGGTCACCCAGGCCCTCGTCACCAGCCGTCTGGACTACGGCAACTCCCTCTACGCCGGAACCACCGCCAAACTCCAAAAGAGACTCCAGCGGATCCAGAACACCTCAGCGCGACTCATCCTGGACATCCCCCGTCGCAGCCACATCTCCGGACACCTGAGAGACCTGCACTGGCTCCCGGTCAGCAAGAGAATCACCTTCCGTCTCCTCACCCACGCACACAAAGCCCTACACAACCAAGGCCCAGGATACCTCAACAGCCGCCTCAACTTCTACGCTCCCAAACGCCAGCTTCGATCGACCAGCCACGCCCTCGCCGCCGTCCCCCGCATCCGAAGAGCCACCACAGGGGGACGGTCCTTCTCCTACCTCGCCGCCAAGACATGGAACTCCCTCCCCACCCACCTCCGCCTGACCCAGGACCACCTCACCTTCAGGAAGCAACTCAAGACCTGGCTGTTCGAGCAGTAGCGGACCCCCCCAGCGCCTTGAGACCCTCCGGGTGAGTAGCGCGCTATATAAATGCGATGATTGATTGATTGACCCTCCACAAGCCACTGTGGGGGATTGACACCGTGTCCTAAGTCACCAAAGTCCACGCTAAGCCTCTATTGCCTGCTCGGATTCAATATGGCCCACTCCAAGTCTCGGTGCTAACCCCATATCAGCTTGTCCAGCCTAAATCTTAATTGCCCCACTTCTCCCACACCATACTTCCCCTTACCCCACTTTTCCCTGAGAACCCATGGCACATCCCAAGTCTGAATAACACACACTAAGCCACTCCAGCTTACCACAAATCTCGAGGGCCTTCTCTGAATCACAGAGTGGACCACTCTAAATCAATGTACCCCTTCTGTGGCGTAGTGTCCTTCCCCGAGTCAACATGACTCAGCTTCAGGCACGGTAGCCCACCAAGGTCACCACAGTTCATCCACTTTCTATTTTGTGTGTCATGAGCTACTGTGTGTAGCCCAAGCCACAGTGGCCTACCTCAAGTTTCTGTGGTCCACTACGGGCCATTGTAGCCTTCTCTGAATCACGATGGCGCTCACTGAGTTATCATTGCCCACTGTGAGTCACCATGGCCCTCGCCCAGTCACCATGGCCCACGTCCAGTCACCATGGCCCACTCAAAGATGGCATTGCCCACCCCAACCAGAGTTGGCATTGCCCAACCCGGGCCACCATGGCCTATCTTGAGTCGCCATGTCCCACCTTGAGTCGCCATGTCCAACCTTGAGCCGCCATTGCCTACCCTGAGTCACCATGTCCCGCCTTGAGTAGCCATGGCCTACCCTGAGTCACCATGTCCCACCTTGAGTCGCCATGGCCCGCCATAACTTGTCATGTCCCACCTTGCACCGTCATCGCCTGCCATAACTTGTCATGTCCCACCTTGCACCGCCTGCCATAACTTGTCATGTCCCACCGTGAGTCGCCATGGCCCACCACAAGTCGCCATGTCCCACCTTGAGTCGCCATGGCTTACCCTGAGTCGCCATGGCCCGCTATAACTTGTTAAGTCCCACCTTGAGTCTCCATGGTGGAGAAGTGTGGCTCAATGGTTAGAGTGGCAGACCTCGATGCAGAGCACTGGTCCGGGACCAGGGTTCGATTCCCGTCACGGCAGGGTCTCGGGCTATAAATTACGCGGACCGGATATTCTCGCCTCAGTGCCTATTCTAATCATGGGTCCCACGCTGCAACTCTGGGCAATAGCTTGCTTAATCTCCACAACGGCCCCATCAGCGCTGGGATGCCTGGCCTCACCATGGGGGTGCCCAGGAGTGGACACCTCACATGGAAAGCCAGGAAGGGTTCCACAGCGGTATGAGTAAAAGCGCCAGGATGCCCCCGTTGGGGGTGGCAGTGCGCTATACAAGTACAAACACATTTACATTTTACATGTCCCACCTTGAGTCGCCATGGCCTACCCTGAGTCACCATGTCCCACCTTGAGTAGCCATGGCCTACCCTGAGTCACCAAGTCCCACCTTGTGTCGCCATGGCCCACCCTAACTTGTCAAGTCCCACCTTGCAGGGCCATGGCCCACCATAACTTGTGATGATCCACCCTAGTCGCCAGGGCTCACCCTAATTTACTAAGGCCCACCCAGAGTCGTCATGGCATACTCCCCTCCCTGAGCCACCATGCACACCCCAGTTGACATGGCCGACCCTGAGTCGCAATGGCCCACCTTCAGTAGCCACTGATCCCCCGAGTCCGGTGCCAGGCCCTTGAGACCACAATATTTGTGAGCTGGGGTCTCCTTGTCGCTGAGTGTGCACATTGTAAGTGGAGTAGTGTGGCTCACTGGTTAGAGGCAGCAGACCCGGAAGCAGAGGACAGCCCGGGACCAGGGTTCAATTCCCGATGCGGCAGGGTCGTGGACCATGGCCAGCGGACTCGATAATTCTCGCCTCGGTGCCTACTCTAACCAGGGATCACACTCGGCAACTCTGGGCATTAGCTTGCCTCATCTCCACAACGGCCCCCCACAGACGCCGGGGATGCCTGGTTTCACCTTGGAGATACCCTGGAGGGACCATCTCACAGGGATAGCCAGGACGGGTTCCCCAGCGGTCTACAGCGCCACGACGCCTCAGGGCAGCAGTGCGCTTTACAAAAAACACATTACATTACATTAAATGAAGCTCAGTTCTTGGACAGGACATTTTACAGACACTCACTGCATGTCTTCCAGCCCAGTGCCTCACAGCGCCTGGGGCAGCCAGCCGGTACACCCCATCCCCCCCTCCCCGCAGCTCCACCACTGGCATGGAGGGTTCCCAGGGCTGCGCTGGTCGCACGCACAGTACATGGCACTGAACATTCAGACAGCAAAGGCTACGGAGCGCTGTGCCAGCTGGGTGGAAGGTGCCCTTGGGGATCAGTGGTAGTGCGCCGCCTCGTTCGGACGCGTACTCTGCCCCTGTTCCCACAGTGCGTCTGCCAAGGCTTGTTTTTTTTCCAACGCTTAAATGAAAAGCACAAACGGGCCTCGAGACACGGCCCCGCCCACAGCACCTACGAGTCACTCAGGGACGAGAAGAGCCGGTGCATCAAGAAACCGGGACCAAGGCCACGAGCAAGGGGGCGCTGCGGGGCGCGCTGGGGCTGATTTCACGCAGGGAGATGTTCTAAGTGTATTCAAGCAAACAGATGACTTGACCGGGAGGGGTGCGAGCCTAGAATGCTGCAATGTTTCATGGGATAACTAATCCGGGGGTCTTAAACCGCCGTGCACATGCAACATCTGCCAGCGGTTTGTGATAAGACTGCTGCCGTTAGAGGAGTGACCTGGCAGGCCCGGCCTTGGCGGCTGCAGATGAAGGGCCGTTCCACCAGAGGGCGCTGTCTCCTAGGAGATCCCACCCTGGAAGGATGAGACGGCTTCGCTTGGTGCCCGGGAGGGCGCTGACCCCCAGAACAATACACTACAGTTAAATTTACGTTGAAAGTTCCCCCGCCGGATGGGGGGGGGGCGAACAGCAGGTGTTCAAGGAGACGGATCTCAGGCACCTGGTGACGCAGCAAGACTCTGCTGAGAAATCCTAGACCACATAGAGATGTATGACGCTACGGTGTGTGGGTCTTAATATGACCTTTCCTTTACCAGAATCCGACGAAGAGCTTTAACAGCGGGTCTGAAGTGGCCCTACTGTCTCATCCCAGATGCGAGTGGATTACCAGTGCTTTAAATGGGCCGGTACTGTCCGGTTTTCAGCACTTCTCAAGATAAATGCAATACTTTTAATTGTAGAGTGCCGGCACTTCTCGGAAACAAGCAGGTACTCTGGTACAGAGTATCTGCACTTTTATTTTTCCATTTCAAGCACTGGAGTGGAGCGGCAGTGTTTAGACACTTTACACTCTGGCTAACGTCTTATTCGGGAGACCGGGTCGCCAATGCTATATTTTTGGAAGGGTAGATGGGTGATATGGCTCAAAGCCGTGGTCAACAGTGGAAGGCAATTCTTAGACAGGGATCACTTATTATTGGGTGAAGGACTTGGAAGATGGTGGGGGGAGGGGGGGGGGGGGTGGCGGCTTCCCTTGAGTCCGGCCAGGTGAGATGGGTTCAGAAGGCCCAACGACGAGCTGAGGTTTTGCGCTGCTCAGCAGAGTGAATGTTTATCCTCCCAGGAGGGCCTGCTTCAGGCGCGGCATCTTCAAGTTTGACGCGGACCTGGGTGTCGACCCAGCAGATCTGAAATCCAACATTTTGCTGCGCTAGAAAGCCCAGAGGAGGCCAGACAGATGTTGAACAGGCTTGGCGTGAATGTGGCGATAAGGGGAAAAACGCCCTCAGTGGGAATTGCCGCGTAGAAACGACCAAGAACAGACAAGGCTGACGCGAAAAAAGATCTGCGGAGGCAGTGCCGTGTCGAAATGGGAAAAAGTAAGCCTGCATAGAAAAATGTCCTTTAGCAGAAAAGGCTATAACAATCATATTTTCGTGTGCTTTGGTACACCACTTAAATTCTGAGTGTTTTGGGCTTTAAAGCAGTAAATGTTTGGGTTGGTGGGTGGGTGGGTTGAAGGAGTCTTACCTCGAGGCAAAACCTTTTTGGAGTGGTATTGAAGACTAAAGTTTAAAAACGATATCTATTTTTACATTCCTAAAAGTGAAGGCACCTCGGATCCCCTTTCCTCCTGTGAAGATATTTTCTGCAGGGCCATTCCGAAATAATTTATAATAAAATAAGTAATTCCTCGCATATGTATTGCCTGTACTTGGATGTATTGTCTGGGCAGTCAAGAGCTGGCTTCCACTAATACCCTCTCTGCAGTTTATAGCTCTTAAAGTTAAATTTTCTAAAACGAGAACACACACTTTCGGATATTCCTCATTCCTTTTTTGAACATAAATATCATATTAGAAATAATCTACTCCCTCATCCTAGGTGTAGGCCTAGGCCCATAGTTTTATCTCAGTTGGGCCCTGTATCGTGACCATTAAGGTAACACATTTCCTTCTATTATTTTACATGCAACCACCCCAGAGCCCATTCATTTCGTGGCACCTCAGCCGCAAGCGGCAACTGGTGCTCTCCCCCTGAGGATGGGCTTCACAGCACTAGATTCGTACCCTCTAGGAACCAGGCGGACAGGTCATACTCTCTCCAGACGCAGGCTGTCCCCCGACAGCAATATAGACCCCCCTCCTCTTCCTCTGCATGCCTTCCGCTCCCTTGGTATGGCAGCAGTCGCAGGTGGCAGCAGGAAAGAGCCAAGAACTCTGGCAGATGGGGCCAGGGGAGGGCATGGGAACGGAGAAAGGGGTTCCAGATGTTTGCGCTTTCTAGCATGGCGCGCATCCAGATGTGAGTACGAACAAGGTCACTAGCTGGCCTAGCTGTTACGGTCTGTAAAACTGGGCCTCTTGGGAAGTAGTGGCAGCCTGTACTGTCGCCTACCGAGTGGCCTCGCATGAAACGTTCAGGGTCCGAATACTGCCCTTGGCAAGGGGTAGAGTGTGGCTGTGAGTGCATGGACCACAGTCTTGGACTAGGAGTGTATGTATGACTGTACAGATGCACGCCACAAGGCTTTATAGGGCACACTGCATGGCACAAGGCTTCCTACACAGCAAAGCGCTGAGCTTATGACCCGAAGGTGCAGCAGTCATATCTGCCAGGGAGAGACAGGCGTCCCTACTCTGCCCGCCACTCTCATCTCTCCCTGGGGTGCGGGCCACCAACATGTCTGGCAAAGTCAAGAACCCTTCTCCCCATATTAAAAATGGAATGGTGCATACATTTGAAAAGTATGCACAAAGGTGATATCTGTATAGTGCAAACCCAGTTGGAAGATGTGATTTGATTATTATTATTTTTTATTACAGTTACTTAAAACCATTTGCAATGCAACTAAACAAATTAAAAACAAAACCTAAAAGAGATTCATTTACGATTATAACCAATTTCATTCCGTAGAAAGTACAAATGAAACACGGAAGACTTTAAAAATTGATAAGTTAATTATGTGTGAAGCCTAATGTCGGAGGTGTGTCTTAGTCCGTCCCATGCGAGTCTGTGTTCTTGCAGTTGGCGCGCTCTTATGCTTTCACAAGTCTGGGACGCACTTCCTCCATAGATCTCCCAAGTCTAGCCAGGTCGGTCACTAGAGTGCAGGAAAATAGAGCCACAACAGCTTCTGTTACTGTCCGAACTCCTTTGCGTAGCCATATTGGCTTTAGTAACTTCCGACGGAGTGGTAACAGACCCGGGCAGCAGCACATTAGATGTAGTAATGACTCTGTTTTGAAGTTGCAGATTCTGCAGCTGATTTTAGGATCAAGTGCTTTCCAGCCCCGGATTTAATTCTCTTATCGGGAGAGGCACTAGTCTGGCCCACTGAATGTTTTTTAGGGCCTTTCTCCCCAAGGCTTGATGAAGGTAAGGCTGGGATTTGCACCCCATGTATGTAGCGATCAGTCACCACTTTCACTCTCAAAGTGCGCTAGATGACTTTCTCTTGACAGTTGGTAGCATTGTTTGTTAATTGCCCTCTTGATAGCCGGGTAGGTTATGGCTTCTTGTCCCCAATTCTGAGTTGCCAAATCTAAGGCTTCCGCTGCTTCCTGCACGTAGACCTGCCATGGATCAGGAGGTCCTCCATAGATGGGTTTTAACATGCTCTTCAGGCTCCCTTACGGAGCTTTGAGTACCTGATAATAATATTTTGCGTGCGTCCCCAAGCATTCTTTACTCTGTTGCACCAGTCCAAATTCCAGTCGGATCCCGCTATTGCGGGTGTATTTGGGTAGTTTAAATATGCGTTTGTACGCCCGGCATTGTGCTTTTTCCATCATTGTGATCATTTTACCCAGGAATGCTTGCGGTGCGTGCCCCGCGTTTGCCCTTATTTTCGATTGTAACACCTTTCTGATTGGGATGGTGGTTGGGCTCTGCATTTTCTCATGTAGTTTACACAAAGCATAGATTGTAGATTCTACTTTAGATTTCATTTTGTGCAGGTGCAAAGTTGCTTTGCCCGAGTCACTCAGCCAACACCAGAGATAGTTATAAGACTTTGAAACAGTTATTGTTTCTTTGCCCATGTGCCATTTGAGGAGTGTTTTTTTTTTTACAACTCCCGAAGATCAATACTTTGGTCTTTTCTGGATTTATTGTTAATTCATTGATCTGATTGTAGGCATTTAGAGCATCCAGCCCCCTTTGTAGTCCTATTTTTGTGTGGTCCATCACTACTAAGTCGTCCGCGTATTGTAAAATTTGGATTTTATTGATTCCAATTTTTGGGACTGCGAGGTTGGCATTGTGGAGCCTCTTGCCCAGATCCGCTGTGTATAGATTGATCAAGTGTTGGGGCAAGTACACAACCCTGTTTTAGGCCTAGATTTGTAAGGCACTTTTTTGTTGTGGTGTTGTTTGCTAATTTAACTTTGATCCAAGTATTGCTGTATAACGAGATGATAGCGTTGAGGAGGCCGGATGGAATTTGCCAATTATGCAATTTGGACCAAAGCTTGCAGCGTGGCACCCCGTCGAAAGCTGCTGAATAATCTATGAAGCAGGCAAAGACTGGTTTCTTATTTTTGACATTGGCTTGCTGCCTTAAGTAAGATATGGCCATGATGTTATCGATTGTCGAACAGACTTTTCGGAAACCTGTTTGATAAGGTGGGAGAATTTCATTGTCTTCAACCCATCTATTTAGTTCTGTCAACAGGGTGTTTCCGTAGGCTTTCCCTTCGATGTCTAGAAGGGCGATTAATCTGTAGTTTTTAGGTTCTGTATATCGCCCTTCTTGTATATGGGTTGTAAGATTGACCCGCGCCACGAGTCTGGCACCTTAGCCTGTAGTCGGCATTCGGTAGGATATTGGGTAGGACACTCCCCCAGTATGTTGGATCTTCCCTAAACATTGCACCGGGTAGGCCATTGGGACCTGCTGTCCCATCTTTCCTTATCTTTTTAACTATTCCTTTAACAGCTGTTGCATCGTGGTCACTGTTCACAAGTACATTAGTAGGTTCCACTACGTTGTATATACTTGCTGTGTGGCCGTCAAGGTCCTTCCAATTTCAATGCAACCTTCCGTTTCCACGTAAATTGCTGACACGTCTCAACCATGCTGCAGCGTGTATCGAATTACGCCGATCTACTTTATCATTATCCAACTGGGCTATATATTGCCAGAGTTGTCGATGTTTATGGGGTTTTGTTAGCTCGTGGATCTTGATCCATTCTTCATCAAGCTTGTTTTGCTTGAGCACCCAAAGCAGTTGTTTCCGCTCTTTGTGCAGTTCGTTGCGCTTGTCCAGTGTTCTTTTTGAACCTGCGATCTTATGTGCTCTTTTTGCCTTGTTTAGGTTGCGAGTAATATCACTCAGTTTTGTGTTGTTATGCGCGGTTTGTACAGTAGTTTTCTCTTCTGGTTTGGGCTCACCTTTCTTCAAAGCTGTTTTCAGGGCAGTGGTCCACTCTGACCAATTTTCCATGTTGGGCTCAACCCCAGAGTGATTGCCTGTGCGTTCTTGTCTTTCTTTCCAGTCTTTAAATGCCGTCACCTGATGCTTGTTCCATTTTATTCTTCTCACCAGGGCATGTTCCTCAATGCCTTGGGCTACCGCAATTATTTTTTCCCGTTCTTTAATTGTGATGTTCAGGTCAACCTGTAGTAATCCATGATCGCTAGTGTCATCTGCTTTAATTACAAAATTTCTAACCTTGAATGCGAGTTGGTTGCATAAGAAAATATAATCGATTGTGGAACAATTCCTAAATGTAGTTATCCTTTGGTTGTTTGTGTCTGAGCTTTTTGATAGGTTCTCGACTGAATTGAGGTCGTAATTTAATAAGAAATTGTTAAAAGTTCTTTCAGCGCTAGTTAGGTGCTTCCTTTCACACTGCTTTGTTCCCAAATGGTGCAAGTTGAAGTCCCCCACAAGCATTTTCGCCGGCGACCCGTGTGTATAAAGAATTTCCTGTATTGTTGTGATCATAGATTTTGTGGCCTCTAATTTCGATTGGCCTAATGCGTTTAAGTATACATTTATTAAAAGCAGTGAGGCGCAGTCTTCGTTGGCCCTTTTTCCTTGAATTGAAAGTGCCTGCAGCACGTTTGAGTCCGTGTTTATAATCCTTACTGTTAGTTCTTTTGCTTGTTTGACAAAAGTCGAGATCCCACCTGATGGTCTTCCGTGGCGGTTGTGTTTAGTGGCTAATTTGTGGAAGCCAGCATATCCTTCCAGGTGTACCGGCTCTGTAGCCCAGGTTTCTTGAAGGCATATAATATCTCCCTCTAGCAGTTTGTTTGTTGCTGTGACTTGTTTCAGGGCTTTTCGTAAACCTGCCACATTCCAGGAGACAAGTTTAAGGCTGTGTGGTGTCTTTTGAAATGGCCCTGATGTACCGGTGTTTACCGCTATTGACAATTTTGTCTCGGGCTGCGTTCGTGGGTCCCCCGAGAAATCAACTATGAGTTCTTTTACGTCAGGTATGATGAGTGCTGCTCTGAGTGTCACTGTTGTTCCCCTTATTATTCTCCCTTAATCGTGTTTTCTAGGGTGCCTCCTCTTTTATTATTCTGTTTCTGTCCTCCTCTGTTCTAACAGATATAATAAGGTTTTCAAAATTCCGATCTAGTTGTATAGTCAAGGTACCTTTCAAAATACTGTGGGACTGTTCCTTTACTTTCTTTGTGTGGTTGGCAGTATTTGACGGTCCAAGTAAGATTAGCGGGTATTTTTCTTACTCGGGTATCATGAACTTAATCCCCCAATTTTTGAAGATTTCTTTTTCCAAGAACACAGCTTCTGGAATATGATGGTTTATCCAGGTCACTACGGTATTTTCCTGGGTAGGATCTTCGTCCTTTGGTTCGAAGTGAACACTCACCATATCTACACTTGTTATACTGGACAGTGATAGTATATGTTGGAGAAGCCTTAGCAAGTTGCCCCTATTTAAGATGTCATGCTTGCCCTTTGATTTGTAGAGAGGTTGGAAGATGCTTAATTTTGCGTCTCTTTGTGTCGGCAAGATGGCATTTGTTGCCAGTTGCATTATGGTGGTGTTTGGTTCTCTCCTGAGACCTTAGGTGTAACAACCGGAGGTTGCTTCTTTCCTTCCCCCATTTTGTCTTTGGGGTTCTCCTTTGATATTTTGTCCAAACAGATTTCTTTTGTATCTGGTGTGTCCCTATTTGCTACCTCCACTTGTTCAAGTTTCTCCTGTATTTCTCGGGTAGCTACTTCAGTTGTAATTTTTCACCACTGCAGGACCATCTCTGGACTGTATGTTTACTTTAGGCGGTTTGCTAAAGATTGGATATAGTTTTTTATTAATTTGCAGGTCCTGTTTTTGAACTGGTGTTATTACTGGTTCGTTTGAGATGTATGTTGACTGCCTCCAACTTCTTTCAATTTGTGTAGTCTTTTCGCACTTCTTTTGTTTTCTTAATTTTTTCTTCATGCGTCTTGTCAGGTTCATCTGTGTTGGCTATCAGTTGATTGTTAAGTACTGAGTCTGTATGTACGCTGCTCTTTCTTGGTTCCTCTTTTATAGCGTTGTGCTGAGGCCCTACAAGCGTGTTATTGTGGTTGTCGTTGGTTACTCTAATTTTTAAATCCTCAATGAGAGTGGTCAAAACTTCCGGGATCGATGCTAATTTGTCAGTTGTTGGGCAACAGGCACACTCCATATTTAGTGTGGTTGCGTAGGCCTGTGCTCGCATGACTAGGGAGTTAAGGTTAGCCAATTTTTTATCAATCCCTGTGATTGCATTTGCCATGATATTTAGCAGATCTACTTGAACGTCCATCTTGTTTGATTTGTAGTTCAATGCCTCCAAAGTAAGTTGTGATGTTTTAAAGAAAATATCCCATATGGTTCCTGAGTCAATTGATGGCGCTGTATTGGTTGTTAATACTGAATCATTTGTCTCGGGGTTTTGACACAGCTTTGTGCCTTTGAGCAACTGATATGGTGGTGGTGGTATTAAAATGTGTGTGTGTTTTTTTCTGGTGCCTGTATGTTTTGAACTGCCTCCAAATGGTGTGCTTGCTTTGATGTTTGATTAATGATTTTTACCAGTACCTCAATTGGTTGTTGAGCCTCAATACTTCTTGAGTGTTCTTGAGTTTTTTGCCAAGGTATACTGTCGGACTCCTCTTGTTGGAATTCATTGGCTTGCGGAGATTGTTCTCTAGATGTAATAAGCTCCAAGTCTGTTATGGACCCCCATGAAGTATTTTGTTGTTCCATTGGTTCTAGTTTTAGCAGACCCTCGATTAAGCCTATGGACGTTCTTGTTTCATTTGAGTCATTTGAGGCCTTTGGCTCAAGCGTATCCTTGGTTTGTGTGTCTCTTGTTGTTCTCTTCTTTATTGGAGTGATTGGTGCTGGTAGATGGGTTTTTCCCTCTTGATTCGTGAGCATTGTTCCTACTGGATCTTTTAAGAAGCCAATCTTGCTTGGTGCATTGTTTGTTCTTGCAAAGATTGGAAAAACTTGCAAAATTAAAGTTTGACCCTCCCCCTCAGTTTTTGCTTTGTTATTTTTGGCCGTCGTTCCTTGTGTTTTCCTTTTCCTTTTTATTGGAGGGAAAGGCGCTCTGTCTCTTCCCGACCTCATGGTTCACCCTTCTGTTTTTGTTCTTTTTTCCTTTAACTCGTCCTTCAGTCTTCCTTATTAGTTATTTATTTATTGTTATTATTTTTTTTTGGGTTACTTTGGATGTTTAAATGTTTCAATGTTTGATTGAATATTTGGTTGTTTAGTTTGGCACCCTATCTCAGTGCCCAGGCCGGGCCGTGAGTGGAATTGCAGAGTGTCCAGAATGGAGACCAGGCTCCTAAAGCGCCTAGGGCGAAAACCTGACAGCAAAAATAACAGCTCTGGTGCAAAAGTACCCCCCCCAGGTGTCACACTGGGCTGGTCACCCCCTCTAGCCTCCCAAACTCCCTCAACCTGCTCTTCGCTCACTCAACTACTCACTTGCTTGCCCGCTGTGTCCCGTTTCCAGTGCCAAGTCCTGGGTAGCTGGCTCTTACAGCTCTCTCCACCTCCCCTTGGCCTGGCCACTCTCCCGCACCCTCGCTCCACTCCGCTCCTGAGCAGTTAGCAGGCTGAGAGAGGTGCAAGGATCAGCGCACACCAAGTGCTGACCGTGAACAGACCTCTAGTTGAGGCAGCACTGCTCTTCCGCCACCACGAGCCGTCCGCCTCTCCACTGTTCAGCTGAGTCAGCGCCCACAATGCACTGACCTCTAGTTGAGGCAGCGCCGCCCACAAGCCGCCACGGGCCGTCCGCTACACCGCTCAGCTGTCCAGTCACTCCGATACACCGCAATGGGCAGTGCTGGAATGGTGGCTAACAGTAGCTAAGCTGTCAGCATGGCGGTGGCGGCGATAATGACGGCAGCGACCGTGGCGAAAGGCTGCAGCTGAAAACCGACAAAAGCCGGAGCTGAAGGACGATAGAGCCGCAGCGGCCACAACGGCGTGCGGCGCCAACAACAGTGATGGCCACGGGCGATAACTCCTCCTCTTCCTCTAAGGCTCAGGAGAAGATGTCCAGGTTAAAAGGTAGTCAACCAGTGCCTGGAGATGCCCAGGTTTATAGGTACAGTCCGCAGGCGCCTAGAGGTGCCTAGGTTTAAAGGTACAGTCAACGAGTGTCTGGAGGTGTCCAGGTTCAAAGGTATGGTCCAAGAGTGCCTGGAGATGTCCAGGTTCAAAGGTGCAGTCCACGAGTGCCTTGGAGTGTCAGGTTCAGAGATACAGTCAACGAGTGTCTGGAGATGTCCAGGTTCAAAGGTACAGTCAACGAGTGTCTAGAGATGTCGAGGTTCAAAGGTACAGTCAACGAGTGTCTGGAGATGCCCAGGTTCAGAGGTGCAGTCAACGAGCGCCTGGAGGTATTCAGGTTCAAAGGTACAGTCCACGAGCGCCTGGAGATGTCCAAGTTCAAAAGGTACAGTCCATAAGTGTCTGGAGACGCCCAGGTTCAAAGGTACAGTCCACGAGTGCCTGGAGGTGTCCAGGTTCAAAGGTACAGTCAACGAGTGTCTGGAGATGTCCAGGTTCAAAGGTACAGTCAACGAGTGTCTGAAGATGTCCAGGTTCAGAGGTACAGTCAACGAGCGCCTGGAGGTATTCAGGTTCAAAGGTACAGTCCACGAGCGCCTGGAGATGTCCAAGTTCAAACAGTACAGTCCATGAGTGTCTGGAGACGCCCAGGTTCAAAGGCACAGTCAAGGAGTGTCTGGAGGTGTCCAGGTTCAAAGGTATAGTCCAAGAGTGCCTGGAGATGTTCAGGTTCAAAGGTGCAGTCCACGAGTGCTGGAGTGTTCAGAGATACAGTCAACGAGTGCCTGGAGGTGTCCAGGTTCAAAGGTACAGTCCACAAGTGCTTGGAGGTGTCCAGGTTCAAAGGTACAGTTCACGAGTGCATGGAGGTGCCCAGTTTTAAAGTTACAGTCCACGAGTGCCTGGAGATGCCCAAGTTCGAAGGTACAGTCCATGAGTGCCTGGAAGTGTCCTGGTTTAAAGGTACAGTCCATGAGTGCTTGCAAATGTCCAGGTTCAAAGGTACAGTCCACGAGTGCCTGGAGATGCCCAAGTTCAAAGGTACAGTCCACGAATGCCTGGAAGTGTCCAGGTTCAAAGGTACAGTCCACGAGTGACTGGAGGTGCCCAGGTTTAAAGGTACAGACCACAAGTGCCTGGAGATGTCTAGGTTCAAGAGTACAGTCTACACGCGTCTGGGAGTTTCAGTTTCAAAGGTACAGTCAACGAGCACCTAGTGGTGTCCAGGTTCAAAGATGCAGTCAAAAAGCGCATGGGGATCTCTAGGTTCAAAGGTACAGTTGAGTGTCTGAAGGTGTCCAGGTTCAAAGGTACAGTCCAGTAGTGCCTGCAGGTGTACAGGTTCAAAGATACAGTCCATGAGTGTCTGGAGGTGTCCAGGTTCAAAGATACAGTCCACGAGTGCCTGTGGATTATCAAGGTTCAAAGGTGCAGTCCACGAGTGCCTTGGAGTGTCAGGTTCAGAGATACAGTCAACGAGTGCCTGGAGGGGTAGCTGGGCACCGAATGTGGTGTGTTTGATGTACTGCCTTTAAAGAGGTGCATCTTCAGCTCTTACCTACTTGGGGGATGGATGCCTAACAGATAGAGGAATGTTGTTCCAGATTCTGTGTGCATAAAGAGAGACGCCCTGTTGCTTTACTTTCTTAGCCTTTGTTTTGCCCTTCTTCATCTCCAGTCAGATGGAGTTCTGGCTGCTGGCGTGCTGAGAGCCACTAGAGGTGGTAGACATGTCATCCAGGGAGGCAGGGGTGCAGGCTGGGAAGGATTCATACAGAAGTACTTCGTTTTGAAGATGATGTGCTGCAGCAAAGGAAGTCATCAGAATGAGGGTGATAAGATCCTATTTCTTCAGCACCTGTGATGAATACATACTAGCCGGCCCTCTGCAAACTCTCATGGTCTGAAACTCTGAAAGTCTGGCATCACGGTGTAAAACATACAGTGAGTCTTGGTTCCAGCCATGGCCACCACAAGGCAGCAGCTTTCTCCGCCAGGAAGGCCAGCCACGACTGGGGCTCTTGATTACACCCACAGGGCAGCAGCTCTCTCCGCCAGGAAGGCCAGCCACGACTGGGGCTCATGATTACACCCACAAGGCATGTATAAATCAAAGGAGGGAGAAAGAAGGGGTATGACCCACTCAGCTTCTTTGTCTTCAACGTTTAAATATCAATGGAGAGTGGATCACAGGTCCTGAAAGAACCAGGGTTAATAGCTACAGTACAAAGTACTGTTAAGAAACCCTCAATCACGTGTTGGTTCACAGGTGGAATTCTAGCGGTATGTTCGATTATCCGCTACTTTACAACGTGACAGCATCATCATCGGGTTAATGAATGCTTCCTCCACCCGGAGGTAATTCCTTTGGTTTTTTCAGTTGTGATCAGAGAACCGTGTTAGGTGTTTGGTGAAGTGCTATACAGTGAGTGAAAAATAGGGAAATTAAAAGACTCGAAAGAGCCAGTTTATAATTTTAATAAGACTGGATTCGAGTACGTTTAAAAATTACTTATCGTGCACAGAGCAGACTATTTAGGGTCTAGTGCACTAAAAATATGTGTCCAGAAAATAGGTCGACATGTTTCAGCCTTTTTTCATGCCCCGAGGGGTCATATAGGCTTTCATCAGGACCCTAGTGTATGTGTAGGGGACTCTCTAATTGCAAGGAATCTCCCTCGTGAAATAGGTGAGTACCGTTGTTTCACCAAATTGTCTGTGTTCAATTTGAACCTATATCTATAAATAAAGTATGGGGTGAAAAAAGAGGAAGGAAATGTTAGGATTACAGTCCATATGTATGCTGTCAGGATGTTCAAAATTCGAGACATCAACTGTCGTAGCAAATTATAAACATGGCAATACTTTTTACATGTAACATAGCCGATTTGGCCATTCATACTCATTCAAATGCAGTAACGGCAAAATCAGCCCTCCCTTCTAACATGAAAAGGTTACAAGACAAGTTGGAAGACAAAAAACACAGCAACCCCAAAAAATTATTATGAAATTGCGAGCAGGTAACGTATCCCTAGTTCGACACTAGGTTCTTGGTAATGAGAATAACGTTCAAATTTCGCGCCCATCAATAGGTCTCAATCGTAACAGGTAAAGTGTCCCTAGTTTGACATTAGATTCTTGGTAATGAAAGAGAAATAAAAATAATAACATGAGTGACATCTTATGGCGTTCAGATTTCGCGCCCCCAGATAAGTTCTCATATGTTATACTACAGTCTGTCTCCTATTGGGATTAATATAAGTACAGAGGGAGTAAAGCAGGGCAGTGCACGCGATCAATTGGTCAGTTGACTTACATACCCTGTCTCTCAAGGATAGTCGAGGAGAGAGTTGTTAGTATGGGAGTAAATCGCTATACTGGTAACTCTATCTCTTGTAATAAATGAAAGGGCCAGTGGGCGGGTACTGAAAGAGAAAAACGAGTTGCATTTGAGATGGATATACCAATTAATTCCCATGCCCAGTCTCTCTATGAAAAACAAAGGAGGGTGGTGTAGATATGAGAGTAAACGATATCTAAATGTTAGTCAATGTAAATGAGGGAAACTGACCCTGAAGCCAACCTTGATAATTTTTTCAAAAGCGTACATAGAAACAAATAGAAAAAAAGAGACATTTAGAGCGTTTTGCATTAGATGTAGGAAAGAATACCTTAATTGTTCGTTCGGAGGGTTACATCAAATGGGATAGGCTGTGCCCGCTCTTTAAAGGGAAAAGAAAGGAATTAAGAATTCAAATACTTTACGTCTTTTCATCGGCGTCCTCGTGCACTCGGAACAGTACCTTTTCGGCGGCAATACGTGACTTGTTCTGTCACTGCTTTTCTCCACCCGGTGTGTTGCACATCGTAACCGGGTCAAAAAATAAAGGGAACGTTCATAGACAACAAAAGGGGACTGGCGTCACTCCTCTATCCCGTAGTTGGTTGTATCTACGTAATTAGAACTCCAAATTATATTTTTTCGTAAGTGTTTGTAATTTATGATTATCCACTGTAGGGTATAGTTTCGCTAATATTAATACAATAAATGTAAGCACTACATGAGTACTCCATATATCTACAGGGATGTGTATTCACAGAGCTGTACTCCATAGGGTAATACTTTGCTTGCACCAATCAGATTATTGTTGTGGTTGAGATGAAAAAATGAAAAAAATGAAAAAAATGGGCAAAAGGTGGGCGGAGATCCCATTCTTTTCCACAGCGATTGAGCCTCGGATGGTTGGGTTGGAAAAAGGATTCCCGCAATTTCGTACACCTGGTACGCTCCTAAAAAACATGTAGTGTCGTTGTATTTTGACATAAGAGGTATCAATTGTCATCATTTGATACTTTCATCATTGGAGTAACGAAGTAAAGTAACCACATGCAGAGTGTGGTACTGCATGCTTAGTGATGACTACTTCAGTTGTGATATGGTTTCAGATCTCGCCATGAGAATATTGTTCTTACAAGTTCTCCATGTGAATATTGTTCTTACAAGTTCTCCATGTGATATTTACTGTCAAATACTTATCTCTTGATGCTCAGCCACGGGATATTATCATTTAATCCGTGAGTATGTGTGCGCAAGCGGTAAACCCACCTCTGCTCTTTTTCGAACAAGATGCTTTCTGCATTGACATTTTTCATGGTTAGTGTCTCTAGAACCACCCATTGCAGATGATCAACTGTGTGACCTTTCTCAAGATAGTGGCTACTCATCTTAGTTGTACTTTTCTTACACTTAACATTACTCTTGTGTTCGCAGAGTCGGATCTTGACTTTGCGGCAGGTCATACCTATGTAACGTAGTCTGCAAGGGCAGGTGATCATATATATCACATGGGTAGTGTTGCAGTTAGTGTGGCTCCTCATAGTCCATTTGAGGTCTGGCAGTAGTTGCAAGGTCTTGGTTGCTTCAGTGAGATAACAAACCGAACAGGAACCACAAGGGTAATGTCTGGTTACTGGTGTGTAGTTCCAGAGGCTAGAAGTAGTGGCCAGGCTCAGTTTTGGAAGTGGTCTGGTATGTACCAGCATATCTTTCAGATTTCTGATTCGTTTACTTGAGAATCTTGGTTTTGGCCATTTCAGAGAGCCTGACGTGAGGATTTTCCAATTCTTATTAATTATCTTTTTGACCTCATTAGATACCAAACTGTAAGTGCTCACGCAGGTGACAAGATCTTTTGTGGGTTCTTTCACTGTTGTTTCCATGAGGGTTTCCCTTTGTTGGTTTCTGGCCCTCTTTTGACTTTTCTTGATGGTATGTTGAGGGTAGTCTCTATTTTGCAATTTGTTACAGAGATCTTTAGCTTGTTCCTTATAATCTTGGATGTTACTGCAGTTTCGTCGTAGACGGAGGAACTGCCCATATGGTAAGTTCTCCCTCATTGGGCGTGGATGAAAACTCTTGAATGACAACAGACTGTTCTTGGCAGTAGGTTTAAAGAAGGTTTTTGTCTGGATAGTATTGTTATCGATGAATAACGTGACATCTAGGAAGTCCAGAGTGTGGGTACTGGCTGAGTAGGTGAATTTCAAACATTCATCTCTGGTATTCAACCAATGATGGAAGTCGATGAGGGTTTCTTTATTCCCTTCCCAGATCAACAGAACGTCATCGATATAACGTTTCCAGAAAACTATCTGCTCACGAAAAGGGTTAGTCGGACTCAGTATGTTCTTGGTCTCGAAATCACTCAAGTATAGTCCGGCCATGCTCGGCGCAAATGTACTCCCCATGGAAGTACCGTGGCATTGCCTGTACATGATGTTATTGTATTCAAAATGATTTTCGGTGAGCGCCAGTCTACAACATTCAAGAATAAAATGTCTGGGCGTCTTATGGTCCCATTGTTGACTGAATAGTAGATCTTCCAAGGTGTCCAGTGTCTTTTTCTGTGGAAGGCTAGTATATAAGCTCTCTACATCTAAACCCACTAGGAGCATCTTATCTCCTGCAAATTGTTGGTCTTGCAGTAGGTTTAGGAGGTCTTTCGTATCCTTGAGATAGGTAGGTGTCTTTTGTACCAAGGGTTTCAGGTAATGGTCCGCAAACTGGGACAGAGGTTCCAAAACAGATCCTATCCCCGAGACGATTGGTCTTCCTGGGGGTGGTCTTCGTTCCTTATGAATCTTCGGAAGCGAGTAGAAATACGGCATCCTTGGTGTCCGGGCCTGAAGGAAATCTGCCTCGGTCTTCGAAATCCAATTGTTTGTTTCAGCTTCATCCACCATTAGTGTGATAGTTCTTTGTAAGCGTTCTGTTGGGTCAACCGTGATCACTTCGTAGAATTTCCTGTCTGATAAAAGGTCAGAACATTGTTGGTCATAGCTTTCTGTGCTGAGCAGTACAATCCCCCCGCCCTTGTCGGCGGGCTTAATCACTAGGTCTCCATTTTTTCGTAATGAATCCAATGCTTGTTGTTCGGCATTGGATATATTCATGAAGGGTCTTTTTTGTAGATCTTTGAGGCCTTCTATTTCTTTCATAATAGCCTGTTCAAAGGCTAGAATTTCGACCGGGACCTGGTGGTTGAGAGGACAAAAGATGGATTTCTGGCGTAGATTGGTGTCGCCGTCACTCAAGAAATCTTCTTGATCTTTGAAGAAAGCTTTTAGTTTTAACTTCCTACAGAACTCAGCAATCTCACATTGGAGTTTGAAGACATCCAAGGGTGGGGTAGGGACATAGCTTAGGCCTTTATTCAGAACGTCAACTTGTTCCTTTGTGAGAGACATATTGGTTAAGTTGAAGATGAGGTCGTTGCGTTGGTCCCTTGTTTTGTGTTGGTCATACTCCTGGTGTGTACTTGGCGTTGTTGATCGTCCCAGGTTACCCCTTTTCTTCTTGTTCTGGTGTTGGTCTGGCCTCTCCCTAAAAATGGGGGTCTATGTGTGAAATTTTGGCTCATATTCGGTGGTGGTGGTATGCCCATTGATGGTGGTCCAGGGAAGAAAGGGCTAGCCCAACCTTGAAAGGCAGGATTGAAGGTCTGAAAAGGAGCTGGATGTGAACGCCAAAATAGGGATTGAACCAATTGTTAGGTCTTCTTCTATTCTGGCGTCTGTATTGTCCTCTATTTCTCCTAGGTGTGAAGGTCTCTTCACCACTCCAGTCTGAACCATTAGAGGAGGAACCTGCGCTGGAGTAGCTCGAATTGTGATCAAAATTGTCCTCCGGGACTTTATAGTCTTCTGTGCTGTATGGGTGCATTCTTTCCATTGAATTTTTTTTTAAATCCTTACCAAGTTTTTGGATTTTGTTTTGTGTTATGTAGTCTCCGGTTTCACTCATCTCTTTATTAATTTCCTCTAGTCTTTTCTTATACACTGTGAGATGTACCATGTTTTTTAGCTTAGTTTCACTCGTCTGGATCTTGATCATGAGTTCTTCGGTGAGTCTGGTAGCTGTTTTAATGATAAGGACTAAATAGTCTCTTGTACATTTCCATGAAATGGAAGACCAATCCTTTCGGAAAACCAGATCGTGAAGAAAGATGCGTGGGGCGTTGTTCACCCAGAGACCTCTGGGTGCTGCATTAGCACGGAGGTACTCAGTCATTATGATTCCATGAATGGCTGTGCGTACCTGTTCCTTTTTCAACTCTGATAGTTCATCCCAATCAGAGGTCTGGGTTAAAGTTTGTGTTAGGTCTTTATCTTGTAAGAGCGAAGGGAGGGATAGGATTGCGTTGATCTCATCAGTTGAGTAACTCAGGCCTAAATTCTCGGCCATGACTTCTCCAAAGTACCTTACTAAGGGATAGTATTATACCCGGAGGAGTAGTGTGTATCAGTATAAACTGATGTTTAGGAGATACTCCCACAGCTGCACGCTGCTAAAGGTATGTATAAATCAAAGGAGGGAGAAAGAAGGGGTATGACCCACTCAGCTTCTTTGTCTTCAACGTTTAAATATCAATGGAGAGTGGATCACAGGTCCTGAAAGAACCAGGGTTAATAGCTACAGTACAAAGTACTGTTAAGAAACCCTCAATCACGTGTTGGTTCACAGGTGGAATTCTAGCGGTATGTTCGATTTTCCGCTACTTTACAACGTGACAGCATCATCATCGGGTTAATGAATGCTTCCTCCACCCGGAGGTAATTCCTCTGGTTTTTTCAGTTGTGATCAGAGAACCGTGTTAGGTGTTTGGTGAAGTGCTATACAGTGAGTGAAAAATAGGGAAATTAAAAGACTCGAAAGAGCCAGTTTATAATTTTAATAAGACTGGATTCGAGTACGTTTAAAAATTACTTATCGTGCACAGAGCAGACTATTTAGGGTCTAGTGCACTAAAAATATGTGTCCAGAAAATAGGTCGACATGTTTCAGCCTTTTGTCATGCCCCGAGGGGTCATATAGGCTTTCATCAGGACCCTAGTGTATGTGTAGGGGACTCTCTATTTGCAAGGAATCTCCCTCGTGAAATAGGTGAGTACCGTTGTTTCACCAAATTGTTTCACCCACAAGGCAGCAGCTCTCTCCGCCAGGAAGGCCAGCCCCGACTGGGGCTCTTGATTACACCCACAAGGCAGTAGCTCTCTCCGCCAGGCAGGCCAGCCGCGACTGGGGCTCTTGATTACACCCACAAGACAGCAGCTCTCTCCGCCAGGAAGGCCAGCTACGAATGGGGCTCTTGATTACACCCACAGGGCAGCAGCTCTCTCCGCCAGGAAGGCCAGCCACAACTGGAGCTCATGATTACACCCAAAAGGCAGCAGCTCTCTCCGCCGCGTAGGCCAGCCCCGACTGGGGCTCTTGATTACACACACAAGGCAGCAGCTCTCTCCGCCAGGAAGGCCAGCCACGACTGGGGCTCCTGATTACACCCACCAGGCACCAGCTCTCTCAACCAGGCAGGCCAGCCCCAACTGGGGCTCTTGATTACACCCACAAGGCAGCAGCTCTCTCCGCCAGGCAGGCCAGCCCCGACTGGGGCTCTTGATTACACCCACAAAGCAGCAGCTCTCTCCGCCAGGCAGGCCAGCCCCGACTGGGGCTCTTGATTACACCCACAAAGCAGCAGCTCTCTCCGCCAGGCAGGCCAGCCCCAACTGGGGCTCTTGATTACACCCACAAGGCAGCAGCTCTCTCCGCCAGGCAGGCCAGCCCCGACTGGGGCTCTTGATTACACCCACAAGGCAGCAGCTCTCTCCGCCAGGAAGGCCAGCCAAGACTGGGGCTCTTGATTACACCCACAAGGCAGCAGCTCTCTCCGCCTAGAAGGCCATCCACGACTGGGGTTCTTGATTACACCCACAAAGCAGAAGCTCTCTCCGCCGGGTATGCCAGCCCCGTCTGGGGCTCCTGAGTACACTCACAATGCTGCAGCCTCGTTTGCCGGACAGCCCATCCTGACTGGAGATCTTGAGTACACTCACAAGGCAGCAGCCCGTCCTGACTAGGGCTCTTGAGTACACCCACAAGGCAGCAGACACCCTGAGTGGGGCTCTCGAGTAGATCCACAAGGCAGCAGACACTCACCTGGGCAGGCTGGAGAGCTACAGGGCCTTTGGTGACCAACACCAGAGAAGGGTTGAAGTCTGAGCTTGGTCTAATGACACAGAGTTGGACAACCTCTTTGGTCCTGCGTGTGATGGTACTAACACCACCACAACCACGGCACTGTCAGCACAGTTACACAAATATTTGACAACCGAAGTATGAACATAATCCAGTGGGAGCTCGTATAGGAGCGAAACGAGGACATGATAGAGTTCGGTGCTCGGAAATCTGGGCATCCCACCTGGTAATCGTAACTGGACAGGTAAAACCCCTAGAGGAGGAGAAGGAGCTGCTTGAGGGCCGGACGGACAGAATCCAAGTGGCCCCCAAAAGCAGCACTCGAGGATAAGCAAACAATAAATAAGCACACATTTGATTTGCTGCTACCGAGTAATAAAGTTCTGGAATACTGTGCTGTACCATGAAACATTTCTTGACTTTTTCTGCATAGCTGCCTGCAAAACCTGGTGCTTTCGAACAATTTATTTGGAAAATTGGTCTATAAAATGAATAGTTTAAGCACATTTTCACACAACACAATCACGGGTTTAGAACCACCACCCACTCCAATACTGTGGAGAAGCTGAGGCTTGTGCATTGCTCTATTTGCAGACAACAAGGGTCTGGCATAGTTTCCAGGGATGCTTTTGGCTTTGTGTGCAATCCTGCCTGTGACCCCCTTCTTGCATCAACAGCCTCCCCCAGATAACTCTGCAAAGACCGATCTGACATCCCACAAACACCCATAACATAACTTTGTCGCTATGATCTGGTGGCGTAACATCTTCATGGCTCACTACTGCTGATTGGGACAATGCAAAGCTGGTTTAAAGCAGATAAGAACTAGGGGTGGGTGGAATTGGATTAGTCACGCTATGCAAAGCACCGCAAAACGGTAAAGAATCTCGGCGAGCACGCAGAAATTCTGCGAACACGCGGAACTGCTCGTTTGCGATGCTTTTTTCCTGTTCGCGAACGCTGTTTGCGTGCTGGGGGGGGTGGGGGACTTGGACAATATCTCGCGAACACGCATTTTGAGAACGCGAGCAAGCAAAAAATTCCGCAGTGCCGCGGAACGCAGAATTTTGGGCAATTCTGCGTTCTCCGCGGAACGCAAAATTACCAGAATTTCGCAAGCGGAACGGCGGCACTGCGCCCATTCATATTCACCATTCACGACTTCTGTCCTACGTACTGCGCATGTACATTTACACACTTGAGAACAACTAATATTCTAATTTACACTGACAACACCACTAGCACTTCACTCAAATTTTCTAAAATTACTAACAGAATTGCAATCCACTCTGTCCCAGAATATAAAGGAGCACTTGTAAGCCACCATTTTGCATCCAATGGGAGAGCTGCACTCCTAGTCACTCGCATCAGTTAGGAAGATTTTCACAGCCTCCATCTACTTCCGGGGAGAGAGCAGACAGGAATAGATGGCGCACAGGCCACGCTCTTGGCAGGCAGTTGCGCACGGCTCACTTACCCTGTGTTCACGACAAGTCCCAGGAACGTCTGTATCACCAGGGGCAGCTCATATTTAACGATGTATAAATAACTCGACATGGCTGCAAAAAAAAAATAAACAAAAATAAGTCTTCTAAAAATACTCTGTTCGAGAGAACTGAAGCCGCATGCTGTACAGTACACAGCTGTGTGTCCCCTACGGTTCGCTGCGGAACCCCACACGCAGGGAGTCCCTGTTGCATAGTCAGTCCTCTCTTCACCTCGGCAGCTTTATAGGCCTGCCAGTTCAGGGCTCTGAGGGGCAGCTAAAGGTAGCCATGATGACCACCAACTCCAGAGTATACCTTTAGATACTTTTACCATTGATTGGATCCCTGCGATTATCCAGAAATCATTCACCTAAGAACTCCCAGCAATGGTTGAGTCCACCGACGTGGTGTTTACCTACCATAGTGTGGGAAATCGCCTATGATGAAGCATGCCACAAGAAGTTGTGGGTGAGGCAATTTCTCCAAAATCTTTGGAAGACTCCGGTTCAGCACGCCCCTACTAAGTCTCAGTGACCGGGGCATTCTTTGTGTGCTTATGTTAAGATGTGGAGGACATGACCAGGTTTTTCTGCTCTGTCTCTTCATTTGTGTGTACAGTTATCTGGGAGTACCCCGGGCTGGCCTGTGCTGCCGCAGTCTTCGGTGGGCAGTCTCCCGGCTTACCTCCAATGTTGTGCATGGTGATGATCAGCGCAGCGGCGATTTTGCCTCCAGGGCCAAAGGCTCTCTGCCCCAGCTGTTCATAGGCTCGGATTCCTGCAGTCAGGAGAAGAGCAGAAGAGAAGAGAAGGACATTGTAGAATAGAAGCACTCACACCCAGAGAGGGGCAGGAGCTCAGGGAAGGGGCAAAGCCTCAAGGGAGGTGAGTGTGACTCGTGCAGCATCCTTAGAGACACCGACTGATGGAGAGGCTGACAGAGAAGGGGCGGTCTAGGGAAGAGGGTAGCTCCTGAGAAAGAGACATCTTAGGAGCTAGGGGGACACAAGAGAGTGCTTGGGAACTCCAAGAGTGGGGAAGGAAAAGCCTGTGTGTATCAGAAAGGGAAATCAGGCTAAGCAGAGGACTGTGTGTATAAGAAAGGGAACTCAGGGTAAGCAAGGAAGGGCCGTGCATGTTAAGAAAGGGAACTCAGGCTGAGCAAGGAAGGGCCGTGCATGTTAAGAAAGGAAACTCGGGGTAAGCAAGGAAGGGCCGTGCATGTTAAGAAAGGGAACTCAGGGTAAGCAAGGAAGGGCCGTGCATGTTAAGAAAGGGAACTCAGGGTAAGCAAGGAAGGGCCGTGCATGTTAAGAAAGGGAAATCAGGCTGAGCAAGGAAGGGCCGTGCATGTTAAGAAAGGGAACTCAGGCTGAGCAAGGAAGGGCCGTGCATGTTAAGAAAGGGAACTCAGGCTGAGCAAGGAAGGGCCGTGCATGTTAAGAAAGGGAACTCAGGGTAAGCAAGGAAGGGCCGTGCATGTTAAGAAAGGGAACTCAGGCTGAGCAAGGAAGGGCCGTGCATGTTAAGAAAGGGAACTCAGGGTAAGCAAGGAAGGGCCGTGCATGTTAAGAAAGGGAACTCAGGGTAAGCAAGGAAGGGCCGTGCGTGTTAAGAAAGGGAACTCAGGCTGAGCAAGGAAGGGCCGTGCGTGTTAAGAAAGTGAACTCAGGGTAAGCAAGGAAGGGCCGTGCATGTTAAGAAAGGGAACTCAGGCTGAGCAAGGAAGGGCCGTGCATGTTAAGAAAGGGAACTCAGGGTAAGCAAGGAAGGGCCGTGCATGTTAAGAAAGGGAACTCAGGGTAAGCAAGGAAGGGCCGTGCATGTTAAGAAAGGGAACTCAGGCTAAGCAGAGAAGGACTGTGCGTATAAGAAAGGGAACTCAGGCTGAGCAAGGAAGGACCGTACATGTTAAGAAAGGGAACTAAGGCTAAGTAGAGAAGGACTGTGCGTATAAGGGAACTCGGGGTAATCAAGGAAGGGCCGTGCATGTTAAGGAAGGGAACTCAGGCTAAGTAGAGAAGGACTGTGCGTATAAGGGAACTTGGAGTAATCAAGGAAGGGCCGTGCATGTTAAGAAAGGGAACTCAGGCTAAGCAGAGAAGGACTGTGCATATAAGAAAGGGAACTCAGGATAAGCAAGGAAGGGCCGTGCATTTAAGACAGGGAAGTCACGGTAAGATGAGAGAAAACTTCTGTAGATCAGATAGGAGAGTCAGGCGCAGATATGAACCTCTTAGGGCAAAGTGAAAGTAAGTAGACCAATCGTTCAAACAAACCTCTATGATAGGGGTATGCTGAGCGGCAGAAGAACTTACACTAGGCAGCCTATGGGCAAGAGACGTTTCTGAACATTAGACTAAAGGCAGCCAAGAGGCAGGACAAGCTTCTAAGCATTACGCCGAAGCAGCCAAGAGACAGGACAAGCTTCTAAGCATTACACCGAAGCAGCCAAGAGGCAGGACAAGCTTCTAAGCAGTACACCGAGGCAGCCAAGAGGCAGGACAAGCGTCTAAGCATTACACCGAGGCAGCCAAGAGGCAGGACAAGCTTCTAAGCATTACACCGAAGCAGCCAAGAGGCAGGACAAGCTTCTAAGCAATACACCGAGGCAGCCAAGAGGCAGGACAAGCTTCTAAGCATTACACCGAGGCAGCCAAGAGGCAGGACAAGCTTCTAAGCATTACACCGAAGCAGCCAAGAGGCAGGACATGCTTCTAAGCATTACACCGAGGCAGCCAAGAGGCAGGACAAGCTTCTACGCATTACGCCAAAGCAGCCAAGAGACAGGACAAGCTTCTAAGCATTACACCGAAGCAGCCAAGAGGCAGGACAAGCTTCTAAGCATTACACCGGGGCAGCCTAGAGGCAGGAGAAAGTTCTAAACATTACACCAGGGCAGTCCAGAGGCTGGGGAAGCTTCTATGCATTACACCGGGGCAGTGTAGAGGCAGGAGAAAGTTCTAAGCATTACACCGGGGCAGCCTAGAGGCAGGAGAAAGTACTAAGCATTACACCGGGGCAGCCCAGAGGCAGGAGAAAGTTCTAAACATTACGCCAGGGCAGTGTAGAGGCAGGAGAAACTTCTAAGCATTACACCGGGGCAGCCCAGAGGTAGGAGAAAGTTTGAAGCATTACACCGGGCCAGCCCAGAGGCTGGGGAAGCTTCTATGCATTACACCGGGGCAGTGTAGAGGCAGGAAAGTTCTAAGCATTACACCAGGGCAGCCTAGAGGCACAAGAAGCTTCTAAGCATTACACCGGGGCAGCCTAGAGGCAGGAGAAACTTCTAAGCATTACACCGGGGCAGCCTAGAGGCAGGAGAAACTTCTAAGCATTACTCCGGGGCAGGAGAAAGTTCTAAGCATTACACCGGGGCACCCTAGAAGCACAAGAAGCTTTTTAGCATTACACCGGGGCAGCCCAGGGGCAGGGGAAGCTTCTAAGCACTACACCGCTGCAGCCTAGAGGCAGGATAGGCTTCTAAGCATTACACTGCTGCAGCCTAGAGGCAGGGGAAGCTTCTATGCATTACACCGGGGCAGCCCAGAGGCAGGGGAAGCTTCTATGCATTACACCGGGGCAGCCCAGAGGCAGGGGAAGCTTCTATGCATTACACCTGGGCAGCCCAGAGGCAGGGGAAGCTTCTATGCATTACACCTGGGCAGCCCAGAGGCAGGGGAAGCTTCTATGCATTACACCGGGGCAGCCTAGAGGCATGAGAAAGTTCTAAGCATTACACCGGGGCAGCCTATAGGCACAAGAAGCTTCTAAGCATGACACCGGGGCAGCCTAGAGGCAGGAGACACTTCTAAGCATTACACCGGGGCAGCCTAGAGGCAGGAGTAACTTCTAAGCATTACACCGGGGCAGCCTATAGGCACAAGAAGCTTCTAAGCATGACACCGGGGCAGCCTAGAGGCAGGAGACACTTCTAAGCATTACACCGGGGCAGCCTAGAGGCAGGAGTAACTTCTAAGCATTACACCGGGGCAGCCTAGAGGCAGGAGACACTTCTAAGCATTACACCGGGGCAGCCTAGAGGCAGGAGACACTTCTAAGCATTACACCGGGGCAGCCTAGAGGCAGGAGTAACTTCTAAGCATTACACTGGGGCAGCCTAGAGGCAGGAGACACTTCTAAGCATTACACCGGGCAGCCTAGAGGCAGGAGTAACTTCTAAACATTACACCAGGGCAGCCTAGAGGCAGGAGTAACTTCTAAGCATTACACCGGGGCAGCCTAGAGGCAGGAGACACTTCTAAGCATTACACCGGGGCAGCCTAGAGGCAGGAGACACTTCTAAACATTACACCGGGGCAGCCTAGAGGCAGGAGTAACTTCTAAGCATTACACCAGGGAAGCCTAGAGGCACGGGAAGCTTCTAAGCATTAAACCGGGGCAGCCTAGAGGCAGGGGAAGCTTCCAAATAAATATCAAACTGGTGCTGTTCAAGGGGAGCAGAAAATGCCTCTCAACATTACTATAGGGCAGCACAGGGCAGCCTCTGGACATTACACTAGGGCAGCACAGGGCAACCTCTGGACATTACACAAGGGCAGCACAGGGCAACCTCTGGACATAACAGGGTAGCCTGGGACACTCCCGGGTAGCCATGGGCTCTATAAGTGTCCTTTCATTCATTCATAACACAAGGGCAAATTCTGGACATTACACTACGGCAGCACAGGGCAGCCTCTGGACATTACACTGGGGCAGCATGGGGCAACCTCTGGACATTACACCGGAGAAGCACAGGGCAGCCTGTGGACATTACACTAGGGCAGCACAGGGCAACTTCTGGACATTATACAAGGGCAGCACAGGGCAACCTCTGGACATTACACTAGGGCAGCACAGGGCAACCTCTGGACATTACAGGCTGACCATTATTATAGGTCAACCTCTGGACATTACACTAGGGCAGCACAGGGCAACCTCTGGACATTATACAAGGGCAGCACAGGGCAACCTCTGGACATTACACTAGGGCAGCACAGGGCAACCTATGGACATCACACAGGGGCTGCACAGGGCAACCTCTGGACATTACACTAGGGCAGCACAGGGCAACCCTTGGACATTATACAAGGGCAGCACAGGGCAGCCTCTGGACATTACACTAGGGCAGCACAGGGCAACCTCTGGACATTACACAAGGGCAGCACAGGGCAACCTCTGGACATTACACTAGGGCAGCACATGGCAACCTCTGGACATTATACAAGGGCAGCACAGGGCAACCTCTGGACATTACACTGGGGCAGCATGGGGCAACCTCTGGACATTACACTGGGGCAGCAGGGGGCAACCTCTGGACATTACACTGGGGCAGCGCGGGGCAACATCTGGACATTACACATTGTGGCAGCGTGGAGCAACCTCTGGACATTACACTGGGGTAGCACGGGGCAACCTCTGGACATTACACTGGGGCAGCGCGGGGCAACCTCTGGACATTACACTGGGGCAGCGCGGGGCAACCTCTGGACATTACACTGGGGCAGCATGGAGCAACCTCTGGACATTACACTGGGGCAGCATGGGGCAACCTCTGGACATTACACTGAGGCAGCGCGGGCCAACCTCTGGACATTACACTAGGGCAGCTTCTGGACATTACACTGGAGTAGCATGGGGCAACCTCTGGAAATTACACTGGGGCAGCGCGGGCCAACCTCTGGACATTACACTAGGGCAGCACGGACAAACCTCTGGACATTACACTAGGGCAGCTTCTGGACATTACACTGGGGCAGCACGGGGCAACCTCTGGACATTACACTGGGGCAGCGCGGGGCAACCTCTGGACATTACACTGGGGCAGCATGGAGCAACCTCTGGACATTACACTGGGGCAACCTCTGGACATTACACTGGGGCAGCATGGAGCAACCTCTGGACATTACACTGGGGCAACCTCTGGACATTACACTGGGGCAGCATGGAGCAACCTCTGGACATTACACTAGGGCAGCCTCTGGAAATTACACTGAGGCAGTAAGGGCCAACCTCTGGACATTACACTGGGGCAGCACGGGCAAACCTCTGGACATTACACTGGGGCAGCATGGGGCAACCTCTGGACATTACACTAGGGCAGCGCAGGGCAACCTCTGGACATTACACTGAGGCAGCGCGGGCCAACCTCTGGACATTACACTAGGGCAGCTTCTGGACATTACACTGGAGTAGCATGGGGCAACCTCTGGACATTACACTGGGGCAGCACGGGGCAACCTCTGGACATTACACTGGGGCAGCGCGGGGCAACCTCTGGACATTACACTGGGGCAGCATGGAGCAACCTCTGGACATTACACTGGGGCAACCTCTGGACATTACACTGAGGCAGCGCGGGGCAACCTCTGGAAATTACACTGAGGCAGTAAGGGCCAACCTCTGGACATTACACTGGGGCAGCACGGGCAAACCTCTGGACATTACACTAGGGCAACCTCTGGACATTTCACTGGGGCAGCGCGAGGCAGCCTCAGGACATTACACTGGGGCAGCACGGGGCAACCTCTGGACATTACACTGGGGCAGCATGGGGCAACCTCTGGACATTACACTAGGGCAGCGCAGGGCAACCTCTGGAAATTACACTGAGGCAGCATGGGCCAACCTCTGGACATTATACTGGGGCAGCATGGGAAAACCTCTGGACATTACACTGGGGCAGCACGGGGCAGCCTTAGGACATTACACTGAGGCAGCACGGGGCAACCTCTGGACATTACACTAGGGCAACCTCTGGACATTTCACTGGGGCAGCGTGGGGCAACCTCTGGACATTACACTGGGGCAGCACAGGGCAGTCTCTGGACATTACACTGGGGCAGCACGGGGCAGCCTTAGGACATTACACTGAGGCAGCACGGGGCAACCTCTGGACATTACACTAGGGCAACCTCTGGACATTTCACTGGGGCAGCGTGGGGCAACCTCTGGACATTACACTGGGGCAGCACAGGGCAGTCTCTGGACATTACACTGGGGCAGCACGGGGCAGCCTTAGGACATTACACTGAGGCAGCACCAGGCAACCTCTAGACATTACACTAGGGCAACCTCTGGACATTACACTGGGGCAGCACGGGGCAGCCTGCTCACATACAGAGTAACCTGCAGTCCAGGCAGCCCGAGTCCCAGCAGAGGCCGGCGCTATCCGCCCCATCAGAGGCCGGAGCCCGGGGGCTGCGGACGTACCTACCACCCCGGCGCACTTCAGCAGCAGGTGGATGGAGTAGGCCGAGAGGAGGGCGATGCAGAGCAGCAGGATCCTGGAAGAGGAGACAGGAGCAGACACGTCAGCACGTCCCTTGTGCCCTCTGACCCCGCGCCCCTCACTATCCCTTCACAGATCCCACTGCTTCCCACTGCTTAACGCCAAGGGCGGGGGTCCCCTATGGACAGGACGGCTGGGGGTGTGGGGCGCCACAACCCGCAATAGGAGCAGCGCAGACTGTCTTCTCCAATAACCCCCACGCCCCCGCTCCCCAAACACACACACAGACACACACACAACAGGTCTGCATGGGGTGCTTTCCAACCACGTATGTGCCGGAAAGCTGGCTTCCCTAAATGCTTGAATTATGTCCCCCCCACCCCCGTCCACATCTTCAAGGACCCAGCCTGGCGCTGGCCACATCTTCAAGGACCCCGCCTGGCGCTGGCCATGATAATTCCCCTCAGGAAGGGCGGAGATGTATGAGCGGTCCGGCCCTGGAAAGCAGGAAGAGTCCGTGCAGAGAGCATCAAAGCTGACTGACCCCGCCCCGGCCCCAGCAACTTCACCCCCCCCCCCACCCACCCCGAGCTCCCTGTAGGTGACTCTGTACCCGCTACATACACGAAGATGCGCCTTGTGTGGTGTCCCGTGGCATTTAATGGCAATAAGGGTTCAGCACCCACTGCAGCGTGAAGCGCCCCCTTCAGGCCACTCGGTACTCTTCGCAACAATCACTTACCAACGCAAATACCTAGTTTGTGTCTAGTGATAAACACTGGTGTTTCACCCCACCCATATCTCAGTGAACAAGATTGTTGTCAGTTGATGGAAATGCGTTGGGGAGAAACAAAGAGGCTGGCCCAGGATCACACATGCAGTCAAGAAGAGAGTTTGGGATTCGAAGTCAGGTGTCCTGGGTCTGTCGGCACACCAATGAAACACTCGTATTTCATGGAGCCCACACCCCCGTGGCACATTCCTATGGGGGGGGGGGGGGGGGGTCTCATGCTTGCAGGTGGCTGGTACTCTGGGGTACGGCAGGCCTCTATGGATGGCACCCTCCAGTGCCGTATGCTGGCTGCGGGTGCGCTCCAGGGCCTATAGCGCCTCGCATGTAAATCTCCCTGCAGCCCCTCAGGAAGCACTTCTCCCATGGAGAGGCGGCGCCCTTCTCATCGCATTCCACTTGAACGCCCCCCCCCCCTCCCCGCCACACATTCCAGCAGCGTTAGCTCATTGTAACCCGCTGGCACCGAGAGCAGCTGTAATCCCGGCGCTGGCACCGCTGGTAGCGAATACCTGCCACACAAGGGGGGGGGTGGGGCGTGCTTCTGTGCCCCTGGCAGCTCATACCGAGGGGGGGGGGGGTCTGGGATTCAGTGCCCCCGGCAGCTCATTCCTGCCACACGGGGTAGGGGGGCGTCAGTGCCCCTGGCAGCTCATACCTGCCACACGGGAGGGGGGGCGGGCTTCAGTGCCCCAGGCAGCTCATACCTGCCACACAAGGGAGGGGGGGGGGGGGTGAGGGGGACTTCAGTACCCCAGGCAGCTACCACCTGACATACGTGGGGTTGGGGGTCTTCACTCTTCAGTGCCCCTGGCAGCTCATTCCTGCCCACGAGGAGGGCTTCAGTGCCCCTGGCAGCTCATACCTGCCACACGAGGGGGGCTTCAGTGCCCCTGGCAGCTCATACCTGCCACACAAGGGAGGGGGGGGGGTGAGGGGGACTTCAGTGCCCCAGGCAGCTACCACCTGACACACGTGGGGTTGGGGGTCTTCAGTGCCCCTGGCAGCTCATTCCTGCCCACGAGGAGGGCTTCAGTGCCCCTGGCAGCTCATACCTGCCACACGAGGGGGGCTTCAGTGCTCCTGGCAGATCATACCTGTCACACGAGGGGGGCTTCAGTGCCCCTGGTAGATCATACCTGCCACACGAGGGGGGCTTCAGTGCCCCTGGCAGCTCATACGTGTCATACGAGGGGGGCTTCAGTGCCCCTGGCAGCTCATGCCTGTCACACGAGGGGGGCTTCAGTGCCCCTGGCAGCGCATGCCTGCCACACGAGGGGGGCTTCAGTGCCCCTGGCAGCTCATACCTGCCACACGAGGGGGGCTTCAGTGCCCCTGGCAGCTCATTCCTGCCACACGAGGGGGGCTTCAGTGCCCCTGGCAGCTCATACGTGTCATACGAGGAGGGCTTCAGTGCCCCTGGCAGCTCATACCTGTCACACTAGGGGGGCTTCAGTGCCCCTGGCAGCGCATACCTGCCACACGAGGGGGGCTTCAGTGCCCCTGGCAGCTCATACCTGCCACACGAGGGGGGCTTCAGTGCCCCTGGCAGCTCATACCTGCCACACGAGGGGGGATTCGGTGCCCCTGGCAGCTCATTCCTGCCACACGAGGGGGGCTTCAGTGCCCCTGGCAGCGCATACCTGCCACATGAGGGGTGCTTCAGTGCCCCTGGCAGCTCATACTTGTCACACGAGTAGGGCTTCAGTGCCCCTGGCAGCTCATACCTGTCACACGAGAGGGGCTTCAGTGCCCCTGGCAGCTAACACCTGCAAAACAGGGGGGGGGGGGCTTCAGTGCCCCTGGCAGCTCATACCTGCCACACAAGAGGGAATGAGGGGGGCTTCAGTGCCCCAGAGACGGCGGGGTGGGGTCACGCTGGACGCAGGGGTAATACCAGCCACTCCTAGGGGTATTAACTGCGACCCCGAGCCTCCAGGGGGACTGGAGGCTGCTGTGCAGGGAGTCTCAAGTGCTCTAGTGAGAGCTGGCTGGGGGCACACTGGACGCTCTAATGATGGCGAACTGAGGCACACTGGAGGGGTAAACCATTCATTCCGAATCCTAGGGTATTAGCCGCAGCTCTGATCTGTGCACATGGGGCCCGGGGCAGGGCACAAGCGTGCAGCAGTATGGACATTGAAGTATGCATGACATTTCCATACATAATCCCGTACTTGCTTCCCCTCGTACAAAGGTCCCAGGGCGCCCATTGTCGGTGGCTGTTAGGGATGCAGAACTGGAGTAAAGTGTTTTTGTTTGCACTGGATGGCCACGAGGCAGTGGTGATTGCAGGCATGGGATGGGCACTGAGAGGGGGCTGCCTACCTCCACCCTGTGCCCGAGCCCTGCCATGCAGTACAATTGTGAGAGGGTGCTGCGTGTGCAGCGCTGTCAAGGCGCCTCGAAGGGCGTGTGGGAGCTGCAGGCAGCTCTTGGTGCCTTGTGACCCGTGTCAGCCCAGCACTGTACCCTTCTCACTCTCTGAACTGATCCTGTTCGCTACGTCAGGGCCTTTCGCCAGCAGCAGACGCACCGTGTCTTGTTGACCAATGACAAGGAAAAGAGGCGGTCTCCCATCCGCGGCTCTAACTGGCAGCACCGGGGCTCCCCGCCTCTCCCGGTGGTCATGGTGGGGGCCTGTGGATGAGCACAGTCCTGGCGGGGGCATAAGTCTGCTGGAGCCCCAGTCCTAGTCGGGAAATGTTCTGTGCTCGCGTGACAACCCGCTGAGCTATCTGCCCTCCCACACACACCCGAAATGAGAGCACTAGAGGTGAAAATCTACGGTCCTATTGACCTATGTAGCCCCCACCCCAATGGGTACCCTGGCTGGGAAAGGCTCCACAGCTTACACAATGACAGGCTTCGCTTTAGGGTCCCATGAAGGAGCCCCTTCCTGTCCTACACTAAAAAGCGATCTGTACTCAGGACCAGACGCCCCTTCTGACATTCAAAGTTATACATTAGCGCCCCCCCTTCCCCCACTGATGCCCCAAAAGACCCCTTCTCCTCTTTAAAGACAGTTACATGGCCTGTCCCCCAGGGTCTCATAAACCAGAGGCCCTGGGGGTACGGACCCGCAAGGGCCCAGATAAAGGTATGTCCTGAACTCCTGTGTCCCATGAGAAGGGTCTTCGCCCAGTGTCAGTGCACTGAGCCATCCACCCCCTCAGCAGCTCCGTGCCAACACAAGCGGTAGAGAGCGGGCTTCAAGGAGCTCATTGGCTCAGCATAGACCACACACCCACAGACGACCCTAACCTTCCAGTAGTGACACCTAGAGACCTCTGTCCAGGTGCTCTAACCCAGAGCTGCAGCCCCCGCCATAGACCTCTCGAGGTCCCTCAACCCATCCCTGGAGCAGAGCTTTTATTGACCCCTGATACTGATGCACCAAGTCAGACCCACAGAATTAGTTCACCAAGGCACCTCGGTACAAGCACGTAGTAGTTTTAGCACCCTTGGCATTGTTACATCGAGACCCAGAGTTCACCAACATACCTATGTCCCGGCCTGCAGTCATTTTAGCACCCTTGTTTTTGTGATACCCAGACCCAGGGTTCACCAATGTACCTCTGTCCTGGTCTGTAGTAGTTTGTGCACCCTTAGTATTGTTACAACGAGACCCAGAGTTCACCAATCTGCCTCTGGCTTGCCCTGCAGTCGTTTTAGCACCCTTGTTTTTGTTACACCGAGACCCAGAGTTCACCAAAGTACCTCTGTCCTGGCCTGTAGTTATTTTAGCACCCCTGCTATTGATATACAGAGACCCAGAGTTCACCAGTGCACCTCTACCCTGGTACCCACAAAGCTGCCCCACACTCCTGGCAGCATGCCATACTCACACGAAGAGAACAATGCCAGTGTTGGACATGGCGTACGCCAACCCCAGGATCCCGCTGCCCATGATGGCGTTGCTCAGGTTGAAGGTAGACATCCCGAACGAAGTTTTTCCTTCAAACTGTAGAGTGCAGAAAAGAGGGGGTAAGAGAGAGAAGCGAGTACAGGAAGCCCACAGGAGGGAGGAGTGCGAGAGGGCCAGCAGGGGAACACGCTGCTTGCCCACCCTGGGCACCCACATCCTGCTCCCCAACCCCTGCAGCCCTCAACATCCTAGTAAACAGTATCCTGGACCACAAGTTACTGAGGCCAACAACTCAAGATTCCTGTCCGCACTCACCCTTCCCAGGGATTGGAGGTGAAAGCCTGTAATGGTTAACACAACTAGGCCGAGCACACGTGGGACATCTAAGCCCCGGCCTTCGGTGGTGGGTTAAACTGTAATTGACTATTATCAATAGAAACATGCAGATGAATGAGTCCAGATGCAGATCATGATTTTGGGGAAGCAAGAAAAAGGAATGATCGTAGATAAGTGAAGAATGACCACACTCTACCATGGAGTGAGGTTGCCCACCACCCCAAGTTCCCTACCCCAGGTGCTGAGCGTGCGCAGCACACACTACACTTACGTCAGTGAATTGCGTTTTCTTGCTGGACATCTGCGGCAGAAACTCCTCCTGCTCCGTCGTGATCGACTCTTCCGGCTCATAGCTGAGGAACAAACCCAGGGTTGAAGAGAGTCAGCGAAAGTAGGAAATCTGAGCTGAAACATTCACTTTCCAGACGCATCCAGTGCCCAGCCACTAGGCTGGACATCCCTGATGACCACACAAATACACAACCCACACACAAAACACACACACACACGTGTCAGGTTATGCTGGCCTTCTCTGACCACAGTGAAGCCTCAAAACATCTTTCTGAGGAACTGTCCTCATACTAAACAACTACTCCCTGCTTCCTGGGCTCTCTTACAGCTGCTAGGATACCTACCCATCATGCGACACAAGGATGTGTCTATCTGCAGCACTTAAAGGGGGCAGTCACTGATATTAAAATCAAAGAGGTCTTCTTAACCAAGTCCTGACCACCAACAATTACCATCAATCCAGATGAACTCTGGTTCCGTTCTGGATTCTGGATTCCGGAACGCACCCTTGTTTCAAACCTTCTCCTACTGCTATGATCTTCAAAAAACACTTTCTAGACCCTTCCCTCTTCTATCGCTCCTTTTCAATACAGCTAACAGACTCAGACGTCCACCGCTCAAATTAATTTCATATTTCCCTATACTAATTTCCCACTAATCCTGTTTGGGTTCCGAGTAGCATACTACCCACCGAAAAGCCCTTCAACACCTATTTAGGGGTAGCAAGCGTTATATAAATGCAAACCCTTCCCTCTTCTATCTCTCCACAATTTCTTTTCAATCCAAATAACAAACTCCCATGCCAACCGCTTAAATGACTTTCATATCTTCCTATACTAATTCACCACTAATCCTTATTGGGTTCCGGAGTAGCGTGCTACTCGCCACAAAGTGCTTTTCAGCCTCATCAGCGCAGTAAGCGCTATACAAATGCAATTACAATTACATTGGGTTTTGGATTCTAGAATGCTCCTTTGGTTGATATGTGGTTAGGGACTGGATTCCGGGATGGCCTTCTGAATGAGGATATCTGATCGGGTGTTGGATTTCAGAATGTCCAACTGATTCTGGCTCAATTTGGCTTCCAGAATGACTCATTGTTGGATGGCATCTGATTGAGTTTAGCATTCCAGAATGATGATTTATTAATGATGCCTTTTGATTCCAGAATAGATAGGATTCCAGAGGGTCTCCTTATTCGCCAATGCTCGGTTGGTCTAGTCCGGGTTTGGATTCTAAAATGTCCCTTTGTTTGACATATTTGTGCGTTTTGGATTCTGGAGTGTCCCTTTTTTAGATGACATCTGGTACATTTCCTGATGATAGAATGTCCATTTGTTTGTGATGTGACTGGATTTCAATAACAGAAAGTTTCTTAATTTGATGGTGTCCGGTTCGATTTTGGATTCACAAATATACTTTTATTTAAAGACATCTAGTTGGGTTGTGGATTCTAAGATCTTCTTTTGCCACCTAGGCACTGGACTCAGGAGTGATCCTTTGTCTGATAATGTCTTGTTAGGTTTTGCATTCTAGAATGTCCATTTGGTTCATGTGGTTGGGTTTTATCATCCAGAATGCTGCATGTTTAAGGAGGTCTTTGTACCCCACAATGGGTCAGATCAAGAATTACCTGTATGTTTTGATGATGCTTGATCGAATTTTGGATTCAATAATGTTTTTCTTAAGGCTTGTATCTTGCCTAAAGAGTTCTTCAGTCAGCCCTCATCCTTCATTGGTCTGTTCAAATGTTGTTCATATTTTGTGTCATATCGCTACTGCTTACTTCATGGCCAGTGGGTCAGACGACTTGAACCAGGGGCTTCTTTCTGTGTGAGTGACAGCATTCTGCTTAAACACAAAGTTGTCAGCGACAGCGACAGTAGCACCGTTCAGTGTCAGGGAGCTGTGAGCAAGTATGAGCTTTTTTCAAAATACATATGTATTTTTTTAACTTATCTTAATGTTTCTGAGGACCCGGCAACTCCCCAGATACTGGGCCCTACCTCCTGCTAGCAGAGCGTTCCATGGTGCACACACTGCCCGCGCTGGGCATGTTAAAAAATTAAATTTTAACCTATTCTAAAATGGCCACCCTTGCATACGCACACACGGCCATCGCTGATGGTATTTCAGCCTCATCCTAAGTGTCTGACCATGCATGCAGGGGGCCACCCTTGAACGTTTTTGTTAAACATTATGTACAAAAACATTTGAAGAGGTTGGCATGTTCACGCACAGACGGCTATTTTTTGTTTTTATAAAGTTTATTACAAAAATATTAAAAGACAACCGCCTGTCTGTGCACGCACGTAAGCATGCACATGTGCCGGTTTTTCAATGTTATTGAATAACAGGTTTACAAAAGCATTAAAAAAACACTGCCACTGGCAAAGCTTGGTTGACAGTCCTCACCAGACCCACTGGCCTTGCCAATGCTTGTATTTGTTACCACCCTGTTCCTTTGTTTGCATACAGTTGAGGTGAGGATTCTAATCGCCCGGTCATGTTTAAGGTTCCAGAACGTCAGCTTGTTGGTAGTATGACACCACTGTTGATAACTAAATGCTTCCTTGTTTAATGGTGTCTGCTTACGTTTTAGATTCCAGAATGTAGTTTTGTTTGACATATACTTCGTTTTTGGATTCTAGAATGTCCCTGTCTTTGATAGCTTCTGGTTAGATTTTGGTTTCTAGATTGTTCCTTTGTTTGACATGTGACTGGAGACGGATGTCTAGACTCTATAACGTCCTGTTGTGTCGCTAACGTTTTGGCTTTGGTAATCCAGAATGTCACATTGTTCTGTTATTTTCTTGAGTTAGGCCCAAGTAGCAAGGCAGCTTATTCCTTACATTGTCCTAGAAAATAACGCTTCAGTGGTGGCCTTTTGCACACAGTAGCATACACGACAATGTTGGATTGGTTTCTCTAAAACTACTTTGTTTATACATCCAGCTTCGTACAACATTGTCACGATGCCTTGAACATCATGTACTAGGCCTCTGTACGCACTAGGTACAAAAGCCGTCCTATCATCATCCACGGGGCAACAGCACTATCCACATATTCATAACATCACTAAGCCAGAGCCCACATCGCCAAGGCTGCTGTTTGATTATAAATAATAGGCATCCTGATAGATTGGTAGAGGAGGAACTTCTGCTGACACCGAAGGGCCCTTCCTGCTGAGAAATCACCATGCACCTGGTCTGACATTCTGTGAGGGGTGTCCAACTCGAGACGAAGACGGGGTCCTTCACTCTTTCCCATCAGGTAAGGGGGTTGGATCGTCCCTAGGGGGGATTCTTAGCTCTACACCTACACACACTCTAGATATACTTAGAGTAGGGCCTGCATCGTAGGAGTACTTTAGATTACCATATTGCATATATGTCTGCATATATTCATCGCTTCAGCACCATGGTACTGTTCACTCTTTTGGTGCTTGTAATCTGCTTTATTTGGTTCCGTCTCCGAATCATTGCAGCACACGTATTTTATGCAAGAATAACATTGGTTCAATCAATATTATTGAAAACGTTCCACTGTGTATTCTCTGTATATTTCTCGGAGAACAAGTGAACATGAGTGATTAAGCGAAAGGTTCTGTACTGTTTCCACGATTCCCGAGGATTCAAGGTTGTCATGCAGAGTGGTTGCCAGAAAGTGTTTCCCCCTTGGTAAGTTAGGGGGGCTTGCAGGGGCACTGTGAGCTAGCTGGTCTATGGCCAACATATCCTGCGGGGTGTAAGGTACCAGTCTAGACACCAAGCCCATAGTTTATGTTCTCCAAAAAATGTGCAGAACCTACGGATTAGTAGGAACTACACGACAGTTCAATGACGTCTATATATTCTAGGGTTCTAGAATGTTCCTTGGTATGATGTCACATCTAGAATTTCTGGTATTTTCCTAATTTCAGAACATCCATTTTGTTGATGGTGTCTGAGTTCTCCTGTGAGATCATCCAATAACCCTTTAATTCTGAAACCGTCACTTCCTGTCATTTGACCTCTCACCCCACGGCCATACTCCGGATGAGCTAGACAGCCTGCCCCTTACGCCACTCCCCTAGTGCACCTGTTGTCAGTTCTACCTGGGACAGGGGCTTCGGCGCTCAGCGGATGTGCAGAATACACCCTCCCGCTTGAATTCTCTGACACAAAAGGGCTGAAAACAAGTTTTCCCAAAGCTGCCTGTAGATGTGCTGGAGAAAATGAAAAACGTGTGAGTGCCATGAGAAGGAGGGTGTCTGTTACTGCACGAGTCATTCCCACCTTCTCTTCTGTGCCTCTAGACATCTCCACAGAAGTCAGTCTCTTTCTCTCACTCTCTCGCCAAACAAGCACGTGCTCAAAAAGCAAATAGTTCTCCAAGCCCAGAGACGCAAAATAAGCAAAATAAATCTCTGTCAACACAGCATGGAGACATGTTTGTGGAAAAAGCCCTTTAGAAAATGGAAAATGTATCTTCTGCATTTGTGGTACTGCTCGGTGTTCACAATGTTGTCTCCCATGACGCAGAAGGTGGCTTACGAGTTCAGGGTGCTATGAAGGGTTCATGGGCACCCTGAACGAGATGGGTATTTCTAAGGAGGCCTCCACTGGTCTGGCGACATATACTGCTGGTGGCAAGCTTTAGAAACAGTCCTTGCTAGAGATTTTTGTAGCACTTGATACTTGGGTACTTGAGGTTTGCTGTGGAGCGTTGCAAGGGGGACACTTGGGGGTGACCTGCCCTGGGAATAGTTGTCATCTCAGGGATGTTTAGAAAGCGCCTCGAGTTCCCGACTCATCTCAGTGTCAAAGCTCCAAACGTGATGACTTCATCTGAGCTCTGAAGGCGGCTGGTGACCCAGAGATACTCCTCTAAAGTTGGAGTATATTGTGCTTGAGCAGTGGGAGCTTGGGGCTTGAGGCGTGGAGAATAACAGTGTGGATACCCACACACAAGTTTGCTTCTCCCCCATGTGGGTGGTGCACTTGGCATTGTGTTTTAGCGTGGACAGGTCTCTGCGTGGGGGATATCATCGTCACCACCATCTTCTTTTACGGGAACCCACATCCAAAGCACGACACAGAGCGCCGAGTCTGCCACGCAGGCTTCTGCTTGCCCGGAGTGAGGGGCTTAGAGGAGAACATTTCCCAGTAGGTTTCAAGACCACGGGTCCATGACTAACAGGGTGCGAATACCCACTTGTTACCACCAAATATCTTTGTCATGGTGTCCGCACATAGTGGGACCCCGTATACCCAAATGCACAGGGAGGGCTCTAGCGTCACTCACTGTTGATCTCCCACACATCTGTTTAAGGCCCCTTCTCCTCTACAGACCACAGATTATGAATGTCCACCAGGTCTAGAGCTGCGTCCAGAATCATCCCTTACAGAGCACGCGCTAGATGCGCTCCAGAGGACAGAAGTGACATCCGGGAACAGAAGTCCCCATAGCTGGGGACTACTGAGTTTCCCGCACAATGCAAATCCTCAGATTTGTATTAATTCACTGGATGCCAGGAACTGATGAGTGTCACAGAGATTTCTCCACAGAGGAGTGGTAACATCAATTCTCTAGGAAAAGTAGTATAAAAATCTCCAGATTTAAGAGGGCATTTATGTGGCTGGGGGTATAACCCGCGCCTCTGCTTCTCTTGCACCGGCCTGAACTGCGATGCACCAGGCCGTCTCGAAGGAATGTAGGATGACAAACATCACTTAAAATAGGAACACCCTGAGGTATATATAAGTCTCAGTACAACAAAGCAAGCCAGCATAAAATAAAAAGAACATGACTTAAGAGCTAAACTGCATACCAATTCTATTCTCCGAGCATAGAAGCCATCAAGAGGCAAAGTATTTGAAGTGCTGAAACAATATCACCCCTGTTCAAACAAGGGGTTCCAAGACAGAGAACATGCCTGATTAGATTTGTTTTTGTCATCCACCCCCGTTCGCTCAGTTCGCCTACAACCATCTGATTCTGTGGACATTTCCAGTGTGTCGCAACGCTACACCTGGCAGAGAAGGCACTCTACACTCATGATAAGAACAAAGGTCCAAGGCTTGAGCACCCCAAATCTCAAAATGTGTTAACAGAAGCATTAATGGAAGCTGTATCAGACATCCTGCACAGCAGATCCAGAATTCACACGAGGCATTAACACAATGGTGAACTGAAAGTTCATACCTCAGATCTTGGCGGGAGTAAAACGTCATCCATTGACAATTGTAAATTGAGCGCGTTTCAGCAAGCCCCTGAACCTTATGTGCCGAGTCCTGTGGTGTACTATAGCAAGTCCATTATTCAGCCCTGAATCGTTCTCTGTTGTCGATGTAGGCAATTTACACTCAATTTACACTCCTTTAGAACTTCATGACTTAATACCTAAAGAAATTCTTCGGAAACAAACGAGGTGTTGTAGTTGACACTTTGACTTCCACCCTATGCAAGGTAACACACCTCCTCAGATGGCTCAAGAATAGCAGTGATAGCTTTACTGGATACCCCCCTTCGCTTCAAGGAGGCCAAGAAGGACACCCTGACAAACTGCATCGAAGCAAGCACCAATCGCACCATGGAACTCTTCAACATAATCAGAGAGTTCTTCTGCGCTTCTGCTACTGAGAGCACCATCCGGCCTTCACAAGCTCTCGGCAGCTCTCTGGTTGACTACTACCACAACAATTTATCTGACATCTACTGCAACTGCGACCCACAACCCACCACCCAACAACAACCGACAGCACCCTCCACCACCGGCTCACCACATCGAAACCGCTCACAGTGCTGGCTACCACGGCCATCATGACCTCGATCCACTTCAAGGCACCAACGGACCCCTGCCCTCACCACATCGTCAACATTGGACAGAAAGAAATCAGCAGTGCCCTCACCGACATCCTCAATTCCTTCATCACCACGGCCACCTTCCTCGATGCATGGAAGCACGCAGAAGTCAAACCCATCCAGAAGTAGCCCTCTGCCGACCCAGCGTACTCAAGAATTACTGCCCCATCTCGCTGCTCCACTAATCTGCCAAGATCCTAGAGAAAGCCATCAACCGCCAGCACACCAACCATCTTGAAGAAAACAACCTGTTCAACACCTCCCAACCTGGCATCCTTGCAAACCACAGCACCGAGACCGCCCTGATCGATGCGACAGACGACACCAGAACCCTCCTTGACGGCAGCAAGACAGCAGCACTGATCCTCCTCGACCTCTCAGCGGAATTTGACACAGTATCCCACCACACCAACATCAGAAGACTCCACCACATTGGCGTCCAGGGAGACGCCCTCAAGTGGATCACCTTCTTCCTCACAGGATGCATCCAAATAATCCACCTACTGCCATCCACCTCAGAAACACAGAACATTATCTGCTGCGTCTACCAAGGCTCCTCCCTCAGCCCCACCTTATTCAAAGCCTGCATGACGCCCACAGACTCAACGGCTTTTGAGCTATTGACAATGGCCAGCTACTACGAACCAAAAAAAACAAAACAGAGAAGGGAAGGGAAGGAGTGACAAGAAGTTAAAAGAATTGAAGACGAAGGCACTTACGCAACAAGCATTCGCAGAACGAGGTAGATCACAGGGCCGGACAGGTTTCATGAGGGATGGCGGATGTGGGAGAGGGGTTGGCCAAGCTGATTTGACCCCGGCGCAACAGAGGATGGGATTAATCTACAATACTTGTGCCTATTGTTTCCAAGAGGGGCATTGGAAGAATGAACACCCATCATTGCAGAGCCAAGGACAGGGCACTGGGATGCAGAATGTAAGAGGCAGAGGAAGGGGTAAGGGTGGAGGACAGATATATGACAACAGTACATCTTCAACGGGTCAGACAAACTATTTTGATACGCGTAATAACGCTTATTACACTCAGGATTACACAGAGGACGATGATTTTACAGAATAGTCACAATTGGGATGGCCCAGTGGAGCATGGGGAGCAAGTGAATATACCAGTGGATCCATCATGTCCATATGTAAAAATGATGGTCAACGCCATGAAATAAAGTTCCTTGTAATTACAGGAGCCACTAAAACGTCCATTTCCCCCGGCTCCTCCTAGATGCCCCTCTTTCGGGAAGACTAGATAGATCGGTTGGATTTTCTAATTCCGTTGTGACTAGCCCTGTCTCTAATCCGTTGAATTTTACTACCGGTCCCATTACAGAACAAATGGCATTTGTATTGACCAATAAGTGCTCACTGAATTTGTTAGGGTTAAAAGCGCTGAAAATGATGAATGACACAATATATTGTACACCGAATAGTGTTTATTTGACATGTAAGAAGAACACATTTTCTAAGCAGATTGTAGCGGCAAATAAGAATATGCTACCAATAGAATTACAGGACAGAGATGGTAAGTTGTGGGCAGATGGGTCAAATGATGGAGGATATATGGACATAGATCCAGTTCACATAACTGTAAAAGGAAATGCAAAATTACCACGGATTCCTCAGTACAAAATATCTAAATAAGGAGAACAAGGATCCAAATTGGTAATTTATTATACAGAGATACATGAAGTATCTGGAAGCCCGTGTAACAGCCCTATTTTGCCTGTAGTTAAGTGGGATGATGGAACAGGACAGATAAAATGTTGATGGTGGCTGATTTGAGAGCTGTTAATAAGATAGTGGAACCTCAATACCCTGTAGTGCCTGCCATTACTGCTATGTTCTCTTCAATACCACCCTCAGCACAATGGTTTACTGTCATGGATTAAAAAAAGTATTTTTTCAGTATCCCCGTGCATAAAGATAGCCAGTACCTGTTTAGTTTCAATTTTGAAGGCAGGTCTTACATATTTTGTAGAGCACCTCAAGGGTACACAGAGAGTCCTAGCATTTATAGTCCGGCTCTTAAAAGGCAATTGCCCAATGCCAACAGGTACAGTATTATTGCAATATGTCGATGACCTATTATTAACTGCCGACACAGAACACCAATGTAAGAAAGCTACGCATGATGTCATGGCATTTTTGGCTTCACACGGACATAAAGTTTCGCCAACTAAATTGCAGTATTGTCAACAGGAGATGACCTATCTAGGTTACCTCCAGTCGAAAGGGGGGAGAAGATGATCACCGACAGAATAAAAGTGGTTCAAAATATAGCACCACCTACTACATAAGAGGATGTATGTGCATTTCTGGGTATGTTTTCTTTTTGCAGACAGTGGATACCAAATATTTCTTTGCTGTCCAAACCTTTATTGTCCTTGACGCATAAAGAGGTGGCAGATCCTGTTCGGTGCGAAACTGAACATGATAAAAGCTTCATAGCCTCAAAGGAAGCTCTTTGGAACGCACCTGCTTTGGGTGACCCTGATTATTCTAAACGCTTGGCTTTATTTGTGCCTGAAAAAGAAGGTTGTACTTTGGGTGTTTTATTGCAAAAACATGGAGAGAAGAATAGACCTTGTGCCTATTTTTCCTCAACATTGGATCCGGTAGCGAGAAGACTACAGAACTGCCTTAGAAACATTGCTGCAGCGGCTGCTGCATTAAAACACACAGACTCAATTATTCTTGGGCACGAGGTTACAGTATATGTACCTCACTCAGTAGACATTCTGTTGAACGTAACTAAGACCCAGCAGTTGGCTAATGCTAGATTGACACTTTACGAGTTAACACTTATGGCTGATAATGTTACTCTGGAACGATGTAACACCATTAGTCCAACCACCCTGATGCCTCTTCCTTTGGAGCAGTATGAGATATAACACAATTGTGCGATTGTCACTAACACTGAAACAAAGGTTCAGGTGGAACTGGTTGAAATGCCACTAATTGTTGTAGATGGCACACTCAATGTGGATGGCTCTTTTCTCACGAATAAAGATGGAACTACCTCAGCAGCATATGTCATCACCACAAATAAAACAGAAGTAGCGATGCGTATGATAGAACAAACATAAGCTCAGGCTGCCAAATTAATAGGACTGACCCCTGCATGCAAATTGTCATAGGGATTGAAAGTTATATATACTGATAGCCAGTATGCCTTCGGAGTGGCCCACAATTTTGGGAGGTAATGGACGGAGATTCATTACGTCCAGTGGGGCAAAAATACAGCATGGCCATCTTATCGCTAGGTTGTCGAATGCTATCACTGTACCTAAGAAACTTGCAATAGTGAAGTGTGTCACAACAGGAAGGTGACAGATGCAGTAGGACAGGCAAATACATTTGCAGGTGAAGTAGCCGAAAACAATGCCTTAGCTGTCAACACACTGGCATATGTAGTAACGGTTGTGGACGATGAAGGAAATACCTATGACCTCTATGCTGAAGTAAAGGAGACACAGCATAAGCTGACGAACAAGAAAAGAAAGGATGGAAGGATAGGGGCCATGTTTTCAGTGACCACTTGGGAGGTTGGGTAAGTGGGAAACTAATTACTACATGGATACTGCCAGATACCTTTGTGTTACCAATGGTCCTAATGGTACATAGCCCTACACACACTGGAGTGGATGGTATCACCAACACCATCCTAAAAATATGGGAAAACAGCAATGTGGCAAGGCAGCAGCTAATTTCTATAAAAATGGTATGGTGGGCGCTTGATACAATGTAGGACAAAGAATACCAGTACCCCAAGGCCATTTTCGAATGCCAGAATATCCTTTCGAGTGTCTTCAGATGGATTATATACAGATGCTCCTTTGTAGTGGGAAACACTATGTCTTAGTTGACAAGTACAATGCCATCAACCTTTTCTTTAGTGACACTATACAGACAAGCCAACCACACATTGATGACACCGTCTTATCTCACCCACAGCCCTATGCCGTTTCCCACTGTGGTCATCCTTCACATCCTGTTGTCCCAGGATCCACCAACATGTTGAATTCTCTCAAAGTCAACAACTGTGAGATGGTATCTTACCCTTGTCCTTCGTCAGTGCCCTCTATGAAGAAATCCTGCTACTCTACTCACCATCTTCAGTGCCTCTCTCAAGACATGTTCCTTAAACTTCTGAAGACATATCCAATCCTCCAACTTCTCAAGAAGCACACTTCTGACCCTGCTGTCATTTCCAACGACCTGCCAATCAGTCACCTACCATTCATCAGGAAGATCTCAGAAAAAGAAACTTACGCAGAACTCCAAGATCATATCAACATCAACCATCTCATGTTGGATATATACCAATATAGCTCCAGACCTTGACACAGTTAACTTACAAGTAGCTTCATAATTCATATACAACACCCTCCTGACCACAGATAAAGATGACCCCTGCATCCAAATATTGCTGGACCTCGCAGGTGCCTTCAACACGGTTGACCATCCATCCTCTTCCACAACCTAAAGTCTTGATTAGGATTCAAGATAGTTACCTTCACTGGTTCTCCTGCCTATCCAACTTACACTAGTCTGTCCACCTCTACGTCCAGAAGATCACTATCACCTGTGGTGTGTATTCCATTAGGGTTCCATCTTGTTATCCATTATCTTTAGCCTGTACATAGACCTCTGCTGGGCTCTACTCAACGATAACATCCTCAAACCTCACCAACATGCCAGTGACACAAGTCTACTTGAAAGTCTCCTCTGCGCTAGACATCCGGTGCCTCACACACTTCCTACGCCTCTCTGAAGTTCAATCCCACTAAAACAGAATTCATACTATTTGCTGAGACCAGTAGACAATAAATATTCCAAACATGGCTGAGGGACACGATCATGGATGGATTTCGGCCCCAACACTCATCCAGTGCCAAGTCACTTGGATACCAAGTCACTTGGATTCACTGTAGACATCAAACTCACACTTAAAGACAACATAAATACGAAAACATAGACAGACTGGGACCAGCTCTCTCTAATAAAGAGGTGAAAGGCTTCTTCCCAGAAAGAGACTTCAGAATTGGCATTTAGGTCCTTGTACTCTTGCATCTTGGGTGGTGGCAAACCTTTGCTCAATGGTCTCCCAGACTCCAAGCCTGTCCCCCTTAAAGAGACCCTTTAAGGGGGACAGCAAGCCTTCAAGGGCCAGAATATAATCACATCACACCCACCCTAATGGAAGCTCATTGGCTCCTCTCGCTGGTCCGTACCATCTTAAAAACCATCTTCATCATCTAAAAAGCACTGATGACTGACACACCCACCTCCTGGGCTCACAGCACACCATGAAGATGGTGGCGTTGAAGCAGGAAAAAAAACAAGTCAAGAAACCTTCTCCATCTACACAACAGATTCAAGAACGACATCTCTGTATGTACTGGGACTGCCCCAACCCTGCTCCAATAAAGGAAAAAAACAAAAGACACACTTCTGTAAAGTTACTACATCACAATGAAGTAACAGTTCAATTCCACCGTCAGAACACAGCTACCCCTTCAATCACTCGTTGACTGTATCGTTGCCTTTGGCCCTGAACGGTGCTCTGCTGCTTTTCAGCTCAGTTTACTCAATATGTATACTAAATACATACATGATTTGCACTTACCCATCCTCCAGGGTTACTTTGTCTGTGTCGAGGCTTTCCGGTATACTCCCATTCAGCATGCGACTCTCATCATCCTCCCCCCCGCCTCTCTTCTGCATCTCAATGGCGGACATTGTTAGTACAATTTGCTTGAAGAAGAGCTTGTCTGGACGTGTGTCCTTCAGTGAAGACTTAATGGTCCACGATGGAGGGGGGAGGAGGAAGCCAAAGCTACAAAGGCCTTAGGACTTTAATCTGAATCCTTATGTGAGCTGGAAAACACCTAAAAAAACAAAGAGATATGCTATTAGGCAAGCTTCAGAAAATGGACTCCACCAGGCACATGTAAAACTGTCCTTGAGACCATTCACTTGGCAAAATGAACAATAGGGGCATTTCAACTTGATTGAGGAAGTGCACACCCAACATAAACACCAGGTGCTACATTTTAATTATTACTTAATAATAATATATTCGATTTACAAAAACAATGTAATATTCATATGTTAATATGTTAAAGGAATAAACAATTTATTCAACGGTTGCCATGCACCAAGAGATTACTTTTAAACTGACACTAGAAACCAAAAACCACCAAATGAACTGCATTAGGTACATTTAAACCAGTGTCAGGAGTCATCAGCTCCACAAAACACGACACCAAGGGCACCCAAACTTAAGAAAAAAGAAAACTGCTGGATACATTTAAACCTGACCAGGGAATCATGAACTCTCTTATTCTATATCAGGGCCAGGAACCAAGAACTCGGGACAGTGCCCGAGAACTGTACCAAATGAATCCATAACACACACAGGACTCGTAAACTTTGCTTTGAAAAGATGATAACTGACTCCATCCAAACTTGATCAGGGAACTTTGACTCAGCTAAACATAAAGCCCCAGATACAACTAAACCGGATTCGAGAACCATCAACTCAGATAAATGCAAACACAAGCTACATCAAAACCCCACCTGAAGACCATCAACTGGACTAAACAAGTAACACCAGATACATGTAAATCTGACCTTAAAATTATTAATTCAGCTAAATGAACAACACAGACTATGCTAAATCTCAACCAAACCTGACTCAGCAAATCCCACTATCCATGAATACAGCTAAACATGCAGCAAGTCAATCTAAAGCGGAACCTGATTCCAGAACCATTAACTCACCACAACCAACCTCTAAGCAACATGAACGACAAAAGAACCATTTAGGCAGCAAAGCATCCAACACCGGACCCATATAAATCTCAACCAACAACCAATACCTTGACTAAATGGTTGAACCTTCTTAAATAGCCGACTGATTTCAATAACTCGCATTACTTATTTTAAAATAAATATCCCATTCCCACACAGGCTTGCCCTGCTGTCCCTCTTCACAACGTTACAGATTCTTTCCTTTGCCTTGAGTAACACAATTTTTCAAGAGAATCAGGCCTTTGGATTTTTTTTCGATTGTGCCACCCTAGTATATTCTGCATAATCGTGGATTTGCAACATAAATCATATTCAGCTGCACAATCAGCAGGTTTGCACAGAAAAATATTTTACATTAAAACGGATCACAAGGTGTCTGTGGAATGCAGGACCGCCCCTGGCACTGTTCAATTTGTATATGTTCCTTGCTATAGTCACACTTTAAAAATTGTATAATTTCCCCCAAACAGTGCTATGCCCGACGGTCTCCGGCTTACGATGCTTTGGAAAAAATGCCTCATGTTTTTCGTTAGCAAAGAAACCAAAAACCTACATATCTCAGACAGGGCGGTGCGAATGAATCATTCTACCCACAAATATATTTGGCTCCTTCCTGATTAAAAATCATGTTTGTATTGTGAGTGTGAGTGAGTGAGTGAAATAGCTTTATTTCGACAGTTTTGTCATAAAAGCACAACAATACAACACATATCGCACAATAAATAACAAATAATACATTACTATCACAAGGTAAAAGCTTATTAAATTCCATATACTGTCTAATATTAAAAAGTTATAAAAAGAACACATTACTGTAACAACTGTTTCCTTGCGGTTCTTATCCTCCAAGCCCAACCCAAAAATTTAGCCATACAACAGGCAAAAAAGGGACAGGCATCTGAGCGCAATATGCGTAAAGCTTCCAAATGTGATCCTGTGCCTAGTCTCCTACATAGAGGCTTCAACCATCTCGACCTGGGCGCAGAGTAAGCATGGCACTCAAACAACAAATGAGCTATAGACTCCACCCTTGAGTCACAAAAGGGGCAATAAGGAATGGTTTGGAATGGAGGTTTCCAAGTAGACGTGAAAAATCCTAGAGGAAGAACACCCACCCTGAATTTAAAGTATAGTGCTCTGTTACCCGGGTTAAGGATTAAGTCCAGGTAAGGTTCTCTAAAAGGGATCTCCTTAACTAGCAGGAACTGGGCGACAGATTTGCAATGATTAGGGTTACGCAACCTCTCATTATCCACCCAGAGCCAATAAATCTTCTTAAGCATTTGTTTTGAGGGTGCTGTTCTGTTGACCCAAGCCTCTCCTAAGCCCAGCTCGTAAAGAAGTCGCTTAACCTCCCTGAGCCAGATTACCTTATACCAGCCAGATAAGGATAAAATTTCGCTGAGGGCATCTGCATAGCTACTCAATTCAGGGACGTTCCATATCCTGGCCCATAATAAAAGGGGACGTAGCCTAGCTTGCTCGGAAATTGGGCGTGTGCCTGCATCTAGCAAGAGAGGAATTGTGGGGGTGCTTTGGGGTAACTTCATAAGATCTTTATGGAAATTATTTTCAAGGTGTGTCAAGATGTCAACTCTTTGTGTACCCCACAGTTCCGCACCATACAATACTGCACTCACCACCCTTGCCCTGTAGATATCAAGTGGTGCCCCAATAGGTTTTAAAGCGGAGGCACGTTGTTCCTTGAGCAGGGCCCCTGCGACCCTCTTATAGGTCAAAAACACCTTTTGGTGGTGCGCCTTCCAACTCATATTAACACACAGTCGAAATACCTAGGTAGTCGAATTCGTTGACTCTATCAAGAGAGACAGAGTCCAGGGTAGGAGGAACAACCACTTTCCTGGGAGGGTTAAGAACAAGGAATTTGGTCTTGCTTATGTTTATAGACAGGCCCTTGGTATCACAAAAGGCCTTAAAGCTAGAAAGCAACTTTTGGATACCTACTGGTGACTTTGAAATTAGGAGGGTATCATCCGCAAAAAGGAGCGTAGGAACTTTCCTACCAGCCAAGGATGGTGCATCTGACGGCTGTTGGAGCAGATGGCCCACCACTCCGTTAACATAAAGAGAGAACAGAGTGGGGGCAAGCACACATCCCTGGCGGACGCCCCTATCTACGGAAATACGAGATGTCTTCTCCCCCTGGGTACCCCATCTAATCTGGGCAAAGTTGCTATCATGGAACTTTATGAGCAAGGCCAACAAATAGGGAGGTAAACCCAACCTACCTAAGACATTCCACAATTGGACTCGAGGGACCAGGTCGAAGGCAGTTCGCAAGTCTATGAAGACTAAATACAAGCTGCCCCCGCCCAGCACGACCACTTTCCAGTATATCATTAAAAGGCGAAACGTCTGTTCGATGGTGCCCATCCCTGATCTAAAACCTGCCTGGAAATCTGACAGAACCTGATTTTCTTCAACCCATTGCAGGATCCTGCCTAGTATCACTTTGCCCGCAACCTTTTGAGATGAGTCAAGCAGGCTAATAGGGCGATAATTGGCTGGGTCGTCCCGACAACCTTTTTTAAAAATAGGGACGACCTCAGCGCCCCTCCATGAGTCAGGGAGAGAACCTCCCAACACAGCCTCATTCAAAAGTGTGGCAATTAATCTACTCCACGGTAATGGATATTTTTTCAGCAAGTCGCCCGGAATACCATCCGGTCCAGCAGCCTTATTAGATACAATACAACTGATTGCCCTTGCAACTTCCTCAGTGCTGAAGGGGCAGGCAATGATGGGAATCTCGGCTGGTAAGCTGACGAGAGGGCCCATGTTTAGGTGGGATTCCCCACTATGGACAGAGTACAGTTTGGAGAAGTGGGCAAACCAGAGATCACCCGGAATGTTACAAGTAAACTGGGAATCAAGAGGTTTGTCCCTAGCTCTCAGCAGATCCCAAAACCCCTTGGAGTCCTTCCTGGCGCTTGCCTCCACTAGGTCCCACCAAAAACTGTAATCGTGGGCCTCCCTCGCCTCCGCCACAACTTTTTTATAGAATTTCCTCGCCAATCTAATATTGCCTGGAACCTTACTTTTCATGTTTGTATTGTAAAACTCTCCGAACAGCAGCGAGTTAACACGGGATATTACAACTTGAGGAACTCCAAACATTCACGATCCCCTTTAAGACCTGGTGTGTTGATTCTGAAGAGCGTCTGCTAGGGGGGCATTTGCACATTTCATATTTATTGTTCATTCTATTCTAGACGGGGGGTTAAAGTCGGAGAGGGGTGCTTCCAGAAACTCCACTTTGTGAACACAGAATACACCTGACAATGGGGTACAGATTCTAAACAATACCTTGGAGAAACTTTTATTACTAGAATTGTAGATTTGTCTCCAGCAGAATTGAACACCGTAAATGCTTCACAAAAACTATTTTAGTGTTGAAAGCACAGAGCACCTTATGAATATCATGGTATTCCTGTGCTTCCATTCAAAGCATAAAATCAAAAGTAATAATTGGGTAAAAAGGACATTTTGGATACCACCCACTGAATTAGCAGATATTTAAGACTGCATTGACTAAACCACAGAAATCGATTTTGTAACACCAAATATGTGATAAAATGTAATTCTTTCTAAATTATCAAGCAACAGATTATGCAGCATAATCATATTTTCTCAACTCATAATCTGGTGATGGCCATAATTCCATTGCCAAGTTGGCCGGCAAATGGTGGGCAATGCACAGGTACAGAAGGAGGTGGTGGAGGCTTCAGTGAATGTACAGATTCCACACAATGACTCAATATTTCTTCTAAAAGTAATTTTTCTTGTCTTCTACTGGTGCCTGGAGCTGTGGAAGTCACCACAGTGGGAGTAACCATAGGGGAAGTACTCACGGCCAAAGAGCTCATGGTGTGGAGAAGACCAGCTGTATCATCCGCATGCCACCAGTTACAAAGGCTACCACAAACCAAACAACAAGCATTTGCAATGCAATAGGTCTCGCATTAGTAAAAGTTTGAGCTTTTGGCGTTGCAAATAATAATGCAACACCAATAGCTCTAATTTTTAGTAATGCGAGGCCTATTGCCAACAGACAGCTACACAAAAATAACGATGAACACAAAAATCACTCTCAATAGAAAGCAACAAGCTCCAGACTCCAATGCCAAACAATTGCTTAACCTCAGGATGACGGGGTGCCAGGTCGAACATTCGCAAAATGTTTCAGTTACTCTCTCCATCTCGACGGCAGGATACAGTATTGTTGCATAATAACAAAATAATTAATCATAAATAATTTGTAAAACGTGAAAACTTGTGCCGTGGTTGCGTTGAAAGGTGGGCCAGGCGTTCCTCCAGTGATTGCGGCCTTCAAATGCACAGGATGTCTTTTTAATTCAACTGCTGATTAATATATTTAAATTCAATTAAAGAAACGAAACAAAAAGCTGAATGCTGGCAGTACTGACCCAGCCTGAATCGTCCGGGGACGCGTGTAGGTTTCCAAGAAATTTTTGTTCTATTTACTGCTGCGCTGTGAAAGGCGTTAACGAAGGGGTTGTGTGGTGCCCGAGGAGGATTCTTAGATCTTAATCATAAAAGCCTTACGCACGCACACCCAGATTGACTTAGATAGAGTGGCACAGACATCCATGCCCATGCACTTTTAAAGAAATACACAAACCCGCACACTCAGCTAGAAGGGAATTCACACACAAAGGCGGCCAAAAAGATTACATTATGGACTTGGCCCATTTAGAGGTGCTGGCAATGGTAAAATCGACCGAAAATTATGTTTTTACTAAATGTAAATGCAGGTACGTAGCTTCAGATGGGCTGTTTGGGCGGGACACCCCCTTATGATTTCTCAGTCCGGTCATGCTGCGAATTGCCATGCCAGGGTGCAAGGCGAGCGATCAATGGGCAGGTACCGCCGCCATGGCACCTCATTTACGAAGAGTCAAGAGAACAGTTAATGCAATTTACAACCAGCTCTGATAATATGAAAAGACAAGCGTGACCAAGGCGGACCGCACTGAAAGCGGACCACGCTGAAAATAAAGATACACAATACCATCACAAAACACATGCCAGCAGGGGGGCACCCACCTTCCTGCGCAGCCACAGCTGGCCGGTAAGGATCGCCAGCAGGGTGGGGTCAGGCTCCTTCACACTCACGCACACATGCCAGCACGGGGTGTCAGGCCGATCACGTGCACATGCCAGCAGGGGGTGTCAGGCTCGTTCCAACTCACTCACACATGCCAGCAGGGAGGTGCCAGGCTCGTTCACACTCACTCACTCACACATGCCAGCAGGGGTGTGCCAGGCTCGTTCACACTCACTCACACATGCCAGCAGGGGTGTGCCAGGCTCGTTCACACTCACACATGCCAGCAGGGGGTGTCCGGCCGATCACTCTCACATGCCAGGAGGGGGTGGGGAGGGTGTCTGCCAGGGGCACCCACCTTCCTGCGCAGCCTCAGCTGACCGGTAAGGATCGCCAGCAGGAGCATCTTGAGCAGCAGTGTGTTCTCCATCCTCGTGGCCGTGCGAGGGCTGCTCTCTGCCGAGGGTCACCGAGCAGTGCGTGGCTGCGCTGGGAAGAGGCACTAGGTAGTCAAAGGGGGGAGGAAGGTGACTCAAAGGGCAGGGAGTAAGACAAAAGGGGGTCGAAGAGGAGGCAGGGAGAGGAGGGGAGAGAGCTGCGAGGGAGGAAGAGAGGGGGCCTCAACGGGCGGGAGAACCTGAGCGTGGGCTGAAACGCCGGAGTGAGGGAAAGCGAAAGCACGCCATGCGCGCGTTGAGGGATACGCATGCACTGGCTGAGGGCGGCTGGTGCGTGTGTGTTTGTTGGCGCAGGGGGCGTAGAACTCGGCGAAGCAGGCGCTGCAGGAGTTCAGCAGGTGAGAGCAGGCCGAGTCGGAGTACAAGATGACCAGCGGGTCTTCCCGGGAGTACATGCCGGCCTAGCGACTGCGAAATATTCGTTGTTGCTTTGAATTGCGCTTGCATTAGTGGTTTGCCTACCAGGCACTAGGACCGGGGGCTTATGCCGATATGTTAGCTGCCTGAGGACTGCCCCAGGGTAGCCAGCGATGGGGGTGGCTGGCCCGCTTTGGATTACACTCGGGCAAGACTGCCCGCGAGTTCTCTCCTCGCTTCCCCCTTCAGCCAGACCGGGTTTCCTGACAGCCGGGATCACAGATCCTTTATCCTGTCCCTAGGGGGGGTGATAGCGCGACGGCCTAGGGGTGCAAGGCACACTACACGCGTTGTGTAGAGCAACACAACATAATGGCTAGAGCGTGGGACTTTGAAGCTGGGGAATCCAGTTCGAGTCTCGGCACCGACCCTCAAACATTCGGTGATTCTGGGCAAATCGCCTAGCTCCCAGCGCTAAAAAGGAATGGGCCCGCTTGTTTACGCTTGAATGAAGAAAGCAGTATAGGGCGCCCTGAGCACCAACCCTCCCGTTCGCTATTAGCGGATGTAGCGCGGCATGTAGTATGACGGAGAGCGCATAAGGCTCAAACCTGTTAATATGTACACATTGAAATGGCGCAAGGGGCGCGAGCACTGGAGTTCGAGGGCTAGGTAATTACCGCAGCATGTGGGTACCAAGGTACAGGTGGCGCAGGTCCATCGTACCTCTCTGGTGTGGTTCTTGTATTTTTACCGCTGCGCCATAGCCATAGTTCAGGAATTGAGAGGGGCCCGAGTCTTTATGAGCGCGTTCACAAAGAAACTACTGCCTCGAGCCTAATTAACACGGCACCAAGCACCAGCTGTACACGTTACATGCAAGCGCCAAAAGCCCTGCGGATGCCCAAATGCTGCGTTTTTAACGAGTGAATGTTCACGAAAGTGAAACTGCATGCTGACTTGCGAGGGAAGGGGGACAGGAGATGTGCACGCCGCGTGGCTGTAAGCGCGTACACCAACTCAAATCCGCCAAGAGCCTGCGCGTGCCCATCTCCTGTCCCACTTCCGAGGCAAGTCAGCAACAATAGATCTCGCTGGCGACAGCGCTTCGCGCTGCGTTCGCCAGGCGAGACCTAAAAAAGGCATATAAAGGGGCGGAGGAGCATACTGCCAGTCTGCAGTGTGTACCAATATGTTACCTTTTCCTAGAATTGATTATTAGTGACTGCAGGATAGGATGGGGGACCCCACTGCTGAGTAAAAGAGGTATCCTGGTGTTGGTGGAGGAATGATTTTAAGTTGCTGAGGCTGAATATTTTTGGACATTCTTGTGGGGCTTTCCACCTGGGATCTGCCGGGAACACTAGCAACCTGTAATTATTGGACCACAAGCCGACTGCGGTTAGCAACACCCACAGTTGCTACGAGGTTTTAGGCAATGAAGAAATATAAAGAGGTGTTGTGCCTCTTCATTAAATTGACAGAGGGCATAAGTCTCCCCCAGACTCTGAAGCCTGTGCTATCACTGATGATGAAGAGGATGTATCTTAAGGTGCTATGGCCCACATTATGAGTGGGATCCTAATACTGAAACAGTAGTTTACTTTACACCCTAATTGATATTACCCGGCTCGCACTCACAGACATTGTGCTATAACCACCATAGCGGACCAATCCACCAAGTGAAACCTGGGAGAATTTGTTCTTACAAAAAGGCAGGAATTTGGGAACATCATGCAGTAACACCGATTTCCTCATGTCATTCTCAATTTCCACATGTTATTCCCCATTCGATAGGTGTCCTATAGATTACTCATAATCCTGCGAATGCACGTTGCATTTACTAATATTCACTGATAGTATTCCTGTAGTTGTAAGATGTGCCTATGGGGTCCCCAGAGTTACTAAAGCAAACTTTCATTCTCTTCCCACCCAAACACCTGTATGGGACGGCTGAAACTGGGCTGTGCATTGGGTGACCTTGTTTTTAAGAAGTTGGTCACAAACGTAGGGCTGACAACAAGCAGGACAAGTGAATGGCTCTATAAACAGAGAGCTGAGCCCTCCCAAGCTTCTGTGCTGAAGTTCACCACGAGGACAGTGGGACTTTATGGCGCAACACACCTTTGCTGTTCTCCAATACACAACTTTGTGTTTTGAAAACAAGCAGGAGGTGCTATGCACTGGGACAACTCTGTCTTCTGAAGAGTTAGTTATATAAGAGTTAGGTTGGCAGTGGGCGTTGCAAAGCACTCAGCCCAAGCACAGCCCTTCCAGTATGCTTCCCCCTTGCAAGGTGGGTATAACCACAGGTCGCGGGGAAAGAGTGGTGCCATCAGGCTCCTATCTCTGTTCTCCAAAGAGAAGCCCACCATAGGGTCCAATGCCCGCGCCCACTACAAGATCTAATATAATAATAGTTTAATTTCTAAAGCGCATGGTTACTCCCAAAGACGTGTCCCAGCGCGAAATATCTGTTCTCACTTGGGACACCAACTTTGGACTCTTATATCTGCCCTCAGTGGGACACTAACTACATGCTCTAATATTTATCCTCAGAAGACTCTAACATCAGGACTCAAGACAGAAACCCATGGGCTTGAATGTCTACCCTCAGGGAGAGGTCACTGTAGGCGCCATTATCAGGCCTCGAACGAAATGCATACACCTTTTCTGATATGGCCTCAGAAGAGAAGCCCATTATTGGTTGGAATAAATTCCCACAGGCTATTATTGGCTCAAATACCTGCCCATAGACCAGAAGAGAGTTCTACCAAAGACTTTAATATCTGCCCAAAAATAAAAGCTATTATTTTTTATTAATACCTGCCCACAAAAGAGAAAAGATGTCTACCGCAGACTCTAATATCTACCCACAGAATAAAGAGCTATTATTTTTTATTAACACCTGCCCACAAAAGAGAAAAGATGTCTACGCAGACTCTAATACCTGCCCACAGAATAAAAGGCTATTATTGGCCCACAGAAGAGAAGCTAAAACAGCCATCTCTGCCCCCAGGACAGATGCCCACTAACTTACTCCTCATTGTGAATGTTCCACATTGCATCGCCGCTCGAAGCATCTGCTGTACAAGTGAACAACAATTACAAGCAAAACCAGAACAACCATCAACCATCAGTGAATGAGGCAAACCCAAGAATAATCATGCCAGGGCCACATGTTTAGGAGGCTACAGGCTGGGAACATATAAACTAATCATGTGAGTCTTTACCAGTCGGTGGAAGAACAGCAAGGAGGGGTTACATTTCAGGTGAGTGGGAAGAAAGACCCAGAAGGCTGGGGCGGCTATAAAAAGGATGGGTGCTGAGCAAGGAAGGCTCTGAATGGAAGAGGTGTGGCGCCGCGGCCAGGGCGACTGACTCTGGAATCTGGGGATCCCGGTTCGATCCCTGGCACCGGTGGCAGATTAGTCCAGCACCATGTGACTCTGGGCAATAGCTTGCTTAATCTTCCCGACGGCCCCCAGCGCCTAGAGACCCTTACGGGTGATTGTTTGCGCTTTACAAATGTGGATTATTATATTATTATTAAAAATGGAGGCCTTCGCTCCAGTACCCTCCTTTGCTGCCACAGATTGTGTTCAGATGTAGGATGTCATTCTTGGCTCCCTAGGAAGCCAATGTGATGTGCAGATGACACAGGAGGTCTTCTTTTTATGGTGCTACTTATCCCAGTGCTAGGGTGTCGGAGCGCTTTACATCGCACAGAGAGGCACCATTAATTATACACGCGTGCAAATCAATGTACAGGAAATGTTACATACGACAATGAGGAATATAAGGTGTAGGAATCGCATATCATCCAGACTTACAGACATTATTTGTTAAGAGGGAAACACAAAGACAGGATAGAAGACGTATCACAGTGATTGTAGTAACACGATTGTTTACTTCTCAAAAGAACCTTTTTTTGCAATCTTAGACTAAACATATTGAGAGAAAAACAAGGATCTAAACCCATGACTTACAGTCCGCAAGCAACTCCTTGATGGCGGTAAATAGATCACTGCGCTATATTAGAAGGATTGCAACTTAAGAACTGGAAGTTTCAAAGGGATCTGTATCAAGAGAAGTAGCCCACTCACATGATGTGAGCCTGTGTCAATTAAAAAACACAATAAAAATGTGTTTAAAAAAAAAGAGAAGTAGCCCACTTGTCTATCTACATAAAAGCCAAATCTGTGATCTGCATGTTACATACACCATGTGCACATCAACCCTCTATGCTACTTTATTAGTGAAAACTGTAACTGCATAACAAAGATCTCTCACTGTAATGTAGGTTTTCTCCCAGAGATCTTACTGCTATCATAAACCCCTCAAACTCGCGATATTTTCAAATGCAGCCTCATTGTGACCAATTAAGCAGGCTTGAACAGATTTACTGTCACCTATAACCTCCTTGCCAATTTCTTTGCAGCAGATTGAAAAAAAACAAATCTATAAATTGACTGCCAGACTCTGCTTTTCAAGTTCTGCACCTCGTGACTCCACCCTCTTTCCTCTGCCACACCTTGACCCCAATGTTCAGGTTCCCACAGTATTTTTTTCCCCATCCCAGCAGAGCTGGCAGCGCCTTCTCCCGCTCTCAGCAGTTCTGCATTTCTCGTGGTGCTGGCAGGCGGGGTCGCACACTATTGTCTGGCCCAGGGCCATGTGGGCTGTTCCACGGGGAAGTAAGCAAACCTGTCCCCGTTCAAACAGAGCTGGCGGCTCAGGCCCTCCTGGGCCAACTCTCTCGTGCAGAGTTTACTCAAGCATTAGTGAGGTCTCAGTACAAGCATGCAGCACCTCATTTGAGCAACCCCCTCAGCAGACTAGTCATGCACAGGTGTGTGCGACAGGCATGTAAGCATGGAGGTAGAAGATGGTGGGAGAGAAACAGAGGAAAGCCTTCACGCCTGCACTTGCAGCCCTCACCAGGTGCAAATCGAGTCCCTTAAAAAGAAGGTCAGGAGCCAGATTTCAAGGACACTTCTGTTTTCCGGGTCGGATACTGTAGGAAGGGGACTTTGTATATACTACACCAAAGTAAGGTATAGTGTGCACTTAGTCCAGGGAGTCCCCAGAGGTATAGCAGAGGCTAAATTAAGTAAGCACTAACAGCTCTGTTACGCATTTATTGTATTCACTCAATCCAGACTGATGGCACACACTCAGAGACTGAATACAGACCAATTGGATAAGTTTAAAAAAGGTAAACTTATGTTTTAATTTAGAACCAAGAAGGACTTGGCACAGGTAAGTAAAGTATACTCTCAATGCGGGACTTCATAAAGAAATGCAGTTATGATTGAATTGTGCAATAGTTACAGGTTGGTACTGATTCAGAGGCAGTTTACGTTGCACCATAATTACTTTTAGAATTCGTTTCTGCTACTTTTAGATTACTTTGAGTACTGGGGGTGGAATGCCTGGATACCACACAAAAGGATCTCACAATACACGGTAAGTAAGACTTTTCTTTGCTTGAGTTAAAGTTACTGTTTTTCTCATACAACACAACAGTTCAACACTTAAAACATTTTAGGCCCAAAATCTCATAACATGGGTTTCCTATGGGAAAAAATGGTTATTGGTTTCACATGTAAGTAAACTTCTTACAAGTGGGAGTTTTGGGGGTTAGGACCAAGGTTCTCCAAGGTCCAGGATGGCAATCAAGCTGCAGCACTGGGGCGGCCGGGTACAGAGTGCAGGGGCCCAATGTTAGCCAATGAGGCTAAGGGGACCTTGGGTTAGGGGCTGCTTACGAGCAGGCCACTCGGGTGTGGGAGCAAAGCTCCTCAGGTTGAGGTCAGCACTGCAGGGGCCAACAACCAGCACAGGAGCTGCACCACCACAGGCACTGTTGCGGCCAGGTGTAGGGTGCGAAGAAGACGTTGGGGTCTCTGTGCTTCTCAATGAAGACCTTTGAATAAGCAAAGTTGCTGCAGGCTTGGGCAGGAAGACTTCCTGAAGGCGACCACCGGCTGGAGAGGTAAGTTGGGATGCCTGGACACCAACAGTTGGGCCACCCAAAGCCATAGAACGTCGGGTGCAGTGGAGTCTTCTGGCGTGGGGTTTTCTTACCAGCTCCGGTCGCAGTCGGGGGGACCCTTCAGGTTAAGGCTGTAGGCATCGTCCTGAAGCTTGAGGGAGGACGTGGATCACCAGATCCCAGGTCAGGATCGCTGGGGAGACCTCCTTGAAGTGTTGGGCCAGTTGAACTCGGGCCATGGGCGTTGGGTGCAGAGTGGTGCAGATTCGCCGGAATCCGGATTCTGATCTTCGAGTCTTTGGGGAGCAAATCCGGTACTCACGGGAGACAGAGTCTGTAAGGTGAGTGCAGGGCAGGTCCTCCAGGCTCTGGGGGGCTGCTGGCTGCTGGCTGCTGGACATGCCGGTTTCTTTGCTGTAGGCAGTTCAGAGTCGGGACAAGCCGGTAGGGCTGGGGCCAAAGCAGTAGGTGTCCTCTTCTTCCTGGGTCAGCACGGCTCTTCGGTCCTTTCTTCCTCTAATCTGAGGAGGCAAGGTTCAGGGTTGCCCCACAATACTAGATTTAAGGGTGTTAAAGGGATGTGCAGGTCAGGACAATGGGTCCCTTCCTTGGGGTGGGTATGCCCCCTATTATGCCACCCTCCAGTGGGAGGGAGCATGAGCCTCTCCCTAATTGGCTGAGTCTTCAAGATGGAGGGGACTGAGATGTGTGTTCCACCTCACCTTCCCCACCCAAGGGGTAGGGTTGGCAAAGGTGGGCACCTCTCTTCCTAACTTGGTTTTCCCGACGATTCTACCACCCAAAGTGGGGGCCAGAACTGGTGGGAGCCAGTTGCTGGGGGAAGCAAAAGGCAGAGACAGCTTCCAAAGGCGGCAGGCCTTTGATGCTTCCCCTTTGTGGACTCAGCCAATCCTGGTGGCAGAGGCATGACACCTTTGCTCAGGATGGGCTTTGTTTCTGGACCAAGAGAGCGGAGGCGTTTTACCAAGGGAACCAGAAACCTGTCTGGTGGTGACAAATGGCGGACAGCCATTCAGGAAACACACAAGGGCTCGTCATTTTTCAGGGGGCATCTCTAAGAATGCTTTTGAGTGCATTTTACATTCAATCCCACACTGGCATCAGTGTGGGTTTAATGTGCTGAGAAGTTTGCTACCAAACTTCCCAGGTTTTAGTAAAGCCATTATGGAGCTGTGGAGTTCGTAATGACCAACTCCCGGGAAACATCGTTTACATCGCATTCACTACAACGCGATGCTGTTACATCGCGGTCGTTACAACGAACGCGATGTAACCACGCGATGCCATTACAACGCAAGTCTTTACATCGACTTGCGCTAGATGGCGTGCTAACATTACAAATAGTGTAGTTTACTATCCCAACACCTTCCCTACTGTTAAGTGGACTGGAGTTGTAATAGTAAATTACGCTTTTCTAATGTTAGCACGCCATAGCGCAAGTCGATGTAAAGACTTGCGTTGTAATGGCATCGCGTAGTAACATCGCAGTCATTGTAACGAATGCGATGTAACTGCACGCGTTGTAATGACTTGCGTTGTTACGTCATACATCCCCAACTCCCAGACCATATACTCATTATGTCTTTACTACACTTACAATGTCCAAGAATGGACTTATACGCTGTAGGGGTACAGGCCTCATACTACTGTACCCTCCCTCAAGGGCTAGTGCACCCTGCTAGAGGGGTGGCTTACCTAGGCCACAGACAGTGGGTTTCAGGCATGGCACACAGCGAAGTGTGCCATGTCGACTCTTCACTTTACTCTGCACCAAAACATGCAGCCTGCAAGGGCAGTGCGTGGGTGTTAAGGCACAGGCCCCTAAGGGTGGCACAACCATGGCTGCAGTCCTCAGGGGCTTCCCTGGTAACACTGATCTTGGTACCCATGGTATCTTTTACAAGGGGCTTACCTGTGGCCAGAGATGTGCCAATGGTAGGAACAAAGGTACAGTCTTGGGAAAGAACACAGGCCCTGGGAACCTGACTCAAGTCAGGCTGAATCAGAGGTCAGTCAAAAAGTGGGGGGTATAACCATGCAAAAAGAGGCACTTTCCGAAGGATACCTTTATCCAATCTACCCACTGACAGCTTCAGTGAACTTCTCACACTGCACCCGTCAAGTGCAAAACACATGCAATTGTGTCTTCTAGTATTTCCAAGGTGAAGCTCGTTCCAGACAGTGACCGTTACAGAAAAGGTAAAAAAAAAAAAAGCTCTCCTGATGCTGTCGGGCATGTTGGTTAAAGAGATCACTTGTAAAGGCTGGACTTGATGATTACTTCAGACCCCAGAGACATTATTTGTCTTGACCATTGAGGCAGGCTCCAGAGACATTAGTCGGCTCGGCCATTAGGGCAGGCTCCAAATGCATTATTCGTCTCGGCCATTGGGGTAGGCTCCAAAGACATTAGTCGGCTCGGCCATTAGGGCAGGCTCCAAAGACATTACTCGTCTCAGCCATTGGGGCAGGCTCCTTAGACATTATTTGTCTTGCCTATTGGGTCAGGCTCCTTAGACATTATTCGTCGCGAAAGACATTATTCGTCTCGGCCATTGGGGCAGGCTCCTTAGACATTATTTGTCTTGGCCGTTGGGGCAGGCTCCAGAGAAAAAATTCACCTTGACTATTGGGGCAGGCTCCAAAGACATTATTCGTCTTGACTTCCTTGCACCTCCTCATACATGGCAAATTACTAAAAGATCTTAAATATGCAGTTTTCTTACATTGAAGGACCTAAACGGTCACAGTTAGCAAAAATGTTTCCAAGTCAATTTTCATGCAATGTACCTTAATGTTCTATTTGGTGCTAGTTGCAAACCTGCTCCTATTAAAGTAGAGCAGCTCAGTTGATGCCCCTTCAGGACAGATGCCTTCCTTTTTTTCTGTACAGAAAATGTCTTCTCCGAAGAGGACACTTTTCCTGCCCCTGAGTCTAGAACTGTTCCCAGCAAAGTGGCCCTCCTGGAAATAATCAGAAAAAGTCTTCCTCCAAATCACTAAACTGAGCTGATGAAGTTGTCAGTTATGACCTTGAGGGATTGAAATTCTATGCTCGACTGATCAGCCAGTCGTGAGAGTATGGGCAGATAAAGATGCCTTGTGTCCAGGGATGACCAGGCCCCGTTGCAATGCATTTAGAGAACACTATCGAGGCTGGCTTCAAGCCAGATGGTGAGACCTGAACTGATAAACCAGAAGCCATCTTAGCCCTTCAAGCATTTCCTGCGTGAAAGCTGTATCCAAATATGGAAATAGACTTCTCAGAAATCCACTTTAAAGAACCCATCACACTTCTAGATGGAAGGATTTTTTCCTTTAACGTCAGTTTTCTGAATGTTTATGTTTTGATGATTCTGTTGACAATTTCTAGATCCAGAAAAGGTTTTGAGCCACTGACTAAATATGATTATGCGATGGGTGTAACCTTAAAAATACTCCTTTTTGTTGGCAACTAAGAACTTTATGCATTATCTCCCGTCCTGCAATGTATCGATTGCAGCTGCTGGTGCACAGGGGGGTTAGCATGACCTGACGTGCAGAGTGAAACTCAAGGATCCAAGGTTATGCCCCATAAAACATGGAGATCATGTCCTTTCCCGGTGCTGAACAGTTTTGGCTGCTCTGGATGGTTGTATCTACACAGCTGCTAAAGTAGGAGCTGCGCCTGTTCTGTTTTCTGATCTTTAATACTTTTATTGTTATTGAAAATCAATCCTTGACAATTCTGCTTCTCTGATGTGTGTACTTGCGTGGCTTTCTATTTCTTTCTAGACTCGCGTACTTGAGTAGATCCGACTTGGGGCCTGATTTAGATCTTGGCGGACGGGTTACTCCGTTACAACGGGGATGGATATCCCCCCCCGCCAAAATATAAATTCTATTATATTCTATGGGATTTATGTTTCGGTGGACAGGATATATGTCACCATTGTGATGGAGTAACCCGTCCGCCAAGAACTAAATCCGGCCCTAGATGGGGAGATCCTAACACTCTCGCTCACATCAACTCTTGCCTAAGGTTGCCAATATTAACAAGCATTGGCATAGCCAATAGGTCTCGCCTTTGGGACCTTATAAGTGTTTAGCTATGCAACAGTTGCATAACTAAATAGTTATAAGGCCCCAAAAGCGAGACCTATTGACTATGCAAAGCGGCCATGCGGCCGCGAAAGTGATCGAGATCACGATCAAACATCAGAGCGGCCGTGAAAGTGAAAGTATTCGCGGTAAAGCGCGGCGCGCGCGCCCGCGCACATGCACTGTAGCTCTAGGCTGGCCTGGTAGCACTTTTTGGAACCCTCTCAATAATACTCACCAGACCAGCGCATGCGCTGGGTCAGGCGAGACCTAAAAATTACCCTTTGGGATAGGGAAAGCTTAAGATAATTTTAACTATTAACTTGCCTAAACATCAATAACCTGCTCCACTGTAAATCGGGCGTTGAAGCACACCCAGATGCACTAGGCATCTCGGGTTCAAACCCTAAGATATGATGAAGCATGGCACTAACGGAAGTCAGTGGGTGAGGGATTTTTCTAAAAATTAAATAGGAGTCCTTTTTTCATCTGATCAAGTGGGTTTACAGGATATAGGTAGCAGGCTCTCTCTTTATGATTGTTTTGATGAATTTGGGAGGTGGAGCAAGCCCACTTTCCTCTCACTTTCCAGTTGTTGAGATATGCTCCAATCATAACAGTCCCTGAATAAAAATCAGTTCTGCAATCTTTTGAGCCTTGCGCTTTAGGCCTCTGAGGTGCTGGAATAAGAATCAGCGCAGAAAAGATCCCTGGGTCACAGCCGACTCAACAGCCGACGTCCTAATGCTACCATTGCAAACTACCCGGCCACTTGTAAAAACAACGATGGAACTTAATAGCTGCCTATAGGTCCAAGGTGCTGGTGGTATATACCTTCTTGTGCTTTGCCTGGTGGTCTAAAAAAGAGAGAAGCAAGATAATAGAAGGACCTTTCAGTAGTAACCACTTAATCAGTCAACACCTTCTCTCCGACAAACAGGATCTTTGGGAGGAGCCTTGTACATCCTCTCTTGCTATCCAGGACATGCCAAGTGGATGCTGGTGCAACAAAGGCTGGTGACACCAGTTCTTTACAACACAGGCACCAAAGGCACGGGATTTGTAGGTGCTCTAGTGATATCTGAAAGGACCAAGGGGGTAACTTGAATAAATGAACAGAGAATGTTAAGAAACTTTATTGCTTTCCCAGGAATCTCTGTAAATGACACCACATCATCAGGAGTGGATGGTTCTGTGAGTCCACTACCAGTGTCAAGAGGAGAAGTCTGATTATAAGATTGCATCAACACCAGCTGATATTGTCTTTCTTTTATTAATATGATCACTCTGGGGTAATCCAGAATAGGTGCCTTCTGGTGGGGTGCTTCTTCCATGCTTTTGAGGACAAAACAACTTGTTTTCTTCTTCAGTGTTGGGGGACCAAGTGTCATAATCGGAGAGTGACTTGCAAGAGTCACAGGTGGTCCAAGCCGACAACAAGGCGAGGTAGTATTTATCCCTCCTTTCGTAGGATGAAGCCGAATCTCCTGCCTCTTTCTACTCATATTTCTAGCTGAAGTGAAGAGGTACAGGAACTGGAGCAACAGCGGGCAATTCTCAGATCAGGCTGGGTATCTTCCTTACCTCTAGATTTTAGATTTCACTGCTCAACAATGCTCGCTCAATTTAAAAATAGAACTGAGGGACAGGCTTACTCAGGGCTTTCCGAGTGCTGCTCGGCCGATCACCTTAAATGGAAAGCACGTACTCTCCTGTGCAGTCTCTGTTTAAAAGCTGTTTAACTACAACAAGCGTTGGTGAATCCAATAGGCCTGGGTTTAATGTGACGATAAAATGCAAACACAGGAAATTGTTTCAATGGAATAGCACATCAAGACCGGACCTACTGGCTTTACTAATGTTTGGTAGTGGTGGTAATAGTGTTGGTATTGAGGTGTTGGTGGTATTGGTGGTGTGGTACTGGTGAATGTAAATGTGTTGCAGTGGAGGTATTGGTGGTGTGATCTCTGTGGTTGTGACGTTGGTAGTATGAGGTATTAGTGGTGTGAGAGCAAAAAGCAGGGCCACTGGAGTTATACGCTTCTACAGTGGCAGCATTTTTAGCAGAATAATGGATCTGCCATATAATCTATCATATGCTGCATAATGAGCAGATTAAAACAATTAGTTTCTAGCTCGAACTGATTAAAAGCTACTACAAATGTTGTGACCTTTGTTCATGCGTGCCGGAAGGCCCTTGCCAAAGATTGACTGGTCATCTTTTAGTTGCTTATTGTTGTATTTGCGTAATAGGTTGGTAGTAATAATGTGAAATATTAATGAAGTTATAGTATCACAAAATGTGCCACATTATGTCGCATAATTTGGCTTTTCGTGAATTTAGTCAACCCTACAGCATAATTTGGTCTTCCTCTGCTGCATAAATCCTGTAGCCCTGACAAAAAGCATTTAGAAAGCCATGTTAGGGTGCAGACTTGCACTTGAGACATAACAAAAGTATTCGAAAAAAGCCTGTGATCGGAAACATTATTGCTTTTTGTATAAACTGCATGTATGAAATAAACATTTAAATATGATAAGAAGTGGATGGACAAGTGCACCTTCTAGTTTTAAGATAGTCTCTCATGCAGTGCACAGCAAGCACTTCATAGAAGGTGGGATCATACAACACACAGCCAATAGCATGGCACGAGAAAGAAATACACCTCTCGACTGGGCTAAGATGGGATTGACAATGCCCAAAGCCAACGGCTGACAGAAGATGGTCTAAATAAGCCAGTGGTTAAAGGAGGCTGACCCACAGCCCATTCTATGTAAGCAACAGGTCTTGCGGACAGCTGAGCTTAAAAGAGACAAGAGGCTTTTCCTTCATTCTAAAAAAACATTTTAAAAATAATTCTAGTGCTCTGGGATCCTGCTAGCACAGCAGGAATTGTTTTCTAGAGTACTGTGTGCTGAAGATCCTGGGATGGAGAACTGCCCAACTTAGCCCCCACTAGCATGCCGCCTTGGTACCCTTTTAGATCTAAAGCTCCCCTGGAGACTGCGTTAAATTATGTGCTCAAGTCTAGCAGGTATCTTCTAGTAAAGCTTCACTACACACTTTTTAAATATTAGCTTTCCTTATGAGAAAGTCATTATTAGTCTGCAATGTTCTTCCCATAACAGACTGAGGCTCTGACTTGTGGTTTAACCGGTAAGACTGGTTATGAGGCATGAGCGAGCACAGAATGTCCTTCATTAATATTTTAAGAACTAGGAAAGATCATTTTACAAAGAAACTGCTCTCTCTGCCCCGGTTGGCCAGGCACCGGGGCCTTTTCTCAGTCTCTGCTCGGTACATTACACCTTGAGCAACCAGACCTACCAGCAGTAGAAACAAAAACCATCAACAGACCTACCAGCGGTAGCAACAAAATCCATCCCCAGACCTACCAGTAGTAGCAACAAACTCAATCACCAGACCTACCAGCGGTAGCAACAAAATCAATCACCAGACCTACCAGCGGTAGCAACCAAATCCATGGCCACCCATGCCCCTCCCTCAAATCAACATTCTTCTCCAAGTCTACTTCTACACGAGAAGTTCTGTAGTCCATGGACGGTGGGTCCTTCACCATCAATGGAGTCACTCAGGTCAGTAACACTGGGCTCCTGCTGATGATTCAACATTAGGAATCTCCTTCACCTTTGGTGTTAAGTCCAACTTTCAAGTGCATCGATCAGTCCACGATCAGAGAGGTAACTACACTCCCAGCATCTGATGGGTCTTTATGGAGCTGTTTATTCATCGTCTCTCTTTCCCGCCTCTCAAGCCTGACTGAGCACACAGCTGAATACAAGTACAAGATTACCCGTCAACCCGCCTACCATTCTTTTCAGAACCGTCTACCAAAATGAAAATGTGTTGCACATATCCCTCTTGTTTGTAAGAAGAATGCTTGCTCATAACGCAGACTGGCCAACCCCCTGGTAGGTCTGTAAGCACTACATGCCTACACACACCACTGAGGGGTTACTGGACTGAAAACTCCTCCCCAGCATGAGAAGCAAAAGAGGAAGTGTAGTCAAGTTCAGTTTATTTATGCTTCATTTTCAGGATAGAATAATATGTTTTGCTTCACTTTACTGTTAAATCCATGATGTCCTGGGCATAGTCCAGTACCGGAGTATCAGAGTATATATTTGTCAAAGATTATTCCCTCCATTACAATTCCATATCAGTCCTGGGTACTAGCTCTTTTCTTGTAATATTGCATACATTACAACCTATGACACTCTTCACGTCTTTCCCACCAGCCCACTGTGCATATGGCACGCAACAACTGATTTCAGCCAGAAGCCTCTTAGGATGCTATTTCCTCAGCTGCAGGTCTCCCATGCCACACAGGTTTACCTTCTGGTTTAACCAACCTGCATCCCTGTACTCGCAGACCAAGCACTGGCAGACAGAGTCAGCTAATCCCACCAGAACAGGACACAAGGACAAGACAGCCGTGGTATGCAGCGCAAGACCAGCATTGTCCTTCATCCTGCAATCTTCTCAAAGCCTCACGGAAGGTCAGTGCCGCCCAGCAAGACTCCTCTGCCCGCACCTCCACTGCTACAACCTAGTACACTCACCAGCCATGACATCACTACAGCGTGACTTGCTACTACCCTCTAGACTCAAGAAGGTATGAAAGAAGTTGTGGAACTGGTCATGCCCCCTACCTGTCGGCACTGCTACTGGTCGTGACTGCATGCACCTGGGCATCGCGGCATCACTGAAACGAGGAATGGACAATCATAAGCCTTGAAAGAAGCTACTACGACCATAAAACAGACACCATATGTCAATATCTGCATTACGAATCAGCAGAAACTACAGAACCCCTTATATTCCTTCATTGTATTGAATGCTGTGAATATGTACCAGGCCACATAAAGACCCTATGTGGACTGCAACCATTTTTCACCCTTCCAGTTGGTCCCCCGTTAAGGGAGCTGAACCTAGACTGTACATTAGTTTCTGGATGAACAACATGCATTTTTAAACTATATTGATTAAATTACACATCAATGTACAACAAACCGAGTGAAAACTTGTACAGTGATACAAACTGTACATCAGGTTTTTTAGACTGCATGAGGAGCAGTAGGATTCCCACTAGATTACTTAGTGTTTCTTCTGTTTTGCCAGTTTGGTGCACGTTTTTCCAGGTCTAGTAAAAAGGAGCAGGCGACAGGCAGCATATACTTACAAGTAGTGTCTTGCAAGGATAAACAGGATGCAAGAATCCCCCCGCCATCCTTTTATGTCTCTCCCAGATAGCACATGCGCTGTCTCTTTAAGACCTTTTGTTTTCTAACAGTGGGCTTGGAGGCTGCGTGTTGCACACCATTGGTTGGCTTACTGTCACTCTCATCTGCCTGCTTCTTATTGGTCAGCTGCTGTAGGCTTCCTTCCTCTTCATGTGTTTGTCCCATCCCTGGAGCATGTATGCATTACTTGTGTCCTTCCACTGCTCATTTATTTAGGCACTGCTTTTTTCTTTGTATTTAAGCACTCAACCAGGGTCCATCTTTTTCAGCTGGCTCCCTTGTGTACTTACTTCTACTCCCTCCGTGCTCTCCCTCCGTTGTTGCTTGTCCACACCCATCCACCCTCATGCCCTCTCTGGTCAGGGTTGCTTGCCCACACCAGCCTTCCCTTCTCTGTGTTGCTTGCCCATATCCGCCCTTCCTCCATTGTTGTTTGTGTTGTTGCTTGCCCACACCGGCCTTCCGTGCTTCTGCTGTTTTCCACATTGTGGTTTGCCTCCACCGGTCGTTGCCTGCCCCTCCCAATCTCTGTTTTTCTGTTGTCCTGTTGTTGTTTGCAAACATTCCGCTGTTGCGTGGCCCCACCCAGCTTCCCTCCTTCCATTGTAGCTTGCCCCTAGTCTCTCCCCGTCCTCCGTTGCCCATCAGCTTACCCCATTCCACTCTCCATGTGCCAGCAATGGTGGTGTCATCATGCTTTTTTCTCACACCCTCCGTTGTCTGTGTTGCCAGCCCCCACCTCTCCTGTGTTGCCTCCTGTTCCGCCAGCAATTTTAAAAAGCACCACGAAGTGGCGCGTGCTGACCATGTCACAGCACATTTCCTTTTTTTTTAACTTTCAGCCATGCTGCATAATATGACTAAAAGACATTGACAAAACCAACAAATATCTCATAGGCAAGACCTATTGGCTTTGCCAATGCTTGCTTATAATGTTTCTCAAGATACTCAAAAGTGGTTCTCAGTTTCTGGACAACGGATCAGTAGCTGTCAGAATAAACACAAAGTTGGGTTAGGTAAGACTGGAAACGAGTTACATTTGAGCTCATCCCCTACCACACTGCCGTAAGCACTCAGTTGCAATGATTAAATTGTAAACGACAAACTCATAAGTGAGAGACGGATCCAAGAGGCAGCCGATGCAGCCACAAGTTATGTGGTACTCCCACCACGAGCAGCAGATCATCAGGCAGCAAGCCATGTGTGAGAACATCCTCAATGAACGTCCCTGCATTAGATCTCACCACTCTTAGCTCCTCCAGGAGGGAGGCTCTCTTCACAGAACGTTAACAGAGACCAGTTTGATTGCCTTGCGCGATGGACTTTTCTCAGCCCTTGAGTGGATCCCGCTTAAGGCATATAGAGCTACAACATCCTCAGTCTCTAAATATCTGACACTTTATCGCGAGCCGTCACTCACTCCGCGTCATTCTGCACAATGGCCATAACTCACAACATCTATCAGCGACTGGATGATGGGAGAATAAAGAATCCTAGATCACGAAACATGTAGGGGGCAACAAAATGAAGACAAGTGAAAATGATAACCTAATTTTTTTTAGATAATAAAGACAATATAATTAACTTTGAAAGTAAGTTATTTTTTGTGACAAATTGGAAATAGTAATGGCTAGGTTTAGGGTGATAGTTTAAGGATTACGGTTTAAGTTAGGTCTAGTAAAGGAGCAAATGTAAGCTTGTACTCATTGTAGAATGACTCATGATGAGCAGGTTATTGTAACTGATTGTCTAAAGGAAGTGAGTAAGACAAATGGAAAAAACAAGAAAGACAAAGTAAAAAAAAAAAATGACAAAGGAAAACAAAAGTATACGAAGAGATAGACCTAGGAAAGTAAAACACGCTGATGGTTGAGAGTTGTAGAGTGAGTTCTCAGGAACTATCTGCGCCTCTCTGGCTGCTTCTTCGCGTGGGCTGGCATGCGGCTGCTGCCACTCCGGCATTGGTCTGATCTTCAATGCTTCATGCTAGAGATGCTTTCGATGGCGGTGTCAGCCTACGTGATCAATGGCGGCCCGGAGTATGCTCCGCTAAGAGCGACTTAAGTCCCCAGGTCATATTTGGCACAGGAATAGCTACAAATACTCTGGACGCGTCCTGGACACATGGCACAGGGACAGATAGTTTGAACAGTTACATACTGAGGAGACAATTAAAAATCACAATTTGTAACCTAGTGTGACAAACTGTATGTATGGGATGATTTTACATTTAAATATTAGTAGAATTTAAACAATAAACCACCAGGAGACAAGTGAAAAATTCTTCTGAAATGCAAATCCAAAGCCTGATGTAGTAAATTTTATGTGCAAGTAAATAGATAGTATAGTTAGTTATTGAGGCGCCGATTCACAAAGGGTTTCCGCACTCCTAGCGTAGGCTGTGGCGGGGAGGGGTGCACTCGTAGTTGGGTCCCCAGAATGGGTAACTTCAGTACGGAGGTCCCGCCATGACTGTGGGGTCTCCGCCCCAAGTAGGGAGGCCCTTTGTGAATCGGGCCCTAAGTATTTAGTACACGGAGTGCCAAGCGCTCAAACACTATAAGAAATTAATTACAAAATACAATCTGGAGTTGCGGTATTCTGACCTCAAGGAGGACATGAAAGGGAAGCCCTACACTATGAGGGACAAATGCATTTTCAAAAAGATGTATCCTAAAATATAACAGTCACTAAAAGCTAAACAATTGTATCTACAACCTTTTAGTGCACGCCATGAAGGAGAGAAACTCGACATGGAAGTTGAAGTAACTCAAATGTACAAATAGGACATGAGAAGTTCTCTTCTTCAGTGGAAAAGTGGATCCTGGAACGAGGACATGATTGATTTGGGCAAGATGGGGGAGGGGGATCTAAAGAAATTGATCAAGCTCTGAGCTGAAACCTACTCTTGGCCTGCAGCCTCTGACCAGTTTGGGAAATAGAACCTCTTCATGGCTTGACCAGTGTAGTCTCCTTCTAGGTGAGGAAGCTGAAAACGACCTAAGGAATGAACAAGAAGGTCCTAATGGTCACGAAACTTGTCCCAGGTGAAGGACTATTGCTATTTTTGAACAGAACAAGAGTTGCTCTGTATATGATATTATTATATTCTCATGCCTGGGGGCCACACCACCAGCTGCCTGCTGTACACTACGAGTGTACCAGGAGCACAGTGAAGGGGATATTTTGAGAGAAACCTAGAAGACGAAACAAGTACTTTAGGAAGGGTTAGTACGCGGAAGGATCCTAGACTAGGTGAGGGTGCAGAAGACCATGCATGACCTGCCGTAAGAGCTGAAGTCCCTGCAGTGGCCGTCGAAGATTAATTGTAGACAACGCCTCTCCTTATCGATCAGTAAATATGTGATTATCGCAGGCAAAGAGTGGAGTTGCAAGCTAGAAGTGAGAGATATGACTGGAAACTTTGATCAAGAGAAAGAAGGACACGGCAAGGGGAACGCGGAACCTGTGCAAACAAACACCCTCTCGTCAATGGCTGCTGTATCTTTAGATGCTTTTAATAAAATCATGTGGAACCTACCTCTTGATTTTTCCAGCCACAGCATTATGGCACAGAAACTTCATACTGAGCCAAGCTTGTAGACTGCACCTTCCCACCCCTCAAACACTCCTCCGCCCTCACAACCCAGCATAACAAAGTTCCTTCAGTGTCACTGAACAGAACCCTGACCTCATCTCCTGATGGTCCGCCACAACTCCAAATGAATCCCTTCTTCACATACACAACCTGTTCTGTGCAAAAGGCCAATCAGCTTCTCACTTCAGCAATCCACCTATATACCATGCTCCCCTAGGTATGTCCGCCTACTGCAATGCTAAACATCTCCGATGCAAAGGCTTACAGTGTTTCAGGCAAAACAGAATTGTCTGTACCAGGGATTTTTTTCAGTAATTTGTCAACACCAATCGGTGGCATCCTAAGGCCTCTGCCTCACCTCAACATATGGAAACATCAGCCCTGACTTTAACCACCTATGAAACCATGTTCTGCATGACCAACAACTATTATGTTCTCACATGCATACACTAAACAACAGACCAGACAACCTATGAACATTTTTCACTGTGTGAGGAGGGGGTGGGCCTCAAATTGGGCATGGCTTATTGCCCATTATTGTCGGAGGCACTTTTCAGCTCACAGACTCCCCAAACACCAAGAAACAAAGCCTTTGAGGCTGCTGCTAATATCCTGGGAGGTTTCCTGCTCAGAGCATACAGACAATTAGCTGGAAACCTGCTCTCTGCAGGGGTTTCCAGTTAATTGTTCGCACATCATGTGATATCGGCTCCTCACTGGGTGACCGTTTGATAGGAGCCGACATCGCGTGACACGCAGTGCGACCATGTGAATTGGAAGGTCTGAAACAAGCTGTAAAGTACATATGAACCAATTCCTGCTATGTGCCACCTGCGCTCCCATTAGGCTGTCCAAGGACACCCTACCCGGCCTATAACACAAGTGTGAGTACAGCCCTTCTTTCTTCTCTCTCAACCCCTTGCCAAGGTGTGCCCTAAGGGGGCCTTGATGGACAATGAAAGTAGAGCTAGCTGGAAACACGTAAGACTAACTCAGCAAGCAACCTGGGGAAAGAAGAAACAACTTCCTTGTCTAGAAGCCAACTTGAGAACTTTTCTCAGTTTCTCACTAGTGTAGCATCCTCTCCAGCCCGGTAACATGCACCTGACCACACCGGGCTCTGAAGTGCGCGTCTTTATTCTTCAAGAGTGCAACTGTTAACTGTACGCAATGCGTCATGAACTTTATTAACTACACTCGGACACACCAAAACGATTACCTCATTCTCCTACGGAGTCCATCAGGGACCAAAAAGGTCCCACTATTCGTATCTACAAGATACTATATCTAGCAGAGCTGTAGACAAGTGTGACAAACAGTGACACAAGCCCACCGAAATGCTGAAGCTAAACCCCCTAGGGAGCAGGTGGTCATTGCTGCCTAGTGCCCATACCTTAAAGGAAATATTGCTCCGCAGCGCAGAGTGCAGGCAAACAGACAGAAAGGCCAGTCTGCTGGAAGCTGAGCAAAACAAATTCATAGAGTTGACAGAAGCCATGGTAAGCACACTATACCATATGAAAAACAATGCAAATAGAACAAAACATGCCTCAAGCAGCTACATAAGTACATGGAATTTACCATCATTAACATCAGAAGGAAGGTAGACTTACCACTAGACCTGGGAATATTATTAACAATATCAATTCCATGATGTGGACTTTGTAGCTGCATAGGTAACAATTGGTTGCTTGGCATGTGAGACGAAAAAACTCATAAATTCATATTCACTCCTTTACAGGCGAAGTGGAGACCGCTGTTTTTATTATAAGCCTGCCATAGACAGACGACAGTAGGCGGCTACATGGAGATTCAGTCATACCTTCAACAGACTCCTCAACCTGGACACAGACACCCAGGTGGACATCAACCATCTGTCAGATTGTTACAAAGAAGCTATTTAGCTAAACTATACATGCTCTTACCTAGCAACACATATACCCTCTGGTGTCTTTAAGGTCACTGGGTGACAGGGTGCGCTTATGACTGTATTTAGCGTTTGCTAGTCTTAATGAAGAGCCTACGATGCAGAAGGAAAAACAACTTATAATCCTTGATCTGTTTTGTGGAATTTTCATTCCTGTCATAAACTACCATCTATTCTTCCTGGCTGGTGCCTCAGGATAGTAAAATAAAGCCGTACCACAAGCATCTAGATTCCAGAAGGTCAGTCAGAAGGCCTCAGTGTCTGGATAAACATCTGATTTTAGCTTTCCGCGGCTGAAGCCTATCAAAGCTGCATTTCCCTTACGTTCCAACAAGAGAGGATGTGGCCTAATGGCTAGAGCGGTCTACCTTGAAGCAGGGGTACCGGCGTCGAGTCTTGGCAGAGACGCTCAACATCCTGGGATTCTGGGCAAATCCCTTAATCTCCCCGTGCCCAACAAAATGAATGTGTCCGTCTGTAACGCAACTGGTGCTATGTAAAGCGCTCTGATACCTTTGGGTCGCGTTCGCGCTATATAAAAATGTGTTTCCTTTCGACTTAGAAAGCAAGCTTAGGGTTAATTCTGCAATTTTGTCTAAAGTTCGTTTTCAAAGTCTAATTGGACGTATTTTTAAAAGAAAAACAAATTTGTAAATCGAGACTTAAGTAGGCTCCTGTGTTTTATCTGCATTCACAAATGCCCATTGTTCTCTCTCTTTCTATCCAATTCATCCAAGTAACAGGCGCGCATGTCTACTCCTCCCAATAACATGGCACATCTTCCCTCAACCAATCCGCTTCAAGGAGTCTATCCCTATTCAAAACACTGGAGAAAGTGCACGAGCTGGCAAGTACACAAACTTAACACAACTCATCCTGAAAAAGAAAAAGGAAGCACAGATTACTAATCTATCACCGGTGTACCTCGAACCTTGGGTTCCGGAGCAGCGAGCTGCCCACCATAATGCGCTTCAATACCCCATCAAGTGTACTAGGCGCTATATAAAGACAATTAAAATTACATTTAAAAATGGTTTATATACATTAGAATCTTTGAAATGCGCTCCAGATCCCTGCATGATTAAGAGACTATGTTAGTGTAATGACTATCAATGAAGATCTTACAAAGCAAATGTTTTTCCCAATGCCGTCACACAATTTGTTTTTGTGAAAGCCTTTAAGTGCATAACTACTCACTCACCATTCTGGTAATCCCCACAAATCCAGAAAAGCCCAGGACACTGCTCACGTTTCCTTCCTTTGCTATAAAGCAGAACTGAGCTTCAATGGCTCTGAATCCCTCAGATTAGGCTGCCAGGCTGCAGAAGGAATAGCTGCTCTGCCTGCCACATGCCCTGCTGTCTGGTGTGTACATCCTCTACAAGGCACACAAACACTTCAAGCTTAGACAAACAAGCGGATGGGGGATAAAGTGACTCACCTGTGAGGGAAGGAAGCAGAGAGTAAGTCTGCACTGTCCCCCCGGCAACCAGCCGCACCCTCATGGCCTTAGAGCGGCCACATCTGGCTGCTGTTGTCCTCTATGACATCACTCGCCATCATGGAGGTCACATAATGCACACTGTGATGGCAGGCTCTAATGTAGCCGTAGCCATGGCGAGCCATGAGGTAAAACAAGCGCACGAGAACGCTTTCTCTTTACTTTCCATCGGTGGCGGCTCCTCCGCTGAGGCGCAGGAGTGTCGCCTCACCACTGCTTCGACTGCAAGCTGAATACAAAAAATAAAATGATAATAACGTTCCTTTTTCTGTATTCAGCTTGCAGCTGAAGCCAGACGGGTGGGGCTGTCACGTCACAGGGGGAAGAGTGGTGGAAGGACCTTAAGTGCGCATGAGGGTTTGGACGGAGGTCTCGGGCCAGCCAAACCGTCAAGCACACCTTGCATGTTCTCCACCGAGTCTGCATTACAGCCTGGGTGCAAACATGCACAGCCTGCCAGCTTCTGTCTGAGCGCTGAACCACGGCACTCAGACCGATCACAATGCTGATGTAAGGCAGCGCTGTGATTGGTCAGGGGTTTCTGGGGGGGCTGTGTGCTTCCTGATGAGAGGAGGACGGAGAAAGAAGAGGCAGCAGCCGGCGGTATTAAGGTAAGTGCTATTTTATTTATTATTCCCAAACCTCCCCACCACCACCCCTGTTCGGTAGCAGTCGCTACTGCTTTCCATCAAAGGAAAAAGTTGAAGATGTTGCTGCCTGACCTCATCACCACAGTCTGGGTTTCTATAGACAAGTATGTGTGGGGTGTCTGAGCCGTATGAATAATCATAGTATATATTGGTTCCTACTCGCTGAATAAAACAGCGGACGATGATGAACAGTGCGAGCAGACTCGCCCATATATCTCTATTAGTTCTGCTTGAGTACAACTGTGACGCTGAAGGTAAAGCAAACGCTTGAGGCAATGGTTTGGGAATTAGAATCAACAAGATGAAATCCTGGTTTGCTCACTGAATAACTTTTCTTCAGTATTCCTTCCACTATGGTGAACAACTATGACTCTGGAACTGCAACAAGATCCCTAAGGCACTGATTTGGGAATCCAAAGTAAGGAGGTGAAGCCATGTACGCCTGGCTCATGGAGTCATCCTTCCTAAGAGTCAGAAGGAAAGAAGTGAAGTCCCTGGTTTGCTCACAGAAACTGAACTCTGGTCACCAACACAGTCTCCCTGCACCTCAGCTTCTCAGCACGCTGGGAATGTGGCGAAGCTTCCCCTCGCGTGGCTATAGCTAGAACAAATAAGCACCTCAGCTTCTCAGCACGCTGGGAATGGGGAGAAGCTTCCCCTCGCGTGGCTATAGCTAGAACAAATAAGCACCTCAGCTTCTCAGCACGCTGGGAATGGGGAGAAGCTTCCCCTCGCGTGGCTATAGCTAGAACAAATAAGCACCTCAGCTTCTCAGCACGCTGGGAATGGGGAGAAGCTTCCCCTCGCGTGGCTATAGCTAGAACAAATAAGCACCTCAGCTTCTCAGCACGCTGGGAATGGGGAGAAACTTCCCTCGCATGGCTATAGCTAGAACAAATAAGCACCTCAGCTTCTCAGCACGCTGGGAATGGGGAGAAGCTTCCCCTCGCGTGGCTATAGCTAGAACAAATAAGCACCTCAGCTTCTCAGCACGCTGGGAATGGGGAGAAGCTTCCCCTCGCATGGCTATAGCTAGAACAAATAAGCACCTCAGCTTCTCAGCACGCTGAGAATGGGGAGAAACTTCCCCTCGCATGGCTATAGCTAGAACAAATAAGCACCTCAGCTTCTCAGCACGCTGGGAATGGGGAGAAGCTTCCCCTCGCGTGGCTATAGCTAGCACAAATAAGCACCTCAGCTTCTCAGCACGCTGGGAATGGGGAGAAGCTTCCCCTCGCGTGGCTATAGCTAGAACAAATAAGCACCTCAGCTTCTCAGCACGCTGAGAATGGGGAGAAACTTCCCCTCGCATGGCTATAGCTAGAACAAATAAGCACCTCAGCTTCTCAGCACGCTGGGAATGGGGAGAAGCTTCCCCTCGCGTGGCTATAGCTAGAATAAATAAGCACCTCAGCTTCTCAGCACGCTGGGAATGGGGAGAAGCTTCCCCTCGCGTGGCTATAGCTAGAACAAATAATTGGCCGTAGTGACTCAGGTGCTTTCACTTAGTAGGGTGGGAAGAACAAAGGAAGTCAAATTTGTAGAATACAATTTCACAACAAAAGTTCTTTACTAAATTGGATTATAGCTCTGGGTAAATATGATGTACCTTGGAAATTTAGTAGGAACAGGTCAGGGGAAATGGATTCTCAAATTTGTCATTCTACTAATTCCTTTATCTAAGAAATCACATACAACCGGAAAACTCTTGCTAATAGGTAAACCAGGTGCAGACCTGCCCTCAAAAATATAGCCTCACTACCGTCCCACACCATGGAAATGTTACAGTTCAGCCAGCTTCTGGACATTCTCTCTCAGAGATATTCACTCATTAACTCAATTTACCAAATGATCTGTCTTCAGCCAGATCCCCATGCAGTTTTCTAAATTATTTTCCAGTTTCCAGGCTATGTTGATTTTACAAGGCACGACTGATCAGGGAACTAGACCGTACAGCGTTTATCTAAAATACACTCATAAAAAATTCAGGGCTTTTTTGACCCTCATTGATCTAAAAACAGCGTTTGAGTCTGCAGACAGAGCAGCCCTCAGGCAGAGTCTGCAATATCTTGGCCTCTGCACAAAGCTCATGAATGCAGTGAAACAAATTCATCGAGGCAATACAGCTACAGTGAGATTTGGCCAAAGGGTGAGAGTACACCAAGCTTCCCTATAAAAAATGGCCCCATTCAAAGATGCCTCTTTGCATTCTATTTAACCTGTTCATCAGTTATGTTGGAAAGCGTCTACTATCGCTGATCTTGGATGATCAAACCATTGGGGGAGGGTTGGGAGGGGGGGACAAAACAATGATCCTAATATTTGCTCATGACGACGTACTGTTGGCCTGCACAGAGCTTTGCATAAATTACTCGAAAGTTTTGAAAATGAACCTCACGATCAATGTTAGCAAGATGTTGGTTAACTCAGCGGTACAAAAGGGGGTGGTGATGGACGGAGCATCAGAACCAATCAAACACTCACACCCAGTCAACAGATCCGGGTTTGATCCATCACCGTTCTTTAGCCCACTCTGCCACCCCAGTTCAGACATGGCCATATGCAAATCAGTCTGACCCTGTGCCTCATGGGAACAGTCCAGTCCGAACTGCCAAGCCATGCCTTCCCTGGACCAGAAACAAGCTACCTAGGACCGGTTTCTGGCATTTCAGCCGTCTTCAGCCAGGCTTGCTTGAATCCAGTGGTTAACTCAGGGCACAGCCTGAAGAGAATATTCAAAGCATACAACCGGCCACTGGACCTCATGGATTATTATGATGACTCGGGAATAAGGTTTGATGCAAAGCTGAACTGGGTAAAGCAGAAGTCCAAAAGTGAAGCGAGTCTGTCGCAGCACGCTAATGCCAGTTTGAGATTCGGTGATAGATGTGGCTGAAGACTGCTCAAGCTAGCTTTGCAGGCCTACCAAGACAAAGCACGGGCAGCTGGCCTGAACAGGGCCGAGCTCTGGGGAAAGCTTGAAATTTATCTCAAGTCGGTTTGTGAAATTTGGCAAAGCGGTAACAAAGTAGAAACTCACATAATGTACCATAGTTTAAACATATAGTAATCACTGCAAGGACTTTAACCAGCATAGAATGTTATAAGTTATCGACCAAACCAGAGACCATGATCCCCTCGACTCAGAAAATAATCGAACACAAGTATTGGTCACAAATGTTTAATATGCAGGGAGGTGAGCTCTTTCACTGTTCCAGGAAATTAAACTTGCCACTTGCTACGAGAAACAAAGAGAGCTTTATTAAAAAAATTCAGGTTAGGTTCACTTCCTGTAAAGACTCTTATGAGGAATTGGCAGAACACGAACCACTTTTTTCCAACTGCACAAAAGGTGGCGATGAACCGGTGTTGCACATTATGCTGCTATACACTTTCCCCCGTCAGCTAGGAGGGTATACCTATGGCCACTTAAAAAAAATATATAACAGACGTTGTAATTCTGCTATGAATCTATGTCTCCGAACTGACTGTGAATCTATCTTTAGCCCAGTTGCTTCTTATATTTATGCAGCTTGGAAAGCCATGCAATTGTCAGCTCATTAATTGACTGATATCGGACTATATTTTCCGTATTGTTGAATCTTACAGTTAATGTTGGCATTCAGCTTTGAGCTTTTGCTTCTGGCTAACATAAATCTGGCAGATAGATTACTGTTGGCGGTATTTCACTATAATGCAAGCGTTTTGAATCATGCATTACACATGCATCAGTAGGATGAGAGGTGGTGGAAATGCAGCAATTTCACGAAATTTATTAAAAGAAATGATTATGAGACTTTAAATTGTTCTGTATATTATTGGATACATTTGGTAACTTGAATCCTTTTAGGAGGTAGATAGAACTACGAAGTTTGACACATATATGAAAAAAAAATGAGTCGAGCACATTTGCTCTTTAGAAGAAAAGTAAGTTGGCTCCAGCTGTCAAGTGGTTCTGTTTAATCTATTAATTATTTTGTGTGACTGCAAAATTACAAAGTCCTAATCTTACAGAGGCAAAAAGGTCTGTGTTCGTACAATATAGGTTGTCTAAATACATTTTCAGTCTTCAGCGAATGTGCTTTGGTGCCTGAGGCACTAGCATATAGCCAGCCCCGTCCCATGCAGGTAAGAGCGATGGGGCCCGGAGGGGGGGGATTTCGACAGACGATGACGAGGGAAAATGTATTATTTATTTAATTTCCCCTGTCATTGTCTGTCGAAATCCGCCCCACCACTCTTACCTGCACAGGCCGCCGCTGCAGGTAATGTTGTGTTCATGCTTAAATAGATTAACGAGAACCATGCAGGAAGGCCGTTCTGTGAATTGTACTCCGAGCTGGAGGGAGAGATCAAAGTAATCTTACAAATGGTAGTTGGCTGTTTCTCCTTTTCTTATATTTGTATAATTATGGAATTCTGCTGGAGCCGGAGGGAGAGAATGAAGTATATCTATAGATATTGTTTGATAGCTGTTATATTTTTGAATGATGGACCTACTATGAAATGTGACAGACCACAGAATTTGCAAAGTGTTGAAAAACAACTAATCACATCGAGTACATACTTTTCAAAATGTTATTCATCAACAATAATTAGATCTTTCACGGTATATCAGGAATTTGATTTAATTTACAGTCTTTCTACAACCTAGAACAAATGAGCTGGCGTAAAACAATCCATTTTGCACTCAGCAGAAAAAGAGCCCACATGTGCTCGCAATAAGCAGAGTAGCCTCCTACATTTTGAACATTAGTTGAGTTTCAAAACCTCCATTGAGTTTCACTTTCAGGTTTACTCTGGGGATCTGATAAAATCTCTTTCCAACAAAAGCCCGGTTTGAGAGTCTGTAGAGAAGAGACTTTGAGATTCAAGATATCAGAGCTCTTAAGGAGATTCTTCTAAACTCCAAGTGCCCTCTTAAAAATGGTGCTTTGAGACCAGTGCCTGTGATGTAAACCTAACTTGCATGAGGAGCAAAGCAAAGTACATTCAAGACAAAACCCTTCTCCCAGTCTGTCAACTGGGGACATTAACACATCTGGACAAAACCCTCGCTTGTTTAAAATCCAACTCAAGTTTTAGTCACTTTTGATGAGTTTGAGACGAAAACTATTTTCTGAGGGTAAAATCTGCAATGTAAGCCGCAGGACTTTGATCTGGTGCTAAAAGCAGTTACCCTGAATGTAATCAATCCATACAAGAGAATAACAATGAGGTCTCAATAATCGTAAGGAACTGTCCAAGTAAAATTATTTAATTTGTCTTCACAGAAAGCTTATTCCCCAGTGTTGGGGTAAAGCTGGTAACGCTCACTCACATTTTCCTACAAACCTTGTTCGTTGGCCTGCGGCGTGTTTCTGCTCTAGGTAGCTCGCAACTAAATTATGCATGCATTTACATGTTAAAGGTAACATTGGGGTAGAAATCCTGGCATTCACAGGAAACCAATCAAGGTATAATTCTGAAACCCATTCAGATTCATTCAAATGCATTAGCATAATGATGTCCTGAGAGAAGAGGGCCCCCTCCCCCACTACTGGAAAACGGTACCTGGTGGGCTGAACGAAAGAACAGGTGAAGCATTAACTACAGATAACCAACATGCATTAACGCTATGGGTGAAGGAGGTCCCTAAAATGCACAGAATGCATACTGTAGGTCAGCTGCTCCCTGCTCAAAACAATGTGGCTATGTGTCTTAGTTTATATAGGGTTTAAGTCTTTACATCTTAATCCCACTCTCTGCAAGAGACATGATATGTGGAGCCCTCTACGCATCCATCCACTGACTCATGAAGCAAACATGCTACGTTGAACATGTGACTCATGTCTGCCATGTTTATTATAAGTATGAACCACCTATTATGATGCCAATCTGTTATATGATGGTTTCCTCAAGTCCCTCCGAGGTAGCTGCGAGGAAGAGAACTTTCCCTGATGTATCTACATTCATGCGATATTGCATCCTACAGGGCAACATATGGTGGATGGGCTGTTATAATTCACTCAGCGGGAGCTCCATCACTCGCCACCTGGGCCACAGCCTTTGTGGCACCGGTGGATGCCCTAAGCTGGTTGTATGCTGTACTTTGCAATGCTCATGAAATCTAAAATGAGCAATGAATCGACGGCGCGTGATTTTCTTTGAAGAACGTTTCTCAAAATGTTAAGCTTATAGGATGACCTTACTTCCTCCCTAAAATGTGAATTATTCACCAGCTCGGCCTTAATGTTTACAGGTTGTGTCTGTGAAATAGTACATAAGTGGCCTCACACACTACCTCCATCACACAGCGCATGCAGAATGCTTGAACGAGGAGACAAAGGTGGTAAACAGCGCAGGCCTACAAGCAGCTTGCATCTCAGGATGCACAGAATAAGCCGCAAAAAGATATGCCATAGTGCGCCATATACCAAAGGGAGCAAACCAACTAAACTATACACTTCTCACAGTAAAAACTGAGAAAGGAATGACATCAAAATAAAGTTCACTTTACACTTCTGTGCCTTCAACACACAACTGCTATCCCCAGGTGCTGGTATAGGAAGCAGTATGAGGACAAAGGAACAAAGATGCTTTTTCTGTCCAGGTACCTCGAAAGTCACTCCATCAATCAATCTGTAGTCAATGCAGAGGCAAAACAGCCCTGCTTTCCCTCACTGTTTGCTTCTATGTATTGCTCCTCCTTGTGCACTGACGTCTTTTTACACTTTCTTCACTGTATATCCAGGATCCAACAGGGCCACCTTCTCCTACCATGTTACCAAATGTTGGTACAACCTTCATTTTGCTGGTCACAAAGCTATCAAACTTCCAGATTTCAGAAAACAACTTAAAACATGGCTTTTTTGCAGCTTAACCATATCGACGGACCTCTCTCTTCAGTACAAGGTCACCCAATAGGATGATAGTGCACATATAAACTGTTCAACCAATCAACAGGCTGTTCCCCCACAGAGCACGCTCTGTAAATTATTGCGGATATTACAGTTGGACCTCCCTCTTTAACATTACTTTTGGGCGTTTTGCAGACCAATAACTGAGGCCACCGCTTGATAAGGAGCACAAATGAGGGATGCTTTCTGGAATCAGGTTAAATCAGTTTGCACGCCCATAAGCTGATTGCAATTATTTATAGAAGGAACGAAAAATAACCAGGAGCCTTTCCAATACAAGAGTCCGATTAGCTTAATGGAAACTCCAATCACGACCTTACTTCGGCTTAGCTACACCGCTGTCACCAGCGCAATCTGCCTGCGTGACTTCACGCATCCATTGCTAATTCGAAGGATACCGAGCGGCCACACATTCTGCGCCTTCGTTCTTACCTCCAGATCTCCTTATCTGAAGTCACAGAAGCAGTAATTTAAAAGGTATTGAAAACAATAGTGCATTAGTCTTTGGTATCACGCTGTGCTCGTTCTTTGCTACTCTGAGTAAGCTCATTACCGCAAAGAGATGTGTAGTGACCACACGTTCCTCCGCACTCCAGCTTATCAAACTGTTGTTTTGATTGATCCCAGCGCTTTTAGATTTGGGGGACACCCGACGGGCATCATTGATTGATGGCTTAAGGTTGGTGGATTCTAAAATAACGCTAGAACTTAGGGTTGAGGCATTTTTCGGATATCACTGCAAACACCTTTTCGGGATATGTGTTTCAAGTACACGTGGCAAAAGGTTGACAGTAATTCTTGTTTTATCATTGCAGGCACTGCTCTAGAAGGGGTGCGAACCTCAACAACCCTGGGGAAGACTTCTTTCAGCAGGTAAATGAAGCTACTTGAAGGCTTGAGCTCGCATTGTAGAGTTGGGTTGGGTGACCACCTCACTCTAGGTTCTTTCCAGGACTTTTCACCTACAAATCATTGATTTCAACTGTGTAATCTAATTAGTTCAATGGAGGTAAAACAAGGCTACAACACCCAGAATGCATTAGGCTAGCACAATAAAATGTAGGACTGACAATAGTGTTGGTAATGACCTGGAGGAAGGTAGTCCCCTGTTATAGACTGGCTCATAGGCTACCCCTTGCTTAGGTTTTGATAGCTCTATGCAAAGATATATCTCAATGCGATTCTACCACAGCAGTGTCCTCCAACTTCCAGAGTGGCCCAGACATATCCGAGACACATTGCAACAACAAAAGTAGGGACACAAGCATATTGCGACACTACAAATTTAAAGTAACATTTTAGGGATATATCTGTTGTCCAGAAAGACTGTTTCTTACCAAGACCATTAACCATTAGTTGCTAATGGGACAGACCTTCTCAGTACATGATAGGGCTTCAGATTGTGAGGAAATGCACAGACACCCTGCAAAAGCACCAAACATGGAGGCACAAGTCCTTCTGTTTCAGAACTGAAATGCCAAAGACAAAATGTACTCCCTTCCCTCAATATTGGTGACGTGAATCCTGCACAGCACTTATTCTCAGCGCCACCTCAGTCAGCCTCTGGTGAAATCTCCTACATGATACACAACATATAAGTGGCCGGCAAAGGCATTCAAATAGTGTGTAGAGGAAGGGAACTCAGCAGAGATGGAAAAGGGTCTTAGCTGGAGGAAAATGTGTGTAAGAGGGTATATGTACGTATGTACGTGGCATTTGTATAGCACAAACCTAGAAAAAAGCCGAGGGGCAAAGGCAAGCATATGAATTAATGAATGAAAATATTTATGGTGCGCAATCATTAGAGCTTTCAGGATGGCTTGGAGCCTGTCCCATGACGCGTATGGTGCGCAATCGTTAGAGCTTTCAGGATGGCTTGGAGCCTGTCCCATGATGCGTATGGTGCGCAATCGTTAGAGCTTTCAGGATGGCTTGGAGCCTGTCCCATGATGCGTATGGTTCGCAATCGTTAGAGCTTACAGGATGGCTTGGAGCCTGTCCCATGACGCGTATGGTGCGCAATCGTTAGAGCTTTCAGGATGGCTTGGAGCCTGTCCCATCACGCATATGGTGCGCAATCGTTAGAGCTTTCAGGATGGCTAGGAGCCTGTCCCATCACGCAAATGGTGCGCAATCGTTAGAGCTTTCAGGATGGCTTGGAGCCAGTCCCATGATGCGTATGGTGCGCAATCATTAGGGCTTTCAGGATGGCTTGGAGCCTGTCCCATGATGCGTATGGTGCGCAATCATTAGAGCTTTCAGGATGGCTTGGAGCCTGTCCCATGATGCATATGGTGCGCAATCGTTAGAGCTTTCAGGACGGCTTGGAGCCAGTCCCATGATGCGTATGGTGCGCAATCATTAGAGCTTTCAGGATGGCTTGGAGCCTGTCCCATGACGCGTATGGTGCGCAACCATTAGAGCTTTCAGGATGGCTTGGAGCCTGTCCCATGATGCGTATGGTGCGCAATCATTAGAGCTTTCAGGATGGCTTGGAGCCTGTCCCATGATGCGAATGGTTCGCAATCGTTAGAGCTTTCAGGATGGCTTGGAGCCTGTCCCATGATGCGTATGGTGTGCAATCGTTAGAGCTTTCAGGATGGCTTGGAGCCTGTCCCATGACGCGTATGGTGCGCAATCGTTAGAGCTTTCAGGATGGCTTGGAGCCTGTCCCATGATGCGTATGGTGCGCAATTGTTGCTTTCAGGATGGCTTGGAGCCTGTCCCATGATGCGTATGGTGCGCAATCGTTAGAGCTTTCAGGATGGCTTGGAGCCTGTCCCATGATGCGTATGGTGCGCAATCATTAGAGCTTTCAGGATGGCTTGGAGCCTGTCCCATGATGCGTATGGTTCGCAATCGTTAGAGCTTTCAGGATGGCTTGGAGCCTGTCCCATGATGCATATGGTGCGCAATCGTTAGAGCTTTCAGGATGGCTTGGAGCCTGTCCCATGATGCGTATGGTGCGCAATCGTTAGAGCTTTCAGGATGGCTTGGAGCCTGTCCCATGATGCGTATGGTGCGCAATCATTAGAGCTTTCAGGATGGCTTGGAGCCTGTCCCATGATGCGTATGGTGCGCAATCATTAGAGCTTTCAGGATGGCTTAGAGCCTGTCCCATGATGCATATGGTGCGCAATCGTTAGAGCTTTCAGGATGGCTTGGAGCCAGTCCCATGATGCGTATGGTGCGCAATCGTTAGAGCTTTCAGGATGGCTTGGAGCCTGTCCCATGACGCGTATGGTGCGCAATCGTTAGAGCTTTCAGGGTGGCTTGGAGCCTGTCCCATGATGCGTATGGTTCACAATCGTTAGAGCTTTCAGGATGGCTTGGAGCCTGTCCCATGACGCATATGGTGCGCAATCATTAGAGCTTTCAGGGTGGCTTGGAGCCTGTCCCATGATGCGTATGGTTCACAATCGTTAGAGCTTTCAGGATGGCTTGGAGCCTGTCCCATGACGCGTATGGTGCGCAATCATTAGAGCTTTCAGGATGGCTTGGAGCCTGTCCCATGACGCGTATGGTGCGCAATCGTTAGAGCTTTCAGGGTGGCTTGGAGCCTGTCCCATGATGCGTATGGTTCACAATCGTTAGAGCTTTCAGGATGGCTTGGAGCCTGTCCCATGACGCGTATGGTGCGCAATCATTAGAGCTTTCAGGATGGCTTGGAGCCTGTCCCATGATGCGTATGGTGTGCAATCGTTAGAGCTTTCAGGATGGCTTGGAGCCTGTCCCATGACGCGTATGGTGCGCAATCGTTAGAGCTTTCAGGATGGCTTGGAGCCTGTCCCATGATGCGTATGGTGCGCAATTGTTGCTTTCAGGATGGCTTGGAGCCTGTCCCATGATGCGTATGGTGCGCAATCGTTAGAGCTTTCAGGATGGCTTGGAGCCTGTCCCATGATGCGTATGGTGCGCAATCATTAGAGCTTTCAGGATGGCTTGGAGCCTGTCCCATGATGCGTATGGTTCGCAATCGTTAGAGCTTTCAGGATGGCTTGGAGCCTGTCCCATGATGCATATGGTGCGCAATCGTTAGAGCTTTCAGGATGGCTTGGAGCCTGTCCCATGATGCGTATGGTGCGCAATCGTTAGAGCTTTCAGGATGGCTTGGAGCCTGTCCCATGATGCGTATGGTGCGCAATCGTTAGAGCTTTCAGGATGGCTTGGAGCCAGTCCCATGATGCGTATGGTGCGCAATCGTTAGAGCTTTCAGGATGGCTTGGAGCCTGTCCCATGACGCGTATGGTGCGCAATCGTTAGAGCTTTCAGGGTGGCTTGGAGCCAGTCCCATGATGCGTATGGTTCACAATCGTTAGAGCTTTCAGGATGGCTTGGAGCCTGTCCCATGACGCATATGGTGCGCAATCATTAGAGCTTTCAGGGTGGCTTGGAGCCTGTCCCATGATGCGTATGGTTCACAATCGTTAGAGCTTTCAGGATGGCTTGGAGCCTGTCCCATGACGCATATGGTGCGCAATCATTAGAGCTTTCAGGGTGGCTTGGAGCCTGTCCCATGATGCGTATGGTTCACAATCGTTAGAGCTTTCAGGATGGCTTGGAGCCTGTCCCATGACGCGTATGGTGCGCAATCATTAGAGCTTTCAGGATGGCTTGGAGCCTGTCCCATGACGCGTATGGTGCGCAATCGTTAGAGCTTTCAGGGTGGCTTGGAGCCTGTCCCATGATGCGTATGGTTCACAATCGTTAGAGCTTTCAGGATGGCTTGGAGCCTGTCCCATGACGCGTATGGTGCGCAATCATTAGAGCTTTCAGGGTGGCTTGGAGCCTGTCCCATGATGCGTATGGTTCACAATCGTTAGAGCTTTCAGGATGGCTTGGAGCCTGTCCCATGACGCGTATGGTGCGCAATCATTAGAGCTTTCAGGATGGCTTGGAGCCTGTCCCATGATGCGTATGGTGCGCAATCATTAGAGCTTTCAGGATGGTTTGGAGCCTGTCCCATGATGCGTATGGTGCGCAATCATTAGAGCTTTCAGGATGGTTTGGAGCCTGTCCCATGATGCGTATGGTGCACAATCGTTAGATCTTTCAGGATGGCTTGGATCCTGTCCCATGACGCGTATGGTGCGCAATCGTTAGAGCTTTCAGGATGGCTTGGAGCCTGCCCCATGACGCGTATGGTGCGCAATCGTTAGAGCTTTCAGGATGGCTTAGTTTTTTACCGGAAGCCAGTGTATTCATATAGTCAACAAGTGATAGAAGCGGTAACTCGTTTGTGGACTGTTAATGCACCGAGGTGTAGTTTTTTTTCAAAAGTTTGTCTTTACCTCCTTCCTAAACTGGTGCAGCACTGGAGTGGACCCGAGTGATCCAGGGATGCTTTTGTTTTCTTGTTTACTCTTCTTAGTCTCTAGTCTTATGGCGTCATTCCTTGAGGTGTGCTAAGAACCAACAGAGACGAGGAGCTTGTTGGCAGGACAGGTGGGAGTGCTGCTTGTGATGCTTTGTAAATGATGCAGCTGGTTTTGAAGATGGTATATATATGTATGAAGAAAAGTATCACGGAAAAAATATATCTACAATCGTTCATGAGAAGAGCACATTTAATTACCCCTTCAAGAATATCAAATAATCATATAGAATACATCTGGCATCATTTACAATATATCACAAGAAAACAGGTGTTTATACAATGAAAGATACAAACACATATATCGCACAACATCAATTAAATGTATCACACACAACAATTAACCCAAACGAAAACAATTTTCATCAGTGTCCCCTTCTAAGTATCAGGCGGACCACTTGGAGGTAGTCAAACTAAAAAGTGGGGGACACAAGCAATGAGGGCAACTATGACCCAAACGTTATTTCAGGTGTCCCAACGACAATCTGTGAATCACTGAAGCTCAGGTGACTCCTCCATCCAATATCTGTCGACGTGACCACGTTTCAGCCAAAGAAAACTTGAGGCCTCTTCAGGACAGGGGTTAAATGACAAATGTATCCTCTAAATATACCACTTCCAAGGCTGCTCACTAGATATCGAGGAAACGTTCTTTTAAAACGCTACTCGCGCTTCTATTCTGAGGATACATTTGTCATTTAACCCCTGTCCTGAAGAGGCCTCAAGTTTTCTTTGGCTGAAACGTGGTCACGTCGACAGATATTGGATGGAGGAGTCACCTGAGCTTCAGTGATTCACAGATTGTCGTTGGGACACCTGAAATAACGTTTGGGTCATAGTTGCCCTCATTGCTTGTGTCCCCCACTTTTTAGTTTGACTACCTCCAAGTGGTCCGCCTGATACTTAGAAGGGGACACTGATGAAAATTGTTTGCGTTTGGGTTAATTGTTGTGTGTGATACATTTAATTGATGTTGTGTGATATATGTGTTTGTATCTTTCATTGTATAAACGCCTGTTTTCTTGTGATATATTGTAAATGATGCCAGATGTATTCTATATGATTATTTGATATTCTTGAAGGGGTAATTAAATGTGCTCTTCTCATGAACGATTGTAGATATATTTTTTCCGTGATACTTTTCTTCATACATATATATATTGTCCCCTATACCCAGGTATCATAGGGTGATTTGGGTATAACCCTGTTGTTTTTGACTGGTTTTGAAGATGGAGCGGACCGACAAGGGAGTCACAGGAGTCCCATTAGGAAGGGGGTGATCTGATCATATTTATTGAGGCTGTGGATGAGACGTGCTGTGGCCTATCAAATTCCCTTAAGAGGTGACAATGTAGAGTCTGAGATGCCATACAGCAGGGCGTTATCACCATCCAGATGCTAGAATACGAGGGCTTTAACATCAGTTCCATAACAATAACTCGGATGTTCCACAAAAAGACCATGAGTGAGTCTGAACTTTACATCTATATCAATGAAGAGACCTGTACCATATAAAATAACCTAGTTTTCCTAGAAAGGTACACAGTAGTCAGACCAGGCATACCTAAACATGATCTAGTTCCTGGTAGGACTGTGCACATTTAGTGATTGAACATACCATGATAAAGTGTGTAAAATCCCATGTGCTATGCTGCGAACCCCCAAGCATTCTACTCGCTGCTCTATTTTGACACCTCCTGCTGCTCTGTAGTTGTGCCTCTGGCCCAGCTGTGCTACAGCTGAGGGACACATGGTCCCATTCTACAGGCCAGTCAGACCAATTGAAAGTCTTTTTAAAATCATTCACCCACCTTAACCACGCTGCATCCCCGCTCTCCCGCTAATTCGCCTTATTCCCCCGTCCACCACGGAGTGTTCCGATTGTGTGGAGGAAACGGCGTTAGGAGGCGGGGCACAGGGCAGAGGTCAGGAGGTGGAGCCACTAACTGTATGAGTCGCATGGCAGCGCGGAGGCGCGCCTAAGGCAAGCCCGTCTGCATGAACCCCTGGACCAAGAGCAAGGCGTCTGACATACTCAGAGCACCATTTAAAATCACTTTTTAAGCCGGTCGATGAGAAATGCAAACACCACATTAATCTGACCTCAAGTAGCAAAACCTGCACCAACTGCCCGTTCAAACTGCACTACCCAGGGCAGCGCCCGGCTAATAGAGAGACCAATTCAGAACTAAAACTACTTCTGCTGAATTGTAGGTCCTTGCCAAAACACCACCTTGAAATCAACATCCTGATTACTGAACAACAGCCTGAAGCACTGTTCCTGACAGAAACCTGGCTGCACAAGATGCAGACTCAGATGTGGTGCAAGCACTCCCCCAGGATACTATATATTAAGGAAAGACAGGACACCCCGTAAAGGGGGGGAATTGCTATCATCCTTAAAAACCACGAAAAAGGACGCATCCAACCAGGTATCATACAAGACTGCGAGAGCATGGGCTTTGCGCCCATCAAAGCATATGATAAATGTAATGATTGGATAACACCAACTCTCGACGCCACCATACCATACAAATGGAGCTCAAAGAAACCCACTGAAAAGAGACTCCCATGGTATACCCCGAAATTAAGAGAGACCAAGCAAAAATGTAAAAGACTGAGAGGGCCTGGAGGAGGGACTACAGTCCAGAGAAAAAACACAAATATAAAGAGGCCATAAAATTATATCAAACAGAAACCAGGCTCAATACTACGAAGAAAAAATTACCCAGGCAGCCAACGCACCCAGGGAAATTGCCACAATAGCAAAAAACCTTTCTACCTGCCCCCAGCCAGAAAGGCCCTCAGAATCAGCCCCCCAACGATGTAGGGAATTAGCAGAGTTTTTTAATACTAAAATCCTTAACATATACAATGCTTTCCCCCGCTCAGCAGATGGAAAATCCTAGTACTAAAGTGGAAAGTTTGACGGAGGGAGCGAACTTACTGAGCGGCCTCCCAATACTGGACATTACCACCATTTCCACACTTTTCACAAAAGTTAAATCGGGTTCCCCATGTGATCCAGCCCCAGCGCACCTGCTACATAAGGTAAAGGAGACAATACTTCCTGCACTCTTGGAACTCCTCAACCTGTCCCTAAATACCGCGACAGTACCATCAAGCTGGAAACACGCCATGGTCAAAGCACTCTTAAAAAAGCCCAACCTTAATCAAGAAACCTGGAGCAACTACCGTCCGGTATCACTGCTCCCCCTGGTTAGTAAGATTCTAGAAAAACACGTAAATACCTCCCTCACCAACTACCTGGAAGTCCATAAGATTCTACACACTTTCCAGACAGGGTTCCGTCCCAACCACGGTACAGAGACAGCACTGATAACAGTGAGCAAGGAATCAAGGAAAATACTCGACTTGGGGGGCCAATGTGGCACTCATCCTACTTGATCTGAGTGCCACATTTGACACGGTAAATCATGGCAATCCACTAGACAGACTCAAAGAGGTGGGAGTGACAGGCAAGGCATTCTCCTGGATCGAGTCCTTTCTAAAGGACAGAACGTTCCAAGTATTTGAAGGCAAGCACACCTCAAGGAAGATCCCCCTCACCCGTGGGGTTCCACAGGGGTCCTCATTGAGCCCCACCCTGTTCAACGTGTACCTGAGACCCCTAGCTGATCTAGTCCTCCCATATGGAGCCCAGATAGTAACATAGGCCGATGACACCCATCTGGTTGCAGCCCTCAACCACCCTGATGGTAGCAAAATCGACCTTGAAGCTTGTCTGACAAAGGTGGCCATCTGGATGGACAAGTCTTACCCGAAGCTTAACGGGGATAAGACTGAACTAATGATCCTCGGCAATACAGCAAGTGGCCCCTTAGCCTTAAAATTGCCAGCCTGCCTGGGACCAACTCCCAAACCCAAGGATAGAATAAAGAGACTAGGAATCTGGCTGGATAAGTCGCTTAAACTTGACCATCAAACGGTACAAGTAGCAGCCACATGCTTTGGCATCCTAAGACAACTAAGGAAAATACTACCACTACTCCCAGATACCGCACGCAGAGCGATGGTTCAAGCACTGATACTCCCTCGGCAACGCACTATACCTGGGCACCCCAAACTCCGTAATTAGTAAACTCCAGGTAGTACAGAACTGCACAGCTAGACTATTATACAACATCCCCAGAAAACAATCGGCTAAGCCAGCAATGAGGACTCTGCACTGGTTTCCCATCTCAGAACGAATAATGTTTAAATCACTCTGCATCGCACATAAGACCCTCTGGAACACAGGCCCAAAAATTCATTCCACCCTTTTCTCCTTCCACCGTCCCCTGCGGAATCTGAGATCTGCCAGTTTCTAGCCAAGGTAACAAAGATTCGAAAGGTACGATCGGGGGGACACATGTTCTCATACAATGCCTCCATCCTGTGGAACTCACTTCCCCTACAGCTTAGATCCACAACTCACCACCTCTCTTTCAGGAAACAACTAAAGACGTGGCTTTCCCAGAAATTGCAGTAAAATAGGAATGTGATTGGCCGCAAACCAGCGCTGGGATGCCTAAGGGTAGCCATGCACTATACCAAGAATCGATTAATAATAATAATAATTTTGAGCATTGGGCTTCTGATTTCTTTACCAAACCACCTGTGAAAGTGCTTCTGGCATGTGTGTTCACTCTGGACTGCATGCACCGTGCGCCGTGTAGGATGGGGAGATTCTGTTTCCCAATATTGGGCTTTCGCTTCTTTTGTGCTGGCCTTTGCACATGTAGCCTGGGCTGCCCCCAGGCCTCACATCTAATCAACCTTTAAATAAAAAAGTACAATTTGGTTTACCATCTCCCTGGAGGTGGATCTGGCATACATCAGCATTTTAAGGTTTATACACCTTTTTAAAGAAAATTCCAATTGTGGAATTAGTTTGATCAGATCTTGTTACTAAATGATAGTTTTCATAAAGCCAAGAAACACGTGCTTATTTCCATCATCTTGGAATACACATTTTCAAGGCTACGCCTGTCCTCAAATAGAGCTGACCATAAGGCAATGGCACTTCCTGCAGAGGCCTGCATGGAAGCTCACCACTGTCCATGCTCAGTTTGGGCCATCAATGTGTCACTTATCCATGTGACACACTCAATACATGTCCAGAGACAAGATGGCCTCAGTAGCTCCATGCTCAGCCTGGGGGTCCTTACCTAGGTACTGACTAACCGTTTTCTCACTTGAAGAAGTGGGTAGGGGAGAACGGGAAACTCAGGCGGAAAAGGGCCCAATGAAAAAACCAACCACCTAACCTCTTCTAGCGGAGAATCAAGATATACAGCTACCCACGAGTTAGAGTGTATGAGGGCCTTTGTACAACACTTATAGACCCTGGCTTGTCAAAGACACGTGATTCATTCCATTTTGATGATAAACTAGGGGAGAATAAAGACAGGCAGAGATGTCGTTCCCAAGCAGGCACATCTGTCACTTTGAAAACTAAGAGGAAGCCGGTGAGATCTGGCCTGCCTTAATAACTCTGGGAATTTTGTAATATTAGAATTGAGGAAAACTGAGTAATCAGTTTAAAGATTATCACTGGCACAAATTCAATTTAAGATCATACCAACAGGACTACAGCCGTTCAGCATTTATCATCACGCTGGTGCCACTAACCTGTGCACAAGCCTAGGATGAAGGAAGCATCCTGGCTCCCAGCTAAGAAAACAAGAAGGGAATGTATACTTGAATACTGTACTGAGGACCAGCAACCAGCATTGAAACAGACAATTTCTCAGTTGACCCCCGGGAACAGTGGAGTAGATGGTCTCTTGTGCTGAACATGCAATGTCTCCAAATGTGCCTGTGGGGTAGCTGTGCTCTCCTGGAGTCTGTGGAACCAGATGCCCGCAGGAGCCATCAAAACAAAGCGCTGCCTGCTCTGAACCCGGACCATGGCGCTAAGTCAGGGGGGGCTCTGAACCTGCTTGTACAGGGCGGGACCTTTGCGCAGATGCTGGATTCATGAGGACCAAACTTGCTGAGTCTATTTCTGAAGTTTCGGAAACTAGTACTACCACCAGTAATTGTGGGTGCTGCCCTCGCCCCATCGAGTGGTAAAACTGCTCTAACCATCGGATGACCAAGATGACCCCCAGCAGTTACTCAATAATAGATCCCCAGCCCAGAATTAAGAAACACTCACCGCGCTCTGGGAAGATCCAAGACCTTCCAGTGTTAACTTTAACTCTCACAAACATGATCCGAGACAAATATTTGCTAAGGGATTCAATGGCTCAGAGCCAAAGACTTTAGTAGCCAAGCCACATTGCCTGTGCTCAGACAAACAAGCCTGTGCTCACTTTTTTACACTAAGGGAAACAAGCCTGGGTTCACTTTTTTACACTAAGAGAAACACGCCTGTGCTCACTTTTTTACACTAAGGGAAACAAGCCAGCGCTCACTTTTTTACACTAAGGGAAACGAGCCTGGGTTCACTTTTTTACACTAAGAGAAACACGCCTGTGCTCACTTTTTTACACTAAGGGAAACAAGCCTGCGCTCACTTTTTTACACTAAGGGAAACAAGCCTGCGCTCACTTTTTTACACTAAGGGAAACAAGCCTGGGTTCACTTTTTTACACTAAGAGAAACAAGCCTGTGCTCACTTTTTTACACTAAGGGAAACAAGCCTGTGCTCACTTTTTTACACTAAGGGAAACAAGCCTGGGTTCACTTTTTTAAAACTCACCTGCAGTCTGCTCAATTAAACATTAAAGAGAATCTCACTGACCAACCCTGACTTTTGCCCCTGCTCTCACTCCCTCCTCCCTCTCTCACTCCATCCCTCTGAACTCCCTCATACATGCACCCTCAAACCCTTATAAAGAAGCCCACCCCATCCAGTTCTTCACCCCATAACCACCCCTTTCACCCTGTCTACTTTCCCTTCCACCCATCCCGTCTCTACTGTTACACACAAGCACCCACTTTTCTATTTTCTATACACTTCTACCCCATCCATGCTACGTGAAAAACCAACACACAAATAGAGAGTTGACATTTGTTCTGAAAACTGAGCAAACAAGCATTTGCAATGCAATAGGTCTCGCATTTACACGAGTTTGAGCTATTGGCATTGTAAATGACAATGCCTTTTATTTAGGTTTGGTTTTTACAACATAAATAAAAGGCATTGTCATTTACAATACCAACAGCTCAAAATCGCGTAAATGCGAGAACTACTGCATTGCAAATGCTTGTTTTACCTCGCTGCCATGCATGATGCCAAACGCAAAGCGGCAGGCACCACACCAGGTCTTTAAAGAAGATTCAGACCTGTGTTATGCAATACTAACTCTGCTCTATCAAACCTGCCTAACGTCCACGCAATTCCCAGAGAGCTGGAGGGGTTCGATCTTAATTCCCATATACACGAAGGGCGACAAAAGGGATCCATCCACTCACCGCCTCATTGTCCTCCAGGACATTTAAGCCCAGGCTTACGCCTCTGTTCTATTGAAAGACCTGGAACAGTGGGCAAAAGTGAATGACATAATTCCACTCAGTCAAATAGGCTTCAGGGCAGACTCTTTCACACTGGATAACATTGTGTCCCTTTCCTATTTAATACACCGGGCAACGAACAACAAAAAACTCCCACTCGGTCTGTTTTGTGGATTACTCAGCCACCTTTGACCTCATTGAGAAAAACAGCCTATGAAGGAAGCTTAGAGATTTGGGCATACCAAACAAACTTCTCCAGGCCATTATATCCCTATACACTTCTACATGGGTGCAGGTCAAGTAAACACCGACAGCGGTCACAAGGAAAATCCAGACAGATAATGACCTTAAGCAAGGTTTTGTGCTTGCGCCCCCTGTTAATCTCTTTTTTGCAGACATGGGCGCAGCACTGAAACAAGTGAGCCTTATCCTGCCCAAAATTGGAAACATTAAGGTCTCAGTGCTCCAATACGCCAATCACGTAATTCTTTTGCATCACACTAAAGTAGGCTTACAGAAGGCCCTCAATGCCTTGCACAAGTACAACCTGTATAATAAAATGGTGGCAAATGGCTCCAAGACCAAAGTACTAGCCTTCTGTAATTCAACCAAAAAAACTAATTGCACATGGACCTTGGGTCCATTAACAATCAGAACAGCCGATGCCTATAACCACCTGTGTGTCTGTGCATCAACCAAAGGCGGTACCAAAAAGCACCTGATGCACACTGTGTCAAAGGCGGAATCAATAATAATCATGTGCAAATGAAACAATCCCCTGGAAAGCCCTTCTACCGCCCCAAAAAGATGAGTCCTAGCAGCTACCCTCCTACCAACGATCAAGTACAGCCACAAACCGGGGCCAACTAGTAAACATCATGGATAAGAATCAGCTCAAGGCATACAAAATGGTTTTCAGACTACCATCATATCTACGGAGCTCCTTCATAAGGCTTGAATGTGGTCTGGAGGGCCAAACATGGGCAAGCATGGCGTCCTTTGTAAACAACTACTACAGGGTAAAAAAAAAGCCCCACCTAACACCATGAAACTGTTCTCCAGAACACCTTCACCCAAGAACCCATGGTCATTACAGCTTCAAATAACAATTGCCACCCTTCAAATCAATCAGACGGTATTGAACAGTTTACAGCGTTCTTGAGCCAATGTTAAAGCAAAGCTGAAAAAACAAACAAATATTGTCAATGGCAAGAGATATGGGGAAACCTAGTAAATCAATGTTACTATCAGTGGTGGGGCAATCGTATGCCAATGCTCAGCCAGACTGACTCAGACCCCAACCTTATCTTAGCTGTGCACTTCTGAAAGCATGCCATAAATCAATAATGTTTGCAAGCCTTATGGGACTGCAATCTAAAAAGGTAAACCCCAGGTGGCAGTCACTCACTAAAACGTCAAACTGCAGACTTTGTGATTCCATGTGTGAATCTTTTAATCCTTTATTATGCGGTTACCTTGCACTCTACAAACCGCAGAAAACACTATTAAAACCACTACTTTTTGCCTACGGCATAAGAACAAAAATACAATAGGTCTCGCAGTTGCGAGAGTTTGAGCTATTGGCAATGCTTTTTATTTATGTGTTTGAAAACTTGCAAGCGGTGCGTAAACATGCACTATGTAGGTTTTCTGAACACAAATAAAATGCATGGTCATATACAATGTCAATAGCTCAAACTGTTGCAAATGCGAGACCTCCTGCATTGGAAATGCTTATTATGCAAAGGCATGAGATACCTGACTAACTCACAATTGCAACAGCGTTTTTTTGACGCTGTCCAGTGGGCTTATATGCTGTGTTTGGCAATGGTCCAGTCCATTCCCAGTTATAACATTCAAGTCAGCCCTTTCATCCTTGTATGCCTCTGTTGCTCCTGTAAAAGCAACTGTGAATGTGTATAAAAGCTGCAGTTTGAGTGTCTGATATCGGCACCAGAGGAAGAGATACAATTACACATGGTGTCCGGGGCACAAGAATATAGGAGCTGAGCTGAATCGCTTCCATCTATTTACAGTTACCTGCCTTTACAGAAGCTCAAGGAGGCAGTAATTTGACCCGGAAACCAGGGGTGAACCTGGGGGCCTGCAGCCCTTTGGAGTGAAAGAAAAGCTTTTCAGGCTGCTCACATTTGTGGTTTACGGAAGGAAAAGGAAATACAGCAATATGCGCACAAGACCGCACGGTGTCTGCAGCGCTTTCAAGCAAACTATTGTAGGATGCGGGGGAGCAGTAATCAGCTAAAATGGGGCGGCAAGCAACTTCATATACTTTTACAGAGTGCTGCAAAATGCAAATATTGGAAAATAACTACTAAAGCGTCCAGCCAGTTACAGTTTGGGGGAGCTCTGAGGGGGACATAAAAGCATTGGGTGTCTTCCGACACCGGGATCTGAGACTGAAAATGCAGCTTTTCTAAACATTCACAGTTGCTTCAATGGGAGCGCACTATTACACATGATGTCGGGGGCACAAACATATAGAAGTGAAGCAAAAAAGTTTCAGTCTATTTACAGTTGCCTTTACAGAAACTGAAGGAGCAACACAAACGTGACCAAAACTACATTGGATTGAAAGTGAAGTTTCTCAAGCTGCTCATATTATAAAGAAAGCGAAAAGAAATACTGGAATGTCCGCCTAAGACCACACAACGTGTCTGCAGCGCTTTGAAGGAACAGAAGATGGGAGGGTGGGAGGCAGGGGACAGCAAGAAACTACAGGTTATACATCTTGATCTTGAAGGTAGCCTAACACTCAGGAAGCCTCAATTTTTACATACGCTTGCATTCATATTTTTTCAGTTCAGACTTCACCCTTTCATCTGAAATGCTTCAAACGACTCTTCATGTCGTTGATGAAAACAGCGATGTCTTGGAGATAGATCCCACCGTTCCTAGGCCCCCACAGACACACATGAGAACTGCAGACTGGAACCTTGGTGCTTCCAGAAAAAACACACAGACAACACGCACTCATTTTGCATAAAGTGTAATTTGAGAAAAGGGGCGTTTGTTTATGCAATAACAAGTAGTCATTTCTCTGAAGTATTTACATTTTAAACAAGTTAGGACTATTGGCTTTGTCAATCGTTGTTAGTTGCATAAGATAAATTAGCAGTAACTGTGGCTTGTATATAATATTGAAAAAGCATCCACTTGAAGCCCTAGTGACACCACGACAATGTTACTGCTCCTGAGTTTCAAAAAGAGGCACAAGAATCCAGAGCAGACATGGCGAGTAAGTTGGCTGAAGAGGTGGGGGTGGCAAATGGTGTTCACGGGCGCTTTGATGTCCTCAGTGGCCACGCGGCTCACTGAAAACATCAAAGCGCCCGCGAAATGTAAGTGATCGCAATCGCGATCACACTTCAAAGCGCGGCTGTGTGACAGGCGAAAGTGAAAGACGAGTGCTTTCAGGCTGCCAAATGGTGCGCGCGCCCGGCACACATGCACAGTAGTTGGCGGCCTGAAAGCACTCGTTTGCACTTCCAAAAGTGCTTACTATAAGTCTCGCCAGAACAGCGCTAAAGCGCTGACTCAGGCGAGACCTAAAAACAAGGCTTGAAAGGTAAAAACATGTTCCCACTGCTGCCCCAAGCACTCTGAAGTGCCCTCGTGTGGCAGGGGCGGTCTTTCTTTTCTGCTTCTTTTATTTACGTTTATGACTCCTGTATTCTTCTCTGTGATGACAGCTTCTGAGCGCTATGAGAGATACACATTAGATACTTTCACGTGCACATATGTTTGGAATGTAAACAGATGGTTGGTGAGCCAGACTGCCTACTGTGAAAACTACAGATCCCACGGCTGGCTGGTGTCTCTGAAAGGCAGGTATTCTGGCACACAGCAAATCACATGTCTAACGGTATCTGAAATGACAGACTGACACAGCCCCAGCCCTATCTGCCCTTCAGTCAGCATCTTGAAGTTTACATGTTTCAAGTTGAGGGAATCTTTCAGCAGTACACCTCACGTTGCACTAGGAAATTTTTCTATATTGATATATATATAATCGGTACAAGGCAGATGAGATTCGCCCTTTCATCTACATAAACGGGGACCAAAGGTCACAATGGGATTGTCTGCAGTGTTTACAAATGACACATTCAAAGTTACAAAACATTACAGGCCGGCCAAACCTGCAGAACCAGCCCAAACCACCTACTTTCACCACTTCCTTCCCCAAGCACGTTTAACGGTTGCGGACGCCAGTGAATGACAGGCAACTACACCAATTGGCCCTGACATCATTAGGACCAGCCTACCAGACCTGGCAGGAGTCTGCTGCACAATATACACACACATGGGCTTACCAAGAACATAGAGGGGCTTGCAGCTCTCCCGCTGCTTATGATTGGTTGGCTCTACTGTCACTCTTGTTTCCCTGCTTCTTATTCGATGGCCTGCCTTGTCCATCTTGTGATTGTCCTTACCATGGAGCATAGCCTCTTTACCATAGCTTCGATTGGCTATTCTTCTATGCTCCCTCTGCTTTCTTTTAGGAATCCACTTTTTTCTTTAGCCCAAAGCACTCTACGAGAGTGCATGTGTTTTCCAGCTGTCTCCCTATTCTGCTTCCCGTTCCTTCTATGCACTGCTCTCTGCTAACCGTAAGCTTCAACCCCGCTTCTGACTTGTGTGCTTCTACTCTTTCATCAGTTTGCTTTTCTCCCTGTGCTACATGGTGCTCTCCCACTCACCAAATTGCATTTCTTCTGTCCCCGCTGTGCCCTCGGTGGTGCATGCCACCACCTACACCCTCCGTGTTCCTTCTGCCCCCCATGATACTTCTGGACACCCCGTTGTTGCTTCCCTCCTGCCCTTAAAAAAGAAAAGGATTGGTGGATAAAAGGTGCCTGCGTCATTTTCAAGGTGGATGCATGCATGCAAGATGCAACTACACAATGAAGTGGGCAGCCGCCTCATAGGGTCCTTCCCTCTATCCATGCCGTACAGCATCCCTAAAGACGATTGGCAACCCCAATAGCTCGCAAAGGTGAAACCTCTTGGCTTAGTCAATGGTTGTTTTTATACTTTAGGAAATGTAAACACCTTTAACACCTTACCACCAATAGACTCGAAGCACACACACACATACGGGAAGCGTGAAATGAACCCGAGAGGGCCATGGAGCGATGGAAGCCTGGAGAGAGGGCACCACAGGCGCTGCTGCAGTGTACAGAGAGGGAGAGAGAGGGCACAACAGGCGCTGCTGCAGTGTACAGAGAGGGAGAGAGAGGGCACAACAGGCGCTGCTGCAGTGTACAGAGAGGGAGAGAGAGGGCACCACAGGCGCTGCTGCAGTGTACAGAGAGGGAGAGAGAGGGCACCACAGGCGCTGCCGCAGTGTACAGAGAGGGAGAGAGAGGGCACCACAGGCGCTGCCGCAGTGTACAGAGAGGGAGAGAGAGGGCACCACAGGCGCTGCCGCAGTGTACAGAGAGGGAGAGAGAGGGCACCACAGGCGCTGCTGCAGTGTACAGAGAGGGAGAGAGAGGGCACCACAGGCGCTGCTGCAGTGTACAGAGAGGGAGAGAGAGGGCACCACAGGCGCTGCCGCAGTGTACAGAGAGGGAGAGAGAGGGCACCACAGGCGCTGCTGCAGTGTACAGAGAGGGAGAGAGAGGGCACAACAGGCGCTGCTGCAGTGTACAGAGAGGGAGAGAGAGGGCACCGCAGGCGCTGCTGCAGTGTACAGAGAGGGAGAGAGAGGGCACCGCAGGCGCTGCTGCAGTGTACAGAGAGGGAGAGAGAGGGCACAGCAGGCGCTGCTGCAGTGTACAGAGAGGGAGAGAGAGGGCACAACAGGCGCTGCTGCAGTGTACAGAGAGGGAGAGAGAGGGCACCACAGGCGCTGCTGCAGTGTACAGAGAGGGAGAGAGAGGGCACCACAGGCGCTGCTGCAGTGTACAGAGAGGGAGAGAGAGGGCACCACAGGCGCTGCTGCAGTGTACAGAGAGGGAGAGAGAGGGCACCTCAGGCGCTGCTGCAGTGTACAGAGAGGGAGAGAGAGGGCACCACAGGCGCTGCCGCAGTGTACAGAGAGGGAGAGAGAGGGCACCACAGGCGCTGCTGCAGTGTACAGAGAGGGAGAGAGAGGGCACCACAGGCGCTGCCGCAGTGTACAGAGAGGGAGAGAGAGGGCACCACAGGCGCTGCCGCAGTGTACAGAGAGGGAGAGAGAGGGCACCACAGGCGCTGCCGCAGTGTACAGAGAGGGAGAGAGAGGGCACCACAGGCGCTGCCGCAGTGTACAGAGAGGGAGAGAGAGGGCACCACAGGCGCTGCCGCAGTGTACAGAGAGGGAGAGAGAGGGCACCACAGGCGCTGCTGCAGTGTACAGAGAGGGAGAGAGAGGGCACCACAGGCGCTGCTGCAGTGTACAGAGAGGGAGAGAGAGGGCACCACAGGCGCTGCTGCAGTGTACAGAGAGGGAGAGAGAGGGCACCACAGGCGCTGCTGCAGTGTACAGAGAGGGAGAGAGAGGGCACCACAGGCGCTGCTGCAGTGTACAGAGAGGGAGAGAGAGGGCACCACAGGCGCTGCTGCAGTGAACAGAGAGGGAGAGAGAGGGCACCACAGGCGCTGCTGCAGTGTAAAGAGAGGGAGAGAGAGGGCACCACAGGCGCTGCTGCAGTGTACAGAGAGGGAGAGAGAGGGCACCACAGGCGCTGCTGCAGTGTACAGAGAGGGAGAGAGAGGGAACCACAGGCGCTGCTGCAGTGTAAAGAGAGGGAGAGAGAGGGCACCACAGGCGCTGCTGCAGTGTACAGAGAGGGAGAGAGAGGGCACCACAGGCGCTGCTGCAGTGTACAGAGAGGGAGAGAGAGGGCACAACAGGCGCTGCTGCAGTGTACAGAGAGGGAGAGAGAGGGCACAACAGGCGCTGCTGCAGTGTACAGAGAGGGAGAGAGAGGGCACCACAGGCGCTGCTGCAGTGTACAGAGAGGGAGAGAGAGGGCACCACAGGCGCTGCTGCAGTGTACAGAGAGGGAGAGAGAGGGCACAACAGGCGCTGCTGCAGTGTACAGAGAGGGAGAGAGAGGGCACCACAGGCGCTGCCGCAGTGTACAGAGAGGGAGAGAGAGGGCACCACAGGCGCTGCCGCAGTGTACAGAGAGGGAGAGAGAGGGCACCACAGGCGCTGCTGCAGTGTACAGAGAGGGAGAGAGAGGGCACCACAGGCGCTGCTGCAGTGTACAGAGAGGGAGAGAGAGGGCACCACAGGCGCTGCTGCAGTGTACAGAGAAGGAGAGAGAGGGCACCACAGGCGCTGCTGCAGTGTAAAGAGAGGGAGAGAGAGGGCACCACAGGCGCTGCTGCAGTGTACAGAGAGGGAGAGAGAGGGCACAACAGGCGCTGCTGCAGTGTACAGAGAGGGAGAGAGAGGGCACCACAGGCGCTGCTGCAGTGTACAGAGAGGGAGAGAGAGGGCACAACAGGCGCTGCTGCAGTGTACAGAGAGGGAGAGAGAGGGCACCACAGGCGCTGCTGCAGTGTACAGAGAGAGAGAGAGAGGGCACCACAGGCGCTGCTGCAGTGTACAGAGAGGGAGAGAGAGGGCACCACAGGCGCTGCTGCAGTGTACAGAGAGGGAGAGAGAGGGCACCACAGGCGCTGCTGCAGTGTACAGAGAAGGAGAGAGAGGGCACCACAGGCGCTGCTGCAGTGTAAAGAGAGGGAGAGAGAGGGCACCACAGGCGCTGCTGCAGTGTACAGAGAGGGAGAGAGAGGGCACCACAGGCGCTGCTGCAGTGTACAGAGAGGGAGAGAGAGGGCACCACAGGCGCTGCTGCAGTGTACAGAGAGGGAGAGAGAGGGCACCACAGGCGCTGCTGCAGTGTACAGAGAGGGAGAGAGAGGGCACAACAGGCGCTGCTGCAGTGTACAGAGAGGGAGAGAGAGGGCACCACAGGCGCTGCTGCAGTGTACAGAGAGGGAGAGAGAGGGCACCACCGGCGCTGCTGCAGTGTACAGAGAGGGAGAGAGAGGGCACCACAGGCGCTGCTGCAGTGTAAAGAGAGGGAGAGAGAGGGCACCACAGGCGCTGCTGCAGTGTACAGAGAGGGAGAGAGACGGCACCACAGGCGCTGCTGCAGTGTACAGAGAGGGAGAGAGAGGGCACCACAGGCGCTGCTGCAGTGTACAGAGAGGGAGAGAGAGGGCACCACAGGCGCTGCCGCAGTGTACAGAGAGGGAGAGAGAGGGCACCACAGGCGCTGCTGCAGTGTACAGAGAGGGAGAGAGAGGGCACCACAGGCGCTGCTGCAGTGTACAGAGAGGGAGAGAGAGGGCACCACAGGCGCTGCTGCAGTGTACAGAGAAGGAGAGAGAGGGCACCACAGGCGCTGCTGCAGTGTAAAGAGAGGGAGAGAGAGGGCACCACAGGCGCTGCTGCAGTGTACAGAGAGGGAGAGAGAGGGCACCACAGGCGCTGCTGCAGTGTACAGAGAGGGAGAGAGAGGGCACAACAGGCGCTGCTGCAGTGTACAGAGAGGGAGAGAGAGGGCACCACAGGCGCTGCTGCAGTGTACAGAGAGGGAGAGAGAGGGCACCACAGGCGCTGCTGCAGTGTACAGAGAGGGAGAGAGAGGGCACCACAGGCGCTGCTGCAGTGTACAGAGAGGGAGAGAGAGGGCACCACAGGCGCTGCTGCAGTGTACAGAGAGGGAGAGAGAGGGCACCACAGGCGCTGCTGCAGTGTACAGAGAGGGAGAGAGAGGGCACCACAGGCGCTGCTGCAGTGTACAGAGAGGGAGAGAGAGGGCACAACAGGCGCTGCTGCAGTGTACAGAGAGGGAGAGAGAGGGCACCACAGGCGCTGCTGCAGTGTACAGAGAGGGAGAGAGAGGGCACCACAGGCGCTGCTGCAGTGTACAGAGAGGGAGAGAGAGGGCACAACAGGCGCTGCTGCAGTGTACAGAGAGGGAGAGAGAGGGCACCACAGGCGCTGCTGCAGTGTACAGAGAGGGAGAGAGAGGGCACCACAGGCGCTGCTGCAGTGTACAGAGAGGGAGAGAGAGGGCACCACAGGCGCTTCTGCAGTGTACAGAGAGAGAGAGAGAGGGCACCACAGGCGCTGCTGCAGTGTACAGAGAGAGAGAGAGAGGGCTCCACAGGCGCTGCTGCAGTGTACAGAGAGAGAGGGCACCACAGGCGCTGCTGCAGTGTACAGAGAGGGAGAGAGAGGGCACCACAGGCGCTGCTGCAGTGTACAGAGAGGGAGAGAGAGGGCACCACAGGCGCTTCTGCAGTGTACAGAGAGAGAGAGAGAGGGCACCACAGGCGCTGCTGCAGTGTACAGAGAGAGAGAGAGAGAGAGAGGGCTCCACAGGCGCTGCTGCAGTGTACAGAGAGGGAGAGAGAGGGCACCACAGGCGCTGCTGCAGTGTACAGAGAGGGAGAGAGAGGGCACCACAGGCGCTTCTGCAGTGTACAGAGAGAGAGAGAGAGGGCACCACAGGCGCTGCTGCAGTGTACAGAGAGGGAGAGAGAGGGCACCACAGGCGCTTCTGCAGTGTACAGAGAGAGAGAGAGAGGGCACCACAGGCGCTGCTGCAGTGTACAGAGAGAGAGAGAGAGAGAGGGCTCCACAGGCGCTGCTGCAGTGTACAGAGAGGGAGAGAGAGGGCTCCACAGGCGCTGCTGCAGTGTACAGAGAGAGAGAGAGAGGGCACCACAGGCGCTGCTGCAGTGTACAGAGAGGGAGAGAGAGGGCACAACAGGCGCTGCTGCAGTGTACAGAGAGGGAGAGAGAGGGCACCACAGGCGCTGCTGCAGTGTACAGAGAGGGAGAGAGAGGGCACCACAGGCGCTGCTGCAGTGTACAGAGAAGGAGAGAGAGGGCACCACAGGCGCTGCCGCAGTGTACAGAGAGGGAGAGAGAGGGCACCACAGGCGCTGCTGCAGTGTACATAGAGGGAGAGAGAGGGCACCACAGGCGCTGCTGCAGTGTACAGAGAGGGAGAGAGAGGGCACCTCAGGCGCTGCTGCAGTGTACAGAGAGGGAGAGAGAGGGCACAACAGGCGCTGCTGCAGTGTACAGAGAGGGAGAGAGAGGGCACCACAGGCGCTGCTGCAGTGTACAGAGAGGGAGAGAGAGGGCACAGCAGGCGCTGCTGCAGTGTACAGAGAAGGAGAGAGAGGGCACCACAGGCGCTGCTGCAGTGTACAGAGAGAGAGAGAGAGAGAGGGCTCCACAGGCGCTGCTGCAGTGTACAGAGAGGGAGAGAGAGGGCAGGTGCCACTGGATTCAGATTCCGTCCTCAGCATCCCTGCTCAGCCGCAAAGTGTGCGTGTGAAAGTGAGCACATAAGTGAATGCAGTGGCCACAGGTCAGACTGTAGATACAACTCTACACATACCACGTTCGACCACAATGCTGAAGTCTGCAGTTTTACTACTTGCACAGCCTCGACTACCAACGTATCTTCAAGATCATTTTAATTGTATTTACATAGCGCTTACTACTCCTGACAAGGCGTGGAAGCGCTTTTCGGTGAGGAGCTGAGATCAGCAGACGTGGAACTAAGAATAGTGAATCTGTACTTCCCAATGGTGCTTATACTGACCAAGTGCTGGGAGTTGATGCATGTGCATGCCGATATTACGGACCACAATATTGTGGCACACAACCACACACTCTACTCAACGCAGGTGTCAGTCGCTCTACACACACTCTCGGAAGGTACAAGTCCATGGTGAGACGTGAGCAGCACGGCAGGTGCAGCACTGTCGGACATACTCTGTCTTCCGTTCTATTCTGGACACATTCACCACCAGAGCCCTCACGAGTGACAAGCGGGCTCCATCATTTACATCCAGGTCAAGACTTTCCAGGGAAACATAATCTCTCAGACATCTACATCGCTACACGTTATAAGCAATCCAACACCTTCACAAGGGGGCTCCAAGGTATCACAAACCGCTCTGTGACAGCACAACAGAGCGCAACAACACAGGAGCTCAACAACACCATGAACCGTCACACGGAAGCACAGCACAATCACAGCAAGATTCAGTGAAATCACGACAGCAAGGAACAACAACAGAAGAGAGCTGTGACAGCACAACAGAGCGCAACAACACAGGAGCTCAACAACACCATGAACCGTCACACGGAAGCACAGCACAATCACAGCAAGATTCAGTGAAATCACGACAGCAAGGAACAACAACAGAAGAGAGCTGTGACAGCACAACAGAGCGCAACAACACAGGAGCTCAACAACACCACGAACCGTCACACAGAAGCACAGTGCAAACATGACAAGATTCAGTGAAATCACGACAGCAAGGAACAACAACAGGAGAGAGCTGTCACGCACAACAGAGCGCAACAACACAGGAGCTCGACAACCTCATGAACCGTCACACAGAAGCACAGCACAATCACAGCAAGATTCAGTTAAATCACGACAGCAAAGAGCAACAACAACAGAAGAGAGCTGTGACAGCACAACAGAGCGCAACAACACAGGAGCTCAACAACACCATGAACCGTCACACGGAAGCACAGCGCAAACACAACAAGATTCAGTGAAATCACGACAGCAAGGAACAACAACAGGAGAGAGCTGTGACGCACAACAGCGCGGAACAACACAGGAGCTCAACAACCTCATGAACCCTCACACAGAAGCACAGCACAATCACAGCAAGATTCAGTTAAATCACGACAGCAAAGAGCAACAACAACAGAAGAGAGCTGTGACAGCACAACAGAGCGCAACAACACAGGAGCTCAACAACACCATGAACCGTCACACGGAAGCACAGCGCAAACACAACAAGATTCAGTGAAATCACGACAGCAAGGAACAACAACAGGAGAGAGCTGTGACGCACAACAGCGCGGAACAACACAGGAGCTCAACAACCTCATGAACCCTCACACAGAAGCACAGCACAATCACAGCAAGATTCGGTGAAATCACTACAGCAAAGAACAACAGAAGAGAGCTGTGACAACACAACAGAGCGCAACAACACAGAAGCTCAACAACCTCATGAACCGTCAGACGGAAGCACAGCACAATCACAGCAATAGTCAGTGAAATCACGACAGCAAGGAACAACAACAGAAGAGAGCTTGAGGATATCACAAGAGAGTGATCAACAGCAAGGGAGATCTCAGTTGTACAACAAGAGAACTAGGCACCTCACTAAAGATGAATGACCTCACAAGGGGTAACCATCATAAATGGGTTTGCAGCCGTGATACAATAAGGCAAACCCCTCACAAGAGAGCTCGACATCAGCATTAGAGTCTGAGAACACCACAAGAAGGCTTGACGATGTCACAAGCATGCTCAGCAACACAGGAAAACCCATGGCGTCACAACAGAACTAGGCAGCTTGATTAAAGCTAAAGACACAAACAATATTGCAAGTGGCCTTTAAGACATTACAAAAGGCTACAACCCTCAAAGGAGGACGCCATAATTTTACAAGAGAGCCAAGGGACCTCAGAAAAGAAATCATAAATGCAAAACAGCTTGAAGAAATCACAAGTGATCGTGGTAAAATGACAAAAGAACTCAACGTCCTGGCAAGAAAACTTGGCATCACAAGAGAGCACTATCATCAAAGCAGAGTTCAGCAACAGCAGAGAACATAAAGCGTTAATGGCATCACGCAAGAGCTTCACAATATCGGTTAACACAAGAGATCAGAGGTATCACAATTGAACTTAAAGTTATCACAACAAAGCTTGATGGCATCCCAGGGGAGCTGAAAACTTCCCAAATGATCAACTGCATCAACCAGGTTGCTCCACACTTTGCAAGGAAGTTCAATACTTCACAAGTGAGCTCAATACTTCACAAGGGAACTTAAAACTTCACAAGGGAGCTCAATACGTCACAAGGGAGCTCAATACTTTACAAGGGAACTCAATACGTCACAAGAGAGTTCAATACTTCGTAAGTGAGCTCAATACTTCACAAGGGAACGCAACACGTCACAGGGCAGCTCAATACGTCACAAGGGAGCGCAATACTTCACAAGGGAACTCAATACGTCACAAGAGAGTTCAATACTTCGTAAGTGAGCTCAATACTTCACAAGGGAACGCAACACGTCACAGGGCAGCTCAATACGTCACAAGGGAGCGCAATACTTCACAAGGGAACTCAATACTTCACAAGGGAACTCAATACTTCACAAGGTAGCTCAATACTTCACAAGGGAACGCAAAGGGAGCTCAATACATCACAAAGGGAGCTCAATATTTTACAAGGGAACTCAATACTTCACAAGGGAGCTCAATACTTCACAAGGGAATGCAATACTTCACAAGTGAGCTCAATACTTCACAAGGGAGCTCAATAATTCACAAGGGAACTCAATACTTCACAAGGGAGCTCAATACTTCACAAGGGAACGCAATACTTCACAAGGGAGCTCAATACTTCACAAGGGAGCTCAATACTTCATAAGGGAACTCAATACTTCACAAGGGAGCTCAATACGTTACAAGGAAGCTCAATACGTTACAAGGGAGCTCAATACGTTACAAGGGAGCTCAATACTTTACATACAAGGGAACTCAATACGTCACAAGAGAGCTCAATACTTCACAAGGGAGCTCAATACTTCACAAGGGAACTCAATACTACAGAAGAAAACTCAGTACTTCACAGGTGAGCTCAATACTTCATAAGAGAGCGCAATACTTCACAAGAGAGCTCTATACTTCACAAGGAAGATCAATACTTTACAAAGGATCGTCTGCGTCAACGAGGGAGCTTTATACATTACATCTCAACGTTCTGGCTAGAGCGCTCGATGGGAGTTTCATCCACTGGGTCCGAGCTGGGGGCTCCGTCTTCACGCTCTGGTTAAAGGATCTGGATGAATGGTTGCTGCTTGAGGAAATGTGTATGATTACTGTCCGCAGTGACCCACGCCCCGGAGAATCTAGAGAAAATGAAGGATACGCATGACGAGTTTCAGGTGTCATGTGAAACAACCATGTCTAACTGATGGAACACATTGACGGCTCCATAGAAACTTTGCTAAATAGGTTGTTATTTCACTTGGAACTTGCTAAGTGACGTGACCCACAGAAAAGGGGTAAATTGCGAGATTCTTTCATCAGCTATTTACTTATAAAACAGTCTGTAAATGACTGCCATTTTGTTTTAATCTTAATGAGAATATCCCTCCCCCCCAAAAAGAGAGCTTGACGGCCGTAAAAGAAAGTTCAAAAGCATCGCAAGATTGTGAAAAGGCATGAGAAGAAAGCCTGATGGCATCACATGGGAGCACAAAATCACCAGAAGAGAGTTCTGTAGTATTACAAGAGAGCTCAAAGATACTACAAGAGAGCTTGATGACATCAAATTACAGCATGGTGGCATCTCAAAAAGCGAGCCAACAGCATCACAAGAGATTGAGAGCATCACAACAGAGCTTGAATTGGTCATAAGCTTCACATTATAACATCTCTCGACACACAACTGCGACAAAATTACGAGAGAGCAAAGACATTATAGGAGAACTAATGTTCCTCTCTAAAGATTCAACACTGCTTGCCAGCATAGCAGGAGAGTTTGATGACATCACAGCAGAGCTCAGACTTGAAAGCAAGTCTGATGACGTCACAGCACCTAATAGAGTTGTGAGATCACAGATCTCGAAGGTTGCTCAAAACTCCAACAGACGCTATCAACATCACAAATCGGCGCAATGACAATGTAACAGGGTCTGATGAAATCACACGTGACATTGGGGAAAGACAGCTAAACTTGATGACATCACAAAAATATTGTCAAAGCCATAAGGGCAGGACAACACCGTAAAAGAGCTCTAGAAAATCATAACAGAGCTCGGCGGCTACATACTAGAACTTGACATCATAAGCGCCTTAATGGTGAAAATAGTTGCGTTACAACAGAGATCACAAAACCAACAAACATTTTGACAACGTAACAGTCGGATACGTCACAACAAACCTTGTTGTAATGACAGCAAAGCTTGAGGATATCACGAACTAATGACATGGCAGATTGATGACGTCAGAACCAAACGTGATCACATCATAAACCACGCACAGTAAGAGACTCAAACATCAAGACAGACTGATCAACAAATGGTATCAAGAGAATCATATCACATGTCAATGATGCACCGAAAGAGTTGAACTGTGAGAGCCAGAGGAACCTATAACAACCGACAACTCCATTGCAAAGGAGTTTGATCAACCCCTATCACTTCTTGGTAATGACAAACTTTTCACCAATAACTGGACACCACATAACATTATTAGCGCTTTCTGGAAAGCGATATGCTATTTCAGTTTATTTAAAAGTCTGTGGGGGATATTCTCAAGAACGTGTGATAATTATCGCAAAATTAACTTAACGCAACTTTGCACATCGCAGTCTATCGCGGGAAAATAACGCTGTGTTAACGTTGTATTCTCAACACAGCGGTACTATGCGATAGTCTCACGCTAACACGGCACATTACCAAGATAAAATTACAGTGACGGCCAAAAAACGTCAAAAAAGTTGCGATGTGGCCAATCGCAATAAAAAAATCTGCGATAACCAGAGACAGGCCTGCAATTCCCACGCGTCATGCGGAAAAATGCACTATAAAAGCACCTAAAAACACAAACAAAATAATTTAAACTGCGTAGCACCATGTAGGAAGCCGGAGCAAGTACAGAGGACGACCAAAACCCGACAAGCCCCCAGGAGGACCAGCCTGGGACCTCGGGGTCACAGAAGGGCAAGGAGAAGAAGACGAGGAAGAAAAGGTTCTGTCCACAGGAAAACAGGATCATCATCACGGAGGTGATAGAACACCACCACCAACTGTTCGTCACCTCCAACGTGTCATTGCAAATAAAAATGCAATATGGCAGTCCATCCTGGACAAGGTGAATGCAGTTGGAGTGAGGAGGACAATTGGAGCGCTGGAATGATGCGAAGCGCAAAACCCAAAAGAAACTCGCGGACAACAATCAGGCAGCAATGCAGACTGGAGGTGGCAGTCAAGCGGAACACCAGGAGCAGGATGAGATGGGGGAAAAGGTGTCCATAGTCATCAGTGGGGAGACGGTGGCAGGACTTGGGGGTCCGGACACTGCTCGACATGACCTGACACAACAGCACCAGGGTGAGTACCGAACAGGGACTGGGGAACAGGGGGAGATGGGCAAAATGGCACACATGCACTATTAAGTAGAGCACACTGCACACCCACAATGACTCCGGATCATATTGAACTAAGGCACTCGTACCACGCTCCAGGAGGACTTTGACGCGCTCACACGACACTTGTCAGCGTTCTTGCGCTTTTAAAACTTTAGGTGGTATTTCTGGCAGCGCTTAGCGTCTTTTAATATTATTCCGTATTTACGGTGCAAATTGTGTTTTCGGACCTGACATATAGCGCTTACCCCCACATAAAAGATAATAAGCACCGCTGTTGGGAGCGGACTCACTTAGCTCTCTGGACACACTTTAGAACGGCGTCCGCCATCTTGGGTGAGGCAGGGACTCCTCGTGGTGACACTCGGCCAGCGCACTAGTTTCGCAGACCGGACTCCACGCCCTACTTAAAGCTCGCTATGACGATGCGCAGCGGAGATGCGCAGCGGAGTCGCCGGACCCACGCCGGAGTCCAGCCAGAGTCCTGCCCGTCTGGGCTCGTCCGGGCTCAGACGGGCTTAGGGCATGGTACTATGTCAAATTCTCCACTATTGCGTATCATCTATTCACGAGATGAGTTACTTGCATTACGCATTAATCCCCCGGAAAAGTACCCTGTTACCAACTTGGGTGCGCGGATACTCCCCCCACGAGGATTGGACGCATTGCTTCATCCTCCTCCTGATACAAGTACTTTACTATGGGGCATGCTTAATTGCAGGTCACTTCCGTGTCATGCCGTAGAAATTAACATTCTTATTCAAGAGCACGAACTAGACATCTTGTTTCTGTCGGAAACGTGGATTACTTCTAGTTCTGATGCGGACATTGTACTTGCCCTCCCTCCAAGTTACCTTATCGGTCATTTGGATAGACCTGAGGGACGAGGGGGTGGACTTGCCGTTATCTATCGTGATAACCTTAACTGCAGGGTCTGGAGGGGCTTGGTGGCAGATTGTGAGAGTTGCCACTTTTCCATACAGGTATCACCAACGGTTACATTGGCTGGCCTGCTGATTTACCGACCCCCGGGTAAGGTCGGCAACTTCGTAAGCTCTGTGATGGAAACGGTCACCCTCTTGGCAACATCCACATCTTCCTTCATTGTGCTAGGGGACCTGAACCTGCACTTTGAGGACACTGCGGATATGATCGCGGCAGACCTCAAAGGAGATCTATCTGCTTGTGAGCTCCGGTTAGTCAACACAGGAGCCACCCACGTGAAGGGCCATTTGCTGGATCCGGTATTTTCGAACATCCCTCGGCTGAGGGCCAGACCAGCTCTTCCGCTCCCATGGTCAGATCACTCCTTAGTGTCGATGGAATGGCAAATCAATCTGCCCTCTAAACCGACATTTCAAGAGGTGGTGGTGGACCGTATATGGTCCAGACTACCGATCGGTGACTGGACTCAGGCCCTGGCAAATTCACAACCCGTAGCTGAGGCAGACCCGATTCAAGGAGACGCTGACCTCAACCGATGGTTGACTGCCTCGCTTGATGGTTTCATACCGGTGAAAACCCTACAGAAGAGGGAGAAACGAGTGGGTTCCGCCCCCTGGTTCACGGCTGAGCTCCGCCTGCTTAAGAAAGGATGTAAGAAACTGGAAAGGGCCTGGAGGAAGAAATTTGATGCGGCCAGGCGTAAGGACTACTGGACAGCGATGAGAGCCTATAAAGCGGCCCTCCGCCTGGCAAAAGCACAATTTTTTGAGGAGCGAATACAACTTGCCTCAAACTCCTCCAGGGAGACCTTTAAGGTGGTGCAAGAACTGCTAAAAGTTCCTGAGCCAGCAGTCACCCATGACCCTGAGAGGTGTAAGGAGTTGGCCAATTTTTTCCACACTAAAATAGTAAAAATACTAGACTCTTTACCCCAGGTTGCTATATTTCATGGGATTCAAGAAGAACCCCTCCCTGTGGGGATAAAAGAGTGTCCTTTCTCCCTTGACATGTTCGGCCCAGTTTCAGAAAGTGAAACATTAAAAGCTATAGTTTCCATAAAAAGCGGTTCCCCTATGGACCCTGTCCCTTTCAAAATCCTAAAACAAGCGGCATTCGCTGTGGTTGGGCCCATTACGAACTTGATCAACGCCTCCTTCTCTCGTGGTCTGGTGCCACCCACCTGGAAAAAAGCCGTGGTCAAGGCTCTTCTAAAAAAATCTAACCTTGACGCAGCTGAGCTGGCCAATTTTAGGCCCATTTCTCTGTTGCCAGGTCTCAGCAAAATTGCTGAGAAACTTGCTAACCATCGACTGTCCAACTTTCTTGAGTCAAATGGTCTGCTCCGAGACTCGCAGACCGGCTTCCGTCCCGGCCATGGCACCGACACGGCCCTCCTGGCGGTCGTTGAGGAATCGAGGCGCATCTTAGATTCGGGAGGATCAGTGGCAGTGATCCTCCTGGATCTGAGTGCGGCATTCGACACCGTTGACCACCAGGTGTTGACCCAACGGCTGTCAAAGGTGGGTGTGGCAGGTGTCGCCCTGAAATGGCTCTGCTCATTTCTGGAAGACCGTTCCTATCAGGTCTGGGAAGGAAGCAACAAGTCTCCATCTATTTCTCTCCAGTGGGGGGTGCCGCAGGGCTCGTCCTTGAGCCCGACATTATTCAATGTCTATATGGCCCCCCTGGAGGATGTGGTGACCCCTTATAACATCAAAATCATCAGCTATGCTGATGATACTCAGCTTGTGGTCGCCCTTCCTCAACTGGTGGAGAACCCTGACTTGTTGTACGCATGTCTGGCGGACGTCCACACCTGGATGAGCAGTTCAGCCCTGAAGCTGAACGGCTCTAAAACAGAGATCATGCTGCTTGGAAACAAAGTGCCACCACTGTCACCTTCATGTTGGCCAAGCTGTATGGGTGACTTTCCAACCATGAAAGAGGAGATCAAGAGCTTAGGAGTCTGGCTGGAGCAAGATCTTTCCCTCAGAACTCACGCCAAAAGAACTGCGGGAGTCTGTTTTGCCCTGCTGCGGGCTGCGCGGAAAATCCTTCCGCTTCTTCCTTTTCCATCAAGGAAGTTGTTGATTCAGGGTTTGATAACATCTCGCCTTGATTACAGCAACAGTCTGTTTCTGGGCGCCCCTGAATCGACTTTTAACAAGCTTCAGCAGGTGCAAAACGCGGCAGCTAGACTCCTTATGGGTATCCCCCGAACAGAATCCGCCAGACCCGCTCTCAAGGCACTGCACTGGTTACCGGTGCGGGAGAGAGTACAGTTCAAGGCACTGTCCATCGCCCATAAAACATTCCAGGGCGGCGGGCCTCCTCTTTTAGGGAGCCTGGTAGTACCCTATAAAGCGAATAGAGCACTGAGTTCTGACCAGAGGTGTCTGCTCCAGGTCCCGAGAGTAAAAAGATCACGCACGGGAGGGAGGCGATTCTCTGTGCATACAGCAATGCTCTGGAACTCCCTCCCATTAAAACTCCGAGCTGAGACCTGTACCCTGCGTTTTCGCAGAGGCTTGAAAACACATCTGTTTCCCCTGTGAGTCGCTATCTTTATTCCATGGTCCCACGGTTGATGCACTGTTCATAGCGCCGGGATGCCCCAGGGTAGCTGTGCGCTTTATAAGTTTTAATAATAATAATAATAATAATAATATATCCCTGATCCCCCTGGCACACTGCAGCACACATACAAACAGCAAGTAGGCGCCCGGCCACTATGGGCACAAAGGGGTCCCTCCCCACACAGCACCAATCTCACAACCAACCCATGCACACGTGTTAAAAGCAGCAAAGCTGCGTGTCTGTGAACCACACTGGCAATGCCAGTGACACTGCATGACGAATAGCATGGCTGCAGTCCAATTATCATGACATGGTGCACGCCACGACCCTGAGGTGGCTGAGTGTGGAACACATGCGGAAAGGAGCAGGTCACACTCTGACACATCCACGTGCACAAACAACCCCTGACGTCAACAACACATCTGTGGATAAACCATGCCCAGGAGTCCAAAATCCGAACAAGAGTCAAAATTAGCCAAGTCTGCAACATGTCAGCACTGTAGAAGCGCATAATCAAAGGCACACCGCCTCAAAGGGATAAGTGGCAGCAAACTCACAGCTGCAAGGGCGACTCTCCCACAATGCAGCACACACACATAGCAATAACAGCACATCAACGTTGACGACAATGTGGTACAAAGTGCAACACTTCCACTACAGAACAGACTACACAACTGGATCCGCTTGTGCGTAGAAACTGGCCAATCACATCTGGCATAGCAGGAAACTGTGAGATGAGAATGTACATGTACAACCTCACATCCGTGATGTAGTCCAAATGTACACTGTCCCGCATCAAATAGTCAGCTCCTCCCAAACAGTCACAATGTACATTGTCATGCAGTCTGAATGTAAATTTGAACAATGCGTCAACATACATGTCAACACAATGATAAAATGCATCTCCCCTTCACATTGCAGGGGGACAATCAACACCTCCTGAAGAGCAGACCAGACAACTCATCAGTGATGATGAAGAGGACTTTCACACCTTCGACACCGACGCCCTACAACAGCTCATGGACAGCTACGGCAACCCACCTCCAGGAGCAGGGTAGCACAGCTGCATCGAGGAGACCCCACCCCCTGCACAGACCACACAGCAGGAAGCACCCACCACCACGGCTGGCTCCCAGCACCTCGTCGAAGAACACATCGCATTCCAAGGCCAGATGTTAGACTGCCAGAAGGAGGTGGCTGAACAGGTGCGGGTGAGGTTCGACCACATGGCAGCCAAATTAGATGACATACGTGGGTGTCTAAGTCACATCAGGGACCACTTACAATCCCTAACGGACACCCACAGTTCGCTCCATGATGTCCAACAATCCATGCCCGACATAGCTGGAGTCATGCCTCTGAGAGGAGAATAACTGTCTAGTAAGAGTGGCCTCAGCGATGTCAGCCAAGAGTTGGCACAGATGCTGAGGATAATGGAGAACATGGAGCGGATGCATGCAGAAAGAATGGCTGCCACGGATGCACACCAGTGTAAAGTTGTTGGTATCTTCCATGCCCTGCAGATCCTCATCATCGCATTACTGCCACTAAGGCAGTCGCTGATGAATGCTTCTGGTACTTCTACACACACATCTCCGGCCCCTGATGTGTCAGTGGCACACAGTGCTGCAGACCAAACATCAACACCCACATGTCAGACAGATGACATAGAGGATGAAGATGCGGGTGATTCCACCTGTGTATTAAGAAGGAGCCCGTAGCAATCTTCTCCGCCATATGCCCTGTTTCAGCTTGGTTCTGCCCTCTGCATCATGCACTGTAACAACACCTCCCACTGTCTCCCGAAACACTCTACGACACTCACCTTGGACCACGACATGGACTGCCATATTTTGTTTGCTTACCAATGACACAGCAATTAGACTGCGGACTGTACTTTACATGTCAATCCCTAAATGACTCTGCCTGGCCCTCCACTGGGCTACAATGTAATGTGGGGTTTGCCTGGCCATGTACAGATCCAGCTCCCACACTCCACCGGATGTGAATAAATCATTCAAATTCACACAGATGTGTCATGTCCATAATCGATCAAGTATGAAAGTATGGATGAAAGTAAGCACATTGATTGCACAAAAAGGTACACCCTGGGAAATTAAAGCAATGCACATGTGTGACCGTGACACACATAGGCAGTGAGATGACTGTGAATGTGTGCACTAGCTGTGGCCTCATTGCTATGAAACAACAATCGCGCAATCTCACAGCTTTGCCCCACGCAATGTTGGAAATAGGGCTGTGTATGAAATGTCTAAGTCGTTTGCAGGCCTAAAGTAGTGTCCCCCATCACATTTGACAACAGAACATCTCTTCGCATACCTACTCACACTCAACTGGGTGGACACAGCCTGTAGTGATGGATCACATTGATGCACATGGCAAGATGTTGGACACCATACTCACATTGCTGAAGACACGTAAGAGCACAGGTCTATCAGCAACTATCCCTACCACAATGTCTGTCTCACAGAGGTAGAGCTGGCAAGAGGGACTCACTCCTAAGTGAAATGCGTCAGTCAGTCCCTCACTGTGTACGGACAATGCTCATTGAGGCACACGATTTGTCATTCTAATCAACACTCATCACAGTTGAACACTAGTGAAGTTACGTAGACCTAATTAGCATGTGCGTGTCAGTACGGGCAAGACAAGGGCCACAACATGCAGACCAATGCATCAGACACTGACGGCAACATTCGGTCACGGTACAGTTCCATGTGACAGGCGTTGTACATGTGCCCAGGATGTTCTGCCATTGCGTTGGTGGCTCTCGTAGAACCGGCACTCTTCTGACCTGCGGCAGTTATGTGGATGATATGCTACAGCTCAGAGCAATGAGTTGTATGTGTGTGCAACGTTTGGATGTATGGGTTGTTGTGTACGCAAGTGTCAAGGGCATTCCTTGCAAGAGTACCTCGAGCAAGGACTTCTGTGTGTGGGGTGTGGATACCTTGGTCTTTCATTAGCGCTGTGCGTATTGTGGGAGTCGTCATCATCTGCTATGGTATCTCTCTCAGGGGGTGTCTGCCGCATGCAAGACCAAATTCGGAGGTGCAGATGTCCTTCCACCTTATGTATTGAGACAAAGAAGCTTTCATCCCTAATGTTAGTCTGACTACTGCTTGTATTCTGGAAATGTGATGTGGCTTTCACGCTGCAATTGAGGCTAGGCCTTAGGCTTATAGTGCACCAATAGCGATACACACACAACAGTTGGCATGTATGACCCAAGAGCCCGAGCAGTCTTGCGCTCCTTGTAAAATCCCGGGTGCATGCCACATTGAAACATTGTCGACTGCGGGCTGTGTGGCGCCGATGCTGCGACAGAGACACACGCATCAGTTGGCTTCCTGTCCAGCCCAAAAATGAACCACGCCCAGAGCCCAGGGATAATTATTCACACCCCTAGGCTGGTCTGGCGTACGCCGACCCAGCCCACTCAGCTTACGTATAAAGGGGGGGGAGGACAACGGCGCTATGTGTCCCAGTTCTTCCCCACTGCCAGAGGTGACATGGCTGCATCCGCTTGGCAAATCACGAGACTCAATCATAAAGGGTCCATGACTTGTGTTGCACAGAGTTGGTGGCACCGGATACACTGCAGCCGGCACAGGCCCACCGCCACGAGACGTTGACTTTCGGTGCACTGAGGTTGGGGCACCTTAAGTGCTGGGCGGGTGTGCAGCCTGCGATGATGTGCCGTCCTGGCGGTCCGGACTGGTAAGGATTTGTGTGAGCCCTGCTGGACCGCAGTGTAGGTCTGAGTCAGCGGGCAGCGCAGTCCTACCGCCACGTGGCTTTGCCTCGCGGTTCAGAGAGTTAGTGGCACCTAAAGAGCGTAGCGGGTGTACAGCCTGCGATGATGCCGTGTGCACTGAAATGATCTCTGCCATTGCAAAATCAAGACCCAGAGACGTGTGTGACCTGGTGGCCCGCGGTGCGTGCTGCATGATGTGGAGGGTGCCAAGGTCATGGGCCCCGGGTTTGGAGCTTGCAACGGCACGTGGTGGGCCCTCTTGGAGACACGCCGGTGGTGGAAGGTGAGCAGTAGGGCCTGGGTGCGCAGGGGCGGGCAATCGCCGCTTGTCGGCGGGCGGAGCTGGGGTGCAGCAGCCTGTGTGAGCAGGGGCGTGCAAGCGATGATGGCGTGTGCAATGATATAAACTCTGCCATTAATAAATCTGGACTCTTGTTTCAGATAAGGGACCTGGTGGACTGCAGTGTATACCGGCACGTGGTTGAAGACACACCGGTAGCAGCAGGTGAGCAGTGAGGCCTGGGTCCGCAGTGTCGGCACTCTCTCTCCATCTCTTCCTTTCACTGTCTCTCTCTCTCCCTCTCTTTTTTTCTCTCTCCCTCTCTTCCTTTCACTCTCTCTCTCCCTTTCTTGCTCTCTCTCTTTCTCTCTTTCCTTTGATGAGCACATGACACACCTTCTTATCTTGAATTTTGTCTTGCAGGCTGTGACTTACAGATTGTCCAGAGAAGACACGCCATGACTCTTCCAAATAGTTGTTATGAATTTAATTTGAATAAAATTATTTGTTTGGAAATTCAAGGATGGATGAATGAATGATTCTCTTTTTTCTGACCACACATGAATGTTAATTGTTGTAATTGTGCGACATCAGGCAAATAGTTTTGTTCATGATTTCGGTAAAGTTGATGTAAATATCTTTGTCCGGGGTGGTGAGGGGGGTGCTTACTAACAGGAAAGAGCAGGTGTTAATGCCCTGCTGCTAACGCACCTTATCGCATGTTTTGTGATTTTATCGCCGATCTGGCTGGTCGTTGAGAATGTTGCGAAGTGGTTTTTTCGCAGCTTTTTGCACGGGAACGCCTACTCTGCATCTCATTAGCGTTAGTTGCCGGTGTCATCCGTGGCGATGTGTTTTGCGGCTGCTATGGCAGGAAAACTGGCGATGTCGGCTGTTAGCACCAGCTTGTGAATAGGGCGATAAATCTATCGCCACTTTGGCTGCGATAAAGTGCCGCTAACTCGGCAATAAATCCTTGAGAATATGCCCCTAAGTCCCGCCATTTATTCCAAAATTAAGATTCTAGGTTATATTCAGGAAATTGGTTCCTAAACGCTAGTTATGTTATGTCATGTTATAGTGGATTTATACCGCGCACAAATACTCAAGAGTGTCCTGGCTCGCACAGTAACCGTGACCTAGTGGAGCGAAGAATTTAAATCGGCTGATTAAAAAGAAAGGTTTTAAGTTGTTTTTTAAAAAGTCTGAAGTCCTGAATATACCGTAATTCCAAGGGAAGCTATAGCTGCTTTAACAGAGAGGGATTGACCCCGCAGCCGTGTCCTGCGGAATTGGGGGATTGCCCTCCGTCGTTGCGTGACTGAGCGCAAAGATCTGCTGGGGACATAGAAACAAAACGCTTCCTGATATACATTGGCCCAAGACCGTGCAGAGCTCTATGAGCCAGAGTGAGGGCTTTAAATTGCACTCTGTGGGCCACAGGAAGCCAATGCAGATCTCGTAAATGCTCTCTTACGCTTGATCTTCCAGAGATGTTAAACAGAAGTCTAGCCGCGGCATTCTGTATGGTCTGCAATTTTTTTAACAGATATCCAGGGATGCCAATGTACAAAGCATTGGCATAGTCAATGCGGGAGAGAATGAGAGCACGGGCGACCATTTTCTTGGCTGGCCTTGGAAGCATGGGGAAGAACCTTCTTAATGATTTAAGAGAGCCAAAGCAAACTCCAGTGAGTTTCTTGATTTGCACCAAAAGCCGAAGGTCTTCTCCAAACCAGACCCCCTAGTTCTTTGCTGGATCGCCCTCTGAGTTGGGTCGAGGGAAGTCTGGTGGCCATAAGGTTTCGCTAAAGGCAGGCGGGAACTGACCATACAGCTAGTAACAGTAATATGTATTGCTGTGTTTGCTCAAAGGCCTTTATTCACAAATATGCACCGAAAAGTAATATTTTCGCCTTTCATCAAAGCTGTGAACATCTCACTTGGGCTGCGCTGTTAATGAATGAATTGATGACATGATTCTTATAGCACAGCTCTGCACACTGAAGCGCCTAGCAGTGGATGGGGTTAACATCTGCCATTCCTGGCCCGGAGGAGCGCACGTACTCCCCTCAGGCGGCAGCAGGGCGAGGCTGCTCCATCCCAAACACGGGATGGACTCCAAGGGAGCCTCCTCGCAGACCTTGGGCCTGGCAACAGGGTTTCTAAATTTAAACTCTTCCCCACAGGCAGCCACGGGCAGGAAGGGCTGCAGCACAGCCCTCACCCTAAACAAGGCTCCAGTGACTACATTTAACACACCCTGGCTGCGTCACCGAGCGTTCTCGGACGTTATACGTCACTACATTGGATACACTCAGTGCTTTAAATGGGCCGGTACTGTCCGGTACTGAATACCGTCACTTTTTTATTTTGAGGGGGAGAGTACCGGTACATCTCAAGAGAGACGTAATACATTTAATTGGAGAGTACCGGCACTTCTCAGAAACAAGCTGGTACTCTGGTACAGCGTACCTGCACTTTTATTTTTCCATTCCAAGCACTGGATACACTACACAGTGGGACACTACTTCGACTGGGGAAGTAGGGTGCCCCTACCCTTTTACGGTTGAGCCTACTAGGTGGCGCTTGCATTGTCTGCTACGAGACATGTTGTGGCTTACAAAGAACATAGAGGGCCTCAGGGCCTGCCCATTGCGTACCATTGGCTGGCGTTCCTGTCACTTTCATTTGCCTGCTTCTTATGTGTGTCCCAATTGGTCAATTTAGTGCTTGTTCCTCCTATGGAGCACTGGCTCTGCACAATCCTTTTGATTGGCTGGCATCACTGCTTGCTTATCAAGCACTACTTTTCTTTGGTGCAAAGCGCTACATTACAGTGCATGTGTTTTCAAGCCGTCCCTCATGTATATCTCTCCCCCTGTACTCTCTGCTGCCCGACTGCTTCTCCCTGCCCTCCTCCCTCTTGCACTCACTCATGTGCTTCTCCTGGTTGCTTACCCAAACCTGTGCCCTCTGTGTTGCTTTCCCCAACCCCACCCGGTTGTGCTCCCACCTCCCCCCCCAGACCTCCCATTACTTTCGCTTCCCTTCCAGTGTTGCTTCGCTGTTTGGTCCCACGTACCCTGTGCTGCTTCACCTCTCCCTTACAATTCCCCGTTTTCCTTCCACTCCCCCCACCATTCCGCTTAAAAAAAAAAACCCACACACATTTGCGCATTTTCTTTTCTTTTTAATTACTGATCTAGTTACCCAGCAAGCATGGTGCTTGCACCTGCAAAATAACGCAGGTGTCTACTTTAAAGGATTTCGCTTTTTTCTTTACCTTGAGCCACGCTGCACATCGACATGGATGCTGTGCAGCACAACTAAAAGCCACTGGCAAGCCCAATAGGTTACTAAAGTGAGACCAATTGCCTTTGCCAATGCTTGTTCTATCATTCAGTCGTTCTTACCCTATTGTTTAATTACCTAATCCTTCTTTAGTTTACACATCAATATAACACAGTACAAGCCAGTCTACCAACGTTAAAGAAACCGAAACGTGGAGACCGCATTTCTTTTTATGTCTGGTTTTGACATGGCTTCAGCTGTCTCATCAGACCTTTTGCTTCTATCATAAACAAAATCATAGGCAAACTACAAATGGAGAGCGGCTTTTGGTCAGAGGGCTTCATCCACTGGTCTGTTCAATGGTCATTCACATTTTGCTTCCGAGCACCCAGTATTCAACAGGGTCAAATGTAGATCCCATTTCAGCTATTGGCTCACTTCAGCTTCTGCGCATTGTTCACATCCACCTAAAATAATTCCTTTTTCTTCAGTGACTACACTGGTTTAAAGTGTGCTTTTTATTTTATGTATTATGTGACAAATGATCAAAGCCTTTTACCACTCCAGGCACAGTATTACACCTTTGGATTGGTACAATACCATCCAAGCCAACTTGGAATGAATAACAACAACCACTGATTCGCTCTTCTTACAGCTCTTCAGAGAGATATAGCTTTGTCCAGATACAAGGGAGGAGAGAGAGAGAGAGAGAAAGAGAGAGAGAGATAGAGAAAGTGTGTGTGTGAAGAGAGAGAGAGAGAGAGAGAGAGAGAGAGAGAGATATATATATATATATATATATATATATATATATATATATATATATATATATATATATATATATATATAGAGAGAGAGAGAGAGAGAGAGAGAGAGAGAGAGCAAATCTCAAATTACTTCAACAAAGATCCTGTTGCCTACAACTATTTTGCCCTCAGCAGCAGTGTGCCTTTGTTAGGTTTTTTAACTTTTAACTATGACAAACAAATCTGGGGGTAAGAGGTAAGCCTCTCCTCTTCACGTAACAAACCCCACTTTCAAAGAATGTCCCACCCCCACACACCATCTATGTCCCCCTTGTTACTGCAGAGTTTAGTCTCTGATATCGGTGGAGGCATAAATACCCTGGTTCGTAGTGACTGAACAGGGAAGATTGGACTCAGGGTAATGGAATTACAGGTACGTAATCTAGGTCTTTATACTCCATAAAATCCCACTAGGCTGCCAAAAAGAAGGCATCTTGCACACACTGCATTCCTTACACTCTTTAAATTGACACTTAGCGCATCACCCTGTTATGTAATTTAGCGCATCACCCTGTTATGTAATTTAGCGCATCACCCTGTTATGTAATCTACCACATAGCAAGAGAGTTTTCTGTTGTATAGGCATAACTAACAAAAGTTAACATGTAACTTTTCTACCAGTCTTTTGGTTACCTAACACTATAAGCAACATATGATACAATCACCGCACTCGACTGCACGTATCTAACTGAATCCGAAAGGATGAAAGGCAGAGCCTGCCTTGGATCTCAGCTTGAGCCAAATGTTGTTTACGCCGTCGTAATCTGGAGTAATTTCACCATTCTGCATTATGCTTTTTAAGCAAAACAGCTAACATTATACCATATAGCTGAATTTCAGGTATAGATCCTAACACAGGAACACAGAAACAACATGTCCAGACACAATGCTAGCAGCTGTTGTTCGTGTTAAAGCGATTTTGCCCCATTTTTTTAGCACAAAATGTGTCCTCGCATGCAAAAATGAACACTGATACATTTTTCGCTAGAAAATAGCTCAAATAGCTGGTCTGGCATTTTGTGTAATTTTACGCAGATCTTTGGGAATTTCGTGCAGTTTCTGCAAAGGAAATGACACCAATTTTGCACAAGCCTAATTTTAACCATTGACCAGCAGGTTGGAAAGAGTTTGCTGCTGCAGGCGCATAGATCCACAGAGCTGTACTTGTGTCCCTCAAGCGCAAAGGATATACAGATGAGATTACTGATTTATAGTTTAGTTTTTCTATTTAGGGGAGACAAAATGTTTGTGCTTCGAAAATCGACAGCGCACACAGGGCCATACAGCTTGGGCATGGTTACAGAAAACAGCACTCCATATTTTCCGTAAATTCAAAATTGCTTTCCAAAATTGACAACCCCATTTTGCACAAAAAAACATGACGAACTAGCAGAAGCCCAAATTCACACCAGGAGCAAGTGTTTGTTTCAATAAAACTTCATAAAATCAAGACATTAGTAGGGGAGGACACACGTGCACGCTATGTTGCTTTATGCCCAAGCATCGCTGGCTTCGCTGACGTCATTGCCAGCCCAGTTTGTTGAACAGTAATAGTTGAATAAGGGACACTTACTGAAGGCAGCCGAGCATGCCGTCTTCACAGGGCACCTGCCATCCCCTCTTGAAAAATCACCTGCAATAGAGAAAGGAACCTCTTCAGATTGCCACCCACCTGAACAGGTAACATGTCAAAAGCATAATTTACCCACCCTACCCCCGACAGCAGGCTCTTGCTATCTCTAGGGGCTGCATAAAGAGGATGTTTTGTAACTAAACACGGTTCTCCTGCACAAGGAAAGGGGAGGATATAAAGACATTTTAAAAAGGTTGTCAATGCTAGGTTTTCCAAGGATGGGCGATGCTTGTATTTAGGGTGACAAGATAAGACCACCAGGCTCAAGGGATGCTCTATTGGTCTATTGGGGTGGTATTTTATTTAAGATGTATTCAATCGTGATCATTTGGGTCGGGGAACCCGTCTGGAGAGGTCCCAGGTTGACCCCATACATAGTCTACATATATCCATAGGTAACAGTACATGTCAAAGCAACAATTACTCGAAGGAAAATAATATTCAAGACCATCGAACATAGATCAAGAATCCAACAAGTTCCAAACTTCAGATGGTTGTATCGAGTCCAGTCCCTGCGACACAGACCTCTTGATATATGTATGGAAGGGACCCCATGATTTTGTCATCCTTGGCCACTATCTCGGAGTAGAGCTGCTCTTCGCGTAAATTTCACACACTTGAGCCCACCACGTTGAGATTCGGGGAGTGGAATATAAGTTTTGTTGTGAAGCAAGAAAGTGGACAAATATTCTTTTCATCCAGATCTCTTAACAAAAACACCAGGGGTTCCAGGAGAGCAGCGAAACCCATTACGATTTTAATGTAAGAGAGAATTGCTCACCATAAAAAACGATTCAACGTGTCTGCAAGACCACAACATTTGAAACATAGTTCCAGTTTGTCCACAATCCCTCCACCATCGTTCAGATCCTCCAAAGATCGCTTGTAGCCTGACAGGTGTAAGATATCATTGTAGGAGTTTTTGGTTTGAGTTCTCTTTTGGTTGTGAGAAGATCAATGAAACAGCCACCATCGTCCAGATGTTAGTCGCCTGCACTTCGTCAGGGACATTTCTATCAAACTCTGCCAACCAACTGGTCAGCTATAAATGTTAATATAGTTTAGTTTCATGTCCCAATGCCCGATATAAGTTGGACATCCCTCTCTGGTTACTTTATGTTTGAGTAAGTTCTCCACTGGGCCCGTATTATGCAAACAGAGCATCATCGTTTGCGCGGGGCGCACCTTTTACAGTGCGCCCAACGCAAACAATGAAAATGCGCCGCTTAATGGTGAATACGTTGCCCCGCAGGCGTCAGCTTGCCTGCACTTTTTAGGGGGATTAGAGATCATCTTGCAGGCGGGTGCAGTGAGTGACTGCACCCGCCTGCAAGCGGATGTCCATGTGACACCCTTTCCCCCTCCACAGTGCTGCAGTCAGGGGGCACACTGACACACTCTCAGTGCTCCTCCTGGGAGCTTCTTTTCCTCTGCTCTCAAATCAGTAATACAGCGTGGGCCCACAGGCAAAGGGATTACCTCATTTGCATTGGGCCATGACCCCATGCAAATGAGGGAACGCCCTCTGAAGATACAGTTGACGCTTAATGTGTGACGATGTCTCGTCTCATTAACACCAACACTGCCCTTGATCAGGGTAAGCTACTAAATCTGACAGCAGGGACCTCATCTCTGCACCACCTCTTCTTCTGTAATGTTTGTACATTACCTTTTGGCTTGACCATTGCTTATTGAACTCTTTCCATCCACTGCCTGGGATCCAGTCCGCAAAACTGGTCGTTACCAGATGACAGTCCACGCCCAGTATTCCTGAGAATGCAACACTTCAACAAACACATCTGTTTCCCTTCCTCATAATATTCGCTTTCTTTCTCTGGTGAGATATTCGCGTTATCAATACCTTTGGTAAGACTCGGGAAGGTAGAGATTCTCAGCGGGTCTACATCCTTGGCCGAAGCTTGACAGGTGGCGCCATCAAAGTAGAGAGAAGGGGGGAACTCATTTGTTAACAATGTGAAGACGGAAGCCAAATAACATGTGGCAATGGCATCAAATCAAGAGGCATCCATAATGTCCCTGTCAGTTGCAAGTTTAGTATGATGCTGACCTCAATTGAATTGCCAGAATGTAACTTTTCACATAACGGAAGCTTAACCCACCATTGTGTATAATTTGTGAAGTCTTTCACACCCCACTTGGGGGAGGGGTGCTGGGGCTTCATTTGCATATATAAAGAATACAATTTTTGCTCAACAGTTTTGAGATGGTCCTTTGGGAACGCTTGGCAAGGCCTGCATAAAACAGAGTGGTTTAGGCATAAAATTCATGTTACTGCATGACACGATCCTAAAACAAGATCCCCCAAGCTTTCTCCCCTAGTACGTATTCGTAAAGAGTTATCTAAAAGTGCTGGAACTTTAGATTCAAAAGAGCATTATCACTCTGTAAGAGTTTTGCTCCAAGATTGTGTATTGGTCCATTCAAAACCAGTATCAGTCAAAATTCTCTCACTTCCAAATGGGTGATAAGATACATCTATGCCTAGTGACATTGAATAACTGATTGATCTTCAATCTTGAGACTTCATTACATTTCTGAAGTTCTGCCTCTAAAGCTGGGAGAGATTCATTATGGTGAAGTCAAAAAACATAAAATTACATTTGTGAAGATAACAATCATGGAGTGCTGCACCTACTAAGCTCACATTCCATGTATGGGCTCATTAGAATGTATTTGTTGCTTTAGGGTTTCCAATGACAACCCTATAAATAGAGGTTAAATTGGACATTCAAATACTGTCTTTCAGGTTAAAGTGATTGATTAGGAGGACAGAAAATTGCCGCTAACTCTGCTGGATGAATGAAGAAATTTGGCAGGATGTTTTGGCCAAGATCACTTATCAAATAAAACTCCAGTCAACTCTATTAAATGTTTTCTCCAGACCCAGCGAGAGAAGAATAGTTTATGAATCATTACAACGTGCCACGCCCATGGCATCAAATAAACATGTACATTATTGTCTGCCTGTCAATAATTTATTTACCCTGAGTGACAGGGAGAGATGGAATGTGGCAAGATGTTTATCGAGATGCATGGTGAAGATTTTATAATATATTTTATTGTTGCATTTTAATAGGGCAATAGATCTGTATGACAGCTAGATTCTAGGTCCTTTGCAGGTTTCAAGCGGAGGGATATAGTTGAGGCCATCATACATTTTAATACAGTGCTTGTCTGTAAACAAATGTAAAAACTTGTCAAAGGGCCTACCAGTATATTCTCAAATGATTTGTAAAAGAGAGCAGTAAATATAACACAAATCGTTTTACCAGACATCCCTTTAATTACTTGTGACGCTTTACCCTCAGCAATAAGCTCTTCTAGGGAAATGAATAAAACCTGATCTATGAAACAGGATACGTGCCAAGTAATCCCTCTGTTTCTCTGTATCATGGGGTTGTAATTATTTTTACTCTGATCTGTTGGCTCGAAAGTTATTGCAACTATTTGCAGTGGATGATTTACACACCTTATTGATCTACTTAACAGAATCACAAATGCGGGATGCCTTAAGTTTATAGGTCAAGAGCATATCAGCCTTTCTCCCTTCTTTCATAGTACATCTGTTTATGTTATGTTATGTTAAAAAATACTTCTAAAGCGCACGTAGACACCAACGGTTTCTTGGCGCTAGGGAGGGGACGTGTTAAGAGTCACAGTAAGGAACAGATAATTAATTGTATGCCAGGGTAAAGAGCCAAGTTTTGAGGGATTTCCTGAATTGAGGATAGGAGAGGGTGAGGCGCAATTCAGAGGGGAGGGAATTCCAGAACTGGGGAGCTAAGGTAGAGAAACGTAGACCACCATATTTTTTCCTCCTGAAAGGGCAGGGGGTCAGGAGGTTCATATTAGAAGAGCGGAGCTCTCGAGAGGGAACATATGGTTGAAGTCTAGTGACAATAAAGGCTGGTCAATGGGATGAGAGGGCTTGATGAATCAAGCAGCCAAGTTTGAAAAGACACCGCTGCGAGACTGGGAGCCAATGAAGATTCTTAAGAAGTGGTTTAACATGGTGGAATTTAGGCTGGCCATAAACAAGTCTAGCTGCTTGGTTCTGGATTAATTGTAGACGGTGGGATTGATAAGCCGGGATACCAGAGTACAGGGAGTTAGCGTAGTCGATGCGAGACATGACAAGGGCAAGGATCACTTGAATGTGTTTAGGGCATAAGAGTTTATGTGCAGCATCTCCTACGAACAAATGCTACACTTTCCTTTTGATTTTTGTAGCTCTAGAGTATCTTATGACAAGTCTTTCTTGCATTATTTTTCTAGTAGAGGCATTGGAGTCTGTTGTTCATCCTTTTGCTTTGCAAGCCATATGAAGGTTGTATGAACGAACATTTGGCTTCTGATTACGGCGTTTGCTGCTTCCCATATTGTATCCCAAGTCACATTATCAGAAACATTCTCATCAAAATAATGTGGTAAAGTTTCTCAAATATTTGCGCTAAAAGCCAGATGTCTACACGCGACTCTTAATTTTCATCTCATGATTAGGACCTTCTGGACTGGGAAGACTGCCTTAGAGAAAAGAGTACTGTAGCATGGGTTGAGTCCCAGCGGATCGGACAAGATTGGTGCTAGAGTTCTATTAATTAGGAAGAAATCTATCCTGGCATATGACTTATAGACATTAAACTAAGAGCTATAATTTCTTTCACAGGTATGTTGAAATCTTAATGTATTTAGACAGTTCAGGTGACCTAAACTACTCAATAGAGAAGGTGATGTTGCTATGTAATATGAAGATACTGAGGCTCCACCTCGACTGAGACACAAAAAGTGATTGATATTAAGATCGGTAAACAGACATAATATCGAGTTCAAAATATCGATAGGACAGAATATCAAGTTTTTAATATAGAATGGATAGAATATCGAATTGCCAAAATATAGCGGTGAAGAATATCGAAAATCAGGTAAGAAATAAAATATCGATTTAAATAAAATAGAAGTAAGTAATATCGACAGTCATAATATAGTTGTTAAAAATATCGAATTTTTTTATAGTGTTTTAAGTGTTGGTATATGTGTTAAAAGTATGTATAAATTTTGGAATGTATGTTGAATATTTTAAAGTAATGAATTGTATGTTATTTAATTTTTATGTAATTTAATTCCGTAGCGGGTTGTGGGTTTATAGGGGATTAGGGTGGGAAGTAATTTAATTATAGTACATTAAATATTAATTTTTAGGAATTATTAATTATTTTTAATTTAATTTTGCGTTTTACTTCTGTAGCGGGTTGTGGGTTTATAGGGGAATAGGGTAGGAAGTAATTTAATTGCTATTAGGTAATTATTAATTGGTATTGAAAATTAATTGGTTGTTGATTAATTATTAATTGGTAAATAATTAGTATTAATTGGTAATTAATTAGCATTAATTGTTTAATTGATAATTATGTTAATTGTATTAATTTATTATTTGTAGCGGGTTGTGGGTTTAAATTAATTGGTTGTTAATTAATTATTAATAGGTTATTAATAAAAAAAAGTGGTATTTATAATAAATTAATTATTAAATATTGTGTGATTGGTAATTCATTTTAATATCTTTATTTGGTATTAATAATTTATTTATTTTTAATAAAATATTAAATTATTATTTTCCCTACTATTGCACTCACTGGAGTGGGAATAGTAATTTTTACCCCTACGCTATCCAACGCTTTCCCTACTATTGCACTCACTGGAGTGGGAATAATAATTTTTACTCCTACGGTATCCAACGCTTACCCTAGAGTTGCACTCACTGGAGTGGGAATAGTAAATTTTACCCTCCCGCTATCCAACGCTTTCCCTACTGTTGCACTCTCTGGAGTGGGAATAGTAATTTTTACCCCTACGCTATCCAACGCTTTCCCTACTATTGCACTCACTGGAGTGGGAATAATAATTTTTACTCCTACGGTATCCAACGCTTACCCTAGAGTTGCACTCACTGGAGTGGGAATAGTAAATTTTACCCTCCCGCTATCCAACGCTTTCCCTACTGTTGCACTCTCTGGAGTGGGAATAGTAATTTTTACCCCTACGCTATCCAACGCTTACCCTACAGTTGCACTCACTGGTGTGGGAATAGTAATTTTTACCCCTACGCTATCCAACGCTTACCCTACTGTTGCACTCTTTGGAGTGGGAATAGTAATTTTTACCCCTACGCTATCCAACGCTTTCCCTACTGTTGCACTCACTGGAGTGGGAATAGTAAATTTTGCCCTCCCACTATCCAACGCTTTCCCTACTGTTGCACTCTTTGGAGTGGGAATAGTAATTTTTACCCCTATGCTATCCAATGCTTTCCTTACTGTTGAACTCACTGGAGTGGGAATAGTAAATTTTACCCTCCCGCTATCCAACGCTTTCCCTACTGTTGCACTCTCTGGAGTGTGAATATTAATTTTTACCCCCCCGCTATCCAACGTTTTCCCTACTATTGCACTTACTGGAGTGGTAATAGTAAATTTTACCCGCCCGCTATCCTACGCAAAAAATATTGCATTTTTTTAATGAATATTACGTTAATATATATGTATTATTATTTTTTTTTACTTACATTCATTATTTATTAATTTTAAAGTAATTTAAGTATTTTTAAGTATGTTTCAGTTAATTATATGTTTTATTTCATTAATTTTACATTAATTTTAAGACATTTAAAAAAAATCGATATTGTGAGTATATTTTTTACAACGATATTTAGGATTCTATATTTTTGTACTTTCCTGTTTGGAGATAGGGCTTCGATATTTTGGCATTCTATATTTTTCCTTCGATATTTTGGCAATTCGATATTCTTCTTCTCGATATTTTGTCAGTGATCCATTAAGATCCACCCCCGTAACAGTAGCGGCCCGAGGAGGGAGTTCCGTGGGACGGTGAGGCGGGGGAGGGGCAGGGTGCCCGTTTACTGCCCCATAACAATGTCACTGGAGCAAAATTTGATATGACAAGCAGCCTACAAGAATAGAAATGGCCACCGTATCATTTGGACCATAAATGGAAAGCAAAGTTATTGGTGTGTCTGTCCTGCAAGCCCAGAAATTGTCCATTACTGGCACGATAGTGAGATTCTCAACAAAACGGAGTTCGATTCTCAAATAACATTGGCACCCCTTGGGTTTTATGTAATGGCTGGAATGAAGCTACGCGGGGAATCAAGAGCACTTCAATCTCATCCTATCTTCATGTAGTAAATGGGTTTCCTAAATTATTACTACATCTTTACACTGAGCCCAATTTTTAAATGCGCAACATTTGGCAGCGAGGTTTAGTCATTGAATGTTAGCAGTCATTCTCTTAAAACTAGCTATTCAATTACAATTAGCTTAGTATAACTTATGTCGTAGAAGCTTATTAGACCCCTACGAAACATCACAGACGATGTCCAGTATAACAACAGTTTTGTAAGCTACACATCAAGGGGAAACCACACACCACCTTTCACAAACCCAGCCCAAGGACCACAACCATGAGTATTCCCTTGAGGTTTTGAAGTAATCCAAAACTAGAAAGCACAAAAAGAACAAAGATAAGAAATAGGACACATATTCCAGAACATGTAGTAAGAAAAAAGCGTCGGATGCATGCCACTGATTCACCACTAAAGTCCAGGCTGTCAGAGGGCATATTAAATGGGTACCCACCAATAAGTGGCAACAGAATGCCTAGTCATGCAAAGGAAATTCTAAGCCCCATCAAGCCCGCCAACTAGATAACACAAACCCTCTGTAACAGTAGACAATAGAAAAAAGAAAACATGTATAAAGAGTAAAACTATGACTGTGGGGCAGCTCTAGCATAAACCTCCACACCAGGAAAAGTTCAGGTTTCAAATGGTTAAAATGGAGGAAGGGAGCACATGATGACACCCAAAGCAACATTAGGGCCCTAGGTCTTATCAAACTTGAGCAACCAGTTGTAGTAGATAGCAAAAAACTGTTGGACACTAATTAGATATCTACGTATACTGAAGCTTCTTATGACTAGGTTCAAAGCCCCAGAGCTAACACAGTATTTGCTCAGTTCAACACCAAAGTAACATGCGAATGGGCCACCCCCACAGTCACGTGGACGAAGCTAAAGTGGATTCTTTTAAGGAGCAGTCATGTACCGTCAGATGATTCTTCTAGGTCAGTTTCTTCTCTCAGTTTCCAGGCAGCCCTTCTTCTCTGGCTTGAGTTGCCTTCTTTTTTAACCGCAGTGTTCTTTTTCTCCATCAGGATCCTTCAAATACAGGACCTTTGTTGCTGTACCTTTTGTTTCCACCTGAAATTTTTTACTGTCATAGATGAAAGTAACTCTGATGGGAAAATACCATTGATAAGTAGTGATATCTTTCAGTTCCCAACATTTCACTAACATAGGTGGTGAAATGCCCTGGTAGATGGGAATAGCATCACCTTTGTACTATAAATTAGCAATTATATGGAAGGAAGAGGATGAATTCTTTTACTCACGAAATGCACCCTGGTTAAGACATCAAGGGCAAGTTGATTTTGATTCGGTAAGCTGAATACAATGGGTGCAGACGAGAATCATCTAGCAGTCTTCTGGGGCACCCACGTGCTTCACGCACCACGCCCCGTGCATGACCCCCAAATCATCATTTGCTGCCATTGCTCGGTTATCTCTCATTTCTTTGGGGGTGATTCTCCTCATCATCAAGCTAATTAGGCCACCTTAACGCTACTGTTCTCAGGTTACCACTCTGCCGACCAGTTCTTCCTGTTTATGGTTTAATTTGTCAAGAGATGTCTCAACATGATATACCTTTGTCTACACCTTTCGAGGAGAGCAATTGAGATCTGAGAATTACTTTACCAAGTCCAAAATCCATGAATCAGCAACTGGATTGTATCCAACCTTTGAAATTCCACTGCCTTGTGAGCAAGCCACAACTGCCCCAGCATACAGTTCCATCATAAATGTTATTTCCCACCTCTCTTCCTGCCTCTCCTCCATTTGCCAGTTCTATACTGCACTGCGAGGACCCTGCTCCCAGCTGTCTCAGATTTCAGAAAAGCACCTTCATGTGCAGAAACTGAATTAGAAAGGATGGGTTAAAATCCTTAAGCAATAGCATTGCCTTGTTGCATTAATCTTTTCTCAATGTTGGGGTGGTTCTACACAGTAGTGGCCCGCTGTGCACACAACCCAGACACTCATGATGGCTGCTGGCATAAAATCCCAATATGCTTACTCTCCACAAATCAGGGCAGTCTGAATAGAACAGTCAACCCAGTGAAGGACGCCTGGAATTCTATGGGATGGGAGGGATGAATGGCTGCCTTCAGCTCCTTACTCGTCAGCCTGCCCGGAATCCACAAACCTGGTCCAGGGCTGACAGAGAGCTGGGCAGCTATGCATGCACTCCTCAGAGTCTACAGTATACAGCAGTGCACAAACGACTAGCTCGGAGCAATGTGCAATGCACATTCTAAAACCAGAATTGACACATACACACACACACAAACACAGACAAGTTGTAAATATTTGATGAATGACATACACACCATTTGGAAGAAATCTAGCTGTTGGCCCAAGAGGGCATCACTTAAAACATGTACACCGCCTACCACCATTGTCGAGCTGCTGGAAAGGTATGCATCTATCCAGCCATTTTCTATTAATAATCTGAACAGTACCAATGAAGAAAAAAAGAGAACATTTGAATTTTGGTGCTTAACTTATATCATACACTAGAATGATTTAAGTCGGGATCGAAACAAGCATTTTTACAGATCACATCAGGTTTCTCCAAAATGTCCGACCAGTATTAAAGCAGAATTGTACTGTACTGACAGAAAGAGAAAGGATCAAGTCAGTGTCTCCCCTTGGGAATTTAATATTAAGAAGTACTCCATATCTTTACAACACAATAAATACAAGATGCGTCCTAGCTTTATTTTTTAATCTATCAAGATTAACTAAAGACCACAGCTCTATTGTGAGCCCAGTTGACAAAAAAAGTCCAAGGTCCACACAGTTCAATTTGTTCTCATTGGAAGAATGAAAACAAGTTACTTACCTGTAACTGTAGTTCTCCAGTATTGGACCTTTCATAGATTCACATGCCTGAATTATTCCCCGTCGTCGAGACGGGAGCCTTCGGTACATAAAAAAGCATTGCTTAGTATCATAGCAAACTGAAAAAAGGCCTAGGACCATTTTCCTTTGCAAACCATAACCTTCGTTATGTAAAAAAGGACTAAACTTGTCCCTGAACCAATCAGAGCCTCTCACCCTCTAGAACACTCCTGAGAGAACCTTCTGCCCTCAGATTTTCGTGCACTTGTGCAATAACAGTCTTTGTGCTAAATCCGAGGTGAGCTTCTCAGGGGAGGAGGGTGGGTTGCATGTGAATCTATGAAAGGTCCAATACTGGAGAACTACAGTTACAGGTAAGTAACTTGTTTTCTTACTCCAGTATTGGAGCCTTTCATAGATTCACATGCCTGAATCAGAATAGCGAGCAGTAAATAAATGCACATTTTTTGATACCTAGAAAGTGAATCCAGGAAACATATACAGTGTGATAAAAATGGTATCTGTAAACTAAATTCCACATATCAAAAATTCTTTACAAATGGTAATACAATAAACAACAATAAAATGTGCCAAAGTACATAACAAAGGAAGGAGGGATGGTAAAGAAGGCTCACCGTTACTTGATAAGGTTCCTCAGCACCGCTTCTCCCACCGCCACATCTCTCTCTGTGGCTGCATCCAAGCAGTAATGCCTAGTGAAGGTGTGTGTACTCGTCCAGGTCGCCGCCCTGCAGATATCCTGGATCGGTACTCCTGCAAATAGAGCAGTAGAGGTGGAGACTGCTCTTGTAGAATGTGCACGGACTCGTGCATTCAAAGGTCGGCCAGCTGCCTGATGACAATACCCTATGGCACTTGATATCCATCTGGCAATTCCTCTGACAAAGGGAAAGCCTTCCTGGGTGCGCTGTAGGCAACAAAAAGCTGTGAAGACTTGCGGAAAGGCTTAGTTTTCTGCAAATAGAATTTCAAACAACGCTGGACATCCAGCGAGTGGAGAGCTCTTTCCGCCGCTGTTGATGGTTGTGGAAAAAATCTTTTGAGAATTAAAGGTTCATTCAAATGAAAGTCAGTTGGAACCTTAGGGATGAATCTTGGATTAGTCCTGAGTATTATCCTGTCCTCCTTGAACTGCAAGAAAGGCTCTTGGATCGTGAGAGCCTGACTCTCCCCCACTCTCCTGGCTGAAGTGAGCGCAATGAGAAGCGCAACTTTCCAGGAAAGAAATTTCAGTTCCGCCCTGTGAATTGGCTCAAAGGGCTGTTTCATCAACTGGGAAAGAACGACGTTCAATTGCCAGAGAGGTGGTGGAGGTTTTATTGGAGGGAAAACTCGGAACAGACCTTTCATAAATTGTTTGATGACTCTAGCAGACAACAGAGATGGACCAGAGGCCGTTCTTCTAAAGCGTGAAATTGCAGCTAGGTGTACCTTTACAGATGCATGAGCCAAACCTGACTTAGCCAAAAGCAAGAGGTATGGAATAATCTCGTGAGCTTTTGACAGCAGCGGATGAATGTTAGACCTTCTGCACCATAAACAGAACCTTTTCCACTTCATCCGATATGTCTTGTTTGTACTATCCGCTCTGGCTCTAGATAGAATCTCCCTGCACTCCGTAGGGATATTCAGATGCTGAAATTCACAGTATTCAGGAGCCAGGCTGCTAAATGCAGAGATTTCGGATCCGGATGCAGAACTTCCCCCTGGAACATTGTCAGCAGAGACGGTATCGGCTGCAGGCAAATCGGGCGCTCCTCTGACAGTAGAAGAAGCTCCGCAAACCAATGCTGTCTGGGCCACCACGGAGCTATCAGGATTAACCTGCATGGTTCTTTCTTGATCTTCATAAGAACCCGCGGCAGGAGGGGAATTGGAGGAAAGGCGTAGGCAAAGATGCCTGACCATGCCATCAAAAACCCATTCTCCCAAGATCCCCGTTGGGGAAGCCAACTTGCGAAGAACCAACATTTTCTGTTCTCCCTTGTCGCAAACAGATCTACTGTTGGAGTTCCCCATTTCTGGAAGATGTTGTTCAAAATCCTGTTGTCGATTTCCTAATCGTGACAGACAAACTTTAGTCTGCTTAGAGTATCCGCTTTGGTGTTCTGGTCCCCTGGAAGATGTTCCGCTGTAATGGATACTTCGTGTCATAGAGCCCATTCACATATCCACTGGGCTTCCCGAGACAGGGAGAGTGATTTTGTTCCTCCCTGTTTGTTCAAATAGTGCATTGCTGTTGTGTTGTCTGTTCTTACCAACACGGCTGCACCTTGAATCCTTGGCAGGAACGCCAACAATGCTAAGCGGACGGCTCTGAGCTCCAAAAGGTTGATATGCAATTGCTGTTCGTCCGCTTTCCAACGACCGCTGACCTGCAGATCCTGAAGGAATGTTACCCATCCTTCCAAGGACGCATCCGTCGTGATCACCAATGGAGCTGGTTGAGTCAGGAAGGAAAGGCCCTGCGAGATGTTTCGTTTTCGGGTCCACCATGTCGCCGCGTGGATCATGATCTGCGTCACTTTGATTATATCCTCGAAGGATCCAGTCGCTTGATGCCACTGAAGGTCCAACTGCTCTTGTAACGGACGCATCCGTAGCCTGCAGCAAGGTACGAGGGGAATGCAAGATGACATCGTTCCCAGCAATGACTTGTACTTGCGTACTGAAAGAGACCTTCTTTTTATAAACGCCTGGGATAGAGATATTATTCCCCGCTGTCTCTCCTCGGAGGGGAACGCTCTGTTTACCTCCGTATCCAGAATTGCTCCCAAGAAAGTTATACTTCTTGACGGTTGCAGAGTTGACTTCTCCTCGTTTAGAGTGAGGCCTAATCTGGCAAATAGTTCTATGCATGCCTCTGTTGACAACTGGGCTGACGCTTTCGATGGAGCCTTGACTAGCCAGTCGTCGAGGTAAGGAAACACTTGGTGTTTCTGTCTCCTTTGAACCGCTGCCACTGGAGCCAGGCATTTTGTAAAAATTCTCGGGCCGATTCAGACCAAAAGGAAGCACCTTGAATTGGTAATGATCTTCGGCCACCAGGAACCGAAGGTACTGCCGGTGTGAAGGATGGATTGGGATATGGAAATACGCATCCCGTAAGTCCAGTTTGGTCATATAATCCCCTGGGTTTAACAGCAGCAGAATATCCTGGAGGGAGATCATTCTGAAGGTCTGATCCTTGAGGTAAGCATTTAGGGATCTGAGATCCAAAATGGGGCGCCATTGAAGAATGTTTTTCTTGATCAGAAAAAAACCGGGAATAAAATCCCCTTCCTTTCTGGGAATTCGGTACCGGTTCTATTGCTCCCTTTCGGAGCATTGTCCGAATTTCTTGACGCATCTGGTGTAAATACTTGACCTCTTGAAATCTTGGAGGTGAACAAGGGGGGATTGCCAGAAACTCTAGAGTATGACCGAATTGTATTATGTGGAGGACCCATTGGTCCGTCGTTCTCTGCTGCCAATTTTGATGATGATAGGAAATTCTTCCACCCTGGGGAATATGCGACATATGAGGAGTAAGTGTCACCAGAATGTCATTGTCTTCGGGTGGTGTCTTTCCCTTGGCGACCTCTAGGAGTAGATTTTGTGAAACCTCCTGTCTGTCTCTGTGAATATTGTTGACGATATGGTTGAGATGATGCGGAGTAGGAAGAATAGCGGCCTTGTTGATAACCTCCTCTATAAGAAGGTTGGCCCCTACCTTGTGAGCCACGAAAAGGAACTTTCTATACTGTAATGTTCCCAGAGATTTTGCTGTTTCCGTATCCTTCTTGATTCTCTGTAAGGCCTCATCCACATGCTTTCCGAACAGATCTTCCCCATTGAACGGAAGATCCAAGATCTTATTCTGGATGTCCGGCCTAAACGATGTTGCTCTCAACCATCCTTGCCTGCGTAAAACAGCCGCTCCTCCCAGGGATCTGAAGTCCGTGGTCGCAATGTCCATTGCACAATCTATGACTTCAGCCGAAGTCCTTTCACCTTCCTGGAGGATTTTCCTGGCCTCTTATCTGTTCGCTTCAGGTATGCTATCAATGTATGGTGATAGGTCGCACCACATCTGCCTATCATACCTGCCCAGGATGGCTAGGGAATTTGCTGCCTTGACCAGAAGAGCAGACATGGACGAAAACCTTTTCCCTGCATTATCCAAGCGCCTACCCTCTCTGTCCGGTGGCGTCGAAATTGGAGCAGACGGATTCCCCAATTTTTGCTGCGCCGCCTGAGTTATAACCGAATCCGGTTTGGGGTGACCTAATAAGCAAGCCGGAGCATCGGAAGGCGCTTTGTATTTTTTGTCCAGCCTAGCAAGCACTGGCGTAACCGTTGCCGGCGTCTCCATCACTTTGAGACCTTCCTCCCATAGATGACTCACAATTGGAAGCGATCTAACCGTCTTGCGAAATGGTTCTTTGAAATCATACAGAAAGCATTCTGCTTTATCTGATGACATATTGAGCGCAAATCTCTGCGCGGCTCTGTCCATCAGATTATGGAACCCTCCAATGTCCTCCGGAGGGGAGTCCACAGGTCTTGGTGACGGAGATGAAGAGGACGGAATCAAAAACTCATCCCATTCCTTACTAGGATCTGTTATCTCCCCTTCCTCCTGCTCTTCATCCTCAGATGTGTCCAGAACCGGCTGTGGCAAAGGTGATATTGGCCTCGGAACCGGTACCTCCTGTCTTCGCACTGGTGTACATGGAAGAGAGTGCGCCGGAGCCACTGGCATCCTTTGGGTAGACTGAGGCAAAGTATGCCTTCTCTTGTAATCATCCAACATGAACTGCAAATCCGTCAGAAGAGAAGCTGGAACATTCACCATCTCTTCCTGATCATGTTGTCGGGGGCGGTCCTGATAACCCCCATACTCATCCTCCCAGTCATCCTCCTGACATTTAACATGTAACTGAGAGGGGCTACTTCCAAAGCCAAACGGACCCTCATTATCATCCTCCTGCGAATCCTCCTCCTCCAATAAATGGGATGGAACCAAAGGCGTTACCTTACTAGGAGACGTAATATCCGGGGTAATCCTTCTTTTCCTGGCAAAATCCCGCTTTTCTGGGGTTTTTTCCCTCGTCGAGATTGCCATAGTAACCGCCGACGACACCGTCGTCGACGCTGTAGACATCGTCGTCGTTGTCGCCGTCGACGATGCAGTTGACACCGTCGTCGACGATGAAGTTGTGGTCGTCGTCATTGTCGTCGACGCTCTTGTCGTCGACACTGCCGTCGACAATGCCATCGTCGACGAGAGGATATGTTTAATAATGACTTTTACTTCACTCTTCTTCGTCGACGACGCTACTTTCTTCGTCGACGATCCCGTCGACGATGTAGATTTTTCTAATTTCTCCTCAGGTGAAGTAGACGCTGGTTTTTTAAGCGTATGTTTAATTTTAAGGGGTGATTTTGAAGGCTCAGAACTTGTTTTCTTTGACTGTTTCACCCCTTAAGCATGACCCTTGCTCTCCTTTTCTTTAGTTTTAGGAGATTTTGAGGGACTGCGCTCTGAAGACCCAGAAGTGGTCTTTCTAAGAGCCTTCTCAGGTTTCTCTCCTGAGGTATGAGCCTGAGGAGATCTGCCTCTCTTCTGAGATCTCGTTGAAACAGATGACGCCTCATCACTGTCACTAGACACAACGTCCTTCCTGGTTTTTAGTTTTTGGAGCCAAATTAACAGTCTGCCTTCATGATCCCTCAGAGTCTTATTAGAAAAGGTGCGACATACCTTACACTCCTTCGCCTGGTGGTGTGGGTAAAGGCAGTATATACAGTCTTTATGAGGATCGTCAGTATATAATCTCTTCTTTGAACAGGTGGCACAGGCCCTAAACAAGCCTTTCTTTTCCTTATCAGCCATTCTCCAAGATGATGTAGAAATTTCAGTTGAAAAAAAAATCTCCTCAATCTAGAACCAACTGTAGAATTTGAGCAGAGCTCAAAGGAGACTCCCTAGCACAACGTGCGGTAGAAAATCTGATGGCAGAAGGTTCTCTCAGGAGTGTTCTAGAGGGTGAGAGGCTCTGATTGGTTCAGGGACAAGTTTAGTCCTTTTTTACATAGCGAAGGTTATGGGTTGCAAAGGAAAATGGGCCTAGGCCTTTTTTCAGTTTGCTATGATACTAAGCAATGCTTTTTTATGTACCGGAGACTCCCGTCTCGACGACGGGGAATGATTCAGGCATGTGAATCTATGAAAGGCTCCAATACTGGAGTAACTGATCATTTTCCCATGAAGGCAAAAATAACACTTTTTGGACCATGGCCAGCCTTGACCTAAAGAAAGATTTAAAAAAACATTCCTCTATGACCTGGAATATGCAGATTTGAACGCACTGGAATTGCTCTCGCTACATGTTTTAGGACACAAATTCTTTTCACGCGTACTATACAAATAATAAAACTGAACATGTATGCAGCGCAGACTACAAACGGAATGGTCTTTCGTTGCTTAAAATAATAATTTTGTTCCGGAACAAGCAGGCTATCGTCATTGAATTAAAACAACTTTCTCCTTAAAATTATAGCGTTCTCGAATTATCAGGGCACCTTTGTGTGTATTGCTAATTTCTTGCCGAGCATCACCCAATGCTTCTGAGAGTTTTGTTTCAACGATAGTGGCTTGCTTGTTCCCTCAAAGGCCTTCGGAAGAACACAGTGGAGGCATTGTGGTCTCCGTCATGCGCACAGACACACTGGACAGCTGCTGACCATATTTCTGCACACCCTGTGGCCTGATCCGAGCACTGTGGGCAGGCTAAGTTCAGGACAGCGTGTCATGGGGCGGACACGTGGAGTAAGACCTCTCAGGATCATGTGTCATGGGGTGGACGTCATGTAAAGCTGCCCAGCTCAACTGAAAGGTCTGCAATACTTGGCTTAGATTCAGTGGTCCTGAATGGCTCAATCTCTTTGTTGTTTGCTGATGTGAGCCTGCTACAAAGGCCAAGCCGTCCATGTGCCAGAGTCTTGCGTCATGGTAGGGAACCCGCTGGAGCTGTGCCTGAGCTGCAGACACATGGAATGAACGGAAGTATAAGTGACAGAGACACTCCTGGTATCAGAGTGCTCTCTGGACAAGATTTCAACCAGCAACAGGGCAGGACAGGCCATTTAATCTCCCAGGCATTTCCCCAGTGGGCTGATGCACTTGTAGGGGGATTTTGAAGACACAGGGCTACTCCTGGTGCCTTTGTCACTTTCCCCAGTTCCCCAAAGTTACCTGCAGATGGAGGCTTAAAAAGAGAGAGAGGGAGATGGAGGTAGAGAAAAAAGTGACCAGAGAGGTAAAAGAGAATGGATGGAAGTAAGGAAAGAGATTGTTTGAGGAGACGGGCTAGTTTCAGCATTTTTGCCAGGGCTGTTTTGGTTCCCCAGTCCAGCCCTGACACTCAGTACTTTACTTTGGGACAGAAGATCTGTACAATGCCACCTTTGGTTGGGGTGATGAACAGCTGCTGACTAAACAAAAACACACCCGAAAGAAGTAGTATTCAAATATTCCTGGAATTTCGCGATTTTGTAGCAAATACCAAGATTTTTTATTTTGCGGGAGAACTTCAAAAGCCACACAGATTAAAAGAGCAGGCTAACTTAGCTGCACAACAGCGGGTTACAGCATTTCACTCGTGCTTACACGCGTGAAGAAGAGATATTTACAAACAAGGAGGCCGATTTAGAAAGAAGAGAAACACCTGACCTCTTCAAAAGAGCTGGACAAAGTGGAACTGATGGAAAATAAAGAAACCACTGTAGAAATAGTAAAAGGCGCGTTAGACGCAGAAGTGCAAATTACAATGCCAAAATAAGCAGAACTTGACCTCGTGTGTGTGTATATACCACGACAATCTGAGTAGGTCCAAAAACGCAGGTATTTCTCCTATTAAGAAAATTCAAAAAATAAGAAACCGTAGGTGTCATAGCTTCTTGTCTACGATTAGTAAACCCTTTTTAGGTTCTCAGAGTCCCACTGGCTGTAGACAAAAATGTCTGTCAGAAAAATCTATGTTTTTCACACACCAAAAACCAAACTTTGCTTATTGTTCGCTGGTGAACAATCTGCGGTTTTACAGCTAGGGTTAAAATGTACCTTAAATTATTTTCTTTTTCTCCAGGTGGAAGGAAAAAGTATTCTTCGTAAGAGCCCCATGGAGGCCCTCACCGCCCAAGCCTCCTGACCGGTTGCACCACCAGCACCGCTACTGACACCTCACTCTGCACCGGTTTTTGGCACCAATGTCCTGTGCATTGAACAAAAACTTCAGCTCGGAACCCCGAGTCCACACTAGAGCTGGGCTTCGGAAGCAGGAAAGCGCTAACTGGTAAAACTAATGCTAAAAGTGGAAAGCAATAAAATGCAGTGTCCTGCGTGGAGCCGTGTCTCGTGGCAGGAGACTTTAGAACCCAACTCAGCCTTGTGTTTTAAAAATAGGAATACGACAGGTGCGAACGACTTTTGTGCCCTTGTTGTCGCGCTGTTTTGCAACCAGCGTTTTACCTGATAGTAAAGCAAACAGCAAAAAATGCGTGAGCAAACGCAGTTGGGCCTCGAGTCGGAAAAGGTTAGTTAGGAAGTGTTAAAAAGGGGGAGCCCTTTTCCCACTTTACACCAACCTTTAAACAAGGCCTGCAGTGTGCGAGAAACTTCAAGCTGCCACCATGCAAGTTCAGTGTTTTTCTGCTGCAGCAGCTTCTAAGCGCAAGCGGTAGATTTTAATTCCTAATGTGAATTCCAATGTATCCCAACACAACCAAAAGGCAGGCGCTGAAAATGGTGAGTTTAGGTTGGTGACAAGCAACAGTAGTGTCCGTGCTCAAACGGTGTCTGTCTGAACAGCCCCTTAGCAGTGCTGACCCTGCCGCTGTCGGCCTATGACGTAGCCACTGGTCTGGCTTCCCTCTGGTTGAGAGGCTGGGGATGTGACTAGAGGTAGCCCAGTTCCCTGTGGAATGCCCCCCCCCTTAGGTTCTCTCCTTTCCACTCTTTCCCGAGTACTGTGGTCTCTTGTGCTCCCTCAGGTCCACTGGGGCCCATGCTTATCCACAAATTCCCAACCCATCAGGGGCACCACTTCCCACCTCCCCATTGGCATACTGAATTTGCATATGGTGCTGGTGCTACTGACAAAGGTATTGGACTCAAGTCTGGATTCCTGTGACATAAAGTCAGAAGCCTGTACACCCTCCTGAAGCAGGACACTTATTACACCAGGTCCCAGTGGAGCGGACTGGAAGGACTGAAGCAATATAGTGGAAAACGGGGCCAAGAACCTTCCAGGTTCCGAAAGCATACTGTTACAGACCAAACGGTGATCACCGAGTGAGCCTTCATTTAAGAGCTGCCAAACTTACTAAAAACGGACTTTGGTTGGCTTTCTTCTGCTGTCCTTTGCGAATAAAACATCAGAAGCGTACCTGCATTTTTTGTGGAAACTTGGGCACACTTCGCTTCCTCTGGCTTGCTTGTGAGACGAAATTGCAGTTCTAGAGTGCAGGTCACCCGAAACAACCATCTCAAAGTGTTAATCCAGACAATGGTCTGAGGGTACCCACCGACCACGACTGCAGAGTGACGCAACAACAGGTCAAGGCCCTATTCTAAAAGGACTCCAAACATGCAACGATGCTGCAGATTGCATACTTTCTGCATATCAAAGATGTAGGACACCGTATCCTGAAACCTACATCTACAGGAAGCCCGTTCTTTCAAGAGCTTCAATAAAACTGACTATTAGGTGCACCTAGGCGCAGCAGCTGCTATCCCTAGATTGTCCTTTGGTACCCATGCCACTGCCTTTCCTGCTCCTGGTCACAGGGGTAATGAAGGCAGTGCCAGGCAAAAAACAATTAGCAGAAAACAGGAGGCCAAGGGGCTAAGGTTGGCACAAGGGGTGAGATCAGTGGGCGACAAAGGGTGCAGAATGAGGGGGTTTCCTTTGGCTTGCGTTTGATGTACAGGTGCTGAACCAGAGCTCACTTGTTGGGCCCACTGCCCAGGGGCTACTGCCTGCACACCTCCCACCCCACTGGTAACCAAAGATACTGCCGCTGTCCTCATACGCAGACACACCAAACTCTGCGCTCAGGCCAGCGAGGAACTACCGAGTTTGCTCTAATGCTTTTCCTCAATGTTCCGGCCAGCGCTGCTTTTGAGGCTCAGCTGCTGTGAATTCCAACATTTTGGCAGCTCTTTGCGATAGGAAAGGGCACCTAGGGGTCAACTGTGATGTCATTTCTATTTGCCATTTAATTTGGCCTTCAATTTCCAACTCAGAGCGAGATGGCTGGAAGAGAACAGAGTCCTGATAAAAAAGCTAACTTGTCATGTAACAAAGCACTGCGCTGCACCCCACCTCCTCGACCGACCCCATGGTCTTGGTACTGCGCTGGATTCTTAGGTGGCGCTTCTTCGCGCTGCGAAGGTGTCTCCGTTTCCCTTTCTTTAGGTGGTGTATCTAAGGTTCAGTGCCATAGAGATGATCAAAACTAATCTGGAGGTGCAATAGGCTTGCAAAGGTAGCCCTATGCATTCAACAAGTACACACCTAATGTGTTCACATTTCTCTAAAGCGGAAGCGTCTACGATGTTCCCGTAGCTTTCACGCGGCACGAAGATAAACGCGCCACCCACAATTTAAGCTCCTCGAAACGCTCTGATAACCCCTGATGAAGGGTCGTCAAGTGACCCGAAATGCATTGGGTTTGTCAAGATATTGCGTTTGGATGCTATTGAATTGTAACTATGAATGAATAAATTTGATTGAAGATTGAAAATGAATGAATAAATTAATGGAATCATAAATTATCAATGTAGTTTGTGAAGAATTCTTTAATTTTATGAAATCAAGTTGAGAAACTGTTTCAGTTTCAAGAAAAAGTGCGCACATCCATGGGACTGATGCGTCTGACCCACGTAGCCTTACATTTCTCTTTGTCCATAATCACTGTAGCAGTGGCATTACCAGAGGTTGTCATTCAGTTATTTTCATAAGAATGTAGTAGAGCGAACCACCTGATGAGCACGGGCACAACCATGAGCCAACCAGGCCATCTTCATTTTGTGCAACTGGGTGGAACTCAACTCCTTAAGCTAGCAGGTAGTGTACCAAACCTCTGGTTGCACAATACTACATTTGATACTGTATTTGGTATACTTCAGATACAATGAGGCATTGCTTGGCACCCTCATCTGTGACACCCCCACACTGGCTGTAAATCATCATCTGTTCTCTACTTGTCTCTGTTAATTTTTCTCCATATGCACTGACTTACCTCAGGCACCCTACCTCCCTTGAGTGTGTCTGTCTGCCTCGCTCACTCCTTCACTGTCTTTCAGAGGTTACTATGGCTGCCCCTCAGGACAACGATCCCCTACTTGCAAAGCATGTCTGCAATAGGCCATCACATGGCAGTGATGTCATGAAGCAGATGACAGAAGTTAATAAAGCATGCTAGTTTTCTCCTTTCACAAAATAAAAAATAGTTTACAGGATCTGGGCAACACACAAAGGACCTTGAAACATGCTGTTGTGGGACGCCAGTGGCAACGATGCAAGACAGGAGGGATATAACTTGAGAACTCTACAAACAAGCCAGGCCACTGCGTTTTGAATGAACTGCCATCTTGCAATGAAACATTTCAGTAGGTTCTGATAAAGGGAGTTCCCATCGAGGCAGAATCCCATTTAGGACATAATTGTTGATAAGCTTCCTTTCTAAGACATGGTCAATTTTTACTGAGATCGTGAACACTGACGCATTAAACAGAAAATTCCATTCCAATCCCAGAGACCACAGTCCTGTGGTTGTGTGTGCGTTAAAAGTGCAGTCAGTTCAGGTCATTTTGACCCTAGAACACACTGACAGATCAGTGTAAATACTGAGCCTATGTTTCTTTCACCGGGGCTGGGCAGGATTCCAAGTCTGATGTTCAGTACGTAAGAGCCCAGAAGCCGGCACTGCTGACCACGGTCAAAATCAACTTTGTCAAAAGGGAGCCGGGTCAATACCAGCTTATTCAACTCCAAATTGCCTTCACACACAGCTAAAATTTCCAGTCACCACTATACAGGCCTCCCACACCACTGCAGAAGAGGCGTGAGATGGGCTGGCTGTCAGTGGCAAATACATAGCTGAGAATATTGTACCTGTAAATGCATGTATATAGCGCTTATGACACCTGATGAGGCGTCGAGGAAAAGGTTTGGGATAAGTAAAGGAGAGTAATTAAAGCCACCAACCAATCTTAGGGCAAATGCAAGAAGAGAGAGGACTCTGCTGAGGAACCACTGCTGCAGGGTTGCTTTAAGAGTAAAACTCCTCCAACATTAACTAAATATAAAACGTTACTAAGCCATGGCTTCAACGAAACCACGAGGGCCTCTACAAAACCACAAGGGGAAATGTTAAAGCCCTTATGGTAGAAAAGTAAAGCACCCTAAGGAAACAGCACTTTCACACTTGTGAAGGTCTAGCCATCACAAGCTACCAAGCACACTCTACCGTAAGTATTCCTACACCCCCACATGCTAGCAGTCCTGCCCTACCTACAGCACCTCTACCCCATCATAGTAGCCATCACACGCTGACAGAATCACCCTCATAATCCTCACAGTTAGAAGTGACAGGCTACTGACAAAACTCACTTCCCTCAGAGTAGCAGTCTGGCACGATTGATAGCACTTTCACATGCCTCCAACAAGAGCAGTCTCTCGCTACTGACAAGACCATCACATACAAACAATCACACATTACAGAAGCACTCCTAACCCTCCCATACAATCACTCATGCCTCTCACAGACAAGCAATCATACATTACCAGAAGCACACTCCCACGTCTCACAAAATTGTTGTAAAGCCAGTGGGCTGGAAAATACCTCTTCATTGATTGTCGAGTATGAGTGTGTGGTACTATGGATGGGTAAGTGGTGAATGGAAGAATAAGTTTATGGGTGGCTGAATAGATGCATGTGTGCAAGGAAGACCAAGTGCATGGATGCTGAGTGACCGAGAGCTTGGACAGGTGGATGAGTGAACATATGAATGGAAGCACCCTAGCACTTCCATTACAAGCCAGACCTATGAGCTTTGCCAATGTAGAAACAGTAAAAACATTACCTCATCACTATGGAAAAGTAGACACTAGTGACTTTGGCAATCCATGTCTGTTGTGCACTGTGCCATATGGTTTTCCAAAGAGCAGGACCAGAAGGCATGCACTTGGCAAATTATACCCAGCTCAGTGCTCTGTGTGACTAAGTCCTCAAATATTGATTGCGGATGCATTTAGCTGCGTCACACCGCATGCTGAATTTCTCAAAAGAATTGGCCATTCAAAGGACAGCTAGCAGAACTTCACCCTTAGAGAATATGACTGCCGCTGAAACCCTGTTTTCTAAAAGTCCTGGGTCACAATGGCTAGTTTGGCATCATTTCCAGCCAAAGGAAAGAATGTAAAAACTCTTCAAGTAACATCTTACCAACAGGTAACCCATTTATATGAAGGACCCCAATTGGTAATCCCACCTTGTCGTTCCTGCATTCCAAGAGAAGACCATGAGCACCCCAGCGGGATGCCGTGAGCAGCCCTACAACACTATTACTGTGCACTATGCATAAGTGGCAGCATTTCTTTGGAGCGTGACAGGGATGGTAGAGCTACAGGCATCACGGAACTTAAGAAAACGTTTAGGTTCAGAGATTCTAATACGAAGGAATGTGAACAACTGCAGGGAGGCGGCCGCGACTCAAGAGCAAACCAACTCTAAACCAATCAGGCTTAGGCTAAACAGACTTTAGTGTAACTGGCTGATTCATCACGAGCCACCTCTAGTTCATTTCACATGGATGGCGGATCCAGAATGAGCCAGTTCAAGTTAATGATCAGCATAACCTTGCTACACCCACTGCCTCATGACCCTCCTCTTTACGCCTTTCCACACACCCCTCCTTAGTGCACTGCTCCACTGCATTGTAGGCAACTTCGCACTATATAAATCTCCATGCAAGAATGATCTCACCGAGATGGATGCTTTGAGATAGTCTAGGACACACATGCTGTTGACACACATTGTTATTAACAAAATAATGAAGAAACAGCCAGTGCAAAGCAACTCCCTTTTATCTGGTCTGTCTTTGCTTTTGACCGAATATATGGTACATCCAGAAGCAGTGCGCATCCAGGTGGTGGCTGCACTGCAGACCAGTGCTGGAGACATGTACACCCTTGAAGAAACAAGAAGACATGCCAGAGGAAGAGCTCGCTCTCCGTGCTCTCTTATGCACATCCTGCAGATGGTCTTAAGTATAGATTAACAGCATCAACACGAGCTATTCGAGAGACTTTCTGAAACTTAGGTATGGTGGCAAGGGGATTACCAAGAGGAAAAACAACAGACCGTAAAACACAAGTGAAACACATAAAAGGGCATCATGTAACAGAGTAAGAGAAACACTAGCAATGTGATAAATAACAGGCTATCTATAGTTAGTGTTCTTTTTTCATTTTATGGTTTATATCAACTTTGAATAAATCCTGCCTTTGTATTTGTCTTCATGAATGTACATTTAGAGAACAGTAGCAGTGGAGAATTTGACTGGCACTGGGCCTTACCATTCTTGAGGAATCAATGGGACTTCAGTGAGAGAGTTGGCAAGAAGGGTGGAGATTTTTTATACATGTATTTAGGAGGATTGTGTACATGACGCTCCAGTAGTCTATCCCAGAGTGTGGTGGTCAAAACAAAGCACGCTGTATCTCAAGTGTCAGAACAAGCGATAGAACACCAATACTTCAACTTGATCAATAGTGCCATCTGATCAAACAAGGGACAAAGCTTGACAATGATTCCCATCTCACGCAAAAAGACAACAACATAAATTCAACAAAATGTACATAGCTTCAGGTTCCATTCAATAGAACATCCGATTACATCATAAGTTCATGTTTACCAACAAGGAAATTGGAAGGAGAAAAAACGTTCGCTTCCAGGTAAGTGGTTTAATGAGGCTGACCTACAGTGCTGCGGGACAGAGCGTACTGCAGCACACTGTAGCCGGCAAACTTGATACTGAGAATTAAAAGGTAAATCTCAAAATCAATTCTGTGACTAACAACGGCAACTACGAGCAAATAATGAAAGATTGAAGTACAATGTAAATGGATTACATTTTTCATACCTAGTGAGAGAACAGCAAAATAAGTTAATATTTATTTTATTATTTCTAGTAGTTTGATTGTTTGGTTGCAAACAGAAATTAATTCACCCACAAGAAGGAGAAGTGAAAGGTTTGAAATGCATTGGTCAACAACAATATAGAGTTATGAATACATCATATAATCTGTTGAATATATTTAGAAGATATTACAATTTCGTAGAATAGGAAAAACGAGAGGACTATAGTTATGTTATGAACATTTTGAAAAGAAGACAACATAATAAATTGAATTAAAGGTAGAAAAATGGGGCCTCGTTTCTTCAAGTGCTCTATAAAATATTGTGTATCTTGGATACTAGGATGTTGTTATCCTTTTGATAAACTGGGTTAACGTTAGAGTAGCCTTAAAGGCAAGGACAGCTTCACTAAGGAAATACAATAATTGCAAAATACAAAGAGAGTGCTCTAAAGGTACGTTATAAATCTATTTATCTTTCTCTCTAAAGGAATTATGATCCACCTTACACTAGAAAAGAGAAATGTCTGGCACCTAGGTACCACAAAATATGCTTGCTTAAATTAGAAAAGGGTCACTCCTCTGAGAGACCTGCATTGGCTACCTCCTCAGACCTCCACCTGCAAGAACAGCTATGTCACATACAAGAACTACCAACTAACACACTTCTGTAACAGGCAGAAAACTCCCGATTTCAGTGGGCAAACACAAAAAGAAATCCAAGAGCGAATAGCTTAATATTAGAGCATCCGTTTGCATGGCATTTATGTTTTTGTATTTCTCTCTGTGTTTATCCTTATATTCTTTTCCCAATGTTATCTGTGTTTGCCCATATTCTCGGTTTTGTTAAAAAGGAAGCAGACACTAGCAGATTTTTTCACATATGTTAAGATGATAAATGTACACTCCGATTTTATCTTGCTGATGGGTTTCTAAGCTATAAATACATATAGGGGAAAAATCAATAATCTCATATGAAAGCATGCGCATTTTACGATTACCCTTGTGGGTATCAACAGCTACTTAAATCTCTTTAGGAAACGTTCTCTGTTTTTAACTCATAACTGTCAAATCCACAAAGATACTGGCCTCTCAGTCATGACTGTAAAAAAGTACCCTGTTTCCATTTTGATCTATATCTGAAAATAGAGACAGGAAATTAGATGGGTTTGGGTCAGTTAAAATAAATAAATACTGAAAACTGTGAGCCTTACTGAAAATGAAGCAGTGCAAAAAAACAGACAAAACCTTAAAACAAAGGTTCTCAAGCTTTTTCCTGACAGACGCCAATAACACCTCAAGGCAGATCAGGAGAGCTCATTTACTTCTCCAATTTAGGCGGAAGAAGAAAAACCCAACTCTTCAAGAATCATATCTTCTGTCACTGTTTAAGAACCTAGTTATGCGAGAAGGGTATACCGTTCCTCTTAGTGGGGAGTAGTGTGGAGAGTACACTATATCCCTTAGATTGAGACGAAGTGGGGGATAATGTCTAGATAGCCTGGGAGCTGATAGCATGTGATGGGTGGGGGAACCCACACTGGTGGAACTAAAACCCTCACACACCCAGCAAGCTAGGTGTCATGCTTCATCATCTGGGTTTTGCTCCTCGTCGGGTCGGCGCTGCAATTCCCAACGGGCACCCAAAGATGGGGCTCTTTAGCGGAGATCTTTTGTTCCTTGCCGAAGGTGAGTGCAAGTGAGGGCCAGGTAGGTGTAGACGTTGGTGAGTGTATTTTAAAACAGGGTTGGTTAGTCTGAATAATAAATTTTATTCGGTCAGTAAACCACCCTATTAAAAACGAAGTGAGTGGCGGTGGTCTGGACACAATGGGTCAAGGACTACCCTGCTCTACTCAGATGGTCAACATGTTTCTTGCCTCAAGGTCAGGGGGATCCAGCGGCAATTCATCAGGACCAGTGAAAGGTGAACTATCTACAAATTGTGAGGGTGTAAAAAAGAATATAAAGTTGTTGTGGTAGTGCCTGGATAAAACTACCCTAGGGAAGTGTATGGAAAACTTAACACTTCCGTATTGGAATGGCCTAACGTTATAGAAGGTGCCGCTCCAATCGGTGCATGGCGAGCCTCTTGGGATGGCGTGTTAGCCTAAGTTCTGTCGCCCAAGGGTGGTCTGCAAACCTACCCCGCTCCGCCGAAACCGGGAAGTTTAAGAACCGCCTCCCTCCTTGTTGGAACTGGCATGTTCTAATTGGCTGAGGCAAAGCCCTAGCCAGGCAGATCCTACCACTCCAGTCAGGGGTGGGTGATTACACTCACTGTATAACCTACGCTCCCCCTTGGGTAGGTTGGCACTGAGCAGTCACAAAATAGACTTTGTGTCACAAAATAGACTTCACACATGGTGTATGTAAATAAAGTTTGTATTCAACACACACAAATTAATTAACCCAACATGAACATCATGTATTCCTGGGCATAAATCACATTGGGAAATATTACTAGCAGCACTAGGCCCAACCGTGTTAAAACAACATCAATAGTATGTATACTTGAGAAAAATCCTACTTTCCCCCTCATGTGGTGCAAAACACTGTTAGAACTAGCCCCAACCTGGCAATTTTTGTAATTCAATAACACACAGTTTATTGGGTGCACCCGAGATCACAATGCTATCAGAAACGTGTACACACAGATAATTACAACACTTTTAAATAGTACAGTGGGCCAAGGCCGCACGGGTAAAAACCAATGTCAAACGTAGCTTTCTTTTGGCAAGGAATCAACGTGTAAAGCAACCTCGCCAGGCAATGTAATTAATAAGATGTGGTCCTCATATAGTCACTCCCACACACTCACTTGTGACCCCAACACGGAACCACGGAAATCAGGCAGGTCTGTACCGAGCACACACACGCACACACCACCGTAATGCGGTGCACTGTTATCCAGCAGGTCAGCTGATAATGCACATGCAGACCGTGTGGTGAACCCTCCTACTCTATTCAGCTAACCCCGACCACCCTACATCCTCGGATTGGAGATAAAGGAAACCTTCCCTTGATATTAGGCTGATCACGGCCGTTGTCACACTTAGTAAGGGTCCCAGGGAAGAAGGTGGGGGTAGTTAGTAGGGCTAATTGGGCAGCAGTCGACAAATGGGTGTTGGCCAGCACTTTTGAAGTTCAACAAGATGGGGAGCAGAGGCAGGCTGAGGGCGATAATCGTTCTATCAAAGAGTTACCCAAATGGCCTTCCGGGACCAGCCCGATTCTGCGAAGCACAGGAGGTCACGCAGGGCACAAAAGGAACAATCAATGAATGGGGATGAAGCTGGGGAGCCTCTCTGAAGAAAAAGGCACCCTGCCAGACACACTCCAATTAAAAAAGCACCTTGGAGCATGAATCAGCTCCTCTGCACCTCCCTGGAAATGAGGAACAATGCCTGGTGCGCATTGATACGAGTCGCACCAGACAGTGACGGTCACACACAATGAAGAGTCACAGACTCAGTACCTCCCTAGAAATGAGACAACACGTCTGGTCTGGTGCACGGTCATCCGAGTCAGACCAGACAATACCGGTCACACACAGCGAAGATATGCAAATTCCGTACATCCCTGGAAATGAGGCACGTCTGGTGCGCGGTGTTCCAAGTCGCACCAGACAATACCGGTCACACAAAACGAAGAGCTGCAAATTCCGTGCTGGTGCGCGTTGATCCAAGTCGCACCAGATGATACTGGTCACACATATAAGCACAAGTTCAGCAATGCAGCACGAGGTAGAATGAGGTACTACTATGGGTACACCCCACCTCTGAGGTTTACAACCTGTAAAATCGGACACCGCACGCAAGGTGCATGCAGTCGGCGTGTCGCACAAGAGAGATGCAGCACGATCGATGATGAGGGCCACGCTGGATCCAGCGACCAATGATTCCACTTAACACCAACAAGATGTGTATGCGTGTCTAGGCCACACAATGCAGGGGCCACAATCTTTAGATGTGGGCAGTACGTATGGGGCTCCACACAAGGCAATCTGATCTCAAGGCACAATTCTTACTTCCAAGCTCAATCCGTGCTACCAGTTGGGATACAGCAGACAATGTGGCACTTAAAAGAGCACCGCTTTCTAGGTGTCACAAGTAGATGGTGTGGGTCCCTTGCGGGAGGTCTTTGAAGTCCCTAAGACCTCCACAAGGGAAACAGGGGGAAGCCAACAAGCCCTTAGAGAGCACACTTCAAGGCGCCACACAGCAGCAGGTAGTCAGGCCAGCCGCTATTCAGGATGTGTGCACAGTCCCTTCCAGTAGCAGTAATCCTCCTAGTGCACAACAGATTCCTCTAGTAAAATGAACCACACAGTCCCAGGATCTCCAGTCCTACAGCCCACAAGTGTATGGTTACCCTGTTGAAGTGTGGCGCCAGTAGTTACACTGAAGTGTGCCTTTGAAGTTGGGGGTGGTTCAGAGGGTTTCGCTTTGAAGCACAGATGTCTCCCCTAAATGTAAGTCCTGTCTGCCACAAGGCTGTGGAATGCAGTCCTTAATCTTTAGTGGGGCCATGATCTGGCTCCTAGAGGCCAAGTGTCAAAACCTACCACTTGCTTCACCCCTTAAGACTAGTCCTAGGGATGCTCTAGTGGTAGTGAAAGGTGCCCTCAGGATTGGCCAGTGGTTTAGAAAGGCCAACCTGAGCACAAGTGCCATTGCGCACACACTGGCCTGCAATGGCAGGCTTGACACGTTTCAAAACATCTTAGCTGAAAGTGTGCACACACATGCCTGCAATGGCAGGCTGTGACTTATGTTTAAGAACCTCAGTTAAGCATCACTTCCTAACATGTGTAGGAAGGGTGTACGTGTTTTCACACTGTATTTACAGTTAGAAAGTGCCCAGGGCCTTAAGACCGCAAACAGAGAATCAGCAAAAACCAGGAGCAAAACGTTTAAGGAAACACTACCTCAAGAGTATCAAGTTTAACACTCCTCCGGCGGGTGGGTCGAACTGCTCCTTCAACTCAGATCTGTGACTGGGGGTGAGTGCCTGAAAAGTTTCAGCGCTCCGTCCATCATCTCTTTGTGTTTGCCCCAAGTTGGCATGGTAAACCCAGACGTGGGTCCCTTGCTCACTTTGCCAATGGATTTAAGCTAGCCTGGCTGATGAGGGTTGTTACCCGGAAACCTGTCCCAGGATGCCTGTTTCTGGTCCAGGGATGACCTGGCTTGGCAGTTTGGGCTAGACTGTTCCCATCAGGCACAGGGTCAAGACTGATTTGCATATAGCTGGGTCTAAACTGGGGGGGTGAAGTGAGCTGAAGAACGATAATGGATTCAACCCAGATCTGTAACTGGGGGATAATGTCTGAAAAGTTTCAGTGCTCCGTCCATCATCTCCTTGTGTTTGCATAACTTTCCCTCCATGCTACCCCAGCTGCGTACACAATGTTGAAAGTTTCCTATCACGTGCAGTGCTCTGGTGCTTCCCAGTCAGTCTCTCCCTGCCATGCTACCCAAGCTCCTGATCCTTATGGCATTCATGTACAGCGCTCAATTGACATACAGGCCTATCCAGAGACACAGGTCCAATGCTTTGTAATGCTGGAGATACATATGAGTACAATAGTGGATGTGTTTTGCCTTGTGTGGAGCATTTTCTGGGCCCAAACGCATTTTGGTACCGTAGTCCTGGTTTGTATCAAAAGAACTAACATACTTTATGTCGTACACGCACTGACTCTTCCCCTACACTTGTGTGTTCCCTCTCACACTCTGGCAGCGGCAATAACTGCACCCTGCATGGTCTATTGTATGTGCCATAGCTCTCCACACCAAGTGCACGTTTGGCACCTGGCACACATGGAGGTCCTCTCACGTGCTCCTCCCACACACTGTTCTTTCACAAACATGTTGTGTCCCCAAATCGATTCACCGATGCGTGCTTATCGCAGACACACAGAGCCGGGCACTCCTTTGTATGTGGGGTCGATAAAACACGTCAGTGTACACCGCATTAAAATAGACTTCCCACACACAGATTAGAACTCAGCAGCAAAGACCCCATGACCCAAGGGGTCCTGCATTTTATTATTTCTCCTACGTCATAACAGACCCAACAACCATGCACAATCCCCCCAGGAGGAAACCATAAGATGCCCTCAGGGCATTAAATTAGTGGGGTCCTGTCAGGTACCAGGACCACCAGTAATTTAAAAACAGGTCCATGTCGGGCTATGTAGTGGCCCTTAACTTTAATGACAAAAAAATACTCTTTCATTTCTCAACAATGACTGTAAAAACCCTTAAGGATACACGCCACTTCACATTTTACTCTATCTTACATTTCCCTAGAAGAAGTGGTCGAAGTGTGTGGGGAGGGTCTAAAGGGCATGACATGACCATACTTTTTTAATTTTAGAAAAACAGTTCCCCTACTTTTTGTGAAAAGACAGCCATACCCGGACTGTTAATCCCAACAGCTGAAGTGTCAGGCAGGGATCTCCTGTACTATGATACCGCTTGAGGGCAAGACAGCTAAACAAGCCTTCTTGACAGGGTGCCTGCTTCCCTGAAAGAAATGTAACAGTTCAATCTGCAAATTGAAAGACTGAAAAAAAGCCAGTATTGGCTTTAATTGATTAAATCACTTGATGCTTCCTGATGAGACACATTTATTATTTGTGAGAGATATCGTATGGGAGCTACCAGCTAAGGTATGAAGTGGGTACTTTTAAAAGACAGTTAAAGAAATTGCACTACGTACAGTCTGCAAAAATCTACATTTTGAAAACACTTTATCTTAAACCTTTTTGCAGCAGCCTCTTATACTGTGTGTAACACAAGTTTAAAATAATGACTTACATATCCACAGTGCTTTCTGTCACAGGCTGGGACCTTGTAGCACCAAACATACACAAGTCACTATTATCCACTGCACCAACCAGGAATCAATTTTGTGGCTCTCTGATGGCACAAAATGATTTTTCATTGCGCCCAAACACTGATGCACTTTGACTGTTCTGCACTGCGACTGTAGATAGACTGTGAATGTTTATTTATAAGTAGGGCTCCCGGTATTCTGTTTTTACGGATTTTTACATATAAATACAGACGGAAATCTATATTTCCTTTGTCTGTATTTATATTTAAGAAACTCCAAAATACTAGCAAGTTTTGCCGCGCTGCCGTCGGGTATTTTGCTACCGACGTTCCAAATAAACAATTCTGCTGTCCCGTGTACAAAAGGCAGCTCTCACAGGGGGGTTCTGTAGACACTGCCCGCAGTCTGGTAAGAAGGGGTGAAAAATATAACAAAGCCTCGTTAACAAGTGAATGGTCTTTTTAAAGACCTGTGAAGTACTCGGGTGCAGCTTGTCAGCTTTATCTCGCACAGCAAAAAACTCCATCTGATTTGAAGCACAATCTTTTGGAGATGTTGCGTCGCCTTTAGGAGTAAGGGATGCATAGTCAAGCAGGAAGAAGAACCTGTGAATCGGACAAGAGTTTTTTTGTACTTTTTGCTTCTGTTATTTTTACAATTTGCACGTATTGCAGTAGTACTTGTATCCATCAGTTAGCGTTTGCTATTATAATTTTACAGCAACACACCCCATGTTGCCTATACCAAGGTAGTCACAGTCTACGTTCCCTCCTCCATGAATTATTAACATGCACCCTCATAAGTTTAAACTTTACTGAGAGGGGCACTTTTTTTTTTTTTGCTTCTAAGCTCTTTATTACAGATGCTGTTAAAATTTGACAAAGACTGCATTGATGCAATTTTGCATTCACATTTGCCCCAACGTTTGGACTACCGTTTTTGCACTGTTATTTCATGGTCCAATTTTGCGCCTGTCGGGCTTTGCAAATGTTAGATTTAAAGTTGCACCTATGCACTCTGAGCCTTCCGCCATCTTGCACTTTAACCATATAACCTCCTTGGTGGAGTTAGCAGGTTAAAGTACCGTATGCATACACAGCACTCTAACGTGACTTAATAGGTGCCATGTCAGTCCGTGCACACACACTGACTGCATTTAGTCAAAATAATTCTGTTTCCATTGACTCTGGAGTGCTGCACTTTTGGCTCAAAAAGGAAAGAAATTACGTGGGTATTTCAACTCATTTGACAGTTGTCATTAGATATTATTTCTGAGTGACTGCTGCAGTGTTGATACCACTCGGAATGTATGCTCCCGCCGTGGTTTGCCTCATTATATTACTCTTCTGCTGGCTAATTAATTCACGCTTGGCGGTGAGAGTCAAGTGTTTCTAGTGCAGGCCGGCCTCTGCGTATATTCACCAAGTGTTTAATTACTTGCTTGCTGTGGTCACGTAGCCTTCTATTTGAGATTACTAGAGGTAAACCTCTAGAAGTGTCACAGTGTGGCTTACTATTCATGTTTTGGTACGTAAGGAATTTGTGTCGCAGTGAGATTAAGGCATTTGTGTAGGATCACCCAGTTGTCGAGTGGGGAAGCCAGGAGGTAGAAATTCGATCATCCCCATTTCCATAACCAACTATTTTCGCTGGAACTCAACCATTTATGGTTTCAATTTTAATATGGAAGCCTCTGTTTCTGTTATACAATATTTATATGTTTTTGATATTCTGTTTATTATTTTGCTGGAAACATAATCGGTTTATACTTGACCTCGTTACCTCCGTAAGCATTCGTGTAAAATAATTTCAAATAAAGTGTTCATGTTGCATGGCTGCATCCTCCAAGCCTCGAGAATTTGGCGATCAAAATAATATCCTTTTCGCAATTTTCATAATTCCTTTAAAGTGTCTGTGCTCTGCGGTTGTGAGTTGCAAGCTTATGACATAACCGTATTTTGCCAATGCTTGTTGTTAGAAGCCCCCAGGGGTACCAAACACCAAAGGCTCTATAGTTATACTTCCACCTCGAGCTCCTCTCTCCACCCTACACTTCCTGCCCTTTTGTTTTAACCAATTTATTATTTGTTTTCTGGTACAATATAGCCTGTATTGTACTAGAAAACGAATAAAATTGTCAATTTAAATAAATGTGGAAAAATACTAGCTGTAGCGTCATCTTTTGCTTGTGGCAAAAACAAATGCGGATAAATACAAAAAATAAATATGGATACAGACGGAAATGGCAAAAAAATAAATACCACAAAACCGGGAGCCCTATTTATAATGTCATGTCTTATTTGTATTGTGTTGCTTGTAATTGTCTTGTTATACGATGTACTTTGATGATCTTAAGTGATCGAAATAAAGTTCTTGATGATGGCACAAACAGACCTCTGCAGCGCATTAAGTAAGAGAGGTTTTATGATGTACGATAGAGCATTTCACACTGATTAACATAACTTGCATTTATTTTTCATATAAGCTCTCCGTTATTTTATATGTAGTTACCTGAAGGTGAAAGACCGAAAAAAGTTCCAGGATATTTTTCTTCTTTTAGACACGCCTTTGACCAAGCCCCCACACTCACTCACTCCCCCCCCCCACGCCGATAGCAGCACAGTTCCCATACTTTTTTAATGCACTTCAATCAATGCGTAGAAGTATTTGCATTTTTCAAGATGGTATGTTTCTATAGTTTATTTGACTCACGTATGATGTTTACCATGAACAGAGCTGAGTCACTTGTAAGCATCTGAATTCAAGTAGTGAGTTCCTGTTTCTGATGAGGCACATTGAGAACCCTGAAGTTAAAACAGATGGCAGCGCAGGTTTCCCACAGGGTGTGTCAGAGGATCATCAGGGAGTGCAGACTCCAAGCACAGCCAATCCCGGCCTTTATGCAGAGTTGACAGAGTGATACTCACATGTATGCCAATGGTAATTGTGGGAAAGTATGAGATATACAGATGCAAGATTTCAGAAAGATGGGGAGGGAATAAATAAGACATGAATAGCTGAGAGAAAGAGAGCAGAAGAAAGTGTATGAAGAATGGTAAGGGAGTGTCTGGAACTCAGAAAAGGCCACTCACTACCCCTTCCCCAGACCTTAGTAACAAACTCAAGAGACACCCAAACACGAAGCAGGTGGCCTGCTGTGCAAATCGCAGGATGTCCATTCACTTTTTAAGCCACACCCTTTATATAAATAAGACGCGCATCTTTGAAAGCATTCCTGCCCCCACTCTTTTAGTACCACTTGAAGCACCGGATCCACCTCTAATTATTGTCCATTCCGCTGGAACACCCCCCTCCCCAGCTCCTGTCTCTTGCTTTCCCCGGAGTATTCCCCTCACACAACCCTGCCTGCCCTCTCCGGCACGTGCTCTCCTCCCTAAAAAGAGTGCCTGTCCAGCGTCCCTTCCTCGTCGCGCGCTCCTCCATGCCTTCACCCCCCAGCAAACCTCCCCTCGCTGACGCGCTCATTCCTCACACTTGTCCCGCTCTCACACGCGCTCCTTTCCTCACACTCGGAACTTCTCACACCCCCTCACTTTCCTCATAGCGCTCGCGCCCCTATCCCACACACACGTTCCTCACACCGCGTGCGGCTCTTCCCCCTAACACGTACACGTTCCGCGCGCGCCTCACCACTAACGTTACTGGCACCGCGCGCGGCTCATACATCACACACGTTCCTCGCAACGAGCGTCTCGTCGCGCGCCTCTCTCCTCCGCGCGCCCGTCTGATGCAAGAGGCTGCAGCGGTTTCGCCAGCGTCGCCGCGCGCTCTTCAGTTTGGCCTCATTTAAGTTTCCCTCCTCGCGCCCCGCACTCACCGGCCGCGGACAGACGGCGCCTTCCTCTTCTTGGGGCTCGGGTCCGGGCGGGGGGAGCTCTTCCCAGCGGAGTTGATCTATATTTATTTTAAATGTCTCTTCTTTTTCGCCGGGACTCCGGCAGCGCACGCAGACACGCTCCCCGCTGAGGCCAAACCCACCGCCCACCCCCAGAAGGAAGCCCGGCGCGCCCCCGCCCTCGCACATGGCCCTGCACTCGCGGATCGACAGCATGCTCGCCGGCAGGCTGCGGGGCTCGCTGCTAACTGCTCGCCCTGGCGCTCCGAAAGAGTTACCTATCCGCCTGGGGACGTCTACAAGAGCCCGCATCTCCCCCAACCTGACTTAAGTGTCACTTTTGGGAATATTTTCTTTTCTGATATTGACAGTAGTTAAACCTCCTGACGGTTTTTTGCTGGTACTTCGTGATTCTGCCAGGAGTAAGACTGTCGTTTATTTATTTGTCTTTTGTATACAGCCAAGATGTCGCAAACTGGTCATTTCAGAGCGCTCAGTTAAACAGGTTAAAAGACATCAACTTCACAGTTGTCACGTATTATTATGTATCTGACATTAATCGCCGTTGCTCCTTGCCCTCATCTTTTTCCAGACGCAATGCAGTAGCCCTTTATGATAGTTAAGTATAGCGAAGAGTTTGGCCTTTCAGTGTCCTATTCACAGAAAAATTACACGTGCGCCGTTTCGAACCTAAATGGCTGCAATTTTTTTGTGTGCATATTTATATAGCGCGAACTCGACCCGAAGGTATTGAAGCGCTTTACATGAGCACCGTATTTACATTACACATTCAGGCACGGGGAGATTAAGGGGCATATTATCAAGACAGGCGATAACATTATCGCCGCTTTAGCGGCAGAAAACTGCCGCTAAAACGGCGATAAGGGGCTTGATAATATGCTCTATGGAATTCCAATTAAAGCCCATGTTAGATGTGAAGGACATCTAACATGGGTTTGAATTGGAATTCCAGAGAGCATATTATCAAGCCCATTATCGCCGTTTTAGCGGCAGCGATAATGTTATCGGCTGTCTTGATAATATGCCCCTAAGTGATTTGCCCAGAATCACAGGATGTGGATGCGACCTCTGGATTCCAGCACCAAAGCCGGCAGTTTAGCCGACGGACCACATCCTCTCAAAAGTTCGACTTTTTGGAATTCACGAAGATTACCAAGAGATAGCAATAGGAGCTTCGACCTTTATATTTTTGCAAGTGCATTCCAAGGAACATGTAGCGAATTACCATTCACGAAGAGTCATTCTAACTGAAATATATTCAGGACATTCACGTCGTCGACACGTAAGTATGCTTCAAACAAGCGTCAGATCACACCAAGCAAAGATGTATACTTTGGCCCAGATTGCCAAAGTCTATCGGTCTGATCCCAGCGATTCCGCGATGTTTCTTTGCACAAACATGTTCAATTATCATTAAAAGTTCAAAGGTAGTGAAAACTAAACATGTCGTAATCAAAAGGTGTTGTGCGTCTTTAAAAAAAAGAAAAAGTAGATAATGTTCTACAATAATACTCAATAAAATATAAACTGAAAACAGAAATTGGCACACTAGTTCTTCCACTGAGGTGGACTCATTTTTAGACAGATATGCAAAGACAAAATTCCATCTCCTGTGAGCTGACCCACGGCCAATGTTTTGGTGGGTAGAAGTAAAATGTGAAGGTAACTTGAACAGACATTGGATAAAGAGTGCTGTGTGATCGCTCCTGTATGTATATGTAAACCACAGGGGAGGACTGCTGATACTGGGCTATGCAGATAATCACCCCTGGTTGCAGCCCATCTACTGGGCTCTGAGTGATATTAATTTCAGGATATAGGAGCCTATCAGTATAGGTTCAGCCAGACCTTAATTTGAGTCGGTGGGGGCCACCGGCACTGATTTTTGGAGACCAGCACTTATTTTTTTCCCAATTAGATATTTCCAGATTAAAAGCGAGGGGAAAACACAAAGGAGGAAGAGAAAGACGGGAAAACTGTCACAAAGGGAGAAAGGGATTTTCAATAGTGACAAAAAGGGGAAGGAGGTGTCTGGTATTGGATTTAAAAGGCCTGACGTAGACTGAAGAACACGCAGGCTTGGTATTCGATGTACTGACATTTGATAGCGCTAACTGCAGGCTTCTGAACTCAGCTTTTGGCAAACAAGGAGATGATGGACGGAGTGCTGACATTTTTCACTCACCTCTAGTCACAGATCTGGGTTGAATCCATCATTATTCTTCAGCTCACTCCTTCGCCACCCCAGTTCAGACCCAGCCTTATGCAGATCAGTCTTGACCCTATGCCTCATGGGAACAGTGCATCCCGAACTGCCAAGCCAGGTCTTCCCTGGACTGGAAACAAGCATCCTGGGACCTGTTTCAAGGTAACACCCCATATCAGCCAGGCTAGCTTGAATCCAATGGCAAAGTGAGCAAGGCACCAGCACTTATTGTCTTATAAATTAAGCACTGGTAGCCCACTAACAGATAGGTGCAGCTCACCTCCAGGCCAACTCCTTATTCAGACACCAGCACCAAGATTCACTAACCACAAGATAAAGGAAAATATATCTAGCCTTTCTGACCGCCCTACCAGTCTCAATCTGAGCTAATCTCTCACCATATGAAACTATATACCAGCTCACTCCCTGATCTTTCATCATCAACGAGACAGGCATATAATGTATGAAATATTGTGGGAAGGCACAGGCTATACCAGCCCACCTAACAAACCACTCAATACTAGACAGACAGGTCTTCAAAGACTGTAAATGTCAGCCACACACTTCTGGTCATTGAGGGACTCTAACATAGTCCACCCTGCAGGTCCTATCGAAAGAATGTTAACAACAGTGCACCTTAGCAAATCTCCTTAATTGACGTTTTATATTGCCAATCCCAGAAATTAGAACTATAATCTAGACTATCCTGGCAGATATCTGATTTCCGCTCACTCTTTATCCACACCTGTTAACTTCCCTCGATCTATAACTTCACATAGTAGCCAACCTCCTGACATAACCAGCATAGGAAATGGGATTGAAAACATAAATTAAAATTACCAGCACAACCAAGGGACCTGCAGACCTAATCAGTGCTGCCACCATACCACAAACTATGAAAATGTGTGTCTCACACACTTCTGATCCATTGCACCACCAAGCACCCGGTCCCATAACACAATAACAAAACCTCTGATGTGATCATGCATGACAAAGAACCACTAAGAAACCAATCAAACACTACATAATTCGCCCACATGATGTAGTTGGCAACCTCTGTGGATACAGCTCCACACTATAGAAACAATACAATACACTATCTTACATGCAATTGATGTTGTTTCTTTCTACAGTTAAACATCCTCAGATTGCATTGTATCCCTAGAGGCCTCATCCATAAAACACTGAATGAAAAATTGCAGCTGACTTAAAACTATATATTGCTTTTCGTCTCCTATCTTTCTACTAAATGATCCCCACCTCAACTTCCATTCTCTACATGCTTCCAAACTCAGAGTATAGCATACTTTAAGTAGGGGGGCTGACTGCCCTTTTCCCTGTAATATAATTTCAGCAAATTACCACACCATCACAACCATTTCTTTGACACCATATCCCTGCAACCTAACAATGCTTGATCACCTCTTGTCTATCTAATCCCAACAAGCGTATAGATGTATTCACACATCCCCCATTAGTGTTCACTCCCCACTCCTATTATCTTAGTCTAACAGAAGAAAACGGAAATAAATGCATGTTTAATGTTTTCCTTGAGAGCACAAGACTAATACCAATAACTAATAGATTAACCTTTCTCAGTGAATCTAAATAAGATAACAGTAAGAAGCCAGAGAACAAAATATAAAATTCTGGTGCTTCAAACCACTTTCACAAGAGACTTGTAACTAGAATAAGACCAACAAAGATTTCTGAATTAAGAAGAAACAAATCGAGAATTAAAAACAGTTCCCAAATCACCGGAGTATCACAAGTAGAAGGTTCAATATAAAAAGACTATTATTTCTGACTTATGGACTGTAAATTATCTGACAAGTTTAAGTTGCCCAAGGCCCTCAGTCAATGACTGTAGGTGGCTTACCCCTAAACTGAGAGATCTTCTAGTAAAGAGAGCTATGCTACTAAGATAAAGATCCTGGAGGGCAACACATGGGAAAAGGGCAGAGTGGACATCAGCCACACAAAGACAAGCAAAATGGTTTGGCTGCTAACCTCACGTTCCAGAGGCCTGATCCAGCGGGGAAAGCTGTTTCATGTAAATCTCTCTTCAGCCAGCCTGGTTGTTTGCACCCAGGTGCGTCAGCAGATGGAGTGACCATCTGGAGGGTATTTCACTTTGAAGTAGAAAGGGAGGGCACAGATTAAAATAGGATCAGCATAGAGGCAAGCACTGATAGCCAGCCAGCTTGAGACTCCGTGTCCCCATCCTGGTATGGGGCTTTTCAGGGAAGCACTGGCTGTAAAGCGAAATAGGTGCTGAATACTGGTTGATGACTATAGTGTGGGAATTGAGCCATGATATGCTCCTAGATCTACACCAAACAGAGCTGAGTAGTACTGTATAGTACGCTGCCCGTACTCTGCTAAAAAGAGTGGTGCTGGAATTCAAAGATAGATGAAAAGACTCATTAGGAATCTTGGGAAGCAAGAAACTCGACCAGCAGTGCTGTTGATTCCGGTGAAGAGGGTTAGTGGATTTTATTTCCAGAATGATGTTGTGCCAATTACCTCTGGACCAGTAAGAAGTAAACTTGCTGTTCTGCTTTGATGCAGCCAGGCTGTGCTGACCACCCCAAACTGTTGTACAGCTAGAAAGTGAGTCTTGAGACATGCTCAGGTTTAGCTGCACCTGGTGCTCGCTTCACTGTGGGTATTGTCGTCCCGACTCCTTCTCTGGGCTTGGGCAGGTTTCATCCATGACCTGATCTATGTACACTTCTGCCAGCTCAGGACTGGTTTTCCACCAGGAGTGCGCTAGAGATGACAACTAGCACTTTGCAGAAGAAGTATACAGGTTTTGCATGTCTGAAATCATGTCCTTTTTGCAGCTTTTAATATTCCATTTCAATATGGTGGAACTTATTGATGTTTGCTTTTCTTTCCCAAACCAAGAGGGCTCCTGACTTCCTGTTCAGGGGTTCCTGTTTCCTGTATTTTACTGTCCTGCAAAGCAGTCAAAGTCTGATTTTTCGATGGGTTAATTGCCCCATTGTCTATGATATTTGTCCGTACTCTTTGCTTCTGCTAGCTTTGGATTGAAGGTACCTTCACCTTTGTTTTACTTCATATCTGTGTGTTCCATTTTTCTGGGTTCAGTCTCTATCCTTCAGCTCCTGCCCTGGAGGTTATTCATGCCTTAGAGACCTTTCTTCTCAATCTTGAAATTCCTTCCTGAAAACAGCAGCTCTTACACGTGAACCTATGGTGTAGAGCAAAGTGTCTTCTGGAGGGCATCAACCCCACCACGAAAACGGTCAGCTCAGGATCAAGAGAATATCCTTTCTGTCCAGCCATTTGCCCTGCTGCTCCCTCCTTGAAGAGGCAAATGAGCCAAAGTGGACTTGAGAGGTGCCGGTACCCTCCTGAAGTGTGTTTGGAAGAGTACGCTCTTCCTTAGCGACAGATAGCTGTTGGACGGGCTATGTGGACCTTCACTCCTGTTGATTTACTGTCTCGGATAGCCACAATATGGCAGTGAAGAAAAAGTTTGTGGCATTGAAAGCTCAAACAATCTGCACTGATGACGCGTTCAGATTTATTTCATACATTGAAGTGTGCCCTAGCCCAAGATGTAACTGACTCTGACCATCCTCCCATCCTTTTTGCTGCTTAGAAGCGTTCTTCCTTTCTGGGAGCAAGTCAGACCTCCAGCGTCCACTTTAGCTAATGCTCCACCACAGCCATTTAAATTTGCATGCAATTGTTTTCAAAGGGAATTTATGCACATTTTCTGTTGAAATTCTTAATGCCCGATACCCTGAATGTATTTTTGTCGGTTTGGTGTTAGGTTGGTATTGTGAATGTTTATTTTGTTGCTTGCTTGACTTTAATGTTATCTAATTATTGCTAAAATATTTTACTCATGTTTCCTTCAAGTCAATCCTGTTGCTTGACTCACAGCTATGGAGCTCGACTATAGCGGACATCGAAGTTTAGGCAGATCTCCTGCAGTTAACAATGTGCGTTTTTCACAATCGCTATTGGTCTTATAAGTGTTTTAAACACCTCAACCAACCATGAAATAAAGGTATAATTAAGGATGATCCATGAGAAAAAAGAAAACTAGGTTATTTTCACTGAAGTGTTCTAATAAACCTAATTCTCCAATTAAAGGGCCTCAAGATACCACTTATCTTGAATACTCATAATGTGAAATGTAATTATCTTCATTAACCATTAGTCTTCTGACGCTTGCAGACTTCCAATAATACACATTTCATCCTGTCTTATTTCCTAGTGCGAATCGTCAGTTATACTAAAACTCATTTAGGTGTCATATAAAGTTTCAACTTCTGGTTCATTAAACTTTTTCATTCACTATTGCATTGTACTTCAAGTTCAGAAATAAAATAATGTCTTTGCTTGACAAATTATCTCTAAGTACACCATAATTTAATCTTCAGTGCAAGATTTGAAGCTATTTTGCATTCATTGATTTTTCTTGGGAAGACAGAAAAACATACATGTAATCATTCACTACCACAGTTGCCTTTTATTTTATTACAAATAGTTGATAACAATCACACCCCTAAAGAATGGTGATCTAAACAATCACTTGTGTCAGTGTTACTTCTTAGGGTCAGGCACAACAGAAATTACTCCTCTTAATTCAATAATGCAATTTATTCTTGGTGTACAGGCCAGATCGGATACCAAACACTCAGCTACCTCCAACTGAAATCACTACTATACCCTTCTTAAGTAAGACCCTCGAAGTGGGGATTGCCAAACAATAACAATCTGATACCCGATATCTTGGGTCTAGTTTGCGCTATATAAAACAAAAAAGAAAAAAAAAAGAAAAGGCTTCAAGAAAAATCCATGGCATCCCAATTCAGTGGATCAGGAATGTGAGTATTGTATTTTCTTTTGTCCTGTAGGTTAATACAGTGGAAAAGCGAGGAATATATTTGCAGGAAAAAGGGCAAAGTGTCAAGAATACGCAGACAGAGAGAAATGGGAGAATATGGGTCTCCCTCACTCAGTTTCCTATGATTGCTAAGGACACCACCCAAGAAATAAACACAAAAGTATCGAAAGTTAATAAGTTGATATTCGTAAACGATCAAAATTAATAGCAGCATGCAGGATAATCGCCTAAAAGAAACACAAGACCTCATCCAATTAGAACAGTAGTTCATGTAGCTATGAAAATATTTCTGATTCAACATATCTAGGTAGTTTGAAACTATTTCTACCCACGGGGTGAGCATCACAAGCTTTTCACGTGCACACATTCCTTAAAATGTTACGTAACAGAAAGCTAAAACCCCTCACGTGCGTTTGTCACTAAAAGGGCGACTTGTCTCTCATCCTTCAATGCTCTCTCAAGATAAGAGAGCTCATGTGATGCATGTTGTGGAGCAGCTGAAACATCTACATTAGGAATGCTCTCAGCAATTACCATTCGCCACCAAAAGTCTCTTTCTGCAGCACACATAATCTGTGCAAGGGTCTGGGTTAGCCAATTATGATCAGGGTCATCACAAGACACATTTTCCCATCTGCTCCTTCTTTGCATGGGATCAGTGTGGCAGAGTACGGAGAATGCACATATTGGGGAATACTCCACATTGGCTGCCCTTAGAAATGCAAATAAAATGTAAGTCTGCTTGTCAGTCCCCTTGGAAAATGGTTCTTTTTTTATGTTATGTTATTTGTTATTTTACAATTTACACTGCACCACCAATGTTTGACGGGGGCATTTCATCAGTACATTGCTCTAGATCATCTTGACAGTCTTTTAGGTGATCACAAAACATAGTCAAGCCGATGGGGACAAAAACTACATAGACCTGTGAGCCTCTGAGGACTTTCCTACCTCTTCAAAGTGGAAAGCATAGATAGCGACACATACCAAAGAGATGCTGTGCTTTTTGTCTATGGAGATCTATTTTGCTATTTTTGCCTTGGCTTCTATTTACTTTTGTCCCCTCTGCTCGGTCTCTCAGGTTAACCAACTTCATCACAAAAAAGTGTTAGCCTTAAGGTGCAGGTGCTAACAAACATAATGTGCATTTGGCCTGAAAGGTATTTGGGGTTCTCTAACAAGTATAGGGGACTGCTTCCCACTCAGCTCATCCAGTCCCCTCTGTGGGTTTGTGTTGTCTTTGTCCTTTTTAGGTCTCGCCTGACCCAGCGCATGCGCTGGTCTGGCGAGACTTATTGAGAGGGCTCCAAAAAGTGCTACCAGGCCAGCCTAGAGCTACAGTGCATGTGCGCGGGCGCGCGCGCCGCACTTTACCGTGATTGCTTTCACTTTCGCGGCCGCTTGGCATAGCCAATAGGTCTTGCTTTTGGGACCTTATAAGTATTTAGTTATGCAACTGTTGCATGGCTAAACACTTATAAGGTCCCAAAGGTTAGACCTATTGGCTATGCCAATGCTTGTTTGACTTTGCATGGTGGTCATCGTTCTACGGGCACTATGTCAGCTCTCCCCGTGCTTTTCTATAGAAGGCTACGCCTATGCTTTTGTTCCATGCTCAGTTACCATTCCTGTTTGCAGCACTACTTGTCAATCACCACAGCTCCATTGCTTCAAATCCATAGGCACCCAGACACCAGAGCAGGACTGTTTCCAGCGATGACCTCTCTTCATTACTCCGGGTGACTGATTGCCCTTTCTAGTTTCGTGGGATCTCCTAGACCTTAACATTGGATTGGTGAGTTGTTGCTCGAACACCCTCTCATTGATATGTCAGCAGTCATGAGGGAGCTCTCGTCAGGAGTGTCTCAACGTGAACACCAAACACCCATGTTGATGATTCTCAGTCTCCCTCATTCACCACATATTTTATGTTTATCCTTTAATTTATTACAAAGGAAGCAGAAATTCATTTCACTCTGTCAGTTGCTCCACAGAGGCTGATGTTCAGTTGTCTAATTTCTGTTTTTCTGTATAATTTTGTCAGTTTTCCCCACAACCTAAAGGGGGCTGGTCTCCCCAACTCGGCTGTTGGCTACACCCCATGCAAGACAATTAAGTAAAGTTGACACATCAGCTTGGCTCATCAAGCAAACATTTACAAAGGCAGTTGTTTGGCCATAACTTGGTCATTGAGCCCTACCACTCATTAAAGACAACTGCATTCAGGCACTAAAAAGGTGTCTAAAAAGAGAAAGCATCACATGAAACAAGGCTCCCACCGTCACACAGCAGAATCAATGTGCATAAAAGCACAGGCTTACACCCGCATACAAGGTGGAATGATGCACAACGAATGAAGCACTCTACGCAAATAGCAAATGTGAGGTTTCCTCTAAATCCCAGCCTTACGGACCCTATTGTGTGAACACCTGCATAATAGTTTCCTCATAATATACAAGCAGACCAAATACTAAAATACCAATACCCAAATGGAAGAAGATGCTCTATCTTATTTGACACAACTCCCACCTTTAGGTATGGGTGAGGCGAGGCTTTGAACCCATTGTTTATTTGCTCTTAACGCTGTTCTGGAATGCTCTACCAATGGCTCTTTGGCTCATGTCCTCCTTATTAAGCTCTTGAAAGAAACTAAGAAGTTCTGTCGTATTTTGATCATGATTTGTACTGACACTTTGCACAACTGTTCTGCAGAGATATCACATATTTAGTTCCAGTTTGTTTCTCCTAATGTCCAAGGCAGTGCGGCAGCAGGCATCCAGTCTTTTATATCATGTATTGAGTGAACGGAAAAGTTACAATCTCTCCCTCCTTCTCATGTGATACATATTACTTATGAAGTAGACCTGCTTTCTGGTGCCGAAGCACTCCTATCCGTTATATCATACATTTATAATGCAGCATTTGTACAGTGTTTCATACTCCTGACGAAGCCACAAAGAGCTCCGACTGGCATGGCGTCCTTGGCACCCTTGGGAAGTACATGGTCAGCACAGACTAGGTTTTATCTTCGACAATATGGATGTTGAGGAAGGATGTGTGTGCTTCAAACACAGTGTAGCTCACTGGTAGCTGCCAATAAGCCTTTCACCGTTAAGAGAAGTATGAAAATAGACGAGGTTCCGCCTGCTCCCACCTGCTATATATTGTTGTCTGTACCTTGCAAGATTTTGGGGAATGGCAGGTTGTTGTTATTTGTCCATTCTTTTTTAGGTCTCGGCTCTAGATGGCGCGCATGCTCTGTCTCGAACCGAGACATGCTGTATCTACATCATGGGCTTTCATCACGCCCATAGCTTTCCATTCCTTCCTTCATGTGCCTTTCTAAATTCCTTTCTTTTTATTGGTAAAGGTTGCTATTTGTCCAGCCTTTGGGTGTGTTTTTCACTTGAATGGCTACCACCCAGTTCCATGTCCCCCTACTCTTTTGTGTATTTTTGGTTTGGGTGACAAAGACTTTTTATTCTTTGAATTGGTCCTAAGCCGTTTATTCGCCCGATCCTGTATGCAATCACAAAAGGAGTTCAGCCATTGCTTAGTACCGATTGGCATTTCAAATTTTGTTTCTGTTTGGTATTTTGTTTGGATTCGCCATTGTTTAAATGTATTTTTTACGGTCGGCATGTATTTTTTAAAGCAAGGGGAGAGCCAATGCCAAGACTCGACCCTGTTCCACACTCACAAAGTCGGCAGCTCTGTACGATACTCCACATCCAGACCATTAACTTGATTATCAACCTTGTTTTGATGACTGTCTACATTTTGGATGCCTTTCTACTTTAAATTTTCATTACAGGTCTGTTTTGGGTGGAGCACATGAGGCATTTCAGCCCCTCCCTCTCCCCCTTGTGCTCCCATCCCGTCCCTCACTCCTCCTGCCACATTACTTCTTATTCCAACCAGCACTTTTCTAAACTGTCAGGAGCTCTGCGTTAGGTGGTGTTGACACTTAGGCAGCACTTACATACACAGCAGCAGGCAGTTTATGCAGCCGGAAAGCGATCCCTGAGCCCATTTAGTCGCTTTAGCCAGTGTGTTTTCGCTTCCCCCTCTTTTAATTGGCGCTTTTTTTGTATTCCCGCTGATTGCCTCATATGTGGAAAAAACGTAGCCCGTACATACAAGTGTTTGCAATCTCTGCTTTCCATTTTTAGGGCAGGCAACCCTGCTTGGCAACAGGAAGAGTTTTGTTGGTGAGTGATCTAAGAGACAAGGACCAGTTACGGGACGCAACTATCCTGGAAGTCCGTGCCACCAATGATAACATCACACATTCAGCATCCACTCCTCGCACACCTCAGCGGAAATCAGTAATTGCCAATAAAAGTGTTTTGTAGTAATAATGGGTCTGTTTATTAAAAATATACATCCCCTGATCACACTCTCTGACCTTGTCTCTTATTACAAGGCCATAGGTGAACACTGATCAGTGACCCTTCGAATCCAATCATTGTGCTGGTAATCAGGACACAGGCATCTTAGATGCTCTCTGGGATCTCAGATACCTGACTGTGACATGACCCATCCAAGGAGCAGTAAATCCATCACTGAGGCTGAAGCAGCATTCCCAGCTTCCCACTGGCACCGTGTGTGACCTTGGGTGATGAGATCGTCCCTGCTTTGCCTTGTTAAACCTGACGTGTTAGACCTCTAATTGGATGTCTATATCTTTGTGAGGTTCTTTTGCAGATTGGTTATCTGTGACATAGTTGTAATCAGTAATGTCTCAGTTCTACAACTGTGTGTAGCCTAAGAAAAGGATTACCCAATTCCCTTGCGACATTAAGCATCATGCAACTTAATTACCACTGAACTTGATAAGGCAGCTCAGAAGGTTGATGTGCCTGCTGCAAGGCTCCCTGAATAACATGCAAGTCATGTGTTCCAATCCCTGTCGTACACCAAATGAACACAGTCCAGATGGAGTAAACGTACTACCTGTTAATGACAGTCAAAAAGAACGGGGTGACGGTTCCATAGGTAACTAGGTTTCGATCATATTGAGGTTTGATCTGCTGGGGATTCATCAGAGCTATGAAAGGCAATTGCTTTATTAAATGCCTAATGTGCTTGTTATGTTGTAGATGCAGGGTTCTGTAAACACAACATATATTTGCTTAGTTTTTGCTGCTAGGTCCAAAAAGCCAAACCACGAGCTGCATGCACAGCAGGGCTGCCTATGGAGGTTGCATGAGAATGCCGTGCAGTCCCTTCCCGGCTGTGAAGACATAACGCTTCATTTGCTGGTCTCGCCTAAACCGAGATATGCTGTATATACATCACTGGTTTTTGGCACAGGGTCATTTGCTGGAATTCACAGTATGCAGAGTTGAGGCCAGAATTTGAACCCAGCTCCAGATGATACATGGTCGGCAGCTGTAGACACCAGGCCATATCGCCTGCTGTGCAAGCTCAGCTCGTTTTGGGCTTGAGGTTTCCACAGGACCTTGAGCTGGGCCAGAGCCAGGCTTTTGCTTTAAGCCTGGCTGGAGCTTTCATATTGTGGTAGTGAGGAGCTTCCTCCTCTGGTATTCATAGCTTAACACACTTGCTCCCATAAGGGCCCTGATTAACTGTCCCATAGTGCCGCAGGAGGACTGCAACTATCACTATGCAAACATGCACACATAACACACCGGCTCCTCTTCAAAAGTAATAACACACACATTTGAACTCAGGCACACATGACACATCTGCAACCACACAAACATACGGCTAATAAACATTCACATTGACAAAGCCAAAATCTCAGAGCTTGGCCATTGCCGAGACCTAATGGCTTTGCCAATGCTTGTTTTAATTCTATCAGGAATCAAGCACCAGAGCTTCCATATCAGAACTGTGTCCTTTTGAAGAGATTGTCAAGAGACCGGTCAACCTAAGACGCATCAATCATGTTTGGTAGCAAGTGCGCAGTTTGTGATGAAGAAAGTCATGAATTTCTTGATTTACGACGCACTGGTCTCGAGAAGTGAAACATCTAGCCACTGCAACCAATCTGACTGGGGCTGGTGCAGGGGTTTAAGTGGGCTGGGTCATAAGCAAGTGCTGAGATGGGTCTTTATCGGGTCTCCATTTTTGCTGGAGCAGCTCCTCCACTAGGGCGGAGTAGCGTTGCCACACTGCTTTCTCGCAGTGCGAGAAAGCAGAAGTGTTTGGTTGGGGGGCGGGCGGTGGGCGGGTCTGCTCTAGGGCAGGGGCTTGCCCACTGCTGATGGCGCTGACTGTTTGGTCGGCCCCAGGGCCGACCAAACCAGTCATGCGCACTCTGCCCTTCATTTAGAAAATGCCTACATGGAGAAAATGGCCTCCCCATAGGCGCCTGGCTGGTCGGCGTCCTGACCAATCACCACTCTGCCATTGCAGCGTTGTGATTGGCTTAGGGGAGGGGAGGGAGGCTGCCTGCCTGCTTCCTGTTCCTGACAGACACAGCAGGAGAGCAGGTCAGGAGAGACGGTGCGAGACCTGGGAGGGTAAGTTTATTTTTAAATTAACCCACCCATGTAACCCCCGCATGACCACCCCTCACCCCCACCCCCTGACCTGCAAGTCATGCCAGTCGCGACTGCCTTTTGGCCCCCACAATCAGGGTGAAAAATGATCTTAATTCTGCAGCAGCGCCACCCTTCACTGCCTTTAATGTAACTTCAAAGAGGGGAGGATGTGGTTCTTTCACACTCATCATTTCAGAGCTGAAGAATTTTCAGTATGCTATACAACGAGGCCATAGGTGTTGCTTATTTATCTTATGCAACTAACAACCACTAGCAAAGCCAATAGTTCGGACTTGAAGGTATAATGTTACTTGTATTACATATCTGGATACAAAGACGGAAGCAGCAAAATGCCAGTCTAGCGGCAGACTACGCCAAGCACAGACTTTAGCTCTGTGTTATTAAGCCACGCCCCTTTGAGAGATCCCTAGGTTTTTTGATCCCACTTAAGCCCTGGGCCGGTGAGTTGTGATTCCAAATTGGAAGCCTTTTGTATCTGGCTGGGCAAGTGTTTGTTGTCCACCGTCTTCCCATCCCAAACACGGCCTTCCATTGGGTAAATGTTTCCCTGGTTACTTCTCTTAATTAATTTGTTAATAAGGTAGGTCATCCTTGTCCATGGCTCGGCGGGTTCATTATTTTTCACCAAAACAAACTAGTTTCAAAATTCTATGAATCCACTGACGCGCACAGGGCACATCAGAAGGGTTTCCTTTTGCCTATAAATATTTGTAATTAATTCCGGTTTTTAGCGGATCAATGCATTATTGCACAGGCGATGTATGCATAACTCGCGCTGGTTTGCCAGTTTTTGGAGGCAAACTTGTTTGGCATGATGGAGCGTCACGCATGTCACGCAAAATTAGCTGAAACTCAAACTGCCTGCTTGGCTTGTTGGGCCCCGAAAACGCGCCCAGCCCTTATCTTGTTGGACGTGGAGTCTGAGGGGCCCACGGTGCTCTGAAGGGCCTGGCCCTGCACTGCTTCCTGGTAGAGTGCGGCTTCCATCGCGTCTGGCTGTTCAGATAATTCTGGCACGGGCCCAAAAGACACGCGGCCGCAGCCACTTCCGACTTTAAGAAGTGTTACGAGTCCTAACTTTCTTTGAATTTAATTTTACTGCTCCGTCCTGGACAGTTGCCAAAGTGTCCAGTGTTTATGACTGACACCTTCACTGCTTTTAAGCGAGAATAACTTTGCTCTCGAGGACTTTAGGGACAAAATATTTATCGAGGGAAAGTGTGGCAACTGCCGTTAGCCTAAGCCATGGCAGGGGAGTGAGACACGTGACTTGGAGCCACGTGGCACCTGTGCTTCTGAAGACACCGCCTGGCCTCCCTCCAGCCCATGCGCAGTGTGGGCCGCCGCCATTTTATCCTACCAGCACTGTGCATCCGAGGGCCAGTCATTTTCAGTTATCCGTAAATGACGCGTGTATGCAGCTTAATTCTAGGCATCATTTATTTCACCATTATAGTCAATGTTACAACTAGTGAGGTAATTTTGCAATGTATCTACGCTTGGATTTCTCCAAATGCCTAAAATACCTAGAGTTTTAGGCACAACGCAGGAAAATACTTTGCATGCCTTTACAACGCCTTTTTACCCTGCATTTTGTTATAACGGGTATGTTTTTGCAACGCATGCTGTTACCACATATTGTTTATATATATCTAAAAAGAATGTATTTGTGGGGGTAGACCGCCATTCCATCCAACTTACCATAAATGTGTGGTAAAGGCATGCGTTGTAAATGCATGTATGTGGTGAAAAAACAATGCGTGGTAAAAAATGCATGGAAAAGGCACAGCGTGGTAAAACCTCATTATAAAAGCTGTTTCTCGAGGTTTGCAGCCTGGAACTGGGGTAAACATTCAATATTACTGCTTTACATCCAATACTGAGGCTTTGAACTCATTACGGGAAGGTAATACTGTAGGGTGAGTACCACAACCTGCGGTATCAGTATTTATTGCACGTGGTACTCAGGGCCGGACTGGGAACCACAACCGGCCCTGGCAACGTGCTCGCCCCTCCCCCACCCCCCCACCCCGACCGAGAAGGGGGGTGCCACCAAGCTCTTTGCCAGGGCCGGTTTTCGGCCGATTTTGTTACAGGGCCGATTTTGCAGCTATGCTGCAAAAACGACCCTGTAACAAAAAACGGCCCCCAGGGGCCCAAAACCGGCCCCCACCCATGCGGCGCACCGGGGGATTGCCCGGTGCCCGCTACGGCTAGTCTGGCCCTGGTGGTACTACCTCCCGAAAAGCAGTCCCTCGAATTAAGGTCCCTTGTAAAGTAGCCCCTATGAACTTCGTTCAGTGTCATGAATCGGCTGCTGTCTACCCAGGAGTCCTAGGGAGGTAAAAACGTCATCAGTGCAACATTTACACGCCTTACTTCAAACAAGGAAACACGTAAGATAAAATATCACTTCTTAGTCCAAATGTGAAGATAAGAAAGGTCTCTGTATTAACGCTGACTGAATATTCCTGCAAAGTACTGCACCCACCAGTGATACTCCCCCACTGGGGATACTCATTCAAGTCTTCGTTAAAAACACTGATGGGGGCTGGAAGAACCACATCTGCTGTGAGTCTCAATAAGCTTAGGCAAAGCCAATAGCTGTGGCCTCACAGCAATCTAGTAAGATGGTAAAGATTTGAAAATTGGTTTAATGTAAGCAGATGGCACAAAAATATAAAAGGGGAGAACAACATGATGCAATCTAACCCTGGTGGACATATGCTTGCAATAAATATGTTAAATTGAAAAATAAATGAACCATTGCAAAATAGAACAGGATGGGAGACTCCTCCTAGCAGGACGGTGTACTTAGAACAGATATAGAAAATCTTTTCAGTTTTAATACGTATCACAGGAAAATATGATTCTTATTGGTGCTGAGAGAAAATACTATTGGCTTTGAATCACTGTAATGTGAAGTTAGACACACTAGAATGATTTAAAAATGTAAAGAGAGAAAAAAGCATTGGCAACGTAAAGTATTGGTCCACCAGCGCTTCCAATGAAGTGCACTTCTCTATAGGGTGAATGAGCATGTGATCAGTGCTACTCCTTACAGTGGAAGAAAGCCAATGGCAGGCGTGGGTTGCCCCATTGCCCTGTGTAGGTTGTAAACGCAGAAACAAAATGTACATTAAAACTGAACAGACCAACTGATGAAGACAACTGACTAAATCTCTCTATGTATGCATTTTTATGTTTTTTGGGTCTCGCTTAGCAGCATGCATGCGCTGCTCTGCGAGACTTATTGTAAGGGCTTGAAAAAGCTCACCACACACATGCTCGTGCGTGTGTGGCCTATTGCTTGCGGCTACCCGCATTTCGCCATATGTTTTGAATTATCGTGCCCAGACAGAGGCTCGGTAATTCAAAACATATGGCTTGGTGCTCGCTCTCGCGCGCACCACTCGCGGGACGCTGCATTCCTTGAATTCCTTGTTTACTTTGATTAGCCAAACAGCACTCAGTGTTGCTTTATATTTTGCTGTTGCTGCAGCAATTCTTTCCACTTTATGAAATTTTGCCTTTTACACTGTTATATTTCGTTGTATTTGTTAAGTCATTAGGATTTGCATGTGCGTGTTTTCATACAGAGGCGATGTTATTGATGTAGTACCGAAGGTCTTTCATGATATGAAGGGGTTAGTACAGGGGAGGAAGAGTTCAAATGGAAAACACACACCCTGTGGGGTTTCTTTGGTAGAATAGGAATGCTCTGTGGTCATACAGCAGCTCTTTCTGCCTTTTTATTTGCAACCTTTCGACAACCTTGTTCAGAGTTGGATTTTTCTGTATTTGGGAAGCTGGCCTGCAGTGTGCAGGTTCGGGGTGGCTTGGGGATGTGTCCGTTACTGCTCCGGTCGGATATACACCGTCTTTTTAGTGTGGACAAAACGTGAAACTGACGACTTTGGAACTGGGGAACCAGGTCCGAGTCTCGGCGTGGGCTCAACATCCTGTGATTCTGGGCAAATCACTTAATCTCCCCATGCCTACCAAAAATTAATGTGTCCTGGTGTAATGTAACTGGTGCTACTCGTGTAAAGCGCTCCAATACCTTCTGGTCGAGTTCGCGCCATATAAAAACTGCAGAAAAAAAGTCTGGTTTAGTTTCAAGTGTATAGCTCTGGTGCTAACATTCAGCACCCTCGAGGCCCACGAGCAGTTATCGGATAAGGGAACTGATGCACATGGAGATGAAATGACTTCCCAGGATCACAGTGCTTGGTGAAATGAGGAAGCCGGGATTCGAACCCAGGACTCCTTTTCCAAAGCCTGCCACTTAAAGTGCACTAGACATCTCAAAGTACCTTCTCGCCAGAAGCTCTATTTCATGGAGCTCATTTTGAGGGGGAAAAGGGCATTGCACCTTCACCGGAAACTAAAATTGTGACAGATTGGAGGTGGGGCCTTATCATCTGACAAATGCTCTTTTAGTCTTTTCACCAAATATTGTTTTTGATCTGCACTAAAAAGATTGGCTGTGTTTAAAGTGCCTGTGATGTTTGCAGAGAAGGCACTACAAAGTGAATTGTCGAGATAATTGCTCTTTCAGTTTGCTCACTCGGGAACGCTCGTGTTTTCATCCTCGGAAAGATGAAATGCTTTGCCCGGTGGGTTAGTGCACTGTGATCGCTGAAGCGGGCGCTCGACCCGCTCTGCTAATTTATAGAGTAAAGCTGAGGGCCTCTCTGTAGAGGAGCCCTTTCCATGGGGATCCGTGTGTGATCACAAACAGAGAAAGGTGAGGACAAATTAATTATGAAGAACCCCATGTGAAGCGCTGTGGTGATGGGGAAGAAACCATTGTCAAAAAAATTCCATAAGCCACCATGACTTTTTGTAACCACTTTATTGACAAGCGTCTCCCATACCTGCCAACTTACAAGATAGCTTCACCATGTGAGGAGGGGGGTGGCTTGGAAGGGGTGGGGCGTGGTGCTGAGAACTAAGATGCACTCAAGCCCCCACCCCTCCCAAAAACCAACAAGCATTGGCATAGCCAGTAGGTCGCGCCTTTGGGACCTTATAAGTGTTTAGTTATCCAGCACAATATATCCTTGGTGCAACAACATCAAGTTTTGCATGGCTAAACACTTATAAGGTCCCAAAGGCGAGACCTATTGGCTATGCCAATGCTTGTTATTACATGAGGCTAGCAATACAGCTAAAGCTGTCTCTAAGATAACCAGGAGACGCTGATAGCCAACGTGTCACTTCCTCATCCTGTTTCTGTTCGTAGTGCTTACTCTTTGTGTTGGCTCCACCTCACATTCTAAAATGAAAGTCCTCCTGTTCCCCTGCAAAGCTCGTCCCTTGATCAGAGAGAAACCCTAGAAGCCTCCCATCTCAAGCACACCCTGTGACCGCCCAGGTTTCATCAACGCGCCATCTCTCAAGCAGGGGCTGCGGAAGCCTTCAGATGTTCTGAAGGGCTGCTTCCAGGGTGACCATCGTCAAAGGTGCTTCTGCCTGACCCCTCCTCTACCAGGGAAACGTCAGCGTGTGAAAGAAAAAGTAGACTCCTTTGCTGTCCCCAATTGGAGTTTCCACCCTGGACTTTAATTTGACAACCTGATGTGTTCTGAGAGTGGCAGGCATGCATGGCTTCCACTGAAACCGCAGGACTCACCTATCCTGCAGCAGAAACGCCATGGCTGAAAACATGGGGCACTACTTATGTGAACTGAGGTGGAACCCCTGAAACCAATCCTTTGTTTGTGTTAATAGCACAAACACCCCTTTGCCTAATGCCCACAGAGATGAACACTAGAGAGAGTGCACAGACCCATGCTTATGAACTGGACAATCACCCTCCTGGCCCAGCTGAGCCCACATTCTGTACTTGGCACGCGGTACTCTGCATTTGTCGATCGTACGGGGTGGTTCAATCTGTCAGGTGCACTGCCCTGTCCAGATCTCCAGTGGCCGCCCAGACGATGATCTGAAGCAGTCCATAACTGCAGACAGTTAGGGCCCTGCAAATCTCTGGTGTCCACCGGATGCATACCCAGGCAGCGCCTCGATGCAGGAAGTAATGACTAGGCGCCCTGTTAGAGATACAGCTCTTGAAATCAGTTTCTTGGAGAATGCTGCCCTTCACTTGAGGCTTGGCAGCACAGTCCTCTAATGGGAAATACACAATTGTCTTTCAGGTGCCTCTGGCCAGATATGTAGCGCCCGTAATAGGAAACGTTCGTCATTGCAACGGAACGCTATACGGAGTACTGGCAGCACCGTGCTGTGGAGAAACGCCAATCTCGCAGTGTCTAATAATAATTCCCCTGCTCACGATTTGGCAGACAGAACTTAAAATGATTTAGTTTGATGGGAATGTTGTGTGTTTCCATGAAACTATTAACTCCCACGAGGCCTCCAGGGCAGGCAGTCCGCTGTAGTACAAGAGGCTTTCACAGGAGTATTACAACAAAGTTGTAAATCACTTACGCCCCTCAATGCATTTCAGGAGTAAAACCTCTCTCCACCAGGAGAAGCAGATGTACATCCCCACACATCATCCGCTTGCAAGCAGCGTCCCCAGAACACAAAGCTCCCTAGTGCCCCACCCACCATGGGTGCTCCGTAGTGAGACCGGGGGTGCCAGGGGCGCAGCTGGCAAGCAGCGCTGTTTGAGAAGATGTTCTATGAAGTTGGCAAGAGTACGTTCAAGTTCAGTGCCCCACAAGGGAGGAGATATGGAGACGGGTGCGGCTATTTAAAACTGACCACCCGCTGCATGGACTTATTCAAGCCCACCTCCCCATGCCCAGGCTGTTCGGGCAGGGCTGCTTATTTTAGCATTAAGGTGGTTCACTGGTCCTTTCGGTTTTAAAGGAGGATGTTGTCACTCCAGAATCAACAAGATTTGGGGAGGAGGCTGCTTGGGACCTTCTTCACTGTCCATACCAATACAAGAGCTAATGGCTGGGATACTGCAATTATGTTATTCTGCAGCGATTTCCGCATAATTATGGATTTGCAGCATTTGCCACATAATCCATCATCTGTTGCATAATCTGCTGATTTTAACAAAAACATTTTTTTGTTTCTAGCTCAAGCGGTTATTTGGCACAGGAAGGGTTTTTGTAAAGGTTGACTGGTCATTTTCCAGTTGCTAATTGTTGTATTTTGGGTGGTCAATTGATACTAATTAAGGTGAACTCTTTTCTCAGACACTGTTATCAGGTGTAAAAATGACAAAATAATGAAGTGATACTACCATTAAATGTGCTGCATTATTGCTCATAATTTGCCTTTTCTTGCATAATTTAGTCAACTTTGCCACATAATTTAGTTCCATGAGCGTTTACACATTGAGCACGGAGCAGTCCTTTGATGCAGAAAAATATGCCCAATAAATCATCGATCAGGGCGGGCCAGCGCGTTATGATTAACACGCTTTTTATTTCACTGACATCTGCAATCCAGCACTCTAATGGCTTTTTCCTTAGCAGGAAATTTAGCATCTCAATTAGGGAAAGATGCTCCTTCTGTTCTTTCTACATCCTCACAGTGCTTTGTCCATGGCTCGTATGACCAGGACAATAAAGCTATGCATGTTGAAGTTCTCTACCATAACTTTACCAAAAGTACATTTCCCATGAATACTTGGGGAACGGTAGTCCACGTTTGTAACTACCGGATATGACACCAGACGCGTGCGACGACCAAGGTCGATTGTACACATCTGGTTGGCGTCTTTCCCGGGTCCAACAGCCCCTTTAAATAAATGTGTTTTTGCACCGTGGCATTCATGCCACGAAATACAGAACCTAATAGGTAGTAGCGCGGAGTCGCAATCTCTGAAGACGTAAGTCCTTCTTTAATCATGAGGCCTCGAGAGTGTATACGAGGCGATTCTCTGTGACGCTCCTGGTTTTTAAGTCTCGCCAGAGCCAGCGCATGCGCTGCTGTGGCGAGACATTTAGTAAGCGGGTTTTCGAAGTGCTACCCACAGGCTTTTTCTGGCCACCAGCTTGCTGTTACGCGCACAAGCATGCGCGCCTCGCTCCGCCTCTCCAATGCTGCGCGCGCATCCCTCGCGTGCTTAGCACAGAGCGCGTCATCGCGATCACTTTCGCTTTCACCGCGATGACTTTCGCTTCTCCCAACATGGCCCCTTAACACGCACTCATTGTCCCGGAGTCTAGAAGCAGCGAGCCAGATTTCTCTCTGCGCGCGTGTTTTCTGGTCATGTAACAGGATTGGGAACTTGATTTAGTCCTCCGCCCTCCCCGGACTGCTGCTGCTTCGTGAGCTGACCTTTTCCGATAGCCCCAGCCGGACTTAAGCTTTGGACATACCTGCTCCGCTGGAGCCGATCATGTATTGACAGTATCTGTTATTATCCACTTACTAGGTGAGTCAGAGACCCGAATTTCTAATTTTTTCTTTGACTTAGTTCCCTCATCAGTAAACCGTTCCCCTTATTGTTTTGCGGGAGACTACTGGCCTTAGATCACTGCTGTCCCCACGTCTCACTCTTAAATCGACATGTGATGCGATGTCATATTTGTTTTATTGTATAGGCTATCTAGCCATGGGTGGTTTAATTTTCCCATTCGCTCCTGCCGTGTGTTTCTTCTAGTCTAACTTCTCCTCTTTGAAGTCTTATTGGTCTTTTGGTTATTTTTTCTGTGATCCCCCTTTTTATCTTCTTGGCTGCAGGCCGTACATATTTCTATATATCATTCAGAATTCTTTATTTACTCACACGTGTCTGCAGTCTGGCTGCAGACTGATTCGCTGTGTGCAGTTCTGCGCCTTAGAGAAGGAGTATGCTTTGTGTAGGCATTAATGCGCAGCTGTTCTGCAGCATGATGACTGGCATGCCGCGTGCATTTATTACCGGCGCGCAGCTCAGTAGCCTGGTGAATGGCATGCAGTGCGCAGACGCTGTCATGGGCCTGTTTTGGGTCACTGTCCCCAATGCCGCCTGTCGTATCCGGTCTTATTTATGCTGCTTCCACTCATATATGGCAGCTCCTGAAACTGCGTTTGCCAGTTCTTCTTCCTTCACACTAGTAGTCATTGCACAATTTTCAGCCTTCGGTCTTGGACCAGCAAAGAGGTGCTTTCAATCCTTTTCAACACTTTCATTGTAAATGAAAAGCTGCTGCCCTCCGTCTTCGCAACAATAATAGAATAACAAAGCTACAACAGTGTGTTCATTTTTTATTTGCTGTGTGAAAACCATGTCCTGGGGCAGGGCAGCTCCCTGCAGACTCACTCACTACAGGCGCATTTCAAGTGTGCTTTCAGTAATGTTTGGCGTGATTTCTTTGTGTTGTTTGAGCCCCCAGGAACCTGTTCCTCGCCAGCCGTTTTTGGGCTGGTGCTGCCACGGTGCACTTGTTGGCACATATATACCTGTCCTCCACACGTACACAGCTCCTCGGAGCCACACCTCTCTAGAGACCATACAGAATTCATATTTGGCCTGTCGCTACAGACTAGACTGAACCGGCTATCACAGTAGCATAATAAAGGACTCACCAGGCAAAGTAGGGTCCCCGCCCTGCCTAGCGAAGTGTTACCAGCGCATCTTCTCGTTGTAGCTTGAGTCGTGGAGCCAGAGGGCAGTGTGACCGGGCAGAAAGAGACTTCTGTCAGATGCATGTGTCCATTTATAAGCAGGGTAGCACTCTCCTGCTCTACTGTGTAACAGCTGCAGTAGCACTGTCCTCGCCATTCTGTCCCTTCTTGCCCTACCTTTTTGACCTTATCTGCCCAACACTTGTATTGTCTCACTTACTCCACCTTTCTGCTGTCTCTCTGTACCCATCTGCCCTCCCCACCCCTCTACTTTGCCACTATCAAACACCGCACTGGCCAATTCTTCTACTGTCCCACTCACCTTGCCCCTCTGCCACATTCTTGTAATGTTCCACTACCCCACCTATCTTTTCACCCTCTCTGCTGTCTCACTAGCCCCATCTAACTGCCCACCGGTCTGTTGTTCCACTGTCCCCCTTCCTGACCTATTACCCTGTTATCGACTTCACTGCCCCACAGCCTGCTATCCCACCAGTAATTCTGTTTTATATGTTTTCCCTTCCACCTCCTGCTCGCTCAAGCCATGAAAAACGGATGCAGTGCTCATGAAGAGGGGAGAGGAGAGACCAGATGGCTGGAGATGTGTCGGCAGCCACGAGCACACCTAACAACACATTTCTTTCATAGATTATGGGGTGAAGGAGGCCACAGACCTTTTTTAGATCTTGCTTAACAGCACAGTTGTCTGCATGATATATTGTTAACAGTTCTTTAAAATATACACATAGTAGACTTCGGCTCCACCCTCAGTCACTCTCACCTCCTGATATGGACTGTTTGGTGTGTCATTCTGGCTCCTCCGCCCACAGTCACTCTCACCTCCTGCTATGGACTGTTTGGTGTGTCATTCTGGCTCCTCCACCCTCAGTCACTCTCACCTCCTGCTATGGACTGTTTGGTGTGTCATTCTGGCTCCTCCACCCTCAGTCACTCTCACCTCCTGCTATGGACTGTTTGGTGTGTCATTCTGGCTCCTCCACCCTCAGTCACTCTCACCTCCTGCTATGGACTGTTTGGTGTGTCATTCTGGCTCCTCCACCCTCAGTCACTCTCACCTCCTGCTATGGACTGTTTGGTGTGTCATTCTGCCTCCTCCACCCTCAGTCACTCTCACCTCCTGCTATGGACTGTTTGGTGTGTCATTCTGGCTCCTGTGGAATGGTTGCATTGCAATGCATGAGGACTATTTTACATATCAAGGTACATTAATTCCTCAAACATTAAATTATTTCTCTCATAAATTCATTGTGTACGTAAAATAATCATTTTTTTTCTTTTTTTCTTGCTTAGCCAGGCTTTTTTATGACTTTAAAAAAAATATTTCAGTCCGGGTTCAAAATGCAAGAGAGGAGAGGGCTCCCTGAGTTCTAATAGCAATGAAGCTTAACACTAAAAACCATCACTAAATAGCTAGTACGTCTGGTCAGAGGATTCGTTTTTGAAGCGTTTGTCTCTCGCCTGCCTACAACTGTAGGTGTCTCTTCGAGACATCATGTTACCAATACAATATGGCAAACTTTTAAGACATGTTTAAGCATGAGCGCGGCATCAATGCGCGCGGTGCACATTCACTGTGGTACACCAGGTAAAGTACAGGGCATGGCTGGTATTCTGGGATCAAAAACCATATCCCATAAAATGAGCGCTAAATTAAGACATGGTCTGCCACAGCTTCGGGCTGGCTGGTTTCTGAAGGAGTTGAGGAGCTGGATTCGCGTTTTTGTACCACTATAGACAGTTGTTAATGGCTGCTTGTCAGGGGAACTTCGCAGACATGGACTGTTTTTGGCTGGTAATGTAGCAGCATTGGTGGACATCTCTAAAGTAAGTAAAAGATCATAACACAATAGCATATACAAAGGGACATAACAACACATAACACAACAGGGCACATCACAACAAAGCAGTCCGAACAGAATGCAGAACAGCAACCGCAGTCCAACGCAACATAATTCCATTGTAATAATACAGCACAAAAACACAGCTGGAGAAAAGCCAACAGGACACATCAACCACCACAATAAAATGGCGCACAACCAATGTACACACACGTTTTTGCCACCCACTACCACTTAAGGAAGCTTTCCGAATACCGTAGTTAAATGTGTTTATAGCAACCACTCCTTAACCCACTACCTAGGACGTGTAATCCCACCAGTCAAATGGTTTGTCATAGGAGTTCAAGCACATGCGTCCACACTCACGTCAACAAACTTGCAACCCATCATTCACTGACTACCTTTTCACATTGTAAAAATGTGAAAGTTATTTTAGGTAGGATTAAGTTCTTCTTAATGAGCCATTCATACTTTGATTCACAGGGCCTTGGCTTACGCAAGCATAGTTAAATCCATCTTGTTAGTGACAAAAGGAACAAGCATTGGCATAGCCAATAGGTCTCGCCTTTGGGACCTTATAAGTGTTAAGCCATGCAACGGTTGATCCAAGGATATTGTTCTGCATAACTAAATACTTATAAGGTCACAAAAGCGAGACCTATTGGCTATGCCAATGCTTGTTAAATTTTACATTTGAGTATGTCATGACGCCAAGCTCGTATTGATACCTTTTCTTTGTGTGTGACTACAAGACCACCCCTCCTCTCTGCATCCGTGAGTGGCGTATAGTCCACCAGACTTTGGTAAGAGACATTATCCCTAATTTGTTGTGCTTGATCACAAGGGTGATACCTAGAGGGATTTACAATATTCTGTCTGGCATCATTTATGCGCTCGCATTTGTATTTTATGCCAAGACACTTCCGGTTTGGTGTTTTCACTGTTTTTATTGTATATATACACACTTTCGACTGAGAACGCTACTATTCATTCCCACACTGGACCTACTAGAGGGGTTACTCCTGCATGGGGTATGGAGATATATATATAAGTTGTTGTTCCCGGATACGGCATGGTCCGGGTAATCTAAACTTTCTGCACATCACTAATGGCGCATACTTGTGGACAAATGGTCTATATTTAATAAACTATACAGCGCACTCCAATAAGGAGACGCCGCGCACATTTGAAGTTTAATGTTACGTTATATTTTTATATGAGTCATGTATTTAGTGTGATGCACTGTGTTTTTTCTCCTTTCAGGTCGGACAGCCTAAAATGAGAACGCCTCCCCTAGGATAAGTATATCCATATGGCGTTTGCATGATATTCAAATATTTTTTTTATCTTTCTTCTTTTGAATATTTCAGGGAGGGATATCACATTCACTTGTGCCCTGATGAAAGCCGTGGACCCATAGGGCCGAACACTGGCTGAAACATGTTGGCATATATATATATATAGGGTCATAGGACCATTGTATCCTGGGAACATCCTATCTTCTCTTTTTAATAACTACCATCACTCCATATTAAAGGGATACCTGGAGCAGATGGTGTTTTTTTAATCTTTAACCCCCCCTGGCCTTTTCTCACAAGAGCTCCCTGGAAAGTGGTTGAGCCCACCCTGGCCTTTAGGAACCAGGGTGACCCGATGATGAAGCATGACACTACTAGAGTGTGTGAGGGTAATTTAACAAAAGAGGATTTGCTCCCAATAGTGGTAGTAGCAAGCCATCACTCCCCATATTGAGAACCGAGCCCACTCATTATACTTTACTACCTTTCGTTGGGTTGGATACTTTTTGATTGAGGATATTGCTTGGGAGGACGTATCCCTTCCCCCTTCTCTGGTGTGGAAGTACCTCTCTACCCTTAAGGCCTTAGGGCCAGTTTCGCACACTATTGGATACAGAGACCATCACACACCTGTGTTCCCTGACAACAGAAACAGGGTGATCTCTGGAAGCTGAAGAATAGGTCACACCACTCCAGTCATAGAAGCAGGGAGTGCCAGACCAGAGAAGGGTCAGTCAAAGAAGCAGGGAGTGCCAGAACCAGAGAAGGGTCAGTCATAGAAGCAGAGAGTGCCAGGCCAGAGAAGGGTCAGTCATAGAAGCAGAGTGCCAGATCCAGCGAAGGGTCAGTCATAGAAGCAGAGAGTGCCAGACCAGAGAAGGGTCAGTCATAAAAGCAGAGTGCCAGATATAGCGAGGGGTCAGTCATAGAAGCAGAGAATGCAAGAACCAGAAAAGGGTCGGTGCCAGAAGCAGAGAGTGCCAGAACCATCGACAGCCCCGTGGTAAAAGCAGAGAGTGCCAGAACTAGAGAAGGGTCAGTCATAGAAGCAGAGAGTGCCAGAACCAGAGATGGGCCAGTCATAGAAGCAGAGAGGGCCAGAACCAGAGAATAGTCTATCACAGAAGCAGAGAGTGCCAGAACTTGAGAAGGGTTAGTCACAGAAGCAGAGAGTGCCAGAACCAGAGAAGGGTCAGTCATAGAAGCAGAGAGTGCCATCAACAGAGAAAGGTCAGTCATAGAAGCAGGGAGTGCCAGAACCAGAGAATAGTCTATCACAGAAGCAGAGAGTGCCAGAACCTGAGAAGGGTCAGTCAGAGAAGCAGAGAGTGCCAGAACCAGAGAAGGGCCAGTCATAGAAGCAGAGAGTGCAAGAAGCAGAAAAGGGTCGGTGCCAGAAGTAGAGAGTGCCAGAACCATTGACGGCCCAGTGGTAAAAGCAGAGAGTGCCAGAACCAGAGAAGGGTCGGTCATAGATGCAGAGAGTGCCAGAACCAGAGAAGGGTCAGTCATAGAAGCTGAGACTGCCAGATCCAGCGAGGGGTCAGTCATAGAAGCAGCGAGTGCCAGAACCAGAGAAGGGTCAGTCATAGATGCAGAGAGTGCCTGAACCAGAGAAGGGTCAGTCATAGAAGCAGAGAGTGCCGGATCCAGAGAACGGTCAGTCATAGAAGCAGGGAGTGCCAGATCCAGCGAGGGGTCAGTCATAATACTTTAGATGCAAAGAACCACATGGTAATACCATTTATTCAAAGGAGAACTGATGTCCGTAAAGGACTCCATGGGAGTGCCATAAACATAGGATGCCCGGTGACAGAAGGAAAGAGTGGCAGAATCATCGAAGCCCTGATGACAGAGAGTACCAGATCTACAGTAGGCTTTATATAAGAAGCATAGAGTGCAGGAACCACAGAAGGCTTGGTGAGAGAAGCAGGGAATCCCAAAACCATACAAGCTCAGTGACAGATGCAGAGAGTGCCAGAACTATCGACAGCCCCGTGGTAAAAGCAGAGAGTGCCAGAACTAGAGAAGGGTCAGTCATAGAAGCAGAGAGTGCCAGAACCAGAGATGGGCCAGTCATAGAAGCAGAGAGGGCCAGAACCAGAGAAGGGTCAGTTATAGAAGCAGAGAGTGCCAGAACCAGAGATGTGTCAGTCATAGAAGCAGAGAGTGCCAGATCCAGCGAGGGGTCAGTCATAGAAGCAGGGAGTGCCAGACCAGAGAAGGGTCAGTCAAAGAAGCAGGGAGTGCCAGAACCAGAGAAGGGTCAGTCATAGAAGCAGAGAGTGCCAGGCCAGAGAAGGGTCAGTCATAGAAGCAGAGTGCCAGATCCAGCGAAGGGTCAGTCATAGAAGCAGAGAGTGCCAGACCAGAGAAGGGTCAGTCATAAAAGCAGAGTGCCAGATATAGCGAGGGGTCAGTCATAGAAGCAGAGAATGCAAGAACCAGAAAAGGGTCGGTGCCAGAAGCAGAGAGTGCCAGAACCATCGACAGCCCCGTGGTAAAAGCAGAGAGTGCCAGAACTAGAGAAGGGTCAGTCATAGAAGCAGAGAGTGCCAGAACCAGAGATGGGCCAGTCATAGAAGCAGAGAGGGCCAGAACCAGAGAATAGTCTATCACAGAAGCAGAGAGTGCCAGAACTTGAGAAGGGTTAGTCACAGAAGCAGAGAGTGCCAGAACCAGAGAAGGGTCAGTCATAGAAGCAGAGAGTGCCATCAACAGAGAAAGGTCAGTCATAGAAGCAGGGAGTGCCAGAACCAGAGAATAGTCTATCACAGAAGCAGAGAGTGCCAGAACCTGAGAAGGGTCAGTCAGAGAAGCAGAGAGTGCCAGAACCAGAGAAGGGTCAGTCATAGAAGCAGAGAGCGCCAGAACCTTAGAAGGGTCAGTCATACAAGCAGAGAGTGCCAGAATCAGAGAAGGGTCAGTCATAGAAGCAGAGAGTGCCAGAACAAGAGAAGGGTCTGTCATAGAAGCAGAGAGTGCCAGAACCAGAGAAGGGTCAGTCATAGAAGCAGGGGGTGCAGAACCAAAGAAGGCTCGGTGCCAGAAGCAGAAAATGCCAGAACCAGAGAATGGTTAGTCATAGAAGCAGAGAGTGCCAGATCCAGAGAAGGGTCAGTCATAGAAGCAGAGAGTGCAAGAAGCAGAGAAGGGTCGTTGCCAGAAGCAGAGAGTACCAGAACCATTCACGGCCCGGTGGTGGTGAAAGCAGAGAGTGCCAGAACTAGAGAAGGGTCAGTCATAGAAGCAGAGAGTGCCAGAACCAGAGAAGGGTCAGTCATAGAAGCAGAGAATGCAAGAAGCAGAAAAGGGTCGGTGCCAGAAGTAGAGAGTGCCAGAACCATTGATGGCCCAGTGGTAAAAGCAGAGAGTGCCAGAACTAGAGAAGGGTCAGTCATAGAAGCTGAGACTGCCAGATCCAGCGAGGGGTCAGTCATAGAAGCAGAGAGTGCCAGAACCAGAGAAGGGTCGGTCATAGATGCAGAGAGTGCCAGAACCAGAGAAGGGTCAGTCATAGAAGCTGAGACTGCCAGATCCAGCGAGGGGTCAGTCATAGAAGCAGCGAGTGCCAGAACCAGAGAAGGGTCAGTCATAGATGCAGAGAGTGCCTGAACCAGAGAAGGGTCAGTCATAGAAGCAGAGAGTGCCGGATCCAGAGAACGGTCAGTCATAGAAGCAGGGAGTGCCAGATCCAGCGAGGGGTCAGTCATAGAAGCAGAGTGCCAGAACCAGAGAAGGGTCAGTCATAGAATCAGAGAGTGCCAGAGCCAGTGAAGGGTCAGTCATAGAAGCAGAGAGTGACAAAATCAGAGAAGGGTCAGTCATAGAAGCAGAGAGTGCCAGAACCAGAGAAGGGTCAGCCATAGAAGCAGAGAGTGCCAGAACCAGAGAAGGGTCAATCATAGCAGAGAGTTCCAGAACCAGAGAAGGGTCAATCATAGAAGCAGAGAGTGACAAAATCAGAGAAGGGTCAGTCATAGAAGCAGGGAGTGCCAGAACCAGAGAAGGGTCAGTCATAGAAGCAGAGAGTGCCAGACCAGAGAAGGGTCAGTCATAGAAGCAGAGTGCCAGATCCAGCGAAGGGTCAGTCATAGAAGCAGAGAGTGCCAGACCAGAGAAGGGTCAGTCATAAAAGCAGAGTGCCAGATATAGCGAGGGGTCAGTCATAGAAGCAGAGAATGCAAGAACCAGAAAAGGGTCGGTGCCAGAAGCAGAGAGTGCCAGAACCATCGACAGCCCCGTGGTAAAAGCAGAGAGTGCCAGAACTAGAGAAGGGTCAGTCATCGAAGCAGAGAGTGCCAGAACCAGAGATGGGCCAGTCATAGAAGCAGAGAGGGCCAGAACCAGAGAATAATCTATCACAGAAGCAGAGAGTGCCAGAACTTGAGAAGGGTTAGTCACAGAAGCAGAGAGTGCCAGAACCAGAGAAGGGTCAGTCATAGAAGCAGAGAGTGCCATCAACAGAGAAAGGTCAGTCATAGAAGCAGGGAGTGCCAGAACCAGAGAATAGTCTATCACAGAAGCAGAGAGTGCCAGAACCTGAGAAGGGTCAGTCAGAGAAGCAGAGAGTGCCAGAACCAGAGAAGGGTCAGTCATAGAAGCAGAGAGCGCCAGAACCTTAGAAGGGTCAGTCATACAAGCAGAGAGTGCCAGAATCAGAGAAGGGTCAGTCATAGAAGCAGAGAGTGCCAGAACAAGAGAAGGGTCTGTCATAGAAGCAGAGAGTGCCAGAACCAGAGAAGGGTCAGTCATAGAAGCAGGGGGTGCAGAACCAAAGAAGGCTCGGTGCCAGAAGCAGAAAATGCCAGAACCAGAGAATGGTTAGTCATAGAAGCAGAGAGTGCCAGATCCAGAGAAGGGTCAGTCATAGAAGCAGCGAGTGCAAGAAGCAGAGAAGGGTCGTTGCCAGAAGCAGAGAGTACCAGAACCATTGACGGCCCGGTGGTGAAAGCAGAGAGTGCCAGAACTAGAGAAGGGTCAGTCATAGAAGCAGAGAGTGCCAGAACCAGAGAAGGGTCAGTCATAGAAGCAGAGAGTGCAAGAAGCAGAAAAGGGTCGGTGCCAGAAGTAGAGAGTGCCAGAACCATTGACGGCCCAGTGGTAAAAGCAGAGAGTGCCACAACTAGAGAAGGGTCAGTCATAGAAGCTGAGACTGCCAGATCCAGCGAGGGGTCAGTCATAGAAGCAGAGAGTGCCAGAACCAGAGAAGGGTCGGTCATAGATGCAGAGAGTGCCAGAACCAGAGAAGGGTCAGTCATAGAAGCTGAGACTGCCAGATCCAGCGAGGGGTCAGTCATAGAAGCAGCGAGTGCCAGAACCAGAGAAGGGTCAGTCATAGATGCAGAGAGTGCCTGAACCAGAGAAGGGTCAGTCATAGAAGCAGAGAGTGCCGGATCCAGAGAACGGTCAGTCATAGAAGCAGGGAGTGCCAGATCCAGCGAGGGGTCAGTCATAGAAGCAGAGTGCCAGAACCAGAGAAGGGTCAGTCATAGAATCAGAGAGTGCCAGAGCCAGTGAAGGGTCAGTCATAGAAGCAGAGAGTGACAAAATCAGAGAAGGGTCAGTCATAGAAGCAGAGAGTGCCAGAACCAGAGAAGGGTCAGCCATAGAAGCAGAGAGTGCCAGAACCAGAGAAGGGTCAATCATAGCAGAGAGTTCCAGAACCAGAGAAGGGTCAATCATAGAAGCAGAGGGTGCCAGATCAATCATGTGGTCAGTAATAGAAGCAGAGGGTCAGAACTAGAGAAGGGTCAGAAATAGAAGCAGAGAGTGCCAGAACTAGAGAAGGGTCAGTCATAGAAGCAGGGGGTGCCAGAACTAGAGAAGGGTCAGTCATAGAAGCAGAGAGTGCCAGAAGCAGAGAAGGGTCAGTCATAGAAGCAGAGAGTGCCAGATCCAGAGAAGGGTCAGTCATAGAAGCAGAGAGTGCCAGAACCAGAGAAGGGTCTATCATAGCAGAGAGTGCCAGAACCAGAGAAGGCTCAATCATAGAAGCAGAGAGTTCCAGATCAATCCTGTGGTCAGTAATAGAAGCAGAGGACCAGAACTAGAGAAGGGTCAGTGATAGAAGCAGGGGGTACCAGAACTAGAGAAGGGTCAGTCATAGAAGCAGAGAGTGCCAGAACCAGAGAAGGGTCAGTCATAGAAGCAGGGCGTGCCAGATCCAGCGAGGGGTCAGTCATAGAAGCAGAGTGCCAGAACCAGAGAAGGGTCAGTCATAGAAGCAGAGAGTGCCAAAAATAATTGAAGGGTCAGTCATAGAAGCAGAGAGTGCCAGAAGCAGAGATGGGTCAGCCATAGAAGCAGAGAGTGCCAGAACCAGAGAAGGGTCAGTCATAGAAGCAGGTGGTGCAGAACCAAAGAAGGCTCGGTGCCAGAAGCAGAGAAGGGTCAGTCATAGAAGCAGAGAGTGCCAGAAGCAGAGAAGGGTCAGTCATAGAAGCAGAGTGCCAGAACCAGAGAAGGGTCAGTCATAGAAGCAGAGAGTGCCAGAACCAGAGAAGGGTCAATCATAGCAGAGAGTGCCAGAACCAGAGAAGGGTCAATCATAGAAGCAGAGAGTGCCAGATCAATCATGTGGTCAGTAATAGAAGCAGAGGGCCAGAACTAGAGAAGGGTCAGTCATAGAAGCAGAGAGTGCCAGAAACAGAGAGGGGTCAGTCATAGAAGCAGAGAGTGCCAGAACCAGAGAAGGGTCAATCATAGAAGCAGAGAGTGCCAGATAAATCATGTGGTCAGTAATAGAAGCAGAGGGCCAGAACTAGAGAAGGGTCAGTCATAGAAGCAGAGAGTGCCAGAACTAGAGAAGGGTCAGTCATAGAAGCAGGGGGTGCCAGAACTAGAGAAGGGTCAGTCATAGAAGCAGAGAGTGCCAGAAGCAGAGAAGGGTCAGTCATAGAAGCAGAGAGTTCCAGAAGCAGAGATGGGTCAGTCATAGAAGCAGAGAGTGCCAGATCCAGAGAAGGGTCAGTCATAGAAGCAGAGAGTGCCAGAACCAGAGAAGGGTCTATCATAGCAGAGAGTGCCAGAACCAGAGAAGGCTCAATCATAGAAGCAGAGAGTTCCAGATCAATCCTGTGGTCAGTAATAGAAGCAGAGGACCAGAACTAGAGAAGGGTCAGTGATAGAAGCAGGGGGTACCAGAACTAGAGAAGGGTCAGTCATAGAAGCAGAGAGTGCCAGAACCAGAGAAGGGTCAGTCATAGAAGCAGGGCGTGCCAGATCCAGCGAGGGGTCAGTCATAGAAGCAGAGTGCCAGAACCAGAGAAGGGTCAGTCATAGAAGCAGAGAGTGCCAAAAATAATTGAAGGGTCAGTCATAGAAGCAGAGAGTGCCAGAAGCAGAGAAGGGTCAGCCATAGAAGCAGAGAGTGCCAGAACCAGAGAAGGGTCAGTCATAGAAGCAGGTGGTGCAGAACCAAAGAAGGCTCGGTGCCAGAAGCAGAGAAGGGTCAGTCATAGAAGCAGAGAGTGCCAGAAGCAGAGAAGGGTCAGTCATAGAAGCAGAGTGCCAGAACCAGAGAAGGGTCAGTCATAGAAGCAGAGAGTGCCAGAACCAGAGAAGGGTCAATCATAGCAGAGAGTGCCAGAACCAGAGAAGGGTCAATCATAGAAGCAGAGAGTGCCAGATCAATCATGTGGTCAGTAATAGAAGCAGAGGGCCAGAACTAGAGAAGGGTCAGTCATAGTAACAGAGAGTGCCAGAAACAGAGAGGGGTCAGTCATAGAAGCAGAGAGTGCCAGAACCAGAGAAGGGTCAATCATAGAAGCAGAGAGTGCCAGATAAATCATGTGGTCAGTAATAGAAGCAGAGGGCCAAAACTAGAGAAGGGTCAGTCATAGAAGCAGAGAGTGCCAGAACTAGAGAAGGGTCAGTCATAGAAGCAGGGGGTGCCAGAACTAGAGACGGGTCAGTCATAGAAGCAGAGAGTGCCAGAACCAGAGAAGGGTCAGTCATAGAAGCAGAGAGTGCCAGAAGCAGAGAAGGGTCAGCCATAGAAGCAGAGAGTGCCAGAACCAGAGAAGGGTCAGTCATAGAAGCAGAGAGTGCCAGATCCAGCGAGGGGTCAGTCATAGAAGCAGAGAGTACCAGAACCAGAGAAGGGTCAGTCATAGAAGCAGAGAGTGCCAGAACCAGAGAAGGGTCAGTCATAGAAGCAGAGAGTGCCAGAAGCAGAGAAGGGTCAGTCATAGAATCAGAGAGTGCCAGAGCCAGAGAAGGGTCAGTCATAGACGCAGGTAGTGCCGAACCAGAGAAGGGTCAGTCATAGATGCGGGTGGTGCAGAACCAAAGAAGGCTCGGTGCCAGAAGCAGAGAAGGGTCAGTCATAGAAGCAGAGAGGGCCAGAACCAGAGAAGGGTCAGTAATAGAAGCAGAGAGTATAAGAACCATTGACGGCCCGGTGGTGAAAGCAGAGAGTGCCAGAAGCAGAGAAGGATGAGTCATAGAAGCAGGGAGTGCCAGAAGCAGAGAAGGGTCAGTCATAGAAGCAGAGAGTGCCAGAGCCAGAGAAGGGTCAGTCATAGAAGCAGAGTGCCAGAAGCAGAGAAGGATGAGTCATAGAAGCAAGGAGTGCCAGAATCATCGAAGACTCAGTGACAGAAGCAGCGTTTTAAATGTGAATTCCTGCTTTGCTGGATGCCAATGAAGCCGAGAACGATGCGGCGATATTAGAGCGAAACGTGGAAATGTTAAAAGCACGCAAGCTGCAGTGCTGTGTGCAACTGGCAGCTGCTTCACAATGTGTCTACCTGAATATCTTTCTAAATATAACCACCATGTTTCCAAACAGTGGTGCAAGGCAGTGCCTGGCTAGGGGAGTGCTGGTTTATGCAGCAGGACACAGAAAGTGTGTTGCCACTGTGGAAATCAGCCCCAGAACGAGGGAGTTAGATTAGCATGCTGCCAACAGGGTACCAGGCCAGCATCAACCATCCTATGGGGGTGCAAAGACGCACATCTGTACATAGTGCAAGAGGGGAGGGGGCCGCAGATATGCCTTGGATTGATTTTGTTTAATGCAGTTTCATGACAGCTTTTGTGTACCTTGATGAATCACAACATTTCCACAAACATGCTTAAAACAACAATGCCTGCAACCAAGAATATACTCAGACACAGTCATAAAAGAGGGCAAACTTCAAAGGTGGAGGAAGTAGCAAATGTCTTACAACTGATTCAAAAGCAAAATACACTTGTTCATCGTTATGGCAGGAGGAGCACGTATGTAAATCAGCAGAAAGAATGCAGAAGAGGTGGTGCGGAACTAAAACAGGGGGGCTGGACAGAACATGGTACCAAGACTCAGGAGACTCAGGGAAACTCTTCACAGAAAAAAAGCTAGTCGCAGAAAGGATTGTAATTGCATTTATATAGCGCTTAGTACCCCTGACGAGGCATCAAAACGCTTTTCAGTGAGTAGCACGCTACTCTGGAACCCAAACGGATTAGTGGTGGATTAGTATAGGGAAACATGAGTATAGTAGTAGATGGAGAACTTATGAACTCATCTTTCAGCAGCAGGGGTGGAGACGCAGACATGGGGAGTTATAGTAGTGTAAGAGAAAGAGTGCGCCGGGGTGGGAGAGGGTGATTGAGCTGGACGTTATCAAGGAGAATCCAACAGTGGACCCCCCCATTCTTTGTTACCAGCCAACTCTAAATCTTCATCCAAGTGGGGTCTCTATTGCTATAACCAGCAAACAAAGGGTCGGTCCAACTGGACCTGGAGGTCATTATTTGGTGCAATTTTTCAAAATCTTTTTACCTTTCAAGAAAAGAACAGCTGGACACTGTGCAGAATCCACTGATAGAGGGATTATCTTCAAAGATGGTTTACTGCAACTTCAAATCCAGTATCGCCAGGCTGTAAAAAACACAATACACTATTAGTTGGGTCCTCAATACAGGGGAAATCTAACACACTTCACCAGCAAGAACCACCTTACATCACCTGCTGAAATATTCAGCCTTGTATGCCGTGCTAAGGAGTGAATAATACATGGGAGCCTGCAATCTCTGTGTAAAAACCCAGATCTAATTTCATAAAGAAATGATGTATCCACATGATGTATCAGCTAAACTGTAATAACATGTTACAGTTGAGTTCTGACATCCCATTGCCTGCTGACAGAGCCAGCTGCCAGAGGAAAGGCAGGCCACAGAGCATAATTAAAGTTTTGGTTTCAAAAATGAAAACTAAACTTTGCTTTTTCTTCTTCTGCTCTGTTTTTCGAGATGAGCAGTGATAAGCAGAAAAGAGATTTTTATGACCGCATTTTTATTTTTCCACATTTTAGGTAAGTATGGGAAAGAATCTCTCTGTACGGCCCTAAACATTCTAAGCTACAGCGTTTTTTTTTACTTGTATTAAACTGATTCTATTAGCTTTTTACAACATATACCTAACTGCTCTTTGGTGTGTTAAATTTTGCCCTAGGTATTCTAATTTTATTCTTGGTATTTACAAATATCCTAAGAGCAACACCAAGGATTTAAACATTTTGGGCCGATTCCGATCCGGGTCGGAAGGGCAGCGAACACGATCCGGCCGGAAAAACTACGAGCCATATGTGTTTTTAACGGCCGACTCGTACAGCTGTACGAGCGAGCAAGTACGATGCGAGCTGCATGAAATTCACCGACCGAGTCGTTTCCGGGTCTGAACCGCTCCGTACATCTCGGTCGTAAGCTAACCTTGGCGTGCAATGGATGCGATTCACGACCGAGCCAGTACGATGCACGCGTCGGACAGCCTGTGCGAGCCGGAGTGTCCGGCTCGCAAATTGTCTGGGTGGTTGCCTTTGGGGGTCCGCGTCGGACCCCCTGTCAGCCGCAGCCCTACGACTCGGACACAGGGGGAGACCCATGGGTCTACCCAACACAGGGATGTACGGTGCGGATGGCACCGACGCGTACCCACTGTAGGGGGCGCACTTGTCCGCGACGTACCCATTCAGTCAATGGGAGCCCATGTACGCGCCGTACGACCGGCTCCCATTGACTTCTATGGGAGTCCGACCGAACCGAGTCCGGCAGCATACGGCCGCATCGTACTCGCTTGGTTGGACTGCAGGACTCCGGCTCGGTCGGAAAACACTCCCGATCCGGCTCGGTCAGAGTGCTTTCTGACCCGGATCAGAATCGACCCCAAATGAGAATAGTGATGGTGTGGCTACGTATTATAGGGAAGACAGTAGTATATGCTGTACGCTATATGGATATTGTACGTCACCTTGGAGCCACTCACATACCCACATACAGGCAGTGATACACTTATAAAAATTGCAATAGCATATGTTTGTATTAAATGTGTAGTTGTTTTAGTATTGAATGTGTGCTTTTGGTTGGGTCAGCGTATCCATAAAATGAGTACAAAAAAAAAAAGACTTGGTGCATTACATTTATAGAACGACTAAGTTACCTTACCTTAATATAAAAAAATTGTTTCAAAATATATATTGAATATGAATGTGTGTGAATATATTTTGGACTACAATTTTCTGACTTCATCCTGGTGCACCGTCCTTCTTTTGAATCTATCTATCTGGTTTCCAGTGGACTAAAAGTGCGGCATACTACGGATGTGTTTGCAAAGACATTTTATGAATATGTTTATTTAAGAAACTGGGTTGCTGAGCGTTTGGTCAGCCGCATTTTGTCTTTCCAATTGTGTATTTATAAACTTGTGAAAATATATGTTAGTAAATTGAGCTTATGGGTCAAATTGTAGTCTAATTTATATTACACAAAAACGTTGAAATTCACTAAAAATAAACAATGGTTACAAGGACATTATAGTTAGCAATTACTATTAAAAAAAATGGAAATTCACTGAAAAAAACAAAGGTTAGAGGGAAATTATAATTAGGAAATTTAATTGAAAAAGCCTTGGAAATTCACTGAAAAAAACAAAGGTTTGAGGGACGTTATAGTTATGTTCAGATTTTACGGACACAAAACCATAGAGATTCAGAGGTTATTTGAGCTAACTATATCTTGTGCCCCCCCCAATGTGCTGCTTATGACCTCATATATTACATCACATGGTCAGTGACATCACTGATGATGTCTCAAATGACATCACTGGTGACATCATCCAGCGAAGTAAATTTCAATATACTTCATAAAATACCATTTAACTTTTTTTAAATAAGAAAAGGAGACAGGCGGGATACGTACAAGAGAGAGCTCACTGCAACCTTATCAACTACTACACTCAGATTGCCCAAGAAAGAGTTCTCAGCGGATAGTCCTGTCTCTTCTAAACCACTACTCTAAACACTAATCACCAGAGTAAGACGTCTAACCATACAGACTAGTCTATCGCAAACCACAATACCTTTCGTAGACATGGAAAGAGGTTTTAGTGCAGATGCCAGTTTTACACAAACCACTACAACAGACACCCAATGGAGAGGCCGTAGGGGACAGGCCACTGTGTCACAAACCACTAGTAAAATGATTCTTCATCCTGGAGAAAGGTATCATCAGGGAGGCGAGTCTGTTGCAAACCACTACTGCACTGAGCCATCACCCTGGAGAGCGGTCTTGGTGAACAGATGAGTTTATTGCAAACTACTACTACACTCATTCACCACAAAGGACACAGGTCTAAGCAAAGTGGTCAGTATGTCGTAAAACACAAGTATACAAAGCCATCACTGTGGAGTGAAGTCTCAATGAACAGCTTAGACTGTCACAAAGCGCTACCATACACAGACCTCAGCAGATGACGTGTCAGCGTAGAGGCTTGTTCACTCATAAAAGTTACACCCACTTTAAAAACAGGATTATAGTTCAGATATATGTTAAAAATACTAACAATCATTAGTAGTACAGAAAGAATAGTAATTTAACTTTTGCAGTAGTTCACTATTTATCTTTCAGTGTCAGAAATTTTTCACGAAACACTCACTGGATGATATCATCAAAAATGTCATTTGAGATGTCATCAGTGATGTCACTGACCATGTCATGAGTGGTGTAATATGTGAGGTCATAAGCAGTGCATTGCAGGGGCGTAAGTTATAGTTAGCTCAGGTAACTATAACTGCTGAATCTCTGTGGTTTTGCGAGTGTAAATCCTCACCCTTACTATCATGTCTATAATGTCCCTGATATATAATTTCCATCACGTGTCCGGCAGCAATCGCAGCAGCTCTCCAACGTAGACTCACAACGCAATTCTTCTTTTGCTCTTCTCTTATTGAAACCTCGTCTGTGTAAAAAACAATTAAACAAACATATTGTCGGATGAGGAATTTAAATCCCAAAACCCATACAGTGGTATAAGGATCAATGAAGCAGCATGATAGGAGGCAGTGTTCTTCTTCGACTTAAAGGCTAATTCTTCTTGGTGGTAAGGATACTCATTCGCAACAGCGACGGAGTATTCTTTTGCCAAAATGCGATTTGCCCGCAACATTTAAATGACTCTCTCCCTGCCGTGATTAATCCCCTCGGATGGCCCTGCAGACTAAGGGTGCAGGACTCCTTCCCACTGATGAAGTTTTGTATCAAACAGAAAAATGCATTGACAGGAACCGCCGGGACGGCAGTTCATGGCAATGCTTCATAAACGGCCGCCGGCGTGACAGCTGGTACCTCCACCAAGGCGATGAAGCAAGTTACTCCGTCGACCTGGCAGAACAACTGGTCATCTGCCGATATATAAATGAGGCCCTTAGTCTTGCCAGGAGCTGCATGATGTATCCAGAAGCTGTGGGACTTGGAGAACACTTCTGGAATCCAACTATGCCCAACTCCGACAGGATTACTGAGGTAGAGCACCGGCAGGAATAACGAGAGAATCATACTGCACTGCTGAACACAGCGGCTGCACTTTTGATCATATTTAAAATCTAATAGTAACCCCACCTAAATAGTAAACCTATCTATCTGCTTACCTTCCTATTAATGCCTTTCAGTTTCAGACATCCTAAATGCAGTTATCTCCCTTTCTACACGGACATTTTTAGGTCGAGCCTGGGCAGCGCATGCACTGCTCTGCGAGGCATGCTGTTTTGGAGTATGCACTTGAAGCCCTTCCCACTCTCCGCCCATGTTTTTCATTGGTTTGTGTCGTTGTCCTTTGTAAATGCTGGCTTCTGATTGCTTAATCGCCTTGTTACTCCCTCCTTAGTACCGCATTGTCTTAGTTTGAAACCTCCCATGAGGACTGGCCCTTTTACTTCTGTTGCTGCATGGTCTGTTTTGTTTCTTCTGTAAGCACTATTTTCTTTAATGGGTTTTGCCCTACTGCAGGCACTGCATGATTTCCTTACATTCAGCGCCATGCATGCTTTCACTTTCCAAGCAGCCGGGACAACGGCGGCCGCTTCTTTTCAATGCCATAGGTCTCGCATTTAGGAGAGTTTGAGCTATTGGTGTTTTAAATGTCAATAGCTTAAACTCTCGCAGATGCGAGACCTAGGGCAGTGCAAATATTTTTGGGGTTGTCAAAGCCCCCATGCCGCACTTTCACGTGCATGAAGACCACGCCCTTTTCTTTAGAAGAGCTGTGTCTACGGAAAGGTTTGCAGCCACTATTAAAGTGAAACCGCGGCATAGGGGCTTTTACAAAAAAAGCATTTGTTTGACATACAAATGCTTTTTTTTTTGTAAAAGCCCCCATGCCGTGGTTTCACTTTAATAGCTGCCATGCACCCTTTGTTAGACACAGCTTTTTAAAAGAAAGGGGCGCAGCCTTCATGCACGTGAAAGTGCGGCATGGGGGCTTTGACAACAAGAAAAAATATTTGTAATGCAATAGGTCTCGCATTTTCGAGAGTTTAAGCTTTTGGCATTTACAATGCCAATAGCTCAAACTCTCGTAAATGCGAGACCTATTGCATTGCAAATGCTTGTTATACTTTTAACCAAGTGTGAGTTTGTTCTATTAGACCCTTAGAACGTTGAAAAAAAATAATTCACCAGTTTTGTGACGCTGAATTGAAGACTCCAGGCCTGAGTTCAGCTCCCAGACTACCAATAAACTCATTCAACTCATCTGGCCCAGACCACTATGGTATTGTATGGTTGTACAGCCGAGTGGCTAATAACAGTGCAGCAGGTGCAGTAGCACCTGGGGTGTGAGAACTCCCACTCCACCCCCGTTAGTAGTTGTTTTTACTTCAAACCCCGGGGGCGAGGATCTACTTTGGTTCCTTGGTTTAGGACAAATGATGCCTCTGCTACGCCACTGCATTTATATAGCGCTTCACCAATGTGGCGAGCACCGAAGCACTTTCTCGCCGTTGACAACTCCGTGCTTTGCGCGCAGCGTGCAGGAGCCGGTCCCTGCCCCGCGGGGTGACGCGGGGCGCCTACGTGCCGTGCTCCTGGTATCACAGCCACAGCTGTGGGGGTGAGGCGTGTGATCCTCGCCACCTCCACACCCAAGCAATAAACGTGCAACCCCGGCAGGATGTGGAGGGCGGTGCTCCTGGAACACGTGGCATCACTAGAAGGCTGCAGGCTGGCACTGCTCCAGGGCACCTTGCTGTGCAGGGGGACAGCCCCGGGCATGCCACCCTTCCTGGAACTCTACAGACACTGAGCAGGCGCCCTGCCGTGACGTGTTTCTAATGACAGGGACGCTTTCAAGCCCTTCAGCCTGGGAAACAGAGCGATGGCGTCTCTTAGCAGCAAACAGGAGCCCAGAGAGGCGCGGAGGAGAGGCCTGGCACGGGCCAGGACCAGCACTGGACCCAGGCTCGTCATACACAGAGCCCAGAGAGGCGCAGAGGAGGGGCCTGGCACGGGCCAGGACCAGCACTGGGCACAGGCTCGTCATGCACAGAAAATGTCATACAGGCCCTGGTGCATCACAGGCTCGACGCAGGCACGAAGACCGAGTCAGACGGATAAGGCACTAGGGCAGGATGACACCCAGCTGATAGGGCCACAGGGTCAGGCTGGTACCACATACAACAGGTTACAGAGCCTCGGGTGCAGTACAGGTTCAACGGAGACAAGCAGTGAGCCGGGGCTGGGGGAGGGTGACCCACGACCACCAGAATACAGAGGCTCTTGGAAAAGACCATGAAAAGAGGGGGAGAGGGTGTGGCGTAACAACCAGAGCTGCCAACTCTGTAAGGGGAGGGGGAACCGGGTTCGAGTCTTGGCTTCTGCTCAACATCCTGTGATTCTGGGCAAACCACGTAATCTCCCCGTGCCTGCCAAAAATGAATGTGTCCTTGTGTAAAATAACCGACGCTCATGTAAAGCGCTTCAATACCTTCGCGCTATATAACAAGCATTTACAATGCAACGGTCTCGGCATTGTTAAAGTTAGAGCTATTGGCATTGCTCATGACATTATTTTTGTTTATGTTTTTGTTTTTAAAACATTTAAAGAAACGGCATTGTTATTTACAAATGTCAATAGCTTAATCACTCTCAAATGCGAGACCTATTGCATTTGCACCCACACACACAAAGCCACCCACACACACAGAGCCACCCACAGAGCCACTCACATAGAGCAACCCACACACAAATAGAGCCACCTACACACACACACGCAGTAGCCCACTGACCTATTTACATTATGTGCACTTTGTTATCTGCATGGTACATGTTCTTTGCTGCAGGCACATTAACCCTATGTGCTACCTTTCCAGGAGTCAAAACTTCCACTAGACAAAACTCCAATCTCTCTCTAGGAAGAACATTAAACATCAATCGTAAGTATACAGTTTAAGAAAAATACACTTAGTGATCCTCCTAGGTAATAAAGGCCACGCGAAAACAACTGAAACATTGTGCACAAGTCTGTTGTGAGAGACACTGACAGTTCTGATGGCGTCAGCTGTTCAACTCACTGTCTCTATGAGTGACAGGCAGCTCCTTGGGAAACAAAGTGTTATCATGTATTTGTACCTTAACCCAGGGGAGGCCCCCACAAATTATTTGTGGAACACAAGTAGGAGCTGGGAACGATTTCTACTGTTTAGGGCTGGCACAATGAAATATTTCCTATGCTCCTGGCTTGGATACCAGCACAAGCTTGATAATATGCCCATGTAATCTGTTTAAACAAATTATGTTGCACTTTCTGTTTTTTCTGCAGCTAAAATAAATTGTATACCAAACAATTTCTTGTGCGTTTCTGTGGCTAATATAAGTTGTATACCAAACAATTTCTTGTCTGTTTATGCAGCTATTATAAATTGTATACCAAACAATTCCTTGTGCCTTTTAGGAGGCTTAGAAAGTTACGATCCTCTTCGCAGGGCTATTGTTTTTTTTTTACAAACTTCTGTCAGATGATGAAACTTGTGGCTGTGTAGTTGTGTTTCTCCAAGCTCCAGAACCTACTAGGAGGTCCGTGCTTTTAGAATGATTGTATTGATGGATCACGCTAAGGTCGCTCAACTATGCAGCATGCGAGTCTAGCACACTTTTGAATGCTGTTGTTTTATCTGATATGATATAACAATGTTTTATGCATTTTATTCCTGTGTTTTAATTTCTACGGTGGGCTGTGTATTTTAATGTTATTGTTCTTTCGCACATATCCTGTAAGCTTTTGTGGCTATTTTTAGCTGAATAAAGTCGATTCTGAGTGACAGGTAAACCAGTTTGATGCTGGACAGGAAGTGGCATTGTTAGTGTATGGCTGTTTTCTCACGTTGGACTCTGCTGCTACTGCCATTTTCTTAGCAGCACGGACAGAAACACACGGCACAGCAATGGCGTCCCCATTGAGAGTGAGACCCGCCTTGAAACAACCTGGTCAGGGTCCCTCCCGGCAGTGTCTGTGCCTTTGTCGCCTACACCAGGCAACACCGGCCTGTGAGCCCAGAAGTTCCCCAGTCTTGCTGGCTAGTTGTCACGCTGCACGCTGGCGGCCCTGCCCGAGGTTCAGTCTACAAGCCACAGAGGCAGGGCGGTGGCAGGCCCTGGGCATTATCAGTCTGGACGGCGCATCTTCCACCAGCAGCCGGGTGGGCATGCAAACTAAAAGCCGCCAGCAGTGTCGCCGAAGACCGGCTCTCGCGCGCTGCCCCCGCCGCTTGCACGCGCCTCCTGGCGAGGGCGCCATCTTCCCCCACCATCACACGATTAAATGATACGTTAAGCGTAATTACTGGTAGGCCTTTAAAAATAAACAGCATTGGAAGGGAAAATTGCCCCCGCGAGTGAACGAGACGCGCTCTGGACACGTCGCAAGTGCTGGCCTTAATTGAGAGTTTCTTTGACTGCGAGAGATCGCTTCAGCCAGTTTTGGCGGGAGGACAGTGATTATAACTCCGGAGACACGCCAGTATAATGGTTATGTTATGTTTTTACCTACTGTTGAGACGGGTGAAAGTGTCTCACGTCCCAGCGCCTTACCTGGCGGGAGCCATGAACACCGCCGCCTTTCTCCGAGGTCAAGCAGAAATGCCTCGGAGAAACGCAGTAGCGTTTTCGGATTCGGGGCGTGTTTTTCTTTCTCTCCTCTTGCCATTGGCTAGAATGTTTACATCCCAGAGGAGAGAAAGAAAGTAAAAAAACACGCCCCCGAATCCGAAAAAGACGGGGCTTCTTTGGAGAGACAAAGCTCTTCTCCAATGGCTGACCAGCATTTAAGAGGCCAGCCAATGGAGAGAGGGAAGAAGAGGGGCGGGTTAAAGCCCCACTTCTAAAACGTTAAATCTCACGAGCGAGACTGCACAAGCGCAGCCTTCGCTAGCCGAGACCTAAAAACGGCGAACAAAAAAGGCGGGATAGTAACCAGGGCGCCAGCTAACACTGGGCAGTGTGACCCACAACCATATGCAGAAGGCTTTTCGCTGGTGGCCAAGTGACCAGGCCTTAAACCAGATCTAGACCAGGCTGGTCTCAAATAAGCAAGGTTACAGAGATACTGGCAGGTACAGCTCAAGGAAGAGACGATGAACAAGGCACAGGCAGCCACGTGCATGCAGGGTTCTTCCTTTCAATGGCGGCCTAGTGACCGCGCAGCATAGCCAGTAGTGGGCTAGGCTGGTACCACTAGGGTCACACTAGCCTATATGGCAATCAGGGAGTGCCCCAAAGTCAGGTCTCAAAGGTCAGTGTGTGGGCTTGTTTTTGACTGTTTGTGGGCCTGTTGTATAGGCTTGTTTTTGGCTGTTTGTGGGCCTGTTGTATGGGCATGTTTTTGGCTGTTTGTGGGCCTGTATTATGGTCCTGTGGGCTTGTTTTTACCGTTGATTTCTCTGATATCTCCACAAGCTTTGCCTGCAGCAAACACACATGCATTCAGTCCCCCATAACTTGTAAAACATCTATGTAGTATATATTTACAAGTTCAAAATGGCTCCAGTTTGCAAACGTGGGCCATTTTTTCAGGTTATATCTAATTTTCCAATTGTGGCCACTTTTATTTTTGTGCCCGGGCCTATTTTCTGTCGTAGACCGACCCTGGGTGTCACGTACGCAAGGTTAAACAAGCACTAGTACAGTACAGTTTCAACAATGGCACAACGACCGGGTCCAACGGAGTGCTGGAGCAGAGTGACCCCAAGCCTTATCGCAACAGGGCACTGTAACTCTGATAGCCCTGCAGCCGCCAAAAAGTTATGATGTTTAAACGTGTATACTAAAACTTTAGTTACAAATGTCTGTGCCTCACAGACATTACATTTATTTGCTAAACTAATCCCATTTCATAATAAAAGCCTGTTGTAAACTGTATTGTAAATTTATTTATATAGTGCACACTACCCCTGACGAGGCGTCAAAGCGCTTTTTCGGTGAGTAGCACGCTACTCCGGAACCCATAAAAGATGAGTGGTGAATTAGTATAGTGAAATATGGAAGTAAATTGAGCGGTGGATATGTTAATCTGTTATTTGGATTGGAAAGGAATAGTGGAGGGATAAAAGAGGGAAAGGTCCAGAAATTGTTTTTTTCCTCTCCTTTTTTGGAGTTCATAGCAGTAGGAGGGGGTTTGGGATGAGTAAAGGGAAGATGGAGTTGGAAGAGTCAGAGGAAAGGGTTTAGAAAGGCTTGTTTAGGAGATCTGAATAGTAAAAGAGCTATGAGATGATGCAAGGAAGGGAAGAGGATGGATAAAAAGTGTAGAAAGGGTTATTTTGAGGATCCTAGTAGTGGTATGGCTTATAGGATGAATGAGACAAAGGAGTTAGAGCATATATTGATAGAGGTATAGGGTGAGAAATAGGCTGGTGCATTGGAAAGAGTAGTAGAATGATGTTTGAGATGAGTCAGAGAGTTGAGGTAGAGGATATATAGAGAGCGGTATGGGGTGAGAAATAGGCTAGTGCATTGGAGAGTAGTGGAATGAGGTTTGAGATGAGTCCGAGAGTTGAGGTAGTGGATATAAAGAGAGCGGTATGGGGTGAGAAATAGGGTAGTGCATTGGAAAGAGTAGTAGAATGACGTTTGAGATGAGTCAGAGAGTTGAGGTAGAGGATATATTGAGAGCGGTATGGGGTGAGAAATAGGGTAGTGCATTGGAGAGTAGTAGAATGAGGTTTGAGATGAGTCAGAGGGAGGTAGAGGATATATAGAGAGCAGTATGGGGTGAGAAATAGGGTAGTGCATTGGAAAGAGTAGTAGAATGAGGTTTGAGATGAGTCAGAGGGAGGTAGAGGATATATAGAGAGCGGTATGGGGTGAGAAATAGGGTAGTGCATTGGAAAGAGTGGTAGAATGAGGTTTGAGATGGGTCAGAGGGAGGTAGAGGATATATAGAGAGCAGTATGGGGTGAGAAATAGGGTAGTGCATTGGAAAGAGTAGTAGAATGAGGTTTGAGATGAGTCAGAGGGAGGTAGAGGATATATAGAGAGTGGTATGGGGTGAGAAATAGGGTAGTGCATTGGAGAGTAGTAGAATGAGGTTTCAGATGAGTCAGAGAGTTGAGGTAGAGGATATATAGAGAGCGGTATGGGGTGAGAAATAGGGTAGTGCATTGGAAAGAGTGGTAGAATGAGGTTTGAGATGAGTCAGAGAGTTGAGGTAGAGGATATATAGAGAGCGGTATGGGGTGAGAAATAGGGTAGTGCATTGGAAAGAGTAGTAGAATGAGGTTTGAGATGAGTCAGAGTTGAGGTAGAGGATATATAGAGAGCGGTATGGGGTGAGAAATAGGCTAGTGCATTGGAAAGAGTGGTAGAATGAGGTTTGAGATGAGTCAGAGAGTTGAGGTAGAGGATATATAGAGAGCAGTATGGGGTGAGAAATAGGGTAGTGCATTGGAGAGTAGTAGAATGAGGTTTCAGATGAGTCAGAGAGTTGAGGTAGAGGATATATAGAGAGCGGTATGGGGTGAGAAATAGGGTAGTGCATTGGAAAGAGTGGTAGAATGAGGTTTGAGATGAGTCAGAGAGTTGAGGTAGAGGATATATAGAGAGCGGTATGGGGTGAGAAATAGGGTAGTGCATTGGAAAGAGTAGTAGAATGAGGTTTGAGATGAGTCAGAGTTGAGGTAGAGGATATATAGAGAGCGGTATGGGGTGAGAAGTAGGGTAGTGCATTGGAAAGAGTGGTAGAATGAGGTTTGAGATGAGTCAGAGGTAGGTAGAGGATATATTGCAAGAACTATAGGATGAGATACAGGGTGGTGCATTGGATATGCTGAATTAGAAGCAAAGTAATACATATATAGATACATAATTACATGGAAGGTATACAAAAGCATTAGGTAGATAATATACGTATATCAAAGTTGCATTTAATAAAACTCCGGCTTTCAAGTGTTGTTGTACTATAAATTGTTTTTATATTTTGCGATTCAATAGTGAAGCAATTGAAGATAGTTATGATAAAAGATGTAATTATTTATGAAGTCACTTACATGCATGTTAAGACATAGAATAATGTAACTATAAGTAATATGAAACTTTTTTAAGCAGAACTAATGAATATCTATATTTTTAAAAACAATTATTATACACGTTTATATAAAGCAATACACATAGGTACATATCTAGAGTCCAAATAAATGCTTATATACAGAGGAATATGCTGTATATTTATGTTTGAGTATGGTGGATATGTGGGGAAGAGCCCGCTCCTGAGTAGTCTTTTGAAAGTAAGGTGGTTATACATGGATCTTATGTTTGGAGGTGGAGAGTTCCGTACTTTGGCTGCTTGAACAGAAAAGGATGTGCCACCCATGCTTTTTTTCTACTACGGTGGGATTATGAGGCGAGGTGCCACTCTAGAGCGGAGGATCCTTTGCTGAATGTATTAGGTGATTTTATTCCTGATGAAGAGCGGTCTCGGTCCATGTATCACTTTGAGGGTGATACAAAGCGTGGATCTTCTGGCAACCGGTAACCAATGCAAGGCATTCAAGGCAGGGTAGATGTGGTCCTGTGGCTTGATATGTAAGAGTAGTCTGGCAGCCGAGTTCTGAATCAGTTGTAGTCTTTTCATTGTTGTTAAAGGTGATCCCTGGTAGAGGCTATTAGCGTAATCGAGTTTGGACAGAACAGGAGAGATGGTAGCCTGGACCATGTGTGGAAATCCTAGATGAGGACATTAAACCGCATAGTTTTTATAGTAACAAATCTTGATTTTGCTAGTTTGCCCACTTGGGCATTCATTGGTAGCTAGGAGTTTATGGTCATTCCTAGTTTTCTTACTTCCTTTGATACTTTAGGCGGTGTTCCCAGGTCATCAGGCCAGGCGGCGAGCGGGTCATAATTGTTCTAATCGCCACACATGAGTATTTCTGTTTTGGAAGCATTCAATTGGAGATGGCTATACTACAGTTGAGGGCATATGACGCAAACATGAAGCGGTAGCCTCTTGTGGCTGATAGTCAAGACCACTGGAATTATGCGGCAGGGGAGGACCAATTTATGCAGCAGGGTTACTAAATTGTTTAGACACAAAAATGCAAATTATGCCACTAAATGCGGCATACATCATTATTTTGACATTTTTACACATGTTAACTCTATCCTGGCTCCAAATCCATGATTATGTGACAAATGGCACGTCTGCAAAATGCCATAATTGCTGTGACCCTACGTGTATGTAACCAAACACCTTTCCGTGGCCTGTAACATAATGTGATAAGAATCCCCTATCCTACGGCTAATGGCTTTATCATATGCATTTCACAATAAATAGACCAGGCCTACATCCTTTGTAATAGGGTTTTTATGATAAACACAGACCTATGGCATCTGACATCACATTTCTCTGCAGAGCAATCAAGCCAATATCCGTTATCATTGGCTTGTCACCATAACCAACTCAAACCTACTGTACTGAGCATAGGCTTTCCCACAAGGAAGCTATCAGGCATCCAGACGTAAAATTACACATGTGTTCAAAATTACAATTGGTATTTGTGAGCAGGGGGTGTCCGAAGAAATGGGGGAAAATATGGGACAAATGGAATGCATGCAGAGGGTATCCCCGCACGCCCCACTGGGGGAACCAGCCCAACCCAGATCTATCCTAAGTACCATGTATGGAAGAAACAGGGACAATCATGGTGAATCTACCATCGATAGCTCGTTTTGGGAAATGAGGGCTACCTACCAGGTTTTGTAAAGAAATGATGGTCGTGGACTTCTATAACTGTACTGCTATGTTACTCCTTTGCTTGAACTTAATAAAAAGATGTTAATAAAATATATTAATAAAATGACAATTGGTAACGCAGGATACTATCATTCCTAACAGGGGTCAAGAGGGATTCTCACAGTCAAAGTCTTCTATACCCGTGGTTTGGCAGAGGGGGTAACCAACGCCGAGGCCCCTGCCTTCCAAGGTAATCTGTGAGACGCCGTGTAACAAAGAATATCTATAGGCTTTAATTCAGAGTAATAACAATGCACTCACAAATACCTATTGACTTTAACATATGCTTTTCACAATCAATATGCTGGGCTTACTACCATTATCATAACTTTCATAATAAACAATCAAGCCTATGGCCTTTATCATTGGCCTGTCACCACTGCCTACTCAACCCTATTGTACTGAGCAAAGCTTTCTAAAAGGCGGCTATCCGGCATACAGTCATAAAAGTACAAACGTATACAAAATGACAGCTAGCAAATCAAAATATACGCACTCCTAGGAGAGCCTAACCAGTATTACTGTAGCAAATATCTTCTGTCCCCACAGTCTGCTCGGTGGATCATCAACACCAGAACCCTTGCCTACTCCAGTAATCTCTGATGGTCCATGAAATAAAATGGTTGTATGACAGAACCCCACAGGCATTTACCCCGCGTGCTTTTACAACACAGTCTCTACCCCGCCTGCGATGTTACCACGCATTACTTTAGCATGCAAGTCGTTGCAGCGACTTGCTTTTGGGGGCGCTGGACTTCAGAATATTATAAATTACTATTCCAACTCCAGTCTACGCAACAGTAGGGAAGGTGTTGGACTTAAAAATCCAACAACAGTCCAACAATGCAGCCCCTACAGCAAGTCGGTGTAACAACTGACGTGGTAAAGTAGCACGTGGTAACGTCACATGCGGGGTACTGACGTCATTGTAAAGGCTGGTCGTTGGAAAGACTGTGGGGTAGAGGATGTGTCCCAATAAAATACCTGCCTACGGTGAAATAACAATCCGTCCTTAAAAACCTATTGTCTTTAACGTATGCCCTTCTCGATAAGGTCAGACCACCTGGCTACGTTATAAGGTTTCATAATAAACAGATCAAAGCTATCAAGCCTGGCTTGACGTTTCTCAATTAACTGAAAAGGCCTAAAACCCTCTCACATTAGCTTTACACCTTACCCAACACCGGCCATTCAAGTGCACGTGCACTGGCAACCATCATGCAGAGTTATAAACTTATAAATATGTAGAGCAAATAATGGTTGCAAAACAACACACAACCACTCTCAAAAAGGCCTACCCAGAATCGTCACAGTGGAAGCCCCCAAGGTTTGTCAAAGTGGGTGTTCAACGCCAAAACCCCTGCCTACTACAGTAATCTGGGAGATTATATGTAACAAAACCCCTGCCTACTACAGTAATCTGGGAGATTATATGTAACAAAACCCCTGCCTACTACAGTAATCTGGGAGATTATATGTAACAAAACCCCTGCCTACTACAGTGATCTGGGAGATTATATGTAACAAAACCCCTGCCTACTACAGTAATCTGGGAGATTATATGTAACAAAACCCCTGCCTACTACAGTAATCTGGGAGATTATATGTAACAAAATACCTGTCTGTCTTTTTAGTGCAGCGCATACATTCGGCCCAATCAAATCGTACACTCCGGGGACTAACATGTGGGCGGAGCCTAAACCCCTCTCCCAGTAATATTCTGACAGATATTTCTTGTTGATCACATAAGGTACAATAGAAGTTTCACGGTCAGGCCAGACCTATAAATCCATGTAGATGAGTTTAGCATCCCATACTGCTCTCGAACACAAAACTGCACTGTGAAGTCTAAAGTTAATGATGGAAGGGGGGGTTGTGGGAGGGGCAGCCATAATGCTTCTGGCTCAGACAGCTGGATAAATAAAGAAACGATGACAGCCGTTTGGAGGGGAAGCTCTTTTTTCTGTGGAAGCACACACATTCCACCCAATCAAAACATGTACTCTTGGCTCCCAACATGTGGACGAAGTCAAAGCCCCGCCCTGCAGTACTTCTGAAAGCTAGTTTTTTGGGTTGATCACGTTACGTCTGGCAAAAGTTGTGCTGTCAAACCAGACCTAAAAAAAAAAAGACCCCCACCCCATGGGAGAAAACACCTATGGTGTGGGGGCCATTAGCTCTTCATTTTTCACACCAAATTCCCACTTTGGAAGTTGACTGTTAGAAAGGTAAAGTCTTTAAAGTTGTGTGTGAGCGTCCGTCACCAAGGACGGACCCACACCAAACCTTTAAAAGGCTTTGTATGAACCATGGTGACTACAAAGATGGCAGACGACGTACACGCAGGATGGTAGATGAAACCCCTCCACCACCCTGACCGCCTTTACTCCGTCTGCCAAGCTCTAAACCAGGCCCCAGGTCTGTTTGTGTGTTTAGGGTCAGTTGAGGGTGTGGGGTGATTCTGGACATACTCTATGCAGGAGAAGCATAATGAAGCCAGATGAACAGATGCGTAGGAACCCCCCTTCTCCCTCTCCTCAACCTTGCTGGCTCTTCCCCCACACCTTTGAAAGGTTTGACCTGTACTATAGGGATACAAGAGATTATCTAAGACAAGCAGCTCTGGGGGTTGGAAGCAGGCGCCATGTTTACATTTCTAGCACTGTTTGCCTTCCTGCTGCTGCCAACGCCACAGCTTTCCATCTGCGCATGCTGCTGTGTGTCCTGCTGGTAGAAAGGGGCGTGGTCACTGCTGGCTGACACGTCAGCCATGGGGGTGGGAGCAGTGCGGCCTTGAGCACAGTGTACAGCGGCTCTGGGGCTGCAGGACCCACAGCATAGTGTATCAGGGGGCAGGGAGGTCCACAGCATTGTGCACAGGACAGCAGTGGGACCCACAGCATAGTGGACCAGGGGTCAGGAAGCACTGAGGTCCACAGCACTGTGCACAGGGCAGCAGTGGGACCCTCAGCATAGTGTACCAGGTGTCAGGGAGCAGTGAGGTCCACAGCACTCTGCACGGGGCAGCAGTGGGACCCACAGCATAGTGCACCAGGGGTCAGGAAGCACTGAGGTCCACAGCACTGTGCACGGGGCAGCAGTGGGACCCACACAGCATAGTGCACCAGGGGTCAGGGAGCAGTGAGGTCCACAGCACTGGGCACAGGGCAGCAGTGGGACCCACAGCATAGTGTACCAGGGGTAAGGGAGCAGTGAGGTCCACAGCATTGTGCACAGGACAGCAGTGGGACCCACAGCATAGTGGACCAGGGGTCAGGGAGCACTGAGGTCCACAGCACTCTGCACGGGGCAGCAGTGGGACCCACAGCAAAGTGGACCAGGGGTCAGGGAGCACTGAGGTCCACAGCAGTGTGCACGGGACAGCAGTGGTACCCACAGCATAGTGGACCAGGGGTCAGGGAGCACTGAGGTCCACAGCACTGTGCACAGGGCAGCAGTGGGACCCACAGCAAAGTGTACCAGGGGTCATGGAGCAGTGAGGTCCACAGAACAGTGCACAGGGCAGCAGTGGGACCCACAGCATAGTGGACCAGGGGTCAGGGAGCACTGAGGTCCACAGCACTGGGCACAGGGCAGCAGTGGGACTCACAGCATAGTGTATCAGGGGGCAGTGAGGTCCACAGCATTGTGCACAGGGCAGCAGTGGGACCCACAGCATAGTGTATCAGGGGCAGTGAGGTCCACAGCATTGTGCACAGGACAGCAGTGGGACCCACAGCATAGTGGACCAGGGGTCAGGGAGCAGTGAGGTCCACAGCATTGTGCACGGGGCAGCAGTGGGACCCACAGCATAGTGTGCCAGGGGGCAGGGAGCAGTGAGGTCCACAGCATTGTGCACAGGACAGCAGTGGGACCGACAGCATAGTGTGCCAGGGGGCAGGGAGCAGTGAGGTCCACAGCATTGTGCACAGGGCAGCAGTGGGACCCACAGCATAGTGTATCAGGGGGCAGTGAGGTCCACAGCATTGTGCACAGGGTAGCAGTGGGACCCACAGCATAGTGGACCAGGGGTCAGGAAGCACTGAGGTCCACAGCACTGGGCACAGGGCAGCAGTGGGGCCCACAGCATAGTGTACCAGGGGTAAGGGAGCAGTGAGGTCCACAGCATTGTGCACGGGGCAGCAGTGGGACCCACAGCATAGTGTGCCAGGGGGCAGGGAGCAGTGGGACCCACAGCATAGTGTACCAGGAGTCAGGGATCAGTGAGGTCCACAGCACTCTGCACGGGGCCGCAGTGGGACCCACAGCATAGTGTACCAGGGGTCAGGGAGCAGGGAGGTCCACAGCATTGTGCACAGGGCAGCAGTGGGACCCACAGCATAGTGTACCAGGGGTCAGGGAGCAGTGAGGTCCACAGCACTCTGCACGGGGCAGCAGTGGGACCCACAGCAAAGTGTACCAGGGACCAGGGAGGTCCACAGCATTGTGCACGGGGCAGTAGTGGGACCCACAGCATATTGTACCAGGGGCCAGGGAGTACTGAGGTCCACAGCACTCTGCACGGGGCAGCAGTGGGGCCCACAGCATAGTGTACCTGGTGTCAGGGAGCAGCGAGGCCCACAGCATCGCGATGCGCACCATGGAGCTGGGATCCTGGGCATTGTGTGCAGAGGGCCCGGGAGCAGGAGGGTACAGGGCATCATGTTCAGAGGGCCCGGGAGTAGGAGGGTCCAGGGCATTGTGTGCAGAGTAGAGGTGGGCGAGCCAATGAAATCTCGAGTCAGCCTCGAGCCCGGACCCTGGCTCTGGCTCAGCTCGAGGTCCTGTTGCTACCTCGATCGCAAAACGAGCCGGGCTCGTAGGTGGCTTCTGCGTGCATCCCGCTCTCTGGGAGGATGAGGAGTTGGAGGGAGAGCTGCCATGGAGAACCGGGTTCGAGTCCCGGCATCGGCTCAACATCTTCTGATTCTGGGATGATCATGGAATCTCCCCGCGCCTAGAGACAATGCCCGGGACCTGGGGTAATGTAACTGGTTCATGTGAAGCCTCCAATAACCTTCGGGCCGAGTTTGTGCCATATTTGAAAAACTGCAGAAAAATGCACTAAGCGATACAACTAAGCCTTATCACAAGGACAGACGAATCGATGCCCAATCACTGGCTGATTTGTTCAAAGCGAAACCGGAAAAACTGAACAAATCGCTCCTTCCCTGCTTAAATTAAGTTGTCTCACGCAAACGTTTCATTTCACCAAAAACTCTTTTTTAGGTCTCGCCTGAGACAGCGCTTTAGCGCTGCTCTGGCGAGACTTATAGTAAGCACTTTTGGAAGTGCAAACGAGTGCTTTCAGGCCGCCAACTACTGTGCATGTGAGCCGGGCGCGCGCACCATTTGGCAGCCTGAAAGCACTCGTTGTCTTTCACTTTCGCGGCCGCTCGGCCGCTTTGATGTTTTATCTTGATCGCGATCACTTTCACATTCGCGGCCCTACGGCCGCTTCCCTTCCTACTTTAATGCACTGTTAAAGCAGAATCCACGCGTCGTAAAGCACATCGTGACCCCATCTCCGGCCATCGCTCTCTTCCATTCACCATCTGCCCCCCCCCCGTCCTTTCCCCTCCTCCTTTCACTCAGTCATTCCATTCTTACCCCTCCTTCATTCACCACTGCCTCTCGCCCTTCTGTTAGTTTCTTTCCTACTCTCGCCTCTATCAGTTCTCTTCTTCTCCAGACCTTTCTCTTTGCTATCTCACCCTCCCTACTCTCCTGTCCTCTCCTCCATTCTCTTCATCCGTTCTTCCTCCAAGGTCCCCTCTCAGTGCCAGAGGTGGTATTTGCAGCTGTGTCGTTTATGCCCCGTGCCTGGCCGCTCCTTCCCCCATCTCAGATAATATCGTTTTTTTATTCTGTCTTTATTTCTATGGCCTATGGCGTGATATGGACGACGAAGGCGCGGATCGATTGGACGCTGCTGATAGCAATAGAGCTTCCATCTCGCAGGGTGCCGCCGACTGGTTTTGTTTTCACCTTGTTTGCACTCGGCGAAAATGTCCCGATATTTCTTGTGAATAGCGCTTTCTTTTCCAAGGAGAACCTGTTGTCATCTGCAGGGAAATTATAGCAAAGTTCATAAATAGGTCCAGCCCTGCCTCCACATGCCCTTTATAACAGTTACTTTCATGCCCAAACATGAGAGACAGCGCGGTACGTATCAGACGCATCTCTCTGGATGGACTCCCAGCTATGTCATGGTATTAATTTAAATTGTTTTTTTTTCAATGCTTTGCAAAAAAACAATCTTGATGATTGGCGATTAAAAACATGGACACAGGCCTTCCACTACAATCTGCTTTAAAACCCATATTACTCGTGACCGAGGCACTGACTGTGGTGTTTGCTTATTTTGAGGGGGGACCGAGGTTGGGCTGTTATTGACAGTACAGCTGTGCTCACAAAGCATAAGTGTTTGAAGAACTGAAAACTGGGGGAAGCCTGGAAGCAGGTGGGGGGGATGGGCTGGCGCGGCCAACTTCAGCTTAGATTTTCAGGATTACTTGTGTCATATTTGTTACCTTTACAGATGCATCCTGCTCTCTCTCACCCTAAAGAATTTACAGGTGCTTAAAAAAAAGGCCACAAACCCATCTGCATGCCACTGGGAATCCCAGCCATAATTGCTCCCTTTCCCAAGGCAACCCCCCTGCTCTGACACTTTATTGCCCTGGCTGTCTCTGAGGTCTCGGCGCCTCATTCCACACCGCCGCCATCTGGTTTGCGCTGTGGTTTACCCCTCACTGTGGGAGTCGAAGGGCCTTGTACCCAGGTGGAGGGCGCCCAGTGCAGAGAGCCACCTGTCTGCCTGTGATTAAAGAGGCCTGCTCATCTCCCGCGGGTGTCATTTTCAACACGGTTAATGAAACTGAAGCTGTATATTCAAGAACAACACGCGTGGGGCCTAGGACTTCTCGGTGCCCCCTTGTGAAATATTCAACAACATCGCTGGTTCCTTTTCACCTTAGCCGGCCCCTTTCCCGCACCCGGCTGTAGGCTACATTTCTACATTGTCTGATGCAGCTGTTCATGATTAGGTGACACTATGACCTCTGGGAACCCGAGAGCAATAAATAATAATAAATAGGCTTCGTCCTCTTTTAAGAAGCAGTTTCTCTATTAAGGTAAGGGAGGGCCATACGGAGCTGCTCTAAATGGCCTGTCTTATCACCTGAGCTAATTCCGGTGTTTAATGAATAGATCTTTGTATTTCTTGGTAAATCTGGTTGTGTATCATTTGAATTATTTACTAATCTCTGCAAACCCTGTATGTTTCCTCCTATCCCGTGTAATTTTCAGACTTAATCTGATGGAGGCGTCCATGTAGCTGACCAGCAGTGAAATTAGCGGTTCATTATTGGAGTTGTTTGGGGTGGGGGGGATGTTGCATTCCGATGGAACGCCCTCGCATCATGACAACAAGCATTTGCAATGCAATAGGTCTCGCAGTTGTTAAAAGTTTAAGCTATTGGCACTGTAAATGGCAATGCATTTTATTTATGTGTGGGTTTTTAAAACATAAATAAAAGGCATTGTCATTTACAATGCCAATAGCTCAAACTCGTATAAATGCGAGACCTATTGCATTGCAAATGCTTGTTTCTATATTATCCCTCATAAAAGCGCTTTTAAATATGCGAGTTCAGACTTCCAGTTCTGTCAAAAATGTCACTTTTCATGAGAACTTCTCAGGGTAGAGCCCGTGCCCTATGAGTGTCAACGCTTCCACATGTTAAATAAATACACTTTTGTGAATTTTACATAACAATGTTTTCAGGGCTCGGCTCGCGCACCAACACTAAGATCCGAGCCAGAACCGTGGCTCGGCTCTGGCTCGGCTCTCCCTGTTCATTTGTTGGCTCTCCCATCTCTAGTGCGGAGCACTCGGAAGCAGTGGGGCCCGCAGCACTCTGTACAGGGAGCCTGGGGAGCAATGGAACCCGGAGCACCCTGTATATACCAGGGCCTGAGAGCAGTGCCCCCCCCCCCCCCCCCGCCCCGCAGCATTGTGTTCAGGGGGCCTGGGAGCAGTGGGACCATGATCACCATGTACAAGGGACCAGGGAGAAGAGGGGCCCACAGCACTATGCACAGGCGACCCAGGGGTAGTGGAGCCCACAGCACTGTGCACAGGCGACCCAGGAGTAGTGGGGCCCACAGCACTATGCACAGGCGACCCAGGGGTAGTGGAGCCCACAGCACTGTGCACAGGTGACCTATGAGTAGGGGAGCCCACAGCACTGTGCACAGGCGACCCAGGGGTAGTGGAGCCCACAGCACTGTGCACAGGTGACCTATGAGTAGGGGAGCCCACAGCACTGTGCACAGGCGACCCAGGAGTAGTGGAGCCCACAGCAGTGTGCACAGGTGACCCAGGAGTAGTGGAGCCCACAGCAGTGTGCACAGGCGACCCAGGAGTAGTGGAGCCCACAGCACTGTGCTAGGTGACCCAGGAGTAGGGGAGCCCACATCACTGTGCGCAGGCGACCCAGGAGTAGTGGAGCCCACAGCACTGTGCACAGGCGACCCAGGAGTAGTGGAGCCCAGAGCACTGAGCACAGGTGACCCAGGAGTAGTGGAGCCCACAGCACTGAGCACAGGCGACCCAGGAGTAATGGAGCCAACAGCACTGTGCACAGGCGACCCAGGAGTAGTGGAGCCCAAAGCAGTGTGCACAGGTGACCCAGGAGTAGTGGAGCCCACAGCAGTGTGCACAGGCGACCCAGGAGTAGTGGAGCCCACAGCAGTGTGCACAGGCGACCCAGGAGTAGTGGAGCCCAGAGCAGTGTGCACAGGTGACCCAGGAGTAGTGGAGCCCACAGCAGTGTGCACAGGTGACCCAGGAGTAGTGGAGCCCACAGCACTGTGCACAGGCGACCCCGGAGTAGTGGAGCCTGGAGCGCCCTGTATAGATCAGTGGCCCACAGCATTGTGTACAAGGGCCCGAGGAGCATTGGGACCCACAGCCTCATGTACTGGGGGCCGAGTGCAGCGAGGCCTAGAGTACTGTGTACAGAGCACCCGGAGTAGTGGACACCATAGCATCGTTTGAACGGGAGACCAGGGACCAAGAGAAGCATGTATATGGGTCCCAGGAGTACTGGGGCCCACAATATTGTGTACAGGGGATCTGGGAGCATTGGGACTCAAAGCATTGTGTGCAGTGGGGCCACAGCAGGACTTAATTTGTAAAAAAATAAGTGCCAGGGCCCTTGTCAGAAGGCAACTGCAGCTTGCACCACCAGTTGCCCCTGCCAGCACTGCCAATGACAGACCCAACACAACTAACCATCACACTCCTACAATTCAGACTTTAAATATATATTAAAAATTACTAATACATGCCGCTCACGTTATTCTTATGGCTTTGGGTGGCAGGAATTAGTGATTTTAATGTGTATTTAATTATTAAACAACTGTTGGTGTGTTCCTCACGCAGTTATACAAACAGCACCACCATGTGGCAGACTGTTATTGGAGCTGCTGTTGACAACAAATTGCCAGTGCCGAGCACCGGAAACCACCAGCTGAAATTAAGCACTGTGTGCAGGGAACCCAGGAGCAGGTGGACCCACAGCATTGTGTATAAGTGTCCTGAATGCAGTGAGGCCTAGAGACCCAGCCTGTACAGGGGTACAAGTGTCAGCGGGGCCTACATACTCATGGGCAAGGGGCGCAGGAGCCGTGGGGGCTACTGCTTCATATACAGTAGCGGGGAGTAGCAGGGTCTCCTGGTGCATGGGTGTACAGGGCCAGAGAGGAGTGGGGCCTGCGGCTTCATGTACAGTGATTAGTGGGGTCCCTACTGCCTCATGCACAGGACCTGGGGAGTTTTGGGGGCTGCAGTCTCCTGTACAGGGATAGCTGTGGGATCAGCAGCACATGTACAGGGACTCGGGACCAGGAGGGTCGCTTCACGTACTGCAGTGGACAGGAGTGCAAAGGACCACCTTGCTCCCTATAAAGGGGGCAGGGTTAGGTTACCAGACGACTCCTAGCTACCAGGCACAGTGCTTAGCCCTGGGCTTTTCATTCACAAATCATTGTTTGCGGGTGGGCTTGTTGAATTAGATTAACTGAAGTTTACCAGAACTACAAATCCCAGAATCAACTAGATGCAAAACAACTCCCCAGGAGTGGAGCACTGCATCCTTGGTGATGTGGTGTGCAGAGGGGTTGTTCTAAGGCCATGGAGAAGTGAGGTCTGCAGCTCCATGAACACATCTGGGAAATGAGGTAATTCCTCTGCAGGTGCTTCTGGTGCAGGGGTGGAGGACAGGGCCTCCTGCTTCATGTGCAGGGGCTGTCTCTTATGGTAAGTGATGTCACTGTGTGTTAGTTATGTTGATAGTTCTTGATTCATGTCACCAACAACACCAAGCTCCAGTCATGGAGTTTTGTTTTAGAAATAGTGGACAAAATGAAACAAGCATTGGCATAGCCAATAGGGCTCTCCTTTGGGACCTTATAAGTGTTTAGCCATGCAACAGTTGCATAACTAAATACTGATAAGGTCCCAAAAGCGAGACCTATTGGCTATGCAAAGCCAAAGTGAAAGTGATCGCGATCACGAATCAAAGCGACCGTGCGGCTGCGAAAGTGAAAGTAATCGTGGTACGGCGCGGCGCGCGCGCCCGCGCACATGCACTGTAGCTCTAGGCTGGCCTGGTAGCACTTTTTGGAGCCCTCTCAATAAGTCTCGCCAGACCAGCGCATGCGCTGGGTCAGGCGAGACCTAAAAAAGATGACTCTGGGGTCCCATAAATTGGGGCTCAAGCTGTGAAGCAGAAACAGTGTAGTGCAGTAGTTCTTAATTTTTTTACTTCTGTGGACCCCCAGTTTATCATTCCTGGAATCCAGGAACCCCCGTTGAATCATTATTGGAAGCCAGGAACCCCGGCATAATCAAGTTTGATGATTTGAACCTCATAACAATACACAAAAATACAGAAACAAACATTCATCAAACAAATACACAAATGATTAAATATTTGTTTGACGGGAGAGGATGTGGTGTAATGACAGAAGCTGCCGACCTTAGCGCTGGGGATCCAGGTTTGAGCCACAGCGTCGGCTCAACATTCTGTGATTGTGGGCAAATCAGTCAGTCTCCCCGTGCCTATGAACAGCGCCTGGATACCCTCACCAGTGATCAGGCACGCTCTGCAAATCCGAGTATTTATTTATTTGATTCACAAACAAATAGAAAGAATTAAAATTTTCATTTTAATTGGAAGGTTTGAGCTTTTCCAAATTCAACTGCGGCCGCCCATCTTCCATACTATATTTTGTTTGATGCACTTGCGCTACTCCTACAAATCAATCTGAGGACATCATCCTAATTTTTAACCTCCAATTTCAAATTCCTGCACATTTACAAAATGTTTTAAAATTTTACATTTTGTTTCTTTATTTATGTACACTTTATTAATTTGTTAATATTTTCTAAGCAGTCACTGACCCCTGGAGTGACCCCTCGGACCACAGATTAAGAGCCATGTAGAGTCATGAGGAGCAGAATTTAACAGTTAACTTAATAAAATCCGTTGCACCAAAGAAACTGGCAACACAGGTGGCTTTGTCAACTGGTCACCAAAGGATGCATTGTAAAATATCCTGTGTAGTTACAACATCACCTGCAGAGGTCTTTGGGTACCCAGCAAGTTCCAAGGTGTAATAGACAAAATATAACTGCAAAATTTGCAGTCTGGTCATAGGTTTGACTCATCATGAATACTGTAGAGGGTCAGTGTGCCTGCTGCAAAGCACAGAGTGTAACATGCATGTCACAGATTTCTATTTAATATAGATAGCTCAGTGGGTTACTGCTAATGCTGCAGATATCCTGTTGCGTCCTGAAAGTCTTAATTCTTGTAACATAGCTTTGTGAGTTATAAAGTGGTACTAAGTAGCAGCATATAAACTGCAAGGCATAATTTTAGAACCTTGCTGGTTTTCCCTCAATATTTCATAATTCTGAGGTTTGCGAAGGGTTGCTATGTGTAGTAATAAACACTTAGGGGCCGATTCCGATCCTCGTCGGAAAGCACTCCGACCGAGCCGGATCGGGAGTGTTATCCGACCGAGCCGGAGTCCTACAGTCCGACCGAGCGAGTACGATGTGGCCGTATGCTGTCGGACTCGGTTCGGTCGAACTTCCATAGAAGTCAATGGGAGCCGGTCGTACGACGCGTACATGGGCTCCCATTGACTGAATGGGTACGTCGCGGACAAGTGCGCCTCCTACAGTGAGTACGCGTCGGTGCCATCCGCACCATACATGCCTGTGTTGGGGAGACCCATGGGTCTCCCCTTGTGTCCGAGTTGTGGGGCTGCGGGTGACAGAGGGTCCACTGTGGACCCCCAAAGGCAACCACCCGGACGATTTGCGAACCAGACACTTCGGCTCGCACAGGCTGTCCGACGCGTGCATCATACTGGCTCGGTCATGAATCGCATCCATTGCATGCCACGGTTAGCTTCCGACCGAGACGTACGAAGCGGTTCGGACCCGGAAATGAGTCGGTCGGTGAATTTCATGTAGCTCGCATCGTACTTGCTCGCTCGTACAGCTGTACGAGTCGGGCGGAAAAATACGCGTACGGCACGCAGTTTTTCCGGCCGGATCGCGTTCGGTGCCCTTCTGACCCGGATGGGAATCGGCCCCTAATTAGTAAGTGCTATGTGAATGGTTATTTTGGGAAATACTCGTATAGACAGATACAGTTAACATTCTTCCAGTGCATGCATTTCTCCTACATACATTAGGTTGGAAAAGTAAAAAAAAAACAACCTCAAAATAATAGTTGGTTTCGCATGAGCTTGTGAGATGACAAGCAGAGTGCCTTTGCTTACTTCAATAGCACCGGCATCAAGGTGTTAGGCTCCAGGTATTAGACTATTCCAGGCCCCCAAGGTATAAGAATGGCTTGGATGGCAGGTATTCATTATGTTTTAAGGTATATTGAATTAACAAACAACTGTTGTTGTGCAGATTTCTAAACTAGACAAAAGGTGCCACCATGTGTAATTACTGGTGCTGACAATTGGTTGTGAGGAGGAGCACTGGAAACCACTGGCTCAAATTAAGCACTGAGGTTAAGGGGTTATTCACTAACAGAAATCTGTTCCTTTGGAGGGGAAAATAGAACCAAAAGCCAAGTTACACTCATGTGAAGATATGTTTGCATACACAATTGCACCTGATGAACAACTGCAAATGTGGACCAACCGTTGCATGGATGCCAGTAGGAATTCACCTTCACAAGTGCACAATTCTGAACTATTTACACAAACAGTCCACAAGTTAAGCCTAATTTCAGTACTCCCTAGTGATCTGTCAACGGAGGGCGTTTGTCCACAATGTTAGCACTTGTGATAGGTAGGTACTCCTGGAATGAGCGAGCTTGCTTTTGCAGCAGTCTCTTCTGGAGACTGCCCTGTACTTGAGGTTCTGTGGACGAGACTCAGCTCTGCCAATGTCCAGCAGAGAAGTGGGCTGACCCCACCTGGACCCGTGGTGACTGCCTGTAACTAGAGACCACGCGACAGCATAATACAGGCAGCGATTGTGACTTCTGGCCTCAGCTGAGTGACAGCCTTGCAGGGCAGTGCATGGGTCTCCGGTAGAGAGTACAGATTAGGTTCTGGGTTTATGCAGCTCGTCTTGTCAGTGAGCTGACTGTCATTGACTTTGCTTTCCTTGAATGCCATTTCCAAGCAGCTGACTAATGCTTGTAATGGCCTTCACTGAGGGGTTGAGCTACTCCGGAAATCCTTCCCTATATCAGAGTTCTTCAACCTTTTATGGTCTGAGCCCCCTCATCCAATTTTCTTTGAAGTTGAGGCACCCTCCAAACTTTATGTAAAGATTTGAGTGAGCCGCAGGAGCAGGGCTGAGGTCAGGGGGCGGAGACTATGAGATCATTTCAAGGCTTCTTTTTCATTATCTCATAATCCACACTAAATGTTAGACATATAAAACATAAACAACGGAAATAGACAAAATATAGTATTTCTATGCCTCAAACACCCCTTCCCCACCAGGCCTGGCCATCCCGCCAATCATGAAACAGACTCTCGGTCCTTTCAGAAAAACAGGAGCTCCCAGGTGTTGCCCGCCTCTCGGCAGCAAGGGTGCCCTCAGCCCTAATCTATCCTCTGTGCCTCTTATATAAAGTAATACAGTCATAATTGGGATGCAGTGGGCCCTTCGCACTTGAGGGCCCCAGTGCCACTCCACCTGTCTCAATAGTTAGAGCTGATGCCTTACCAAGGAGGCAGTCTCTTCTGCCACTTGTTAAACCCCCATCCTCCATTCTGCCATCTCTCTGAGGCCAGGCAAATCTGTCTCCTCTGCTTCAATGTTCTCGTCTCTTGGGCCATCAGTTCGATGCACAAATCAATACTAACCCTGCCCTGTGGGGTTATATGGGACAGAGAAGAATATATCAGTCTAGTCAATCAGTGGCTGAGTTACACTCTGTCTACCCAGGAAACCTCAGTTCAAATCCAGGGTTCCCTGCATAAGCAAATGGTGTGATCTTAGTCAAAACACGTTTACTTCTTCACTACTTCTCATTTTCCTTGATTTGAGAGCACCTTCGAGTAATTCAGTTCACGCTGGGCTGTGTACAAAGCCCAGCTTGTGTATGCTTCAACAGATGTTTGTAGCTCCATCTGTATCACTGATATTGGCCCAGATGAAACCGAATTCACTTGACTCCTTCTCTACATGGTCATCTGGGGGCAGGGTTGGGGTGGGGGTCATGAATGTTTCGAAGAAACTTTCACTTTTAATAAATCTCAGTGTAGTGATGTGATCTAATGTACTAAACAAGCCCAAATGTAAAAGAATCACATTTTTTTCAAGTTTAAAGTTTTTGTCATGTTTTTACACACATTTATTGTGCATTTTACATTCCAATTATTCTGATGGTTTCGGCCTGTGCCTTCACAGTTGGTTTGACTCTGGCTTGGCTGTCCCTTTTATTCTGCTGACTTGCCCAACATTCTGTCAGCCAGAGGGAGTCTACAAGTTAGTGCCCAGAGCAAGGCTAGCATGGGGGTTGGGGGGGGGGGGGGGAAGTGAGCTCCACTCAGAGGAAGAGGTCACACAGCAGATCGGCCAGTTTGTGTGGCTAGTAGCCCCTCCTCATAGATGCCACGTGTACCAGGCCCATGCCTGATAAACTGCTCCAGGCCAGGATTTTTCTTTAAATTGCGTGCCCTGTAGTCATGGTTTTATAATGGAATAAACAGGACTAGTTACTAGTAGGAATTAAAAACAGAAACCTGGACTGGGGCAGCTAGTCACGCATGGACCTGGGGACCTTTGCAGGGCAGCCCAATTTCACTAGCCACCCCCCCCCCCCCCCACACACCTGTAAATTAGGAAAAGCTTCGCACTGCTTGAAATAAAAGTGTCGAACAGAGCCTTAAAGGGGCCGGTCTAGTGCCGGTAGGACTAGGCGTGGGCATGGTCCCGGCACATTCAGACCACGAAGCCCTCGGTGCAGTGGTCACATGGCCACCAGTCCATCCAATGGCTTTATCTGTCTCTAACCCCAGCAGTGCAAAGGCGAGCTTGGGCATAACATGTCCCGGTGATCAGTCGCTTGTAAGCAGATACAGTCCTCACATCAGAAGGTCTTCACTTTTTGAAAGCAAGAATACTTTGCTGTACCTGCATATGGAGCTCAGAGTGTTAAAACTAGGCCAAGGGCGATATTTAAAACATGCCATCGTAATTCACATCATTTTGCATGAGACTTGTACAAAGTTCCTGAAATGACGCCTCTTTGCATAATTATGAGCTATTCAGAGTAAAAATGTAGCGCAATGGTGCAATGTGCGCTAATTCGCGCTAAAAACACATAAATGAACCGCAGAGGTGAGCAGCTGTTGTTCACTGTGCTCTTGTTGAAATCCGCCCTCTTGCCAATAACTCATGTAAGAATAGAATACATTGATGGCTAAAATATGGCACAAAATGACCGACTTGCATTCCGTGTAATTACAAGTAATTGTGTGTAATATTGCATAATTACTCAAACATTCCCTAATGTGCAGTTCCCATACCCTGTGTCTTTACCTGCTGACAAACCCAGATGTTACTTTAAACCATAACAAGGACAGCAATTTGGAGTTCTAAATCACGTCATGGAAGTGGTGTCACTTCCAAATGTTTTTGTTTTATTTTGTTTTACAACTTCTGTTTGACTACTATATGTTTCTTTTTTTATTCTGTTGAGTTGCAAAACCCCTTTTGTTTTCCTTCACTCATTTGATAATAATATCAATTCCTAAATAAATATAGGATAAATGGGTGAGGGACTGCAGCTCTATTTTGCTTACCTGTGGTCTCAGCATTATCATTTACCCTAGTGCAGCTTCTGACTGTGCCCAGGTTCGACTACAGAAATCCTTGCTACAAAAACATATTTTTCATGTAGGTAACAAATTGGAATTTGTAACTGAGAAAAGCAAACACTTTGAAACAGTAATTTAAAATGAACACATTTGAAATTCCTGTCTACATTGGAAAGTGAACTCAGTTTAAACAAAAGCTAAATTGTTTAAAACGTAGAAATACTTTTTTGTCGTGAATTACCTTATTATGATTCAGCAACTTTTTGTCAAAGTGATGTTTCACTTTCATTTGTTTTTTGTGTGCATATTTGAGTTTGTCACTTCTTAGCTCTTTGTCTTTGTCGCTTGTGCCCTGCCGAGGCTGCATCATCTCCCTCTGATGTTTTTATAAGTCTAGTGTTAGCCAAGAGCTTTTCATTTTACAAAAATTATACATATGAAATTAATTTACTTATAAGGGCCTTTAAGCCCGCCTTCTTCATTCATTGGTCTGTGATCGTATCAATCACTTTTTCTTCCACTCATTACAGCTTAGGGCAATGGGTCAGTCACTGTAAAACGTCATTTGAGTGACGGCATTCTGCCATTTCACAAGGAGCACATCCACAAACAAAGTAGTTCCCTTCAGTGCCGCGACTGCTATACCAATGTGTGCTTTTTGAGATCAAAAATATTTTTGGTTTTAGCCAATATTTTTATTTTATATTGATGAGGGCCCAGCAGCTTCCCCGACAACAAAGTGTTACAAAAACCATTAGAAAAGGAAACAGGCATTGACAAAGGCAAGAGGCGGGCGGCCAATACCAGATCTATTGGCTAAGTTAAGGCTTGTTCTAATTGTTTGCTACTTTTGGGGTCACCCCTGGATCTTAAGGCATCCCAAACAACTGCCACGTTAATTCATTTGGCTATCTCTTTTGTTTTAAATCCTGCAAAATGGGGAGACACCCCGGTATAACCTACTCTTGTACCCCAAACAACCCTGCCTTAATCTCCCTCTTTTTAAAAAATGTTTACAATTATTGTTTACGTTTTAGTACCATTAGTTGTGACTTTGAAAAATTTGTATTGAAATCAATATGATTTACAGCCCCATGAAGTTCTTTTTAACGATTTAATGACGAACTGATTCTTTTATGCTTTTTTCTTTCCTCATTAGGTCTTGCCTGACCCAGCGCATGCGCTGGTCTGGCGAGACTTATTGAGAGGGCTCAAAAAAGTGCTACCAGGCCAGCCTAGAGCTACAGTGCATGTGCGCGGGCAAGCGCGCCGCGCTTTGCCGAGATTACTTTCACGGCCGCACGGCCGCTTTGATGTTTAATCGTGATCGCGATCAGGATCACTTTCACTTTCGCGGCCGCACGGCCGCACGGCCGCTTTGCATAGCCAGTAGGTGTCACTTTTGGGACCTTATAAGTATTTAGTTATGCAACTGTTGCATGGCTAAACACTTATAAGGTCCCAAAGGCGAGACCTATTGGCTATGCCAATGCTTGGTTTTCTTTTATTGTTAACCTCTTCCCCATACATATTGAGTGTCTGCTTAGAGATCCCAACTTGTACACCTTAGGTCAGTATACAAGCAGAGATGAACATTTATTGGGTTCATGCTAGATTTACGCTGGAAGAATTTTGTAAAGCCAGTTTGTAGCTAGCACGGAAATTGTGCCTTGAGGAAAATCAAGAGGAGATAATTAGATCCAAAAGGCAGCCGACACAAAATAAGCATTGGCCAAGCCAACGGTTTGCAGCTGTAAAATTCCAATACTTTTTTTCCAATCACATGTGTGCGCACGCATGAAGATGCATACACATACAAGCACTGGCAATTTTCGAATTGCCGTTTCTAGGGCTTGCAACATGACTTGTTTGTGCGCATGCTTTGTGATGCTGGTGGTCGTTTTTAATTGTCCTAGTCTCAGATTGGTTATTTAAAATAATTAAAATAGATAAAATGTCACAAAAAGTGCAGAAAAGGTTGTGGGTGGCCCGGGAGCCCTCTGCAGCTTCAAGGCCCTCTTAAACATATATGCAAAAAACAAAATCACAAGAAGAGGGGGTGGGAAGCAGGACAGGCGACCAGCATGGGGAAGGGAGGGGAGGAGAAGATAAAAAGACAGAGCAAACTGGGAGCAGTGAGATGATAGGTGTATTAAAAAACCAAGCATTTGCCATGCAATAGGTCTCATGTTAGTTAAATGAAGCGCCATTGGCTTTGCAAAAGTAATACGTGGGCAACATTTTTTTTTAATTGACTTTTGTAGCAATGGCGGCATTCCGTCATTGTTACAAAAGTAACTAAATAGAAAAAAAAGTTATTTGGCCGCAGTATAACTTTTCCACTTTAAACAGCTTCTACATAAACAACATACACAAAAACCTGCAGGGCTTGTAGGGAATCAAAGAAGGGGAAGTGACTTAGAAGCTTTATTAAAGAGCGGTGCCGCACATAAACTGCTGTGTACGAAATAGTTATATTATGACAAGGGGAGAAAGAGGATAGGCTTGCCTACCTTTTAATTAAACAGTTAAACCAAGCCAGGATGCAGACACAAATTCCGCCGCAGCTGGGGTTCTGGTGGGTGGAGTGTGTATGGTGATGCCATGCCAAGCAGCTGCGGTGCTAGCGGGGCTCTGAGGCAGCATCGGCTGCCCATGAGAAGAGTGGGGAGTGGCACCCTAGTGTGTTTTGAGGACTCTTCTCAAGCTGTGGCGAGGGACCGGTCCCACCCCCGCTTATGCCAAACGAAAGCAAGGCACGCGGACGCTATTCTTTAAGCGTGCAGCGCGGCAAAAAAAAGTGCACGTCGGGAGAGCCACACGGTTTAAAAAGAACACAGGCAGACACCATTAGCGCCGTGCCGCGCTGGGGGAAAAAAACATACAATGTTTCAAAAATAGAGTTGGGTGAGCAGCGCACAACAAAAGAAAGGTTGCGCGGCCGCCATTGTTAAAGTCCAAGCATGGCAGGCTGCATTGCAAAAAAAAGTCATTAAATTGCGGGAGAGAGTGTTGTGCCTACAACAGCAGGTCGGAGAAAGCCTTTTAAGAAAATAGTGCTCACAGATTGTAAATAAAACATAGCGAGTAACAACACATGTAAGAGGGGCAGTCCTCATGGGAGGTTACAACATGAGAAAAGGCGGTACTAAGGAAGGACTGCTAAGCCTATTGACCAATAAAAAAACACCATTTACAAAGGATAGTAACAAAGCCAATTAACAAGATGAGCAGAAAGTGGGCGGAGCTTCATGCTCATATCCTGAATACAGCATGCCTCAAAGAGACAGCGCAAGCGCTGCCTAAGCGAGACCTAAAAAAACAAGTGGAAATAGAAGGGGTGGGGGAAACAACAAGTAGAGCAGGGGGGCTGGGGAAAATAGAAAGGGGGAAGCAGCACAAGGGAGAAAGACAAAGAAAATACATGCTCTCCCAAGGCGTGCTTACAGAAAAATAAACAAGCATTTGCAAAGCCTCCCTGATGCTAAGCTGCATGGCTAAAGAATTGAAAAAAAAGTTTTTTGACGCAGCCAGTGGCGTCATTTTGTAGGCACACACAATACGCATGCGTGCACCTACAAGATGATACAGCCACTTTTTTTTCTTTTCAGTTACCAATCCGAGTTGAATCCATAACTTATAAAAGGATGAGAAAGGATTCTTTCGTTTTGAAAGCGGGTGGGTGGAACCAACACAGGGTGTGAGGGTGTAGGAGATGCAGGAGCAACAACACAGGCGTGTTTTGTTTTAAAGTAGGTGGGGAAGCAACACCAGGGGGTGGAAGCAACATGGGTGAGTGGAAGCACCGCGGGGCACGGGTGGGGATGGAGGCAAAAACGAGGATGAGAGATGGAAGGAACAAGGAGGTGTGGGTGGAGGGAGCAGAAAAACATGGGGGTGCAGTGGGGTTGGGATTTGAAGCAACACAAGGGTAAGAAGCAACAGAGGGGAGGGGAAGCAAAACATGGAGGGTAGGAGTGAGGGGCAGAGGCAACTCGGGGAATAGGGGCAGAAGAAACACAGGAGGCGCAAGTATGGGAAACAACACAGTGGTTTGGGTGGGGGATCAAATGGACGAAAGAGAGCAATGGCGGGGAGAAAGTACACGGTGAGAAGGCAATGTGAGGGGAGTTGGGGAAAAGCACAGGAGTGAGAGAGAGAAGAGAAAGAATAGTTAGTGTGGCTGGGGTAGAGAAGCACATGAGGAAGACAGCAGGAAAACACATGAACTCATTGTAGAGTGCATAAACAAAAAACTAGAACGGCAGAGCCTGAAAAAGTGAGCTTTCAAAGGACATAATTATGCGTCTGTGCTAACGAATAAGAAGCAAGCAAATCAGAGTGACAATGAAGCCAACCAATGGTAAGCAATGAGTAGGTTCTAAGCCCACTTTAAGATAACAATACGTTTTGCAACAGGCAGCACATGATTTGTATTAGGCAAGACCTAAAATGTAGTCCCTATAGTGCAAGCACAGTCAGCAGTGAAAGGCTACCAGTCAACAAATCAAAACACTGGGAGACTAAACAGCTCCTGGGTAAGAAATACAGATGAATAGGGAGGAAAGCCATCAAATCAGGAGCAGGTAAGGGAGACGGACAAAAAAACTGTCCAATCAGGATCAAGAGGCTGACCTAAAAGCCCACTTTGTATATTGGAAACAAGAGATGGAGCCAAAAGACAGCCAGTGCTGTCTGTAGCAGAGTCCTAGAAAGAGGCCATGAGAATTATGCTGTAAAAATTATACTGGCGCATATGAAAACAAAACAAGATAAATGGATGGAGCTCTCAACTCCCCAACACTCAAGAGCGTGTTTAAACAAGGTGGTGAAATGAGGAGCCAATTAAGTGGCCCAACACTCAGATTTACACTAGCATAATTGCTCAAATTCTTGTCTTATATTTTGGTGGCTTTGTGCAGGGCTTGTTTGTTCCAGCACGAACACTGTTAAGTTGATAGACAAGGTCATGCTTCTAAGGAAGAAGAACAAGGCCATAGAGAGTGCTCAAAAGACCCCCCTAAAAAGTGCAAGATATTGAGCTGGTTGATTACTTGATGTTGTTTTAGATCTTTATGGAATAGTGAAGCCAAACCCCTGACAAAGAAGGAATGAACACAAAGTCTCAGTGAAGCCAAACCCAGACAAAGAAGGAATGAACACAAAGTCATAGTGAAGCCAACCCCTGACAAAGAAGGAACGACCAGAAAATCACAATGAAGCCATCCCCTGACATAGAAGGAATGACAACAGAGTCCCAATGAAGCCAACCCCAGACAAAGAAGGAATGACCACAAAATCACAATGAAGCCAAACCCCTGACAAAGAAGGAATGAAAACAGAGTCCCAATGAAGCCAAACCCTGACAAAGAAGGAATGACCACAAAGTCACAGTGAAGCCAAACCCCTGACAAAGAAGGAATGAACACAAAGTCACAGTGAAGCCAAACCCCTGACAAATAAGGAATGACCACAAAGTCACAGTGAAGCCAACCCCTGACAAAGAAGGAACGACCAGAAAATCACAATGAAGCCATCCCCTGACATAGAAGGAATGACAACAGAGTCCCAATGAAGCCAACCCCAGACAAAGAAGGAATGACCACAAAATCACAATGAGGCCAAACCCCTGACAAAGAAGGAATGAAAACAGAGTCCCAATGAAGCCAAACCCTGACAAAGAAGGAATGACCACAAAGTCACAGTGAAGCCAAACCCCTGACAAAGAAGGAATGAACACAAAGTCACAGTGAAGCCAAACCCAGACAAAGAAGGAATGAACACAAAGTCATAGTGAAGCCAACCCCTGACAAAGAAGGAACGACCAGAAAATCACAATGAAGCCATCCCCTGACATAGAAGGAATGACAACAGAGTCCCAATGAAGCCAACCCCAGACAAAGAAGGAATGACCACAAAATCACAATGAAGCCAAACCCCTGACAAAGAAGGAATGAAAACAGAGTCCCAATGAAGCCAAACCCTGACAAAGAAGGAATGACCACAAAGTCACAGTGAAGCCAAACCCCTGACAAAGAAGGAATGAACACAAAGTCACAGTGAAGCCAAACCCAGACAAAGAAGGAATGAACACAAAGTCATAGTGAAGCCAACCCCTGACAAAGAAGGAACGACCAGAAAATCACAATGAAGCCATCCCCTGACATAGAAGGAATGACAACAGAGTCCCAATGAAGCCAACCCCAGACAAAGAAGGAATGACCACAAAATCACAATGAAGCCAAACCCAGACAAAGAAGGAATGAAAACAGAGTCCCAATGAAGCCAAACCCTGACAAAGAAGGAATGACCACAAAGTCACAGTGAAGCCAAACCCCTGACAAAGAAGGAATGACCACAAAGTCACAGTGAAGCCAAACCCAGACAAAGAAGGAATGAACACAAAGTCACAGTGAAGCCAAATTCAGACAAAGAAGGAATGACCACAAAGTCACAGTGAAGCCAAACTCAGACAAAGAAGGAATGACCACAAAGTCACAGTGAAGCCAAACTCAGACAAAGAAGGAATGACCACAAAGTCACAGTGAAGCCACACCTAGACAAAGAAGGAATGACCACAAAGTCACAGTAAAGCCAACCCCTGCCAAAAGAAGGACAAGTTACTTACCTGAAACAATACTTTTGCAACTTGAGGCTTTTTTATATTCACTTGCTGTGCATTATTCTGCCCCCTAGCAAGTGGGTCTGTTAATGTTTGCTGAAAAAAGAAGATTTTTATTTGGGGCATGTTCGATCTTAGGCGGGGCCTGAAATGTACAACATATGGCTCTCGTTCATGCATGAACACACCAGGCTCGCTTGTGGGCTGTAAATCGTGCCTCATGAATGCAGAGGCACTGTTTCTTGGGAGTCGCTATGTATGCAAATGTGTGCCTTCTTGTTCATGTTGCCCCTTTTTTTATTTTTGGGAGACTACGATTTTTTTCTTGTGTTTCACTAGATCGTTTTTAATCTTCTTCCTCGTTTTATAATTTTCACTGTAAGGGACTTCTCTGATTCCTCATTGGACGCTCTTTGAGAAATTATTTAACACGTCATCCCTTGAAAATAGTCCTGGAAAAAATCCTACAGTGTACTTGGTAAACTTCCAGCTGTGGAACTAGGAGCCTCGATTTCTTATCGCAGAGTCCCTGTTTGGCCAAACTGTGTGACCTTGGGCAAATCAATATTCCCTATTTGCATCTGCGCTCTCAGCAACACGTTTACCTGCCATATTGAGCACTAAACGAAATATTGGGAATTTACATTAAGCTTACTTCCTGCTTCTTGCCAGATTAAAACAAGTCACTGTATCCTCCCTTGGTCCACTGTAAATGACAGAATTAAACCACTCATGTCCTGTGACCCACGCACACTGCGCCAGTGGTTTCAAGAAAGAAACAATACTGCGTTAAAAGTAAGAGGACTTTCACCTGGTGAAGCCAAGCAACCCTCCCGTGCCCCTGGCACAGGGCAGGCACGCCCAGCATGTCCAATAGAGGCCACATCTTGACCTGTCTCCATTTATAGCGGCCTGAAGCCATTTTAATGTCATGTATACCACAATCCTTTTCTCAATGCTTACAAATGGAAGGCAGAACCTTTTAGAGAAGCAAACCAGCTGCTTGCTGCAATGACCCAGCAGTAAAGTGCTTTACATGGGCAGGTGCTGCCCAGTACTCAGTACCTGCACTTCTTTCATTTGAAAATAGAGAGTGCCTGCATTTCGCAGTGCAGCTGCAACACATTTAATGAGAGAGAACCGGCACTTCTCAGAAGCATACAGGTACTCTAAAGAGTGAGGACCCACACTTCTATATTTTGAAAGGGAGAGTACCTGCACTTCTTTAATTTGAAAGGGAGAGTACCTGCATTTCTTTAATTTGAAAGGGTGAATACCTGCACTTCTCTAATTTGAAAGGGCGAGTACCTGCACTTCTATATTTTAAAAGGGAGAGTACCTGCACTTCTATATTTTGAAAGGGTGAGTGCCTGCGCTTCTTTAATTTGAAAGGGAGAGTACCTGCATTTCTTAAATTTGAAAGGGTGAATACCTGCACTTCTCTAATTTGAAAGGGCGAGTACCTGCACTTCTATATTTTAAAAGGGAGAGTACCTGCACTTCTATATTTTGAAAGGGTGAGTGCCTGCGCTTCTTTAATTTGAAAGGGTGAATACCTGCACTTCTCTAATTTGAAAGGGCGAGTACCTGCACTTCTATATTTTGAAAGGGCGAGTACCTGCACTTCTTTAATTTGAAAGGGAGAGTACCTGCCCTTCTCAGCACTGCTGCATACATTTAATGAGAAAAAATTGTTTTCGGACACATGGGAAGGCATTCCCACTTGTGGAATCATGCGCTGGGCCATACAACTCAAGGTGTAGATTTAGGTATTTTGTGAGTGAGACCATAGAGTTGACTCAAACCCAGGCTAGTTTTTTTTTTTATCCTTGTCACCTCCTGGAATCGATTACTCCGAGTCCTGAGTTACAGCATCGTCCAGCTTGGGAGAGACATTTTAGTTCGTAATTCGAAACCGTGGCATTTTTACGACTGCCAAGGTGTTGCCATGACGCCCAGTCACACATTTTATCCCATGCTCCAAGGAGTGAGAGAGAGACCACTGGAAGAAGGTTAAAAATGGATCAGCACATGGAGCCAAAGTGCCACTAGCAAGGAGCTCCTAATTCTATCCCTTGCTCCGGCCATTGAGTCCAAGTCTCGGCTCCCCACCGACCGACAGGCTGTGATCTTTGGCATCTTAATAATAGTCTGTTTTCATATATCTGTTCATGCTTCATTCTTGCAGTCTAGAAGCTCTGTATATAAATGGTGTTATTGTTAACCTAATTTGACAACACTCAATGTTCAGACCTCGGAAGGATGGAAGCCTAATTTGAGGTTAGGGGGCTTTAAACTTGTGCCCTGCAGATTTTATAAGATGTCAGAAGCGAGACTTTAACTTACTGGGCCATTTTGACAATTGTCAAAAGTTACTTTTTTTTTAGTGTGAGGAGTGGCCTTTTGCCTCTTAAGAAGCAGATTCATCATTCGCTTAGGAACATGGAGCCTTACAAAGTGTAAGTAGAAAATAGAAAAACTCTGTAGGGGACAACACATCCTGTAACGGCCATTAAAGGGGCCATACAGGGCAGAGAAAACAAGCATTACCATCGCCCAATCAGTCTCATATTTGGGACTAACTGGCTTGGCAAACTGCTTTTGGAGAAGCTGTGCTGCATCGTCAAAAAAGAAAAATTAAGAAAAGAAGCTATGGCAGTCACATCATTCAACTGGCCCGCACATGTGTCAGGGTGCATGCGTGCACCAGCAGCATGACGTAGACGCAATCTTTTTCCGTTTTTAGGTCGAGCATTCGAGACCTCTTGTATATACTTTAGTATATACTTATATGCGTATGTACTTTGTGAGCTCTGGAGATCAGCCCTAGGACTTGTCTGCTTACGCTTAGGGACTTTTTTTCTATTCAACTGCCTCTATTTAACTGTCTTGATAGAAAACGACCAGCAAAGGTCAGTAAAATACCAGAATTGCGTTCTGCTTGTTAAACTGCTTCTATTTAACTGTCTTGATAGAAAACGACCAGCAGAGGTCAGTAAAATACCAGAATTGCGTTCTGCTTGTTAAACTGCTTCTATTTAACTGTCTTGATAGAAAACGACCAGCAGACGTCAGTAAAATACCAGAATTGCGTTCTGCTTGTTAAACTGCTTCTATTTAACTGTCTTGATAGAAAACGACCAGTAGAGGTCAGTAAAAGACCAGAATTGCTTTCTCCTGAGGGACTTTCTTTTTTTAATTTCTCTGGCAACTGCTTCTGTTTAACTTTCTTGATAGAAAACGACCAGCAGAGGTCAGTAAAATACCAGAATCACTTTAGCAATCTCTAGATTCCAGTCCATAGACATTGTCTTGCACGAGCACCTGTAGACAATAATATTTTTTTTAAATCTTGTATTTTCAGTGATATGACCACCGAAGGCCCTGATTTTATTTTAAAAACAGAGCTTTGGACTATACCAGTTCCCACTAAAACACAATATTTTTCTCTATGTGTTCCCATATCTGTCGTGTCACACAGTTTGGTGCTTACTTTCCCTCCAAGTTAAAGAACAGTAGATGTTTCAGCACCCAGGCTAATGTGCTGCATAGCTAAATGCATATAAGATCCCAAAGGAGAGACCGATTGCATTGCAAATGCTTGTTTACTTACCAATCCAAGATGTCGGAGGCCGATACCCAGCTGCCAATCATTTTTACATTAAATCCTCCAGTGCGGAGGTCATAACTGACTCCATGTGCCGACTGGTTGATGTCTGGCGTAGACAGTATGTCAATGTGTGCTATTGGGCGCATACCTGCTCTAAAGTCTGGGCGCTGGTAAAAAGTCAACCAGATTTTGTGATGGATCCAGCAGTGTGGCGAAGAGCTGCAGCAACAGATGCACTCAGCAGCGGTGCAGCCGCCAGCTGCGATACTAATAGTGCATGGTTGTAACACCCTGCTAACGCCTGTTTCTGCCACTTTCCTGCACTCACTGTCTAGTCAGTGGCAGAGCGTTAAACTGGCCGGTACTGCCAGTTCAGCCTCTTGGTGCCAGCATTTGGTTCATTCCAACAAGGATATTACTGGCAATTCTACGTCAGCTCCAGATGGCAAGGGTCATGCTTTTCTCATATTGTTTCATACTGATAGCAGCACCTTACAATCAAACTACATTTCCCAAGGCCACAGGGAAAGATAACAAAGACATGTGACTTGTCATAGCCAATCACCATGTTACGACAGCGTGGCTGCTGGTCAGAATTGCTAAATGTTTGTGGCGTAGAGGAAAGTGGCGAGTGCAGTGGTGCAGAGTGGAGTGGAGTGCCGTAGAGTGGAGTGGAGTAGCATAGCGGGTAGTAGATCGGCGGATCATAGAGTTGCATGGTGTCACGCAAAACAGCTTTAGAATTGAGTAGAGTGTCATTGAGTGGAGTGTAGTAGTGTTAGTGTTGTGGAGTGGAGTAGGGTATCTTGTTGTGTTGTAGAGTGGAGGGACATAGAGTGGAAGGGTATAGAGTGAGTGTCGAAGAGTGATGTTCAGTATCATAGAGTGGCGTAGAGGGGGTGTAGAGTGGAGGGGCATTGAGTGGCATAGTACAGAGAGGAGTAAAAAGGCATAGACTGGAGTAAAGTGTCGAAGAGTGGAGTAAAGTGTTATGGAGTGGAGAGCAGCAGAGTGGAGTGGTGTAGAGTGAAGTAAAGTGTCATAGAGTGAAGTGGCATAGCGTGGGGTGGTGAAGAGTGGAGTAAGGTGGCATAGTGTCATAGATTTGAGTTTCAAAGACTGCCATAGAGTGTCGTGGTGGCGAGTGGAGTAGATTAGAGTGGTGTAGAGTGGAGTAGAGTGGAGCGGTGTAGAATAGAGTAGAGCAGAGTGGTCTAGAGTGTTGTAGAGTTAAGTGACGTAGAGTGGGGTGGAGTATTGTAGAGTGAAATGGAGTGGGTGTTATGTTTCATACAGGTGCCCCAATATAGGCTGAGGTAGTAACCAAACCTTTCACCTATATTTTCCCTGCCATTACACTACATAACAGTTCTTGGTATTGACCTCTTACCTAGTTGCGGTACTGCTTAAATGACGTAGGGTTTTCCCCGAAAACCAGCCTCATTCATTATGCATGAGGATTCTTGGAATCTCAGCAGGACTACCATCTCTTGCATAATAACTATAAATAAGGGTCATTCCTTCCGTCATCTTAGTCCGAGATGACACAGCAAGATAGGTCCCCTCAGGGTACCACTTTGGGTATATAAACACCATACCTTTGCTGAGGCGGAAGAGGAGAAAAAGGACTTCCATGCTGACACACTGACGCAAGACGCTGAGGTTTTTGCACGCAGACACTGCAGCTCGCAGTGGTCTGACATCCCTTGCGGGGTGTCCATTTTGAGACCAAGATGGGGTCCCACAGTCTCTCACTTCAGGTAATAGGGTTGGCTTCAGCCTAGGGGGATTTTTGGCTCGACACCTATATACATGCTAGGTACACGTAGGTACATCTAGTTAGGGTTGCATCGTAGGAGTACGCATTATTACTGTAATGTATTTATATACCTGCCTGTATTTATTGTTTTAGCACTATGGTAGGAATCTACCATCCTTTTACTCTGTTGGTGCTAATAATCATTTATATCTGTTTCTGTCTTATGGTTGTTTCATCACACCTATTTTACACTAGAATGACGCTAGTTCAATAAAAGCTTATTGAAAACGTCCCCACCGTTTATTCTGTGTATCAATCTGAGACAAAGTGAGCACGAGTGACTGAGCGAAAAGTACTGTACTGTTTCCACGATCCCTGATGTGGCAGGATTGTCATGTTCGATAGTTGCCAAGAACTATTCTCTCCTTGGTAAGAGGAGTTTACAGTGGCACTGTGAGCTAGCTGGTATATAGGCGAACATACCCTGTGGGGGTGTCTGGAATCAGTCTGGACACCAATCCTACAGTCTATGTTGTCTAAATGCGCAGATCCTCCATAGGTTTATAGGAAATCATGACAGCATAGAGTGGAGTAGAGTATCATAGTGTGTCGTTGAGTGTTGTAGAGCGGATTGGCACAGAGTAGAGAAGAGTGTCGTTGAGTGGTATAGAGTGGAGTGGTGCTGAGTGTAGTGGCCAAGACTAGAGTGGTGTACAGTATAGTGGCAAAGAGTGCAGTGGTGCAGAGTACAGTGGTGTACAGTAGAGAAGAGAGAAGTAGAGTGAGGTGACGCAGGGTGGAGTGGCGTAGAGTGAAGTTGAGTGGTGCAGAGTATAGTGCAGGAGGGTGAAGTGGTGCAGAGTAGAGTGGAGAAGCTAAAGTGTAGTATTCATGGTGGTAGCACATTGCCATTACAAACAACACATGTTCAATTGAAATGTCCATTACATTTGCACAGAATTACTGTTTTACTGATAAAACTATATTGCGCACAAATCATAAAGTGTAGAAATGGCATCAAGTGTATTGATGTGTATTGATTTGTTTTGATTGTATTAAAATATTTTTTTTCTCCACACTTCAGAATTACCAGAAAGATGTGCTTCATTTGTGCTTTCATATTTCTGATATACTCTGAAATATTTGCATAGTTCATTTACAGACATTTAAATCTTGTAGGGTGCTAGAAAAAATAACACCCTACAGCCTTTAGTCTCACATGAGTACCCAGCCGGATTGTCACATAAACCCTCTTACTTTGAAGTCAGGGAAAGAAAAGTAAACACCAAGCTCCCTCAAAAGACAGAACCTGACTTTTGGTCTCTGTCTTTGAATGTGCAGCAAATGTAACAAGTTAAGAACGAAATGTAAAGGCTTGTTGACAGAAAGCGAGCACTTATGGGTGTTTTTGTGGAAGAATACAAGGAGCCATAGTAAACAGGCTATGCTCTACAGGATGGACTAACTCACGGGGCACAGTCTAAAATAAATACAGCCAGAAAATCGAAAGCAAGCAAATGTGATTTATAAACCTCGAAGCCAATGATAAGCAAGGGGTGGAATGCATTCTCAGGGAAGCTTTCAGAATATCCCCAAGATGCCTTTAGCATACCAGAAAGCTGCGCTGTAGGGTGCGCTTCGACCTAAATACAAGCAGCTGCGTCAGTGGTTGACTGTATCAGTCGTCCATTCAGCCTATTTCGCCAGACCAGAGCCGCCATTTTGTGTGAGTACAAGAGACAAAGCACTAGAAAGTACCAACAAGCAGACATAGATAGGCTTGGGAGGGCACTACTGCAGATGTGTGGAATTAAACATATGAGGCCACCAGCTTAACCCTTAGAGAAGAGGGCCAGTAACACAGAGATTTTACCACGGTAGTGGGCAGCGGCCAACCAGAGACAGCCCCCACAGATAACCCAGTGTGTCAGATGGCTTATATTCAGAGTGGATACTCAAGGTGTAGTGACCCATAGTAGAGGGACACACCATGAACCTTTTGAGGTATATACGGAGAACAACATGACAAGCTCAACTTCAGACAGCCTCAGTTGAGAGTGAGGAGAATTCTTCAGTCAATGAGGAAGGACTACACTGAACATGAATATGCAGAGACTAATAGTCTGATACCTGTATGTTTATGGTCACGGTTCCAGGAAATATAACTGTTCAACGGGTGGATGGAAGGGCTGTCAGGCACCTAAACACGAATGAGGTAACCCGGTGAGTGGTGACTGGATTTTGCAGCCTCCTGCCCCACCACACACTCAGCTCTGTCCTCTAATCCTAAATTTACGACAATGAAAAATTCAACTTCCATCACCATACGGTCAAGAAATGCCCCAACACTATTTGTGTGAGTCAGGATGTTGCGTTTACTTTCACTAATTCATCTTTTTTTGTTACAGGGTTGTAAGTATGGAAGGAGTGGTGTGGGCAACCAGGGCTAGATGTCTCTGGTGTCAGGGGCACATGGGTTTTAGTGTTTATGACAAACAAAGTGCAGGGATGCTTGGAATGAGCACATGATCAAAGTTCTTTGCTCGCCTCCAATTAAATGTATTACTTATCTACTTCCGGAATGGAAATACTTCTGAATTCCATCTTTATTTATTCTCCATTTTTGGCTTAAAATACTTGCATAGGTTTCAATGCCCATCCGGCCTTATAAACTTCAAAATAAAACCTACAGTCAAAGAGACATCCCTCCAAAACCAATCCAACATTCTCTTGACATAAAGTCGGCATGGGTGACGATACGTAAGAAGCAAAATGGCGCGCTCCTCTCTCTGTGCGTTACTCTCTGTGTTGTTGCTTGGCTCTCTTTGGGCACCAGCGGATTGGTTGAGCTTCAAGATTGTAACAAGGCCCTGGAGGGTCAGAAGATGGCTGAGAAACCTCTTTCAGCTTGAGAAGAAGCAGGTCAACAACCATCTTCAACAACCCTCTCTATTGCTGTAACCCAAAGGTGTGCATCGTGTGTGGTCCTTACACCTCAAACGTTAAGCTCCTTCCTCCTTACACCAAAGCTCCTCCTAGGTGGAGGAAGAACTCGAGATGGTGAGGAGCAGCGCGCGCAACAGAATAGCAGTGATCAAAGTGAGTTTGGAAGTGAATAAGGTATGGTACCAAGGGACGTTGATGCAGAACGAAGACCCGCTCAACGACACGACAACAGTAGCAAAAGTATACGTTCCACAGTTCTCACATTTGTTGAGGCATGCCCAGTGTTCCATGCTCAAGCCCCACAGAACAGAGGCAGGGATGAGTACAAGAAATCAAGGGCAGAATGTGGTGAAGAACAACCACAGTGGAATAAAAAGAAATATTAAATCCATCTGAAAAGGCCTGACCAACATTCATGGAAAACCCACAAAACTGGTCTTGCTCTTGATGACATCACGAGCTACCTGGAAATGTTCTCATGGATAATGCTGTGTAAATAGAGATCTTAAGACCCGGCATTACCATCTCTTCTGCTCTTGACACCTGCATGGATTTGAACATAATTCTCAATTTCTCTCCCAATGGTATGCATTTACTCTGACATTTAACTATTGACAAGTGTTTTATTAACAGCCAGCATGCCACCATGCTCCCACTTTGCAGCAGTGATGTTGGCAGTTGAAGCTGGTATGGTTTGCCCATCTGTTGCGGGGTCACAGGTATAAAAAAAAACTGTTGACATCAGATATCCTTAAAATGAGGTGCAGCATTCACAAAAGTACAATATATATATATTGCCCCAATTTCTGATGAGGCTCTTCTCCCCGCTTAAACCGAAAGGGAGAATGGCGAAGATTCAAATCCCTTTCTCAAATATTGTTCTTCTCTCTCTATGAGCAGGTTCAAATACTGCACTAAAAAAATCTATAAAGAAGAGAACGAAAATGGGTAAAGGGATTATACCTTCCTGGCCCTTCTTACCCTTCCAGCTCTCCCTAGAAAGTGCCTTATGGGCATACCAGTGGAGAGCAGCGCACTAAGACAGGAACACGAGCCCTGATCTTCTCGAGACCAGCCACAACCGGTAAGAGCCCAGTTGTGTGGACCACAGAGCGCCAACCTGGGACTAAACATGTTTAGCCATCATTCGCAAACTAGTCCATGCTTTTGCTAGTAGCTTAGTTAAGAACCCTCCAAGTCTTTCGATTTTCATTTTATACAAACCATATTTTGAGTCACCTTTTTTCTCTGAACATTGTCACCTTTTTCAGAACACAACTAGTTCCCAAGCACTTGTGGTGGAATGGATGAACCCACAGATCACTGACACACAGTGTGAAATGGGTTTAAAACGGCTTCAGTCTGTTGAATAGTGGACTAAACGGAACAGCGCACAAGGCAGGGTAAACCTATAAGAGAAGAGAAGGCCTGACTCCAGCGATGTCAAGATGGAAGCTATCCCGTCTCGGCTGCCACTACCCCTCAGACTAGGCATCTTACTTACAACCCTCCGCGGATCGTGGTTTCATGCACTCACAACGCCCACCGTAGGAACCCCCTACCCAGTTGACCCACAAAATATCTCGCTCTCTTGAAGGCCCTCTCTGCCCTCCAACCGCAAGTCACAAAGTTTGTGCAACTAGTGGACCCGGTTGGTTTCACTAACCAGCACAAAGTAGCAACAAACAATATCCATGCGTATAATCAACCAAAGACTAACTAAAACTGGGTGTTTAATAATGCAGGCAGCAGGCGTGCATGGAACCCAGCTATGAAAGAACGCGGCCCGACGCGACTCCTCTTCTGATAGGAGGAGTCTGCTCATTTGGCCAACCAGTAGTCACCCTCCTTGTGTCCCCACCCTGTTCCTCATCCAGTTCACGAAGGCCCGCCCCAGCTGGTGTGGACTATGGCCAGTGTGGGAAAGGGTGGCAGGGACAGAATCCTCTAAGAGCCTGATCCTAGGCGATGAGCCCAAACAATCAGTCAAGGGGATTTTTGGAAGGTCAACTTCTTCACCACATGTTTATGTCTTTGGGTCCATGGGGTTCATTCAGCAGCTTCTGGAAAGTCTTTTTCCATTTTTTGGCTTTCTCTTAGGAAACAGTCGGACTTATTTCCAATGTCATCGATGTGATAACGTTCTTCAAAGCCTTCATTTGTTTGGTATCCCTTATCAGAATTCCATTCTTAGTTCCAACTCCAAGAATAGCTCTTTATCCCGGTTTATTAATGGGTTCTGTCAGTAGTTTCCTACACCGGTTAAGGGCATGGTGCTCTTTTTTGTACTCTTTTTATTCTTTTTATTATACTGCATTACAGCACATTTCGCTCCGAGCTACCATGCATATCTGGCATCCATCCAGAAGCAGTGGTTCTTAAACTGGGGTCAAGGGCCCCTGGGGGTCTGTGACTGCTTAGGAATTTCAATAATATTAACTGATTAATAAAGTGTACATCAAGATGCAAAATGTAAAACTGAAATTTTTAAAACGTTCTGTAAATTTAAATAAGGGTTCAAAATTAAGTTAGTATCCTCAGATTGATTAATCAGAAGAGCACACGTGCATCAAACAGAGCATAGCATGGACGATGAGAGGCCTCAATCGAATTTAGCAAAGCTCCCGCCTTCCCATAAAAATTAAACATACGATTTGTTTATATTTGTATATTAAATAAAATATATCATAATTTCTGTATTTGATTGAGATGCTTGTGTCCTTATTATTGAGTATTGTTTTGCAGTTAAAATCAATGAAATTGCTTACGCTGGGGTCCCTAGATTCTAAACATTATTATTAATGATTAAGTGGGGGGGGGTCCACAGAAATCAAAATGTTAAGAAATACTGGTTTAAACCATACTACACTAACAATACTTTTACTTTCTTCGCTCGACAGCGCCCCGCGAGGTTGATCATCATATTAGTGCTCTTTAATGTTTTTTAGAAACCCGCGATGACACTGCGGAAATACCCTTTTTATTTTGTTTACAACTTTAGAGCCATTTGATCAACCTGTACGGACCCTTGACCTGTCCAATTCTGGCCATACGATGCAAATTTTTCTTCTGATGTTGGTGGGATTTAAAAGTTATTGTTGGGGTGCATACACAATCCTCATGTTCATTCCACTCTCATTGACTGGCCAAATTACTGGACAGATGTTTACCTAATGTGCAAGAAAACAGGAACTTTGTCAGGATAGACCCCTTTTTTTCTGACTTGATGTGATCTACCTAGTTTTTCAAATATCCTTGGGACGATAAAATCCTCGCTGCACCCTAACTATAGTTAATTTTGTATACATCTGGAATGTTAGTATCTGCGGATATCCGTAGATCCTAAATTAAAATATTCCAACATCGTAATTGGCTGATGCTCTAGATAATCTAGTAATTACTAAAAGGATCACAGAAGCCACTGTATTGTGATTGGCTAGGGGTATCGGCAATGTTTTGCTTGCCGTGGATGTTGGATGTTCAGATCTCATGTGATAGTCGCAGACCCATTTTATGAAAACCTTTTCCAGGCTCCCCTTGGAGCCGCCCCTCACATACATAGTGCACGTGAAGCACATTAATCGATGGACACCCTGTTCCTGAATCTGTGGATTACAAGGGTCTAAGTTGTGACCACAATCACATTGGATTCCATTCCGCATCCTCGTATGCACACGCCCCACTCCCATGAGACCTGCAGTACATTTTCTCTCATAAGGGTTTGCTCCACTAAGTATTCACTAACCTGAAATTTAAAAAAAATGAATAACAAAGTAACAAACTCACAAAACAACTACAATTCACTGCAAACACATGTTGCCCTTCTGGCTAGGTTGGAGTTAGGTAGGTAAATACTCAGAAAACCAATGCACTTGCCACGATGAAACAAAAGACAGATGCAGACATATCAAACACTACACCTTAGACAGAACATCCCACAAACGTACAACAAAGCACATATGTGCCATGTAGGGTCTATTACGTCACTTTCAACAGAATTCCCCACTGAGATACACCATGCATAAACCATCAACACACCACTTAACTTAATATTAATCTTACATAAAACTGCACAGCTCAAGAATGCCACAGGGCTATTAACTCCACTCCTAAAGTATGTCTAATTTCTGATCAATGAGCATGTTACTGTCCTTAGAGGTGTAGAAGGAATTGGTGAAAGCCCTTCAGAAGACCTCCCAAAAACCAAAACAACACAACCCCAACTCATTAAACAAGACATTACCACCCAACCAGAGATGGGCGGGGATGACCCAGTCTCTGGTCTATGATGGAAACCCCGGAAAAGCATGTGGATGCCAAGCCCAGGTCACAGAATGCATTACAAGGATATCCCAATGGCAGACCATGGACTATACAGATGCCAGTGACAGAACACAAAATTCCTACCATTTAAGCTGTGTCAGTAATTTTCAGTCAATATTTAGTTTGAACCCAGAACAGATGTTACCCCCCTCAAAAACATTAGCTGTTGAAGAACATCCTCAAATGTGTTACCCTGAGAAAAGGCAAGAGTTAATCCTCTTAGAAAAAACATATTGTCAACATCAGACCAGCTTCTAATGTGGATCTGCACTACAGTATGGTCTGAGATTGTCATGACAAAAACAGGCAGACTTCATCTTTTGAAGCAACTCACCCGAGATCAGGAAATTGAATAAAATGGACAATGCACCACTGAGATTAAACAGAACCTGAATTGCAGACACCATCAATGCAGTGATCCACTTGATCCCCCAAGGCAAACCCGAAATCGAAGGCGAACAATGTGGACGCCAGCACACCTTGATATCGGAGTACAGGTCAGGCACTCAGATTTTTGTAACCCATAAGCAATAATAAAGATGAAAAGCATTAAAGTAGCTTTTAAGTGAGATCTGGCCTGCGTTTTCCACATTAGAAGGTCTTAGTCTTGTGAAGCAAGGGTGCGGCAGGCAGGAGTAAGGTGAATTTAATTTATATGTTTCAGAGTGTCCTGGAAATTGGTGACTACATTGAGCTACTCTAAAGTCACTGAAATCCTACTTCAATTGCACGACTCACTGGTGCTAGAATTTAGAAGCCAACTATTGTTAGCAAAGCGAGTCCTCTTCTAGATAGCCAGCGGATGCAAGAATGTGTATGTGCAAGAATGTCTATCCTAAATTTCCATGCGGGACAAGAGAATGGTCTCTGCTTTCATAGATCACTCCCTACCTCACAGGTTTCTTTTTACCATCTAAGAGCTCTTCTTCACTTCCACAGATCTCCTCTTTACCTCTCAGACTTTGTTGTAGCTCCTTAGATCTTTCTCATTTCCCCCATAGCTCTATTTTGTCAAAACTCTGCCTTGTCAGATCGCAATGTCAACCTAAACCCCTTTCTAACGCGTAGATCTCTCTCCACATTCTCATTACTTTGTACTCTCTGTATATCCTTAGGTTCTTCACCTTCATTGCTTCATACATTTTCCTCAAAGCACACTTCTCTCCTCATCACTTCAGAATCTATCTCCTTTATGGTTTCCAGTTTCCTGAATCTCCCTCAATTTATGCCTTCTCGGAACTTACTTCACCTCACCAGACCACATGCCACATATTTTGTACATCAGAGTATCAACCACAAAAATACTGTGCTACGAAAATATCATAGCCAAACTACTGTCTACCAAAATATTGTGAAGGAAATTATATATAAGTAAATGTAGATGTATACTTCTTAACTCCACATCTGTATACTTTGTCGAGAAGACATATACATATCACAATATGTAAGAGTCCATATTCTGGTAGTATACCAAAAACTCATCGGACTTCGCTACTCTACTTTGGTTATCCATTTTATTCAGCTACTTTACTCTTGCCCACAAATTCAAAACTTATGACGCTACACTCCAACCTATAGATTATTGGTGACCTAAACATATGGTTTGATAAACCCAATATGCCCCAAACAAGAACTATATCATCACTGGCCTTGACACACTGAACCTACATCAAATCGTCCGCAAACCCACACACATCGCTGGACACATCCTAGATGTAAATTTTGCAAATCCAGAACTAGTTACCTTTCAAAGGATTACACTAGCCACATGATCAGGCCACCATCTGTTAGCTTTCCAAAACAAAGCACCACAAATCAAACTACCTAAGGCCACCTTACATACATCCACCTATCAACTGTGGAACAAATACATTTTGAATACTTAGAAACCAGGGCCGGACTGGGAGCAGAAACCGGCCCTGGCAAACTGCTCAGCCGCCCTCCCCTGCGGTGAGGGGGAGTGCAGCCGAGCAGTTTGCGAGGGCCGGTTTCGGCTGATTTTGTTACCGGGGGCCGAAAAATTCCAACCCCGGTAACAAAAACGCCCCCCCAGGGCCCAAAACCGGCCCCCGCCCTAGCGGCCAACCGGGGAAACGCCCAGTGCCCGCTATGGCTAGTCCGGCTCTGTTAGAAACACAACCAACATCCAACGCAGATCTAGACACAATAAATTCAGTTTAAAAACTTTATGAGTGGCTCCCAGAAGCTTTTTGCACTAAGTACAAAAGAAAACAAGTGCCTTAGAGGAATGCAAAACTAAAAAAGATAAAACAATAAATTGCAAAGCTGCAACACACCTGCCTCAAAACACACAGCAATCAAGACAAACCTCACCTACACAAACATAACAGAAAATACAAGTCAACAATAAAAAAAGCTAAACAAAGGTACTATTCAGACAGAATTAACAAGCATTGGCATAGCCAATAGGTCTCGCCTTTGGGACCTTATAAGTGTTTAGCCATGCAACAGTTGCATAACTAAACACTTATAAGGTCCCAAAAGCGAGACCTATTGGCTATGCCAATGCTTGTGTTAACTGCTGCAATCTATTGAAGCCTCACGGAGAACATCAAAGCGGCCGTGCGGCCGCGAAAGTGATCGCGATCAAACATCAAAGTGGCCGCGAAAGTGAAAGTAATCGCGGGAAAGCGCAACGCGCGCGCCCGCGCACATGCACTGTAGGTCTAGGCTGGCCTGGTAGCACTTTTTGGAGCCCTCACAAAATGTCTCGCCAGACCAGCGCATGCGCTGGATCAGGCGAGACCTAAAAATGTTATGGGGCATATTTATGAAATTATCATGCAGTACAGCAAGTCACCTTGCTGCGCTGCATGATAGGGATAGGACAGGAACGTGCCAGACTCAACAATATGTGACGCATTCCTGTAATTTCCCAGCAGTGGTGCACAATGTACTGCCTAGCGCCCACGAAGGCATCCTTGCACCTTGGTGCAAGGGTGCCTGCGTTGTAAGGAGGAATGTTTTTGTGCAAGAAGGGACACCTTCCTGCACAAAAACAACCCAGAGAGGCACTTTCCTCTTTCTATGTGTGCTGCAGATTGCAGCACACATAGAAAGAGGAAGTAACGAGGAGAAATAAAGATATTTCTCCCCATGACGCCTCACCTGGGGAGGCGTAGCATTTAGATGCATTCCCAGGTTTACCAGTGTTTGTAAATCTGGAAGTGTTCAAAATTCAAAGGTGGTTGGGTGGGAAAACCCACGCGCCACCCACGGAACGCCTTCCCAGGGTAGAATAACGCAACACAGAGATTTGCGTAACATTGCGTTACTCTGGATATATCAAACCATGCAGGGCCACACAAGGTGGCCTTGCACGGCTTGATAAATCTGACTTAGGTTTTGCGTCACCCTTCTGCCTCCTTTTTGGACGCAAGGGCGACGCAAAACATACATAAACATGCCCATAAAAGTGCAAATAAAGAAGTGTACGAAATCCCCACACAATTTTGTAAACCTAAATGCACAGAAGGAACTCAACCCATTACTCAAGAATTCACTGAAAAACTGGCAAATCATTACACAACCAAAGCAGACATGTCCGACTCCTATTTAAAATAAAGGAAAACCACCAGCAACAACCCATCTCCAATAATCCCCTCCAGGGGTAGGCTCACCCAGTCTCTGTATTTCTTCAAACAATCACAAAGTGAATTTATAGATCTTCTCAAAGCAAGCAGGCCAGCCAGCTTTCATTCTGACCCTTGTCCACCACTAACTTTCAAGAACATTCTTTTAACTACCTCTGTTGCCACTCCAGTATGAAGAATCATATATAATTCTTTAACTACAGGAATATTTCCAGAAGACTTAAGAAAGGCATGCATACGCCCATTATTAAAGAAAACAAACCTGGACCCACATAACCCATATGTCACACTTCTTTGAAGATAACTCTATACTTTCCGAATTCCAAACAGGATTCCATTCAGGAAGAAGCACGGAATCTGCCCTCAATGCCAACGCCATCTGGGATGACCTTTAAAACACAGTAGATCGGAACAGAATCGCTGCACTACTTCTCTTGAGCCTCTAAGCTGCCTTTGACGCGGTTGACAATGACACCCTAATCCCAAGTCTCTAAGAAGCCCACATAGAGGGAGCTGCTCTCGACTGGATAACATCCTACCTTCAAAACAAAACAAATGTCATTCATGCTCCCCCTTTCTCACCCAAACCATACTTCACAAAGGAGGGGACCCTCAAGGCTCTATCATCCCACTCATGCTTTTCAACATCTACAGGAAGTATTTACTGACAATGATCAATGCATTTCATCTCACATGATATAACTATACAGATAACACAAAAATACTTCTTAAACTGAAAAGCCCTAAAGACATTTCAAACTCAAACATCTTCAGTTGCCTCAGATCCTTTGATCAGTGAATGACATGGAGCCATCTCAAATCGAATGCTTCCAAAACGGAAATATACACATGTGGTGATTGAGAAAATTACGGCCCTCTGTGCACTTGGCCTGACCATCTGGGACCACCTCTAAAAGTATCTGAGGAAGTAAGAAACCTTGGAATCACAATGAACTACATGTTATCAATGAACACCTAAGTGGTCAAACAAGAGTAAGATCAAGCTACATTACTATGAAATCTCTGTGACGCATCTACCCCACCTAGGATTTCCACACAGGTTCCAGGCTACCATCTCTCTTCTACTGTCTAAATCTGATTACGCCAATGGCCTCTACCACGGGTCATCTTTATCAACTAAGAAAAGACTACAACAAATTCAGAACTCTGCTTCCACACTACTGTTTCATGTAAAGCCACAATGCCCTATCTCCCCTGCCTTGCCGGCCTTACATTGGTTACCGTTTGCCAAAAGATCCACCTTTGAGCTGTTCTGTATCACCCACAAAGCGATACATGGAACAGGACCACTTTTCATCGGGAATAAAATCACCAAATACATACCACAAAGGAACCGCTGCTCCAGATTGGCACCTTGCCTCAAAACCCAGCATTCAAGAAAAAAACATGTGCGGTATATCTTTCTCTGATCAAGCAGCCAAACTATGGAATTCAATGCCCCTGATACAGCTGAAAAGCTGTCTGAATCTGTATGTGAAATATAAACCGATTTTGAGACATTTCAAGTAACACATTAATAAATAACCACACGTTAAAGTGACATTAAAAATACATGTGAGAAAACTTAGTTACTGCTTCATAAAAGCATGCAGATAATTGTGGGATAGATGCAATCATATTCATTAAATAATATAGGTTTATATTGTATTAATCAAGGTTAGCATAAATATTTCAACTTGTAATAGAATGGTGAAGTGATGTACTCATGTGTTATAAACCTTCTGACCATCCTTATAGAAATAGTAAATTGTGTGAAGATTTTTTGAAAGTTAGTGTACCTTACTTGTGTTATTAAAGGTTTCATTCTGAATGTCCAATCGTCTGCCTATGTGAAGTTCTGCACCAAATGAGAAAAGTAGAAAGTGGTGCTACAAAGTCATATTGGGTTTTATTATCAAGAAACTTTCAAATAATATACTTAATATATGTGCTAACATAGAACACATGTAACAAGATTTGAAATAATTGTATACGTTGGTACTTTGAAATTGCAGTAAAATGACATAGTTACATGCAATCTTTGCAAAAAGATGCTAACATCTCTGAATGCTTATAAGCTGAAATGGTCTATTTGAATATTGGTTTGCCTTTATGAAATGTATATTTCACTGCTTATAGTTTACATATTCTTGTTTAACTGTATTTTAGGCCTGCATTGTACAATTCTGTATTGTCTTATACTTGTGAGAAGCTTTCCCAAACTTACAATGTGAAGCAAAACTGTTGCTTCCTAGAGAAGTTCTCACTCGCTTAGAAGGACTACTTGCAACAAAGCTAACACTTTGGGAGCATTTGCTTTGGGTAACTGTCCTCTTGAACTCACTCATGTGCCTGCCACTAAAGGATCATTGTTTGGAGGTTTACGGGTACCAGATAATCCTACAAATTACGTGATCAGTACCACCTCTTTCTACAATATGTTTCTTCAGTTATGTCTCATGACAATCATCGTGTATGAACCCACCAATGGATTGAGTGGTCTGACACGATGAGGCATTTTTTACCACGCATGTTTTTAGAACGTATATACTTTTACAACGTGTGCCTTTACCATGCATTTAAGGTAAGTTCAGGGAGGTGGGGGGGGGTCTCCACCCACAAATAAATTGTTTATATATATATAAGTATAAAAATACAAAAATGTGTTGTAAAGGCTACTTTGTAAAGCAAATGTGGGGTAGAAATTTGTGTGGTAAAGGTATGCAGAGTATTTCCCCGCGTTGTTCCGTCATATAACCGAACTAGAGGACTTTGTTTTACATTGATTTGATGGAGGGGTGGCTTCTGCTTTTCCTTCTGTTGCGGAGAGGCTGCTTTGATTTCCTGCATCCTTTCCATTGGGAACGCTTTACTGCCTTCGTTCAAGCTCATTCCTTTGCAGACTCTGCTCGCTCCCTCCGTTTTGGACTGACGCATACGTTGTGTGCGGCATTCTTGGACTCCTTTCCGTTGGGACACTGCCCATGAGTTGCTGTGGCTCATGTCCATGCTGAACTTTCCTGAACCCTTTGTCACCTTATGGCAAGCCAAACTAGCTAGATTATCCTGTATTCTTTAGGCAAGAAATGTATACAACTAATGTGATGATTTTATTTGACATCTTTGATAAACTACATTTAAACTAAACCCTATGTTTTATCATAACCAGTCTCCTTGAAGTTGATTGTGAATTCTATATTTATATATCAATGCCAGAGAGAAACCAGCTCAGCGAAATCTCCGACCATCAGGTACTAATGCTAGTGTTTTGTATGGCCTTAGCAGAATTACTGGTCTGCTTGATTCTGGTCCGGTCATATCTCTTCAGAAGGTTCGGACTAGCAGTGATAATCCTTTATTTGTACAGCCTAGTTTTGAGAGTCATATACATGAACTTAATTATTAGTTTGTGAAAAGGCTATCCAATTCCTGATCCTCATTGGATTTCCGAATGTTAGATTTCCTATATCTAAACCCTCAGTGGCACAATACAAGATCCATTGGATGATCAAGCGAGTGTTGGGGAGCTAAGTCACATGGAAAGACAAAGAAATTAGACAAATGAATAAGGCCCAGTTTCCGCTGGAACAACCCCAAACATAAGATACACGAATAACTGTCTTATCTTCAGAAGACTACTCAAGAGATTGCTCTCTCCTACATAACCCCCATACTCAAACACAAATGTAGAGCATATGCTTACATTTATTAATTGATTATTTGTATATATTTAGATAATTACATTTCTTTGTACAAATATATATACTACCTATGTTTTAAAAATATATAGATATTCTTTAGGTCTGCTGACAAAAATGTATATATTACTAATGGTTAAAAAAATATATGCAGGTCATGCAGCTGTCGACGCTGCATGACCGGCACGCCTCTCGATCTGGTGCTCCGCTTCAAGTCGACAACTTTGTGGTGTTTGGTGCTGAATGCACAAAGCGGCGCCCCCTCGCCCAAGATAGTGTTCCTGGTATCGAGGAGAGAGCAGCAGCAGCTTGCTGCTGATTTGGACGGCGACAGGCGTTGTTTGCTGCCATGATCCCTGCGGCAGTGGATGAGCGGACTCACAGGCTGGCAAAAAGCTGGGGCATTACTTAATGTACGGACCGGTCACTGTACCAAAGTCCGCGTTGTGGGATTGCTGACATGCACTACTATTTTTGGGGACCCTTACAGGCTGCAGGACTTCATTTACCAGCATCCTTGGCGTTTACTGCTCACAGTGATGGAAGAACAAGGGCTGTGATTGGACACTTGAGTACCAATAGGAACACCACGAGCTGTATGTAAAGTCCCTGCACATTGCAACTAATTTTTAAAACACAATGCTGGCAATGATTAAGGCATTCGCCGAAACGCGTCTGCCAGGTGTTTTAAGCTTGTACCTGTCTGGATGGTGGCAAATTAAACCTACCCGATCTGTCCAAAAGCATGTGTCGGACCCGTTTCTTGGCAAAGAGGCGGGTGTGGTGGTGGATATATATATATATATATATATATATATATATATATATATATATATATATATATATATATATATATATATATATATGGAAATTCACAATCCTGACATGCTTTTTTCCGGCATCAAGCAGGTACGGACCACAACGTGCTTTTGAAGTTTTAAAGTGCAAGTTTATTGCATCCACAATCAGCTACATTTCGTATAGCAAGTGCCCAGCATGACGCGTTTCGACAGCAGGACGCTGTCTTGATCACATGACGCCCCAGGGGCCAATCCGCAATAAATACTCATCTAAGTTAAAAAAAACTGGTAAAACATATTCGTTTTTTTCTAAATGCATGGAGATAGAAAAAATACTATAATTGTACAAATACATTCAAAATCAAGAATTATTAAATAAAACAAAAGAGTATGTGCAAATGGTCAGAGAAAAATGTTAATACATTAATTCATGATTAATTAATCCATTCTGCATTTGCAACCAGTTATTAAGATCATAGCTGATAAATCAGTCTGAGAAGTACCATATAGATGCTATTATCATCATAAATATACAAGTGCAAGTGCTTAGCTAAGTTTTACATCTCGAGCATAAAATGCTTAAAGTATACTTAAGTGCAAATAGCTGTTAATCATCACTAATCAATTATTATTGCAGTTGATTACAGTTATTAGTGTGATGATCACAAAAAAATGTCAATATAAAGTGCAAGTGCACAAATAAAGAAGCGAACACACTAGTTCCGGCCACCTGGCCTTTGTCAGTGGCCAGGTGGCCGGAACGCATGTGTTTGCTTCTTGATTCCTGGAGCAAGATGGAATAAACTGAATTTATCGTATCAAGCCAGAGTGCGCAGCTTTATATGTTTTGCGACATTGATGTTTGGAAGTATTATCGCGGAACCGTCTCCGCGAGCTGCTGCAGCCATACTGTTGACAGCGATGATTTCTTGGCGGTTTATGTTTGTGGAAAATATATATATGTGTGTATATTTATATATACACTATTTTATGCTTAACATGTATATAGGTCACTGCATAGTTTTCTTTAAGTTAATTGATTAGATGTTTATGGGTCTCTGTTTTATTTTGTATATGTACATATGATCATTACAATTGTATCTATAAGTGCTTCACTACTGAAATATTGAGGAAAGTATAAAACTAAAATAAATACAATTTTTTTTTTATAGAAATACTCAAATGAATTAGCTTCATGTACAGCAATACTTGAAAGTCTGAGTTACTAACTATTTATCCACACATGCACCTATGGGACTTTAAACAATACAACTTTATATCTCGATATATAATCTTCCGTATACATGTATACCATTTCTATGTAGTTATGTTTCTATATATTTGTAACTTTACTCCTACTGTAGTTAGAAAAAAAAAGAAAAAACCTTCCACTCTCTCCAATGCACCACTCTATGTCTCATCCTATTCCTCTCTCAATATATCCTCTACCTCCACTCTCTGACTCATTCCAAACCTCATTCTAATATCATGATCTTCCTAAGATCCTTTCTTGACTGCTACCTCCTCTATCCCATCCCACCAAAACTCAGTTTATTAATGTGAGCTCCCAAATAAACCTTTTTAAACTCTTTCCTCCTCTGTCTCTCCTTGGACTTATCCCAAACCTCATGTTACTGCTATGATCTCTCTAATCCCTTTCTAGACTCTTCCTTCCTTTGACTCATTCCAAACCTCATTTTACTACTATCATCTCCCAAATAATACTTTCTAGACTCCTCTCTTCCCTATCCCTCCTTTATTCGATTCAATCCAACTAACAGACTCACATGTCCACCGCTCAAATTAACAATTTATATTCCCTAATCCACCACTAATCATTTGTGGGTTTCGGAGCAGCGTGCTACTCACCCCAAAGCGCTTCAATGCCTTATCAGGAATAGTAAGCGCTATATAAATACAATTACAATTACAAACCATCCATCTCTTTAGATACCCTGACTGTCTCCTCAGACTTTCTATTGCACCGCCACTCTATGCCCCAAATATTATTCTGCTGTTTAACGCTTGTTTGGGAGAAATCAGTACCTTGTTCTGAGGCCAGGTTGGAAATAGATCATTTTTCTTTGCTTAACTGTTTTTATTGAGTTTTGCATTCACATACTTTGGAAACCTATCTAGCAATTTAACATAAAACTATTTCCACATGGAGGGCAATTATCGTAAACGAGTAGTTTTCTAATTCTGATGGCAACACTAAAGTGTTTTTGTAATCAGAGGGGTACCTATCTGCTATCTTAAGATTTTCTCTGCATTGGCTCTTTGATTTGACTCTCCAATGGACACTAATTTGGGACTATTTTAAAAAGTCTGTTCTGCTCTTCCGCTTGCTTGCATTACAGGTTTTGTTGCTGTTCTGTCAGAACTCTAGGCCATTTATGATGTTCTCTAATTGATATGGATCTTTCCTCACTTAATTATACAATATATTGTTTTCCACTTTTTTTATTATTGTTAGATCTTCTTTCTTTTCTTTTCCTCTTAAACGTTGAATTTTTACTTGAGATGGCAGCATTACAGACCCTGTTTCCAATGCAGTTTTAAAGTTGCTCTATTTTTTAAACATTTGATTAAGCTGCAAAAAAGCAGCATCCCACATCCGACCATGTCTCTAAAACACTCCTATGAACCAATACGCGGACTGAAAGAATGAAAGGCTTTATCTGCAAAAGAGGACCTCACATGCCTTTTAACGAAGCCCCTTTATTATCAGACTTCTCTCGAAAGAAGTTACAAGACTTCTTCGAGTGTCATGAGATCTTTCACACATTTGAGATACCACTCTTCTGATTACAAGACCAGTTGCTTCACAATAAAACCTCAAACTATGTTATAAGTACAAGACTCTCTGCGTTTGCCCTTGACCAGGACTATCAATATAAGTATCATCAAAATGTGGTATCCTTAAAAAAGGCCCCCGCTTACTGAGACCGCTGTGGCCCTAAACTCCACCATAACACAATGAACCGGCGAACAGTGACCGTGAATTGGATAATATTACGACTGGCTGAAGTCATCTACTGATTTTGAACAAGGCCAAATAGAGGGTCCTCATGACATGTACACTCTAGTTGTACTGCAGGTGTTGTGTAATATAGCTCCCAAAGTAAACACTTCAATTCAAAATGCTCTCCATTGCCCACAGTGCCCTCTATGGCAGGGGCCCCAGCTATCTTCAGAAGAGATTTGTCTTTTACACTCCAGTGAGATAGTTGCGCTCCTCTTCGGAACTTCTGCTGCAGACCCCCAGATTCAATCGTCAAAGGCTGGGCGGTTGTTCACTTGTCAGGAAAGCTAGCCTGGCCTGGAATGCTTTGCCCTTGGCTCTGCAGAGCATTCAGGATCATGTTATCTTCAAGAAAAAGCTTAAAACTTTCCTCTTTTAGTTGTCCCTCTGGTACCCTTTGCCTTTACCTCTGCACGCGCCGGGACACTCTGCCGAGTAGCTGAGCGCGATATAAATTTATTTAACATAACATAACTTCCACCCTCCCAGTTTGGTAGCAAAATATCACTGTCTGTATATTTTATGTCATAAACATTGTGTTCTGAACATAGTCTGTTGCATCATTTCATGGCTATCAGGCCTAGTAAGGGAGGCTCTTAACGCAGCACTTCGTTGCCAGCTCATCAATTTCCCATAAGCCAAACAGGACTGTTCCCTGAAGAAACAATGAGGCTGTGTATTAAATTTAGACTTGGAGCCATGGCCTACACCCAACGATGGAATACCAACAATTCCTGCACAAATGTATGGAACTGCACAGCCAGAGGCCAAGAGTCTGTATGCCCCGGGGCTCCCAAACCCACCAAGAAAGGAGGCAGATCCTTCGTCCTCAACACAAGGAGATGCAGGGAGGCAATGTCCTCGCGCCTCTGCTAGGACTCAGCGCTTTCTTACAGCCGGCGGCTCTCAATATCTCCAGAGCCTGGAACTCCACCAGACCTGCCGGATATCTTTAGCTGGTGTAATCTTTGTATATATTCATGTTTCTTTAAGAATGCTAACTTCTTTTTAATGAACTACTTAAACACACTTCTTTTAATATGCTAATGTTTTTAACTTTTATACTAGCTCTATTTGCATGTCTTGTAATAGCTGAAATAAATAAATAAATAAACAAAACGTATCTTTAAAAAAATATTGTCTCATTCAATATAATAGAAAATCTATAACCAATGGCGTGATATATATGTAAAATACATTTAAGATGCAATATTTATGTCAGGCGATATTTCTGTGTATGGTATCCTGACATACAACTACCCTTCTGGTCCCACATCTGGAACAAAATTGTGTTACATACCACCTGGACTGACTCACCCTGAACAGCAGTCCTCTGGCTGTGTTTACCACATCCACTAACCCACAGTTTTGTGGATCATGTGTATCTTAGCGCTTGGGAGTGGTCGGAAAGTAGCATGGCACGGCAGGACATTGCGTCATCAATAGACAGCTTGCTTTAGCATTATAAGTTTTCTCCATTACGATAAATTGCTCTTTGACCACAGCATCGCCCTATTAACTGATTGCATGCTTAAAACTTAGATTTATCTTGACACTGTGGAATCACACTGCATCACAATACATTTATTTGTATCATATGAATATTCTCTATTGCAATACTTTTATTTATGTATCACTGATAATTGGATTATACGTAAATAGAACCGTTGAAACAATTGCACAATATCTGTTCTTTTCATAATGTTTAGTGTTAATGACCGAAAAAACCAAAGCAAGTAATTGACAAATAAGGCTTTTGATAACATGGTCTAGGATCTTAGGATACCTCTCTGTTCAATGAGAGCACTCAATGGCGTGCATTTCTTTGCTGTCATAAGAGTTCCGTCTTTACCATGAGACTGCAGGCTTTGTTTGAATAAGTTGGCAAGCCTTATCTGATTTTAGCATAAAAGTTTGTTTTACATACATTAAACATGGCGACGGCAGCCACGTCACGCTGTGGGTCCCTTTATCTCTGCAGGCAGCAATAACAAACCTGTATTTTTGTCAGCTGTGCAAACTGCTGGACGCAAGATTCTGGCATGAAACACAAAACAATCCTAGAAGGCAGCACATTCTTCACAACTGGTCTTATTTTTGTTTGGTTGAAAACACAAAAAGGCCCTGGCGGCCATGCTGGGATTTGAACCCGCCAACCCCGGAGCGTGGAGAGCAAGCACCATGATGACGTCTCACAAGACAAAGACTCCCTAAAATGAAAACTAAATCTCATGGGAAGACCACAAAGTCCATACAAACATTCGTTGTGTCTTTTTATCTGGAGGGTAATAATGCGTCATGACCCGGGGTGTGGAGTGTGAGCGACTGGGCAAGAGGGGTGCGAGATGGCATTTCAGGGGGTGCGACAAAGAGGGACAGTATGTACTATATGCATAATAGGAATCCAACAAGACTTTTGTAGGGGTTGCAAACATTAATCTAACATTTTGGAGAGGTGCGGGCATAGGAAACCCCATGTTTGAGAGAAGCTCAGAGCGGCGTGACACACAGCGAGACTCTGGCACTGTGGGATTTAGGAGGACAGAATGTAACTGCATGGACCTGCACCAAAGTGATGGAACTGTATGCACCTCTGTCTCAAAAAATACACTTCATCAGTACTGCATCTTAAAGATGCTACCGAGGCAATGCCGAGCCATCAGGACCTCGTCACAAACATCTACTTCATATAACTGCTACGTCACCAAAAACCTTCCCCGTTTTACAATCGCCACCTTCCCAGTGGAGTTGCTACGAAGTGCTACCAGACTATTGTTCCACAAAAGTGTTGGACAGAAATATTGTGTCATGGCCTTTTTTACAAAAATATCACCCATTTGGATTAACGAATCCAAAATCTTCACCCAATGGGAGGATAGTTTTGTAAATCATTCTTCTCTTTTGAACATTAATCTAAGACTCCCACTTTTACATTTATAGTGATTTTATAGTGATTTTATAGTGATTTTTCAGATAAATACAGACAGAAAACAGAGTGCTTCCTGTGTGCATTTATTTTTAAACACTTAAAAATACAGAAAATGTGACGTCTTTTGAGTGACTTTCTATACTGTCTTTCATCAGTTCCAAGCCAACCGCTGAGCAGACAGATGGCATGGGGAGTTAAACACAAGATGAGTTTTCCTTAAATACCATCTTATGCCAACATTCATTCGTAGTATAATGCTAATCTTTAACTGCGGGTGTATTGTTATGTTGGATTTAGCTGCTTAGTTTGGTAAGACACGACAGGCGTCAAGTATGAGTGTGCGTTTATCAGTTTAAATAAATGTGGAAATATGCCATTTTACAACTTCATTAATTAACAGAATACAAACTAAATATAGATAAATACTGATAAGATGGGCAAAAAATAAATACGGATTTATACAGACGGAAATCTTCAAAAAATAAATAGCATAAAACTGGGAGCCTTATGACATAATCGTGATGGTTCTTCATTCTTACAATCGGTATCCAGACCTCATCTTCCTACTATCGCTACGTCAGTATTGACCATCTTACGATCACTGTCTTATGAGTGGCTTCATCATTTTACAACCCCTGCCTCAGTAATAGCCACACCAACTTGCAGTCTCTACTTTATCAATGCCTTGCCATTTTACAATCCAACCGTATCAATGTACTCACCATCCTACAATTTTATCTCATCCATGGTTCTGGCCTTCAGGACTAGATTCCCAGTATATACAATAAAATACATGCTTCATAGCTACAAAAAATAACTACGTTTTTGATAAAATATGCTCTTACTATGCACGCTTTCGGTAGGTTGTTGGGCGTGGAATTGGCCTGAGGTGTCTACTGGGTGTCTTAGTCGCTTCTGAGTGCGGCTGAGGTGTGTGTTAGTGTTGTATGATGGTGGCGTGTGTCTTTACAGCACACACTGAAGTGTCACAGAAATCATTCTGAGGGAATTCAGATTATACAATTACATTTATCATTTTAGTTATTGTGGACTTTTGTGGTCTATGTTTTGTGGAGCTGTTGGTAGTGGTTGCTTTTCTTTTTTCTTTAAACATAAGCAATCACATATAACTCTGAAACTTATGCAGAACAACAGGGAGCCGTCCATACCTCGCAAAAGATGGAAGGCAAATTTCTAACATATTTGGTAGCCAGACATGCTGAGAAAACATTGTCAGAACCTAGAAAAGAGATTTTACTGCATTTCCTTGGTTCAGAGGATCAACTGATGGTTAGGATTATGAATGTGAGAACTCCTTTGTAGGGCACAGGGAGCTGGAAAGAATGTGACGAGGCTATAGTAGGTTGGGAAGTATTTCAAGCCTTGCGTTAGAGAACTATAGATCTATACCTGGGTACAGGGTGAGTGAGAAACCCATGAGGAATTTCTAACATCAATTTATACATTAAGTGCTAGCTGTACAGTCATTTTGACCCTTTGATATACGCGATGAAAAAAGATCAAATATGGACTATACAAACAGTTGCGATTTAAGAACAGTTATGGCTTAAGGGGGATCTAGAATTAGATGAAGAGGTTACCACGTCCTCCCCAAGATCCACAAGGGCGGTCCTTTTCCACCTGGATGCCCCATTATCTCGGGCATCGATTCACAGACTGAATGACTATCTCAATATGTGGACAAGTTTCTCCAACCATTTGTGACCAACTTGCCTGCATATATTCAGGACACCAGGCACATCCTCCAACAAGCATTGAAAATGCAACAGGTCTCACCTTCCTTTAAGTTAATGCAATTTGCTTTGTGAATGGTATTGTTTTGTATTTGTATATATTAAGGTTTGTTTTTGATATGTTGTGATTTTTTGTTGTTAGAATTGTAGTAGTAGTTGTGTAGTAGTTTAAAGCATACTGCCACTGTATGGGAGAGAGTATTACTTTGTGCGTGTGTGTGGAGATAATGTGTCTGTGTGTGTTGTGGGAATTGAAGCTGGCAAGGGCATGTATGTATGAGACTGATAGAGACACAAATGTGTGTATGTTGTGAGAGAGGAAAAGAGAAAGACATGGAAAGACTGGGGGGCCTATTTACAAGCCCCTTGCGCCGCTGGTGCGTCACTTTTAATATGGGAAAAGTGACGTACCAGTGGCCTAAGAGGCTTGTAAATAAGACCCTGTGTGTTTGTGAGTGCATGCATAGAGAGTAGCAGGGCTTTAAATGGGCCAGTTCCATCCAGGACTCAGCACCGGTAGTAATTAAAAATAGACATTGAAACAGTCCCTATCGGCCCCTATACAATTGTCCAGTCCCTAACCAGTAAAAACACTGATTGATTTCTGAACAATTAATGCAAAAACTGTTAAGGTAATCCTCGTCGGTGAATTTGTATATATTTCAATACTTTATCCTAAACACTTAACAATTATTGATAAAGCCAATAGTCAAGGCTGGTTTTAGGTGTATGTTGGTTGTTGTGTATATACAGGGCCGGCTTTAGGGCGGTGCGACCGGTGCCACCGCACCGGGTGGCTGGTTTGAAAGTTAATTATGCTTTTGAAGCACCTGCTGCAGCGTTTCTTTGCCCTGCAATTACCAGGCCTCATAAAAATGTCAAGATAACTTGTGTGATTAATTATCTTCTTGGAGAGAGATCAGCATTTTGTATACTTGAGGTTTTGACTTCGGTGAAGTTAGTGCAGAGGGTTAATATGCCTGCTGCAAAGAACGTGTACCAAGTAGTTTACAGAGTGCGTATGATGTAAACAGATCAGCAGGTTACTGCTTTAAAAAGAGACATGCTTTTGTTACTTGCAATTTATAATTTAAAGTCCTAATATAGAATAGTGAGCTATTAACTTTCATCCTAGAACTGCATACAGACTGCAAAGTATACATTATTAGAACATTGATTAATGTTGCAAAAAGGGTTAATTTGGCTAGAAATCGATTCTTATTATTAAAAAAACTCTCAACTATGCTGTTTCTTTTTCAACTCTGAGTTTGTGCTTCTACACACCAAGCACTCTTAAACTATACTGCCTACCAGTATGGATGACATGTGACTCCTATAATTTTAGTCCTCTGTCTTATGTAACATTTCCTATACACTGATTTACACACGTATGATTGATTGTCTCCGTGTAATGTGTGTGTGATGCAAAGTGCTCGGACACCCGAAACTGGTATGAGTGGCGCTATATAACTAATTCCATGCATCTGAGAGTGTGTGGTTATGCAGACTTGGTCACTGTTAAAGGGTGCTAGTGAGAGAATCCGTGGTGGAGGTGGTCATTGGGGGGGGGGGGCGTCAAAAAAACATTGTCGCACAGGGCGCCACCAGCACTAAAGCCGGCCCTGTGTATATATAGCTGGGTGCGACAGTGATGGAATGGCCTGTCGTGCACTCTGGCACACACTGCCTTTTCAAGCCGCCCCACGGGCAGTGCCACTGTGGCCGAACGCCCCAAGTCAACACTAGGATGAAATACCGAAAGCTCATAGAGGCACCAAAATGCTAGATGGGTGGCACACTACGGGAATCACAGAAATGTAGTTTACATGTGTAAATTATACATGCCATGCCCCTTGTAGCAAACCACCATTTTTTTAGTCCCTCTTAAAGTCCAGGAAAGAAGAGAGCGTTTCTCCTATAAAATCCGCTAACAGAGGCGTAAATAATACGTACAAATATGCTTACAAATGCCTCTGTTTATTTACATTCTATACAAAACATGGGTTTGTCTTTTTATCTTACAAAAAAACTGAATATTTTATTAAAATAGGCAACCCGTCCCTTGTTGAAAATGCAATTTATTTCGTTTTCTCTTTTTTTGCAATGGTGACTTTCTTTTTAAAACCCCAAATCTGAATTAAAAGATTAGATTCTAATAAAAAATTATAAAGAGAATTCTGCGCATGTCGTCTCGACACTAGTGTCTGCGTGAATCTAAGCTGCGTCAGTGGAGGGGCCCTCAAGTCGTGCTCAGAGGCCCGGGGGGGGATCTTCGTGAATGCAGATTTGAGTGGCCCCCGCTGTCCCCGGCTCTGGAGGCCTCTGGGCCTGGGAGGAATCAAGCGCCTCTCTGAAATCAGGGTGATGTGCCTGAGAAAAAGAGCAGAGGGACAGCGAGTGCTCCCACAGCGGTGGGGATACGGCCAGTCAGAGGATGAAGTGTGAAGGGGGTGTGAGGAAAAGGGGGAGACATCAGGGGGAGGGGAGGACGCGTGGGATATGGGTGAGGCGGGGCGATGGAGGGATGAGGTGCGTAACTGTAATAGAGGCGAGGGGACAACAAACAGGAAAACGCAGGAGGGAGAGGGGGCAGAAATATGAAGGAAAATAGCAAAGAGGGGAATGGAAAAATAGGAATGACCAGCAGGATAGAGGAGTGATGGGGAAGAGGTGAAAATGGATGAGATGGGTTGAAAGGAGAAGGGGAATGAAAATAAAGGAAAAAGGCAATTTAGGAACACAAGTAGAGGAGTGAAGATGAAAAAGTGGAAGCAAGGAAGAAGCAGCGTAGATGGGAAACTTGGGGATACCGGTTAAAAATGGGAGAGGTGGAAATAGGAGGGAGACAACAACGATCTAAAGACGTAAAGTAAAATCGAGAAACGGTAGTAACATGAGAGACAGTGGCGTGGAGTAGATGGAGAGAAGGGCTAGACCAGGTGGGAAATGGAGGGCGAAAGGGAAAAAGGACTGGGTTGTTTGGAGATAAATAGCACAGGTAGAACGGTCAGTAGGAGAGAAAGGAAAGTAATATAGGGCAAAAGAGAGAAATTTCAATAAGGACAGAAAAAAGAAAAGAGGACGATAGAAAAAAGAATGTAGTGAGAAAATGTAGTAGGAGGGACGAAAAATGAGAACGAGTCAGGTCAAGAGGAGATTGCGGCATGAGTTAGAGGAAAATGAGCGTGAGTGCGGCAAAAAAAGCACACAAAAACAAACAAAAAAAACACAGCAGTAAGAAGGAAAAGGGGCGAAAGGGGACAGGGAGTTAGGAAGGTGTATTAGAAAGGAAGGTTAAAAGAAACAGGACGAGAGACAAAGAGAAAAGAATACGAGAGATGGGAAAAGAAAAACAATAAATACAACGTATGCTATAAAGAAGGAGGAGTGTAAGGCAAAATTAAGATGGTTAAAGACAGAAAAAAAGAACACGAAGGAGAAAGGTTGACACTACTGAGAAGGAGCAAAAAGAAACGGAAGAACGATAGAAGTGGTGAAATAGTAGCTCAGTAAGAAAAGAAAAAAGAGAAAAGTGCTTAGCGGCTAATTAGGAGACACTGTCTCCCGCTGCCAGTAAAAGATGCAATCCCGGTGGGTGGCGCCAAAAGCGGACAGGGTGGTAACCAGGAGGGACTAAAAAGCCTCCTGGACAATCATGACACCCGGTTTTGCATAATTGGTGACACAAAATGACACGCACAAATGCAAAACACGGGTGGAGCACAAAGCGAGCTTCTGGAATCGTATTGATTCCAAGAAGCCCTCGCATGGTGAGAGCACTGCATGCACGCTGCTAACGCCAAGCGAGACCTAAAAATGTGAGGGTCTCACATGGTCGGATGACTTGATGTTCGTTATAATGGACGTAACTGGATTGTATACCTGTGTACAGAAACAATTTAGTATGATGGCGGTACAAACCTTCCTGAGGACACGGACATCGGATCACATGGAGCATAACGAAATACTAATGGAGATGATCCATATCATCTTATCTAAAAACGAATTCCTGCATGACAGTTCCTGGTATCATCAAAAACAGGGAACCGCCATGGGCTCCAGGTTTGCTCCTTCTTACGCTGGCCTATTTATGGGCTGGTGGGAGATGGAACACGCCTGGGGCTAATATGCCTCCCCCTGGATGGACATGATTGTCTTCTGGGGGAGGTATATTGATATCATACTGCTGTGGAAGGACTCACTGAGCCAACTAACTGAATTTCATACATTTCTCAACAATAATCCCTATAATGTACATCTTACAATTCAGCACAGTTATACAAGTATCGAATTTCTGCATCTTGTATTCTACACAGAAGATAACACCATACAGAGCACTATATTTTGCAAACCTACAGCATGCAATAGTGCTCTGCACGCAACAAGTGCCCAGCCTAAATATGTCATCAGGAATATCCCATTCGGAGAAATGGTGCGGATTCGCTGGAACTGCAGCTCTGATGCTACATTTAAAGAAAACATTGTAGATGTCAAGAATAGGTTTAGACTATGGGGTTACAGTGAGGAGATTCTCACTAAAGCAGATCTAAGAATACAAAAAATCCCTAGGACTAGTACTCTAGCTAAGAAACCAGGTGTACAAACCAACATGGTTTCTAATCCCCATCTGGCCTTTGTCACACAATATACTAGTAAATCTTGAATACATAATTCTCTTACAACTAGACAACCTCCCAGGGACACGGGGGTTGCATGGAATCGATTTTGCCCTGAAGAAGTCCTATTCAAACAGGACGAAAAGCATTGGCAGATATTTTTTTGTATGGATTGATAATAAAGAAGAGATACATCACACAACTGACATGAAAATCAACTTTCTTCGTAGAATCAGATCCCAGTGGAAGTTATGAACATTAATAATCTTTTTTGTAATTCAAATGGTGGTGCAGTTCCAATTTAGTTTTTTCACTGCTAAGACTATAACTGTTGGACAGTTGGTACCTGTAGGAAACTGTTTTTGTTGTAGTAGTCCCCCCACTTTTTGACTGGTATTTGATGCAACTTTGACTGAAGTGCACTGGGTTCCTGCTAACCAGGTCCCCAGTGACAGGGTTCTGTCCCTTAAACAAGACAACTGGGCACTTGATCCCCAATTGGCAGGGGCAGCTGGGATGGCTCGCAGGCGGCAGGGTGGGTAGGTTGCAGGGGTGTGTGACGCGTGGGGGTTGTGCATATTTAAAAAACCTTTTTTTTAAACTTACCTTTGCTCCGGCGTCCCCGCTCCTGCTCTTCTCCATCTTCAATGGAAGCAGCCAGGCCCCACTGACCAATCACAATGCTGCAATGCAACATTGTGATTGGTAGGCACCCGAGCTTCCCTGACCAATCACAATGGTGCAATGCAGCGTTGTAATTGGTTCTGAGCGTCCTGGTTCGGCGCTCAACCAGGGAATGGGGGCCAGGGCTTGTTCTCCACGCAGGCTGTAATGCAGCCTGCATGGAGAATGGGGAAAGTGTGCATGACTGGTTTGGGCGGCCCCAGAGGGCCGACCAAACACTCATTGCACACTTAAGAGTGGGCTAACCACTCCTTCTCTTCCCTGCTCCGAGAGCAGAGCAGCCCCTAAAAAGCTGCTAGAAGCATAAAATGATAATTACTCAAAGTTTTTTTTTAAATATATTTTTTATTAGCATTGTCAACCGTAAACACAGTACAGTTTGCAAAATATGTACATTGCTTGGTATAAGACACATTTTTGGAATCAGCATTTATTCAAAAGCGCGTGTCGGACCATAAGTGTGGTTCCTCTGATATCTCCTGACGATGTGCATTCCCAACGGTAGCGTCTACAACATTACATAATGGCCAAATTAAACTTTAACAGAAACTAAACAAGTCCCAGTAACCTCCCCCACTCCCTACCTTCCGATCCATATCATGTCAGTCTTGTCTTTGACTACCATTAGTCCAATATGATGTATCCGTTGTTTTGGTGTCCGGGTGTGCCTGTTCAGGTTTCCACTGAAGTTACCCCCCTGAGTATCATCCCTGTCTTGAGAGGAGTGTGTGGGGTGACTCTGATCTACCTGTAATTCGGAAATCATTGATGCCCAGGCTAATCTATCTTCCTCTGCCTTTTCATCGCTCCTGACAAAGTGCATTCGGACCAACTCTGCCGTTGCCCACTCATTTATATCTCGAACCCAGTCTAAATGCTTCGGGGGTCTTGGTTGCATCCAGGCAATTACCACCCACCTCTTGGCCAACACTAGACCCAGGTTTACAAATCGCCTGCTTTATTTTTTATTTTTGGGAGTTGCCAGTAGGCCCAGTAACACCGTCCTAATATCATGTGTATTAATTAGTCCAGCCCGTGGCCCTTCCCAGTCTTCCCAGTACTTCTTCCCAGTAAAACTGCAATGTGGGGCAAGTCCAGATCATATGAATGACTTCCGCCTCCTGTATGTGACATCTAGGGCAACAGTCCTCCCGAACGGGTTATATTACATGTAGTGTACGTGGAGTTAGATATACCTCGCGTAGAACATTGTAGTGGAGTAATTTAAATGAGCATTTGTACTAACTTTACGAACCCCACCCATGAACCTTCCGCCATTCTGACTCCGTCGGGGGCTCTTCCAGTGCATCATACCAATTCTGCTGAAAGCACAGCGACTCTTTCTGAAGATCATCTCTTAAGGCTCTATATAAAAACGCTATCAATCGCCGCCCCCTCCCCCGGACCATTTCTAGCATAGTTTTAAGGATACTAGTAACAGGTGGCTCATCTGGAAAAGTCTGCCATAATTCTTGCGCGACCCTTGATATTTTGGCATATTGTAAAAACTGGCCCGGACCTAGGTCAAAGTCAGTTTGTGCCTCCTCACGGTTCATGAAGCAGCCATTCGTATACAGGTCCTCCATCAGTAGACAGCCTCCTTCCCTCCAGCGGCTAACCGACATAGAATCCGCTATTGCCACAAATGGACGAACTGCCCATAATGGCATGTCTGGTGCATACGGAGCATGTCGGACTATTCTATGTAACACTTGCTCCCATACAGTTGCCCCATGTCGTATTATATAGGCATACCTATCGGGGACCGAAGATCCCATCATTAATAATTCGGTCAGCGACTCTCCTTCATACATTCCGGCCCAAAAATGTTTCTCCCCGATATCTTCGTCGTCGAACCACTGAACCGTATATTGAAATTGAAACGCCATATAATACATGTCCAGCCGTGGGACTTCTAAGCCACCTCCCTCCCATGTCCTTTGCAATGTTGTTAGACAGGCTCTTCTTCACTTTTTTCCCCTCAAGAGCGTCCCAATGAGGGTGTCCAGGGTGATAAAACACGATCACGGTATCACGTAAAAATAGTGCTGTAAGAGATATAGACACTGTGGGAGAATAATCATTTTAACAATTGCTATTCGTCCTGATGGAGCAGGTAAAACACAATTTTGTATACCTCCTCTATTTTGCATGAAATTAATTACGTAATCATTCTAAGAATTAACTTGTACTAATTAGTTTGAAGTAAAAAATTATTAACCAAACCCTTACACCGTGATAATCACAAGACATACGTGGGACTAAATTGCTAATTGAATGGCAGAACAACTCATTAATTAACTGTGGTACGCAAACTAACTTTAGATTGTGGTGAAATAGAGAATTGCATGATTCATGTTGCTTTTGTGATGGTTTGTGCTTTCAGTACTGCAGAATGGTGAGTATTGTTGCTTTAAACGTTGCTACAAGCTAGGAAAATACTAATATACATTGGGATTAGAGTGGGATTAAACATTTGAATCTTAATTTCTATATTCTAATTACTGTTATGTCTGTTTTTGCTTAAGTTGGCATTCGGGCCTGCTAGGCCGCAGTACTTGAGATGGAGCTCCTGTGAAGCCGTCGTCATGTGAGCGCGATAACTTCTGCGCAGAATCGGATGGCTCTGGAGATCTCCAAGTGACCTCAGCCCCTGTACCATCGTGTTCCTTGTCAAGGATAGGAGCATGGAGGGTTGCCAAGTGATGAACGATGTGAACTACCAAGGGGACAATGGTAGACCTGTAAAAGGAGGCTTTCTTGTTATTACTTCGGAACTTTTGCCTGTGAACCGGAGGAAAAAAAATTTAATAAATACATTTTGAGCTTTGCTGTGCCAAGTCTCATGGAAAACCAGTGGGTTATGTGAAACTTTTGAGAAATTGAAAGTTGACCCGAACTGGCCAATCAGAACAGTTTCTACCCCTAAATTGTTGCATGTTGATCTGAAGCAAGAGAGAAAAAGGGTAAAAAAGGCCCTCATCCGTCCAAGGGGGGTGGTTAACTGGGCTGATCTTCCGTGGCGTTGGGTCTACGTTGAGCTGATGAAGATTTCCATGGTTTACCTTGGGTTTCTTTGATTTTCGGGAAAGATTATTTCACCTGATTATTGCTGTGGGTTGGACAGTTGATCCTGGAGATTGTAGCCGAGACTTTGAATAATCCTCTGTGTGTTCGTAGTGTCGCCAACGTTTGATATTTTTCTCCTGTGTACAGATTCGAGTGAAAGGAGTGCGTGTTGGTGTTATGGGACCCACCAATGAATGAGTGTATGGATGAGTGGTTGTGATGACGAGTCTGTGACATAGGGAGAATATGTAAATTTGTCCTTTTCCGCTGCCGCAGTTTTCTTGGTAGCAGATTGATGGTTATTATTGACTAGTTTGGTGATTAGAAAGGGTTATTTTTTACTAGTTTAGTGTATATAAAACCCCTATATTCAAAGGTTTATGTCTAACACTTTATGTTTAGTTTGTGTTGCGTTTTATGGTGTCAAATGTTCTAAAGACTTCCGGGAAGTAGGAAGTTGGTTGCCCTGTATGCAGGCAGGGGAAATGTGTGGCAAGTGAAGTCGCACAGCGCATTGTATGGTTTCAAGGTGGCAACATCGTCATGTGTTATCGGTAGGGACATTTACCGTATGAATGTGTGTGGGTGAAATACCAATAGGTTCTCTTGTGAAACTCTGGCCTTAATTCTCAGGATCATTGTAGTCTCCACATGTGTTTTATCCCCAGAGAAACGGGTTAGCCTTTTGCTTGTTAGAAGGGTAAGGTAGAGGGAAGTGCTACTTTATCGGCGAAACAAAATAATTCTGTGGTAGGGTAGAGGTAAGCGCTGCCTACTGGAAAGACAGAATTCTTGTGTAAGTGGACAAAACTATCTCGTTGGTTTAGCGAAACAGGCAATGGAGATGTTTTATGTTGTTACTAACAGATTTGATTAAAGAAAACGTAAGAAAACGTTTGCCGATAAAATTCTGTAAAGGAGGGGTCAGCAGGAGCAGGAGTAGCGAGAAAGACTGACGTCAGAAAGACCGCGCTGGAATTGGTCAGTTGTAGAGAGACAAAGCTTTCACTGATTGGTGCGTTAGTGTGAGTAGTGCTGGGATTGGAGAATTACCGGTGTGATGTAGATGCCCAGGATTGGTGCGTTAGTGTGAGTCGCGCTGGGATTGGACAGAATACGGAGAAGCCGTGAAGGAAGTGATTTGCAAAGCCTAGTTGATTAAGAACTTTGAAAAATAAAAATTATGTACTATGATCCACCTGAGAAAGAGAAAAAATCATGGTTAGGGAAAATTAAAAACCTATTTAAGAAGGATAAGCCGATTGTGACTAGGGAAGGACAGATACTTCCTCCATCGAAATAACCTGCATCTTTTATGGTAGCGAAATATGGTCATCATACATGTATCTGGCTGGAGAATTGGGCAAGGTATACCAAAGAGGATGGAGTACTAGCGTTTCCAGGAAGTGATTAGTTTAGTTTGGCTGTATTACGAAATTTAAGAGAAAGAATGATGAGGTTAGAACCGAAACCCAGACCTACCCAGTTCGAGGCTTTGACTGAATGGGAAGAAGAGATGTATGAAAGGGAAAGGCATCGGAGTGGAAGAAGGTATAATTACATGTTTGGTAGACATTGTGGTTAAGAAAGTCATGATGACAGAATGAGAAGATGGCGGAATGCGAATATGACTGATGGTATGTTTCCTATGAGAAATGCTGAAGAGACGAGTGGCAGGAAATGTACAGAAAAGAGAAATAACACAGGGTCAGAAGGTTATAGATATGGAGTGAGTGAATCAGAAGATGAAGTGCTGGGGGACATGTTCTATAAAAATCCACCCGCATATCAACCGAATTCTACGTTACTGATGCCGAGTGCGCCGGTAAAAGAAACTCGGATGAATAAAAAGTTTGAGCAAACGCCACCTAATTTGGGGAAAATTAATCCATTTACAGATTCCGAAATGCCACAACCCGTTAGAACTGGAAATGAAAATTCAGCCGAGTTAGCTAGAACTACACTGGAATTAACTGAGAAAATTGGAGAGTTAACTAAGAATATGGAAGCGGTGACCGTACTTGTAACGATAGGGCCGGTGATGCCTGTCTTTGATAAACAGAAAGATAGTGAGCATTGTTTAACAGTTCCCTACAATTGTGGTAGGCAAAAAGAAATGGAAAGAAGCGGTTCCGGAGGGAATTAATGGAAAAATATGGTAGGAACATCAGGTTTAAGTACTCCTAAAAATGTAACTGTAAATCAAAGTCCAGCGAGTAAGACACTTATGACCAAAGAATCTGCAACTGAAACCCCAGAGAGAATAATGGATAAAATAAGAATTGAGACAACCCCTGTAGGACCCACATCTGAAGAATTAAGTGATTGGTTAAGAAGTTTACAGAGAAAAGATACAGAACCACAACCTTTAGATGTCGCAAAATTAAAGGTAACATTAGAAGAATTAATCGTAGGAACCATTCCAACTGAAAAATTAAAAGCATATCAGGATGAGGAGCTAATGTTCCTCTGCAAAGGTATACCTTGGAGAGCGAGGACTTTACATGAAATATTAGAAGAGACAGCGAGTGAAATGGGAATTGATTTTGAGAAAATAAGGTCATTACAAAAACCATATAGGGTAGATTTTGACGAAACGGATATTGAAAACTTGAATACTGCAGGAAGGTTGACCCAAATTAAAGAGCTGATTGACTTGCTAAGGAAATGGGGAGATGTGGATCGGTGGAAAAATAGATGGTTCCTAAAAAGAGAGGAAACTACAGATAAGGCTATTCAGCCAGTGGTAACAGAATGTCCCATGAGAGAAATCCCAGGAGGAGGTTATGTGCATGTCCCTTGGACTAGACAGAATATTTTGTCGTTTACCAAGGATTTCCCAAGGTTAAGAGAAAAACCAGTTGAATGGTACCGACAGGTAGAAAGGTTTGTCAAACTTTCAAAGGTGTTGTGGATAGATCTGAACGGTCTTTTTGATATAATTGTACCTGCAGATTTATGGGCAGAATGTAAAATTACAATGAATTGGCCAACGCAAGAGTTTCCTAGGGATCCTAAGACGGGAGCCCCTGATCCGGAGGTAATGAAAAAATATGATCAGGTAATTACCTTTTTGAAAAATAAAGTACCTCCAAAAGAAACTGACTGGGTAAAAATTGACAGAACTCACCAAGACGCTAACGAATCTGTACATGCCTATTATGAGAGGTTATTGTTAGCCTTTAAGCAATATAGTGGAGATGAGAAACTAAGCGAAAAGGATCTGAGTCATTTTGTGTACAGATTTGTTTATGGTTTAGAGCCCGAAGTTAGTGAAATGATCAAACAACGTACAGTAGATTGGCAGAAAAAAAAGATAGATGAGGTGTTACGACATGTAAAATATTTTAGTGATGAAATTGAAGCCAAACAACGTAAACTGAAGGAAAAAGCAATGTGGGCACAGGTTAAGTTGGCTGAGCGACAAGAAGCACAGTTGATCGAACAAGCGAATGGTATGGGTCAGGCAAAACAAAAGCCTAATATTGGAAAAGGAAAAGGACAAGTCAGCATAGAGGTAGCTAAGAAGAAGTGGCCAAGTCATAATTGCGGAAAATTAGGGCATTGGAAATCCGAGTGTAAATTGCCACCGACAGCTAATGGTGATAATTCATCATTGAATCCACAGGTGCAGAGTGAGGTGAGTTGCCAACCGCCGCGACAGCAGCAGGTTGTTACCCAACAGTGTCAGGTGCCAAAGCCACCTTTTCCACAGCACATAAATCCTCAGAGATACAGTAATGAGACAGGATTCTACACCGAGGAACAGGTAACAAAGCTACAGCGCGCTAGTGCTCTTTGGCAGTAATGGCTGCAACGCGATGAGAGTGAGTCAGAAGAGAGTTATTGACGGTGCCTAGGAGAGGAAGAGGAGTGCATACTTGGCACAACTCTAGAGGTAGACCAGACAGGACCCTTTGTGGATGGAAAGGTGAATTAAGAGAACATCACTTTCCTAGATACTGGTGCTACTCGTTCAACTGTTAGATCAGCTGACGTTAAAAATCTTCCTCTCTCTGGTGAAACAATCCAAGTAGTTGGAATCTCAAACAAACAGATAAAAGCTTACCTTACAGATCCCATTAAGGTTAAAATAGGGAAATTCACCGACATGCATCGATTTGTCGTGTGTGACACTAGCCCCGTAAATCTGTTGGGGAGAGATCTGTTGTGCAAAATGAATTGCACTATTTTCTGTACCCCTGATGGCATAGCTTTTGAAACTCCTGATGAAGACGTACTGTATAGAATGACAATGGCAATCTTAGAACCTGAAATCACTGAGGCATTCGTTGTATTTGATCCAGAAGGATTGCCTCAAGAGTTGAAGAAAACCGTAAAACCCGAAGTATGGGATTTCACAGGAGAGGATACTGGATTGATGAAAAGAGTAGATCCTGTGAAAATAATTGTAAAAGAAGGAGTAAATTACCCGAATATTCCTCAGTATAAACTAACACCAGAAATAATTGCAGGAGTAACACCTGTAATTGACAGAATGATTGAACAAGGAATTCTGAGAGAGAGATAATGAGTAGTCCATGTAATTCTCCGATCATGGGTTTGAAAAAACCAAATGGGACTTTTAGGATAGTACAGGATTTGAGAAAAGTGAATAAAATCGTTGTTCCATGCTGTCCCATTGTACCGAACCCTTCGGTAATCCTATATCAGATTCCCCATGATGCAGAATGGTACACAGTCATTGACTTGTGTCATGCTTTCTTTTGTATCCCATTGCACCCTGATAGCCAACAAATGTTTGCGTTCCGGTTTGGCGAGCATATTTTGGCATGGTGCCGTATCCCTCAAGGGTATACAGAAAGTCCATCAATATTTAATCAGATTCTAAAGAAATCCCTGGAAGATTTAAAAATGCCAGAAAGTTCAGTGCTCGTGCAGTACATCGATGACCTATTGGTGGCATCGAAGACACAAGAGGCATGTGTGGTGGACACAGTTGCACTGTTAAATCATTTGGCTGATGGAGGACTCAAAGTATCCCCATCGAAATTACAGTTTTGTGATAAAGAAGTACAATACTTAGGGCTTAAGATCGAAAAGGGTCTGAGAAAGGTGACTGTGGACAGGATTAGAATAATAAAAGGAATGAGAGCACCAATGACACACAGAGAAGTCAGAATGTTTCTTGGGATGGTAGGATATTGTCGCCAGTGGATCAGCAACTTTTCGCTGATTGCAAAACCATTGGTACGCTTAACAAAAAGTGATTTAAAAGATCCCCTTGAGCTGAATAAAGAAAAGATGAAGGCTTTTAGACAATTGAGAGACAGCTTGTGTGAAGCACCAGTTCTTGGAATGCCTGATTACGAAAAAGAATTCAAGCTCTATTGCAGTGAGAGAGATGGATGTGCACTTTATGTGTTGGTACAAAGGCATGGAAGATTGAGACGACCGATTGCCTATTTTTCGGCTGTGTTAGATCCCGTGGCTGTAGCTTTACCTGGTTGTTTGAAAGCTGTGGCAGCCACGTGTAAAAGTTTGGAACAGAGTGAAGGAATTGTGATGGGATATCCTGTGAGAGTGTTTGTGCCCCATGATGTGGCAATCCTTTTGACAAGGAGCAAGACTCAGTTCATGACGCATAGTCGTCTGACCAAATATGAAAAGGTCATTTTGGGTGCTACAAATTTGAGTCTTATAAGATGCACTAATGTGAACCCATCAACATTACTACCTGATGCTGTGAATGCGGAAGTGAAGGATGATGTTGATCATGACTGTTTGGAAGTGCTTGATTTTTGCACCAAACCGCGTCCAGACATAAAAGATGTGCCCCTGAAAGAGAGTGACTATGTGATGTTTGTGGATGGGTCATGCTTGTGAACTGGAGAAGGGATTTTAAGTGCTGCATATGCTGTGTGTACCGTAGCAACTGTGTTGGAAGCATCTTGTTTGAGAGGAGTACGATCTGCTCAAGTTGCTAAGTTGTTTGCACTGATTAGAGCATGCAAGTTGGGAAAGAATTTGCGAGCCACTGTAGTTACTGACAGTCAGTATGGTTTTGGAGTGGTGCATGACTTTGGGCAGATTTGGTCCCAAAGAGGTTTCTTGACGTCAAGTGGAACTCCAAACAGAAATGCATAAATGGTTGGAAAATTACTTGAGGCGAAACAGCTGCCTAAACAAATTGCAGTTATAAAATGTGCAGCGCATACCAAAGGAACTGACTATGTGTCAGCCGGCAATGAGTTTGCCAATGACATAGCACAATAATGTGTGCAAAATCAAAATTCCTTGAACCATAATATGGAGAGGGAAATGGAGTCATGTCCCTTGCTTTTTACTAACACTGTGAATACATGGGATGAAGTGGAGCAGTTACAGGAAGAGGCAGGGGAAGAGGAAAAGAAACAGTGGATAAAATCAGGATGTGCACCACGAGAGGCAGACAGAGTTTGGCTTTACCGCGATGGATGACCAGTAATGCCTGATAGCATGATCTCTACCATGGCACGGATGTACCATGGGCAGGCTCACATAGGTAGGGATGCCATGATTAGACTTTTTAAACAGACCTGGTATAATGCAAAGTTTCGGCTTATAGCTGAGAGCCTTTGTCAGAGATGCCTTATATGCCAGCAATATAATCCAGGAAGAAAAACTGTGGTGAGTTTGGGAACCATAGGACGGGAGGGAGGTCCTTTCACTTGAATGCAGCTTGATTTCATTGAAATGCCCTCATGTAACAGGCTAAGATATGTACTGGTGATTGTCTGTCTGTTTTCACGTTGGGTGGAGGCTTGCCCGACCAGAAGGAATGATGGAGTTACTGTAGCAAAACTCCTACTAAGAGAGTTCATTCCTAGGTTTGGTTTCCCAGTAACGATTGAATCAGATAGAGGAACGCATTTCCAGAATGAAATTATAAAATTGATTTGTGAAGCATTGAATGTACAACAGAAACTGCATTGCGCCCACCGACCAGAAGCTTCTGGAGTGGTGGAGGAGATAAATGGCACCATAAAGAACAGATTGGGAAAAATGTGTTTGGCCCCAGGTCTAAAATGGCCAGATATCTTGCCTCAGGTCCTCATGACAATTAGGTCAATTCCTGATAGGAACACGGGTCTGAGTCCTCATGAAATTATCATGGGTAGAGCAATGAGACATGTTTTCATTCCTGTCAACAAACTACTGCCTATCTCTGATGACTTTGTCTTGGATTATTGCATAGGATTGGCTGATATGGTACATTCTGTGTTTCATCAGGTTGGACCAGATGCGACCACTCTTGAAAAGAAGCCAGCTCATGACTTGAGTCCTGGAGATTGGGTATGCATCAAAGTACACAGAAGGAGAAATGCTCTGGTTCCACGCTGGGGGAAACCACGTCAAGTGATTCTGACCACAACGACTGCTGTGAAGTGTGCAAAGGTAAAGAATTGGATTCATGATGAGTCACACTCTTCGAGTTCCCAGTCCTGCAAATCGATCTGAAGAAGAGTATCAGGAAGCGTCAGATACCAGCTCTGAATCAGAATCAGGAGAGACAAGAACAAGATAAAACCCAGGAGCAGGCGAAGCGGATTTGAGTCAAGAGAATATACCACTATGAAGACGACTTGAAATTTCTGATACCAGTTCTGAATCAGAGACAGAACAAGTGGGAATACGAGAAAGAATAAATGAGAATACTGGAGAACCTGAACAAGAAATCTTTGGTAAGGAAGTCCCGAGTACAAGCACAAGAGAAATTCCGCCCGAAATCATAGCAATAGAAGGTGATGAATTAGCTACAGAGAGTGAGGGTAAGATAATTGCGGAAGACCCCCGAGGAGGAGTAGGGACAACACACACCCAGGTAGAAAAAGGGACAGTTAGTCAGCAGGAAGATTGCGTGGAAGAAACACGAGGCGGGATAAATATAGATAGTGAACCTGAGGTCCTGAGGATAAAATCCAAAGAAAGTAAAAGCCAGACCGATACAGAATCTGAAGAGAGTGAAGAAGAAGAAAACAAAGGGGGAAGAACTTTAAGGAAAAGAGCTTGGAAAACGGAGCGAGAAGGGAAAGGATCAAAATTAAAGAGGCCATCAAAAGAAGAAATTTGGCCCAACAAACTCAAAAGATTGAGATACCGATTAACGAGAATAAAATCTTCTAATGCTGAACAAGTGAATGAAGTGTCTAGTCAAGAAAAATCAGAAGACACTGATCAGAAACACTTGCAAAGAGAATAAAGAAACCGAACCAGAAGTACAAGTCACCGGAATGGACATATGTGGCACTTCCTGATATACAAGAGGAAGCGGATAGCCAAGAAAGTCTAGGAGTGACTGTGCAGGAAGTGGTTGAAGAAGAAGAAGATTCGGAAATCCTGAGAGTTATCTTGTCTGACATCAGAGATGAAACGGTTGATCAGGAAGTTCTGAACAAAGATTGTGAACCTAAAGGCCAAGACGATTCATGCATGGATTGAAATGACAAAGAAAATCGCAAGGAATTTAAACTCGGGACGAGACACATGACCAGAAAAGAACCACGTAGGCAATCAAAGCCTTAGGTTTAGACAAAGGTAATTTGTTGATGAAAAGAGGCTAAGTCAAAAGACACTGATCATTACCGAAATGGCAAACAGAGAAAGTAGAAAACCTACATGTGGGTTTCTCCGAAGATGGTGTAAAATGTGTTTTTGTTGTACAGGATTACTAATGCGTGTCTGGATCACATTGGCAATAACAATTTTATTTAGAGTAACATTTGAAGACATATAAAAACACACCGAAAACAGAACTAATAAGGTGAGGATTGATGAAAGTCATGTTAAAAACTGGTAGATAGAACAGATCTTCATAAAGATAAGTCCATAAATGATTTTTCTAATAATGTTTTTTCAAAGTTATTGTACGAGTATGTAAAGACCATGGAGGTTAGGGACTGCTACGTCTACATGCAATTACCTGCATCCGTATCAGAAGGTGTCACTTATCATCACCCTCCTTTGACATATGGGATAACTTGTAGTGTTTTAGCTATTTTGGTTTATAAAACAGGGAAATTAGAATACTATTACACTGATGTAGATAATGTTTTCTCACAGATACCTGTAGTTCCTGAACTAAACAAGGTGATTCCTGGTAAAACTCTTGGTGAATGTTTCTTGTTAACAAGGGAGTTAACTTTAGAAGAAGTGTTTAAGAATAATCTAACTTGTAGTTTGAGAAAAGAAGAGAAAACCTTCCTGAACATGGTAGAGGAGAGGAGAGTTAAGCTGCAAAGGAAAGTGTCTGGGAAAAAGATGGAAACAACATTTTGGGATGTTGGGAAGGAAAATCATTTAAAGGGAGAAACCAATCCCGCAATGGCTTTAGATTGGCCCCAGAAAGGGAAATTGTGCATCAGTAGAGATAATACTGTTTATGATCATTATTTTGTAGGTGCAAGTGAATGCCATGACTTATATAAAATCATGGGAGGATGGGGATTTAAACGAGGAAATGATCCGGTATTCCCTGGAATATATTACATCTGTGGGAACAGAGTTTATTATAGGTTACCGGACCATTGGTATGGAACATGCTTCCTAGGCCTGGTCTTCGCAAAAATATTTCATGTGGGAAGAGGAGAGGACGGTTTGCACGAAATAGGTAGGCAACACGTAGAAGGAGGGAGAGTTGGTCAGAAATTAAAGGTGATATTTTTGGAGCACTGATACCAGCAGTTGGAATATCTCTGAATGCCCATAAAATTAGAAAATTGTCTACAGTTGTGGATCGTTTATCATCCAGCACAGCTGGAGGGTTCCTAATGGTGAATACCGAAATGGTTGCCATGAGAGCTATGATTATGCAAAATCGACTTGCCCTTGACATTATATTGGCCAAAGAGGGAGGAGTCTGTGGAATGCTGAAAGTGCAACATTGTTGTACTTACATTCCTGATGAAAGTCAAAACCTAAAGAAATACATTAAGAATATAACTGATTTGCATGAAGAAATTGTTCCAATGGAGGTTGAAAGTGTTTGGGAGAAACTTGGTAGAAGTTTTTCTACTATTAAGAATTTATTTAAAAAATTAGGAGAGTTCTTTTGTGGGTAAAATACTGATACCTGTGACCTTGGTGATAATATTAGTGTTAATATTAAGACTAGGATGTGTGTACATAAAGAGAAGAAAATTACAATATAAGATAGAAAGAGAAATTAAGAAACGAAAAGAGAAGGAAATAAGAGAAAGAGGTAGAAGATATAGAATTAGAAGAGTTGCAAGAAAACATGTACAAGAAAACAAGAGAGAATGATATGGGAAACACTATGATGTAACCTAACAAATGCAAGGGAACTGAGTAAAACCATTTCCGTAGACATTTTTTTTAGAAATATTTAGTGATTAGTGGTGATGTTAAAAATCACCAAAGGGGGGATTGATGGAGCAGGTAAAACAAAATGTTGTATACCTCCTCTATTTTGCATGAAATTAATTACTTAATCATTCTAAGAATTAACTCGTACTAATTAGTTTGAAGTCAAAAATTATTAACAAACCCTTAAACCTTGATAAACACAAGACACACATGGGACTAAATTGCTAATTGCATGGCAGAACAACTCATTAATTAACTGTGGTACGTAAACTAACTTTAGATTGTGGTGAAATACAGAATTGCATGATTCATGTTGCTTTTGTGATGGTTTGTGCTTTCAGTACTGCAGAATGGTGAGTATTATTGCTTTAAATGTTGCTACAAGCTAGGAAAATACTAATATACATTGGGATTAGAGTGGGATTAAACATTAGAATCTTCATTTCTATATTCTAATTACTGTTATGTCTGTTTTTGCTTAAGTTGGCATTCAGGCCTGCTAGGCCGCAGTGCTTGAGATGGAGCTCCTGTGAAGCCGTCGTCATGTGAGCGCGATAACTTCTGCGCAGAATCGAATGGCTCTGGAGATCTCCAAGTGACCTCAGCCCCTGTACCATCGTGTTCCTTGTCAAGGATAGGAGCATGGAGGGTTGCCAAGTGATGAACGGTGTGAACTACCAAGGGGACAATGGGAGACCTGTACAAGGAGGCTTGCTTGTTATTACTTCGGAACTTTTCCCTGTGAACCGGAGGAAAAAAAAATAATAAATACATTTTGCGCTTTGCTATGCCAAGTCTCATGGAAAACCAGTGGGTCATGTGAAACTTTTGAGAAATTGTAAATTGACCCGGACTGGCCAATCAGAACAGTTTCTACCCCTAAATTGTTGCATGTTGATCTGAAGCAAGAGAGAAAAAGGGTATAAAAGACCCTCATCCGACAAAGGGGGGTGGTTCACTGGGCTGATCTTCTGTGGCGTTGGGTCTACGTTGAGCTGATGAAGATTTCCATGGTTTACCTTGGGTTTCTTTGATTTTCGGGAAAGGTTATTTCACCTGATGGTTTGATTATTGCTGTGGGTTGGACAGTTGATCCTGGAGATTGTAGCCGAGACTTTGAATAATCCTCTGTGTGGTCGGAGGGTCGCCAACGTTTGATATTTGGTAAATATAAAAGCATTTCTAAATCTATGCTTATGTTCCAAAGATTTGATTTCTTCTTGAAATAAACCGAATTATGTTATATTTTGTAGCGCCTAAATGCTAATGCAGAGCAAATTAATATTAGATAAAGAAATTTGGATTAATAAGAAATGAGTTTGTGATTCTATAATTGAGTACTGAAAATTAATCAAATGATTCCTAGGCTTTAATTGTGTTTTAGCTGGTTCTAAATCACCATCAACGAGTCCAACTAATTGGTCCGTCGATCAAGTGGTGGAGTGCCTTGATGTTAAGGTCAGGATTCTATAGGTGCGGATGTATATAATGTGTATAAGGTAAAGAAATGTTAATCCTGATAGGTAATAAGGTACCCACATGTCCAGCGCTTTTTCTCCTGTGTACAGATTCGAGTGAAAGGAGTGCGTGTTGGTGTTATGGAACCCACCAATGAATGAGTGTATGGATGAGTGGTTGTGATGATAAGTCTGTGACATAGGGAGAATATGTAAATTTGTCCTTTTCTGCTGGAGCAGTCCCATAAGCGATAGGGGTTAATCTGCCCAGAAACATACCGAGCCCTGTAGTCCCTCAAGGACCTGTCCCATATTGGCTGCATAAAAGATGTCCCCAGAGTAAGCCAGGTGAATTCCCAGATATCTTTCCCCTTCAGTGGCCCAAGGGAGGTCTATATTTGATCGCACTTCTGGTTGGCAAGCGGCCATCCTACCCAACGGTATCACCCTCGATTTACCGGGACTAATACGCAGGCCCAAGATGTCCTCGAATTGCCCTAGTTTGCGTAAGAGCAGCGGGATGGATGTTCCTGGCTGTCGCAGATACAATAGCGTATCGCCCGCGTATAACAAAATTACATGGTTGGTGTTACCCAATTGTATCCCCCAATAGTCCATGACTGCCTATATGTGAACTGCCAATGGTTCCAAGGCAATGGCGAAAAGTTGGGGCGAGAGCGGGCATATAATTACTTAAAGTTATTATCATTTTATGCTTCTTCTTTGCACTGCTTAAAAGCAGTGGGGTGACGCTCCTCTGCCGAAGCGGAGGAGCCGCCAATGCCAATAGGTCAGGCCTTTAGCAACTCTGTAAGTCTCTAGTTAGTGGTACCCCTGGTACCTTGGGCAAAAGTACTAAAGAGAGTCCCTAAGAGCTGCAGCATATCTTGTGTCACTCTAAGGGACCAAGCACCAAACTCATATAGACTGCCCTGCAGGCTGCGTTACAAGGCACCCTATAAAGTGAAAACATGACATGGAACACAGCTGTGTGCCATGTCCCTTCAACACTGCATGTGATATGTGTAAGTCACCCTAAAGGCAGGGTGCATTTTATTGCTTGTGAGGACAGATCTGCATGAGCAGGTATGCCCTTGTAATGTTTAGTTCCATTACTAGACATTACAAGTGAACAGGGAAGCCATCTTAAGGTATGCACTGTACTGGGCACTGGTCAAAATGAGTTTCCCAGCTACATAATGGCTTCACTGAAACCTATGGTGTTTAGTATCAAACATCTCATATTAGAGAAACCCACACTGATTCCAGTGATTGATTTATTGATATATGCACCCAGATGGTACCTTAGAGGTACCTCTGAACCTTACTAGTCCTCTTGATTATTGGCTGACTGGTGCAGACCACCCTGCCACCACTGAAGAGTTTCTGATCCCCTGGGAGGTGAGATCTCCGCGTTCAGAGGACAGAAAGCAGGAGGTGTTTGCACCTCCTCCAAGCAGGATGGTTAAGTAAATCAGCATAGCAAGGCAAGAGGCTTCAAAGGCCTCGGCCGCCTTTGATATGCGCCCTGAGGCTTCCCCAGACAGGTGAAATGCCACCCCCTGCCCAGGGCCAATCTGGCACCTGGCAGGATGGGAAAATTAACTAGTGAGGTGCTATGTTCACCCTCAGGCTAGTACCACCCCTAAGGTGAGCTACCTGGGGCCATATTATACACACAGCACATTTTACCTGATTGCGATGGGCGCATCTTTTAAATGTGCGCCTGGCGCAATCAAGGAAAATGCGCTGTATTAGGGTGAAAGCGCTGCCCCCAGGGCAGTCGCAAAATCGCGCTGCCTGAGGGGGGCACATTCTTGTGAAAAATGGAGCAGCTTCTTTGAAGACGCTCTGTGATTTCACAGTGCAGGCGGCACCCGCCTCCACTGTTAAAAGGGATTAGAGATCCCCTTGCAGGCGGGTGCAGTAAATGATTGCACCAACCTGCAAAGGGATGTCTGGGGGGTCCATGGTACCCCATTTCCCCCTGGCCAGAGGGCTGCAGAAAGGGGGCCCACTGACAGTGCACCACCCTTTAGGTGGCGCATTGTCAGTGCACCTCCTGAGAGCTTCTTTGCCTCAGCACCCACGTCTGTAATACGGTGCCGTTGCAGAGGCAAAGGGATTCCCTCATTTGATTGGGCAACGCCCCAATGCAAATGAGGGAACACTCTCTTGAGGAAGCACTGGCGCTGTGTGTGCGCCAGCCCCTTCAGTATTACAGAAGGGTACGCACAAGCGTCTGCGGTCCCTTCTGTAATACCAAAGTGCACCGGGCGTGCAAATTGGGTGCAAACGCCCGTTGCGCCCCCGTGGCACTGCTATAGTACAGCCCCTGATGTGCATACAACTAGGACAATTCCACCATCTTGGTTTTTGGTGGAGTTAGGTACTCCGGGCCAGGGTTAAAATGTGCTAACAAGAGGAGTTGTAATTGTAGGTGGCTCAAGGGGGTGAGTGCTGCGTGAAAAGTAGTGGCGGCTGCCACCGAGAAGCACAGGTGAGGCGTGGGCAGGGGGGAATAGAAAAATAAAACAAAAAGTTACTTTGCTGCCGGACCGCCGACTCACCTTGCGTTCATCCTCTTCTGTTCCTCCTTAAAGCAGGAAGCACACACAGGCTCCCCTAAGCCAATCACAATGCTGCAATGCAGCGTTGTGATTGGTCTGAGCGCCATGGTTCGGCGCTCAGACTGGGACTATGGGCCTCTGAATGTTCCTCACCAGGCTGTGTATAAAAGCCTTGTGGGGAACATACAAAGTGTGCATGACTTTTTGGCCGACCCAAGACGGCCGGCCAAACTGTCATGCACTTAAGTGCCCCAACCACTCTTCCCATGCTGGCTGTGATGACCGCCAAGCCCCGCCCCATAAACCTGCCTGACCGCAGAAAAATAAATTGATAATAACATAGTGTTATTATCATTTTATTTTTCCTTTTTTCACTGTGCAAAATGCAGTGGGCGGCTCTCCTCTGCCTTAGCTGAGGAGCCGCAGCTGGTAAAAAGTGTGGCTGAGACATCAGAAAAACAAGCATTTGCAATGCAATCAGTCTCGCCTTTGGGGCCTTACAAGTATTTAGCCATGCAGCACATTGTCTGCAGCTGGGGCCAGTAGTGGTTCCACCAGGATGCGGGAATGGGAAACGGTGCTCTAAAACAGCCATGCTGTGTTTTTTAAAGAGCCAAATAAAGAAAGGACAAAACCCAGTTCAATTCACTAGGCCATTATAAAATGCCAGGCTGGTACAATGCCAAGGGAGATGGGATAAATGTTTGTGTCTGCAGGAGAAAATCATCTGTGAACACAGAGGGGCTCGACCAGCTCGGCCCTGATATCTGAAAAACAATAGGAACGTGTTGGCTAAAAGGTAGAATCAAAAGTATAATAACCTGAATGCCTAATCGGCTTTACAGTGATAAACTCAGAAAGAAAAATGGGAATTCAATGAGTCACAGAGGGAGGTAATAGCTGAACCAAGTGGGGAAGAAGGCACTTAGAAGCCACTAGGTAGCCTAACAAGGCGCTTTGATAAGAGGGGAGCGAGGGGGTTGCAGCGAAATGGGGAATAAGGAGTGCCTGGGGTGTGACATGGAACATTAGAGAGTTTGGGCTGTGGGCGGGAGGTGCAGGGAGCCTGAAACAATCCAACGGCTTCACGTGGAACGGAGTGACTAGAGATTAAACAAAGCCCTGTATTAACTACTGTGTACTCCAGCTCATAGAAAACTGTTAAAACCGAACGGAATTAGTCCTGCGCAACAAAGGTAACTACTAAAGACTCACTATTGCTGATGCGACCGTATACGGAATTACAGAAGTTTTAAAATTGGCTGCAGCTGCTGTGAATACAAACCGGCGGGTGTGATCAAAGCTACAGCCAAGGTGGTGGTGGACAGTCCAGCCAGCGATGTACGATTCACCTGTGAGACATGTTGGTGGGACAGTGGAAGCGAGCGCTGCAGCTGCATAGTGCTCAAACCAATTAAGTGTGCCAAACACAAAGGGGAAAAGACTACAGAGGAAGCAGACTAGTAATAGCCCAATACTCAAGGAGCAGGAACTAGCGGCAAGAAGGAGGGACATAAAGTAAAACAAACCACACAGAAGCAAGCTTTTCAGAACGACATGCAGTTTAACAAATCACCAGCGAGGGGCGGAAGGAAAGCTCACATACTGAATACAGCATGTCTTGAAGAGACAGCGCATGCGATGCCTGGGCGAGACCTAAAAATGGATTTTGTTTTTCGTGGTGAAGTGTGGAATGTCATACCATGGGTCACCAATGTGGGTGGCGAAGAGGGCAGAGGGATCCTTGTGAGTGAGGGAGCTGGAGGGATCCTTTTCCCCCCGAAGTAAAAGGGATCCTTGTGATTGAGGGAGCTGTAGTGAGCCTTGTGCGTTAGGGAAGCGGGATCCTTGTAAGTGAGTGATCTAGAGGGATCCCTGTCAGTGAGGGAGCTGGAGGGGTGATTGAGCCCGAGGGAAGAGGGATCTTTGTGAGGGGGCTGTAGTGACCCTTGTGCCGGAGGGAAGAGGGATCCTTGTGAGTGAGGGAGCTGCAGTAATCCTTGTGTCCGAGGGAAGAGGGGTCCTTGTGAGTGAGGGAGCTGTAGTGACCCTTGTGCGTGAGGGAAGAGGGGTCCTTGTGAGTGAGGGAGCTGTAGTGGCCCTTGTGCGTGAGGGAAGATGGGTCCTTGTGAATGAAGGAGCTGGAGGGATTCATGTGCCGGGGGAAGAGGGGTCCTTGTGAGTGAGGGAGTTGTAGTGACTTATATGCCTGAGGGAAGAGGGATCCTTCCGAGTGAGGGAGCTGGAGGGATCCTTGTGCGTGAGGGAAGAGAGGGCCTTGTGAGTGAGGGAGCTGTAGTGATCCTTGTGTCCAAGGGAAGAGGGGTCCTTGTGAGTGAGGGGGCTGTAGTGACCCTTGTGCCTGAGGGAAGAGGGATCCTTGTGAGTGAGGGAGCTGTAGTGATCCTTGTGTCCGAGGGAAGAGGGGTCCTTGTGAGTGAGGGAGCTGTAGTGACCCTTGTGCGTGAGGGAAGAGGGGTCCTTGTGAGTGAGGGAGCTGTAGTGGCCCTTGTGCGTGAGGGAGGATGGGTCCTTGTGAGTGTGGGAGCTGTAGTGACCCTTGTGCCTGAGGGAAGAGGGGTCCTTGTGAGTGAGGGAGCTGTAGTGATCCTTGTGTCCAAGGGAAGAGGGGTCCTTGTGAGTGAGGGGGCTGTAGTGACCCTTGTGCCTGAGGGAAGAGGGATCCTTGTGAGTGAGGGAGCTGTAGTGATCCTGGTGTCCGAGGGAAGAGGGGTCCTTGTGAGTGAGGGAGCTGTAGTGACCCTTGTGCGTGAGGGAAGAGGGGTCCTTGTGAGTGAGGGAGCTGTAGTGGCCCTTGTGCGTGAGGGAGGATGGGTCCTTGTGAGTGTGGGAGCTGTAGTGACCCTTGTGCCTGAGGGAAGAGGGGTCCTTGTGAGTGAGGGAGCTGTAGTGACCCTTGTGCGTGAGGGAAGAGGGGTCCTTGTGAGTGAGGGAGCTGTAGTGGCCCTTGTGCGTGAGGGAGGATGGGTCCTTGTGAGTGTGGGAGCTGTAGTGACCCTTGTGCCTGAGGGAAGAGGGGTCCTTGTGAGTGAGGGAGCTGTAGTGATCCTTGTGTCCAAGGGAAGAGGGGTCCTTGTGAGTGAGGGGGCTGTAGTGACCCTTGTGCCTGAGGGAAGAGGGATCCTTGTGAGTGAGGGAGCTGTAGTGATCCTGGTGTCCGAGGGAAGAGGGGTCCTTGTGAGTGAGGGAGCTGTAGTGATCCTGGTGTCCGAGGGAAGAGGGGTCCTTGTGAGTGAGGGAGCTGTAGTGACCCTTGTGCGTGAGGGAAGAGGGGTCCTTGTGAGTGAGGGAGCTGTAGTGGCCCTTGTGCGTGAGGGAGGATGGGTCCTTGTGAGTGTGGGAGCTGTAGTGACCCTTGTGCCTGAGGGAAGAGGGGTCCTTGTGAGTGAGGGAGCTGTAGTGACCCTTGTACCTGAGGGAAGAGGGGTTCTTGTGAGTGAGGGGGCTGTAGTGACCCTTGTGCCTGAGGGAAAAGGGATCCTTGTGAATGAAGGAGCTGGAGGGATTCATGTGCCGGGGGAAGAGGGGTCCTTATGAGTGAGGGAGTTGTAGTGACTTATATGCCTGAGGGAAGAGGGATCCTTCCGAGTGAGGGAGCTGGAGGGATCCTTGTGCATGAGGGAAGAGGGATCCTTGTAAGTGAGTGATCTAGAGTGATCCTTCTGAGTGAGGGAGCTGAAGGGATCCTTTTCCCTGAGGTAGAAGGGATCCTTGTGAGTGAGTGAGCTGTAGTGAGCCTTGTGCATGAGGGAAGAGGGATCCTTGTGAGTGAGGGAGCTGGAGGGATGATTGAGCCCGACGGTAGAGGGATCATTGTGAGTGAGGGAGCTGTAGTGACCCTTGTACCTGAGGGAAGAGGGGTTCTTGTGAGTGAGGGAGCTGTAGTGACCCTTGTGCGTGAGGGAAGAGGGGACCTTGTGAGCGAGGGAGCTAGAGTGACCCTTGTGCGTGAGGGAAGAGGGGTCCTTGTGAGTGAGGGAGCTGTAGTGACCATTGTGCGTGAGGGAGGAGGGGTCCTTGTGAGTGAGGGAGCTGTAGTGACCCTTGTACCCAGGGGAAGAGGGATCCTTGTGAATGAAGGAGCTGGAGGGATTCATGTGCCCGGAGGAAGAGGGGTACTTGTGAGTGAGGGAGCTGTAGTGAGCCTTGTGCGTGAGGGAAGAGGGATCCTTGTAAGTGAGTGATCTAGAGGGATCCTTGCGAGTGAGGGAGCTGGAGGGATGATTGAGCCCGACGGTGGAGGGATCATTGTGAGTGAGGGAGCTGTAGTGACCCTTGTACCTGAGGGAAGAGGGGTTCTTGTGAGTGAGGGAGCTGTAGTGACCCTTGTGCGTGAGGGAAGAGGGGTCCTTGTGAGTGAGGGAGCTGTAGTGACCATTGTGCGTGAGGGAAGATGGGTCCTTGTGAGTGAGGGAGCTAGAGTGACCCTTGTGCATGAGGGAAGAGGGGTCCTTGTGAGTGAGGGAGCTGTAGTGACCATTGTGCGTGAGGGAAGAGGGGTCCTTGTGAGTGAGGGAGCTGTAGTGACCCTTGAGCCTGAGGGAAGAGGGGTCCTTGTGAGTGAGGGAGCTGTAGTGACCCTTGTACATGAGGGAAGAGGGATCCTTGTAAGTGAGTGATCTAGAGGGATCCTTGCGAGTGAGGGAGCTGGAGGGATGATTGAGCCCGACGGTGGAGGGATCATTGTGAGTGAGGGAGCTGTAGTGACCCTTGTACCTGAGGGAAGAGGGGTTCTTGTGAGTGAGGGAGCTGTAGTGACCCTTGTGCGTGAGGGAAGAGGGGTCCTTGTGAGTGAGGGAGCTGTAGTGACCATTGTGCGTGAGGGAAGATGGGTCCTTGTGAGTGAGGGAGCTAGAGTGACCCTTGTGCATGAGGGAAGAGGGGTCCTTGTGAGTGAGGGAGCTAGAGTGACCCTTGTGCGTGAGGGAAGAGGGATCCTTGTGAGTGGAGGAGCTGTAGTGACCCTTGCACCTGAGGGAAAGTGGGTCCTTGTGAGTGAGGGAGCTGTAGTGACCCATGAGCCTGAGGGAAGAGGGGTCCTTGTGAGTGAGGGAGCTGTAGTGGCCCTTGTGCGTGTGGGAAGAGGGGTCCTTGTGAGTGAGGGAGCTGTAGTGACCATTGTGCGTGAGGGAAGATGGGTCCTTGTGAGTGAGGGAGCTAGAGTGACCCTTGTGCGTGAGGGATCCTTGTGAGTGGAGGAGCTGTAGTGACCCTTGCACCTGAGGGAAAGGGGGTCCTTGTGAGTGAGGGAGCGGGAGGGATCCTTGTGCCTGAGGGGAGAGGAATTCTTATGAGTGAGGGAGCTGGAGAATGCTTGTGAATGAGACATCTGGGGGGACCCTGGCGCTCTCCTGAGGGAGTCGAGCAGACTGGCTGGAGCGCGTGGTCTTCGAAGGAGAAATGAGAAAGAAGCATGCGTCCGTGTGCAACGTGACTGACGCACAAGTAGAGCGCTCGGGTCGAGTTGGCGCTATAAGCCCGTGAGAGGGCAACAGATCTCCGCGCAGAGCGCCCAGCGCGGCCCAGCTCGACGGTGATAAGCCCCGACCCCTGACACCCCCGGAAGCCAGGCTCACTCTCCAAAGAGCGCCTTCCCCCGGTGGCCGGTGCAGATAAAGCGCTTATCGGTCGTCCTCTCCCACGCCCTGAAGCCACCCAGGGGCTCAGGTGGAGGGGGGGGGGCGGGGAAATGGGGGGGGGGGGGGGGGGGGAGGGGACAGGCCGTGCCAGGGAGCCGCGTCCATTCATTCACAAATCCTTCCGAGAGTATCAGGCCCCGCCCCCTCGCTACTTTTGCAAACCTCCACGAGAAGTGCGTCAGGGGTCAAAGGGGGCGGCTCAGAGAGCAGTCTCCCTTCACAGAGGTAGCGCCTGGAGGCAGCGCACGCGCCGCTTCGATTTACAGCAATGAGCAGCTTCTGTGCTGCTGGTTCGTTGAGGCTGGGTTTCTTTAGCGCTGTGAAAAATGTTTGTTGCGCTGACATAATCGTGCATAATTGCAATATTTCATGTCACACAAAATGTGTGAAATGTCCTCTATTAGCATAGCATAAAATAAAATGTCACGTGGTTTTTGGGACGACTGGCATACGAAGACAGTTCAAACTCGAACAGGACATTTTCTCCTCATACCATGTAAGGCCCGTACCTCGCCTGACCTATTGGTCGCGTGCATTTCCTATTGTAGAAACATGACTAGTCTATCAGCAAAAATGACAGGTATTTCGGGGGGGGGGGGGGCGAGGGGCATTTTGGGCGGGATAATCACATATCTCACACACCCCTAGGTTTGAGCTATATTTCTCAGTTGCTATAAGTTGAGTTAGCACGAGCAGCTGTGAGTGTGAACACGCAGCGTCCTTCGTCCCTCTCAAGCGATGCATTTACGTGTGGAGCCCCAGTAAGAAAGGACTCAGCCCTGCCAGGGCGGGTGAAGCTTGCACCCACGAGGCCAGGCATGGCCGGCAGCCCCAATACTCCCGTCGGCTGATTGTGCATTGATGGTGATCAACCAGCACTTGGTTTCACACCATTTTTTTCAGAACGAGGTTTCTGAGGTTTGTCAACAGTTCGACACCCCAAAATCAAATTTTTCTTCAGCCAATCAGGTGCCTTGTCGTTCTCGAACCAGCACTGCAAAACCAGAGCGGCCCAGGGCTGCCTGGTGCAGGGCAGCTAAAAACATGACATATTGTGTATTTGCAAAGCGCACGTTCACCCAAGGGTATCTTGGGGCAGAATAACAGATGTTTATTGTTACCCAACTCAATGGTACTCATTTTATCGACCTCAGAAGGATGAACGGCTGAGTGAACCAGCCGGGATTTGAACCTCTGACCATGAGTTCAGACACAGGTCCCTACAGTGGACGCATTAGTCCACTGAGCCACCCGACCCGGCAAAAACAGAAGTGGTTGATCAGCAAATTTCAGGTCAGGACCTGATCTGGTGACCGGTTACGAGAACGCAGACGACTGAACTGGCAGCCCCAGTCCAGTGCTGAGGGGCTCCGGTCTGCCCTCCCATGAAGAGAGGGAGCTCTCCTATGCTTGAGGCGAGGGAGGAGGGGGTCCAGAACTGCCCTCATGACAGCAGTCTCTGCAAAGACCCAATGATGGAGGCGGAAGAGGCTTCCAGACCAGGCCTTGGCTGGGAAGCAGATGGGTTTCAAGCAGGTCCTGGAGAGCAGAAGGATTGGGTGAAGGTACGCAAGAGGAAGACGCGCGCTCAGAGTACCTTAAAGGTGCCAGTGGCATTAACAGAGTAAACGTGAAGCAGGCAACTGTCGATGCACGGATAGCAGAGTACCAAGGAGAAGGGACGAGGCAAGTGCGCGGTCCTCTGGCAGCGAAAAGAGGATAAGGGGAATTTCTGATGGATAAATCTGCCAGTGGATTCCTCACCTTGTGAATATCCCCTGTGCCAGCATTCCACAGAATTTTTTCCCCAGCTCTCCACGCCGATGTGGACGTCATAATTCCACGGCTCCGCTCGCGACTCCGTATGACAAGAAGTGAAATGGGAAAGAGGAGCAGGGAAGCTGTTTGTTGTGGGTGGTTCTGAGAGCCTCAAGGGTGTCAGAGTTGCTTAACGATACTGGGTTCTCATGCCCGTAACAGAGAGATTTGTTGATTACTTTGAAGAGCTCAAAGAAAGACCATTAGTGGTGGAAGATGGAGCAAGCGGGAAATGTCTAACGATGTAGGCATGTGTCCATACTAAGCACTTGTGTGTTTCACAGAATATGACTAGACTGAGAAGGCCAAAGCTGATTTTCAAGTCTCTAGTGGTGGGGAGTAAATATCTTGGAAGGCTAGTCCTGAGGAAGGACCTTGGGAAACATTCCTTTAGGGTGGACTTGGCAACATGTGGCAAAAGGATTGGGTTGAGCGGGACCAACAAAAAGGATGGGAATATGGAGGTCAGATGGTGGCACCTGGTGGGGGCTTCCTAACAGGTCAGTCCCTATTGCCGCCAGTCCACATGTCCCCATGCAGATAAAGGCTTGGACTTCCTCCACAGGCAGTGTCGGATCTCCCTATATGTGGTCATTCCATGAGAAGATGATGATGATGATGCCGATGTAGGACACATGAAGTGTGCTCTCACCTAGTGAGGTTGTCCTGGATCTCGCAGGCACCAGAGCCAGCCAATGAAGAGTTCTGATAAAGATCCTTCTTTGAAGCCTTGTGAAGGACGAGTGATGATGGATCAGGCGTAGAGTTAGCGGGACGGCGCCCCGGGCGTTTGTCGCCAGATAAGAGACGGGTCAGCCTCCTGCACCAACGAGGCAAATTTGGGAACAGTAAGCATGTAGATAAGAGGCTGGTTGGGAGGCAGTGTGGAGAACTCTTTGTCGACACAGAGGTGCAGTGGTTGGGCAGGGACGGAATGTGTTCAAGACAGTGGAAGCCCAACCTGTTCGAGGTGAGGGACGAGAGCTGACACAACCTATACCACTTAGACGAGACCAGCCTTGCATCGGGTATCCTTCCTAAGAGACAGAAAAAGGAGGCTTCACAGGAGGTGAAGTCAATGCTGCCTGAGATGGGCACCGTCTCCTCATGTGGAGGAGTCGTGTAAACCATCAGCTCTTGACAGTGTCTGGCGAGAGGACATGAATGTCCATGTTCTGTGTGAGTGGAGGTGCACACCGGCGAGAGCACCCGAACACCCGAACACCCGGCGGGTGGCTTCAGCAGAGTCTGTGGAAGTCAAAGGGCACCAGTCACTAAAGGTAAGCACATTACCTCATGGAGTGGAGAGTTGTTAAACAGGTTTGTTTCCTGTGTGCAGGCAAAGAGCCTTTGGGGTGGGGCAGGACAACTCTAGGAGGAGCCTTCCTGGGGCAGAGGTGAGAGGTGTTTATTGTTAGTTCTTGCTGTTTCAGGTAGGGTTGCTGCAGGGGAGAAGGGCTTGTTCCAGGCTAGACAAGCTAACCTGGGTGATGGTAAGATGGTGCCCCAGTGGGCTCTGCAGACCTGGGTGGCAAGGCATGGAATGGTGGGTCCAGACAGCCAATGAGGACTGGCAGAACCAGGAACAGAAAGAGGGCAGAGAAGTCTAGAATATGGGGCAATGGAGGCTATAGATGGATTGGTAAGTCATGGAAAGTAGACCCACAGGACCCAAGGGGGTTATGGGAGTAGTGACAGCTGTGAAGTCTTTATACATCATTGGTGGATCATAAGTGGGCAGGGTGGTATGGCCATGTGTGTCGTAAAGAGGAATGGCTAGTTGATACGTTAGTATGATGTGTAGGGTATTTCTGTGAGGCGATATCCTCAGATGCCTCATTATTAGTGAGCATAGATATATGAACCAATAGGCGCCTTTCCAGACTACCGGTGAGTATCTACCCCTGACCGCAGCCTCAAGCCCAAGGCAGAGCCTGGGAGACAAGGCAGCTTCCTCCTCCCCTGGCAATGGAGGGCAGCAGGCTAGCAGGCTGCTTTCATTATAGCATAGGCTGCCAAGATCCAAGGATTTCCCCTTTCTAGTTGCAATATGCTGCATTGAGAGCTGGTTGGAACAGTTTTATCTGGGCTAATTGTAGGCTCCAGCCCAGTACTGCATGTGAACTAGGTTGGTACGAAACCGAAGGGGGTGGGACTACTGAATTTGGGAGGCCGGATTTACAATTTTTTTGTTTGTTTGCCATATAACCCACTTTCACCCCTATGCATCAGTAACCCACATTCAGAGCTCTTACGTGACCTGAACTATAAACTCTGTACACCTCACTAACACCAGAAGTGTGCTTGAAAACCCAATGCTTACATACTGTACTTTAACCAGTAGACGAAGTACATAAAAAAAGTATGGGAACTGTGATGCTGCACGCAAATGGGAGCTTTGTATGAAGGTTGATTGCTTCAACACCGGCTCAAGCTGTGGTTTAATATAGCCTTAGAGCCCTCTGTAGCAGGCTCTACTGGTCATTAAAGGCCTGCTCTCTTGGTAAAGGTCTGAGCTGAAGGCGATGGCCTATAACAAGGGAACTAGCATTTAATGGCCGGTAGAGCCTATTACAGAGGGCTCGAAGGCTATTAGAATATTCTGTCCCTATAGGGCAGAATGTTCTAATTTACAAAACAAAGGCCTCACAGAGCCCTAAGGGTTGAAATCACCTCGGGCTCCAAGAGGCCTTTGTTCACAGCTGTTGCTGTGAAAGACAAACATTGAAACGTTGATGCTTCGGGCTTCTACCGACCATTATAAGCCCGGAGCACTCCATTGGCTGTAAAGACCTGGTTATTCAAATCCTGGTAACTTATGACAGTCCCTGTCTGACACTTGCAGCCGATACATTACAGCACTTAGACGCCTCAGGGCAATAATGCGCTATATTTATTTAGTAAGGAGTTTTATATAGTGCTGGCCAGACCCGAGGGTATCGGAGCACTTTACAACAGATTTAAAGCAGAAATCACACAAAAACGCAAAGGTAAACGTAAAAGTTCGAAAGACTCAGTGTGCTGTGCGTCATTGAGGTAGGGAGGTCCTGAGATGGCATCGATGAGTGCACAATGTCTTGGGCTAAACCTCCTTCCTGGAAGAGGGAACGAGGAGGGGGTTAGGGAAGTGGGGATGAGGTAGGTAGTGGTGGAACATTGTCAAGGGGTTGTAAAAGGCAGGAAGAGGTAGGTTGTGGTGGAACATTGTCAGGTGACTGCAGACTTCACGCTTGTGTGTTTCGGTGGCGATTCTTGGCTCGGGAAGGCACAATTGAGGTAGAGGTCTTTTTGGAGTCTTTTGAATTTTATGAAGGAAGGGATAGTCCTGATATTGACTGGGATGACGTTCCAGATATTGGGTGCATTTCCAGCGAAGGATCGTGCAGCGGTTTTTTGTTTGCGTTTTTTCATAGGGATGAGTAAGAGGGTGTTGGAGCTCATGAGGTTTCTTGTCTGGCCGGCTTTCTTGAGTTTGGAGGCCAGGTATTCCGGGTTCCCTGTGTGCAGGGCTTTGTGCGTGAGGCAGGCAGTTCTAAAGCTGGTACGCATTTCGACTGGGAGCCATTTTAGTTGTCTGAGTGCGGGAGATAAGTGGTCATATTTCTTAACTCTAGTGACCATTCTGGCAGCTGCATTAAGAGTTGTTTTGAGTGGCGCTAGGTGGGATTGAGCTGTACCTGTGAGGACTGCGTTCCCGTAGTCAAGTCTAGATAGCACCAGTGATTGGGTGGCTTGTTTGTGGTCCTTGGGCGGGATGAAGGGCTTAATTTTGTTGAGAAGCTTCAAATTGAGGAAGGCACTCTTCACAGAGATATTAATGTGTTTGGTCATGTTCAGTTTTGGGTCGAGGGTGATTCCTAGAGATTTTACGGAGTTAGCCAGGGTGAGAATACCGTTGAGAGCATCGATTGCTTTCAGCCACTCTACGATTTGAGGGTTTTCTTCTTTGTTGGAGAAGAGGAGGATTTCGGTTTTGTCTTGATTGAGTTTAAGGTGGTTTGTTGCTAGCCACTGTTGAACTTCTCTGAGAGTGTTGTTGAGTCTTAGAATGTCGTTAATTGAGGAGGTTTCCAAGTAGATCTGGGTGTCGTCTGCGTATAGGTGAAAGGGGATGTTGGCTTTTTTGAGAAGGGTGGTGAGGGGTTCCATGTATATGTTGAACAGTTGAGGGGAGAGCAATGAGCCTTGGGGGACACCTCTGTTGACGGGGTGTAGGTCGGATGTAAAGGTTTCGATTTTTATCCTTTGGGAGCGGTTGTGTAAGAAGGAGGAGAACCTAGTCTGTCACGAAGAGCCTTGATGAGTAGATTGTGATCAACCGTGTCAAAGGCTGCCGAAAGGTCCAGGAGGATGAGTAGGCAGCATTTGTCAGTATCAAGAGACTTGTGGATGTCATCCATGATATTAAGGATCGCGGTTTCAGTGCTACAGCCTTTTCTGAAGCCCGATTGGTGGTGATCTAGCAGGTTGATGTTGTCAATGTGCTGAGTCAGTTGTAGGAGAACACACTTTTCAAGGATTTTGGATAGGAAGGGGAGGTTGGAAACAGGTCTGAAGTTGTTCAGATCGGTGTTGTCTAAGCCTGGCTTTTTCAATAGTGGCGTGACTTGGCCGACTTTGAGGCAGTCTGGTATGATGCCTGTTTTCTGGGAGCTGTTTATGATTTTGCTACAGAGTGGGGCGAGTGAGAGTTTCAGCTTTTTGGGCAATTGGGTGGGTATAGGATCGAGGGTGTCGGATGCGGGCTTTGAGGAGGAGATCAGTTTAAGTATCTCAGCTTCAGGTACGGGGTCGAAGGATTTCCAGGCTTTCGTGGGGAGCTTGCTCGTGGTGGTTTTGATTGTTGGGGTTGGGTTTTTGCAGGAGGGATAGAGGTTGATGTCAAGAGAGAGCTCAATCTTGGTGATTTTGTCGTTGAAGAAGTTGGCGAAGTTGTCACACAGGTCCTTGGAGGCCTGGACTGGGGTTGCAGAGGTCTCGGAAGTTTGTTGCCTGATGATGTTAAAGAGTTCTTTGGGCCTGTTTTTCGCGTTGTCTAGGGCGGTGCAGAAAAAGTTGTTTTTTTCATTGTTGATATGTTTTTTGTAATCCTACGGGCTGCTTTGAGTTGCTCGCAGAGGCTTGTGGAGGGATTGTGTCTCTACAAACTTTCTGTAGCTCTAAGTTGTCTCCTTTCAGCGTTAATGTCAGTGTTGAACCAGGATCTGGAAGGAATGTTCCTAGTTTTTTTCATTTTCAGGGGGGCAAGTTGGTCTAAGATGGACGACATAGCTGTGTTGTAGTGGGATGTGAGTTCTGTTGTGGAGAGACCGTCTGGGGAGATAGGCAGGAGCGCGCTTATCTTTTCTTCTAGGTCGACCATGTTGATCTGTGATAGGTTTCTCGTCCATGTGGGGGGGGGGGGGGTTTGGATGGTAGGTTGATACATGATCGCTTGCGTGATGTGGAATAGGATTAAGTGGTGGTCTGACCAGTCAACCGGTAAGATGTGGTTTATTGTGATTGCGTCATGTTGGGCGATTATGGCATCCAGGATTGCCCCTTTGTTATAGGTTACTTCTGAGCAGTGCTGGGTAAGGTTGTTGCTTTGTAATAGCTCGTTCAGGCTTTGTATTAGTGACCTGTTTTTATCATTCCAGTGCAAGTTGAGGTCACCCAGAATTAGGTTGTTGTCTCGGAGTGAGCAGTGTGCAACCAGGTCTGACAGGTGTTCAGTGAATGTGGTGGTGTTGCCTGGGGGATGGTATAGGAGATGGCATTGTAGTATTTTGTTGATGCTGGTGTTAATGTTGGCGGATAGGCATTCAAAGGTGTTATAGTTGAAGGTATCTATTTCGGTCACGGACAAGTTGTTGTTGTGAACGATTGCTAAACCCTCACCTCTTTGGTCTTTTCAGTCTTTGTTGATGATTGAGAAGCCTGGGGGTACAAGGGTATCCATGATTGGAGGGGAGCTGTCATTAAACCAGGTCTCGGTGATGAAGGCTATGTCTATGTCATGGGTGAGGATGGATTCTGCTAGCTCTGTGGCATGTTTGGTGGCTGATCTGCAGTTTATGAGCATGCAGTTGGTGGGTGATGTCTCTTTTTTTCTTTTTTTTTCTTGTGGGTGCAATGAGGATGTTGATGATGGAGGCTGGGGGTCTAGGGGGTTTCGGAGTGGAGGGATCTCTTCTGAATCCAGTGATTACCTGAATCTATACAAATATAGCTAACATAACATGGAGCTACCAACATTCCAATGTTCTAAATATAGTTAAACTAGTCTGACCTGATGTATCCACACATTTTCTCATAGACATAGGTTGGATAAAACCATTTCATACGTCATACCCTAGGGCCTTATTTGTAGTTTGGAGGAACTGCAAATCCTCCTATTTCTACAGAAAACACTAAATACGGAGTTTGATCCACCGGCTGAATTTACACCACCATAGGGATAATATTGTGGAGAAAATTCACCTGGCAGATTCTACTCCATATATAGCATTTCCTCTGGAATGTAAAGGATTTTCAGTTTCTGCCATAATCGAAACGAGGCGCTAAGCTGTGAAATGTCATCAAGCACCAGGGATAGCACTTCAGTGGTCACAGTACACAACGGGCACTTTAAGCAAATGGCTTAACCGCTCCAGGTATAGAATACAGCGAAACTGATGACAACTTAAAGAAGATGGTGGAATGGGACCTTACCTAGCGGACTTGTAAGGCGGTGCTGCTCGCGATGTATGATCAGATTTCCAACAGCTTGCTCTGCCACGTTATAGGGGATACTGTCTAAAATACATCAACACACAAGTGTAGATGCTGATGCAACAATACAGGTATAGAGGCTAAATATTTGTTTCGATATTCAGTGGGTTATTCGGTAAGGGTTGCGCTGATGCTTGCAAGGCCCTTTGTACCACATGAGCACCAGTGTCAAAAGTTTAAGTTTCATGTTTAAGTTTAATTTATTTGATTTAGTTCTATACTGAGAACAACAAATTTTGAGTAAAACATTTGCTATAAAACAATGGCGCCGTACGCCCGGAATGAGGAGTTATGATGATTTTTCACGATCTTCTCGAGAGTCTACAAAAACAATTATAAAGGTCTATCCTTTCACTAAAGGCTCGGTGATTGCTGGACTAGGAACACAGCAGCTTTAAGACTCAGATTCTGACGCCATAGGAGTTAACCATTATCCTGACACCACAACAGTTTGACAAGTCATTTGACGGTTTTAGAAATAATTTTGAAAGTCTCCTCTGCATACATTCAGTTGCAGCAAGTGTTGGTCCTGATGAGAATCCCCACATGTGAAGGGATTCGAAATGCGTAGACCTTTTTTCGCTTCCGGCCAATCATTTATAAACAATAGAATACATTGTATTATAATTGCGCTAATTAATACTTGTTGATGGCCCTATGTCCATTCACTGCATTCAATTATTTTTTCTGTCATAAATAATGTCTACTGAGCACGTTTGTCGAGTGTGTTGGATGAGTATGTATGAGTGATTGTTGTATGTAAGTGGTGGTGTCGCAAAAATCAGTATATTTAAATGTGGATATTAATGTTGTATTGTTTTTTCCTCTTTTTGGATATGTTATAAGTGTTCTATGGAAATCATGTCTTGCAAATTGAAAAAGACAAATGTATTGTATGAAAATATTTTGGATTAAACCCAACGGAAAAAGTGGTTGATAGTGAAACTGTTTTATTCAGTTCATGGTCCAATCCCTATTAGAGTTAAGTGCAGCATTGGCACCGTTCTGGTTTTTGGAAAAAACAATATACAACAAACTTTCAATACAAGTTTAGAAAAGTTTTTAAAAATGTAAACAAGGTATGAGACACAAATTTATCTGGTGGAGATTTCAAAAGCAAGATCAAACTCTGCACAGATGCACTATTCTATCTAAATTGAACTACTTTGAAATAGCGCCTTCTGGCCTTAACCAATATCGAGTTCGGGCATACCAACAAAACATGCTTCAAATCTTACACTCCTCCATTGCAAAGATCGCATATAATGGTAGCATTTTCTTTATGGGTCCATTTAAAAGTCAATGATTTAATAGGGAGTATCCCGAGCCGCAATAAAATTATAAATCGCCGGATTCCATGCCTTAAAGAAAAACGGATATAATGTTGTACCTCTTTATAGTCAATTGATTCTACGTAGTGTTCATAATGGTGCAATTTGGAACAGTGTTTAATGTCCAGATGGAAACTAATCCTCGGCGTTAGATGTTTTAAAAAAAGCCTCAGATGTGCTGGAGTCCATGATTTCAAAAGTGCAGTTGTACAGTTTGATAATTTAAACTATATAATCAGGTTTTGGCTAAAAATGTGCTTTGTTGATACAAGGACAAATGTCTCCATTTTTAGTAAAGATCTTAAGGTGCCTTGATCTCCATGTAAAACATTATAGGCCTGTAGGAGAGTAGGGTCTGCTATCCTATGGTCACCCCAAATTTTTGCTTTTTGCTTCACTGGTTTTTGACATATTGAGGCTGTGGGCCTGCTAATCAGACCCCCAGCCTGCTGTTCTCTCTAACTAAATTGACACTATGCACCCTAGGTGCATAACCAATTGGAAGTGGATCCCCCTGTGAGCCCCTGTACCAGTGTACACTAGGTACCCAGGGCATTGGTGTATCTAAGGCCTGCCAGGGGCTGAAGCATGTATTATGCCACCCCAGGCTTGGCCTAACAAATTTGACACAACTGGCTGATCACTCAGCTGGGGTAAGTTGGTGTAACCACCTCTTACGTAGGTGTAGTATACCTATACCTAACCTTAAATGGGACACATGTTAACCTATAAGTCACTCCTATGGCAGGCCTTAACAATCCTGAAGGCAGAGTGCTTGGTTCCATGTGAGATGGTGCTCTGGCATGAGCTGAGCCTGTCTGCAGTGGACGGAACAACTTCCTTCTACTGTTTCCAGATATCGTCATACCATATACACTTAAGTGCATTATGAACCTCGCGGTTAAATGCTATCTTTGGTTTGGCTTTATCAAAACATGTCGAGTAAGGTGTCATACGAATTGGAATACTAACCCCTCACCAATTCTGGCGACGGGGTTAGCATTCCACCCTTCTAGAGGGACACGACATGTACAGTACCTGAAACCCGGGTAAAATCAGACATAGCCTCAGCTCCACAAAATGGATGCTGCCACCACAGACACAAGTCTGCCCTCCTGCTGCTGGGAGTCCTTCCAGCTTGGGAGACGTGGACAAAGGGTTTCCTGCCAGGGGAGGTGCGAGCACCACCCCAGACAGGAGTATGTGTATTGGTCATGTAGGGCTTGAAAGAAACCAGACATGCCTGAGGCTCACAAGGAGCCTCGGTGCATATGCCAGTTCAATCCGGTCCTGGGGCACACCAGCCCCGGACCTGGGGCGAGCTGGACAAAGGATTGGGGGTGTAACCACCCCCCTTCCTGGTCCCACCCTTAGGGAGGGACCTAGCAGGTAGTCCGGCCCCTAGAATCCGCTTAAAGGTAGGAGCTGTGTCCTAAGACTTCAGACATCCTGGAATCAACTTAGCTACAAGAAGAAGACGGGAACTTCGACGCTCTGCCGCACAGAGGACTGAAGGAAATCTCCCCTGTGGTCAGGGAGTGACCACCTTGCTAACGCAAGCACCATCCAGCGCATCAACGTCTGCTTTGCCGCCGCCTCCCGCCGGAGCCCGAGCCCAGAGACTGACAAGACCTAGACCTCCAGACCTCTCACCGCCCGATCTACAGTCCCTGAAAAGAAGGAACCCGTGGAGGCACCGAGACACGTGGAGCCAGCCATCTTGAAAAGACCACGACAAGCTGCAAGCGCGACAACCGAGGCTCCCTCCAAGTGGTGCTTTGGGTTCTGAGAAGCCCAACACCCGAGCAGCACCTGCACCAAAGGTGAGCCCTCCAGCATCTCCACGATCTGCGTGGGGCCCCTCTGCATTTTGCCACTCGACGCGCCTAACCGGTTGCTGGCCCGTTGGCTAGTGGCCATCTTGGCGACGAACTTCAAGAACTACACCACTGGTCTGGTTGCTCCAGACTGGCCCTTGCTCCCCTCCAAAGGAGCAGTCCCTCTGACCTTGCTGGTCAGAGCCATCAACTTATTTTGTTTTCCACAACAATTGCTTTTGCCAAGGCTTGTTTGCTTCGATCAAGTCGCCGACACCGCTGACAGCGAGAGCCTGCGTGGGACAGCTCGTGACCCGACTCCTGGACGTCGTCGACCTTCAGGGACCACGTGGCTGCAGAGACAAGCTGTACCTTTCCTCCTGTTTGCACCCGACATCGCCTGGTACCCACCTGGTGCCACGCTGGTCACTGGCTAGTGACTGTGAACACTGTCCCCTCTGCTTACAGGTCTTCTACAACTCCGATCCACCCTTGGATCCACCGCATCTCTTCCGGGCCGACCGCCTGCAGCACCTTTGTCTTCAGGCTCCATTGAACATATAGAAGAAACCCGACGCACTTCGAGACCTATGCACCCGCTTCCTGTGGGTGAGGTAAAGCTGGCACTCCGGTGCCCAAGTGTAGAGTATCATCTCTAGTGTCTGTGTTTCCAATCTTGAGTTCATAGTCCATCCGGAAGATCCTTTTTGCAGTAACTTTGTAACTTTTACGCACCCATTGAAAACCTATGGGAGCTCGCGTGTGACTATTTGCTCTGCACACGCAACCCGTGGACCTCCTGGTCACTAACTAAAGTTAGCTCCTTGTAGGCCCAGCGATTCTAGAGGCCCTAGGCCTTTTCCCTTTTCTGTTCGTGGTACTTATACCACTATTTTAGTATATGGTTCGAGTGGCCACCAGGGCCTATCCATATAAAGTGCAACTTCTGTGTATTCTAACGTATTCTTGTTTAACGATTTGTGCTCCTGTGCTCATAAAGAGTCTAGGGGTTACTTTGAGAAATAAATACATATATATTTTGAATATATATCTGTGTGGTGTCCTTTCATTGGTATAAAAGGGGGTTACATTTGGTAAAACAGCCTGCTTAACACGCTTTAACGAGTTTAGCCTCAAAGACTGCTTAGCCTACGCTACCACTTGGGCAGCTAGTCCGAAAAGGTTGACTTACAACCACACCATAAGGGTTGCTTGGCATGGTACAAGGTGGTCACTTTAACTAGTGAACATCATATACCAGGCCAACTTCTCACATTGGTGAGCAGCGGTTGGATTTGAGCTTGCTGTGTTTTACCATTGTAATCTCTCGGTTACCAATTGAAAGATCACATAGGTACCTGTAGGTACATATAAAACAAGATAGATATACTTAAGTTCTACTGAACTTAGTTGTTGTAGAGAAAAGGGAGTAGCACACCCTGACTACAACTACTAGATAGGTTTAGTAGGTAAACCCAAGTGTAGGTAGATTGCAACACATCCACCCACACTTAAGAGCAATGGAGGTGGCAGAGGGGTCTAAGGTACCCATCTCTGTCGAGAGTGACCCCCAGAGGGCACCAACTCTCTTTGCTACCCTAAATCAAAATGAGATCAGGCAGTTGGCAAATATCAGGGGCCTTAAACAGCCCAAGAACCCTACTTCTGCTGAACTCGGGGAGCTTTTACAGAGAGCTCTCAAGAAAACCTCCCAGTTAGGCCCCTTAGGGACTGGAACAGGAGGCCCCCCTTCTGAAGATGCTACTGAGGTACCCCTTTCCAATAGTCACCCCTTAGATGAGATTCATACTACAGAGGATGAAAGTGAGAAGGGTACTGATACAGAAGGTAGTGAGGATGAAGGGAGAACTAGCCCAGTGCCAAGTGTTATACGTGGCCCAGCTAACCTAAGGCTATTGGGGACTGACAATGGGATCATCCCATTGGATCTCCCCAGTGGACTTAACCAGGGGCTTGGGAGGCAAAGGAATCACTCAGGTGAATCTAATGCTTCTCATGCCTCTAGAGGCTCTCAAGGTCACTCCAGGAGAAGGATGACCATCCCTCAGAGGAGGGAGCATGAGGCCAGAATGCAGGAAGCCCAGCTGAGAATCAGGAAACAGGAGCTAGAAGTAGCCCTGATGAGGAGAAACTGAACAAGGCTAGGCAACCTAGAGAGAGTGGGTCTATACCCACTGGTGGCAGCACTGTCCCTAAGGACAAAGATAGGGTCTTTGACAATAGGAACCTGTCCAAGGTTGTACCCCCCTACAAACGTGGGGATGACATCCACAAATGGATGACTGCTCTTGAGAGAGCCTGCAAAGTACAGCAGGTTCCTGAAGACCAGTGGGCAGCAATCTTATGGCTCTCCTTTGAAGGAAGAGGCAGAGATAGACTCCTCACTGTTAGAGAGGAGGATGTCAGAAATTACAGAGTCCTGAAGAGTGTCCTAGTTGATGGGTTAGGCTTAACCACTGAACAGTACAGGTTAATGTTCAGAGACACCCAGAAGACACAGACTCAGGACTGGTCTGAATACATTGAATGTGCCACTAAGGCTTTGGAGGGTTGGTTGCTGGGAAGTAAGGTATCTGATTATACAGGATTGTACAATTTGATGATGAGAGAACAGATTTTAAATAACTGTCAGAACCAGCAACTGCATCAACACTTGGTTGACTCGGATCTGACCTCTCCCCAAGAATTGGGAAAGAAGGCAGACAAATGGGTCAGAACCAGGGTTAAGCAAAAGCACCAGAACCAGGGCCAAGGTGGTGATCAGAAGAAAACAGACCAAAAGGGTGGAGATCAGAAATCTAAAGACCAGAAGTCTTCAACAGGGCCCCAACCTAGTACTAATGGGGGTGGGTCCCAGCCTAAAGGGAAGAAGAAAGAAGGTCAAAAGAAACCCTGGTGCAACTCTTGCAAGAATACAACTCACTGGACTAGTGATTGTAAAAAGGGTGGAACCCCCAACACTGTTGCCCCTAAGGCACCTGCTCCCAGTACTACTGTTAGCAGTGTTGGTCCCCAAACAAAGGGTGTAGTGGGAATCACTATGGGAACTGAAGGAGATTCTGACTTAGACAGAACCCTGACACAGGCAGTCTTGATCTGTGATGGGGACATGGATTTGTCCCTGACTGTGAGCCCCAGTAACCTGGGCAAGTACAGACAAACTCCTTTAATTAATGAAAAAGTGGCTCAAGCCTACAGGGACACATGTGCCAGTGTCACCATGGTGACACCAGGCTTTGTGGACCCTGGACAGTACATACCAGGTGAGAATTACCTGGTGACCAATGCCAGCAATGCCACTACTTCACATAGTGTGGCAGTTGTTAACTTCTCATGGGGAGGGGTAACTGGCCTCAAAAGGGTTGTGGTTAGTGCAGACCTCCCAGTAGAATGTTTGTTGGGCAATGACCTAGAGAGTTCTCTATGGTCAGAAGTGGAGTACAGGACACATGCAGAGATGTTAGGTATATCACCACATGTCCTTGCTGTGACCAGGCCACAGGCCAAAAAGTGCCTTAATGAACCACAGGTCTTGGATCCTGGAACAAGGGACCAAGCACCTACCAAGAAGAAGAACAGGAGGGTAAAGGCTGTGCCTTCCCCCCTGCCTCAAGGTGATGATCTGCCTTCCCAGGAAGATGATCTAGAGGACCCTGAAGGAACTGTCCCTGAAGAGCTTGAACCTGATCAGGTTGACTTTCTGGGGACAGGGGTACCTTCCAGGGCTGACTTGGGGCAGGCTCAGTTAACCTGTCCATCTCTTGAACACCTCAGACAGCTGGCTGCTGCTGAGGCTGCTGGGAATGCTCAAGGTACCCATAAAGTGTATTGGGATGAAGGGCTCCTTTATTCAGAGGCTAGAGACCCAAAACCTGGTGCAACCAGGAGGTTGGTTATACCTCTGCAATTTAGGGGCTTCCTTCTTACCTTGGCCCATGATATTCCTCTAGCAGGACACTTAGGCCAGAACAAGACTTGGGACAGTCTTGTCCCTCACTTTCACTGGCCTCACATGAATGAAGATACCAAGGAGTTTTGTCGCTCCTGTGTGACCTGCCAAGCCAGTGGCAAATCAGGTGGCACAACAAAGGCCCCCCTAATACCACTACCTGTGGTGGGGGTCCCCTTTGAAAGAGTGGGAATAGATATAGTGGGTCCCATGGATCCTCCCACTGCATCTGGGCACAGATTTATACTGGTGGTAGTGGATCATGCCACCAGGTATCCAGAGGCAATTCCCCTTAGGACCACTACAGCTCCTGTTGTGGCCAGGGCCCTGCTGGGAGTATTCTCCAGAGTGGGGTTTCCTAAGGAGGTGGTTTCTGACAGAGGTACCAACTTCATGTCAGGATACTTGACAGCTATGTGGAAGGAATGTGGTGTCAACTACAAGTTCACCACTCCTTATCACCCACAATGCAATGGGCTTGTTGAGAGATTCAACAAGACCCTAAAGGGTATGATCAAAGGATTACCTGAAAAGCTCAGGCGAAGATGGGACATCCTTCTACCCTGCCTTCTGTTTGCTTACAGAGAGGTCCCACAAAAAGGAGTTGGCTACAGCCCCTTTGAATTGTTGTTTGGGCACCCTGTGAGAGGCCCACTGTGTTTAGTGAAGGAAGGATGGGAGTTACCTCTCAAAAAGCCTAAACAAGACATAGTGGACTATGTACTTGGTCTCCGCTCCAGGATGGCTGAGTATATGGAGAAGGCATCCAAAAACCTTGAGGCAAGCCAGGCCTTACAGAAAGCTTGGCATGACCAAAAGGCTGTCTTGGTTGAGTTTCAGCCAGGACAGAAGGTATGGGTGTTGGAGCCAGTGGCCCCAGCAGCACTCCAAGACAAATGGTCTGGACCCCATACAATCCTGGAAAAGAAGGGAGAGGTTACCTACTTGGTAGACCTAGGAACTCCCAGGAGTCCCCACAGGGTACTCCATGTTAACAGTTTAAAAGCATATGTTGACAGGGCAGACATGGGCTTGCTCATGGCTACAGATGAGGGACAGGAGGAAGAGAGTGACCCTCTCCCAGACCTGTTGTCTCAGAACCCTGAAGATGGCTCAGTTGAAGGAGTGACCCTTGGAGGCAACCTCACTGATCATCAGCAGATGGAATGTAGACAGGTTCTACAATCATTTCAACACGTTTTCCTTGATACCTAGTCAAACTGACTGGTGTACCCATGTGGTGGACACTGGTGACAGTCTGCCTGTAAAGAACAAACTTTACAGACAACCTGACCACGTCAGGGACTGTATAAAGGCTGAGGTACACAAAATGCTGGAACTGGGTGTCATTGAACCCTCAGAGAGCCCCTGGGCTAGCCCAGTGGTTCTGGTCCCCAAACCTCACACCAAGGATGGCAAGAGAGAGATGAGGTTCTGTGTGGATTACAGAGGACTCAATGCTGTCACTAGGACAGATGCACATCCTATTCCAAGGGCAGATGAGCTCATAGACAAACTAGCTTCTGCTAAGTTTTTGAGCACATTTGACTTAACAGCTGGCTATTGGCAAATCAGATTAGCTGAGGAGTCCAAGGCCAAAACAGCATTCTCAACCCCAGGTGGGCATTATCAATTTGTGGTGATGCCCTTTGGTCTGAAGAATGCACCTGCCACCTTCCAAAGGTTGGTGAATCAAGTCCTTACTGGGTTGGATGACTTTTGTGCAGCATATCTTGATGACATTGCTGTCTTTAGCTCCACCTGGGAGGATCACCTGATCCACCTGAAGAAGGCTCTTGAGGCTCTGCAAAAGGCAGGCCTCACTATCAAGGCTACTAAGTGCCAGATAGGGCAGAGTAAGGTTGTGTATTTGGGCCACCTTGTAGGTGGAGGCCAAGTTCAACCACTGGAGAGTAAGATACAATCCATCAAGGACTGGTCTTCTCCAACCACCCAGACTCAAGTTCGAGCTTTCCCCGGGCTTGACTGGGTACTACAGGAAGTTTGTTAAGAACTATGGGTCCATTGTGACTCCTCTTAATGATCTGACATCCAAGAAGATGCCCAAAAAGGTTCAGTGGACAGTAAGCTGTCAAAAGGCATTTGATGACCTGAAGAAGCCCATGTGCTCTGCACCTATCCTGAAAAGTCCTGACTACTTCAAAGAGTTTATTGTCCAAACAGATGCTTCGGAGTTGGGTGTGGGAGCTGTGCTGTCACAACTTAATGTAGATGGTCAAGACCAACCCATTGCTTTTATTAGCAGAAGGTTGACCCCCAGAGAGAAGAATTGGTCAGCTATTGAGAGGGAGGCCTTTGCTGTGGTGTGGGCCCTGAAGAAGCTGAGGCCATACTTGTTTGGCACTCACTTCAAGATTCAGACCGACCATAAGCCCCTCTTGTGGCTAAATCAGATGAAGGGTGAAAACCCCAAACTGCTTAGGTGGTCCATTTCCCTACAGGGTATGGACTTTACAGTGGAGCACCGGCCAGGTACAGACCATGGGAATGCAGATGGTCTCTCCAGGTACTTCCACTTAGGACATGAAGACGAGACTGGTCAAGGCTAGTTTAATGTCCCTGCGTTTGTGGGGGGGGGGGGGGGGTTGTGTAGGAGAGTAGGGTCTGCTATCTTATGGTCACCCCAAATTTTTGCTTTTTGCTTCACTGGTTTTTGACATATTGAGGCTGTGGGCCTGCTAATCAGACCCCCAGCCTGCTGTTCTCTCTAACTAAATTGACACTATGCACCCTAGGTGCATAACCAATTGGAAGTGGATCACCCTGTGAGCCCCTGTACCAGTGTACACTAGGTACCCAGGGCATTGGTGTATCTAAGGCCTGCCAGGGGCTGAAGCATTTATTATGCAACCCCAGGCTTGGCCTAACAAATTTGACACAACTGGCTGATCACTCAGCTGGGGTAAGTTGGTGTAACCACCTCTTACTTAGGTGTAGTATACCTATACCTAACCTTAAATGGGACACATGTTAACCTATAAGTCACTCCTATGGCAGGCCTTAACAATCCTGAAGGCAGAGTGCTTGGTTCCATGTGAGATGGTGCTCTGGCATGAGCTGAGCCTGTCTGCAGTGGACGGAACAACTTCCTTCTACTGTTTCCAGATATCGTCATACCATATACACTTAAGTGCATTATGAACCTCGCGGTTAAATGCTATCTTTGGTTTGGCTGTATCAAAACATGTCGAGTAAGGTGTCATACGAATTGGAATACTAACCCCTCGCCAATTCTGGCGACGGGGTTAGCATTCCACCCTTCTAGAGGGACATGACATGTACAGTACCTGAAACCCGGGTAAAATCAGACATAGCCTCAGCTCCACAAAATGGATGCTGCCACCACAGACACAAGTCTGCCCTCCTGCTGCTGGGAGTCCTTCCAGCTTGGGAGACGTGGACAAAGGGTTTCCTGCCAGGGGAGGTGCGAGCACCACCCCAGACAGGAGTTTGTGTATTGGTCAGGTAGGGCTTGAAAGAAACCAGACATGCCTGAGGCTCACAAGGAGCCTCGGTGCATATGCCAGTTCAATCCGGTCCTGGGGCACACCAGCCCCGGACCTGGGGCGAGCTGGACAAAGGATTGGGGGTGTAACCACCCCCCTTCCTGGTCCCACCCTTAGGGAGGGACCTAGCAGGTAGTCCGGCCCCTAGAATCCGCTTAAAGGTAGGAGCTGTGTCCTAAGACTTCAGACATCCTGGAATCAACTTAGCTACAAGAAGAAGACGGGAACTTCGACGCTCTGCCGCACAGAGGACTGAAGGAAATCTCCCCTGTGGTCAGGGAGTGACCACCTTGCTAACGCAAGCACCATCCAGCGAATCAACGTCTGCTTTGCCGCCGCCTCCCGCCGGAGCCCGAGCCCAGAGACTGACAAGACCTGGACCTCCAGACCTCTCACCGCCCGATCCACAGTCCCTGAAAAGAAGGAACCCGTGGAGGCCCCGTGACACGTGGAGCCAGCCATCTTGAAAAGACCACGACAAGCTGCAAGCGCGACAACCGAGGCTCCCTCCAAGTTGTGCTTTGGGTCCTGAGAAGCCCAACACCCGAGCAGCACCTGCACCAAAGGTGAGCCCTCCAGCATCTCCACGATCTGCGTGGGGCCCCTCTGCATTTTGCCACTCGACGCGCCTAACCGGTTGTTGGCCCGTTGGCTAGTGGCCATCTTGGCGACGAACTTCAAGAACTACACCGCTGGTCTGGTTGCTCCAGACTGGCCCTTGCTCCCCTCCAAAGGAGCAGTTCCTCTGACCTTGCTGGTCAGAGCCATCAACTTATTTTGTTTTCCACAACAATTGCTTTTGCCAAGGCTTGTTTGCTTCGATCAGGTCGCCGACACCGCCGACAGCGAGAGCCTGCATGGGACAGCTCGTGACCCGACTCCTGGACGTCGTCGACCTTCAGGGACCACATGGCTGCAGAGACAAGCTGTACCTTTCCTCCTGTTTGCACCCGACATCGCCTGGTACCCACCTGGTGCCACGCTGGTCACTGGCTAGTGACTGTGAACACTGTCCCCTCTGCTTACAGGTCTTCTACAACTCCGATCCACCCTTGGATCCACCGCATCTCTTCCGGGCCGACCGCCTGCAGCACCTTTGTCTTCAGGCTCCATTGAACATATAGAAGAAACCCGACGCACTTCGAGACCTATGCACCCGCTTCCTGTGGGTGAGGTAAAGCTGGCACTCCGGTGCCCAAGTGTAGAGTATCATCTCTAGTGTCTGTGTTTCCAATCTTGAGTTCATAGTCCATCCGGAAGATCCTTTTTGCAGTAACTTTGTAACTTTTACGCACCCATTGAAAACCTATGGGAGCTCGCGTGTGACTATTTGCTCTGCACACGCAACCCGTGGACCTCCTGGTCACTAACTAAAGTTAGCTCCTTGTAGGCCCAGCGATTCTAGAGGCCCTAGGCCTTTTCCCTTTTCTGTTCGTGGTACTTATACCACTATTTTAGTATATGGTTCGAGTGGCCACCAGGGCCTATCCATATAAAGTGCAACTTCTGTGTATTCTAACGTATTCTTGTTTAACGATTTGTGCTCCTGTGCTCATAAAGAGTCTAGGGGTTACTTTGAGAAATAAATACATATATATTTTGAATATATATCTGTGTGGTGTCCTTTCATTGGTATAAAAGGGGGTTACATTTGGTAAAACAGCCTGCTTAACACGCTTTAACGAGTTTAGCCTCAAAGACTGCTTAGCCTACGCTACCACTTGGGCAGCTAGTCCGAAAAGGTTGACTTACAACCACACCATAAGGGTTGCTTGGCATGGTACAAGGTGGTCACTTTAACTAGTGAACATCATATACCAGGCCAACTTCTCACAAGGCCCATCTTATGATGTTGGTGATGGCTCTGGCAAAGGAGCTGACAAGACAAAATTCAAGGCGCAGTGCTTGTGCGGGGATAGCTTGGTGGACCTTAATAACGTGTCAAAATGTAGTAAATAACCGCCATAGGCCCTTATGTGCCAACACATTTCCACAAAGACACATAATGATTAAAATGTTTTTATACATTTGAAAAAGTGCAAATGTTAGTTTCCTTTCCTTATGAAATGGATTTATCTACGGTGTATAAGTGTATGCATAGAGATGGTGGTGTTGTGATGCAGGTTCAAATTATTGACCAGAGATGTAAACATTTTTGTGAGATCTTTTGATTCCAAATTTAGTACCTACAGAACGACTCCAAACTCGATAGGGGTCAGGGGACCAAGGGGGACAAGTGAGCTGCTACATTTGCATCCTCCGTCACCCCTCACGTAATACAATTCACAAAAACGGCAAATGAGACATAATCAAGTCATCATAGGAAGATTCCCCAATTCTGGCAGATTCTGTGGACCTTACCAATAACTTGCATTAGTTATGGTAGGACCTAAGACCAAATCTACCTGGAAAAAATAAAAAACTTGAAAGGTATGGCCGAACACCAAACCAGCTCCTGGGTGTCATGCTCCATCATCGGCCATCCTACGACGACGCCGCATTCTCTAGTGGTGGGTCGGCCACACCAATAAGATAATTGGAGGCCTATTTGGAAGACAGTTGGAGTACAATTCACAAAAGACGCAGAGATTAAAAATCCCAGGAACCCTCACAGCGAGCTACCTTTATTTGGTGACGGTGACGAGATGATTAAAAATATATATTTAGCGATGCCTCGGAGTCATCATCACTCTGCATCTATTTGGTCAACAAGTTTCAGCCAACTGGCCCAAGAGGTTAGTGGCTTTCTTCAGGACCAGAGATCCCTATTCCCTAAATTCAAGGCTCATACATCTGGCAGTTCAAGCAGGCGCACGTGCACACCATATGTGTAAATAATGCAAAAGCAAAATCTCTTGCAGATGGTCGGCATGAGTTGGAATGGAAGGTCTATTCAGAACGTTTTATCAATCCACCTGGAAGGCACTAAATCTATTGAGCCCTCAATCAGAAAAAAAAATTATGAGGCTGTCGTGTGGAACAATACCCTTAAAAGCCTATAAGTATGGGCGTTTGAAAGGGACTACTGCTCTTAACTGCAGATTGTGCGATTGGAAGCAAGATTCATTGCTGTACCTAGTGTGCCTTGGTGGTGGTTTGAAGGTCTCAAGGTGTTATTGACTAAAATTAGTATTTCTTCATTTAGAACATACTTCCTGTTGCCTAAATATTTAACCACTCTTTTACTATTTCATGTATAGCGCCATTTCTATTTTTATTATTGCACGCTGCACTTTATTAGGTTGCGATGGCGTTCTTTTTATCATGTTTTTGGAAATGTATGCACTATTTTCATATTTTTGTGAATAGCAGTCCAGCTTTTGCAAGTCCTTATTAAATGCACTTTGTACGGTTTAGGGTTGCGGTGGATTATTAAAATGCTGAATTGAGAAAGTAACTTAAGAATAGGTTTACCTCAGAGGCATCATCGTTTGTAGTGTCATTGTACATTTCAACCAGGGCTCGAGTCGGGGTACCACGCGGGTGGACGGCGTCCCCCCACTTATTTTACCAGGTTTTTCCGGGTGGACGCCGTCCCCCCTGCCCAAAAGCTGGACAGCATTGTGTGAGCAGAGAGCCCGGGTGGGAGGGAAGTTTCCCGTAAATTACCAAAGATATGCTAATATTTGTAATTGGAGACTTTAAGAGGCACCGGTGGTGTGTGCAGGCTGGAGTGATTGGGAGGCGGAGCGAGCAGGCGTTGGCGGTTAACGCTTGGAATGTGTGTCCTTCTGTATCTTGTGCACTTTTGAGCACTTCGTTGTGCAACTGGGGCACCCCCTCGGGGGAGTGGGGGGGAGGGGGGGTTGCAAAGGACATCGAGGAACAGACCAGGGGTAGCAGTGCTGTGAAATGCCCCGTCATCTAAAGGCATATGAATACTCATGAGATTCCTGTTGTGACGTCACGTCCGGTGACAGCGTCCCCCCACTTCTTTTCATGAGATTCCTGTTGTGACGTCACTTCCGGTGACAGCGTCCCCCCACTTCTTTTCATGAGATTCCTGTTGTGACGTCACTTTCGGTGACAGCGTGTAGTGTCGCGGTCTAGTGGACGCGCGCACTACGGAGAGACGCAGAGGCGCGTAGCGGACGTCGGACGCTACAGCGCATGCGCGAGGACAGCGGCGCGAACGAGGGACGCGATCGGAGCGTGTTGCCCGGCGCTCTCTCCATAGGTGCTTATAAAGTATAATAAAGGAGTTAATTCCAAGTAGAACGTCTCCCGAGAGTCTGTGGGGGAAAGTACACACAGCCTAGCACTCTACTACATTACAGTGGCGACGAGACTGGGACAAGAAGAACCCCAAGTGCTACAGGCGGAAGGTGCCCCCCTAACCAGCATCACAGAGAAGCCTGCCAGGAGAGACACCACCATACACGGTGAGAGACCGGAGAGACGAAACAGAATACGCCTACACACCGGGAGAGCGCGGCAGAGGCAGATAGAAGCCGGAGAGTGGCACGTGGGCAACGAGGAGCCAGCCACGTGGTAGAGGATATCACGGACGTACGGCGGAGCCGCAGAAGAGATCCTGGCGGAGTCAGGGGACGACGGAGCAGCCGGCTCGAACGCAGTCCCAGGTACCCGAAGCAGGGGAGTGGGGACGGACGTGCCAGGTAGCCCAAGGAAGCAAGTGGACGCCAAAATGAGTGCACAGTCAGCGACCCTGACGACGCCGATACCGTTCCTACCACGGCCGGGAGAACCCATAATGAAGTGGGAAGACTGGAGGGAGTACTTCAGAAACTACCTGGAAGCGCTAGAAGATGAGAACGAGGAGGCGTTCTCTAGCGCCAGGAGGAAGAGGATACTTCTACACAACCTAGGACCAGAAGGGATACGGGTGTTCCAAAATCTCACACCGATCACCAGACCAGTAGGAGACACAGACGTGTTCACCCACGCCATAGAAGACTTAGACAACCACTACCGACCGGCAGTGTGCACCTCCATTGACCGCTATAACTTCCAGCAGAGGAAGCAAGAAGCGGGAGAATCCGTGGATGACTACGTGGCGGCACTGCGGAAGCTGGCGATGACGTGCAGGTACGGCGGACTGCAGGACGAATTCATCAAGGACCAGATCGTCATGCACACGACAAGCAAGTCGGTACAGGACAAACTATGGGCGAATGGAGATGCAACGCTGAATGAAGTGATCGCCATAGTGAAGAGAGCGGAGCTAACAAAACGCTGTGCGGAAGCAGCCAAAAGAGAACAGGCCCCCAGACTCACAGTCAACAAAGTAGACGACGCGGACCACCAGACGCGGGGGAAACAAACGACGGGGGAGTACAGAGGAGCGGCCACAGGGAAACCAAGACCCGGACCGACATGGAAACAGGGCACAGGCGAGGCCATGAAATGCTACAGGTGCGGCAGCTCGAATCATGCAGCGCACGACAAACGGTGTCCCGCATTCAGAGCCAAGTGCGCGTTCTGTGGCCTAGTCGGCCATTACGAAAAGGTTTGCCGCAGGAAAGGAAGACAGCAGGCGGTGAAGTTCGTGGCACAGGACGAAGGGGAGGAAGCAGAAGGCCGTGAAGAAGACGAGGAAGTCCTGTGTATTGAAGACCAGGTACTGGGCATAGAGGAGAGAAGATCGCGCAAGCCCCAATGCGACATGATAGTAGGAGGCATACCCATCACCATCGTGGCGGACTCTGGATCTCCTTACACGATCATCCAACGTTCAGTATGGAGCGAGAAGTTCAGACCCACGTGGGGCGCACACCTAGAACCCCCCGACATTCGACCTGTCACCTACACAGGGGACCCGATCCCGATGGTAGGGTTCAAGACAATGAAGTTCCAGTTCAAGGAGAGGAGTGCGATCTGCAAGCTGTACGTCGCGGAGAAAGGTCCGTCAGTCCTGGGCTGGATGGACCAAGGAGTGTTGGGAATACAGCTGAACGCAGGAGGGGACACCCAAGTGCTGGCGACACTGGACGGAGAGGAGCCGACGGCAGGAAAATGGCGGAGCGGGCACCCGAAGGTCTTCGGCGGGAAGATAGGGAGGCTGGAGAAGTTCTCCCACAAAATCGTCCTCAAAGACAACGCCCGGCCAGTCGCGCACAAGGTACGGAACATCCCGATCGCCGTTAGGGAAGCGGTGCAACAGGAGCTCCTCCGACTGGAAGAAGGAGGAATCATTGAGCCCATTGACAGCGCAGAGTGGTTGGCTCCCTTGGTGGTGGCCATGAAACCGTCAGGCAAAGTGCGCCTCTGTGTGGACCTCAGGGAGTTGAACAAGTGCATAGTGGTGGAGAGGTTCCCCTTGCCACGCATTGAGGAAATGTTGGCCCGCACGAAAGGAGTGAAATGGTTCTCCACCATAGACTTGCAATCGGCGTACCATCAAGTAGCACTACATCCGACGAGCAAAAAGTTGACATCGTTCATCACGCCGTTCGGCTGCTACCAATTCTGCGGCATGCCCTTCGGTCTCGCCTCGGCAGCGGCGGTATTCCAGAAGCTGATGGCCCGCCTATTCAAGGACATTGAAGGAGTGCAATACTTCCAGGACGACATCTTAGTGATGGGGACGGAGCAGGAGGATCACGACAGGAAACTGTCGGCAGTACTGAAGATCCTGGAGGAGAAGGGCCTCACAGCAGAGTGGGAGAAGTGCCATTTTGGGATGACATCTGTCACCTACCTGGGACACGAGATAGGGGCACAAGGAATCACGCCGAAGAGAGGGAACGTAAAGGCCATCTGCGAAGCACCGCCACCCACATCCAAGGAGGAAGTACGGTCGTTTCTAGGGATGGCGGAGTACTATAGCAAATTCGTCCACCACTTTGCCACGAAAACCCACCACATGAGGCAGCTCACGAGGGACAAGACGGCGTTCAGATGGACGGAGGAGACACAAGAAGAGTTCGACACCGTGAAACGGGAGATCGGCGAAGCAGTCCCGCTGCAAGGATTCGACCCCCAGGGGCGGTCGATATTGATGACGGACGCGAGTGACAAGGGTCTGGGAGCCGTGCTCATGCAGGAAAGACCAGAAGGCGGCACGGAGACGATCAGCTTCGCGTCCCGGACGCTGACAGCATCGGAACAAAAGTTCAGCGTGATAGAGAAAGAGATGCTAGCGGTAGTGTGGGCCATGGCGAAGTACCGTCAGTTCCTGTGGGGGACCCGATTCCAGGTGAAGACAGATCACAAGCCTCTCGTGAAAGTACTGACATCAGATGGCCATGCCAGCGCCACGCCCCGGATAGCGAAAATGACACTGAAACTCCTGGAGTACAGGTACGACGTGGAGTACATCCCGGGCTCCAGGAACAAAATAGCGGACTACCTCAGCAGGGCATCTGCGATGGACAGCGCGTCCAACAACAGGGAGGACGACGACGAGATGGTGGCTCTGACAGACGATCCGGAAAAGGCCATCAGCAGGCAGGACTGGAAGGACGCATATGAGGTGGATGCCGACATGGAGGAAATCAAGGCGTGCATCGTGAGGGGATGGCCGGACAGGAGGAGACAAGGGCCAAAAATCAGGCAGTTTTACGAAGTTAGAGAAGAGCTGTCGGTGGGCAACGATGGAGTATTCGTCTACAGGGGTGACAGGGTGGTGCCGCCGGAGAACATCGTACCTACCCTGCTAGCCATACTTCACGAAGGCCACCTGGGAATAGTGAAGACAAAGGCCAGAACAAAACAAACTTACTGGTGGCCAGGAATGGACACGCATGTCGAGAGGCATGTGACGGACTGCGCGCAATGCCAAGGGGCAGACAAGACTCTCAAACCGATGAGACCACCCCTAGGGAAATTCACTAACCCCAGCAACCCGTGGGAAGAGGTTGCCGTGGACATCCTGGGACCAATACTGGACGACCAAGGTATCCCCAAATATCTATGCGTACTAGTGGATAAATTCTCGAAATGGCCAGAAGTGCACATCAACGAGGTCATGGACACGGACGAGATCCTACGCTTCCTCAAGGCGATGTTTCTTCGGGAAGGCATACCCAGGAGCATCATCAGTGACAATGGTCCCCAGTTCATCTCCGACAAGTGGGTCACGTTTGCGAACAGGAATGGCATAATACTCAAACACACCTCGATATACCACCCTTCCAGCAATGGACAAGTAGAGAGGTTTAACAGGGTGCTGATGGGCTCCATACAGGCGGCCATCACAAGAGGTAAAGACTGGGAAAAGGAGGTCCTCAGCACGATATGGGCATACCGCATCACCCCCACCGGAACGGGTTACAGTCCCTTCCAGATCTTACGGGGACGGCAACCCTTTACCAAAGACAATGTGGCATGGCAGGAGAAGACCATCACCAGCAAATGGTCTCCGGCAGTGGTGCAGCACAACCTGCAGAAGGCACAACGCATCTACACGGAGCACTACAACCGCCATAAGAAGACAAAAGACACGGCGTTGGAAAAAGGGGAGTGGGTCAGAGTGAAGCTGGCTGTCCTTAAGCGGAAAGGAGAAAGCAAATACTCCCCACCCCTCAGAGTAGAAGAGGTGTACGACAGGGCGGCGCTGCTCAGTGACGGCAACGTGTGGTCACACGAGCGCATGGCCAAATGCAATAAGATCGTACAGTGGCCCCGAGAGTGCACGGAAGTGGAAAACCCGGCAGAGGGGGTGATAAAGGACACAGACTCATCCGAAGGAGGCCCCGGGGAGGACATGGGCGGTGAGCAAGAGAGAGAGAGAGACAACTCAGGGAGAAGACCTGTGGGGGAGACCACGAGAGAAGATGGCGAGGTAAAAGAGAAAGAGAGTCCGGGCACTCCGAAAGGTACAGACGGAGGCCCGGTCACAGAGGGAAGCCGAGAAGGACATTCCACTCCGGTAAGACACACCCGGGGGGGGAGAGCAGTGGTGAGACCATCCAAGTTCAGAGACTTTGAAATGGACTGACCTTCGGGTCGGGGACTTTGTGTGAGTGGTGTGAAAAGGGGGAGATATGTAGTGTCGCGGTCTAGTGGACGCGCGCACTACGGAGAGACGCAGAGGCGCGTAGCGGACGTCGGACGCTACAGCGCATGCGCGAGGACAGCGGCACGAACGAGGGACGCGATCGGAGCGTGTTGCCCGGCGCTCTCTCCATAGGTGCTTATAAAGTATAATAAAGGAGTTAATTCCAAGTAGAACGTCTCCCGAGAGTCTGTGGGGGAAAGTACACACAGCCTAGCACTCTACTACATTACACAGCGTCCCCCCACTTCTTTTTTTAGGACTTGTGCCCTGATTTCAACCTAGTCTGCATGAGGATAAAAACAACTGGAAAAAAAAATAACAGAATTATGCCCCTTTTATGGTGAAATTGCATGTTGTTTTTATATATGTTTGATAAACTATTATGGTTCTAAATAACCGAGAACAACAACAGTATCTACTTGTGCCCATTGGTATAAGTCTCTCCTGCTGATTGGAGCTGCGCTCAGTCAGCCACTTCCGGTGGAGCCGACCCGCCACGAGAGCATGCGGCGGCGTGCTAGGACGGCCGTTGATGACGCATGACGCCCAGGGGTTGCGTGAGGCCGAACCTTTCGGATTTTTGACATTTTTGAATTTTTTCCAAGTAGGTGTGGTCTTAGGTCCGACTCTGACTAACGCAAGTTATTGGTGGGGTTCACAGGATCTCCCAGATTTGGGGAATCCTCCTATTCTGACCTGAACATGTCTCATTCGCCCTTTATGTTAATTTTCCAAATGTAATACGTCATGTCATAGTAAATACGTATGCGATAAGTTACGCACTCACTAGCGAGATCAGTGTGCAATCTATACGTCACAGGTTCGAATTCTCGCAGCATCGACCTAACTCTTCATCCTTGCAGAGTCCATAGGTTAAGTGCCATTTAATTGGGTAATATAAGCATCTTCCAATTAGAGGGCTACCCAACTGAAGTACAAAGCATCATAGAAAATAAATTATTAATATTAGATGATTAAATATTTGGAGGGATCAAAGAGGGATCTGTGTGGAAAGGAGAGAACTGTGCCCTGGGTTTTGCCTTTCATGGTAAATTTCGACTTTAAATTCATTGTAATGATGGGTTGAAAACCATTTCATGTTTTGGTAAGTTTTAAGTCAAATGTAATGAACACGATTGGAATACACGTGATTGCATTTGACATGCACGCGCAGCCTCGGTTGACATGTGCTCGTTATCTCTCAGTTCTCACCCTTTGGCAAGAAAAAAACCTCATGATGCAGTTGAAAGTTGCACATTTCTGAAATATAGAGCAAAGAGTAAGTTCAAGGGTAACTCACGCGGCTTCTCTCCAAAAACTGTGACTATCTGCACTTTTGTGCATCTCTGGGCAGGCTGGAGTTACTTATGCTGGTGCTGTAAGATTTCCCCACTCCATTATATACAGCAGCCTCTATGCAACAACACGTCTTTTCTCATCTCTGCAGTGAACAAAAAGTTGTACTTCACTGATTGCCGCATATAATGGTTCCTTCCCAGACTCCTCTCGGTGTGACTTGTTTGTTAATAATAATATTGTTTGTCAATGGCTTGGTGTAACCAATGACCATTGGCCTAGCTATGCACTGGATTATTCTTGGTAATGAGTCTTTTGATGATCTCTGCATCAGGTATGTTATCCCACTGAGGTATCCTTGCCTGCTGTGACGTATTGATTGAGATGGCTCACTTGGTGTGGAAGGCTGGAACCAGAGTCATGTCAGAAGTGGACAGCAGGACCTGTTTAATAATGTTACTGAAGCAGCCTTGGGCCCCGCACAGGCTGCTGATAACATTCTCAGGTGTGAGGGTGGCTTTGCTTTTATTTTTTAGAGATCAAAATAACATATTGTCACTGCTATCAGCTGAACAGCACGTATTTTACTTGGTTCAGAAGGAAGTAAAGGCTGCTCGCCTGGACTCCGCCCTCTAACAGGAAGCACACATTCCCACACCGTGCACATGTATGTAATGTACCCTTGAAGCACACATTCCCACACCGTGCACATGTATGTAATGTACCCTTGAAGCACAGACTCCCACCACACCGTGCACATGTGTGTACTCTACCCTTCTGGTTATGCCCCCCTAGGATTTAACCCACTAACTTGAAGCACAGACTCCGACACCGTGCACATGTATGTAATGTACCTTCAAAGAACAGACTTCCAAACCATGCACATGTATGTTCTGTACCCTTGTGCTTATGGCCCTCTAGGATTTAACCCTCTCACTTGAAGCACAGAGTCCCACACCGTGCACATTATGTAAGGTACCTTTGAAGCACAGAGTCCCACACCATACACATGTATATAATGTGCCTTTGAAGTACAGACTCCCACACCATGCACGTGTGTTCTGAACCCTTGTGGTTATGGTCCACTAGGATTTAACCCTCTCACTTGAAGCACAGACCCCCACACCATGCACATTTATGCAATGTACCTTTGAAGCACAGCCTCCCACACCATGCACATGTATGTAATGTACCTTTGAAGCACAGACTCCCACACTGTGCACGTGTATGTAATGTACATTTGAAGCACAGACTCCCACACCGTACACATATATGTAATGTACCTATGAAGCACAGACTCCCACACCGTGCACATATATGTAATGTACCTTTGAAGCAAAGACTCCCACACCATGCACATGTATGTAATGTACCTTTGAAGCACAGACTCCCACACCATGCACATGTATATGATGTATCTTTGAAGCACAGCATGCACATGTACGAAATGTACCTTTGAAGCACAGACTCCCACACCGTGCGCATGTCTGTAATTTACCTTTGAAGCACACACTCCCACACCGTACACATATATTTAATGTACCTATGAAGCACAGACTCCCACACCGTGCACATTTATGTAATGTACCTTTGAAGCACCGACTCCCACACTGTGCACATGTGTACTGTGCCCTTATTTTTATGGCCCACTAGGATTTAACCCTCTCAATTGAAGCACAGACTCCCAGACCGTGCACGTGTATGTAAGGTACCTCTAAAGCAGAGTCCCACATCGTGCACGTGTATGTAATGTACCTTTGAAGCACAGCCCACACTGTGCACATGTATGTAAGATACCTTTGAAGCACAGTCTCACACTATGCACATGTATGTAAGATACCTTTGAAGCACAGAGTCCCACACCGTGCACATGTATGTAATGTACCTTTGAAGCACAGACTCCCACATCATGCATGTTCTGTGGCATGTGGTTATGGCCCACTAGGATTTAACCCTTTCACTTGAAGCACATACTCCCACACTTTTGCACATGTATGTAATGTACCTTTGAAGCACAGATTACCACACCATCCACATGTATATGATGTATCTTTGAAGCACAGCATGCACATGTACGAAATGTATCTTTGAAGCACAGACTCCCACACCATGCACATGTATGTAAGGTACCTTTGAAGCACAGAGTCCCACACTGTGCATGTGTGTTCTGTACCCTTGTGGTTATGGTCACCTAGGATGTACCTTTGAAGCACAGACTCCCACACCGTGCACATGTATGTAATGTACCTTTGAAGCACACACTCCCACACCGTACACATATATGTAATATACCTATGAAGCACAGACTCCCACACCGTGCACATTTATGTAATGTACCTTTGAAGCACCGACTCCTACACTGTGCACATGTGTACTGTGCCCTTGTGTTTATGGCCCACTTGGATTTAACCCTCTCACTTGAAGCACAGACTCCCACACCGTGCACGTGTATGTAAGGTACCTCTAAAGCAGAGTCCCACATCGTGCACGTGTATGTAATGTACATTTGAAGCACAGCCCACACTGTGCACATGTATGTAAGATACCTTTGAAGCACAGTCTCACACTATGCACATGTATGTAAGGTACCTTTGAAGCACAGAGTCCCACACCGTGCACATGTATGTAAGGTCCCTTTGAAGCACAGAGTCCCACACCGTGCACATGTATGTAATGTACCTTTGAAGCACAGACTCCCACATCATGCACATGTATGTTCTGTGGCATGTGGTTATGGCCCACCAGGATTTAACCCTTTCACTTGAAGCACATACCCTCACACTTTTGCACATGTATGTAATGTACCTTTGAAGCACAGATTACCACACCATCCACATGTTTTTGGCTATGTGGTTGTTGCACATGGTTCTACACTGTCACACACCTCTAAGTAAAACCTCTAATACAAGTATTGGGTTCGCGAAGGTCACAGACGGGTAGAGGTCAATGTTTGCAGTGTTGTCCTAAGAATTTTTGGGCTCCCGGGCAAAACATACTTTGGGTCCCCCAGTTTGTAATCACTTTGAAGTTTATTAACCGCTTTTGTGCTAGTTGTAGGACGCATGATGCCAAACAAACTTTCGGAAATGCGTTTCACACAAAAAACTGTTTAAATATCACTTTGTGAAGACCCCAAAAATCCTTAAAATCACACTGGACAAAGAGAGACAGAGGCAGAGGTGGGCAGAGAAAAGAAGAGAGGTTCGGATACAGTAATGGACAGAGGAGAGTTAGACAGAATGTGAGGGTCCGGGCATTTGCCCATGCCTCAAATCATCTCTGAGGGTTGTTTTCTGCTCTAAAGTTTGATTGGAATTTCATAAGTTCGATGCTTACATTTTCTCAATGGAGAAGGCTGGTAAGAAGGAATTCACTAGTACAAGTGAACTACCTACAAGTGATCTTAGGAAATCCAATATGGACATTTGCGCCGTCAGACAAGTAGTCGACCCCCAAAAACAGCCCGGGAGCTGCAGGGCCACGATACTGCTCGTGTCTGTTATGTGAACATCTACAGAAATAAGCCACAGTGCCATCCTGGCTACCAGAGCTAGTCGCAGGTGGGGCCCACCGGCCCTCGCTTTAGGGGACCGACTCTTATTTTTCACCATCTGACTCTGATCCAGAGCATGAGTGATAAAGGAAGAAAACAGAGAAAGAGAGGAAAAGAGAGACGAGGGAGGAAAACAGGGATAAAAAAGAACTTGGAAGAAAGAAAGAGAGATAAAGTGACATGAATAGTAGGGTGGTGGAAGAATGTGGCCTGAGATAGAATGAAGACTAGACACTTTTGATATTCATGGGATAAAGAGTCATGAAGTGTAAGGTCGAAGAAGGAGGCCAAAGCGGGAATCAAGAATAGACACCCTTGGTATTCATGAGATAAAGAGACAGGAAGTGCAGGGTGGTGAAAGAAAGAGGACTGAGATGGAATCAAGACCAGACACACTTCGTATTCATGAGATAAAGAGACAGGAAGTGCAGGGAGGTGGAAGAAAGAGGCCTGAAGTGGAATCAAGAACGGACACCCTAGGTCTTCATGAGATAAAGAGACATGACGTGTAAGGTGGTAGAAGAAAGAGGCCTAAGGTGGAGTGCAGAATAGACACCCTCGGTCTTCATGAGATAAAGAGACATGATGTGCAGGGCAGTGGAAGAAAGAGGCCTGAGGTGGAATCAAGAATAGACACCCTAGGTCTTCATGTGATAGGGAAACAGCCTTTACAACAAAGTTTTTACCTTGTTGTGCCTTTACCACACATTTTTTAACATGCATATTTTTACCACGTGCATGTCTTTACAACGCAAGCTTTTACCACGCATTTAAGGTAAGGTGGGAGGTGTGGGAGGTCTCCCCCACAAATACATTGTTTTTATACATAAAAACAATGTGTGGTAATGGCATATATTGTAAAAGCATATTCGTGGTAAAAACATGTGTGGTAAAAAATGTGTGGTAAAGGCATACAATGTATTTACTACGTTGTACCGTCATACAACCCATGAGATAAAGAGACAGGAAGTGCAGGGAGGAGGAAGAAAGAGGCCTGAGGTGGAATCAAGACCAGACACCCTTGGTATTCATGCGATAAAGAGAGAGGAAGTGCAGGGAGGTGGAAGAAAGAGGCCTGAGGGGGAATCAAGACCAGACACCCTTGGTATTCATGCGATAAAGAGAGAGGAAGTGCAGGGAGGTGGAAGAAAGAGGCCTGAGGTGGAATCAAGACCAGACACCCTTGGTATTCATGAGATAAAGAGACATGTACTGTAAGGTGGATTCAGAAAGAGGCCTCAGGTTGAATCAAGACCAGACACCCTCGGTCTTCATGAGATAAAGAGACAGGAAGTGTAAGGTGGTGGAAAAAAGAGGCCTGAGGTGGAGTGCAGAATAGACACCGTTGGTATTCATGAGATAAAGAGACAGGAAGTGCAAGGTGGTGGAAGAAAGAGGCCTGAGGTGGAATCGAGAATAGACACCTTAGGTCTTCATGAGATAAAGAGACATGAAGTGTAAGGTGGTTGAAGAAATAGGCCTGAGGTGGAGTGCAGAATAGACACTCTTGGTATTCGTGAGATAAAGAGACAGGAAGTGCAGGGTGGTGAAAGAAGGAAGGAGGAAGAAAGAGGCCTGAGATGGAATCAAGACCAGACACCCTCGGTCTTCATGCGATAAAGAGACAGGAAGTGCAGGGAGGAGGAAGAAAGAGGCCTGAGGGGGAATCAAGACCAGACACCATTGGTATTCATGAGATAAAGAGACAGGAAGTGCAGGGAGGTGTTAAAGGTACCACACACGTGTGTGAGCTCACAAGGGCCTGGGGTGGGGGGCGCACAGTGCGGCTGCCGGACATGGCCTTTTAAACCACATTGTATTCATGCCTGGCCAATGTGTATTCAGTGGAGAAGTGTGGCTCAATGATTAGAGCGGCAGACCCTGATGCAGAGGTCTAGCCCGGGACCAGGGTTCAATTCCCCGCCTCGGCGGGTCTTGGGCTCAAATATTCCACGGACCTGATAATTCTCGCCTCGGTGCCATTCCAATCATGGAGTCCCACTCTGCAACTCTGGGCAATAGCTTGCTTAATCTCCACAACGGCCCCCACAACGCTAAGGATGCCTGGCCTCCACCTTGGGGGTGCCCAGGAGTGGACGCCTCACAGGGAAAGCCAGGATGGGTTCCACAGCGGTATTCGTACAAGCGCCTTGAGACCCTTGCGGGTGAGTAGTGCGCTATACAAGTATCAATTTACATTTACATTTACTTGAAATGGGACCAGACACAAAGAACTGCAGAAAGTTGATATTCTGTTTAAAAACGTCACGCGGCGCTTCACCCCATACTTGACTGCAAAAAGTTCACCAGGAGGCCCAGTGACGCAGCAGAGCCGGTTCTCCCGCCCAAGGCCACGCTCCACGAATTCCTCTGTTGAGAACTGCGTTTCCAGGTAAAAATGATGTATGGGCTCTCCTTCAGAGACGTGCGGGCGGTTTCTGTGCCCTGTGGAGAGTGCGCGGTTCAACAAGGGCCCTTCATGGCACTGCGGGCCCACAGTGGCCCTCTTCCAAAGCAGCGCCCCTCGCTCATGCCTGCACCACTGGCAAAGTGACTCTAAGTGCTACCTGCACAGTGCCCCACTTTAGACATTCTGCAATCAAGGGGAGAGGTCACGTGCTCCCTACCGGAAACACTTCCCGCCTCAGACTCCATTTAACTGAGCCCCTGGCATCCTATTTATCGTGTTAGGATCTTTACTGGGCCCTGTGACTCCGAAGCATCGTCTGAGGTGGTGTCTAGTTTATAGGATCCTATGCCTCCCCTCATAGGTGCTGCCAGCAGAGAGCTCCTCCAGCAGGTGGGAGGTAAGAAAGGTCCCTCCTTGCTAAAAAAAAACCAAGCATTTGCAATGCAATAGGTCTCACATTAGTAAAAGTTTGAGCTTTTGGCGTCGCAAATAATAATTCAACACCAATAGCTCTAATTTTTAGTAATGCGAGACCTAAGTATGCTACTATGGCAAAAAATGCACATACAGATGACAGAACAATGGGAGTACGTATTTGGTAAACAAAAGATATGTGATTACGAAGTAGGCCATAGAGATAACACATCAAACAAGTTTGAGCTATTGGCATTGTAAATGTCATTGCCTTTTATTTACATAGATAAAAGGCATTGTCATTTACAATGCTAATAGCTTAAACTCTCGAAAATGCGAGACCTATTGCATTCACTATCAGCAGTAGAATTGTAGCTCAGGGGACTTCCTCTGTAAGGCGCTAATTCACAGACTACCACACTTTCATAAACCTAACAAAATAAATAATAAACCGAATTATTCTGCATATTACATTTCTAATCATATTATCTAAAGTTGAAATGTGCTTTATGGCGTTAGTACCAATGCAAATTACAACTCACATCATTGACACCGACTTCGAAATCAGAGACCTTCAAATCCGAATATATTTAACAAGCTGCCATAATGCGTCATAAGAAACGGGCCCTTTACAATGTGTTTCATGGGTATTAAAAGTCTTTCAGTCATAGAGAAGTGAACTAAATAAAATTGCCCAACTCGTGACTTAAGGATAATGAATAAGGGCATACCTCTATACAATTACCAAATACATTAGTAAAATTGCAGCAGGACCACATGCATTTTCAGAAAGGCTTCCCATATTCAAATTTAATTCCATTCACGCGCCTTGACAAATGTGGTCTTCATTCAAATTCCAATGAAGGCGAATCCCTGAATCACAAATGAAAGTGTAACAGTGTGGCTGTCACCACCATGTACACCCCACACTGATGCCTTCTCCTCCAAGTACCACTAAAAGTAACCCCAATCAAATCGCGAGACCGGAAAGCCTGTGACCTCAAAGACATTGTCGCCCTGTGCTTCCTTCCAGGACAATCAACACCACACATTGTGCTTCCGCTATCCTTAACTTACTGGAGAAACTTAATAGAAGTAGGCAAAGAACGGCTGGAGACCCAAGCGAAGATTCCATGGCGGAAGTCCTGCGGGCACCGACGCCCTACAGGTGCTGTCCTCCGCGCGAGCCCAATGTATAGGAGTGGCAGGCTCAGGTGCGGGAAGCTGATATTGTGTACGCGGCACCAGCGCAAAACATCCGCGGGCCAACCCTTGGTCAAAGAGGGAGTGTGCTCGAGTGGCCGAAACCGAAGCGCGCTCACGACGGCGCCAACTTCCGGGTCCAATCGGGAGGACAGGTCTAGGTGTGCGAGCACGGCTCCACCATCTTCCGGGCACTACTAGAGTCAACAGGAAGAGCGTGTGTGGCAGTCAGGTAGGAACGCCCCGCCTCTCGAAACTTGAGCAACAAGTGTTCATATTACGACGCTTGCGGGTAGGGTTGGGGAAAACGGCATATAAAGTCCACCGGGGCTTTGGAATGTTATTTGGATGTTTTCCCACCTCCTCAAATGAAAGGATGAAAAATCATAGCTACTGCGCTACCCTCGGCTAACCACCGGTAACCAGCCCCTCACAGCCACATCGAACAAAGAGGCATGCAACATTTAAGGACAGATGCATAAAAATTAAGACCGGGGGCTAATCAATAGAATGAATAAATAGTAAATCACCTATACATTTAAGAGCCCTGATGCTGACAAAGTGTTGAAAGGAGATGCATTTGCAACTCAGAGGTTAGACGCTGCTCTGCTTTCACAGCACAGTGTGTTTATCGGATTAAAAACCTCTGGATACAATGGTCTATTGGAAAAAAAAGAAGCCCGCGAGTGGTGCGCGCGCGACACAGCGAGCCATGTGGTTTCAATTATCGTGCCCGTGTCTGGGCACGATAATTGAAACCACATGGCTTTTGGTGCACGTAATAGACACCAATAGGCCATGGGTGGAGCAATGCGCCCGCCTTTGGCCAATTACGTCCTGTCTTTAATAAAAAGACACACGCAAAGACCAATGGCAAGGCCCAAAAAGAAAAGCACACGCACAAGCGTGTGCGATTCCTAGGGCGATTTTAAAACCCCCTACAAGAGGTCTCTCGCTGTGCGAGCAATGTTGCACATTGCAACGCTAGGCGCAAGACCTAAAAAACGCCATATATTCGCATTTTGAGATGCCAGAAGGGCCCATCGCAGGTAGTTGAGTCCGAATTTGTGTAAAATCCACAGTATTCTTTTTAACCTGCAATCATATTTATGGCTGATTTGATCATGATTGAGAAATAATGTAATCAAATAATGCAGACAGCACTAACAAACTCCAGCTGATTCCTTTTTGTGTCTGGAGCTTTATATTTTTATTTTAAGGGGGTCAAACTACCGGAAATTGTTGATTTTCCGACGTTCTTCTGACCTTTGTGTAAAGATACCAATTAGGCCGGTTAAACTCTAGCCCGTGGCGAATCCAGAGGGACAAGCTTAGAACTCAACCAACAAGTCCTCTCAGCATCCAGACAAGAGCCAGAACAAAGTAGAACTGTTAGATGAGCCCCAGGATTGAGGCAAAGATGCCCATCAGAGTGAGGCGAGAGGTCCCAGGAGGGACAGAGGGCTGGCAGAGTGGAGAGACATGAGAAGTCCACAGAAGATACGTCTGATGGCATGGATTTAAGTATTGTTTTCTTGGTTGCCACAGGCTTGCTGATTGAGAGCGTCCATAGCCACACACAAGCTCTCCACTAAGAGCATCCAGATGTGAGTCGCCAAATAAGACCACCCGTATATCGAAGAATGGGCCTCTGAGAAATGGTGCCTCATAACTAAGAGCACCTCAAAACTACAACCTAGCCCCCCAAAAAAAGACTCTTGCATCTAAACACTAGTCCCAACTGAGAGTGCCCTCGTAACCAAACATGGACCTCCAGCCGCGAGCACCCTCATAACCAAACATGGGCCTCCAACTACGAGTGCCCTCATAAACAAACATGGGCCTCCAGCTACGAGCGCCCTCATAACCAAACTTGGGCCTCCAGCTATGAGCACCCTCATAACCAAACATGGGCCTCCAGCTATGAGCACCCTCACTCAGAAAAGGGCTCCCTCATACCCAAACATGGGGCTCCAGCGAAGACGTCCTCTTAACCAAATATGGGCTCCAGGGAAGAGCTCCTGCATCACCAGACAGGAGCCCCCAAAGAAGAGCACCCTCACACGCAAACACAGACCTCCAGCTAGAAGCAACTCCCGTACCAAACATGGACCTCAAACTACAAGTGCCCTCAACCAAACATGGGACTCTTGCGAGGAGTGCCCTCATAACCAAACATGGGTCTCCAGGGAAGAGCTCCCTCATAACCAGAAGAGCACACTCATTCGCAAACACAGACCTCCAACTAGAAGCAACTCCCGTACCAAACATGGACCTCCAGCTATGAGCATCCTCATCCAAACACAAAACACAAGCCCTCAAAAAGAGTATTCTCATAACTGAACACAGCCCTCAATGAACAGCAACTTTATAACCAAACAAAAGCCCACAAAGAGGAGCACTCGCCAACCAAACATGGGCTCCAACTAAGAGCGCAATCAAAACCAAACATAAGTCTAAAAAGAAGGGCATCCTCATAACCAACGATGGCCCTCCAACTTAAAGCATCCTCATAACCAAACGTGGGAGTCCCACACGCCATCAAAACGAAGCATCAGCCACAAAAGAAGAAAATCCTCATAACCAAACATGAGCCTTTAAAGAAGCTTACACTTATAATCAAACAGAATTCCCAAAGACAAGCACTCACTTCATCAAACAGAAGACCACAAACCTGATCACCTTAATAACCATGATGGGGTTCCACCTAAAAACACCCTTTTAACCAAACATGGGCTTCCAAATAAGAGCACCCTCATAACCAAACACAAGCTCACAAAGAAGAGCAATCAACAGTCAAACATGGGCTTCTTCAAAGACTGCCCTCAAAACCACACACAAGCCACCAAAGAAGAGCAACATCATAACCATACAAGGACCATCAACTTAAAGCACCCTTGTAACCAAATGTGGGCATCCAACTAAGAGGGCCTCAAAACCAAACTCAAGCCCCTAATGAAGAGAACCCACTTAAGCAAACACGAGCCCATGGAGCTCATACTAAGAGCACCGTTATAACCAACCATGGAGGTCCAACTAAGAGCGCCGTTCTAACCAATCTTGGGGCTTCTAACTGCGAGCGCCATCAAGAGCGCCCTCATAACCATCCATGGAGCTCCAATTAGCGCAGTTAAAAACACACTCATAACCAACCATGGAGATCCAACTTAGAGCGCCATCAGGAGCACCCAAATAACCAACCATGGATCTCCAACTAAGAGCGCCGTCAAGAGTGCCCTCATAGCCAACCATGGAGCTTCAACTAAGAGCGCCTTCATAACCAACCATGAATCTCCAACTAAGAGTGCCTTCATAACCAACCATAAATCTCCAACTAAGAGCGCTATCAAGAGCGCCCTCATAACCACCCATGGATCTCCAACTAAGAGCACCATCAAGACCACCCTCATAACCAACCATGGAGCTCTAACTAATAGCGCCATCAAGAGCGACCTCATAACCACCCATTGAGCTCTAACTAAGAGCGCCATCAAGAGCGCCCTCATAACCAACCATGGAGCTCCAACTAAGAGAGCCGTCAAGAGAGACCTCATAACCACCCATGGAGATCTAACTAAGAGCGTCATCAAGAGCGCCCTCATAACCAACCATGGAGCTCCAACCAAGAGCGCCATCAAGCGTGAACTCATAACCACTCATGGAGCTCTAACTAAGAGCGTCACCAAGAGCGCCCTCATAACCAACCATGGAGCTCCAACCAAGAGCACCGTCAAGAGCGCCCTCATAACCAACCATGGAGCTCGAACCAAGAGCGCCGTCAAGAGTGCCCTCATAGCCAACCATGGAGCTCCAACTAAGAGCGCCTTCATAACCAACCATGAATCTCCAACTAAGATCACCATTAAGAGCACCCTCATAACCAACCATGGAGCTCCAACTAAGATCACCATTAAGAGCGCCCTCATAACCAACCATGGAGCTCTAACTAAGAGCGCCATCAAGAGCGCCCTCATAACCAACCATGGAGCTCCAACTAAGATCGCCGTCAAGAGCGACCTCATAACCACCCATGGAGCAGTAACTAAGAGTGTCATCATGAGCGCCCTCATAACCAACCATGGAGCTCCAACCAAGAGTGCCGTCAAGCGTGACCTCATAACCACTCATGGAGCTCTAACTTAGAGCGTCACCAAGAGCGCCCTCATAACCAACCATGGAGCTCCAACCAAGAGCGCCGTCAAGAGAGCCTCATAACCAACCATGGAGCTCCAACCAAGAGCGCCGTCAAGAGGGCCCTCATACCAACCATGGAGCTCAAACCAAGAGCGCCGTCAAGAGCGCCCACATGACCAACCATGGAGCTCCAACTAAGATCACCGTCAAGAGCGCCCTCATAACCAACCATGGATCCTGAACCAAAAGCGCCCTCATAACCAACCATGGAGCTCGAACCAAGAGCGCCCTCATAACCAACCATGAAGCTCCAACTAAGAGCGCCGTCAAGAGAGCCCTCATAGCCAACCATGGAGCTCCAACTAAGAGCGCCGTCAAGAGCACCCTCATAACCAACCATGGGGCTTCCAACTAAGAGCGCCGTCGAAAGCACCCTCATAACCAACCATGAAGCTCCAACTAAGAGCGCCGTCAAGAGCACCCTCATAGCCAACCATGGGGCTTCCAACTAAGAGCGCCGTCAAGAGCGCCCTCATAACCAACCATGGAGCTTCCACCTAAGAGTGCCGTCAAGAGTGCCCTCATAACCAACCATGGAGCTCCAACTAAGAGCGCCATCAAGAGCGCCCTCATAACCAACCATGGATCTCCAACTAAAAGCGCCGTCAAGAGTGCCCTCATAGCCAACCATGGAGCTCCAACTAAGAGCGCCTTCATAACCAACCATGAATCTCCAACTAAGAGCACCATCAAGAGCACCCTCATAACCAACCATGGATCTCCAATTAAGAGGGCCGTCAAGAGCGCCCTCATAAACAACCATGGAGCTCTAACTTAGAGCGTCATCAAGAGCGCCCTCATAACCACCCATAGAGCTCTAACTAAGAGCGTTATCAAGAGCGCCCTCATAACCAACCCTGGAGTTCCAACCAAGAGCACCATCAAGAGTGACCTCACAACCACTCATGGAGCTCTAACTAAGAGCGTTACCAAGAACGCCCTCATACCCACTCATGGAGCTCCAACCAAGAGCGCCCTCATAACCAACCATGGAGCTCCAACCAAGAGCGCCGTCAAGAGCGCCCTCATAACCAAGCATGGAGCTTCAACCAAGAGCGCCATCAAGTGTGACCTCACAACCACCCATGGAGCTATAACTAAGAGCGTCACCAAGAGCGCCCTCATAAACAACCATGGAGCTCCAACCAAGAGCGCCGTCAAGAGAGCCTCATAACCAACCATGGAGCTCCCAACAAGAGCGCTGTCAAGAGGGCCCTCATAACCAACCATGGAGCTCCAACCAAGAGCGCCCTCATAACCAACCATGGGGCTTCCAACCAAGAGCACCGTCAAGAGGGCCCTCATAACCAACCATGGGGCTTCCAACCAAGAGCGCCGTCAAGAGCGCCCTAATAACCAACCATGGGGCTTCCAACCAAGAGCGCCGTCAAGAGGGCCCTCATAACCAACCATGGGGCTTCCAACTAAGAGCGCCGTCGAAAGCACCCTCATAACCAACCATGAAGCTCCAACTAAGAGCGCCGTCAAGAGCGCCCTCATAGCCAACCATGGAGCTCCAACCAAGAGCGCCATCAAGTGTGACCTCATAACCACCCATGGAGCTATAACTAAGAGCGTCACCAAGAGCACCCTCATAACCACTCATGGAGCTCCAACCAAGAGCGCCCTCGTAACCAACCATGGGGCTTCCAACCAAGAGCGCCGTCAAGAGGGACCTCCTAACCAAACACAAGCCCCCAAAAAAGGACACTCATCACCAAATACGGGCGTCCAACCAAGAGCAATGTTCTTGTGCGGGAAGAGACCTCTGGACAGCGGTTGTGGTGTGAGGGAAAGCAGCATGGTAGAACACTTCTACGGGTGATGTTCACCCAAATGTCCGGATTACCTCACCTGTGCCACATATATCCCTTTGTAGGAATCGACTTTTAGCCTCATTTCCTTCCCCCATCATCAGTATTATGAATTAGTTCCCCGCTGAATTGTACAAAGTGTACGCCCTCTCCGTGATGACTTTGTCTATCATACGCAGAGCCTCAAAGAGCCCTTCATGGCTCAACTCCTGCTTTAAAATACTGCAAATAAAAAACATTATAATATTGCTGTGGGACTAGGATAAGATCAGCAGCATTCATTCGTTATTAGGGTCCACCCTCCCGAAGGCCGTGCGAAGTGGACCTGCAAAATAGATCCATTGGGGGGTAGCTCCATAGTGTGGTACCAAAGCACCCCTGATGAACACCAGGGGACGGGGCCACATGGGGCCACAAATGGCCCCGCACGAGGCCGCAGGACGTCTTTTCACACCAAAACAAACTTTATAAATTGAGTGAGTCAGTTTAATGCAAATGTGAACTAACAGGGGAGAGGAGTTGGCCTAAAGGCCAGGGCGGTCGACCTCGAATCTGGGGAACTGGGTTCGAGTCTCGGCAATGACGCTGAACATCCTGTGATTCTGGGCAAATCACTTAATCTCCCCCTGCCTAACAAAAATGAATGTGTCCTCATGTAATGCAACTGGTGCTATGTAAAGCTCTCTGATACCCGATTCGGGTCAATTTTGCGCAATATAAAACTCTGTAAAATGAAAAATAAATAATAAAAAAAATAACAGTGCAACATTTCCTACAAGTTCTACCACACACGATGTAGATTAACTTTTTTGCTCAAATGGTGTGAATGCTCAACTTTGCAATGTTGTATATAGGCATTTGAATGCGCTGCCAACGTTTCTGAGGGCTCGTGACTCACATGCACCATTCATACATGTTTAGCATTATGCTGCATGTTATGCCACAGGGCTGTGCCACAGAGTACAATTGTAACTGAGGACGGTGACTCAGCACCGCACTACTTAGCTTGGCTGATGAGGGGTGATGCCCCGAAACCGGTCCCAGGATGCTTGTTTCTGGTCCAGAGAGGGACAACCCTTGCATACGTCTATGTACTCCAGAGCCAAACCCTGAGCCCTTGTACATATATTTTTTTTAGTATTTTATGCACTGTAATTAACAGCTGAATAAAGCCTGTACCCCGGATACATCCCCTGTGCTGCGATTTTATTAACTTTATCAGTCAGAGCTAACAGCAATTTTTGTTAAAGTCTGTAAATTATGCACTGTGTGGTAAACTACTTGGTGAGTGCTGCAAAATCCCACATGCGCAGGAAAAGCTGCATAGTCGCATTTTTCATTTGCCCTGCAGATGGCCGAAGACTGGAAACATTGGGCCAAATCTACTTAAGAGGGGGCTTTAAGTGGGCCGGGTCCCTCTGGGTCTTAGGCCGGGCAGCAACTAAAAAACGGCTTTGAAGCAAGTCCCTATTGGGCTCTAAATTCATGCCCTTAACTGGCAAAAAAACTCTCCCTCAACAAGGACAGTAAAAGCCCTTCAGGTTTTGCACATCAGAGATGCAGTCTCTGTTTACATTTCACATGCATTACTTCATCTTGCATTCCCCAAGAGTATTTGCTTTTTTTCAAGGTTTTGTGTTTCTGTAATTTTTCCATGCAGCATCTGAGTCCTGTGGGGTTTATTCTTTGAACTGAGTCACCTCCAGGTGGGTGAGCGAGATCCGTAGGTGGGTGGATGTCCATCACGACCCTTGTATGAGAGCTCTGGAGTTGAGGCAGACAGTGCGAGTCTCTCCCTGTGCCTGTCATGGGTCACAGAGGTGTGCAGACTACACGCACATCCAATTCTTGGCCTCTTTAGAGAGCATTAGTTGCAAATGTGCCAGTGAAGTGTGAGGGGTGCAAATGGAGGATTTCAGAAAGATATGGGGAGAAAAGGGCCATAAGAGATTACTAGTCTGCAGAAGAAGGTGGTGGGCGAACGGGGGAGTCTCAGGCCCTTCGAAGACCACTCCCCACCCCTTCCAGAGACATCAGTAAAATTCAATTCATAGTCTGCTATTTTCAGAATTGAGATATTTTCAATTCTAATTTATCACAACAATTCTGATACAGCTAACAAGCATTGGCAAAATCAATAGAGCTGGCTTGTTTTAGGTGTACATGTGTTGGTTGTTGTGTGACATGTCTGAGTGCAATAACAGCAAAATCCTAGAGAGGCTCCCAAACGCTGGGCGGGTGGCACGCTGTGCGAAGCACAGGATTTTACTTAGCATGGGTTAAGCTTCACCCTTTAGTAATAGGCCACACCCCTTGGAAAGGGTTCCACTTCATTGGCCACGCCTCCTTAAGAGAATTCCCACCTTTTTCACCCCACTTAAAGAACGGATTTAAGATTTGTGTGGGCACTCACGTGACACAGCATGACCAAGAGACAGCATCCAATCATATACCACTTAAAAGCCTGCTTGGAGAGCAGGCACATTAACCCGTTGTGCTACCTACCATCAATAGATTTTCAGCCGTGAAAATCAGGTTACACGCAGATCTCTGCACCTGGCTTATTAGTTGTCTCCGCTACTTTTTTAGGGTTCATGCTTATTAACTTTTGTTATTTTGTTTTTAGGTTTGCGCTGGCTGGAAGCATTTACCATCCCAGACAATTGTATTCAACACACAGATATCAGCAGCAGGCACATTGACCTCTGGAGCTACAGGCTTTATTCCTTCCCTAAGTGGTGATTCGGCTCGAAACCAAGAGCACGTGGCGAGAGAGGAAGGCGCCGGCCAGCAGGGGGCGCCGTCTCCTCGTGATGGAGGGCGCAGGCTCCCTCGTGTACGTGCAGAAGAGCCCTCCAGACCTCGAGCCCTCACACCCCGGGCCCCCGGGCACCAGCAGAAACTTGAGACTGCGGCGGAGCTCGGCCAAGTTCAACTCCCCCGGCCCGCCCCTCCCCGCCCGCTTCCTGCCCCTCGACCCCGTCCCCTTCACTTGTAATATTCGATTTATTATTCATTCAAGCTTAAAAAATGTCAGCCCCGGACACCGCAACTTGCCATATAATTATGAATTTTCTGCTAACATTCATCTGGGGACGGGTGCCCGGGGGTGCGAACTCCCCACCAACCACAACGCACTCTCTGACGCGCATACATACGACCACAAAATACACAACTCACAAGACAGCGCGCCACACATGCATGAAACACCACACTACAGCGATAGGGCTACCAAGCACGGTTAGCTCACACACACAAAATGCTACTCACAAACCACCTCTACCACACACAACACGCACATGCAGACAACACCACTTCGTAGACACGTCACAAACACTGACACAACATAAGCCAACGACACCTTACACTTACATGAAACACCAAAACACAAACACGTCTACAAAACACACAAGACATCGCACCACACATGCATGCTGCACCACACTACAGCATGTGGCTACAAAGCACCGTCATCTCACACACACAAATGCTACTCACAAACCATCTCTACCACACACAACACGCACATGCAGACAACACCACTTCGTAGACACGTCACAAACACTGACACAACATAAGCCAACGACACCTTACACTTACATGAAACACCAAAACACAAACACGTCTACAAAACACACAAGACATCGCACCACACATGCATGCTGCACCACACTACAGCATGTGGCTACAAAGCACCGTCATCTCACACACACAAATGCTACTCACAAACCATCTCTACCACACACAACACATGCACCCCTTCGCAGGCTCATGTCACAAACACTGATACAAAACAAGTCATCGTCATCCTACCCGCAACACAGAAACACGTCTACAAAACACACAAGTCACAAGACATCACACACACGTGCATGAAACTCCACACTACAGGCACATGGCTACAAAGCAAAGTCATCTCACGCAACTCACACAAAATACTTCTCACAAACCATCTCTACCACCCACAACACACGTACATGCAGTCCGATTTCGTAGGCACAGATCACAAACACACCGACACAACTTAGGCCATCGTCACCTCAAACACAGCAATCTCAACTCACAACAGAGACTCAACTAGACAAGGCACTGCCACAGCAAACTCCCCACGACACACATGCACACACACCACAGCAGGCCAGCTATTCACGGAAGCATTGCCCACACAAACGGACACGCACACATTCCACAGCACATGCACGCCCATCAGAAACACTTCGCTGCTGCCAAACACACCCCTACAACACAGGCACATTCACAACCACGCAGGAACTCAAAGCGCACGTATCCACAACATATGCACAGCTTAAGTGTGTTAGCCCTGTGCCCCGAAGCCACGTCCCACCACGGACCCCCGCCCCCCCACGGACCGTAGCACCCGCCGTGGGCACCCACAAGTGTCCCTTCAGCATCTCCCAGCGCCCAGAAGCCCCTCTCACCTGCAGTCGGAGTGTCCCAGGGGTCGGCGGGGGCAGTGGGGGCTGGTAGCGCCCAGAGCCAGGGGGTGCGAGGGCAGGAGGCGCTGGAGGCAGCCGAGGCTGGGAGTAGAGAAAGTTTCGTGGAGGAGGCAGATCGGGTTTCAGGCGCGTCACAGGCAGGCGGCCACATCACCCTCCTGCAGCAGAGAGGGTGGAGGGTGAGCTGTGTGCAGGAGAGGCAGCGGGGCCCCGCAGAGCAGGCCTCAGGGTGCCACCCATCGGGGTCCGCAGAGCAGGCCTCGGGGTGCCACCCACCCCACCGGGCCCATTCACCTCACGCACAGGGGGGGCCAGGGTTGCACGAGGTCCCTGCAGGGGGTGGGGGCCACTGGGTGCCACCCACCGCACGGGGCCCAGTCACCTCACGCACAGGCGGCCACATCCCCCTCCTGCAGCACGGAGGGTGGGGTGAGCTGTGTGCAGGAGAGGCAGAGGGGGTCCGCAGAGCAGGCCTCTGGGTGCCACCCATCGGGATCCGCAGAGCAGGCCACGGGGTGCCACCTACCGCACGGGGCCCAGTCACCTCACGCACACGGGGCCCGGGGCTGTCTGCAGAAGGCTACCTGCTGGCGTGGGGGCCACTGGATGCCAACCACCGCACGGGGCCCATTTACCTCACGCACACGGGTGGCCAGAGCTGCACGAGGCTCCCTGCTGGCGTGATGGCCACTGGGTACCACCCCCCCCCCGCACATGGCCCATTCACCTCACGCACGAGGGGCCCAGAGCTGCAGGAGGCTCCCTGCTGGGCGTGGGGGCCACTGGGTGCCACCCACCGCACGGGGCCCAGGGCTGCTGGAGGCTCCCTGCTGGCGTGGGAGCCACGGGGTGCCACCCACCGATAGGGGCCCATTCAGTAACGCACAGGGGGCCCTGGGCTTCAGAGGCGCCATGCGGGGCGTGGGGGCTACTGGGTGCCACCCACCGCATGGGGCAATTTACCTCACGCACATGGGGGCCAGGGCTGCACGAGGCCCCCTGCTGGGCGAGGACCTGGCCCAAAGGCCTTTTGTTACAGGAAAGACTGCTCAAGCCAACATGGCAACCGGGCACTAGAGGCAGAAGATGCCTCGTTACCACCCAAATATTACTACACTAGGACAATTAAACCTCCCCCGACCCCCTAAAAAATAAATAAACGTAACGACTAAACCTCATCAACAGAGACATCCATTCTAGTTCAAATGCATCATAAAGATTGATCTGAACGAGTGACTTTGGGGCAGGGGCGGCACCTACAGGACAAAGTACGGCACTGCAGATGTCTTGTAGGAGCCTGAGCAGCTCCATGCTACTTACTGCAGGAGGGCGAACACACATATGTATACTGCTGCAACAGTGACACCCTGTGGCTCCTTGTTTCTATGGCATAGGTTGCTATATTCCGTCCATCAATTGTGTGTCTTTTGATATTGGAAAAGGAGGGCAGACTAGTATAGAGGTAACAAATCACATGCGAGAAAGAGAAGACTAGGGGGCTTATTACGATCTCGGTCGTAAACCCTCTGATTACAATACAGCCGGTCGGAATTGAAACCGGACGGTCATTCTGGCTGACTTCCGACCGGCTCTAGGAGCCCGTTGGCCAGTTAGAACCAGCCCGTAATCCATCTGGATTGCTTTTTACGCCATCTGGATTATGATGCACGTTTCCGGCAGGCTTTCCATGCCATGATTAACACAAACTTTCCATTTCCTTATGGGAGCTTGTGATACGGCCAGTTTACAGTCGTAACACCTGCTCCCATAGGGAAATGTGGGAATGGTCGCATCATAATTAGGCGGTCGGGGCCGCCGACCGGAGGTCTTCCCCGTTTCCACCATGGTCCGACATTGTAATAAGCCCCTAGATGGCATGTGGGATAAACTTTGGAATGATGCAGAAAACATGACAATTATATTTACACCATAGTAGCTGCTTATGCGCGAGAGATGATGTGATGTTACGGCCAGAGTTGCCTACTTTGGAACTTGGGAACCTGTTTTGAGTTTCAGCGTCGAATCAACATCCTGTGATTCTGGGCAAATGACTTAATCTTCTGTGCCTAAAAAAACCAAACAAACATGAAAGTGACCTTGTATAATGTAAAAGGCGCTCATGTAAAGAGCTCTAATACGGTCATGTCAAGCTCATGCAATATAAAACTGCAAAAAAGACAATTGTTCAAACAGTAGTTGGAGCATGGCAGAAACTGATTTTCACCTTGCTCTTCTTGTTTTCACACAATAAGCCATGCGAAAAACACATCTTCCTACTATGCAAATGCACAACCTGAGACTTTTTTGCATGCAGAGAATCAGCCAGCCTCGTTTTTTTAGGTTGACCCTTGGCAGCGCATGCCCTGCTCTGCGAGGAATGCTGTATTCAGGTAGGGGGTTGAAGCTACGCCCATTCTCCTCCCATATTTTTTCATTGGCTTGTGTCATTGCCCACTGAAAACTGTGGCTGTTCATTGGTCAAAAAGCTTAGTAGTCCCTCCTTAGTACTCCCTTGTCTCATTTTGTAACCTCCCATGGTGACACCCCCTGTTACATGTGTTGTTACTCGGTAGCCTTTAATATCAGCCTCCGGGCACTATTTTCTCAAATAGCTTTATCCTGCTTGTGGTTGCAGGCAGGACACACTCTCTCCTAATGCTTATTTTAAAATATTTATAGCACGGGCGCTGGCATTTGCAATCCAGTTGGTCTCACATTTGCAAGAGTTTAAGTTATTGGCATTGTAAATGACAATGGGCCATATTCTCAAGGAGCTATCGCCGAGTTATCGGCACCATAATGCAGCCAAATTTGCGAATAACTTACCACCCCATTCACAAGCTGGTGCAAACAGCCCATATAACTTTTCCGGCGATAGCAACCGCAAAAAACATCGCCAAGGATGACCCCGGCAACTATCGCTAATGAAATGCAGAGTAGGCGTTCCCGAGGAAAAAGTAGCAACAACACCACTCCACAACATTCTCAACAACCAGCCACATCGGCGATAAGATCACAAAACATGCGATAAGGCGCGTTAGCACCAGGAAACTAACACCTGCTCCGACCTGGTGCAAAGTCAGACTACAACCTGCACCACAAAAGGGAGCCCAGCCCAGAGCCACACCTGAAGAACAACAGATGCCATGGAGCCACAGAACATGCATCCCGGAGCCCCAAGAGGGCAACAACACCCACCACCATCACCCCCAGGAGCCTCCCCCGGGGCCCCACTTCGGGCACCCCCCACCCACCCCCAGACAAAGATATGTCACATCAACCACACGGAACCATATACCAAATAACCAGCATGATGTCACACAATCACATCTGTTGACATGCATGTGTCGTCACAAAAATGAGCATCGCACATTCACCATCGAAGCAACAAATGAAAATTTATTAAAATAAACACAGAACAGAAATTAAGACACATGTCGGCTCCCCTCGGGACAATCCATAAGTCACAGCCTGCAAGATAAAAACTATGATGAGAAGGTGTGTCCTGCGCACATCAAGAGACAGAGAGAGAGCGAAGGAGAGAGAGAGAAAGAGAGATATAGACGGACAGAGAGGGGGAGCAAGAGAAAGACGGACAGAGAGGGGGAGAGAGAGAGATAGACGGACAGAGAGGGGGAGAGAGAGACAAGAGAAAAGAAGAGAGGGGCAGGGAGAGAGAGAGCACCTACACTGCGCACCTAGGCCACACTGCTCACCTGCTGCCAACGGTGTGTCTCCAACCACGTGCCGGTATGTAGTGCAGTTCACCAGGTCCCACATCTGAGACAGACCCGTCATCTGAAACAGAGTCCAGATACCTGAATGGCAAAGTACATACAATTGCACACGACACCATCGCCTGTCCACCCCTGCGCACCCAGGCAGATGCACCCCATTCCCTCGTGCCGCCCAGCGGTGCATGCCAGCCCCTGCGCACCCAGGCAGATGCACCCCAGCCCCTCCCGCCGCCCAGCAGTGCAAGCCCGCCCCGGCACATGCAGGCCGCACTGCTCACCTTCCGCAACCAGCGTGTAGAAAAGAGGGCCCACCACGTGCCGCTGCAAGCCACAAGCCCGGGACCCGCAGGCATGGCACCCTCCACATTATGCAGCCCCGCTCCGCAGGCCACCAGGTCTCACATTTGGTGCTGGGTCTTGATTACTCCATGGCAGAGGACATACCAGTGCACCCGGCATCATCGCAGGCTGCACACCCGCTCAGCCTCATAGGTGCCATTAACTCTGTGATCCCCGAGGCAACGCCACGTGGCGGTAGGCCCGTGCTGCCCGCTGGCTCAGGCCTACACTGTGGTCCAGCAGGGCACACAAAACCTGAGCCGTACGAACCGCCGGGATGGGGCATCATCGCAGGCTGCACACCCGCTCAGCACTTAAGGTGCCCCTACCTCAGTGCACCAAAAGTCACCGTCCCGTGGCGGTGTGCCTGTGCTGGCCGCAGTGTATCCGGTGCCACCAAGTCTGTGCCCCGTTAGTCATGGACCCTCTATGATTGGGTATCGTGGTTCGGACGCCATCATGTCCCCTCTGGGCCTGCAGAATGTGATGTCGCAGGCCCCTGGGCCCCCATGCCTACATGCACACCACACGCATACACCCCGGAAGAGGTTGGAAATGGCTTTGTGCACGTGCGCCCGACCTGTTTTATTGGCAGGGTCACATGTGCAGTGACGCGTGTGCTGGCTGGGTGTGGTGTGGGTGTAAACCAGCCGTGAGGTAGTGGCCGTGGCATGCTGACAACTAGACCTGTGAGCAGCAGATCACTACAAAGGAGTCCGGGCACATGTGGCGTTGTTGTCCCCCCCTGGAGCGTAAGCGTAGTGGGCTGGCTTGGCTCATGCCAGTACAGCATAAGGGTTTGAACAATCACCCCGGGGCTCTGTGCGTGGTTCTGTACGGGGCTGGACAAGGGAGTTACAAATGTGTGTGTCGCTGTAGTTGCGTCGGCGCCACACGGACGACAATCGGCAATGTGTCACTCTGTGACCCAAGTCCAGCGACGTGAACCAAATGGACGTAAGAGGAATCCACTGACCCCACATTCATCCATACTACCACAGTTGAAAGACCATAGAGATGACACATATGTGTGATTCAGAATGTTTAATGCACATTCAGTTGGGTGTTGCATCTGGAGCAATACAGGGCTATGCAAACCACAGTTTCAAATGTTTGCCCATGGAGGGCCAGCCAGAGTCATTCAGGGAATGACAGGTACAAAGGAAGTGGAAGAGTGCAGTCCGCATTCTGATAGCTGGGTCATTAGCGATCAAATAGAATATGGCAGTCCATGTCGAGGTCCAAGGTGAGTGTCGCAGAGTGTATCGGGGGACAGTGGAAGGTGTTGATGCAGAGGGCAGAAACAAGCTGAAACCGGCCATGAGGCGGAGATGAATGCTACTGCGTCCTTCTTAACACAAAGCCAGATTCATCCGCATCTTCGTCCTCTGCTGTCTCATGTGCCTCACGTGTGGGTGGTGCTGGCCTCTCTCCAGCACTGTGTGGCAGTGCCACCTCAGGGGCCGGAGGGGAATGTCTGCCACACTGTGTGGCACTGACACTTCAGGGGGCGGATATGTGGATGTAGGGGTAGCAGCAGCATGCATCTGCGCCAGGCCTTGTGGCAGCAATGCCATGAGGATGGTTTTGAGGTCATTGTGGAACCCAGCTACCTCTCGCCAGTGTGCAGCCGTGACAGCCGCTCCTTCCGCATTGGTCGGCTCCCTGTTCTCCATGAGCCTCCGCATGAGTCCCAAATCCCGTGCGAGGTCGCTGGAGCCACTCTGACTAGACAGTCTTTCTTGTATCACAGTCAGGACTCTAGTGATGTCAGTCATGGTTTGTTGGAGAGCCTGAAGCGGACTGTGGGTGTTCGTTAGGGACTGTGAGTAGTCCCTTATGGAACTTAGACACCCACCTATGGCATCTAGTTTGTCTGCCATGCGGTCAAATACACCCGCACCTGTTCAGCCAGCTGCTCCTGGCATCCCAACACACGGCGTTGGAAGGCCATGTGTTTTTCGCGGGGGTTCTGGGAGGCAGTCGTGGTGGTGGGTGCTGCCTGCAGTGTGGTCTCTGCAGGGGGTGGGTTCTCCTCGTTGCAGCTGGGCTGCCCTGCTCCTGGAGGTGTGCTGCGGGGCCTGTCAATGAACTCTCGGACGGCGTCGGAGTCAAAGGTGTCGTGGTCCTCTTTGTCATCAGAGAAGAGAGGTTGGAACTGCTCTGCAGGAGGTGGTGATTGTCCCTCTGCAATGTGAAGGGGAGATGCGGTTTAACAATGTGTTCACATGTGTGTTGTCGCATTGTACACGTTTACATACAGACTGCATGACTGTGTACATCGTGGCTGTTTCGGGGGGCTGCCCATTTGCTGCGGGACATTGGACATTCCGACAAGATCACGGCTGTGTGTTTGTACTTGTACATTTTCAACTCACATTTCCCTGCAATGCCACTTGTCATTGGCCAGTGTCTACATCCATTCGGCACCAGTTGTGTCCTCTGTTCTGTGGTGAACGTGTCGCAGTTTGTGCCATTTTGTTGTCAATGTTGATGTGCTGTGCACGTGACGTGTGTGTACCGCATTTTGGGGGAGTCGCCCCAGCAGCTCTGATTTGGCTGCCCCTTATCCCTTACATGCGGTGTGCCTCTGACTTCTGTGCTCATACAGTGCTGAGATGTTGCATACTTGGGTACATAGTTCTCTTGGTGGGAGTTTGGGTCTGGGGCATGATTTGTCCACAGCTGTGACCTACTTACTTGTGCATGTGTGCCATTGTGCCCATCTCCCCCCGTCCACCCAGTCCCTGGTCGTTACTCACCCTGGTGCTGTTGTGTCCGGTCATGTTGAGCAGTGTCCGGGCCCCCAACTCCTGCCACCGTCTCCCCACTGATGACCGTGGACACCCTTTCCTCCATCTCGTCCAGCTCCTCCTGTGGCGCAGGACTGCCACCTCCAGCCTGCATTGCTGCCTTGCGGTTGTTGGCGAGTTTCAGCTTGGTTTTGCGCTTGACGTCATTCCAGCGCCTCTTGACCTCGTCCATTGTCCTCTTCAGAACTCCGACTGCATTCACCTTGTCCACGATGGCCTGCCATAGTCCATTTTTTGTCGCCAATGACACAGTGGAGGTGACGAATAGTTGTTGATGGTGTTCGACCACCTTCGTTATCAGGATCCTGTTCTCCTGCGGACTGAAGCGCTTCTTCCTACTCTTCTTGTCCTTGCCCTTCCCTTACCCCGAGGTCCCAGGCTGGTCTTTCGGGGTGCTTGTGGGGTTCTGGTTCTCCTCCGTACTTGCTCCGGCAACATCCATTGTGCTTGACTGTTGTTTGACATTTGTTTGTCAGTTTTTTTCTACTTTTATGGTGATTGTTCCCGCCTGACGCATGTGAATTGCAGGCCTGTACCTGGTTTTCGCAGATTTTTGTATCGCGATTGGCCTCGCAGCTTTTTTTGCGTTCGCACTTTGCATTTTTGTGGAGTGGCATTGATTTTATCGCAGTCAGTTGATGCGTTATCTGGTGACTATCGCATGGTACCGCCGTGTTGTGAATGCCTGGTTAAAACGGCGTAAAATTCCCGCGATAGACTACGATGTTGGGAGTTGTGTTAAGTAACTTTTGGCGATGGTTATCACACGTTCTTGATAATATGCCCCAATGCCTTTTATTTACCTGTTTTAAAAACAACACATAAATAAAAGGCATTGTTATTTACAATGCCAATAGTTCAAACTCTCGTAAATGTGAGACCAATTGCATTGCAAATGCTTGTATTACACTACTAGCAAATATAGTGCAAAACAGAGGGTTGTTGATGGAGTAGTGGTTCTCTGTTAAAATCCCTATTATAAAAATGTCCTATAAAGTATAATGTTAAAAGTGTTTTTACAATCAATTTCCTCCTTTTTTTGCGCTGTTGCCTACATCTTTGTGCAGTATGGACCGGAGTGCAGCCCGTTTCTCCAGTTCGCATCACATAAGCAACAACAAGCGTGTAGACGGATTTGCCTCGTTTTGGCACTTGTACAAAGATGATTAGTAGGAACCATGGAGATACACCTTTACATCATATGCACAGCAGATCAGGAACAGGTTTCGACAACATATCAGAATCTTTACATTAGTCCCAAAGTGGAGAAATGTTATACTTTTTAAGCCTTTGAGGTAGGAGGTAGCCTGGCTCCAAGAAGCAGCATAGTGCTTCACAGAGAACATATTTTATTGGAATAAGAGTATCCCTGAGATGAGAAGTCGTGCACAGAGCTCTATTGTGGTACGGCCTGGTTGAACCCTGATTCTTATTGCTGGCGTGCAGGGCCCCACATAGTTCAGATAGTACCATACTGCACATTTAATAGTACAATACAATGTTTACTATAAAGCACATGAAGGTAATATGATTTGCCAAGAACACATGAGTTTTGTTCAGATTAGAACCGATCCCATAGAAAGTCACCCACAGGCCAGAAGTCCCCCTCGAAGCAGGAAGTAAAGATTTATCCCGGAAGGTAAGTGTCTACTCACTTCTTCCAGCAGTTCCTTACCAGTCATCGATAAGGGCCCTCAACTCCTATCAATCAATCAATCAATCAATCAATCAATCAATCAATCAGAGGTTTGTAAAGCACGGCTTCTCACCCGTGAGGGTCTCAAGGCGCATCTCTTTCTGCACAGCTCTAAATTATTCCCAATTTCTCAACCACTTGTAAGGCCGAGCTGCACAAGGGGAAGGGGATTCAGCAGCAGCACCCTTTGTCAGCAGCTTTATTCACTCCTTTGTTAGTCAATTCAAAAAATTTTAGACTGAAAATTTAGGGGACATTCATTTTTTGGGAAGTCTAAATAACCTGTAAATCATGATGGTGCATCTAAATCAACCCTCAATATATTTATTTCTCGCTCAAACACCTTTGAAATCTGTACATAAACAATTCCTGTAACGCCAAAGTACCCCAGAATATTCAAACACTTCTAATTCCTAGAAATTTAATGTCATTATTGATTTGTTAAAGCATATTAAGATTCACAAGATATAGAAGAGGTGAATGGGGCCATTCCTAAAGGGGCTGCTGTATAATAGTGCGTCCAGTTCATTACGCCACAGGTTTAGAGGTATATTTAATGATCAATTTACAAGAAAATATTCATCTTAGTGCTGGCACTTTTGAACTTCAACATCGTGTATTTTCTATAAAATTTTCAACTCCATAAGGACTTCTTTGGTGACTAAAATGAAGGGATATGGCGCTGTAAACATTACTACACCTCAAGCAATTAAACCTTCAGATTAATTATGGCAAAATTGTGTATTGAGTGGTTTGTCAATACAGGATATACATTATACAAAGACATTACTTCCGATCTCTAAATTTGAAGTGGACCCTACTACGACTGGTAGGATCCTAGAAGACTTAAACGTACAGATGGATCTCAGTGTTAAGCGTGGCATCAAAGAAAAATCCAAATGGACACCCAATGTCCTATGGGCAATAACATAGAAATATTTCACAAACCTGTTCTGGGTGACTTGGACAAACATAATGATAAACAGGGATCATGCCCATCGAGGTTAGATAATCTTAAAAAGCATTTGCAATGCAATAGGTCTTGCATTTACGTGAGTTTGAGCTATTGACATTGCAAATGACAATGCCTGTTATTTTTGTTTACGTTTTTAAAACATAAATAAAAGGCATTGTAATTTACAATGCCAATAGCTTAAACTCGCGTAAATGCGAGACCTTTTGCATTGTAAATGCTTGTTTATACTGATGCTGTGTAATATCCCGCGTCATTGTACAACATCAGCAACAACCATCGGTAAAGCTAATTGATCCAAAGATGAGACGTATTGACTTTGACAATACTTATTCAACTTGTTTACTCTGAATTACCTATGCAACTATATTTATGAATTGTATACCATTCTTGCTTTTTAATTGGTTTCAGTATTCGTGTATTTATTTCAGAATGGTCAAGTTACTAGTAACCACTACTATTCGATTTTCATTTTTTACAATGTAATTATTGTGTCTTTGGATCGCACATTCATGCATTTATAAATTATTTCTTACATGTCTCTTTTGTGTATCCACCGAAAAGCATTAAAGTATGCCTCTTTGGTAATCCATCTGTTTCACCAGTTCCCGTTTTGTTTAACATTTTTCACCACCCTGTATTTCTTGCCTCTTGGTCAAAAACATTTGATAAACATGATTTAACACTGACTATAATCTATGATGTGCTCCCAGAAATTGTCAAGTTTACAGCAAAGAAAATGTGCGTTTGGCTGTTTTAGAACGTTAGCGAACCAGGAAGTGAATACCGAGCAGATATGCTGCCGGAAGTAGTTTTATTCAACCTGTTTACCCCTCTGAAGGACACACCCAAATAATCATATTAATGCAGACATTAGAGCAGCAAATGGGCCTATTACAAACTGTTACGCCTCTTGGTCTCCTCCCCAATAAATCACTGCCTTAGCATCATCAACACCTGTGAGGAGCCATTTTGTGAAGCTTTACCCAGCGCGGAAAGTCGCAGACATGCCAGTGTCATCCTCACGGGCGCAAGTGCATCACAAGTATGTAACAAACAGCCGCGAACCGTGCAGGTAAGAGCAGTGGGGCGGTGGGACCAGGTGAGGGGGAATTTCGACGGACGATGAGGAGGGACAATTAAATAATTATAAGTCCGTTGAAATTCCCCCTCACCCAGCCCCACCGCTCTTACCTGCATGGGCCGCGGCAGGTAACAAGAACAAATTCGACAGGGAAGCAACCAGTGCAGCTTTATGTGTGGTTATTTTAACCTTTTTCGGAAATGGCTGGCGGTGAGGCCTACGCAGCCGATGTGGCCACAGTTAATATCCAGGTCGGAAAACTACCAACTTTCCCTCACCGACTCAGATCCCCGTTCGCTTCGCCTTAATCTCTCGACCAAGGTACTGTGTGACACAGACAGATGTGTTTTCTGTTAACTTGCAACATCTGCTGCAGATGAAACGATCCGCAATACTGCAAGCAAAACCAGGGTCAGGCAGGCGAAAGCGATCGTAAATGTAAAAAAACCAAAAAACATGCCAGCGAGTGGTGCGCACGCGCGCGCCACTGCGAGCCATATGTGTTTTCAATTATCGTGCCCGTGTCTGGGCATGATAATTGAAAACATGGGCTTTGGTGCGCGTATCAGACACCAATAGGCCATGGGCAGAGCAATGCGCCCTTCTTTGGCCTATTGTGTGCTCTGTTTTAAAAAAACACGCACACAAAGCCCAATAGCGGAACCCAAAAGGAAAAGCACACGCACGAGCGTGAGCGATTCGAGGGTCCATTTTCAAACCCCGGACAAAAGGGCTTTCGCCTGCGCAAGCACTGCTACGCAGTGCAACACAAGGCGCGAGCCCTAAAAAGGGAGAACATGATGCTCTGAAATTACTGATGATGGATAAGAACATTACTATCCAAGATGCGGACAAAGGGGGCGATATAGTGAGAATGAACAGCAGTGACTATGAACGTGACATATTATCACAACTTAATGACCCATTGTGTTATGAGAGTAAAGCCAACAACCCAATTTGGAGCTTGACATATAAAGTCAACCAATCTTTAAAACAGTGGTCCGAGCCTCTTAGAGAATAATGAAAACACCTATTTGAAAGTTGATCGCCCTAGACATCCCTGCATTTACACCCTTGCAAAAATATATGAGAATCTTCCTTTTCCACCAGGGAGGACGATCGTATCAAATATCGGTGGTCTAACAGAAAGACTGTCAGAGTATGTAGACATCTTTCTACAACCTTTTGTATCCAACTTATCTTGCCATATAAGAGACACAAAACATATCCTGAATTTACTAACGGGTGTCACATGGGAACCAAATGTGACACACGTAACATTAGATGTTACAGCCCTATATACGAGTATCGAACATGACCAGGGGATCCTGGCACTAGAGCACGTATTGGGGAAGAGATCAGCATGCCTATGGGAACACACGACAATGCTGGTGGAAGTGACGAAACATATTTTGGAGAATAATGTTTTCTTATTTAAAAACAACTGGTACAGACAGATACAAGGTGTGGCCATGGGCTCCAGATTCTCTACTTCCTATTCCAACCTGTTCATGGGTTGGCTGGAGGAGGAGTGGATATGGGGAGCAAGAGGTACCCCATGGAATGACTCTATCCTATATGGGGTCGATATATTGCCAATTGCTTTATGATTTGGACAGGTACGACAGAAAAACTAGACACGTTTTGTAACCATCTGAGCCATCATGAGAGAAACATCAAATTTACCCATCAATACAGTAAGGAGAAAGTGATATTTTTAGATGCGGAACTGCATATACAAAATGACAAGATTCATAGCAGGCTTTACCGCAAACCCACAACTTGCAATGCAGTTTTACATGCTACAAGTGCACATCCAAGGCACAAAATTGTGGGCCATTCCTAATGGGGAACTAGTGTGTGCCAGGTGCAGAGCAGCCATGACCTGGAGTTTGAGAAGTGTCTGAATGACATGAACACCAGATTCATTACGAGAGGGTATGATACCACTACGCTCCCAAAAGCAAGGAACAGAATTACTAAAATGCAGAGATCAGATACTTTGAGACAGACATAAAAAAGAGGGCATATCAGAGAAAGTACGCTTGATCACAGACTAGTCAAATAGATCTAACATACTAGTACAAAGCATGAAAAAACATTGGCAAATATTGTATGCTGATAAGACTATTGAGGAATTCACCTCCTCGAGGCCAGACATCACCTTTCGCAAGGGGAGATGTCTTAAGAATATACAGAGCCCCAGTTACCCAGTGTCAAGTTCACAGAGACACTGGATGAAGGAATATACACTAGGTTTCCATAAACGTGGTCACAGCGGAGTATGCAAATGGGGTTATGATAAGAAAAAGAAGTTTGAGGGTGGTTACAATCAGACATTTGAAATCAGATCTAACATAAATTGCAGCACTAAATTTGTGATCTATGCGATAGAACGCAGAGGCAAATGTAGATATGTGGGGAGCACTATCAGAGCTCTCAAAGATAGGATCAGTGAACACATGACAGCAGTGATACACAATGACATGAGATACCCCATAGCTACACATATTGCGACATGCGAGATGCAAGACAAGCACAGATCGTTTGAATTTCATGGCATAGAGCAGGTGCCAAGAGACCCCCGTGGGGGAAACAGAGAACTCACCGTACGGAAAAAGGAGGCGGTGTGGATTTTATACTTGAGATGTGTTGAAATGGGTCTCAACACAGATCATGAGCTTCAATACTTTCTGGGCAAATGAAAAAATATATTTATTGACAATATGAACCTCATCAAGGACACATGCATAATACGACCTACTGATGTTTACATAATAATATGACATTGTCAATGATCCCAAGTAATCAATAATGCTCTGTCAAGTAGGAATACAATATAAGGTTGCCGTATTATGAAGACTAAAATTTGTCATCCACACACCGTGTAATAATGTGCACACCGATTAAAGGTAAATCGGCTATTCAGTTCATGATTAACTGATCATGTAGGATGAGATTATATGTCCAACTATGCACTCTTTAACTAATATGTATAAACTAGCTAAATGTAAATCCGCTATTCAGTTGATGAACAACTGATCATGTATGACAAGATCATATGTCCAACTATGCACTCTTTAACTAATATATATGAACCATACACTGAAGGAATGATATGTAGACAAGACAGGGGCTTTTATTCAGTCTTCTTAAAAAGAGATGAATACATTGGTTTCCAATATAAATAGAGATGGGGAATAATGGTAAGATTGAGATAATGAAGCAAACGATAATAGCGCTGTAGGACATTCCAATATGGTGAACATAATTTAGAATGATCGCTCGCGATAGGAAACAATAGTCCTCATCACTTGTGATGCATTGCTATTAGGAGGCTGCACGTCGGCCGGTCGCATGCGAAGACCAGAGCGCACTCGCTCATAGTGCGTGAAGTTAGTGGGTGCCGTACCGGTAAACTCGAGATTTTTCATGTCTTTTTCCATTAGAATCTAGAGTTTTTTGGATATTGGGTTAAGCATGAGTCTTAGTGAGCTAGACATCTCAAATCTTATATGTGATTGTATTTTAAGGATAAGGATACGCAAGGAAGGAAGATCGGGTTATATAAAAATCGAAGACATAGTCCAAGCAAGAACATGCTTGAGTCTGGAGAGCGGGGAATACCCGGAGATCGTATATATGCAGGCCGGGACGGAATTATACCCGGCAGAAAGGTAGGACGTCATAATATCATTCTTTGAGACATTTGGATGGCAATAGACCAAAATAGATACCCGAATAGGATTACTTATAGAGTTTTCGCATGTCTCCCTTATATCTTGTAGACAGATAGTTCTTGACAAGTCAACAGGTACATGTTCTTTTTGAATTACACTAAGATGATGTGCACTTTGTTTACAGACAGAAGGGTGTTTTTCCTACACAATATTGAAAATATTGTCATCATTTATTTTTGAGGCACAGATGGGGAGGCGTTAGTTTTGCAGCACCAACTTTGAAACGTTCAAATGAACCATAAATAAATGGCAATGTACTGTATATGGATTTACATGTATGTAAGTCATTAAGAGATCATTTGTTAATGAGAATGCATAGCAGATGGTCGTCTCAAAAAATAATCACAAAGGTTTACGATTTTGTCACATTTTACGTAGATTTAATATCTGAACATATATATTAAAAATGCGCATGGGTTGCCGCCATAAAGTCACCCTGAAAAACAGAAAAAATGATAGTGCAATGCACAAATGTCACTGATTTAGAAGTGCAAATAGTAAGAATGATGAAAGGACACATTACAATGGTGTATATTCTCTGTGTATTTTAGCCCTGATGAAGGCTCGGGTTCTATTCCCTGAGGCGACGAAACACGTGTTGGCTAAAGATGAAAGAGCCAAATAAAGAACGCAAGAGCAAAAGAATCTGTGGAAGCTTTATACATTATTGTATAGATTGTACTAAGTATGGTGATACTGTATAAGATCATTATTAATTGAAGCAGTCTGAGGCATTGTTAAGGGTTCGAAAAGCGCATTGTAAAAAGCGCAAAGTAAAAGGTTTATCACCACAGTCGTTTCCTCTGAACAAAATGGCAGGGACATACAAAGGAGTGTCTGATAATTCCTTGCCATTGTTAGAAATTAGTTTTTTACTAACATCTGTAAATATCAGAGAATCCATTCCGCCCTTAAAAAAACAGGTCTTATGATAAAGCTGGTCTGCAAAATCCAGATATCACTCCCTTACTGTCAGCATTGATGATTCTAAGGCCCTGATTACAAGTGCCACAGAGGAGAGTGTGAGACTTACTACACCCAAGAAAATCCAACACCACAGGGTTCGGAATTTAAAGGGTGCGATTTATAACACCCTTGTCAAGTCTTGCCCTAAAATGGGGCATAACATGCCCATTCTGGTGCTTTCTGCATTAAAATGTGCATGTTTGGGTAGTCACCAGGCATTTCCCACCCCAGTACATGTCAGCAGATCTGAGCTGCTCCTCTGGTGTTTGTTTCTCAATCCCTCTCCCCTGCCTTCCTCAGCCACATCAGTAGACCCCCAGCAGTGCTCAGAAGGAGGGGGGCTTTGGAGAATCCACCCGCTGCTTCTGCAGATGGCTCGAGTGCCTGACACTTTCAGACTAAAGTGCTGGACTTGCCTTTGGATTTCAGGTCATTTTAAGAAGTCCCCAGTGAAGCATTGCGGTGGGGTGTGTGCCATGCTCGCCCTCTGTCCATCCCCACTGGCTCTGCCACCTTTGCCTGCTGCTTGCAGGCCCTGCAGCAGGTTGCTGGTCAAGGCTGGCCCTGCTCTGGTCTGCTGGAGATCCAGTGTGATCACTTCCCTGGTGTCCAGTGCTAGGACAGAGCGGGATCCGGACGGATTGTGGTTCCGGCAGCTATTGCCTATGTAAGTAACTGAGTTCTGCTCCACACATCATTACGAGTGAGTCCCAGGGCAGTGCCAGTGCACGGTGAGTGAGTGCCGGGCAGAGGTGCCAGGCTGCCCAGCGGTGCCGCCACTAAAAGAGGAGGCTGTCTTCCAGGCGCCCTATTAACATGTGAACTGCTCATTCTTTTTTTTGGGGGGGGGGGGGGGAGGGGGGGGGAGGGGTAGTGATTTCAATCAAAACACATTTGCAGAATTCCAGCTCTGTAGACATTTCACCTAAAACGTCTAAGCAAACTTTTCAAGATGGAAGGCATTTACCGCTCGGTAAAACCAATTCATAGAATGTCTTTTCTAAACTTGCCTCTTCTGCCCCTTCTTAAAATGGTTGTGAATACCATTTATATTGAAAATGGGTTCTCTTAGTTGTGGTTTTTTACATGGTTTGCATAGATTATTTTTTCTTTCACCCTCTTCCCTCTCCAGGTCCATTGACTGGGTCACATTTCACATTTTTCATTTCTGTTTGAGGGAAGTTACATCACTTAAGCACCTTACCCTCTTTCCAATGTTTTTGTTTTAATATCCTCCCATGTCCCCCCCCCCCCCCATCTCTCCCCCTCCTCCTCTGTCCTCACTCACCCTTTATTTTATTTTTTTGAGTGGATCCATGGCCACTCACCCTCTGTAATCACTTTTTGAAATTAGTTTTCGTTCTCCTCATTCACACACCTTCTTTCCCTCTTTTCAGTGGGAGCGAGTCTTCCACACCCAAACTTCTCCCCTTGACCCTTGCACTACACTGCCTTCCTCTGCCTTGTTTCCTTACCTCGTTTTTCTCTTTAATATTAAAACTATGACCCCCTAGCTGAGATGAGTATGAGGTCCACATCTATTTTCTTCTCTTGATTTCTTTTTAGAAAATGTAATATTATTATTTCCATTCTTCAGGGTTTTATCTATTATTTTCGTCCAACATTATTTATTTTTATTGTTTTCCACTAAATTGCATTTTGATTACTTAAGTTCTCAGAAACGGGTTTCTATTATTTTTTGATCTGTAAATGTACGTACTACATTTGCCCGTGGGAAAGCTACTAGCAGCAACCATTAGGCAACACCCTAATGCTATGACTAGCACTTGGTAAGCAATAGCCGTCTGTATGGTAATGTTACTAGCAGCTAGTGATGTCCAAATAGGAGTATAGCATGTTGTTTCTTTTACCCATAACTACAAACTTATAACTGAAACTACAATTCCCAAGATACACATTGCTGTTGTTCGAAAACCCAGCACTGGCTGATGTATTGACTTGGACTGAAGTACAGGGTCCATGCTTGAACGTCAGGGCACCTTCTCCTCCCACCAGCTCTCTCTCTGGCCCTGAGAGGTACAGGTCAGGAGGCAAGTTTCATCTGAAGGAGGCCTGGCCTGCAGGAACATCTGTGCATTCTGGGATAGGCTGAATCACAGGTAGGATCTACTTCGATGGTTACCCCCACTTTGTGCTTGACGTGATGCTGTTTTTGACTAGTCTGACTAGGATCCTGCTAATCAGGACCCCAGTCTATCTGCTTTCTCCCTAAATTGTTGTGTTTAGTACTTAGGTACATTCCAGATTGGATACTGGGGAACCCTTATAAGTCCCTAGTATATGGTACTTAGGTTACCAGGGCATAGGTATCCCAAAGGCCCCCCATGGGCTGACGCATGCATTATGCCACACATGAGAGACCATGAAAAATGGAACTACAGGCCTGCCATTGCAGCCTGCGTAAGCTGGTGCTAGCACCACTTACTTAAGATATAGATTTCCTATATCTAAGGGTCACTGCACTTCAAACCTATAAGTCACCCCTTTAGCAGGCCTTTACAATCCTGAGGGCAGGGTGCTTGGTTCTAAGGGAGAGGGTGCCACTGCGTGAGCAGAACACCCCTGCAGACTACGGAGTCCATTCTCACGGGTTGTCAGTGAAGCAGCCATATACTATATAGAGGGGCACCGCGTAATTACGTGATGACCATCTCGAAACTGGCAGCAACGAATCCGATCATGTTTGGTATCATACCCTGCACCGTAAACATTGTGGGAGATATGATTCGAGGCACTAGAAGAGCCCCCTGTTAGGCTCTCTGTGTTCCTGGTGCCAGCCTTCTAGACCCGGACAGCAGAAAGTGGCTGCTGCCGACCAGAGACACATTTCTGCCCTCCTGCTGCCGAGCCAACTTCGAGCAGAGGAAGGAGGAACAATAGGCATACTGTCGCAGGGAGGCGTGACCACCTCCGAGACAGGATTTAGTTATTGGTGCACGGTGGGTGCGTTTGTCAGTGCTAGAAAGTCTGCCTGAGGGGCACATTTGGTGTCCCTGTGCATAGTCCAGTGCAAACCAGTTCTGGGAGCCGTTGGCTCCCGCTCTGGCACAAAACTGGACAAAGGACATGTGAGTAACCTCCCCCCTGTCCAGACCCTCCCTTGGGAGGGTCCCATTAATCATGCCAACCCTTTTCCTTGGGTACTTAAGGACTTAGCTGGGTGTAGGTCCCTAGATTCGTCTTGAGGTAAGATTCAGATCAAACACCACTTCTTTTTCCACCAGCTGGGCACCCTGGACTTCGCTGGACGTTGTTTGGGCCTGACTACTTCTCCCTTCCAGTCTGCTGCATTGTCTGTGCCTGTGCAATCATACAGGAACCTTCTAAGGCCTGTGAAGCTTAAAAGACACTTGAAGAAATCTCAGAGTGAAGAAGTCACTTCCCTGCATTCGCAGGCACCGCATCTAAGTTGACTGGTCTGCTGATCCTGAGCTCCTCCGGACTCGGAAAGGTTCTGCAACACAGGTGGTGGTTTTTCACAGCTCCAAAGGCCTGCCCTGCACTCTCACCAAGTTTGAGGCCAGTATCCCTCCTGGAGGTTGCAATAGCTGAACCCCTGTGCACCGCGTCCAGCTTGCAGTTGCAAAGACTTGTTGGCTTCTTTCTAAGAAGATCTTCTGGCTCCAACTAGCCCGAACCTCGAGCACCTCCAGTGACCAGAATCTTCAGCCACACCACATCATGTGCATCGTGGCCTGTATCTTTTGATGAGCTGCTTGAGGTCTTCTCGCAACTTGAGTGCCTCCGGCCTGTGGGTCCACTTGAGGGTCACCCTTGTTTCTTTTGGGCTCCCCTGATTGCTCAGGGCCTGCCCTGACTCCCCTGCTTGTGGTGAGTCCCCTGGACTTTGATGGTCCCGACATTGCTCCTTCTTCTCTTCCTGTGTTGGTTGCATTTGCCAAGGCTTGTTGGTGCACCAGACGTACACCGACCCCTCAGCACTCGTCTTCCTTTGTGGGACAGCTCGTGCACAGCTCCTGGTCCTCCTCAGCATCGTCTGGTCCTCACAGCTGCAGAGTCAAGTTCCTCGTCATCCATCCTGCAACACCCGACATCGGAGGGCATTCGCATTCCAAGTCTCCTGGTCACCCCTGAGTGATATAGACTCTGTCCCCTTTGCTTGCAGGTATCTCTCATCAAGAATCCATCCTCGGATTCCATCAGGCCCTTCTTCCTTCCTCCACAGTGGCACTTTCCTGAAGTCTTTTGGGTTCGATGGCGGTTTCCGACACAACTTCGCATGTATGCACCCGGCTTCCCTGGTGTAGGTAACCTGGGTACAAGGGTATCCACGGGTGGGGTGGCTCTCCAACCTTCTGTCTTCCACTGGGTTTCTTCAGGGTCCACTGGGAAGGGTCCTTAATCTTTAAAAATCCAACCGCAACTTGCACATAGACTTGTACGGAGCACACAGTCGTTTTCCCACACTGCACACGCTCTCCGTGGGGTCCCTTTCTACTTACCTTGGGTGGTTCTGAGGGTCCCCAGCAATTCTACGTCCTCTCGACATCGTCCTGACTTGAGTCGTGGTTCTTATACCAGTTTCTTAATATATGGTTTGGTCCCCCTGTGGAGTCCACTGTGTATTTCGTGCTATTTACTGTGTTCTGGTGCTAAATTATTGTGTGCATTGTGTTTATCTCCATGTTGGAGATATTGGAACGTACTAGAGAGTATTATATGTATTATATATTTAATAGATATTTTTATAAATACTTGGTGTGGTTCTTTTCACTTAATCTACACTATAAGATTGCATTCTGGTCAAATAAGCTGCTTTACACTCCTTCTGCACTAAACCTGAAGGCTGCTTTCCACAGCTACCACTTAGAGAGCTTTCTAAGGTTGTCTAAGTCCTCTTAAATCGCCATAAGGGCTGTCTGGAGTGGTGCAAGGCGCCCACTTACATGAGTTGACATCATATACCAGGCCTGCCTCTCACAGGTCCTCACTCTGAATTGTCAGAAAGTACAGCGACGAGATGCCTTCGGAAAGGAATGTCTTCATTTTAGGGAGGATATCCATGCATTATGATTTATGATAATGTCACTACAATTTTTGTTCTAAAACTTATTTGTATTGCGTGTGTTCTAATGTTGGTTTGGTAATTTATTTAGGGATTTGTTTACCCTTGTCGGAGAAGTCACTTCCTGTGACACCCTTTATGTCAAAGTGAATGAGGTAGGACTTCCTGTGTTAGAATAAAATATGCAATTTCATACTCATTGTGCCAGTGGCGTCATGAACCCCTCACTTTCGCAGATTGACAGGGGGTGGAGTTGGCACTTACAGTTATTTTTTAGACTGTCCTGTCTGCAGCTCTACAGACAAAGCCTCTTTAAATTCGTTGAAGTAAGGAAATTCAGTAACAGAGGTCAGGGGTGCTAAGTTCAAACAGCAAAGAAATGAGGACAAAAAAGAGAAAAAGAGAGGTGGAGGGAAGAGTGAAGAGTGAAAGGAAGGGCACATGAAAATTAGGAAGAAACTGTTGTAAGAAGCTAGAGTCAGAAGGATGAAAGGATGGATTCGGAGTGAAAGGACTGGTGGATGGAAGGATAAAGCAACCTTTGCACAGGTGGGTGAAAGAAAATAGCTGAAATGATGAATGGCTGGATGAGTGGGTGAATGGATGGAAGGCTGAAAGGATGGAGTTGTGAATTGATAAAAGGAGGTCGAATTGGTGGATGGGTAAAAAGAATAGATGGATGGGTAAAAGGGTGGAGATGAATGAATTGTTGGAAGTGTGAGTGGAAGGATTGAAGGACGGATGGAAGACTGTAATGATGAAAGGGTGCAGGGCCGGCTTTAGTGCTGGTGGCGCCCTGTGCGACAATGTTTTTTTGACGCCCCCCCAATGACCACCTCCACCACGGATTCTCTCACTAGCGCCCTTTAACAGTGACCAAGTCTCCATAACCACACTCTTTCAGATGCTTTGAATTAGTTATATAGCGCCACTCATACCAGTGTAGGGTGTCCAAGCACTTTGCATCACACACACATTACACAGAGACAATCAATCATACGTGTGTAAATCAGTGTATAGGAAATGTTACATAAGCCAAAGGACTAACATTTTAGGAGTCGCACGTCATCCATACTGGTAGGCAGTATAGTTTAAGAGTTCTTGCTGTGGAGAAGCACAAACTCAGAGTCGAAAAGGAAACGTCATAGCTGGGAGTTTTCTTTAATAATAAGAATCGATTTCTAGCCAAATTAACCCTTTTTGCAACATTAATCAATGCTCTAATAATGTATACTTTGCAGTGTGTATGCAGTTCTAGGATGAAAGTTAATAGCTCACTATTCTATGTTAGGACTTTAAGTTATAAATTGTAAGGAACAAAAAAGATGTCTCTTTTGAAAGCAGTAACCCTGCTCATCTGTTTACATCATACGCACTCTGTAATCTACCTGGTACACGTTCTTTGCAGCAGGCATATTAACCCTCTGCACTAACTTCACCGAAGTCAAAACCTCAACTATACAAAATGCTGATCTCTCTCCAGGAAGATAATTAATCACACCAGTTATCAGGCGCTTTAAAAGCATAATAAACTTTCAAACACAGCGCCCCCAGGAAGCCAGCACCCGGTGCGGTGGCACCGGTGGCACCGCCCTAAAGCCGGCCCTGAAAGGGTGGCTGGATGAATGGCGAAAGGATGGATAGGTGGGTGAAAGCATGAAAGGATGGATAGGTGGGTGGAAGCATAAAAGGATGGATAGGTGGGTGGAAGCATGAAAGGATGGATAGGTGGGTGGAAGCATGAAAGGATGGGTGGGTGAAAGCATAAAAGGATGGATAGGTGGGTGAAAGCATGAAAGGATGGGTAGGTCGGTGGAAGCATGAAAGGATGGGTAGGTCGGTGAAAGCATGAAAGGATGGGTAGGTCGGTGGAAGCATGAAAGGATGGATAGGTGGGGGATGGATAGGTGGGTGGAAGCATGAAAGGATGGATAGGTGGGTGGAAGCATAAAAGGATGGATAGGTGGGTGGAAGCATGAAAGGATGGATAGGTGGGTGGAAGCATGAAAGGATGGATAGGTGGGTGGAAGCATGAAAGGATGGATAGGTGGGTGGAAGCATAAAAGGATGGATAGGTGGGTGGAAGCATAAAAGGATGGATAGGTGGGTGGAAGCATGAAAGGATGGATAGGTGGGTGGAAGCATAAAAGGATGGATAGGTGGGTGGAAGCATGAAAGGATGGATAGGTGGGTGGAAGCATGAAAGGATGGATAGGTGGGTGAAAGCATGAAAGGATGGATAGGTGGGTGAAAGCATAAAAGGATGGATAGGTGGGTGGAAGCATGAAAGGATGGATAGGTGGGTGAAAGCATAAAAGGATGGATAGGTGGGTGGAAGCATGAAAGGATGGATAGCTGGGTGCATTAAGGGCTTAAAGGTTTGTGGGATAGATGGATGGAAGGGGGGGTGAAGGGACCTGATCAAGAGTGGTAGAGTTTACTGCCCCCACTCACCGATAGCGTTCGAGTTAAGGACCAAGTGGGAGTATTTTAATTTTCTGGCTACTCCCTTGATTAGTGCTAATTTGTCCACGGTTGAGGGCTCTGCACACCCCGTCCCCAGCAGCAGGGGAGTTTTAATACTAGGTCAGAGAGTGGGCATTAAGGCGGTGCCAGGATCCCACCACGCAGCAGGGCCTGCGGGCACTCTCCGGACAGTTTGCATCTCATTCATCGGGATGGCTTGTTGTCAAAATATGTATAATCTGGGATCTGGAGAAGATACTGGTCCTGCAGTGTCATCAGGTGGTCTTAGGTGGCATGACATTTTCTTAGGTACTGGCGCAGTAGCCACAATAATTTATATTAATTTGTATTTAAAATGTATTTATTGGAGCGTAAAAGGAAAATATGTTTTGCAATCAATCGGTAGTTAGTAAAGGAAACCCTGGTGTTAATGAGGATAAGGAACTGAGAACACAGAACAAATCAGTCCATACATCAACATACAACATATTCATTTTCTTTATATATCGGTTCTAGAACGCACCCTACCAGGGGCTGTCAGCGTGCTGCTGTACATTAGAACACCCAAAGATGTCAATCATCTACTACCAGGGCACAAGTCCTAAAAAACAAGCATTGAAAATGCAATAGGTCTCGCCCTCGTTTAAGTTAAAGCAATTCTGTTTGTAATTAGGTGGCTTTTTAGCTTTGCTTTTATTAGTGTTTTTCAAACTGTCATGTACATAACATGCATATGTATGCATATATGTATATGTATGCATGCATTTATATTTGTATTTATATAGATATGCAGATGTATATATATGTTTATATATGTATGTATGTATATATATATACACATACATATATATAAATGCATATGCATATATATATATATATACATATATATGTGCATATGTGTGCGCATAGAGAGGTAGAGAGAGGTAGCGAGAGGTAGCGAGAGGTAGCGAGAGGTCGAGAGAGGTAGCGAGAAGTAGAGAGAGGTAGAGAGAGAGGGAGAGAGAGTTAGAGAGAGAGAGGTAGAGAGAGAGGAAGAGAGTAGAGAGTGAGTAGTAGAAAGTGAGTAGTAGAGAGTAGAGAGTGAGTAGTAGAGAGTAGAGAGTAGAGAGTGAGTAGTAGAGAGTGAGTAGTAGAGAGTAGAGAGTAGAGAGTGAGTAGTTGAGAGTGAGTAGTAGAGAGTAGAGAGTGAGTAGTAGACAGTAGTAGAGAGTGAGTAGTAGAGAGTGAGCAGTAGAAAGTATTAGAGTAGTAGAGAGTGAGTAGAGAGTAGTAGAGAGTACTAGAGAGTGAGTAGTAGAGAGTAGTAGAGAGTGAGTAGAGAGTAGTAGAGAGTGAGTAGTAGAGAGTAGTAGAGAGTAAAATAAAGTAGAGAGTAGCAGAGTGAGTAGTAGAGTAGTAGAGAGTAGTAGAGAGTAGAGAGTAGTAGAGAGTGAGTAGTAGAGAGTAGTCGAGAGTGAGTAGTAGAGAGAGAGTAGTAGAGATTAGAGAGTAGTAGAGAGTGAGTAGTAGAGAGTAGTATAGCGTGAGTAGTAGAGAGAGAGTAGTAAAGAGCGAGTAGTAGAGAGTGAGTAGTAGAGAGTGAGTAGTAGAGAGTAGTAGAAAGTGAGTAGTAGAGAGTGAGTAGCAGAGAGTGAGTAGTAGAGAGTGAGGAGTAGAGAGTGAGGAGTAGAGAGTGAGTAGTATAGAGTGAGTAGTAGAGAGAGAGTAGTAGACAGTAGAGAGTAGAGAGTGAGTAGTAGAGAGTGAGTAGTAGAGAGTAGTAGAGAGTGAGTAGTACAGAGTGAGGAGTAGAGAGTGAGTAGTATAGAGTGAGTAGTAGAGAGAGAGTAGTAGACAATAGAGAGTAGTAGAGAGTGAGTAGTAGAGAGTAGTAGAGAGTGAGTAGTAGAGAGTAGAGAGTAGTAGACAGTAGTAGAGAGTGAGTAGTAGAGAGTAGTAGAGTGAGTAGTAGAGAGTGAGTAGTAGAGAGTAGTAGAGAGTGAGTAGTAGAGAGAGAGTAGTAGAGAGTGAGTAGTAGAGCGTGAGTAGTAGAGAGAGAGTAGTAGAGAGTGATTTGGAGAGAGTGAATAGTAAATGTAAAAATGTAAAAATTCTCCCCTTGACCCTTGCACTACACTGCCTTCCTCTGCCTTGTTTCCTTACCTCGTTTTTCTCTTTAATATTAAAACTATGACCCCCTAGCTGAGATGAGTATGAGGTCCACATCCATTTTCTTCTCTTGATTTCTTTTTAGAAAATGTAATATTATTATTTCCATTCTTCAGGGTTTTATCTATTATTTTCGTCCAACATTATTTATTTTTATTGTTTTCCACTAAATTGCATTTTGATTACTTAAGTTCTCAGAAACGGGTTTCTATTATTTTTTGATCTGTAAATGTACGTACTACATTTGCCTGTGGGAAAGCTACTAGCAGCAACCATTAGGCAACACCCTAATGCTATGACTAGCACTTGGTAAGCAATAGCCGTCTGTATGGTAATGTTACTAGCAGCTAGTGATGTCCAAATAAGAGTATAGCATGTTGTTTTCTACCCATATCTACAAATTTATAACCGAAACTACAATTCCCAGGATACACATTGCTGTTGTTCGAAAACCCAGCACTGGCTGATGTATTGACTTGGACTGAAGTACAGGGTCCATGCTTGAACGTCAGGGCACCTTCTCCTCCCACCAGCTCTCTCTCTGGCCCTGAGAGGTACAGGTCAGGAGGCAAGTTTCATCTGAGGGAGGCCTGGCCTGCAGGAACATCTGTACATTCTGGGATAGGCTGAAGCACAGGTAGGATCTACTTCTATGTTTACCCCCACTTTGTGCTTGACGTGATGCTGTTTTTGACTAGTCTGACTGGGATACTGCTAATCAGGACCCCAGTCTCTCTGCTTTCTCCCTAAATTGTTGTGTTTAGTACTTAGGTACATTCCAGATTGGATACTGGGGAACCCTTATAAGTCCCTAGTATATGGTACTTAGGTTACCAGGGCATAGGTATCCCAGAGGCCCCCATGGGCTGACGCATGCATTATGCCACACATGAGAGACCATGCAAAATGGAACTACAGGCCTGCCATTGCAGCCTGTGTAAGCTGGTGCTAGCACCACTTACTTAAGATATAGATTTCCTATATCTAAGGGTCACTGCACTTAAAACCTATAAGTCACCCCTTTAGCAGGCCTTTACAATCCTGAGGGCGGGGTGCTTGGTTCTAAGTGAGAGGGTGCCACTGCTTGAGCAGAACACCCCTGCAGACTACGGAGTCCATTCTCACGGGTTGTCAGTGAAGCAGCCATATACTATATAAAGGGGCAGCGCGTAATTACGCGATGACCATCTCGAAACTGGCAGCAACGAATCCGATCATGTTTGGTATCATACCCCGCACCGTAAACATTGTGGGAGATATGATTCCAAGCACTAGAAGAGCCCCCTGTTAGGCTCTCTGTGTTCCTGGTGCCAGCCTTCTAGACCCGGACAGCAGAAAGTGGCTGCTGCCGACCAGAGACACATTTCTGCCCTCCTGCTGCTGAGCCAACTTCGAGCAGAGGAAGGAGGAACAATAGGCATCCTGTCGCAGGGAGGCGTGACCACCTCCCAGACAGGATTTAGTTATTGGTGCACTGTGGGTGCGCTTGTCAGTGCCAGAAAGTCTTCCTGAGGGGCACATTTGGTGTCCCTGTGCATAGTCCAGTGCAAACCAGTTCTGGGAGCCGTTGGCTCCCGCTCTGGCACAAAACTGGACAAAGGACATGTGAGTAACCTCCCCCCTGTCCCATTAATCTTGCCAACCCTTTTCCTTGGGTACTTAAGGACTTAGCTGGGTGTAGGTCCCTAGATTCGTCTTGAGGTAAGATTCAGATCAAACACCACTTCTTTTTCCACCAGCTGGGCACCCTGGACTTCGCTGGACATTGTTTGGGCCTGACTACATCTCCCTTCCAGTCTGCTGCATTGTCTGTGCCTGTGCAATCATACAGGAACCTTCTAAGGCCTGTGAAGCTTAAAAGACACTTGAAGAAATCTCAGAGTGAAGAAGTCACCTCCCTGCATTCGCAGGCACCGCAACTAAGTTGACTGGTCTGCTGATCCTGAGCTCCTCCGGACTCGGAAAGGTTCTGCAACACACGTGGTGGTTTTTCACAGCTCCAAAGGCCTGCCCTGCACTCTCACCAAGTTTGAGGCCAGTATCCCTCCCGGAGGTTGCAATAACTGAACCCCTGTGCACCGGGTCCAGCTTGCAGTTGCAAAGACTTGTTGGCTTCTTTCTAAGAAGATCTTCTGGCTCCAACTAGCCCGAACCTCGAGCACCTCCAGTGACCAGAATCTTCAGCCACACCACATTGTGTGCATCGTGGCCTGTATCTTTTGATGAGCTGCTTGAGGTCTTCTCGCGACTTGAGTGCCTCCGGCCTGTGGGTCCACTTGAGGGTCACCCTTGTTTCTTTTGGGCTCCCCTGATTGCTCAGGGCCTGCCCTGACTCCCCTGCTTGTGCTGAGTCCCCTGGACCTTGATGGTCCGACATTGATCCCTCTTCTCTTCCTGTGTTGGTTGCATTTGCCAAGGCTTGTTTGTGCACCAGACGTACACCGACCCCTCAGCACTCGTCTTCCTTTGTGGGACAGCTCGTGCACAGCTCCTGGTCCTCCTCAGCATTGCCTGGTACTCACAGCTGCAGAGTCAAGTTCCTCGTCATCCATCCTGCAACACCCGACATCGGAGGGCATTCGTCTTCCAAGTCTCCTGGTCACCCCTGAGTGATATAGACTTTGTCCCCTTTGCTTGCAGGTATCTCTCATCAAGAATCCATCCTCGGATTCCATCAGGCCCTTCTTCCTTCCTCCACAGTGGCACTTTCCTGAAGTCTTTTGGGTTCGATGGCGGTTTCCGACACAACTTCCCATGTATGCACCCGGCGTCCCTGGTGTAGGTAACCTGGGTACAAGGGTATCCACAGGTGGGGTGGCTCTCCAACCTTCTGTCTTCCACTGGGTTTCTTCAGGGTCCACTGGGAAGGGTCCTTAATCTTTAAAAATCCAACCGCAACTTGCACATAGACTTGTACGGAGCACACAGTCGTTTTCCCACACTACACACGCTCTCCGTGGGAACCCTTTCTACTTACCTTGGGTGGTTCTGAGGGTCCCCAGCAATTCTATGTCCTCTCGACATCGTCCTGACTTGAGTCGTGGTTCTTATACCAGTTTCTTAATATATGGTTTGGTCCCGCTGTGGGGTCCACTGTGTATTTCGTGCTATTTACTGTGTTCTGGTGCTAAATTATTGTGTGCATGTTTATCTCCATGTTGGAGATATTGGAACGTACTAGAGAGTATTATATAATTAATAGATATTTTTATAAATACTTGGTGTGGTTCTTTTCACTTAATCTACACTATAAGATTGCATTCTGGTCAAATAAGCTGCTTTACACTCCTTCTGCACTAAACCTGAAGGCTGCTTTCCACAGCTACCACTTAGAGAGCTTTCTAAGGTTGTCTAAGACCTCTTAAATCGCCATAAGGGCTGTCTGGAGTGGTGCAAGGCACCCACTTACATGAGTTGACATCATATACCAGGCCTGCCTCTCACAGGTCCTCACTCTGAATTGTCAGAAAGTACAGCGACGAGATGCCGTCGGAAAGGAATGTCTTCATTTTAGGGAGGATATCCATGCATTATGATTTATGATAATGTCACTACAATTTTTGTTCTAAAACTTATTTGTATTGCGTGTGTTCTAATGTTGGTTTGGTAATTTATTTAGGGATTTGTTTACCCTTGTCGGAGAAGTCACTTCCTGTGACACCCTTTATGTCAAAGTGAATGAGGTAGGACTTCCTGTGTTAGAATGAAATATGCAATTTCATACTCATTGTGCCAGTGGCGTCATGAACCCCTCGCTTTCACAGCTTGACAAGGGGTGGAGTTGGCACTTACAGTTATTTTTTAGACTGTCCTGTCTGCAGCTCTACAGACAAAGCCTCTTTAAATTCGTTGAAGTAAGGAAATTCAGTAACAGAGGTCAGGGGTGCTAAGTTCAAACAGCAAAGAAACGAGGACAAAAAAGAGAAAAAGAGAGGTGGAAGGAAGAGTGAAGAGTGAAAGGAAGGGCACATGAAAATTAGGAAGAAACTGTTGTAAGAAGCTAGAGTCAGAAGGATGAAAGGATGGATACGGAGTGAAAGGACTGGTGGATGGAAGGATAAAGCAACCTTTGCACGGGTGGGTGAAAGAAAATAGCTGAAATGATGAATGGCTGGATGAGTGGGTGAATGGATGGAAGGCTGAAAGGATGGAGTTGTGAGTTGATAAAAGGAGGTCGAATTGGTGGATGGATAAAAAGAATAGATGGATGGGTAAAAGGGTGGAGATGGATGAATTGTTGGAAGTGTGAGTGGAAGGATTGAAGGACGGATGGAAGACTGTAATGATGAAAGGGTGCAGGGCCGGCTTTAGCGCTGGTGGCGTCCTGTGCGACAATGTTTGTTGGCGCCCCCCCCCCCAATGACCACCTCCACCACGGATTCTCTCACTAGCGCCCTTTAACAGTGACCAAGTCTCCATAACCACACTCTCTCAGGTGCTTTAAATTAGTTATATGGCGCCACTCATACCAGTGTAGGGTGTCCAAGCACTTTGCATCACACACACATTACACAGAGACAATCAATCATACGTGTGTAAATCAGTGTATAGGAAATGTTACATAAACCAAAGGACTAAAATTTTAGGAGTCAAACGTCATCCATACTGGTAGGCAGTATAGTTTAAGAGTTCTTGCTGTGGAGAAGCACAAACTCGGAGTCGAAAAGGAAACGTCATAGTTGGGAGTTTTCTTTAATAATAAGAATCGATTTCTAGCCAAATTAACCCTTTTTGCAACATTAATCAATGCTCTAATAATGTATACTTTGCAGTGTGTATGCAGTTCTAGTATGAAAGTTAATAGCTCACTATTCCATATTAGGACTTTAAGTTATAAATTGTAAGGAACAAAAAAGATGTCTCTTTTTTAAGCAGTAACCTGCTGATCTGTTTACATCATACGCACTCTGTAATCTACCTGGTACATGTCTTTGCAGCAGGCATATTGACCCTCTGCACTAACTTTACCTAAGTCAAAACCTCAACTATACAAAATGCTGATCTCTCTCCAGGAAGATAATTAATCACACAAGTTATCAGGCGCTTTAAAAGCATAATAAACTTTCAAACACGGCGCCCCAGGAAGCCAGCACTGTGGTTCCGTGAATTCTGAACCCATTCAATGAAGGTTGGCGTATCGTGATGATTTTGGTATCAGCGAACCGCGACTGACAAGTGCGGTATGCATGAGCGTTTTCGTCATGCTACACCGATGGATTCACTGTGTATTTGACGATCTAGTCTGCACCCTTGGGTTTCATTTTGTGCATAACCGCCATTTTGTGGTTGCCCTCACATAGGCTAATGACTCCAGAATGACTGTGGCCAAGCGAGCCTCTAAGGACGCGTACACCTTAGCTTACGTTCGTTTTGACTCCTGTTTGACCTAAGTCGACTGACCCTGTTGCCCGAGGCTAAACTTGTTGAGCCAGTACCTTGTTAAGCAGCTGGTCAGATAGAGATCAAAGAGCAGGACATTATTGATTCTATGGCACACGCACACAACCCGCTATCTTGCTCCTCATCTGTTTCTGCTCCTTCCTTTTATGGCCTTATGGCCTAATTATTGATTTGAGTTGAGGTCTTGTATGATGGGCCCGTCCGGCCTGTTCGAGCAAGAATGCTGGATTTTTGCCTTGTCATTGGCGATGGGTTGGATGGCTGAAAGTGGGTTTGTGGCCTGGTCCTGGGTCTGTAAATATCATCCTCTGATTGGTCAAATTTGTGAGTAATTGATTCTAGCCAGGAACGTGGTTTTTGGCATAAAAGACGATGCTCCGCTCTATTATGTTGAGCAGTCCCCTGAGAACATACACCGTGTTGTACTTCTAGGATCTCTGTTACTGGCTGCAGCTAATAAATTTGATCTTTGATGTCAGCAGAAGAATCCCGTGTCTCTGTAGCTCTAAGACAGGTGGACCCGAAGACTTCGGGCGTGTCCCCTGCGCCGCTGGGTTTAAATCCCGGTTCTTCAGTTGGCGCCCAACTCTGGGGTGACTGTAGCGGTACCGGTCCAAGCCTGAAGATCGTGAGGAGCTTCGTGTGAAAATTCTGGAGGGAGGCCTACCACTTCATCGACCCCTGTATGTCGTTGTGGTCCGAAAGTCTTTGCTGCGAAGTTCCCCGCATTCCGACGGCTACGAAGGACTGCTGCCCTGACTGTCGCCCTGTCTTGGAGCCCTTTGATGACTTGTAAAGCGAGACGATAGACGGGTCTTCTGGCGACATCATCGATATTTCAGTTAAGTGTGAGTGGAGCATCTCCCAGTCCTTAGTTTGTTTTGGTTTCCTTCGGGATCGCTTTGATTTGGTACCTGCGGGCCCCAAAGCCGAGGGACTCGTGTATTCACGAGGCTATCGTTTTGATATTCCCTTGAAGTTTGAAGCTAGACTAGTGAGCGAAGATGCCTGGTCTTAGCAGACTTGGAAAGATATTTTGTTATGGTTGTAATAGGGATTGCCGATTGGAGGACTCGTGTCCGGTGCCTCCGATTGGAACTCCGACCTATGAGCTCTATTTAAAACACGGCGTGGGCCCCATCACGTATAATGATGTATGGATTAGGTAAACTAGGAAGGACGGTGTCCGGAAATGGCCCCAATATGGTAGTTATGACACAGAGATTTTAGATAATTTAGAAGTTAGACTCTTCAAAAAGAAAGCCCGGCCGGCAATGTTTGACTCTTTCCGCCTTTGGCAGAAAGAAGCCAAACAGAAGGAAATTAAGTTAGCGAAACGAAATAAGCGTGCACAAGGTATGTCGATGGTGCAGGCTGCTATACAGTTTTGGGATAATGAGGAAGAGCAAGAAAACGAACAGATGTTTAGGCAACGTCAATTAGCGGTAGACAAATGTTATCCAGCTTTGCCGCCTCAACAGCAAGAAGGAAAGGAAGATCTTGCGAAAGATCCTTTAATGTCGCATCTATTAAGTTCGCCACCCCCTTATGCTCAGAGTGCACCTCCGCCACTTGTAGTTGCGCAACCTCCGGTTGTTTTGCCTCCAGTGGTTCCTCAACAGCCAGCTCTCCCTCTACTGGTTACTACTGCTTCGGCGCAGCCTTCTCAAGGGCCGCCGTCTTTGCTACCTCCTTCATCTGCTACTCTTATACCTGGGTTGTCTGTTCCTTCTGTTAGTGTTCCGACTTCGGTTCCTTCTCATTCTGCTTTGTCTCCTGTTCTTTTGTCACCTTCTCCTTCTGCTCGACGGAGGATGACTGATGCGGTTGCTAGTCTTTTTTCTCCTCTAATGGGTTCATTGGGTATGTCTCCTGTTGTAGAGTGTAAGCAATTGCGTAGTCAATTGCCTGGTCCTGATGAACGGACAGTGTTAGATCACTTGGTGCGTAAATGGGATACCTTTCCTTCACACTATGATCTTGAGGGAGTTATGGATGTTTTCCATCAATGGGAAGCACCCAAACAGAGATACGTATTTGATGTGATGTGTTCTTTCCTTCGTGAACAGTGGGAAGATAGTGAGGTAGGGCAGACTCCGCCTGAGTTGTTCCGTGTGCGGTCCGAGTTTGCGAAAGGAACTATAGTGGGTCTTGATGTTGAAAGAGCAGTCGCGACATTGTTGTCGTTTAGGAGTGAGTCTCCTTCTAGGTCGTTATTTGAGCCTGATTCTTCAGTTAGGAGAAAGGCTCGTCAATACCCGATGCGTGAGGTTCCTCCCGTTTGGAGACCTGGTGATGCGCAAGCTAATCCACCTGTTCTGCCACATTTCCAGCGCGTTTGGGTACATGTTCCATGGAAGCGTGCCGAAGTCCTAGCTCTAAAGCAGACTCTGCCTGATCCACGTAAAAATCCTGCGGGGTTTTATAAGGAGCTATCTCAAACTGCGGGTTCATGTATTATGAATTTGGCTGATATAGATATGTTATTTGGGAATGTTGTTCCACAACCTATATGGAGTAAGATTCGTCATACGGATCATGCGCAGGAATTAGGTGATACATGGAATAATCTTAGAACTGTAGATGAAAGACAAATAGGTGGTGCTAAACCCGAAAATGTGATTACTGACCTCCCTGGTAGAATTATTGATTATATGAAGACTTTGATGCCTGCTATGCGTGTCAATTGGGACAAGTTGTCTGCATGCAAGCAGAAGAAAGACGAAACTGTGTCTGACTTTTTCACTCGATTTAAAGAGACATTTGCAGACCACAGTGGTCAAGACATGATTACAGAAGGTGGTCAAAGGTTGTTCGTTGATAAGTTTGTGCATAATTTGCTTCCCGAGTTGTGCAATAGGTTGAAGGATTCTGAAAGTGCCTGGGCTGTTACTTCATCAGCACAGATATTGGCTACTGCCCAGTACTATGAGAATAGAAATAAGGACGAGATAGAGAAAGCGGATAAAAAGACTAAAGAACTGAAGACTAAGGTTCTTTTGCAGCAAGCATACCCGCCTCGCAATACCCAGCGTGATTATCAGCAACCCCAACAATATCAGAGAAACTCGCAAAGGTTCGAGTCTTCTCAACAGCGTTCTCCTGTAGGTCCTAATCAGTGTGCGTATTGCAAAGAAGAGGGTCACTTCAAGAATAGTTGCCCGATTTTATTACAGCGCACGAACGGTGTTTCTGGTATGAGAGGTCGAGGTGTACAACAAGCTCCGCGAGGACGTAGTATGTCTCAGATTGCGCGTTCCTTGCCTCCGCAGAATTCGATGAATTGTTTTGATCAACAGAATGGCGCGTCTGGTAGGACGGCTCAGTACTATGCGGATGATTATTACATTGAAGGTGAGAATATGGAAGGTAATGATTGTTAGGACAGCCACAGACAAAGAGAGGGAGTAGTTTCAGTTCCAGTAGATCAGAGTGGACCTTATGTTGAAGTGATTGCATCAGGTGTGTCAGAGCCTTTTCTGTTGGATACTGGTGCTGCGAAGAGTTCTATCATGCACTCTAAACTCCCTGGCGCACCTTTGTCTGGCTTAACGAATGTTTCAGTAGGTTTTTCTGGCGCCCCGGTTAGAAATCCGATTTCTAGTCCTTTGTCTCTTTCTGTCGGACCTTGTGATTTCGAAGCACCCCTCATTCTGACGACAGGTTGTGGTGAGAACCTGTTGGGATTGGACTTGTTGAAGAGATTGTATGCAACGCTTTATTGTTCTCCTTCAGGAGTACAGCTTACATTGGGAAAGAGAGTGATCTCTCTGATGTATTTGGCTAAAGACCAACTCCCAGCTGAATTGTCTTCTCTTCCTGATTCTCTTTGGGCTACTGGTCCTAATGATGTGGGTCTTTTGGAGATTCCGCCATATGTTGTGACATTGAAGGCGAATGCTAGATTGCCACGCATTCCACAGTATCGTATCTCAAGTGATGGTGAAAGAGCACTCTTGGCGATCATCTCTGGTCTGATTGAGAAAGGTGTGATTGAGGAAACGAGAGGTAAGGTGTGCAATAGTCCGGTTTTGCCTGTTCTGAAAAGAACCGATTGTTCTCAGCCTCCTGTATATAGGTTTGTGATCGATCTTCGCGCGCGAGGTGAATAAGATTGTTGTTCCACAATTCCCTGTCGTGCCTGATATCACCGCTTTACTGACTTTGATTCCGGCCACAGCCACGTGGTTTTCGGTGATTGATTTGAAGAATGCTTTCTTCAGCATCCCAATTGCCGTGGAGAGTAGAGATATTTTTGGCTTCTCTTTAGGAGGCCGAAGTTTCCGGTTTAAACGCGCTCCTCAAGGCTATTGTGAGTCCATCGATCTATAGTCAAGCCTTGAAGACGCAACTTGATTTGTTGGTTTTACCTGATGGTGCTGCCCTTATTCAGTATGTTGATGATCTTTTAGTTGCTGCTGACAATGAAGAAACTTGTAGAGAGGCTACTCTGTCGTTGCTACGTCACTTGTCTGATTTCCATCATAAGGTTTCTCTTTCGAAGTTGCAGTATTGCAGACAAGAAGTTACCTACTTAGGTCACCTCTTATCGAAGGAGGGAAGAAGATTGACCCCAGTAAGAATTCAAGAGATTGCGAAAATGAGTGTGCCTACGACACAGAGAGAAGTGCGTGCATTTCTAGGTATTACATCGTGCTGTAGACAGTGAATTCCTAATTTTTCGTTGCTTGCAAAACCTTTGATAGCTCTTACTATTAAGGATACTCCGAATCCTATTCCTTGGACCGATGAATGTCAGAAGAGTTTTTCAGAATTGCGTGATGCGCTGTGTTCGGCTCCTGTGTTGGGTACTCCCGATTACAGTAAACCTTTCACATTGTATGTCCACGAGAGAGAGGGATGTGCATTGTCAATTTTGACTCAACAGTTTGGCGATAAGCAACGTCCATGTGCTTATTTTTCGTCGACTTTGGATCCGGTAGCTAGAGCGTTGCCGAGTTGTTTGAGAGCTACAGCGGCAGCGGCTGTTTCAATCCGACAGTCTGCTGGTTTGGTGATGGACAATACACTCACTGTGATGGTTCCACATGCAGTGGATACCTTGTTGAACCGTACCAAGACACAGCACTTAACTAGTGCTCGGTTGTCAGGTTACGAATTGACCTTGTTAGCAAGTCATGTGCATATAAAGAGATGCAACACAAGAATCCAGCCACGTTGTTGCCGATATCAACAGATGAGACAGATGATACCGAACAGCATGATTGTTTTCTTAGGACTGAGGAAGAAACGAAAGGGGGACTAGACCTTAGGGACACTCCTCTTGCAGAATGTGATGGTACTTTATGGGTTGATGGTTCGTGCTTCAAGCTTCCGAATGGTGATACGACTGCGGCATATGCTGTTACGACTTTGCATACGATTGTTGAAGCTGCTCGTATCCCACATAATTCAGCACAAGCGGGAGAGTTGATTGCATTGACAAGAGCGTGTGTGTTGTCGAAAGGGAAAAGAGTGACTGTGTACACTGACAGCCAGTATGCGTTCAGTGTTGCTCTTAGCTTTGGACGATTGTGGAGAGAATGTAGGTTTCTGACTTCGCATGGGACCAAGATCCAACATGGTCAATTGGTGAATGAACTTCTTGAATCTCTTACTCTGCCGTTGCAAGTTGCGATCGTGAAATGCAGTGCGCATAAGAAAGTCACGGATGATGTTGGTCGTGGTAATGCGTTTGCAGATGAAGTCGCGAAAGAGACTGCGAGAGATGTGATGAGTCGAATGTACGTTGCGGGTCCGGCGAGATAGATTCCAGATAGAAGTATGTGTGAAGATACGATTGAAAGTGTGAAATCCATCCAAGCTGAAGCTACAGAGAAAGAGTTGAATGAATGGAGAGAAAGCAAGGGTAAATTGGACTCGAATGGTTGTTGGGTTGAGTTGTCAGAGCATCAGCGATGGTTGTTGCCGGATGCGTATGTACTTCCAGTGGTTACGATGGCACATGGAATGGCCCATATTAGTGTGAAAGGGATTTGTAAGTTGTTGGCCCCGGTATGGCAAAATGCTGGAATTCCTAAGTGTGCAGAGAATTTGGTCAAGAACTGTATGGTTTGTTTGATGTACAATCCTGGTAAGGGAACTCCAACCCCAGCTGGTCATTTTGCTCCTCCCACGTATCTGTTTGAGGCCTTGCAGTTAGATTTCATCCACATGGAAAGGTGCAACAACCTGAAGTATGTCTTAGTGGTGGTTTGCTCTTTTTCTAGATGGGTGGAAGCCTACCCTTTGAGGGACAATACTGCCTTGTCCACAGCTAAAGCCCTTATTAAGGAATTTTTCCCTAGGTATGGGTTGCCGAGAATGGTCTGGAGTGACAATGGGAGTGAATTTGTGGGTCAAGTGATGAAGAGAGTGTGTGATGGGTTAGGAATCCGGCAGAAGTTCCACGCTGCCAATCATCCCCAGTCAGCTGGTCTGGTTGAGTGCTACAATGGCACGTTAAAATTGAAATTGGCCAAAATTCAAGCGAGCTCTGGTCTACAATGGCCTGATGCTTTGCCGTTAGCCCTTCTGTCCACAAGAATGACTGTGCATTCTCGAATGGGTCTGAGTCCTTATGAGGTTGTGTTTGGTTGCCCAGCAAATATTTGGGGAGTGCCGCGGCCGACAAAATTTAGTGAGATAGAACACCCTGTATTGCTTGACTACCTGTACGAATTGACGGCTAAATTGCGTGTTCTGCATCAACAGGTTCATGATACTTTGCCACAGGTTTCTGAAGATCCAGGGCACACCATTGAACCTGGCGCGTGGGTGCTCGTGAAGAATTTTCAGCGAACCAAGAACGAGCAGCCCCGCTGGACAGGACCTTACCTGGTGTTATTATCTACCCGTTCTGCGGTACGAGTGCACGGTAAAAAGAACTGGATTCACGGCGTACATTGTAAGAGGGCCCCTTTGTCTCTGCCGTACGACCGGTGGGTCCAAAAAGGACTTCCTGATTCTGAGACTGAGACCGTGCCTCGTTTTCTGCCTTTCATCGATGCCCGTTTGATTGGAACAAACACTGAGCCAGAAAGCGATGATCTTCTTCAAGAAGCTGTGCCTCCATCGAACCGTTTGAACACTGTTAAACCTGAGCTACTTTTCCGAGAACAGACATTGTCTGACAAAGAGCGTTATAATTTGCGACCAAGAGTCGCGGGACAAATAACAAATTGAGTTCTTTCTTTGCTATTTTTTTTAGGGTTAGTTAGCTCCCCTCCGAGAAACTATTTTGATTTTTGTTTTTCGAACCACCATCCCGGTTCAGCTGCAGGGTCGCGGTGCCAAGTCCTTGGAGTGCAAGCCGAAGACGTTAGGTCGACGGTTCTGGTTGGTCTAAGGGCGTTCCCTGGACCGACAGGCGCATTCCTTAGCACGGAACACCTATCCGCCGCGAGCAGCATGATTAGAGGATGGAGTTTTTCGGGATGGAGAGACCTACTAAAAGAATGAGCTTCAAGAACGAAATGTGTATAATAATGAGTAGAAAACGCTTTGTAATATTATGTCTGTTTATACTGTTTAGTTTAATGATGCTTTTAATTGGATATGTGACATTCTCTATTCAAGTGACATTCATGCCCACTGCGCAACCCATGCCTCCTCCTACTGTTTCTCCGCATTCTTTTCACCCTCTGCCCGAACATGAGTCCATTAGGAGAATGGAATTCGCTAATAATTCCTTTGTTCAGCTTCTGCACCAACACCAGCTAGTAGTGAACACAACTAATTGTTGGGTGTGTGGCCTTCTGCCCCATACTACCAATAAAGGTATTCCTTACCTGGTCCTGCCATTTAGCTACAATGGTTCTGTGTGGGCATACAGAACAATGTTCATTTATGCCCGTGAAGTTAACCCCCTACGTTCTGTGAAGGATAATCCGAAGAATAGTGCTCTGGTCAATAGTCGACATGATTAGAGGAATAGGTTCTTATGAGAATATCCCGAGAGATGAGACGCTAGCGTATATTGGATGGAACGTTACTGGATATGGAGCTAGTCTGAGTGGGAACCAGCGAGCGAAGAGATCCTCTCCGATTTGGATAGTACCCCATCAGGGTCATTACTGTCTGCAAGGTAATGGCAAGAATCCTAGAGCGCAGTTAGGGAAGAGTGTTTGCATTGAGACATATGTTTTTGTATCCCAGACTTCCCCACCGTTTCTAGCAGCTAAGGGTACCTACTTCATTTGGCATGACAGAGCGTATACATGGTTGCCCCCTGATTTCTCGGGCACATGTTTTGTCTCGTTCTTGTTACCCCCTACATTTACAGCTGCGGCAGATTACCACAAGATGAGAGTCGTTAGAGGTGTCTTCAGAAAGGAAGATACCGCAGTACAAGAATTGGGAGATTTCTTGAAGGGTTTTCTGCCGTTTTGGGGACCTATGGTTAACAGCAGGAACATATGGCAAATGACGAGAGTAGTTGAGTCCACCATAGTCGAGACTGCCGGCGCCCTTAGTAACTTGACTGCTGAGCTCCAGTCAGATCGTCTTATGACTCTTCAGAACAGAGTTGCGTTAGATGTCATACATGCAGATAGAGGAGGGGTCTGTAAATTGATCCAATCGAGCTGTTGTGTTTTCATTCCAGACAACGCTCCAACAGTTTTCCAAACCATCTCCAAGCTACATAAGCTCTCCGAGTCCGTACATGTGGACGAAGGAGATTGGTCGTTAGTGGGATGGTTCTGGGGATTGTTATCCACCTGGGGATGGAAGATTCTGATGGTCATTGGGACGGTATTAGCTATCCTTTTCCTGTTCTGTCTTTGTATACAGTGTGCTCCTGCTATCTGTGGCCTTTTTGCTACCTCGTGTTCGAGGAGACCTGTCCAGAGAGAGTTACTAAGTACCAGGATGATGCTACAGCAACATCTCAATGATCTGATGAATATAGACCTGGACTCAGATTGACGTGAGTTTAGGTTATTGCCTATGTAAGGGCAAAAGGAGGGTCTGTGGTTCCGTGAATTCTGAACCCATTCAATGAAGGTTGGCGTATCGTGATGATTTTGGTATCAGCGAACCGCGACTGACAAGTGCGGTATGCATGAGCGTTTTCGTCATGCTACACCGATGGATTCACTGTGTATTTGACGATCTAGTCTGCACCCTTGGGTTTCATTTTGTGCATAACTGCCATTTTGTGGTTGCCCTCACATAGGCTAATGACTCCAGAATGACTGTGGCCAAGCGAGCCTCTAAGGACGCGTACACCTTAGCTTAAGTTCGTTTTGACTCCTGTTTGACCTAAGTCGACTGACCCTGTTGCCCGAGGCTAAACTTGTTGAGCCAGTACCTTGTTAAGCAGCTGGTCAGATAGAGATCAAAGAGCAGGACATTATTGATTCTATGGCACACACACACACCCCTCTATCTTGCTCCTCATCTGTTTCTGCTCCTTCCTTTTATGGCCTTATGGCCTAATTATTGATTTGGGTTGAGGTCTTTTATGATGGCACCGGTCGCACCGCCCTAAAGCCGGCCCTGAAAGGGTGGCTGGATGAATGGTGAAAGGATGGTAGGTGGGTGAAAGCGTGAAAGGATGGATAGGTCGGTGGAAGCATGAAAGGATGGGTAGGTGGGTGGAAGCATGAAAGGATGGGTAGGTGGGTGAAAGCGTGAAAGGATGGATAGGTCGGTGGAAGCATGAAAGGATGGATAGGTGAGTGGAAGCATGAAAGGATGGATAGGTGGGTGGAAGCGTGGGTGGAAGCATGAAAGGATGGGTAGGTGGGTGGAAGCATGAAAGGATGGATAGGTGGGTGGAAGCATAACAGGATGGATAGGTGGGTGGAAGCATTAAAGAATGGATAGCTAGGTGCATAAAGGCCTTAAAGGTTTGTGAGATAGATGGATGGAAGGGGGGGTGAAAGGACCTGATCAAGAGTGGTAGAGCTTACTGCCCCCACTCACCGATAGCGTTCGAGTTAAGGACCAAGTGGGAGTATTTTAATTTTCTGGCTACTCCCTTGATTAGTGCTAATTTGTCCACGGTTGGGGGCTCTGCACACTCCGTCCCCAGCAGTAGGGCAGTTTTATAACCAGGTCAGAGAGCGGGCATTAAGGCGGTGCCAGGAACCCACCACGCAGCAGGGCCTGCGGGCACTCTCCGGACAGTTTGCATCTCATTCATCGGGATGGCTTGTTGTCAAAGTATGTATAATCTGGGATCTGGAGAAGATACTGGTCCTGCAGTGACATCAGGTGGTCTTAGGTGGTATGACATTTTCTTAGGTACTGGCGCAGTAGCCACAATAATTTATATTAATTTGTATTTAAAATGTATTTATTGGAGCGTAAAAGGAAAATATGTTGTACAATCAATCAGTAGTTAGTAAAGGAAACCCTGGTGTTAATGAGAATAAGGAACTGAGAACACAGAACAAATCAGTACATACAACATATTCATTTTATTTATTTATCGGTTCTAGAACGCACCCTACCAGGGGCTGTCAGCGTGCTGCTGTACATTAGAACACCCAAAGATGTCAATCATCTACTACCAGGGCACAAGTCCTAAAAGACAAGCATTGAAAATGCAATAGGTCTCGCCCTCGTTTAAGTTAAAGCAATTCTGTTTGTAATTAGGTGGCTTTTTAGCTTTGCTTTTATTAGTGTTTTTCAAACTGTCATGTACATAACATGCATATGTATGCACATATGTATATGTATGCATGCATTTATATTTGTATCTATATAGATATGCAGATGTATATATATGTTTATATATGTATGTATGTATATAAATATACACATACATATATATAAACGCATATGCATATATATATACATTTATATGTGCATATGTGTGCGTGTAGAGAGGTAGAGAGAGGTAGCGAGAGGTAGCGAGAGGTCGAGAGAGGTAGCGAGAAGTAGAGAGAGGTAGAGAGGTAGAGAGAGGTAGAGAGAGGTAGAGAGAGGTAGAGAGAGAGGAAGAGAGTAGAGAGTGAGTAGTAGAGAGTGAGTAGTAGAGAGTAGAGAGTGAGTAGTAGAGAGTAGACAGTGAGTAGTAGAGAGTGAGTAGTAGAGAGTAGAGAGTGAGTAGTTGAGAGTGAGTAGTAGAGAGTAGAGAGTGAGTAGTAGACAGTAGTAGAGAGTGAGTAGTAGAGAGTGAGCAGTAGAAAGTATTAGAGTAGTAGAGAGTGAGTAGAGAGTAGTAGAGAGTAGTAGAGAGTACTAGAGAGTGAGTAGTAGAGAGTAGTAGATAGTGGGTAGAGAGTAGTAGAGAGTGAGTAGTAGAGAGTAGTAGAGAGTGAAAGAAAGTAGAGAGTAGCAGAGTGAGTAGTAGAGTAGTAGAGAGTAGTAGAGAGTAGAGAGTAGTAGAGAGTGAGTAGTAGAGAGTAGTCGAGAGTGAGTAGTAGAGAGAGAGTAGTAGAGATTAGAGAGTAGTAGAGAGTGAGTAGTAGAGAGTAGTAGAGAGTGAGTAGTAGAGAGTGAGTAGTAGAGAGTAGTACAAAGTGAGTAGTAGAGAGTGAGGAGCAGAGAGTGAGTAGTAGAGAGTGAGTAGTAGAGAGTGAGGATTAGAGAGTGAGTAGTATAGAGTGAGTAGTAGAGAGAGAGTAGTAGACAGTAGAGAGTAGAGAGTGAGTAGTAGAGAGTGAGTAGTAGAGAGTAGTAGAGAGTGAGGAATACAGAGTGAGGAGTAGAGAGTGAGTAGTATAGAGTGAGTAGTAGAGAGAGAGTAGTAGACAGTAGAGAGTAGTAGAGAGTGAGTAGTAGAGAGTGAGTAGTAGAGAGTAGAGAGTAGTAAACAGTAGTAGAGAGAGAGTAGTAGAGAGTAGTAGACAGTAGAGAGTAGTAGAGAGTGAGTAGTAGAGAGTGAGTAGTAGAGAGTAGAGAGTAGTAAACAGTAGTAGAGAGAGAGTAGTAGAGAGTAGTAGAGAGTGAGTAGTAGAGAGTGAGTTGTAGAGAATAGTAGAGAGTGAGTAGTAGAGAGAGAGTAGTAGAGAGTGAGTAGTAGAGCGTGAGTAGTAGAGAGAGAGTAGTAGAGAGTGAGTAGGAGAGAGTGAGTAGTAGAGAGTGAGTAGTAGAGAGTAGTAGAAAGTGAGTAGTAGAGAGTGAGTAGTAGAGAGTAAGTAGTAGAAAGTAGTAGACAGTGAGTAGTAGAGTGATCAGTAGAGAGTAGTAGAGTGAGTAGTAGAGAGAGAGTAGTAAAGAGTGAGTAGTAGAGAGTGAGTAGTAGAGAGTGAGTAGTAGAGATTAGTAGAAAGTGAGTAGTAGAGAGTGAGTAGCAAAGAGTGAGTAGTAGAGAGTGAGTAGTAGAGAGTGAGGCGTAGAGAGTGAGTAGTATAGAGTGAGTAGTAGAGAGAGAGTAGTAGACAGTAGAGAGTAGAGAGTGAGTAGTAGAGAGTGAGTAGTAGAGAGTAGAGAGTGAGTAGTAGAGAGTACAGAGTGAGTAGTTGAGAGTAAGAAGTAGAGAGTAGAGAGTGAGTAGTAGACAGTAGTAGAGAGTGAGTAGTAGAGAGTGAGCAGTAGAAAGTGTTAGAGTAGTAGAGAGTGAGTAGAGAGTAGTAGAGAGTAGTAGAGAGTACTAGAGAGTGAGTAGTAGAGAGTAGTAGAGAGTGAGTAGAGAGTAGTAGAGAGTGAGTAGTAGAGAGTAAAATAAAGTAGAGAGTAGCAGAGTGAGTAGTAGAGTAGTAGAGAGTAGTAGAGAGTAGAGAGTAGTAGAGAGTGAGTAATAGAGAGTAGTCGAGAGTGAGTAGTAGAGAGTAGTATAGAGTGAGTAGTAGAGAGAGCAGTAGAGCGTGAGTAGTAGAGAGTAGTAGAAAGTGAGTAGTAGAGAGTGAGTAGCAGAGAGTGAGTAGTAGAGAGTGAGTAGTAGAGAGTGAGGAGTAGAGAGTGAGTAGTATAGAGTGAGTAGTAGAGAGCGAGTAGTAGACAGTAGAGAGTAGAGAGCGAGTAGTAGAGAGTGAGTAGTAGAGAGTAGTAGAGAGTGAGTAGTACAGAGTGAGGAGTAGAGAGTGAGTAGTATAGAGTGAGTAGTAGAGAGAGAGAGTAGTAGACAGTAGAGAGTAGTAGAGAGTGAGTAGTAGAGAGTAGTAGAGAGTGAGTAGTAGAGAGTAGAGAGTAGTAGACAGTAGTAGAAAGAGAGTAGTAGAGAGTGAGTAGTAGAGAGTGAGTAGTAGAGAGAGAGTAGTAAAGAGTGAGTAGTAGAGCGTGAGTAGTAGAGAGAGAGAGTAGTAGAGAGTGAGTAGGAGAGAGTGAGTAGTAGAGAGTGAGTAGTAGAGAGTAGTAGAAAGTGAGTAGTAGAGAGTGAGTAGTAGAGAGTGAGTAGTAGAGTGAGCAGTAGAGAGTAGAGAGTAGTAGACAGTAGTAGAGAGAGAGTAGTAGAGAGTGAGTAGTAGAGAGTAGTAGAGCGTGAGTAGTAGAGAGTGAGTAGTAGAGAGTAAGTAGTAGAGAGTAGTAGAGAGTGAGTAGTAGCGAGTAAGTAGTAGAGAGTAGTAGAGAGTGAGTAGTAGAGTGAGCAGTAGAGAGTAGAGAGTAGTAGAGAGAGTAGTAGAGAGTAGAGTAGTAGAGAGTAGTAGAGAGTGAGTAGTAGAGTGAGTAGCAGAGAGTGAGTAGTAGAGAGTAGTAGAGAGTAGTAGAGAGTAGTAAAGAGTGAGTAGTAGAGAGTGAGTAGTAGAGAGTGAGTAGTAGAGAGTAGTAGAAAGTGAGTAGTAGAGAGTGAGTAGCAGAGAGTGAGTAGTAGAGAGTGAGTAGTAGAGAGTGAGGAGTAGAGAGTGAGTAGTATAGAGTGAGTAGTAGAGAGAGAGTAGTAGACAGTAGAGAGTGGAGAGTGAGTAGTAGAGAGTGAGTAGTAGAGAGTAGTAGAGAGTGAGTAGTACAGAGTGAGGAGTAGAGAGTGAGTAGTATAGAGTGAGTAGTAGAGAGAGAGTAGTAGTAGACAGTAGAAAGTAGTAGAGAGTGAGTAGTAGAGAGTAGTAGAGAGTGAGTAGTAGAGAGTAGAGAGTAGTAGAGAGTAGTAGAGAGAGAGTAGTAGAGAGTAGTAGAGAGTGAGTAGTAGAGAGTGAGTAGTAGAGAGTAGTAGAGAGTGAGTAGTAGAGAGAGAGTAGTAGAGAGTGAGTAGTAGAGCGTGAGTAGTAGAGAGAGAGTAGTAGAGAGTGAGTAGGAGAGAGTGAGTAGTAGAGAGTGAGTAGTAGAGAGTAGTAGAAAGTGAGTAGTAGAGAGTGAGTAGTAGAGAGTGAGTAGTAGAGTGAGCAGTAGAGAGTAGAGAGTAGTAGAGTGAGTAGTAGAGAGAGAGTAGTAAAGAGTGAGTAGGAAAGAGTGAGTAGTAGAGAGTGAGTAGTAGAGAGTAGTAGAAAGTGAGTAGTAGAGAGTAAGTAGTAGAGAGTAAGTAGTAGAAAGTAGTAGAGAGTGAGTAGTAGAGTGATCAGTAGAGAGTAGAGAGTAGTAGAGTGAGTAGTAGAGAGAGAGTAGTAAAGAGTGAGTAGTAGAGAGTGAGTAGTAGAGACTGAGTAGTAGAGAGTAGTAGAAAGTGAGTAGTAGAGAGTGAGTAGCAAAGAGTGAGTAGTAGAGAGTGAGTAGTAGAGAGTGAGGCGTAGAGAGTGAGTAGTATAGAGTGAGTAGTAGAGAGAGAGTAGTAGACAGTAGAGAGTAGAGAGTGAGTAGTAGAGAGTGAGTAGTAGAGAGTAGAGAGTGAGTAGTAGAGAGTACAGAGTGAGTAGTTGAGAGTAAGAAGTAGAGAGTAGAGAGTGAGTAGTAGACAGTAGTAGAGAGTGAGTAGTAGAGAGTGAGCAGTAGAAAGTGTTAGAGTAGTAGAGAGTGAGTAGAGAGTAGTAGAGAGTAGTAGAGAGTACTAGAGAGTGAGTAGTAGAGAGTAGTAGAGAGTGAGTAGAGAGTAGTAGAGAGTGAGTAGTAGAGAGTAAAATAAAGTAGAGAGTAGCAGAGTGAGTAGTAGAGTAGTAGAGAGTAGTAGAGAGTAGAGAGTAGTAGAGAGTGAGTAATAGAGAGTAGTCGAGAGTGAGTAGTAGAGAGTAGTATAGAGTGAGTAGTAGAGAGAGCAGTAGAGCGTGAGTAGTAGAGAGTAGTAGAAAGTGAGTAGTAGAGAGTGAGTAGCAGAGAGTGAGTAGTAGAGAGTGAGTAGTAGAGAGTGAGGAGTAGAGAGTGAGTAGTATAGAGTGAGTAGTAGAGAGCGAGTAGTAGACAGTAGAGAGTAGAGAGCGAGTAGTAGAGAGTGAGTAGTAGAGAGTAGTAGAGAGTGAGTAGTACAGAGTGAGGAGTAGAGAGTGAGTAGTATAGAGTGAGTAGTAGAGAGAGAGAGTAGTAGACAGTAGAGAGTAGTAGAGAGTGAGTAGTAGAGAGTAGTAGAGAGTGAGTAGTAGAGAGTAGAGAGTAGTAGACAGTAGTAGAAAGAGAGTAGTAGAGAGTGAGTAGTAGAGAGTGAGTAGTAGAGAGAGAGTAGTAAAGAGTGAGTAGTAGAGCGTGAGTAGTAGAGAGAGAGAGTAGTAGAGAGTGAGTAGGAGAGAGTGAGTAGTAGAGAGTGAGTAGTAGAGAGTAGTAGAAAGTGAGTAGTAGAGAGTGAGTAGTAGAGAGTGAGTAGTAGAGTGAGCAGTAGAGAGTAGAGAGTAGTAGACAGTAGTAGAGAGAGAGTAGTAGAGAGTGAGTAGTAGAGAGTAGTAGAGCGTGAGTAGTAGAGAGTGAGTAGTAGAGAGTAAGTAGTAGAGAGTAGTAGAGAGTGAGTAGTAGCGAGTAAGTAGTAGAGAGTAGTAGAGAGTGAGTAGTAGAGTGAGCAGTAGAGAGTAGAGAGTAGTAGAGAGAGTAGTAGAGAGTAGAGTAGTAGAGAGTAGTAGAGAGTGAGTAGTAGAGTGAGTAGCAGAGAGTGAGTAGTAGAGAGTAGTAGAGAGTAGTAGAGAGTAGTAAAGAGTGAGTAGTAGAGAGTGAGTAGTAGAGAGTGAGTAGTAGAGAGTAGTAGAAAGTGAGTAGTAGAGAGTGAGTAGCAGAGAGTGAGTAGTAGAGAGTGAGTAGTAGAGAGTGAGGAGTAGAGAGTGAGTAGTATAGAGTGAGTAGTAGAGAGAGAGTAGTAGACAGTAGAGAGTAGAGAGTGAGTAGTAGAGAGTGAGTAGTAGAGAGTAGTAGAGAGTGAGTAGTACAGAGTGAGGAGTAGAGAGTGAGTAGTATAGAGTGAGTAGTAGAGAGAGAGTAGTAGTAGACAGTAGAAAGTAGTAGAGAGTGAGTAGTAGAGAGTAGTAGAGAGTGAGTAGTAGAGAGTAGAGAGTAGTAGAGAGTAGTAGAGAGAGAGTAGTAGAGAGTAGTAGAGAGTGAGTAGTAGAGAGTGAGTAGTAGAGAGTAGTAGAGAGTGAGTAGTAGAGAGAGAGTAGTAGAGAGTGAGTAGTAGAGCGTGAGTAGTAGAGAGAGAGTAGTAGAGAGTGAGTAGGAGAGAGTGAGTAGTAGAGAGTGAGTAGTAGAGAGTAGTAGAAAGTGAGTAGTAGAGAGTGAGTAGTAGAGAGTGAGTAGTAGAGTGAGCAGTAGAGAGTAGAGAGTAGTAGAGTGAGTAGTAGAGAGAGAGTAGTAAAGAGTGAGTAGGAGAGAGTGAGTAGTAGAGAGTGAGTAGTAGAGAGTAGTAGAAAGTGAGTAGTAGAGAGTAAGTAGTAGAGAGTAAGTAGTAGAAAGTAGTAGAGAGTGAGTAGTAGAGTGATCAGTAGAGAGTAGAGAGTAGTAGAGTGAGTAGTAGAGAGAGAGTAGTAAAGAGTGAGTAGTAGAGAGTGAGTAGTAGAGACTGAGTAGTAGAGAGTAGTAGAAAGTGAGTAGTAGAGAGTGAGTAGCAGAGAGTGAGTAGTAGAGAGTGAGTAGTAGAGAGTGAGGCGTAGAGAGTGAATAGTATAGAGTGAGTAGTAGAGAGAGAGTAGTAGACAGTAGAGAGTAGAGAGTGAGTAGTAGAGAGTGAGTAGTAGAGAGTAAAGAGTAGAGAGTGAGTAGTAGAGAGTAGAGAGTGAGTAGTTGAGAGTAAGTAGTAGAGAGTAGAGTGTGAGTAGTAGACAGTAGTAGAGAGTGAGTAGTAGAGAGTGAGCAGTAGAAAGTATTAGAGTAGTAGAGAGTGATAGAGAGTAGTAGAGAGTAGTAGAGAGTACTAGAGAGTGAGTAGTAGAGAGTAGTAGAGAGTGAGTAGAGAGTAGTAGAGAGTGAGTAGTAGAGAGTAGTAGATAGTAAAAGAAAGTAGAGAGTAGCAGAGTGAGTAGTAGAGTAGTAGAGAGTAGTAAAGAGTAGAGAGTGTTAGAAAGTGAGTAATAGAGAGTAGTCGAGAGTGAGTAGTAGAGAGTAGTATAGAGTGAGTAGTAGAGAGAGCAGTAGAGCATGAGTAGTAGAGAGTAGTAGAAAGTGAGTAGTAGAGAGTGAGTAGCAGAGAGTGAGTAGTAGAGAGTGAGTAGTAGAGAGTGAGGAGTAGAGAGTGAGTAGTATAGAGTGAGTAGTAGAGAGCGAGTAGTAGACAGTAGAGAGTAGTAGAGAGTGAGTAGTAGATAGTAGTAGAGAGTGAGTAGTACAGAGTGAGGAGTAGAGAGTGAGTAGTATAGAGTGAGTAGTAGAGAGAGAGAGTAGTAGACAGTCGAGAGTAGTAGAGAGTGAGTAGTAGAGAGTAGTAGAGAGTGAGTAGTAGAGAGTAGAGAGTAGTAGACAGTAGTAGAGAGAGAGTAGTAGAGAGTAGTAGAGAGTGAGTAGTAGAGAGTGAGTAGTAGAGAGTAGTAGAGAGTGAGTAGTAGAGAGAGAGTAGTAGAGAGTGAGTAGTAGAGCGTGAGTAGTAGAGAGAGAGTAGTAGAGAGTGAGTAGGAGAGAGTGAGTAGTAGAGAGTGAGTAGTAGAGAGTAGTACAAAGTGAGTAGTAGAGAGTGAGTAGTAGAGAGTGAGTAGTAGAGTGAGCAGTAGAGAGTAGAGAGTAGTAGAGTGAGTAGTAGAGAGAGAGTAGTAAAGAGTGAGTAGTAGAGAGTGAGTAGTAGAGAGTGAGTAGTAGAGTGTAGTAGAAAGTGAGTAGTAGAGAGTGAGTAGCAGAGAGTGAGAAGTAGAGAGTGAGTAGTAGAGAGTGAGGAGTAGAGAGTGAGTAGTATAGAGTGAGTAGTAGAGAGAGAGTAGTAGACAGTAGAGAGTAGAGAGTGAGTAGTAGAGAGTGAGTAGTAGAGAGTAGTAGAGAGTGAGTAGTACAGAGTGAGGAGTAGAGAGTGAGTAGTATAGAGTGAGTAGTAGAGAGAGAGTAGTAGACAGTAGAGAGTAGTAGAGAGTGAGTAGTAGAGAGTGAGTAGTAGAGAGTAAAGAGTAGTAGACAGTAGTAGAGAGAGAGTAGTAGAGAGTGAGTAGTAGAGAGTAGTAGAGAGTGAGTAGTAGAGAGAGAGTAGTAGAGAGTGAGTAGTAGAGCGTGAGTAGTAGAGAGTGAGTAGTAGAGAGTAGTAGAGCGTGAGTAGGAGAGAGTGAGTAGTAGAGAGTAAGTAGTAGAGAGTAGTAGAGAGTGAGTAGTAGAGAGTAAGTAGTAGAGAGTAGTAGAGAGTGAGTAGTAGAGTGAGCAGTAGAGAGTAGAGAGTAGTAGAGAGAGTAGTAGAGAGTAGAGTAGTAGAGAGTAGTAGAGAGTGAGTAGTAGAGTGAGTAGCAGAGAGTGAGTAGTAGAGAGTAGTAGAGAGTAGTAGAGAGTAGTAAAGAGTGAGTAGTAGAGAGTGAGTAGTAGAGAGTGAGTAGTAGAGAGTAGTAGAAAGTGAGTAGTAGAGAGTGAGTAGCAGAGAGTGAGTAGAAGAGAGTGAGTAGTAGAGAATGAGGAGTAGAGAGTGAGTAGTATAGAGTGAGTAGTAGAGAGAGAGTAGTAGACAGTAGAGAGTGAGTAGTAGAGAGTGAGTAGTAGAGAGTAGTAGAGAGTGAGTAGTACAGAGTGAGGAGTAGAGAGTGAGTAGTATAGAGTGAGTAGTAGAGAGAGAGAGTAGTAGACAGTAGAGAGTAGTAGAGAGTGAGTAGTAGAGAGTAGTAGAGAGCGAGTAGTAGAGAGTAGAGAGTAGTAGACAGTAGTAGAGCGAGAGTAGTAGAGAGTAGTAGAGAGTGAGTAGTAGAGAGTGAGTAGTAGAGAGTAGTAGAGAGTGAGTAGTAGAGAGAGAGTAGTAGAGAGTGAGTAGTAGAGTGTGAGTAGTAGAGAGAGAGTAGTAGAGAGTGAGTAGGAGAGAGTGAGTAGTAGAGAGTGAGTAGTAGAGAGTAGTAGAAAGTGAGTAGTAGAGAGTGAGTAGTAGAGAGTGAGTAGTAGAGTGAGCAGTAGAGAGTAGAGAGTAGTAGAGTGAGTAGTAGAGAGAGAGTAGTAAAGAGTGAGTAGTAGAGAGTGAGTAGTAGAGAGTGAGTAGTAGAGAGTAGTAGAAAGTGAGTAGTAGAGAGTGAGTAGTAGAGAGTGAGTAGTAGAGAGTGAGGAGTAGAGAGTGAGTAGTATAGAGTGAGTAGTAGAGAGTGAGTAGTAGAGCGTGAGTAGTAGAGAGAGAGTAGTAGAGAGTGAGTAGGAGAGAGTGAGTAGTAGAGAGTAGTAGAAAGTGAGTAGTAGAGAGTGAGTAGTAGAGAGTGAGTAGTAGAGTGAGCAGTAGAGAGTAGAGAGTAGTAGAGTGAGTAGTAGAGAGAGAGTAGTAAAGAGTGAGTAGTAGAGAGTGAGTAGTAGAGAGTGAGTAGTAGAGAGTAGTAGAAAGTGAGTAGTAGAGAGTGAGTAGTAGAGAGTGAGTAGTAGAGAGTGAGGAGTAGAGAGTGAGTAGTATAGAGTGAGTAGTAGAGAGAGAGTAGTAGACAGTAGAGAGTAGAGAGTGAGTAGTAGAGAGTGAGTAGTAGAGAGTAGTAGAGAGTGAGTAGTACAGAGTGAGGAGTAGAGAGTGAGTAGTATAGAGTGAGTAGTAAAGAGAGAGTAGTAGACAGTAGAGAGTAGTAGAGAGTGAGTAGTAGAGAGTAGTAGAGAGTGCGTAGTAGAGAGTAGAGAGTAGTAGACAGTAGTAGAGAGAGAGTAGTAGAGAGTGAGTAGTAGAGAGTAGTAGAGCGTGAGTAGTAGAGAGAGAGTAGTAGAGAGTGAGTAGGAGAGAGTGAGTATTACAGAGTGAGTAGCAGAGAGAAGTAGAAAGTGAGTAGTAGAGAGTGAGTAGTAGAGAGTAAGTAGTAGAGAGTAGTAGAGAGTGAGTAGTAGAGAGTAAGTAGTAGAGAGTAGTAGAGAGTGAGTAGTAGAGTGAGCAGTAGAGAGTAGAGAGTAGTAGAGAGAGTAGTAGAGAGTAGAGTAGTAGAGAGTAGTAGAGAGTGAGTAGTAGAGTGAGTAGCAGAGAGTGAGTAGTAGAGAGTAGTAGATAGTAGTAGAGAGTAGTAGAGAGTGAGTAGTAGAGTGTGAGTAGTAGAGTGTGAGTAGTAGATTGTGAGTTGTAGAGAGTGAGTAGTAGAGAGTGAGTAGTAGAGAGTAGAGAGTAGAGAGTAGTAGAGAGTAGTAGAGAGTGAGCAGTAGAGAGTAGTAGAGAGAGAGTAGTAGAGAGAGAGTAGTAGAGAGAGGTAGAGAGGTAGAGAGAGAGAGACAGGCTCTGAAGATGAAACCACACCTCTGTCTCCGAGGGACATCTGTGTCACTGCCCCAGGGCCGCAGCTCTAAAAGAAAAGAGCGGAAGTGAAAGCACAGCGAGGCCAACAAAGGGAGGGGCAGGGCTGCTTAATGGATCGGGAAGGAGATGGGGGGGGGGCTATTCTTTCACTGAACACAACTGTGCCTTGGCTGAGGTTTAAATGACGCTACTCGGGAGTAAACACACAAAAAACAAGCATTGGCATAGCCAATAGGTCTCGCCTTTGGGACCTTATAAGGGTTTAGCCATGCAACAGTTGCATAACTAAATACTTATAAGGTCCCAAAAGCGAGACCTATTGGCTATGCCAAGCAGCCTTGCGGGCGGGAAAGTGAAAGTGATCGCGATTGCGATCAAACATCAAAGCGGCCGAAAGTGAAAGTAATCGCGGTAAAACGCGGCGTGCGCGCCCGCGCACATGCGCTGTGGCTCTAGGCTAGCCTGGTAGCACTTTTTGGAGCTCTCTCAATAAGTCTCGCCAGACCAGCGCATGCGCTGGGTCAGGCGAGACCTAAAAACGGGAGGAAGAGGGAGTAAAGACAACACAGACAACCGGAAGGGCCGGAGTAAAGACAACACGGAAAACGCGAGGGGTAGAGGGGTAAAGGAGTAAAGACAACACAAACAACAGGAGGGGGCGGGAAGAAATTGAACAGGGACAATGGGAGGTGGGGGTCCGGAAAGGCAACACAAACTACCACGGGGAGGGGGCCGGAGCAAAGTGTACACGGAAAACGGGAGGGAGCAAAGTAAACGGGGACAGATAGCGCAACAGGAAAGTTACAATGCAAGCTGAGGCATGATGCAATTTAGCTGTGACCGGGAAGCATGTTAAAGGTCCAGCCAGGTGGTGAAGTCAACAATCCAGTGACATCTCGCAAACGATTTTCTCTTAAAGCTCAGTGCGCCTCTCTGAAGCAAGGTGCCCTGTGCCGGGGCCCAGCTTGCACATGGCCAGACACGGCTCTTGTGTCACACTTGGCATGGGACCCTTGCCAGCTGTTGAGGGGTGCATTCCTGATCAGGCCGAGACCTAAAAATCCCCTTGAGGGAGAGGACAGAAATGGAGACCCGACCCGCTTAAAGCCCTAGGTGCAGGTACTAAAAAGTGCAAGTACTCTACCTTTCAATCTATAGAAGTGCATGCACTGAGTACCCTTGAGTACCTACCCATTTAAAGCACTGTTATTGAGAATGTTTAGTAAGCTAGACACCGTGACATACAGGTTACACAGATCTGAAGAGCTGGGAGGCTTCCTTGCAGATCTATTCATATTTTGAAGTCATTGCTCTATGCACTTAATTAACAGAACAACGAAACACCCCTACCCCCCTCCTTTGCCCACAAGCACCAGCCCTGTGTAAGTCCTGCAACAGGCGCCGGTGAGCTGAGGCCTGCAGGTTTCATGTGAGCACGAGGAACAGGAAATGTTCAAGGTTTTTGTGCATGCCTCTCACCTCATCATAACTTCGGGGTATCTCTTTGTACGGAGAAGCTCATGGGTATAATATTAGGACGAATAGTCTCCTCTATGGGGGACAGTTGTTTACCCAGGCATGTGGGGAAATTTGGATCACAGTCTTTTACCAACTTCCCAGGTCTCTGTCTGCCCAAGGAGTCGAGGTGTGATCTACTCCAGTTTGCCCTAAGGGCCGAAAAAAATGTCTGTAGGAGTACCATTGTTGCGAAGCCAGATGTCTCTGGTTGTCTCTGCAAATAAGGATGTCATCTGCGTAAAATGTGGTTTTATCTACGAGACTCTCTAGCCAGTGGAACCCTGTGACTCCTGAGAGTCTTATCATGCAAGCTAAGGGCTCATTTGCCATAGCAAATGAGAGGTGTGAGGGGTCACCCCTGTTGCATCCCTCTCTTCATATAAATAAATAGCCCTCTCCCCCGCTCTAACCCCAGCTCGCAGGCCAATGTATAGAGTGCGAATGTAAGCCATGAAGCTTGATCCAAAGCCCATTGATGGGATCCAAAGCCCATTGACAGCGGAAAATGAGATTACATATTCTCACTTTTAGAAACAAAGTGTTTTTCTAGGTTAACAAATAATAATGCATGGGCGGTATGTAAGCCATTGACAGGGGACACTGCATTAAAGGTGTGGCGTATACTATGTCCGTTCGCTCTGTGGCATAAAGTGTTTGCAACGTTTCTGGCTGCATGAAGCAGAAAACCAAGAAGGCTGCTTCCGTGTTTGCGTTTGATAGCTTATCTCGGTTTCACAGTCAAAAGCCCAACATTGAAATGAGAGGTGTAACGAAACTAGAGGTCCCCCCCTGCCCCTTGACTCCTCCATCACCCCCACCCCCCCACACACACACACGCACTGTGGGAGCCTATGTTACGCCACAGAGTCATTACCTCTGGCAAGAAGTCTGCTTGAAAAACAAGTTTACAAAAAAAAGTGCGGCAAGCTGATAATATACCTACTGTGTCACACCGCGGGTAAGAGATCCAATCCCGCTGGGCGTGGCTAAAAAGAGACAGGGTGGCAACAAGCAATGATTACCATGCCTTCAGTGCAATCATTGCACTGGGCCCGATTTACAGAACTAACTTAAGACAAAATCCGAAACTTACTACTTTTGGTATTCACAGAAGTTAGGATTTTGTCTTAAGTTTGTCTTAAGACAAACTTAAGACAGACTTAAGACAGTCTTAGGACAGACTTAAGACAAACTTAAGACAGACTTAAGACAGACTTAAGTTAGGATTTTGTTTTAAGTTTGTCTTAAGTCTGTCTTAAGTTTGTCTTAAGTTTGTCTTAAGTCTGTTTTAAGTCTGTTTTAAGACTGTCCTAAGTCTGTCTTAAGACTGTCTTAAGTCTGTCTTGAGTTTGTCTTAAGACAAATTTAAGACAAAATCCTAACTTCTGTGAATACCAAAAGTAGTAAGTTTAGGATTTTGTATTAAGTTAGTTCTGTGAATCGGCCCCACTGTCTTTAGCATCATTTGTGACATCAAACGACGCACACGAATCAAAGCTGAAGGCAGAGCTAGGACGAGGCTCCTGGAATCGTATCGATTCCAAGAAGCCTCGAAAGACGAGAGCAGCGCATGCGCTGCTTATGTCAAGAGACCTAAAAAGTGGGGGGACGCTCCAAGTTAGGTGGTCACTGGAAGTGACGTCACAACAGGAAGTGACGTCACGAAATTTGCCGGTCTCCGTCTGAAATGCGGTAAATAGTACATACAAGATATAAGTAGAGGTATAATACTGTGGCAAGGCAGTCACTCAAAACACAAGAACACACTATACACAGGACCCGTTCCTCGGATTACACGGTTATTGCAGACTCGGGCCGAAGGCACTACGGGCATCACTCGGGGTCCCTGGAAGTGACATGCTCGGCATGTTGACAGCGCAGCTCCTTGACGCCTTGGCGTCTCGTCTGTGCTCTGAGAAAGGCTGGCAAGGGGAGGGCGCGAGGTGGAAGGGGAGATTAGTCTGAGCCTCGGGTGCATTTAAAAGGCTATCATTCGCGCGCAGGTGCAGACTCGGGTACCGGCTCAATCTTTTGGGCAGGGGGGATGGCGTCCACCCGGTAAAATAAGTGGGGGGACACCATCCACCCGCGTGGTACCCCGACTCGAAGCCCTGTCTATTACAGTGAATAACAAACCCCTTCGTAAACACCTGATTAAAACATTTCGTTTAGCATAATGTGGTGAGTGAAGCAATAAGGATCCCCTGGGTGTCAGTGGGTGCTCGGTTGCGGGGTGGGGGTGTGTCTTACTAATTATTACGTACATCTTACTCACATCCACCCTCTCCTATTCTATTATCCCATTTTTGCCTTCATTTTCTACCTTTCTCCCTCAGTTGATACTTTCCCTGACCCCTGCAGACATGTTATAATTTCCCCCAAACATTCAAAAACCATCACTCCACCACCCTCTGTCCAGTATCTTCTGTCCCTTATCTTCTCTTACTGAACCCCAAACTGGGGTGGGAGTGTTGAACCAGCTCACTTCCTACCTAGACTCCACTTCCAGTGCCTCCCACCTTCACTCTGCTTTTGGCCCTGCACATTTCACTGGACCCACTCTCCCTTTAAGCACTAACCCTCTCCCTTTCCGCATCACTCCAAGTGCCACTTTCTCTCATTCTTTTAGACCTGTTGGCTGCTTTTGACATGGTAGTTCACTCTGTTGTTTGCGCCACACTGTCCTCATTCGGGATGTCTAGGTCGGGTCTCGCTTCCCTATAGTTATATGACCGTCCTTATGATGCTTGTTGGGTGGTGCAGACCATCTCCTCTTTTGGGGTCCCCCATGAGTCTGTGCTTGGTCCTTTTCTATTGTTTATCAACATTACTCTTTCGTATCTATCAGTTCCTAGTTTAATATACACTCTGACGTTTATGCTGATGACACCTAGATTTATATTGTTTTTCCTCTTTCAACTTCAACTTCTCAACAGATGTGCAGCTCTGAATGTTGTCTTATTGCCCTAAACTCAATCTTCTAAAACCAAGATCTTGCCTTTCCCAGCATCCTTGCACCCTGTCTGGCTTTCTGCTTTCTCCCCTCTCTAGTTTCCTTGTTGCTCCTAACCCGGATGATATCTTCAGCTTGTTAGTCAATTTGTTCACCCCTATTATCTAAAGGGCTCAACTGGCTACCATACGAAGCAAGAATAGAGCTAAAGATTGCTTGTATCACTCACAAGACAATACACCACAGAACTCAACATCACCTAGCTCATAAAATTACGATATCCGGCGGCAATAAACCCTGGAGAGGATCAGAGGATTTTCTACTGAAACCAGCGTTCTTCCGTAAGAAAAGAACTTACGATAGAGCATTCACGGGAGCAGCACCAAGGATTTGGAATTCACTCCCACCGAATATCAGAAGAATCACCTATGCTCCTTGATTCAAAAAGGAGACTTAGTCCTTTCTGATGGGTAAATTTCTCCCATAATGACCAACAGGGACGTCTAAGGGCTGTCAATACAGGGGATCCTAACTCAGATGTTCAACTTAACCATTGGGAGAAGGAATACTACCCAGCTAGGCACAGAACAAAGAAACTGTTCACCTCCCGATTCAAGATACTGTCATTAACCGAGCTTGAATGGCTAGCCTCTACTCCTAAAATCAAGTACGACAAGGCAATTGTGAATGTAATCTAATGATTTCTATTATTCCTCATTATATTGTTGTGTATGGAGAAGTATTTGCCAATGTTAGCGGAACACATAAACATATTCTTGATGTGAAAGAATTGGGTATCTGCTGATATCGAAGTGGTTGAAATGTAAAGCGCTCTGACACCCAACTCAGGGTCTGGTTCGCGCTATAGAATAAATAAATAAATAAATATCTCTGCCACTGTACAACATTAATCAATCAATCAGTGGACTTGTAGTGTGCTTCTTGGCACCCGTGAGGGTATCCAGGCGCTGGCAGTTGATGAGCTGGATAACCAGGTCTTCAGGGACTCTTTGGACTCTGGAAGCGATCCCGATGACCATGAGATCCAGATGACCCAAGCCGTCCTCGCTTGCATGAAACCAAAGTGCTCATCCCTGTGTTTTGTCCTTTTCTTCTTCTTAGCCCTCTGCTAACACCCTCCTTCAAACATTGTGCAAATCTTTCATCCACTTGCCTTTTAAACTCCTCCCTCATTAACATCTCCCCCGTTCTTGCATTGCTTCATTGGTTATCCTTACGCTCCCAACTTCTCGTTCCCTTTTTCCATACTGTCTCTAAATATAGCCAGGATTCTGTGCTCCCTGATCTGTGGTCTCTTACTTCTCTCCATATCCGCTCCAATAATTTATGGTATGTTTCTCAGGTCTGTCTTGTTGAACTCCACCCCCCTCTCTTTAATCTCAATTCCATTCTGTTAGAAATGGGATTTCTGGTTGGCTGAGGCTTGCGCCAAAGTCAGGCAGAAACCACCACTCTAGTCAGGGCAAGGAAGTTACACGCCAAAGATAACCCCTGCTCACCCCCTTGGTAGCTTGGCACGAGCAGACAGGCTTATCCCTGAGGCGATGTGTAAAGCGTTTGCGCGCGCACCCAGCAACAACACCCAAGGCCCACCACAAAGGAAACTCCACACAAGGTATTATATAAAAATAACCTTTGTATTATACACAACACATTAGATAAAAACACACACTTTACAATGTGCCAACAGGCACGGGCAGAATTTACAAGGGATTATATATACAGGGGACAGGGCCACATGGACCACTGTCAGGAATTAGCACTTTGTAGGAATAGCACTTAGAACGTAGGAATAATATTTGAGAACATAGCACACAATCACTGTAGCACTAAAAATAGAACATGTAGCACACAACCAGTAACTACTGGTATCAGAACGTACCACCTACGCAACCCTAACCACCTTTAGGAATACCACGCAGGGAACTAGGACCTCACTAGTACCACCTGTACTAGGGGAAAAACAACCACCTAAGTATCACTCTACCTGTAGGGGTCTAAGCACATAAACACAGGATGCATAAAATACATTTAGAGGTGTAAAGCACATGACGCATAAACACATTCAGAGGTGCAGGAAAGGAAACAAGAACACACTAGTATAATTACTACTAGTAAAACAATCTCCAATGCATAAACACAGTTTAGGAAGGAGAATATCATAAAGACATTGCGCAGGCGCCAAAGTACATATATAAAAATCACCAGGTACCCTAGGGGAGGGCACAATACAGAAAAAACTGTCCCCCAGGCCAACTGGCCTCTCAGGGGTGCAGAAATGACCAATCCAACTGTCAGTGCGCGACTGCGCAGGCTGCGCAAACCAGGCGCACAATGCACAGGGGCACAACCTAAACGATGCAGCTGCCCACTAAGTGCTGGGCAGCTGGAGAAAATGAGCGTGGGCACCACTGTGCCTTTGGAGTCCTCTAGGGTCACGACAATGGGGGCGCCTCGTGGGTTTAAAACAACAAATGAACTGCCCCCTAGAGCCTTTCAAGGCTCTATTAAAATATGGCCCCCGACGTTGGAGCCACGGGGCTCTGAACACAAAAATGCCGAGTTGGAGCCTTCACGGCTCGTGAACAAATGTGCCCCGGTAGAGCCTGTCAGGGCTCTTCCAATTATGCCTCGTTGGAGCGCACTAGCGCTCAGAATCAAACAATGCGGGGTGTTGGAGCCCCACGAGCGCTCTAAAATGATATGCCCCCACGATGGAGCGCCACAGGCGCTCTAAACCAATACTGCCCCTTCGTTGGAGCACCCCCCCCTATCAGGCGGGGGCCGCTCAGGAGACTCTTCACTACCAACGCCCCCAACAAGGTCAGAGTGGAGCCCCACTCACCGGACTCCTGCAGCTGCACGTGGGCTCTCCTCTAAGGCGGTGGGGCAGTCACCGCACGCACTTTACTTCGCCTGGGCCCCCTCCTGGGACCCGGGACTTCCTCGTTCCTGCTGTGGGAGAAGGGGTGGGCTCCCGTACTCCTCCGATGCGGCACTTGACCACGCGGGGCTCCACCTTTCTCACAGGAGCCTCGCCTGGATTCTTCTCCGGTCGTGAGAGCGGGGTGGGCTCCCGCCTCTCTTGTAGCAGTGACCCGGGTCTCCCCCGGCTCACGGGAGGCCCGGCTACTTCCGGGGGCGCGTCAAAAAGCCCCGCCCACGATCAGGGTTTCCCTGACTGCTTCCGGGTCGCCGCAGGAAGCGCGGCGGCCCTGTGTTCTCGGTGGCAGGAATACGGGGTAGGCTCCCGTAATTAAAATACAGGAATAAGCGGGGTGGGCACCCGCCAACGAGCACAACAATGCGGGGTGGGCACCCGCTATTAATAAAATTCGCGATGGGGTGAAAACGCGGGGTGGGCACCCGCTTTAAAGCAATCCCGATCAGGGGGGTCCACACACTGTGCAGCTTCGCGCTGCAGGCCCCCAGCAGGCCTCCTGGGGCACAACACAGCGCTCCGTAGGATGAGAAATACAGCGCTTCCCAGACGCTGCAGGTGAAAAGTCCAGGAAAAGTCCTAGGTAGGCAGGGGGCGAGGGCTGGGCCCAGGGGCCAGCTCACAGGGCCCTCCAGGCAGGGAGGCAGTCCCCAGTGGCGGTCTCTCCTGGCGCCCAGCAGCAGCAGCAGGCCCCCTCAGTTAGGATCAGCAGAGAACAGTTTCTGTGGGGACACAGCCCCATTTTTATACAGGCAAACCCTTTGTTCTGGGTTCAGGGTGAGGGGGAAAACCAGTCGCAGCTGGTTGGGGAGCACCCTTGATGTGCTCAGCCCCTCACTCTATTCACTGGCAGGGCTAGGGTCGTCAGTCGCACCACAGGGGGCGGGGCCAGCATTGTGTTTGGAAAACCCTGTCCTATTCAGGACCCAGGTGGACTCCTCCCACCCATCTAGCTGCTGATCTCCCCATTCACCACTGGGTGACTCATCCTGACACTGGGGAATCCCTAGCCCGTCACATGACATGACCAGCCAATCACGCAACAGACACACTGCACACAGAAGTGCCCACTTCTAGAAGTGGCACTTCCACACTAGGTACATACACGCCGCACACATCATTCACTCCCACGAGTCCGCACATACCAAACTCGGGCCTGCACACCCCACGCATCAGGAACTACTAGGGACACATACATTCCCCATGCATTCCTATGGGAGGGCAGGCCTATCTCACCACATGCACTCAGAGCACGCACGCACTTTACCCTGGGACACAGGGAAAGTGCGCAGAAACCAAACAATCACCACACCAAGTCACCAGTAAAAAGAAAAAAAGTTCAGGGGTGAACCTGCCAGAAGGGCCAAGTCCAACACATTCACTCTCCCTTCTTCCATGCGCGCACAGAAAGAACCCCCCTCTCTCTATTCTTGCCCTCCTCCCTTTTTATCACAAGGTCTTGGATCACCGCCTTACTTTAGCCTTTAGTTCATAATTCTGCAATGTGACTTTCACATTGTTCTTCTTTTCATTGGTTCATGTGTTGCTTTGTCCAGTGTTTTGACAAAAGAGCTCTATGGGCCGTACCAAGGGTGTAACAGACGTTTGCACCCGCTTTGCATGCCTCCGGGGCACTTTGGTATTACAGAAGGGGCCGCAGATGCCATGTGCGTCTCCTTCTGCAATTCTAAAAGCGCCGGCGCACATACAGCGCCAGTGCTTCCTCAAGAGAGCGTTCCCTCATTTGCATGGAGACGCAGCCCAATCAAGAAAAATGCGCTGCATGTATAATACGGCCCTATAAGTCTAATAATGTGAAATGAGGGAGACAGGCAAAAGTGCAGAGTTGAATGACAGCTAATAGCATTCATGGTCTGTTCTTGAGGTTCACATCACCCCAGGCCAGCAGTAATGGTGATACCCAACTATTGGGTTATGGCAAATTTTAATAAACTGGAAGCCATTTTATCAGTAACATATACCAGCCATTCAGTGTATAAACTGGCAGTATTTTTACTAATTTATTATAAAGTTAAATAAACTTTTTTTATTTTCCCCATACTTTACCATGGGGAGGTCTCCATCCCCATCTGTGGAATCTACCTATGGCTAAGTAAAGGGAAATGTAAAAAAGTTTTACTAAAAAAATAGCAAAAATATTTTTATGTTAAATATTAAAGTAATTGTATATATAATTTACGTGTAGAGGAAAATAAAAATACTAAAGCACTATTTAGTTAATTTTGAAATAAATATGTAAAACATTTAAATATATTAAATAAAATCAAAATTATTTTCCTGAAGTTTAAATAAAATAATTAATTACCCTACTACAGAAAAAAAATATTTTTTTATTATGCAGTAATAAATATTAAAGGTGATGTAGGCAACTAATTAAAAGTAATTTAAATATTATTTAATAAACCATAATGTTAATTTAATTTATAATTTCAAAAATTAATTATAACATATTTTATAATTAAATAATAAATATGTTTTCCTTTTAGATTTTTTTCAACTCATTTATATTTTTAACTATTTTCAATTTTTTAATTTAACATTATTTCAAGTGGGGATTAACTTTATGTCCCTACCTCCAATAATATCTGTGGGAGGGTGTTGGCCTGAAGTTGAACCCGAGAGACATAAATCCCAAAGATTACCAGGGATCCACAATTGAAGTGGTAGAATATATTTGGGCGAAAATACAGTTCTTGGATCAGCAAACCTCAGGCAATGTAAATGTTGCCAACCATGGACCCACCTACCACCCCCCCATATTAGGATGGATGCACCAATATGATTTGGATATACTTATCAAAGGAAGAGAACCAGGTGTTGACTCTGTTTATTATGGGTTTACATTCCATAATCACTGTGGATGCCAGTGGGGTGGGCGTTGATGTGGTTCTTTCTCAAATTCATGGCCAAGTTGGGAAGATGGTGACCTTTGCTTCTCAGTCATTGTCAGCTGGTGGTGGCAACAATTGTTCTGGCATTGATACTCAGACTAGGAAATGGGGTTCTGAGTGTAAAGCTTTTATGGAGGCGGTGAAAGGGTTAAAGATTGAATTAGGAGTACTGGAGGTGGTAAAACACCTAACGGAAAGATAAGTACCCTGGGAGAAAATTTCCCTTGATTTTATGGGGCCTTTTAACTTCCCTCCTGAACATCAAATTTTTCCTGCTGTCTCTGTTGATGTTTAGACCAAATAGATAGAAATTGTGTTCATGTGAATCATGACTGCTCAGTCGACTGTGCAAATATTAAAAGTGATCTTTAGTAGAGAAGAAATGCCAGGTTTTCTAGATACAGATGATGGTTCCCGACTCACATCCGATGATGTAAAGAGTTCCCATTGATGGAGCCTTTTTGCAGAGATCTGGATTCTTCAGCAGTCGGACCCCACTTCTCGGCGGGTGCAGTGTGCTTTGATGACAAGACAGTTGCAACCTACCTGCTGGCTAGTGCAGGCGGATCCCATGGCAAAGTAGTTACAACCTGCCTCTGGGCCAGTGTAGACAGATGTAGCGTGTTGTGCTGCTTTGCGTTACTTTTCCATACAAACCAACACTAATACTAAGTAACCTTGGACTGTTGATCCCCAAATAGTTTTAGCACCGGTTTAGCGTTGAAAAGGTAACGCTAACCCGGTGCTAAACTCTTGTGAATCTGGCTCTCAATGTTGCTGGTCTGCTTTGCTGCTGTCTCTGGATCATGGGGAGCCCCAACCTAACCGGGGGATCCCTTCCCGCACTCATAATCAGACCCACTAATGAGATCATGTAAGGATTCACTTGATATTTTGACAGAGTGAAATGATGAAAATGCTCTTTTACTACCATCTAGTGGACAAGTCGGAAATGGCAGGCAAAACAAACTGCTTTAGAAAAAACAATGCAGTCCACTTGAAAGCCATTATTAAGAATTTGCATTCCTATATATACCATGCAGAAGGTGAGGAATATACATTTTAATAAGTGAGAACACACCTGTCTAGCCTCAGTGACCCTTAGTAAATGTCTCCTAGTAATATCAAAACTGTAAGACAGTGTCAATGCATTCTGGGCTTTCTTAGGTAAGAAGGCAGACAACTAGCAAAGATTTTCAATAACCTCAAACACATTGCACCCATTTCAGGACTCGCCAGTGTGCTTATGTTATTTTTTTTATTATCAAGAGGTTTGATGGAGGCTAGTAGAAAACTATTATTCTAATTAAAAATAAAAGATAGACAACTAATGAAATGATCAGTGAAAACACACACACAACTCTCTGCATTTAATTTCCTCCGATTTACCATTTTAACTCCAGCCCAACAAACACTGGGGAACGTGCATATCTTTTTTGAGAGGGTGCAGTGGGTGGGGGGCACAATTATACTCTAACTCCCGTCCAACAAGCACTGGGGAAATTGTGCTTTTTTGGGGGGAAGGGTTCTGACTTAACATTTTTACTCCAGTCCAACAAGAGGAAAGTGCATTTATTTGGCGGGTCAGATTAAATATTCAAATTGCGAATCCACAAACCTATAAAAAAGTGAACATGATAAACCTCAGCTCTGTTTCCAAATGCACCACAGAGCTTTACGACCTAATGCTCAAGCAGCATTTCAACATTCTCTGCCTTACAGAAACCCGAATTTCATATGCATCATCCCTGATCTGGAACTCACTATCCCCCTAAATACAAGATTCTGCATCTCAACCACCACAATCGTATTGATGGCAGAATCGCTATTATTTTCTGTCATGTATTTTCTTATCTTTAATTGCTTCTAGCACATTTCACCAACTGTACTTTTAATTTGTTCCATCTTTCCTCACCCTCACTTACTCACACCATTGTACTTTTCCTATCTCCATCTATTCTACCTGCTTTTAAATTTCTTTTTCTTGGGGGACCTAATCTTTGGGCTGAGGACCCTTCTTGTCTAGGAATCTCATCTTTTCTCGATAACTGCTCCACCTTACGACTGTCCCCTAAAGTCTCCAATCCAGTGCACATAGGTGGCTATCTACTGGGTCCAATCTTTGCCTCTGGGTGATATTTCATCTGTACCCCTCTACAGTTACCTTGGACTGATCATTCTCTTAGCTCTATATTGCTCACACTGCCTTTCAAACCCGTTCTTCCACCACATGTGCGATGTAAAGCCCGCTGCTGCTCAGCTCTCAAGCAAACAGTTTACTCGATGTACATGGAGCCTGATTAGAGTTTGGCGGAGAATGCAATCTGTCACAAAGGCGATGGAGAATCCTCTCCACAAAACTGAAGTTCTGCCTGCCGCATTTAGAGGCAGGAAAATTGTAGGTATGTCAGCGACAGAGACTACTCCATCTCTGCGGTCAGAGGTCGGACCGTTTGTGCACCCACCCTATTTAGAGTCGGTTAATGAATCGCTAGTTTTTATTTTGACACTCCGCCATCCAAAACTTGTCGGTATTTGAAAGTAGAACAATCTAATGACCCGCTCACCATGGGAGAAAGGCCCCACAGCACGAGGAAAGAAAATCCAGGTTTGTTATTTTGTTATTGAAAATAAAAAAAGTTATTGAACATGTGCCGTTGATGGAGCCGTATGGCACACTTTCAATGCATTGACAGTAGCCAGCATGATGGCAGTTACTGACGATATAAGAGATGTTCGCTGGGCCTGCAGACATCTCTAAATTCAGATTGCAGTTACTCCAAACTTACATCAGCCCTTAGATGCTCTTCATGTATTGCCAAGAAAGATGCAAATGATTTTGCCACAAACTTCAGCTCATTGCTGCTTAAAGCGTTTGATTTTGTGCCTCTTTCCAAACACTCCTGTCCATCACGCACTCACCCCACTACCTCTTGGTACTCTGAGGAACTGACGTATATCACACACCAGTGCAAATGCCTCGGGCAGGGTTGGACTGGGACAGAAAGTAGGCGTGGGCACCAAAATAAAAGTGCCTTCCTTTAGCAAATCTGATAGCTAAACAAGGGGCCCATGTATGCAAATGAGGCCATTTTGAACTTCAAGACACATTGTATAGGTGTTTTGCAAGGTATGGGGAATGCATGCATTTGTGCTTGCTGCAGGCAATGTTTGTGGTAATACCAGTAAGTACATTTGTTATTCTTTAGTTAATTAAAACCTTAACAATTTTAGCATAATAAAAACATGAGACCGCAGGTTTCATAATCAAAAGAAACGTGATTAACATATCATAAAACGTTAATTCCTTGAGTCGAGAAAGTCAGAGCAGTAAACATTGATTATTAACTAGAAAGCTTAAAAGCGCAGTCTTCAGCCTTAGGATGGAACATAATGGAAATTTGGGCTGAAGTTAATTAGATGAGCAGAATTAGGCAGTTGATTCAATGTGCAAAATGAGCAGTGTAAACACTGGCCTGGTTTACTAAAACCCTAGGTGTTAACCAGGCGGGCAACTAGAGCCAAATTTCGGGGGGGGCTGAAAAAGATTTCGGGGGGGGCTAAGTCTTCCAGCCATAGGCAGAGTGGCTGTAAGAAGGGGCGAAAACGCAACAAAAGCCTCGTTAACGTGTCAATGGTCTTTTAAAGACCCGTGAAGTACTCAGGTGCGGCTGCAATTACACAGACGCCAGCCCGCGAGGCTGTCTCAGCCGGGCTGACACACATGACGGGGGGGGGCTGAAGCCCGGTGAGCCCAATGGGTGTTGCGCGCCTGGTGTTAACAAATGCCTCGTCTAAGAGTTGATTGAATGTGTAAAGAAGAGCGAGGTAGACACAAACTCCGTTCTTAGTTTCAGACATTGTTTTACATTGCTTGCTGGTGCTGGCACGTAAAGTGCACGGTGTGTCATAAGATGATGACGATAACTTTATGTGCGTGGGTAATTAAAACCATTGCAATGAAATTGTAGATTTTTAAGTTGTGTATTTTCCTTAATAAGAGAGTGAAAGGAGGAATAAGGTACAGAGAAACATAATTCAGTGTTATCAAAGTAAGGCCATGTCACTCCAAAAGAAAGAGAGGGCAGCACTATACATGCTTGTTCTCTAAACCCCCTGGGGGGGTGTTTTACTGATGGCCATTGTACTGCAAGCTTTTAGTGCCGGTACCAGATTGTTCCTATGTTCAAAGTAATGGGTCGGCGCTCAAGTGTAACAAGCATTAGCATAGCCAATAGGTCTCGCTTTGGGAGCTTATAAGTATTTAGTTATGCAGCACAATATCCTTGGTGCAACAACATCAACTGTTGCATGGCTAAACACTTATAAGGTCCCAAAGGTGAGACCTATTGGCAATGCCAATGCTTGTTTGAGTTTAGTACCGGCAGCTCATGCTCTATCTCTGAGAGTGTGTGCTTTAGATAGTAAAATGTTTTGAAAAAAGGTTCACATCTCTGCTCTGTTCCAGCGCGCACCTTTATGATATTGCTCCACACCCTAAAAATACCAAATGAAACAATTAAACGCCAATAAAATATGTAATGCTTTATTTTTTGTGGCACTACTAAGTACCTTGAAGTCCCCATGAAGTGCCTCAAGGCAACATGTTTGAACGAATGGAAAAGTTAATTCACTTCATAGAGCAGTAATGAATGTGTGGATTTTGACAGTCCCCTTCTCGGTTCAACCTATCCTGGACTACTCTTAAATAGAAGAAAGATGCTACCTAAATAAGGTAATCCACATTAAAAGTACATGCAAAGGCATACTTGTGCGCTTGGGAATAGTAACTAAAAAAGAAGGTCGAAATGAAAAGATGCGTGCTCTCTCAAGCAGGAGATAAAGAGATTAATATCGGCACGGCAGCATCGCAGGTAGATGGGAATCATACACCTGCATGAATAAAAATATTTTTGTATCATCTTTATCTACCTCTATGGTCTTTCTTTGCGTGTCAGTATGTTTAGAAAAGAGGACATTTTCTAAACACATTGAGTTAGCTCAATGGTTTCATAACTAATAACCTTTAAGCTCCAAGAACATGATCAGTCTGTGATGTATGCTATAGAAAGGGTTACTACAACTGAGTGTGTGCATAGGGGGCCGCTTGATGCCGATGAAAAATCTTGGGGTGCACCCCGCTGCATACTTAGAGACCCCAGTCCAATGCATTTTCTGTTCTCTAGACTAGACAAGTCTCCTACCTATTCTGGCCTCCTGCTCTCTGGGCTGTAATTGTTTCCTCTATAATATAACCTTGTGTTCTAGTGTCTGTAGTTGGCTCCGTAATACCTTCCTGCTCTTCAGGTTGTGGTGAGGACTCTCCACTGTATACTTTACTCTTCCGACTTTATTGGAAGTCTCTTAGATGTGCAGTGATTGCCTTAGCAGGTTGCACATGTCTCTGGCAATATTTTTTCCACAACTTGTCCCCAGACATAGACGCACTCGTCACCAGGTACTGCAGTTGTTGTGGCACAAACCGGAGAAACGTAGGCTTTGTTACCTCTTGCCTAACGCATTTTGGACTGCCAAAGTCCTTGACCACAGGCTGGAAATGAGGACACACAATCACATGCTAGACGCTACTTATTCCTTCTTCAATTGTCTTTATTGTCCTCTGGTGGGCTCATTCAAGTAAAACAGAGCATTCTGGAATAAGTGCCAAATTAAGAGTTTCACTGTGTCCCGTCTACCTCAGACACACCTATATATTTCAAATCAGCCATTGGCTGTATTTATCGTGATCATTCCGGTCCCCTTATTTCTGATGATGCATTCAAATACATTTAGGTTGCAGTAGATTCTTGCTCTAGGTTCCTCTGGGTCTGTCCACATCACTCGGCTGACACTGGAACTGTTATTAAAGATTTGAAGGTCTTTGTCCGAACTTATGCCTGTGGTGCTTTCCATTCAGACCAGGGTGTGGCTTTCCCCTCTAAGGCATACTGTGATTCAATAACATCCATGGGGGTACAGGTGCATTTCTTGTCTCCATATAGAGCCCGAGGACAATTCTGTTGTGGAGTGGACGAACCATGATTTAAAGCAGTCTTTAACAGCAAGGGTACTAGGTACGGGACGTGGCTGGCTAACTCATCTTTATGGGGTTCAACGAGCGCTTAATAACATTCGTAAAGGACCTCTGGGTAGGCGGACCCTGTATGAAATGCTCCTTGGCATCAAGATGTACGTTCCAGACCTTGCTAGTCTAGACGTTGTGGGGGCAGCCGCAACCTTTGGCGTATATAACCACTGTGCTGTCTTGCAGTATCTACAAAAATGTTGTGATTCTCTGGCTAGCAACCATTTGCTCTCAACTCTTCCATTGAATGCAGCTGTTCAAATTCCTGTCTCTGGCCGGCTTCCTAAAGTTGGTGATCTAGTTCCTGAAAAGGTGGCAATCAAGAAAGAATTCGGTCCCTCCTACCGTGCTCCTGTTCCAGTGCGTGGTCTTCAGGGTACCCGAACTGCGATTTTGCCTCCACTTTCAGGATACAAAGAAAATCGCCTCGTTTCCATTGAACATGTCAACATGGCCAATTCTCAATAGTATGCCTAGAGGAGTCCCATAGCAGAATGTTGCTGGAGGGGGATGTCGAGTCTTCAGTTCACCTGCTACCTGTTACTCCTTCTTCACAATCCGCAATGGAATTTGTTTATTTTTATCCCCTCCCTTGAGTCCCCTTCTGATGTGCAAGCCTCAAGTCTCAATCCAGTATCACAGACTCCTCTATTTCAGCTGAGTTCTTCTGGTTACTACATTGATCAAAATAACTTTTCTTCAGACAGTTCTTCGTTATCTTCTATTTTGCATCCACCACCAGCGCGCATTTATGTTTTCATCTCCTGGTTAAAACGCTCTTATCTGGTTCCACCTTGGACATATATCTGGATGGTGTTTTCCATGGAACTTCTGTTCATATGGATTGGATTAGTAATTTTTTTTTCCTTTTGATCAACGGCTATTACCTCCCAGAACGTTCTGCTACAGAACTAGTCGATGGAGTGTTGGCTCCACATTCTTCCTCACACAAATTGAAAAGAGACCATTTCAGAGGCCCCAGTCACTGATGGAATTGTATGGGATAAAGTACCATTCAATATATTCTGTCCTACAGAGATCCTACAAATATCATGGCCTGTATTACAATAAGTGCCCTGAGGGTGAAACGGGTGTTTGTGCCCGCTTTCCGCACACCGGAGCACTTTGGTATTACAGAAGGGAGCACAAACGATTGTGTTTTCCCTTCAGCAATACTGATAGTGCTGGCACACTTATAGTGCCATCGCTACCTTCAGGGGGTATTCCCTCATTTGCATTGGGGTGTGCCCTATGCAGATGAAGGAATTCCTTTGCCTCTAAATCCATGCCATATTTGAGACGCGATGCAGAGGCAAAGAAGCTCTCAGGGGGCACACTCATAGTGCGACCCCTGAGAGCAGCCCTCTGGAGGGGAGAAAGGGGTCCTATGGCCCATCAGACACTTCTCTTGCAGGGGGATTTCTATTCCTCTGTAAAAGTGCAGGCGTGTGCCACCTGCACTGTGAAAACATGGAGCAGCTGCAAGCAGCGGCTCTGTGAGTCCACATAAATGCGCTGCCCGCAGGGTAGTGCAGGCTCGCGGCTGTCCTAGGGGCATACATCGTAATAGGGCACATTGTCATAGTTTGCGCCGGGCACCCCTTTTAAAACCTGCGCCTGGCGCAAACAATGACAATCCGTAATACTGCCCCAAATGTGCTCAGAGTTTCCATGGTGATGTAATAGTACCTGGGTTGCAATCAAATTGTTTGGATGTTAATACTGTGAATTCAATGTTTTCTGAACTGCAATATTACACTGTCTTTGAGTCTAAGTATTTATATTTAAATTCTGCTAACTATGCCGATTTGTTCTGTTCTCAACATTATGGATATCATTTTCTGCATAGAATAAATAGCCAGAGTCCCCAATATAACTATACTCAATGTGGACATTGCCCAACTCCACCATAGCTCCAAAACACAGAAGATGAAGTACACATATATCACAGGTTATAACACTTCAGACCCAAAATCATACTATTTTAAATTGGTTCCCACTACGTCGAAGAAATATATGCTTAATCAAACCAAACGAATATATACAGCTTCCTTTATTGATAAACTAGCCCTGAAAGGCTATGATTATTGGAAGGACAACATTGATTTTAAGTCGATTTGGGGCACTAAGTCTTGGCAAGTTCGGGGTACAGAATCTCTATTCCATGCACGTCTGACACCTGTGCAAATTATTTTCCTTCACAACGTGATCCAACAGACTTCTTATCTGGGATTGGCTAAAATTAAAGAATTGAATACTCCAACTAATCCATCTGTTGCCACTTTTGATGATTGGCAAACTTATACAAATTACACTGAAGACCAATTAAATAGTATGATTAAAAATGGTCCATTTAACTCTTCAGTCCTGACTCCGGCTGGGTGGTTATTATGGCCAGTAGGGCAAAACCAAAGGGGATGATGGACGGAGTGTTGAACATTGCAAGCACTCACCCCCAGTCAACTGATCTGGATTTAATCCATCAGTTTCTGGCTAAACAGCTGTCATCAGCCAGGCTAGCTTGAATCCAGTGGCAAAGTGAGCAAGTGACCCACGTCTGGGCATACCCTGCCAACTTAGTGCAAACAAAGCAAAACCAAAGGGGATGATGAACGGAGTGTTGAACATTGCAAGCACTCACCCCAAGTCAACTGATTAGGGTTTAATCCATCATCATTCTTTAGCTCACTCCGCCACCCCAGTTCAGACATGGCCATATGCAAATCAGTCTGACTCTGTGCCTCATGGGAAGAGTCCAGCCCGAACTGCCAAGCCATGTCTTCCCTGGACCGGAAACAAGCATCCTGGGACCGGTTTCTGGCTAATCAGCTGTCATCAGCAAGGCTAGCTTGAATCCAGGGGCAAAGTGAGCAAGGGACCCACGTCTGGGCATACCCTGCCAACATAGGGCGATCAAAACAAAACCAAAGGGGATGATGGACGGAGTGTTGAACATTGCAAGCACTCACCCCTAGTCAACTGATCTGGGTTTAATCCATCATCATTCTTTAGCTCACTCCGCCACCCCAGTTCAGACATGGTCATATGCAAACCAGTCTGACCCTGTGCCTCATGGGAACAGTCCAGCCCGAACTGCCAAGCCATGTCTTCCCTGGACCGGAAAAAAGCATCCTGGGACAAGCATTGCTGTTTCGGCGAGAAGTAGCTCTCACTTCGGCTCGCGAGACCTTCGAATCGCAGGTAGCGATTCATTGTTAAACACAAATCACCCCCTACATTTCAGTGAACTGGTACATAAAATGTTTAATGCTTCTGATACCATGGGCCTTCCACACTTTTTTAAACTTGTGGGCTGTGGCCTTGTGACATCTTTTCAAACTGTTTGTGGAGTAATCCCAGCTTTTATACATTCTATTTTTTTAAGCTTGTTTGGTGGGTTCCCGCTGCTACTCTTCTTAATTTGTGGCATTATAATGCTGTTCCTGCTAATCCACAATGATGCTCCTTTTGTGGTCCTCCCAGGCTGGGCAGTGCTGCAACTGTTTTGTGAGCGCATGCTACGGCTCTTTGGACCGGTACCCATGGACGTTCTGGATGCCAAGTTGTGTTTGACCTTCCGCAATGCTTATTTCACCTGTGTGCAACCTGTGTTTGATTGCATCCCGTGCCCCTTCCACTGGGCCCTGGACGTCTGCCTGGCTACGCCATCACACACTGCCCTAGATTTCGAACTGTTGATGAGTCCTTTAGTGGCCCATTGCCAGGACTGTTCCTTGGGCATTCGACTTGTCCATAACTCAGTGCTATGGCCATTGGTCGGAGATGATCCCTGTGCAACGGCACAGCATTTTCTGGATCTCAATTTCATTGAAATCAACACAGGTTCCCCTCTGATGGTCTTATTGACAACTGGCACTGAAGAGCATGGCGTTTCCTTTTTACCTGCTCAATCAGATGTCTGATATTTTGACCTCAGAAGGTTCAGATTTCTTATTGGAATCATTAGCTTGTCACTTGGCATCCCACATTGTGGTCCCCGGTGACATGTTGTAACTGATTAGATTGATGAATTTTTTTAAAATTCTTTGAAATATTTTTATCTGAGAAAACTTGGCTGAACTACAATTCACACGCTTTGGTTTGGCTTACCTACTGATTTCTCTCTTCACTTTGGTGCTATCATCCTGACCAAGGGGAGGATGTCAAGTGTTCTTTGCAGATCCATTGTCGTTTTCGCTATGTTAGCATGAGCAGGTTGCAGGCTGCACTCTGCTTTGCATATACTATACAAACATATTTTGCTTTGCGTCACGCTGCACTTTTGCAAAGAAACCTGCCATTGTTTTTGTGTAACATACTTTCCCGGGATTTAGTCTGAACATCGTATACAAAGTGAAACAATTATGCCCCTTAATATTCTGTTCTGGTCAGGCCCTAGCACCTAGACAAAACACACAAATGCAGCTGTTGTTTGGGAACTGTTGGAAAACCACTCCCACACTAGAAGGGGTGGTGGTGGTCTTCCGGACACACTGTGGTAGCTTGGCTCGAGTGGTCAGGAAACAGGCGCAGTGCTAAGCATACAATATACCCATACAATAACCATGCGTGCATCCGTTCCAAAAACGACTCTACACCGTAAAAATTATGAAAATATTCTTTCTTTATCTTTTTCTCTTAGTTGCTGATTGGAAAAATAAATAAGTCAATCACCATATATACAAATTTCAATTAGTGCAGGTCAAATAAATATTGGCTGTTTGATGAAATAAATAGGGGTGATCATAAATAACAGGGCATAAATACAAGTGCAATATATACAGACAATTAATTACTTTGAGGCAATAAATACTGTACCAATAAATATTGTACACCAACAAGTCCTGTGGACCTATAAATATAGTGCAGCAATAAATAGGTAAAAAACTCAATAAATACAGTATCCCCAATAAATAATTAAAAGTATACAGCAACCCTCATATAATCAGATGACACTTCAATTCTTAAGGGCTGATATGGCCCAGGCACAGCTTGTAGGGTTGTGGAAGGCTTGAGGGGGGGCTACTCCCTGGCTGGGACAAGGCTGAGGCCTAAACTGAGGTAGATCAAAGGGGGGAATACCAGTGCCCTGGCTTTCTCTCTCCACACAACCTCTCTAGGTTAGTCCCAGTTCACCCCAGGCACAGTCAGGTGGGTTTCAGCACCTCCCTAGCCCCTTAGAGCAGTCTCTCAGGTCTCCACAGGGCCTTAGGCGCCCTCTACTCCACTTACTGCCCTTTTTCTGATGTTCCGACGCCGCTGGAGTCGTGTCGATGCCGTGAGGCGGTTCCGGTTCGGTCTCGGCGGCCTCGGCACAATGTCAGTTCTTTGACGACGCCGGCAGGCGGTTCCGGTCCGATGTCGGTGGCCTCGGTTCGATCTCGACCTCCGATTCGACGGCGTCGGGCAGTCTCTTCACGATGTCGACTTCGGGCGGCTCCGGTCCGATGGCGCTCTCGGCTCCGATGACGTCGGCCGGCCTGGCCTCGATGTCGACTTCCGGCGACTCCGGGGTGCGATCCTCACCCCCGACCTCCGGTGCTCCTCCTCACAGGCTCCGGGCGACTCCGGAGTGCGATCCTCACTCCCGACCTCCGGTTCACCTCTACCTCGGTCTCCGACGACTCCGGAGGGCGGACTTCACTCCTCCGATGACGCCGCTCGCTCGACCTCGGTTCACTTCCTCCTCGACCTCTGGTATTCCTCACGACCTCCGTCGGCGCCCTCTCACGACCTCAGGCGGCTCCGGGTACGACGTCTGCTACTTCAGTCAGCGCCGCTTCTCCACCTCGGGCTCCAGGTCTTCAGGCTACTCGACGCCGGACTCCAGGGAAACCAGTTCTCAGGTCAGGATCTTGCTGCTTTCTACTTCTAAGGCCTGTTCCTGCTGTTCAGGTCCTTAGGATGAGTTTTTCTGTCTTCTTCCCACACAGGGCTATAGGCTGGGATCCATCAGTAGGGACAAGTATCAAGGGTGGGTTTATGGACCCCACTCCAGGCACAAGTTTCCACCCCTGCTGCTTCACTCCTTCCTCCTTCACTGTTGTGCTCCTCTCTCTTCACCAGTCAGGTGCCAACTGCCAGCTCCAACTGCCAACTGCCTCTCTTATCCTCCCAACATTCTAAACGGTCTCCAACTGTCACAGAGTTCTGGAATCTCCTGGAATGTTCTGGAAGGTGCTGGTAGGTTCCAGTGGATGCTGGTGATGTCACAGGTGGCCACCATCTTGTGCTCCAGGCCCTCAGACAGAAGTTTCAGGGGTAGCTAAAATGGCTCCCTGAATCTGCAGCAACACGAAAAAGTCTGGTGGTTCCCAAAAAGGAAAAATTCAAACAGGGTTTGAGGCAAAAGTGGGACAAAATAAATAATGATGAGGAGGGACCACCCAAAGGGCGGACAGGTCTAACACGCGTCCCCCCCAGCTGAAAGTGGGGAGAGCTACCCAACCCCTTGGGAGTTCTCATCACTAAGGCGGAAATACCTTGAGAGACCGTCTGCATTGGCGTGGTCCACTCCAGGCCGATGTTCCACCTGAAAGTCCATCCCCTGTAGGGAAATAGACCACCTCAACAACTTGGGATTCTCCCCCTTCATCTGCATCAGCCAACGAAGGGGTCTGTGGTCGGTCTGAACAAGGAAGTGCGAGCCAAACAGGTATGGCCGCAACTTCTTCAGAGCCCATACCACTGCAAAGGCTTCACGCTCTATTGCACTCCACTTCTGTTCCCTGGGAAGTAGTCTCCTGGATAGGAAGACCACGGGTTGATCCAGGCCCTCTTCGTTGAGTTGCGATAACACTGCCCCAATGCCATGTTCTGATGCATCTGTCTGGACAATGAACTTCCTGGAAAAGTCTGGGGCCCTTAAGACCGGGGCCTCGCACATGGCTTTCTTCAATCTCTCAAAGGCTTGCTGACAAGCCTCCGTCCAGACTACCCGTCGAGGTTGTTTCTTGGACGTGAGCTCCGTGAGGGGGGCTACGATGGTACCGTACCCCTTCACGAAGCGGCGGTAATATCCCGTGAGGCCCAAAAATGCTCGGACCTCAGTCTGTGTCTTGGGGGGTTCCCAGGCCATGATGGCCTCGATCTTCGCCTGGAGGGGTTGCACCGCTCCCCTACCCACCAAGTGTCCAAGGTACACTACCGACCCCTGCCCGATCTGGCACTTGCTGGCCTTGATCGTCAATCCAGCTTGTCTCAGGGCCTGGAGAACAGCTTGCAGGTGACGCAAGTGATCCTCCCAGCTGCTACTGAAGACGGCTATGTCATCCAGATAAGCAGCAGAGAAACTCTTCATTCCGGTGAGGATCTGGTTTACCAGGCGCTGAAACGTGGCAGGTGCGTTCTTGAGCCCAAAGGGCATCACACAGAACTGGTAGTGGCCATTGGGCGTGGAGAAGGCTGACCTTTCCCTTGCTCCATCAGTCAACGAGATCTGCCAGTACCCTGAAGTAAGGTCAAAGGTACTTAGATATTGGGCAGCTCCCAGCCGGTCAATTAATTCATCCGCCCTAGGGATCGGATGTGCATCAGTCTTTGTCACTGAATTCAGTCCCCGGTAGTCCACACAGAACCTCAGTTCTGGTTGGGCACCCGGTGGTGCAGCTTTCGGTACTAACACCACCGGACTGGACCAGGGGCTGCTAGAAGGTTCAATCACTCCTAGCTCCAGCATCTTAGTGACTTCACTATGAATGCTGGCCTTCACCTTGTCTGACATCCGGTAGATCTTGGACTTCACAGGTGGGCTGTCTCCTGTGTCCACGTCATGGACGCACAGGTGAGTCCTACCCGGGACAAGGGAGAACAACGAAGAGTACTGCCCCAGGACTTGGCGACAGTCCTCCTGCTGTTCAGGAGTTAGAGATGGGGAGAGAATCACTCCCTCCACCGACCCATCCTTTTCTTGAGACGCAAACAGATCAGGGAGAGGCTCGCTTTCCACGTCCTCTCCTCCGTCAGTCACCATCATCAAGATGACTTCGGGCCTCTCGTGGTGGGGTTTGAGGCGGTTGGCATGCAGCACCCGCAGGGGCTGACGAGGGGTCTTCAGGTCCACCAAGTAGGTAGCCTTACCCTTCTTCTCCAACACCTCAAAGGGTCCTGACCAGCGATCCTGAAGGGCACTAAGCTCTCCTGGTTCGATCACCCACACCTTCTGGCCAGGCTCCAACTCCACCGGGTGAGCGTTGTGGTCATACCACGCCTTCATCACTGCTTGGCTGGCTTCCAAGTTGTCAGAAGCTTGCTTCCACAACTTAGCCATTTGGCTCCGGAAGGCCAGCATGTAGCTCACCACATCCTGGGGAAGCTTTCTGGGAGTTCTTTCCCATCCGTCTCTCACCAGGTTGAGAGGTCCACGTACAGGGTGCCCATACAGAAGCTTGAAGGGGCTGAAGCCCACTCCCTTCTGTGGCACTTCCCTGTAGGAAAAAAGTAAACAGGGTAAGAGGACGTCCCATTTCCTCCGCAGGCTTTCAGGCAGACTTCTGATCATGCCCTTCAAGGTTTTATTAAACCTCTCCACCAGACCATTGGTCTGGGGGTGGTAAGGAGTTGTGAACCGGTAGGTCACTCCACACTCCTTCCACATTGCCCGCATATATGCTGACATGAAGTTGGTCCCCCTGTCGGACACAACTTCCTTGGGAAAACCCACTCGGGTAAAGATTCCCATCAGGGCCCTAGCCACAACAGGTGCTGTTATGGTCCTCAGAGGTATTGCCTCTGGGTACCGTGTGGCATGATCCACCAGAACCAGGATAAACCTGTGACCAGCTGTAGTTGGCGGATCTAATGGACCCACAATGTCGATGCCCACCCTTTCAAAGGGGGTGCTAACGACAGGAAGTGGTTCCAGGGGAGCTTTCAGCTTCACTCCTGTTTTCCCACTGGCTTGGCAAGACACACATGTCCGGCAGTAGGTATCGGACGACACTTTCATCTGAGGCCAATAAAAGTGTGGGACAAGACGGGCGAAGGTCTTGTCTTGCCCCAGGTGTCCTGCCAATGGTATCTCGTGAGCCAACTCTAAAAGGAAGGCTCGATAACGTTGAGGAACTACCAAGGCTCGTGACGATCCATGTAGGGGTGCCTTGGGTTCACTGTAGAGGAGGCCATCCTCCCAGTAAACACTGTAGTTCCCTTCAACGTTCCCTGCTGCCTGGGCTTCGGCCTGTCGCCTCAGCCCCTCAAGGGTAGGGCACTCCCTCTGGCCCTGGCAGAATTCCTCCCTGGACGGGCCTCCCTCCACGTGCCACTCGGCCGGGATGGGTAAGTCCTCCAGGTTGGTAACGTCCCCCTCCGCAGACTCCTGGCCCACCACCTCCGGTGGCCTATCCGTCCTACGGGGTGGAGACGCCGAGGCAGGCTCCTCCTGTCCTCGGTTCTTCCCTTGACTGGCAGCTGGCTGGGCCTTTGTTCCAGGCTCCAGCCGGAAGGAACTCCCTCTTCGGGTAGTCTCGGACCTTGTGCTAACACAGGCCCAGTCAGGTGTACCCAGCATCTCGGTGTGAGTCCGGTATTCCACCTCCTTCCAAGCGTTGTGCTCCATGTCATTGCCCAGCAGACAATCGACTGGCACGGCAGGGCTTACGGCAACTCGAAGTGAACCTGCAACCCCCCCCCATTCAAAGGGAACCTCGGCCACGGGATAGTGACCTGTTCTGCCGTCAGCCATCGCGGCTGGGTGGAGTACATCGGGAATTACCTGCTCTGGAGACACCAGCTGGCTACGCACCATAGTCATACTGGCTCCTGTGTCTCTCAGAGCCTCCCCTCTTTGGCCGTTGATGGTGATCCACTGCCCATACTTTGCGGTATTTGCGGGCACCTGGATCTTAGGAACCATCTCCCGTTCTCCCAGGGACACTAAAGTGACACCCGCCCACTCCCTTCCCTTAGTTAAGGGCATCTCCTCCCCGAGCACTACACTAGCTACTCCGGGGGGCTTTCCTCCAGTGGGAGGGGGTGATCGTTTCTGACACTTCGGATCTCCTTTATAGTGTCCAACGCCACCGCACTCGTAGCAATGGACAACCCTTGGCTGCTGACTCTGGCCAGGATTAGGGTTTCTGGGTGGGTTAGCCTTAGAGGTGAATCCTGTTCCCTTCCCTTGGAAGTTATTTTGGGGGCCTTTGGAGAACTCCTTTTTCTTTTCCCCTCCTTCTTTCTTCTGGGGGGCGCCCTGTCCGGCCTTTTGAGTATCCCCTCCAGTCCCCCTTGTGGACACCCGGGTACTAGCCCAAATGTCCGCCTCCTCAGCAAGCTTCCGGGGGCTGGTCAGCTTGCTATCCACCAGGTGTTGCCGCAGTTCAGGGAAACATTTCTCGAGTAGGTGTTCCTTCAGTACTAGGTCGAACAACTCCTCGTAGTTCCTTACTTCACTGCCCTGAATCCAACCTTCCAGTGCCTTCTTTGCATAGTCCAGGAAGTCCACCCAATTCTGTGTGCCCAGCTTGTGACAACCCCTGAACTTCTGTCTGTACTTTTCAGGTGTTAGTCCAAACTTTCTGATGAGCGCCAGTTTCATGGTGGGGTAGTGGGTCTGCTCATCCTCTTCGAGGGCCAATAAAGCATCCCTACCAGCTGGAGGCATGTACCTATACAATCCTCCTCCCCAATACTTCACTGGAACCCCATGGGCCCTCAACGAGACCTCATAGGCTGCTAGCCACTTGGCGATGTCGTCACCCGCCCCATAGCTAGCTACTATGTCCTTTGGCAGGTAAGGTTTGGATTCCCTGGTGATTTCTTGGTCTTTGCTGCCACCATTAGGAACAGTTGGTGCCCCAATTCTTAAGATCTGAAGCTCTATCTCTTTCAGTCTTATCTATTGAGCCATCCTCTCTTTCTCCGTCTCATGAGCCAACCTCTGTTCCTCCTTCTCCTTCTCCAGCTTTGCTAAATCCCATGTGAGCTGTCTTTTCTCTCTCCGATCTGCTAACTCCACGCTGGATAAGCCCCCGCTAGAGACAGTGCTGCCCTTCCTAGAAAGTGTCCTGGGCCCTGCTGACAGGTTCCCCACCTCAGGTTGGTACATCTCAGCCCCCTCGGGGTCAGGCTCTCCATCCCCGTCTTCCTCCTCAGCCTTGCTTTCTCGGCGTGCCTCCCCCCAAGCCCTTAAGCTGGTCTGGAGTGCACCCTTCTTTGCTCCTGGGGGACAGTACACCCCCTCCCGCTGGCAAAACTCCCTGAGTTGGGCCACAGTGTACGTTTCTAGATTCTCTAGTACAAACTCCATCTTGCCCACTCAGGTTAGAGGACAGGTTTTGTGCAGTAGCAATGTAGGGGGGTACCTTTAGTAATACCTCCTCCCACCACCAGAGTAAATTTGGAAAAAACAAAAACCCACAATTAGGAAGGCCGCTGTGAGAAAACTCCCGGTGTAGGCCTATGGACTACCCACAGTTATTGTTGAGTATATGTAGGCACAGCTCTATCCCACCACTGAACACCAATTTATGTTGGAAAACCACTCCCACACTAGAAGGGGTGGTGGTGGTCTTCCGGACACACTGTGGTAGCTTGGCTCGAGTGGTCAGGAAACAGGCGCAGTGCTAAGCATACAATATACCCATACAATAACCATGCGTGCATCCGTTCCAAAAACGACTCTACACCGTAAAAATTATGAAAATATTTTTTCTTTATCTTTTTCTCTTAGTTGCTGATTGGAAAAATAAATAAGTCAATCACCATATATACAAATTTCAATTAGTGCAGGTCAAATAAATATTGGCTGTTTGATGAAATAAATAGGGGTGATCATAAATAACAGGGCATAAATACAAGTGCAATATATACAGACAATTAATTACTTTGAGGCAATAAATACTGTACCAATAAATATTGTACACCAACAAGTCCTGTGGACCTATAAATATAGTGCAGCAATAAATAGGTAAAAAACTCAATAAATACAGTATCCCCAATAAATAATTAAAAGTATACAGCAACCCTCATATAATCAGATGACACTTCAATTCTTAAGGGCTGATATGGCCCAGACACAGCTTGTAGGGTTGTGGAAGGCTTGAGGGGGGGCTACTCCCTGGCTGGGACAAGGCTGAGGCCTAAACTGAGGTAGATCAAAGGGGGGAATACCAGTGCCCTGGCTTTCTCTCTCCACACAACCTCTCTAGGTTAGTCCCAGTTCACCCCAGGCACAGTCAGGTGGGTTTCAGCACCTCCCTAGCCCCTTAGAGCAGTCTCTCAGGTCTCCACAGGGCCTTAGGCGCCCTCTACTCCACTTACTGCCCTTTTTCTGATGTTCCGACGCCGCTGGAGTCGTGTCGATGCCGTGAGGCGGTTCCGGTTCGGTCTCGGCGGCCTCGGCACAATGTCAGTTCTTTGACGACGCCGGCAGGCGGTTCCGGTCCGATGTCGGTGGCCTCGGTTCGATCTCGACCTCCGATTCGACGGCGTCGGGCAGTCTCTTCACGATGTCGACTTCGGGCGGCTCCGGTCCGATGGCGCTCTCGGCTCCGATGACGTCGACCGGCCTGGCCTCGATGTCGACTTCCGGCGACTCCGGGGTGCGATCCTCACCCCCGACCTCCGGTGCTCCTCCTCACAGGCTCCGGGCGACTCCGGAGTGCGATCCTCACTCCCGACCTCCGGTTCACCTCTACCTCGGTCTCCGACGACTCCGGAGGGCGGACTTCACTCCTCCGATGACGCCGCTCGCTCGACCTCGGTTCACTTCCTCCTCGACCTCTGGTATTCCTCACGACCTCCGTCGGCGCCCTCTCACGACCTCAGGCGGCTCCGGGTACGACGTCTGCTACTTCAGTCAGCGCCGCTTCTCCACCTCGGGCTCCAGGTCTTCAGGCTACTCGACGCCGGACTCCAGGGAAACCAGTTCTCAGGTCAGGATCTTGCTGCTTTCTACTTCTAAGGCCTGTTCCTGCTGTTCAGGTCCTTAGGATGAGTTTTTCTGTCTTCTTCCCACACAGGGCTATAGGCTGGGATCCATCAGTAGGGACAAGTATCAAGGGTGGGTTTATGGACCCCACTCCAGGCACAAGTTTCCACCCCTGCTGCTTCACTCCTTCCTCCTTCACTGTTGTGCTCCTCTCTCTTCACCAGTCAGGTGCCAACTGCCAGCTCCAACTGCCAACTGCCTCTCTTATCCTCCCAACATTCTAAACGGTCTCCAACTGTCACAGAGTTCTGGAATCTCCTGGAATGTTCTGGAAGGTGCTGGTAGGTTCCAGTGGATGCTGGTGATGTCACAGGTGGCCACCATCTTGTGCTCCAGGCCCTCAGACAGAAGTTTCAGGGGTAGCTAAAATGGCTCCCTGAATCTGCAGCAACACGAAAAAGTCTGGTGGTTCCCAAAAAGGAAAAATTCAAACAGGGTTTGAGGCAAAAGTGGGACAAAATAAATAATGATGAGGAGGGACCACCCAAAGGGCGGACAGGTCTAACAGGAACACATACTTTTTGTCATATAGGTATGCACAGACATGAAAAATACACACTTGGAGAGAGATTTTCAGAGAGGAGATCGCGACTACACCTGAGATGTAGAACTTTCATCTGTGCATGCTAAGGTACGGGGCCCGCTGCAAATACCCAGCGATTATCTGATATATAACCACTTTGCTTCTGTAGAAGGGAAGAGGAGTTAGTCTACCCTGACTAATATCATGACAGCTCCTTTTATGGATTACTTACTATGCTGACCGTATTCGTGTTAGGCATCTTCTTACATATTGTGGCACGTATACTGCATACTAGAGCATGTTAGTTAAAATGAATATTTTTATCTTTCCTCGAGTCTCTGTCAGATCTTATTGTGGGCCAGTACGAGTGTGAGAGTAAAAGGGTGTGTCCTGTCACCACTATTCCTCAGAGGGTCATGAGTGTTGTATTCTGGGGTGTCTAGTCACTTGTTCCTCTGTGAGTGAGTAGGAGTGAGACACTATAGCTAGTTGGTCCCGGGCTCATGGGTACTAAGGTGGTAGGATGACTCAGTCCCTGCCTACTAAGTTTCTGTGGTCCTAAGCATAGTTCTGTGACTCCGTAGAATCCCTGCAATAACATAAAAAAACAAAGGTTACAGGGACGTTATAGTTAGGAAATAGAATTTAAAAGACCTTTGAAAATCACTGAAAAACCAAAGGTTACAGGGACATTATACTTCAGTAATAGAATTTTTTTTAAACCTTAGAAATTCACTGAAAAAACCCAAAGGTTACAGGTAGGTTATAGTTAGGCTCAGATTTATATATTCACTGGAAAACCCAAAGGTTGAAGTGAAGTAATATTGTAATTGTAGTTAAGTCAACATTAACGTTTTAAACTAAAACAAACACAGAAATGCATCAGTTACAGTTAGCAGAGCTAACTAAAATTTGCGCCTCTGCCATGCACTGCTTATGACCTCACAATTTACATCACTCATGACATGATCTATGACAACATTTATGACCACTGATGACACCTCAAATGACATCATTGATGACATCACTAATGACATGTCATGCCTCTTTAATCCACCACCAGACACTTCCTGCCTCTTTATCTCACTCATGCAGGTTCCTGTTTCTCCCTTTGTTACAAGTTTTCCTCTGTTCTCTTCCTCCTTTCACATTGTGTGTCTTCACTCTCTTGCTTGAGGTCAAAGTCTGTTGAGGAAAAACAAAGGGCCGATCTGCACAAATGAATGGTGTTGGGCTCCACCGGCACCCACTGGCTGAAATTAAGGACTGGATATCGGGTGCGGGTTGGACTGGGATCAAAAATAGGCCGGGCAACACAAAAAAAGTGGCCCACACTCGAGGAGCACAATTTCACAAACCATTGCCTTGCTAGTATCAGGGGCTACATTTGGGGAATTTGGTCAAAACTAGAAACATTGCATCTGTAAAAACTAAACATTTACTAGCAGCCCTCAACTCCTTATGCAAGTTTGTAACTAAGATGGGAGAAGGTGATGTGAAAAGGCAAGAAACTGACAGCTGGAGCATGCACATCATTGGGAAGACTCCAAATTTTTTTTTTTTACTTTAGTTCTCGAGGCTGGAAGAAACTGTGTGCCTCATTTATGAAAAGTGACGCATTGCTGTGAGAAAACAGCGATGCGTCACTTTTCATTGCACCCTCCTTGCGACATCAATGATGCATCATATTTACAGTATGACGCATCATGTCGCAAGGAGTTACAGATACGTCAGTTTTTCTGACGTTTCTGCAGGTGCAAAAATGACGCATTGCTGGAGTGTGTCACAAAAGTGATGCAACTCCAGCAATGGGTCATTACACATGGGCAAGTCCCATGTTAAATGATCCTGCGTCAGTCTTACGCCTGCCATGAGGCAGACGTAAAATATTGACGCAGTTGCGTCCCAGAAGTGATGCAGTAAAATCTCATAGATTTCACTGCGTCACTTCTACGAGGCTTACTTGCGTCAAAACGCCTACCCTACATACATTATACATGGCGCAGGTGTAATGTGGCACAGCGGTTTACAAAGTGACGCACCTACCTAGATGTGTCACTTTGTAAATATGACGCAACCTTGCGCATTTTTTACGCCGCTGGTGCGTCACAAAAAGTGACGCACCGAAGGCGCAAAAGTGATGCAAGGGCTCATAAATAAGCCCCTGTGTTCCTGTCCCGAGAGTCAAACCCAGTCCTGGCAGCTAAAGCATAACAGCTCAGGCAGCTGGCTTTAAGTAACTAAAAAAAGCCTGTGAAATGTTTCCTGCCATATGTGTATGAGTGACAGCGTAACTAAGTGAGAATGAGTGAGTCAGAGCAAGTGTTGATTAGTGAGACTAAGGGCCGGATTTAGAGTTTAGTGGATAGGTTATTCCCTCACAAACGTGACGGATGTCCTGTCCGCTGTATTACAAGATCCATGGGATATAATGGAACTGTAATACAGAAGACGGGATGTCCGTCACATTTTTGATGGAGTAACCCCATAGGCCAAACTCTAATTAAGGCCATTAAGTTAGAATGAGTAAAGCTGAGTGCAAGTGAGTATGAGGGAGAGGGACTGAGAAAGAATGAATAAGGGTGACGGAGGTAATTCTTGGCATTTAGGGTACCTTGGCAAGATGTTGGCACATAAGAAGTCATTATTGGCATATGGGATGCTGGTGGGAAAATGCAGGTCCTACCATACTGGAGATTATTCACGGCATTATGGAGGCTAACCATGACAAACTGCTGCCATTGGCATACCAGTGGTAATTTTGACATATGGGTTGCTCATCTGTATATAGACAAAGTCAGTGGCAAAATTCTGGCACTGCCATTTTGCTTGACATTCTTGCCATTAACAGGGTGCCCATGGCATATGGGAGGCATCCATACCAAAATTCAGACCCTGGCACAATGCAGGTCATTTTATACCTAGATGGGTATCCACTGCACATAAAGGGAGTCAACTCCTGTGGAGTGTCTGACTTTATTGACCTGGCACACCATTATTTAATCAGTGCCTATCATTTTGAGCAAATTTATATCAAAATTGTTCTTTAAAATATACTATTTGACCTTTGTTTCATTCTCTTGGGTGGCAGAAATCTCACTGAACCTTCCCAGAAGTTGGGAGCTGTCACTTTGTTCACTCACTGAAATTTAAGCAAGTATTACGCCTCACCCCTTCCAAAAATGACTAGCCGCTACTGGCAAGTTATGCAAATCCCAAGGTTGCATAAAGGTGAGTTAAACTTGGGAGCAGGAGAGTTTAATTGGAGTTCTATGCATACTATATGCTCAATGTCTGTAAGCAAGAGTTTAAAAATCACCCATTAAAATATGTAATTTCTAAACCCCCGGTCAAGCCGTCCTAAGGTAAAATAAATGCTTCACTTAGAGGCACAGGTCAGGTAGACCAGACATGGAAACCATCTAACCTTTTTTCATGTCCTCTGGAGCAGGAAGTGGGGGTGGGCATGCTGGTGAAAATGCCCATGTCCCCCTCCATTGACACAACAACAGAAGAATCTGGTGGACGGCTCAGGGCACCACAGGCAGGGACAGTCCTTGTGAAGAGAGAGGGTGTTAAAAGGGGGATTCTTCCATCAAAGATGAGATAAGAGTAGGTCGATTTCCACAGGTTCTTTATTTATGAGTTAGTAGGTTTAACAGCTCAGCCACCCAACTGCCTCTCACTCCTCTCCTCAAGATTCTCCTTTTCAGCCAACAGAGCTTACCCATTCTAGAACCCTCAGATGTCATCACAGCTATGATAGACAGCTGACAATCGGACACATACAATCTGATGAACACAAGATAAAGAGTACATAACTTTACAACACATCTCCCTTCTTTACACACTAAAATTTGGATGAAGAGTAAAAAAAAATACATAAACAATAACAGAATTTATCATACAAACATCATAAAATCATTTTACTACATAGTCATTCAAATATGAAGGAATACGAGAAATTCTGTTAGATTTCCTTAAGGTTCCTGAGACATCTTTGCTATCAGTATTTTTTGATGGATCACTCAAATGAAACATCTTACCACATACAGCAACTCGACTTAAATTCCACACTCTATGATCCGAAGTCCTCACGGCATTGTCAAAGACCTTAATCACTTTCAAAGGTTTCGAGAATTTGGCTCCAGAAACACAGAAACCAGGTCTTTTGATCATGACAAAATCACCAACAGAAACTTTAGTAGTTTTAACAGCATGTCTCACATCGTAATTTTATTTACTTTTCAAACACTTATAATCCTCCCTTTCCTCCCAAGAACTTACATCCGGAATTCCTCCCTTGGCAGAGATGCATTTGTTAACCCAAGGTGGTTCCAAAAAAGTATCAGGGTGTCTCCCTCTGAACAAAGAAAAGGGAGACTTTCCAGTCGTAGTATGAGGCGCAAAGCGATAGATACCAACTCTCCTAGAAACTTCCTCCTTCCAGTCAAGACAATTCTGTTTAGCCAGAGAGATAGTGTCTTTTAGAACCCTATTGAACCTCTCGACAGTGCCATTGGATTCAGGGTGATATAAAGCACATTTTTTGTGAACAATACCACAATTAAAAAGGAAATCTTCCATTTCCTTTGACACCAGCTGAACACCATTGTCAGTCAGTAAAGTTTGTGGTATGCCTTCCCTAGAAATTATTATTTTCAGAAAATCGATAACAGTTTTTGTATTAGTATTTCTAGCAAAAGAAGTTTCAGGCCATGTAGAGTATAAATCCATGACTACAATAACAAACGTATCAGACCCATCACCATGCACTGGTCCCAAAATATCGAGAGCTATGTCCTTCCAAGGACCACTGGGGCGCGACATTTTTTCCATGGGCTGAGTCCTGATCTTTAAACTCTTCTCACTTAGAGAACATTGGACACACTCCCTTACCAAACGCTCAATTTGAATGTCCATTCCAGGCCACCAGTAAGTAGAACACACTCGTTCCTTAGTTTTTGAGATCCCTAAATGTGCCTCATGAGCTAAATCCAAAAGAGCTTTCCCTAGAGACAAAGGTGGAACTAATCTGTGATCCCTCCATAACATTCCCTCACAACAGGACAACTGGTCCCTTACAGACCAAAAGTCTTTAACAGATTGACTTCCTTCTTCCTTATAATGCCAGCCCTCTTGGATAAGTTTCAAAACCTCTTGAATAACTTGATCTTCATGACAAGCGTTTAGCCAGGAATCTTGGGAAATTACCTTGTAATCAATTTCACACACATAATCATTGGAATTACCAAATTCTGAATCAAAACTGTCACCAGATTGAGTAACAGGGACAAGTCTCAAAAGTGTGTCGGCAACAAAGTTTTCAGAACCTGGAACATACTTGACTGAGAAATTAAAACCCTGCAACCCAACAATCCACCTGGAGATTCTCTGAGAAATTGAGTCAATACCCTTACTCGTTAGTACCTCACACAACGGTTTGTGATCCGTTCTAACTACAAACGAAGTTCCCCAAAGAAATGTTTTTAATTTTTTAATGGCCCAGTAGACAGCAAGGGCTTCCCTTTCAATAACAGAGTACCTAGATTCAGCACCCTTCAAGCTCCTAGAAACAAACATAATGGTGTTGTCAGGATTTGTGCCACCTTGGTATAAAACAGCACCAAGACGCTTGAGACTAGCGTCAGTAGAGATAATTGAACATTTAGCTGGATCAAAGTTTCGAAGATTAGGAGCATTCTGTAACCTGTGCTTTATATCTATGAACTCTTTATCACACGAATCATCCCAGACAAATTGTACTCCCTTTTTAAGTAAATTTCTCATGCTGAAAGTAGCTTCTGCAAAATTCTTAATAAATTTGTTGTAATATTCCGCCATCCCCTGGAAGCGCATGAGCTCTTCCTTCGAAGAGGGGGCAATCAGGTCTCTGATGGTACTTACCAATTCAGCCTTGGGGACAACACCATCAACAGTTATCGAGTGACCCAAATAGTCAATTTTATCACAGCCAAATTTGCACTTCTCACGCTTAATAGTGAGATTGTGAGCAGAAAGTCTATCCAACACTTGTCGGACTCTTTTCCCATGTTCCAATTCATCACATCCATAGACTAAAATATCGTCCTGGTAAACACAAACACCAGGAACATTGACTAACACCCTTTCCATGACTCTTTGAAAGACAGAAGCGGCAGAGACAAGGCCAAAAGAAAGTCTTATGAATCTAAAAGTACCAAACGGGTTAACGAATGCAGTTAAATCTCTGGAGGACTGATCAAGCAGAATCTGATGGTACGCAGATGTTAAATCTATTGTGCTAAACACTTTACCACCACTCACCATGCTCAATAGCTCTGAGATATTTGGAAGAGGATATTTATCAACGAGAACACATTTGTTGAGTTGTCTGAGGTCCACACATAATCTCAAAGACCCATCAGCCTTCCTCGCAGCCACAACCGGAGCCAACCAGGACGTTCCTTCCACCTCCTCAATAATGCCCTGTGATTTGAGCTTCTCTAACTCCTTCAACATCTCATCCCTAACAGTGAAAGGGACACTATGTACTTTACTAGACACTGGGACAGACCCTGGAGACAATTTTATCTTGTGACAATACCCTTTCAGACACCCAAGTTTGTCGCCAAATACTTGTGGATATTCCTCCATCAGTTGGGTTTGTAGAAGGGAGTGATGATCTATAGATTCAACAGCTTCCCTCTCCTTGAGTATGATGGGAGGAGAGCTGTTAGGATCCAACATGACACCCAGATCTTTCTGATGCCACCAGCTGATAATACTGTCGCCCTTCTTGGAGACATAGACTTTCCCAGACATAAGGCGACCCTCATATTCAACTAAACCCATGAAGTATCCTTTCAAATCAATAGGGTCCCCACCATAAGCCGTGGGGCGAATGTCAGGTTTTAGCAGATTGATTTTTGAGCTTAAATTATCATCAAAAAACTTGCTTGATACAATGGTAATTTTTGCACCAGAGTCGAACAATACTTTGGTTTTATGACCTTCAATAAGAATATAATCCAAAGGTCCATTACAACCAACCTGGACAATAATCTGACCACACTCAAAATCATGTTGATCACTCGAATTGTCCACGGCAATTTCATTAACACTTTGTCTAGACGATTTGATTCTGCCAGCAATTACAAAATGTCCCTTATTCTTACAATACGTGCATATGGCATTTAAAGCGGGACAGGATTTGTCATTGGCCCAATGGCCAGCATTGTTGCATCTGTAACATTTATTTTCTTTACTGAATTGTAATCGAGATTTATATTCCCTTTTTTCTTTTATTTGAGTTTTGGATTGAGTTTCTTTTGGCCTCAAATTTGAAGAAGTTGTGTTAGTACTGACCACCGACACCTCTTTATTGAGATCTTTCTTGATCTCTTTAACACACTCAAGAGAGTGTTCAATTCTTTTAGCTACAACCAAAACTTCATCTAGAGACGGCTCATCTTTGAGCCATAGTTCGTCACGAACTTTTTCTGAAACACAGCCCAACATAAATTGGTCTCTTATTCTTTCCTCAATTAATGTATTAAATTTACACGTTGACGCTAATCGTCTAAGGTCAGTGACATAATTCTCAATACTCTCACCTTCTTTTTGCATTCGTCTACCGAAATGGTAACGCTCCAAAATGGTACTGACCTTAGGCAAATAGTGAGCATCGAGTTTGTAAATACAAATTTCAAATTCATTGAGATTAGCTGCAGCACTGTCGGGGACATCAGGATGATGATCAAAAACATCTTGACCTTCTGATCCCAGGCAATGCATAAGTAATGCAGTTTTCCTCTCTACGCTAAGAGAAGTACCACAAACACGGGCATACCGTTCGAAAACTTTTTTCCATTTGGACCATTTTATAGGGGGATCTCCTGGTGACTGTAAGAAAAACGGATCTGTAGTAACATTTTGCATATCCGAAATGTGTGCCTACAACAACTCAGTTATGAGCTTATGTATGTAAAAGAGTGAGAAAAGTTTTCTAGTAATGTATGCAAAGCTTGATGAAAATCTACCTCAGTACAATGAATGGCAACAATAAGCCTAAATTTTATAAAGATGTTACAGTCAGCAATAAAAATATGTCCAGAGATTGAATGTATAGCTATGAGGAAAAAAAATAATAATAATAATGTTCACCGATTATGTGCTTCACACTTGTAAAAGTCTTTAAATATACAACCTTAATCTAAGCTGTGCGTATCAGCGTGGTTTTGACACACACAGTGTATAACTGAAGGGTAAAACTGTGTGTCAGCAGGATCATAACACAGTAAAGCATTTAGCTACTTTAGCCACTTAGAACAGGCACCAGATGTAGGAGTCAGCAGTGCCAATAACTTCGAGAAACCCCTATTCCATGTATCACTTGCTTGAAGATAGCGCTGAGGGTCTCTGTGCTATACAGTACATAAAACACGCAGGAAATATATAAGCTGTGCGTGTCAACGTTGTGAATAATTAGGTCCCAAAATCAATTACATTCTGCACGCCGATGAAGTATAAGCTGTGCGCGTCAGCGTCGCTAAGGAACGTAAACAACTCGTGTTGTCAATTTCAGCGCAAAGGATCAAGTACGACGCACTGGTGAAACATAAGCTGTGCGCGTCAGCGTTGCTAGGGAACTACGGAGAAGACGTCAACCAATCAGTCATCAGAGCGCGAGCGTGCGCGTAAGCTGAAGAAAAGGATCTCCTTGGTGGCGTGACGCTGCGTTTCAGTGACGATTTGGACAATGAGGAGACGTCATCAGAGGCTCACAAGGAGGCATCCACGCGCGTGAGACAGAAGGTAACTGAACAAAAATAACTTTAACCGTTGCCCGTTCCGCAGCGAACACGAATGAAAGTAATGACTTAATTATTTAGCAGTCAAAAATTGAAATAATAAAATTCAATGAAAGTACAGTCTCAGAACATCGCCAAGTGAGTGCTGGAGAGCGCGTTTTAAATAAAATGAAAGTCTTACTTGGTCGTCTTGGTAGTCTTGGATAAGTTCTGGAAACGGGAAATACTGGTTTCTAACCGTAGATTACCTCAGTATTCGGCATCTCTGATAACGCTTCAGTGTCCAAGTAATTTTCCCTTTTTTGAAACTGTTGTAATGTAATCTTGGTTAAAACTGAGATTTTCAGGGTTGGAGTTGAGCTGCTTTCCCAGTCGTCGCCAGTGTTAAAAGGTGGATTCTTCCATCAAAGATGAGATAAGAGTAGGTAGATTTCCACAGGTTCTTTATTTATGAGTTAGTAGGTTTAACAGCTCAGCCACCCAACTGCCTCTCACTCCTCTCCTCAAGATTCTCCTTTTCAGCCAACAGAGCTTACCCATTCTAGAACCCTCAGATGTCATCACAGCTATGATAGACAGCTGACAATCTGACACATACAATCTGATGAACACAAGATAAAGAGTACATAACTTTACAACAGAGGGCCTGATGTCTGCCTCAGGCCTGCCTGGATGGTTGGTCGCTTCGCAGGGATTTGCTGCAATTGAGTACGAGGACAGGCCGTAGCGGGCACCGGGCGTTTTCCTGGTGGGCCAGAAGTGTGCGGGCTGGTTTTGGACCAATGGGGGGCGTTTTTGTTACTGGGGCTATTTTTGAAGCAGTGCTGCAAAATCGGCCCCCTCTAACAAAAGCAGCAGCAGTGCTGGGGCCGGTCTGACGTAATTGTGAGGGCTGGTTTGCGTTCCCAGTCCAGCCCCGCTGAGTACTGGCCAAACTTGAAACATGGGGGATGCCCTGTTATCTTCCTTACCTCCAGTCCTGCCTTGCTGGTGAACATCGCATCGCCAGAGGCTGGGCAGGGCACGAAGCGCCAGGTAAGGGCTCCAGGCACGGAAGGCTTTAGCAGGCACCGGCTCAGCAACAACGCATGAGCTGTCAGTGTGTGAAAAGCAGCGCATAGGTGTGGTGTCGAGGCACTGGGTAAGAAGCTGGCATACACTCCAGCGTCCAGCAGGGGTGGGCCGGGTAAGTCCTCCTCCAGGCAAGAGACAGTGGCCTGAAGCCTGTTCTCTCACTGTTTGACCTTCTTTAATCACCTGCTGTACAGAGAAGACTCTGTTTTAATGACATCATCACAACCCAGGCAGAGTCTCGCGAGAAGCTGGGTCTGGTGGCTCAGTGGGCTAACGCATCCACTGCAGGGGCCTGTGTTTGACCTCATGGTCACAGATTCAAATCTGGACAGGCACGCTCAGCCTTTCAAGGCACAGAGGTCGATAAAATGAGTATAATGGTGCAGGACGTGAGGGGGGGGTCCAGCTGGATCACAGAGACAAAGTTATCTGTAAGCATGTAAATGAATGTGCAGGAAATGTCACAAAAGGCAATGTGGGTTTCAAGGAATAGACATATCTTCCATACTGGTAGGCAATATATGTTAAGAGTGCTTGATCTGGAGAGACAGAGCTCAGATTTCAAATGTGATGCAGTGATTGGGGTGGTCTATACTAATAAGACTTTATTACTACTAAAAGAAACCTTTTTAGGAAACGTAGAATGAAGAAAGGTTACGAAAAAAATATAGTTCCATTTCTATGTCTGCCTATGTCTTGCAGTTTGCATGCAGCTCCTTTGGGGCTGGGTCATGGCTCACTGTGCTACAGTGAAAGGATAGTGACTTATTGACTGCAAGTAACAAACAAGCATTGGGAAAGCCAATTGGTCTCGCTTATGCAAGGGCTATTGGCTTTCCTAATATGCCTTAGCCATGTTGTACACCAGCATGGCTTAAAGTTAGTGGGTTAAAGGAGAGTGGTGTGGAGTGTCGTAAAGTGGAGTAGAGTAGAGTGTTATGGAGTGGCGTAGAATGGTGTAGAGTAGAGGAGTGGCGTGGAGTGAAGTTTCATGGAGTGGTGTGGAGTGGTGCAGAGTGCTGTGGCGTGTCGTAAAAGGAGTAGAGTGTCGTACAGTGGAATGGCATAGAGTGGTGTAGAGTTGAGTGACGTAGAGTGGAGTAGAGCGTAAGAGTGGGGTACAGTGTCATAGAGTGGAGTGGCATAGAGTGTTATGGTGTGGTGTGGTGTAGAGTAGAGTAGAGAGGCGTAAAGGGTGTAGATTGTCGTACCATTGAAGAGCATAGAGTGGAGTAGTGTAGGACAATGGAATGGCGTAGAGTGGAGTAGAGTGTTGTAGAGTGGAGTGGCGTAGAGTAGAGTGGAGTGGCATAGAGTGTCATTGAGTTGAGTGGCATAGATTGGAGTGGAGTGGTGTAGAGTGGAGGAATGAGGTGAGATAGTGTGTTGTAGAATAGAGAGGAGTAAAGGGCATGGAGTGGCAGAGAGGGAGTTGCGTAAAGCGTCATCAAGTAGGGTTGTGTTGCAGAGTGGCATAAACTGGAGTAGAGTGTTGTAAAGTGGAGTGGCATAGAGTGGAGTAGAGTGTCATACAGTGGTGTAGAGTTTATATGGAGTAGAGCATCATAGAGTGGAGTGTCATAGAGTGGAATGTCGTGGAGTAGAGTGGCCTAGAGTGAAGTGGCGTAAAGCACAGTGATGCAGAGTAGATTGGCGTAGAGTAAATTGGGTTTGAATAATGTAGTGTAGAGTGCATTGGCGTAGAGGGCAGTGACGTAGAGTAGAGTAGCATAGAGTGCAGTGGCATAGAATAGATTGTTTCAGAGTAGAGCAAGGTGGCATAGAGTGGAGTGGTGCAGGGTAAAGTGGAGTGGTGCAGGGCAGAGTGCAGAGGGGTAGAGTAGAGTGGCATAGGGTGCAGTGGAGTAGAGTAGACTGGTGCAGAGTGCAGTGGTGTGGACTGCAGTGGTGCAAAATATATCATAGATGCGTAGAGTGCAATAGAGTGGCGTAGAGTTGATTGGTGCAGAGTAGAGTGCAGTAGCATAGAGTGCAGTGGCATAGAGTACAGTGGAGCAGAGTAGAGGGGTACGGAGAGCAGTGATGTATAGCACAGTGGTGCAGAGTAGAAGAGAGTGGCACAGAGTGGAATGATGTAGAGTGGTGTAGCGTGCAGTTGCATTGAATGCAGTGGTGCAGAGTGCGGTGGCAGAGAGTATTGCAGAAAAGTGTATAGTGGCATTGAGTGCAGTGGTGCACAATAGTTGGCATAGAGTGCGTTAATTTTGAGTGAAGTGGTGTTGAGTGCATTGGTGTAGAGTGCAGTGGTTTAGAGTAGAGTAGTGCAGAATAGAGTGTGCAGAGGAGAGTAGAGTGGTGCAGCATAAAGGGCAAAGTCATAGAGTGCAGTGACGCAGAGTGGAGTAGTGCAAAATAGAGTAGAGTGGAGTAGAGTGGTGCAGTGTAGAGTGCAGTGGCATAGAGTGCAGTGGTGTAAAGTTGATTGTTTCAGAGTGGAGAGGTGCAGTGTAGAGTGGAGTGGTGCAGGGTAGAGTGCATTAGCGTAGAGCAGTGGCATAGAGTGCAGTAGCATAGAGTGCAGCGTTGTAGACTAGAGTGGCAGAGAGTGGAGTGGCGTAGAGTGGAGTGGTACAGAGTAGAGTGGAGTGGTGCAGAGTAGAGTGGAGGGGCTAAGATTGGAGTGGTGTAGAGTGCAGTGACAAAGAGTTCAGTGGTGCATAGTAGAGTGCATTGGCAGAGAGTAGAGTGGTGAAGAGTAGAGTAGAGAGGCGATAAGTGAAGTGGCGCAGAGTGCAGTGCCATGGAACATTACATAGTGGCTAAGAGTGTAGTGGCATAGAGTGTAGTGGCATGGAGTATACTGGTGTAGAGTGCACTGACATAGAATGCATTGGCGTAGGGTGCAATAGAGTGGCATAGAGTAGAGAGTTGCAGAGTAAAGTGCAGTGGCATAGAGTGCAGTCACACCGAGTAGAAGGGTGCTGAGTAAAGTGGTGTAGAGTTCAGTGGGGAAGTGTGCAGTGTTGCAGAGTAGAGTGGCGTAGAATGAAGTGGCATAGGTCTGAGTGTACAGAGTAGAGTGGAGTGGTGGAGGGCAGAGTGGAGTGGAGTAGAGGGGAGTGATGCAGAGTGTAAGGGCGTAGAGTGCATTGGAGTAGAGTGGTGCAGAGTAGAGAGCAGTGGCAGAGAGTGCAGTGTTGCAGAGTAGACTGTCATAGAGGGCAGTAGTGTATAATAGAGTAGTGTAGAGTGCATTGGTGTGGAGTGCAGTGGCGTAGAGTGGTGAAGAGTAGAGGGGCGTAGAGAGCAGTGGCATAGAGTACAGTGATACAGAGTAGAATGAAGTGGCGTAGAGTGCAGTGGTGCAGATTAGACTGGCGTAGAGTGCATTGATTTAGAGTAAAGAGGTGTAGAGTGCATTGGCACAGAGTGCAGTGGTGCAAAGTAGAGTGCATTGGCACAGAGTAGAGTGGAGTGGTGCAGTAGCACCAAGTGCAGTGGCATAGAGTAGATTGTTTCAGAGTGGAGTGGTGCACAGTAGAGTCAAATGGTGTAGAGTAGAGTGGCATAGAGTGCAAAGTAGATTAGAGTGGCGTAGAGTGCATTGGCATAGAGTGCAGTGTTACAGAGTAGAGTGATATAGAGTGGAGTGGCGAAGAGTGCAGTGATGCATAGTAGAGTAGTGTGGGGCAGAGTGCATTGGCATAGAGTAGACTGGTTTAGAGTAGCGAGGAGAAGAGTGAAGTGTCATAGACAGGAGTGGTGCAGAGTAGAGTGCAGCAACGCAATGTGTAGTGGTGTGGAGTGGTGTAGTGTGGAGCGGTGCAGAGTAGACTGCAGTGGCGTGGAGTGGTGCAGAGTAGTGTGGAGTGGGGTATAGTGGAGTATGTATGATGTGGCAACATACTGCCATTACAGACAACACATCTTCAATTAAAGGTACCATTATATTTGCACAGACATATAGGGCTACTGATAAAAGTATTCAACGCACAAATGATAAGGTATGGAAATGTCATCACTTAGGGCCATATGTAGAAAGCAAAATTGCGATCGCAAACGCCGAAATTCGCCGAATTTCGGCATTTGCGATCGCAATTTTGCTAAGTGGGATGTAGGAAGGCAAATCTGCATGCAAAATAAGGAATCGCAAAATTTGCGATTCCTTATTTTGCAAATGCATTTAAGGAATCCCAAATAGCGATTCCTTAAATGCAATGTAGAAAGCACCCAAGTTGTGCTATTTTGGCTTAAGGAATCGCAAATTACCACCAACTTCAGGTTGATGGTAATTTGCGATTTCTTTCAATAATGCAGTTTTTTGCATTATTCAAAGTGCCATGTGGCACACATACATGCCCTTAGGGCATGTATGTGCGCCACATGTGCACCCATGCTCATTACAGGGGTGCAAAAGGGTGTCATGTTGACACCCTTGCACCATTGAAATTGCATTCTCAATTTGCGATTCTCTAATTGAGAATCGCAAATTGAGAATGTCTTCCTATTCATTCCTATGGGCCTTTTAGCCCATAGGAATGAATGGCAAGGTATTCCTTATTTGCGATTCTCAATTAGAGAATCGCAAATAAGGAATAGGTGGGATTCGCAAAAAAAATTGCTAATCCTACCTACATAGCGTTTTGCTATTCTCTAATTGCGATTCCCTAAAAATTGCAATTAGAGAATCGCAAAACACAGCCTACCTACATATGGCCCTAAGTGTATTGATTAGTTTTGATTATATTAAAATATGTGTTTCCACTACACTTCAGAATTACCCAAAAATTTGATTTTTGTGCTTTTTAAATTCTGATATATTCTGAAATATCTGCACAGTTCATTTACATCATTTAAATTGTGTTGCGTGCTGAAACAAACTTAACATTGTACAGCCTTCCTCAAGCACACCCACAGTAGCCAGCATGAGTGTCACATAAACCCTCTCACTTTGAAGTCAGAGAAAGAAAAGTAAACACCAAGCTTCCTGGAAGACAGAGCCTGACATCTTATCTCTGTCTTCGAATGCACTGCAAATGTGACAAGATTAAAACAAGAATGAAAGGCCCGTTTACAGAAATTCATTACTGGTGGAAGAATACTGTAAATAGAGTTTGGGCAACGAAAGGAACAACTTAAGATGGACAGCCTGAAAGCAGGCAAATGTGAGTTCGAAACCACAAATTCAGTGGTAAGCAATGGGTGGAATACATTCCCAGGGAAGCTTTCAGAATGTCCCCAAGATGTCGGAAGCAAACCGGATAGCTGCACTGTCTCGTAGTCCTGGACCGAATAGGGCCTATGTGACAGAAGCAGCAACCCTCTGACCTATCTACATAGAATACAAATCTGTTATCTGCATGTTATACCTTGTGATTTGCAGCAGGTGCATTAACCCTCTGTGCTAAATGTCACTACATGAAACACAGATCTTACTAGCAAATATGTGTGTCACCTACTGAAAAATGGGACATGCGCTGGTAAAATAACGAATTCAATTTAGGGAGGCGGGTGAAGTCAAAATGTCTCTATGGCCACAAAACCTGCCCTGGCCTCCCAGCGAGGCCTCTCCGCCTCAGACTCCCCTCTGCCACACCCACCACGGCCTGAGTGTGCAGCTTGGAAGAGAAGAGGTGTCACAAAGACTGCTTCGGGGCTGGGGCTCCCCACCCCCAGCCTTTAGCCTCGGAGGTTGGAGTGAGAATGCCCCCCCTCTCCCCCCCTACTCACCCCTTCAGGTGTGGCCTCACCGCTCTCCTCTCTTCCCCGGTCGATAATGGACGGGGGGGGGGGGGGGTATGGGAGGGGCCCTGCTTCTAGCGTCTGAGCTGGGCCCGCGGGGCCAAGTGAAAAATGGGCGACTACGGCCACTCAAACCGGGGCACCGCCCGATGTGTCAATCCGACCCGGTCAATTAGAAACCGAAGCACACGGTGCTTTTAATATATCAGAAAAATCATTTCAAGAAAACTCATGGAGGAGGCAGACAGCAGGACATACATGAATTGCACTTTCCAAAAATAGTCGGCGTTAAACGGACTAGGAAACCCCTCGCCCCCCAAAGAAGTCACCCCCTTCCTCCCCTCCCTCCCCCCCCCCCCAGTCGCAGCAGGGTCCTTGTCTAAGGGGGGGGGGAGACAAAGCGGGCATCCTTCTGTCTCAAGGGGAACACGACCCTGGCAGCCAGTGCCCGTGACCCTTCCTGAGCGGCAAGGAGAGGCCCCGTCACTCCACACCCCCCACCTGCTCTCCTCAGCCCCCTCCCCCCCCCATGCTGCATCGTGCCATAGCAAGGACACCACTCCCGGGCGCCTCCAGGCAGCTGGGCTGCACGTTCACACCAGGGGCTGTAAGCGGAGCCGGGGGGCACATAAAAATAAGATGAAAGGAGGGCCTGGGGTGGGGTCACGCCCCTCCATGTAGTAACACGCAGATTAATGACATACAAACAGTAGAGGAGATCATGTCCCGGAGTGTGAAGTACATTATACACAATCTGGCGTACGTGCCGAAGAGTAGACGCTTTCACCTCTTCCACACCTCTAAGCGCTATATGCCAAGACACCTCAGGGCTAGTCAGCAAGACGGGCGGCGCAGTGTGCCTGCCCATATTCTCAAAGCCACCCTGCGTGGCCTTTCATGACCTGGTAAATATGCCCCCCCCCCCTTTCATGCATTACTCTGCGTGGAAGGGGCGTTCCATGGCTGTTGCTGTGAGTGTCCCCATGACGGTTTCGTAAACCTGAGAATGCGTCAGATTCCTCTGCCCCGAGGAGGCGTAAGGGAGGCACAACGAGGAGAAATACCTGTATTTGTCGTGGTTTTTCATTTTTCTATGTGTGGCGCATTCAGCAGCGCACATAGAAAGAGGGAAACGCCTCCCAGGATCGTTTCTGTGCAGCAAGGCGCCCCTTGCTGGACAAACACAATCCTGCCAATCGGCAACACAGGCACCGTGGTGCAAGGGTGCCTGCGTTGGCCCTAGGCAACCGAAACAGCACCAGCACAGGGAGAAAGGACAGGCATGTACTGTATTGGATAAATACAGTGCATTCCTGCCCTACGCAAAAACCCCATAAATGAGGGCCCTGATGCGATACAGCATACGTGACCTCGCCTTCCTGTGCCTCCCCTGAACCCTGTCAGGCAGCTCACGTTGTTCATGTGTATGTGATGGTGTGATGTTTCCCCCATGGGGCTCGGCCTCTGTTTGATTACCCCGTTTGGTACGTTTACCACATAGGGAAAGCAAGGGGGAACAACATTTACAACGCAACTTTTACAACGCACTACACTTACAACGCATTTTTTACAACGCAACATCCATTACAACGCATTCCATTACATAGCATGACACTACAACGCATTTTTAAAAACTACCTTTACAACGCATTCCATTACATCGCATACTACCTTTACAACGCATACCATTACAACGCATAATATTACACTACACTATCCAACACTTACCCTACTGTTGCACCCCCTGGAGTTAGAATAGTACTTTTTACCCCTATACTATCCAACACTTACCCTACTGTTGCACCCCCTGGAGTTAGAATAGTAATTTTTACCCCTATACTATCCAACACTTACCCTACTGTTGCACCCCCTGGAGTTAGAATAGTAATTTTTACCCCTATACTATCCAACACTTTCCCTACTGTTGCACCCCCTGGAGTTAGAATAGTAATTTTTACCCCTATACTATCCAACACTTACCCTACTGTTGCACCCCCTGGAGTTAGAATAGTAATTTTTACCCCTATACTATCCAACACTTACCCTACTGTTGCACCCCCTGGAGTTAGAATAGTAATTTTTACCCCTATACTATCCAACACTTTCCCTACTGTTGCACCCCCTGGAGTTAGAATAGTAATTTTTACGCCTATACTATCCAACACTTACCCTACTGTTGCACCCCCTGGAGTTAGAATAGCAATTTTTACCCCTATACTATCCAACACTTACCCTACTGTTGCACCCCCTGGAGTTAGAATAGTAATTTTTACCCTTATACTATCCAACACTTACCCTACTGTTGCACCCCCTGGAGTTAGAATAGTAATTTTTACCCCTATACTATCCAACACTTTCCCTACTGTTGCACCCCCTGGAGTTAGAATAGTAATTTTTACCCCTATACTATCCAACACTTACCCTACTGTTGCACCCCCTGGAGTTAGAAAAGTAATTTTTACCCCTATACTATCTAATACTTACCTTAAATGCAATTTAATATTATGCGTTGTAATGGTATGCGTTGTAAAGGTAGTATGCGATGTAATGGAATGCGTTGTAAAGGTAGTTTTTAAAAATGCGTTGTAGTGTCATGCTATGTAATGGAATGCGTTGTAATGGATGTTGCGTTGTAAAAAATACGTTGTAACTGCATGCGTTGTAAAAGTGTGCGTTGTAACGACATACATCCGAAAGCAAGGTCGTAGTCCTACAAATAAAAGGAGCAGTCCCTACAACTAAGTGAAACCAGCTTAGATTTCCAAAAATGTTCCTTAAAGCAGTAATTTTTTTGGAACCCCAGCCTCCCTCAGGCAGGCGACACAGGTAAATAAGAGGTAATATCTCCCTGCACAAACAGATTCTCACCTGTAAAAACAAGGATATTTATACACAGGAATAACTTAGACCACGTGACCCTGGGCTCCCTCTTTGCACTGGTTCAACCGCTTTCCATCACCCAATGCTTGAAGGACATACCATGCCACCTCGATCATGGGGTGCCACACTTACCTGGCTCTCTCCTATAACTGCAGTCAGCTGTGAGAAGTGGATAACTCAATCGCATGGTGGCCAAGGTCTCTCTAGAATTCCCCCCAGAATATATCGCAATGCTCGATTTAAACTTATTAAATTTAACATTCTGCATAAGGCCTACCTCACCCACAGCAAACAAAGTGGTATATATATGCTGAAGCTGGGCCAACTGCCCCTGATGCCAGCATGCACTGGTCTATATTTGGAATTGCGCATATCTTCACCCTTTCTGGGGAGATGCACTAACGATCCTTTCTGTGATAATGGCTCAACCAAAACTAAAACCTATGAAAACTTGCCCTTTGGGTATCTACTCCAACACAAGAAGTTTAAGGTTGTGATGAAATTCACAGACTTAGCTCAATCGGTGCTTAATTTGAGCCGGTGGTTTCCGGTGCTCATCACCAGAGCTTAACTCTCAACACTAGTATTAATGACAGTCCACCACATGGTGGCGATGTTTGTCTAATGTTCAGATGAGCACAACAACAGTGTGTAATAAAACAATATATATTAAAAATGAATAATACCTGCCACCCACGCCATTTCTTATCGCTTTGGGTGGCCTGCAGTAGTCTGAATCATCACGATTGTAGGAGTGTGATGGTCAGTAGTTGTGTTGGTACTGTCACTGGCAGTACTGGAAGGGGCAATGGTTGGCCCAGGCTGCAGTGGCCTCCAGAAAAGGGCCCCAGCACTTACTTTTTTTTTTACAAATGAAGCCCTGTTAGCCCTTATCTAGTGAAACAGACCATCACTATGAGAAGGAGGATGGAGACAGACAGTCCAATACTGGGCAGAGGCTGAAGGTACTGCCCTTAGGCATGAGGAATAAAGGGGACCTGACGGAGGCCAGTTTCAGGGCAGTGGGATGAACTCCTACATCACTTCTGGGAGCACAGGAAAGATGAACTGTGCACCACTGAGTTTCTTGAGCAATCCTCATGTGGAGATTACAAGGGTCTGTCCCCTTACATCCTAGCTATGAGTAGCCCCTCAGGCCCTTGATCCTCTAACCCCCTCACAACAGACCTCTGACCCTGCTTAAGCCCCTCCGGAAGAGAGTCAATCGAGGGCTCCAGAACTTCTCACCTTTAATCTAAAGGATGCTAGAACTCTTCTCAGAGCACTCAGGTACCTCCCACACACCTGGGGTCATCACTAGGAACTAGTTATGTTTCCATTGAGTCCTCTTCAAGGGTACTCCTGGGGGGTGGGATGGGATGGTAGTGTAACTCTGTTTTACTCCTTAGAGCTGCTCTTGATCCTAACATGGGAATGATTCTACTACCATCTTAGAGTCACTGTTAAACTCAACTTCCCAGACAAGGCGTCAATGTAGAAGTTAGGATGTCATTAATAAGTCATGAATATCTTTTGAAAATGACGTGTTGTATATGTACTGCATCTTTGATGACGTGTGTTGGCATGCACACCAATAAAACATGGATAATGATGGGCACATTTTTAGAAACATTGTCCTCTCCTGGCATAGTTCCAAGGAAGCATACAAAAAACTCACACAATCTCTAGTTGGAACTGGTGACCTGCAGACCCCTGTAGAACCCCCTGAGACATTTCATCACGACTGGGCAGTAATAGGCAGCTAGCCCATAAACATACTCTCATATTTTGATGTCTGTCATGTTTTAGCTAATTAAGCCATCAAATATAACAAAACACAACACCCACAGGTGAATGTTAGCATCATATACAAATATTTGTTAACCTATGCCAGTATTTAAGGAGATTTAATTCTGTTTTTCTAACTCTCCATGATGTCTAGCTGCTTAGCTGTAGGTCTAGAATTCAAGAAGGACTGCATGCTGAGTCACTCACAAACAGCACCATGTTCTGTATTTTTCCGCTTTAAAAAATAAATACAAATAGGAAACATCATTTTCCGCCTGTACTTGTCTTTAAAAATCAGTAAAAACAGAAAACTGGGAGCCTTACAACTGGGAGCCTTACTTATAACGAAAAGGAGGACCATAATGAAGGCTGCCATGCTACCCACTTTTTTTACACAGAAAGAAAAGGCGGATGGCTTTGAAGGCGAGGAAGCCTGCTGTTTGTTTCTATGACAAGAAAACGAATAAAAATACTGGGTCTGATGGTACTAATGAGAAGCTGCAGGCAGGGGAAAAAAGAGTGCACAGGAGAGAGAGAGAGAAGGAAGGGCGGGACTCAAATATAAGAAGGGGGTGGGTAGGAAAACAATGAGTACAAAGGAAAGATGGAGGAGCAGGAGTGGACAAATGGGAGTAACAGAAGATCCACACAGGGAGAAGCAATCAGGAGTGGAAAGAGAGGGCTGTGCTGGGGAAGTCAGGCCTCATGCAGATCAAAGCAACCACTTGAGTGGAGGCGGAAGGATACTGCCAAACAGCTAATGGCATTAGATGAGAGAAGAATGCTCTACTGGGATGATCCAAGACACGATGAACAAAGTCTCAAGCCAATGGCTGTAAGAGGCTGGACAACGAAAGCCAATGGCTGAAAGAGGCTGGACAACGAAAGCCAATGGCTGAAAGAGGCTGGACAACAAAAGCCAATGGTTGAAAGGGGCAGGCCAGAAGTCTACTCTGTGTATTTTGTAAGCAATAGGTTTGTTTGACAAATGCACTGGCAAAACCAAGACCTAATAATAAATAATACATTCAATAGGTCTAGTCTTGGCACGCTGATGCAATGGTAATTTTTTGTAGTTGTGTTTTGCAATTATATGCCACAGAATGAGGAAAAAGACAAAACATGTCACTACCTAAAAGAGAATGAAAAATTAAATTTCAAAATGAACCATTGCTAATTATTTTAATAGTACAGTGCAGATGCTCCCTAGCAGGCAGGCGTGCTTAGAACATCCATAGAAACCCTTTCCGCATCACAGGAAAATATGATCATTTTTGGCAAAAGGAAAAGTTATTATTGCCTTTGAGATAATGCAAACTGAAGGCATAGTTAAAGCATAGGGTTGACTAGAAATATAAAAAAGGATAACAAATGTAAAGAAAAAACATTAGCAATGTCAAACATTAGCGCTCCAGATGTGGCACTGAAGTGCTCTTCTTTTTAGGAGGTTGTGCACATGTGATCAGAAAAATGCCATAACTCATAGCACAAGCGATCCAATGGCTGAAGTGGGCTAACCCGCCGTCACATGGTGAATGCAGTGCAGGGCCGAATAAATGAGTGGATTACAGTTGAACAGACCAATGGACCAAGAGCACTAATCAAAAGACCCTCTATGTACATATTTTTTATTTATGAATTGGTTTGCGTGAGGCAGGTGAGTCACCTGAAGCTGGCCCTAGGCCCGACCTAAAAATGGTGCAATCAGAAGGTTTCACTTGAGGATGGAGAATTTCAGGTGGGTGAATGGGGGCTTAAACGTGCCACCAGGAGAATGGACAGTAGTTTGAAAAATAAAGAATATTCTTAAATCCCTTCAAATCTATCCAGACATCGAGGGTCGCTGTGTGTTGTTTCAAAAGTGCTTGCAAAAACCTGTCAATCTATGGGTGAAGTGAAGGCCTCAGAAATAGCGTCAGCTGCCTACGGGGAGCCAATCACATCACTGCATTGCAGCGTTGTGATTGGCTATCGAAACCTAGGTGCTTCCTGGTGCGGACCTCGCTGAGAAGAGCGGCAACGCGATGGAGAGATGGTGGCCATTTTAAAGGTAAGTGCTTATAAAAAAAAAATTAAAAAATTCTAACTCCCCTCCCCCCCAGCCCGCCACCCCCGTTCCCTGCCAGCTGCCACTGGCCTCACCTTGGGAGGCGAAATGATTTGGCACTTCCCCAGGTTTACATGATTTTGTAAATCTGGGGCAGCATCAAATTCCATGGGAAAATCCAACGCAATGCCCATGGAACGACTCCCGGGCGCTGCGTTGCCTTAGTCATGATTTATGTGGCCACTCAAAGCCATACAGGGTGGCTTTACGTGGCTTGGTAAATCTTTATGAGAGCCCTGCATCAAGCATGTACCACCTTAGGTGGTGCAAAAGTGAGGCAGGGCTCTCATAAACAAGCCCCCGGGTGTTTAGCAATGCAGGCTGCATGCTTGCATGGCATCCTGCTATGAACAAACACAGCCAGAGACTAGTCTTCGTCTGATAGGAGAAGTCTGCATATGTGGTGGGGCACAATTACGGTACAACAACGCCATAAATCTGACACAGAGCCCTGCGCCACACATGCACCACTTTATATGGTACAAAAGTGACACAAGGGGACAAACCAAGGACAGAAGAGCAGTCTGAGTTGCTGGGTATCTTGATTTTTTGCCTCGTGGAGAAAGGATTGTGTGTGCTCATCATCACTTGGGTGTCAGAGACAATGGAACAGAAACTACCCTTCAAAGAGAAAGATTTTTGTGCGCTCATCATCACTCAGTTGTCAGAGACAATGTAAAAGAAGCCGCCCTTCAGACGGAAAGGATTGTGTGTGCTCATCATCACTGGGTGGTTGGAGACAATGGAACAGAAGCTGCCCTTGGGACAGAAAAGATTGTGTGTGCTCATCATCACTGGATCATCAGAGACAATGGAACATAAGCTTACCTTCAGACAAAAAAGACCGCGTGCACTCATCATCACTGGGTTGCCAGAGACAATGGAACAGAAGATACCCTTCATACCAAAAGAATTCTGTGCGCTCATCATCAGTGGGTTGTCGGAGACAATGGAACAGAAGCTATCCTTTAGACAGAAAGGATTGTGCGCGCTCATCATCACTGGGTGGCAAGAGACAATGGGATAGAAGCTACCCTTCAGACAGAAAGGATTGGGTGCGCTCATCATCACTGGCTTGTCAGATACAATGGAACAGAAGCTACCCTTTAGACAGAAAGGATTGTGCGCGCTCATCATCACTGGATTGTCAGAGACAATGTAACAGAAGGTACCCTTCAGACAGAAAGGATTGTGCACGTTCATCATCACTGGGTTGTCGGTGACAATGGAACAGAAGCTATCCTTCAAAGAGAAAGAATTGTGTGCGTTCATCATCACTCGGTTGTCAGAGACAATGGAACAGAAGCTACCCTTTAGACAGAAAGGATTGTGTGCGCTCATCATCACTGGGTTGTCAGAGACAATGTAACAGAAGCTACCCTTCAGACAGAAAGGATTGTGTGCGTTCATCATCACTGGGTTGTCGGTGACAATGGAACAGAAGCTATCCTTCAAAGAGAAAGAATTGTGTGCGTTCATCATCACTCAGTTGTCAGAGAAAATGGAACAGAAGCTACCCTTCAGACAGAAAAGGGTTTGTGCGTTCATCATCACTGGGTGGTTAGAGACAATGGAACAGAAGCTACCCTTCAAAGAGAAAGGATTGTGTGCGTTCATCATCACTGGGTGGTTAGAGACAATGGAACAGAAGCTATCCTTCAAAGAGAAAGGATTATGTGAGCACATCATCACCAATTTGTCAGAGACAATGTAACAGAAGCTGCCCTTCAGACAGAAAGGATTGTGTGCGCTCATCATCACCGGGTGGCAAGAGACAATAGAACAGAAGCTACCCTTCAGACAGAAAGGATTGTGTGCGCTCATCATCACCGGGTGGCAAGAGACAATAGAACAGAAGCTACCCTTCAGACAGAAAGGATTGGGTGCGCTCATCATCACTGGGTGGCAAGAGACAATGGGATAGAAGCTACCCTTCAGACAGAAAGGATTGGGTGCGCTCATCATCACTGGGTGGCACGAGACAATGGAACAGAAGCTATCCTTCAGACAGAAAGGATTGTGTGCACTCATCATCACTGGGTGGCAAGAGACAATGGAACAGAAGCTCTCCTTCAGACAGAAAGGATTGTATGTGCTCATCATCACCAGTTTGTCAAAGACAATGTAACAGAAGGTGCCCTTCAGACAGAAAGGATTGTGTGCGCTCATCATCACTGGGTTGTCAGAGACAATGGAGCAGAAGCTACCCTTGCAACAGAAAAGATTGTGTGTGCTCATCATCACTGGGTTATCAGAGACAATGGAACAGATGCTACCCTTCAGACAGGAAGGATTGTGTGTGCTCATCGTCACCGGTTGGTCAGAGATAATGGAACAGAAACTACCCTTCAGACAGAAGGGATTGTGTGCGCTCATCATCACTGGGTTGTTGGAGACAATGGATCAGAAGCTATCCTTCATTCCAAAAGGATTGTCTGCACTCATCATCACTGGGTTGTCAGAGACAATGGAACAGAAGCTACCCTTCAGACAGAAAGGATTGTGTGTGCTCATCGTCACCGGGTGGTCAGAGATAATGGGAACAGAAGCTCCCCTTCAAAGAGAAAGGACTGTGTGCGCTTATCGTCACTGAGTTGTCAGCTACAATATAACAGCAATTACCCTTCATACTGAAGGGATTGTGTGCGCTTATTATCACCGGGTGGTCAGAGACAATGGAACAGAAGCTGCCCTTCAGAGAGAAAGGATTGTGTGCGCTCAATCTTCACTGGGTTGTCTGAGGCAATGGAAGTGAAGCTGCCCTGCCGGATGGTATGGTTCATCATCCTCCCTTGGTGATCAAAAAAACGATGGATTTAGGCCCAGATCTCTGTACTGGGGTGAATGTATGACATTGTTCTGCATTCTGTCCATCAATAGTTCTTTTTGCATTTGTCACCCCGAGTGGGACGGGTATGCTCAGACGTGAGTCCCGTGCTCTCCATGCCACTGGAATCAAGCTATCCTGGCTGAAGAGGGGTGAAACCCCGAAACCGGTCCTAGGATGCTTGTTTCCAGTCCAGGGAGGACCTGGCCTGGCAGTTCGGGCTGGACTGTTCCCATTGGGCACAGGGTCAAGACTGATTTGCATATGGCTGGGTCCAAACTGGAATGGCATGGTGAGCAAAAAAACGATGGATTTAGGCCCAGATCTCTGTACTGGGGTGAATGTATGACATTGTTCTGCATTCTGTCCATCAATAGTTCTTTTTGCATTTGTCACCCCGAGTGGGACGGGTATGCTCAGACGTGAGTCCCGTGCTCTCCATGCCACTGGAATCAAGCTATCCTGGCTGAAGAGGGATGAAACCCCGAAACCGGTCCTAGGATGCTTGTTTCCAGTCCAGGGAGGACCTGGCCTGGCAGTTCGGGCTGGACTGTTCCCATTGGGCACAGGGTCAAGACTGATTTGCATATGGCTGGGTCCAAACTGGAATGGCATGGTGAGAAAAAAAACGATGGATTTAGGCCCAGATCTCTGTACTGGGGCGAATGTATGACATTGTTCTGCATTCTGTCCATCAATAGTTCTTTTTGCAGTATTGGACCTGGCCATTTTTGCAGGGCTATCCCAAACTTTTTGCCTTCGTCCTGTAGTTTTCCGACTCTTTATTTGCTGGTTTTATGATTGTGGGCACTTTACCACTGCTGACCAGCGCTAAAGTGCAAGTGCTCCCTGTGTAAATTATATCTGTGATTGGTTATCCGTGATTGGCATATCTGATTTACTAGTAAGCCCGTAGTACAGTGCTTTTAGTGTGCCCAGAGCCTGTAATTCTAATGCTACTAGTCAGCCTGCAGCACTGATTGTGCCACCCACACGAGTAGCCCTGCAAACATGTTTCAGACCTGCCACTGCAGTCTTTGTGTGTGCAGTTATAAACTGCTATGTCGACCTGGCAAGAGCCACCACTTGCCAGGCCCAAACCTTCCCTTTTACTGCATGTAAGGCACCCCTAAGGTAGGCCCATGGTAGCCCCATGGGCAGGGTGCAATGTATTTGAAAGGGAGGACATGTTCCAGGGTGTTTTACATGTCCTAATAGTGAAATACTGCTAATTTCACTTTTTCTATTGCAAGGCCTATCTCTCCCGTAGGTTATCATTGGAGCTGCCTTGTAACATCTTACATGGGTATCTTCCAATTGGGAAAAGATGAAGATTTGGAATTTGGGATCCCTGAACTCACAATTTAAAAATACATATTTTGCTAAAGTTGGTTTTTAAATTGCTGGTGTGCAAATGCCACTTTTAGAAAGTGAAAGACACACAAGTGATGGACACAATGCAGAACAAATCAAAACATTCACCCCCAGTCAAGAGATCAGGGTTAAATCCATTGTTCTTCTGCTCACCATGTCACCCCAGAGTAGACCCAGGCATTTGCAAATATCTTGACCCTGTGCCTCATGGGAACAGTCCAGCCTGAACTGCCAAACCAGTACCTCCCTGGACTGTAAACAAGCATCCTAGGACTATTTTTGAGGTTCCACCCCTGATCAGCCAGGTTAGCTTGAATCCAGTGGCACAGTGATCCTGGGACCCACGTCTGGGCATACCCGGCACACTTAGAGTGAGAAAGCAAAAGACACACAAGTGATGGACGGAATGCAGGACAAATCAAAACATTCACCCCAGTCAAGTGATCTGGGTTAAATCCATCGTTCTTTTGCTCACCATACAACCCAAGTTTAGACCCAGACATATGCAAATCAGTCTTTCCCATGTTCCTTGTGGGAACAGTCAAGCCTGAACTGCCAAGCCAGGTCCTCCCTGGACTGGAAACAAGCATCCTATGACCGGTTTTTGGGTTTCACCCCTCATCAGCTATGCTAGCTTGAATCCAGTGGCACATTGAGCCCGGGACCTACGTCTGGGCATACCTGGCGCATTTGGGGCGAGAGAACAAAAGACACACTGCTCTCCGTGCCACTGGAGCCAAGCTAGCTTGGCTAATGAGGGGTGATGCCTGGTTTGGCTGTTCGGGCTGGAATGTTCCCATGGGGAACAGGGTCAAGACTAATTTGCATATGTCTGCATCTGAACTGACAAGGCATGGGGAGCAAAAAAAACGAAGGCTTTCGTCCCAGATCTCTGTTCTGGGGTGAATGTATAGCATTGTACTGCATTCTGTTCATCAACTGTTCTTTTTACTTTTAGAAAGTGGGCATTTTCATGCTTTACCATTCTGTGCCTCTGCCTGTCTGTGGAAACCACTTCTGAGGGAGAGTGGCAGTTGGGCTGTTTGTGCATTCACTCTAGACAGTTAGGGTTAATGAGAAAAACATAGAAAGGGACAGACTGGAAAATTTCCTGCCCATTAGCCTGGACGAGACCCATAAGGCTATCTTAGCGGCTAAGGCAGGTTCCCCGTTTGATCCATGTCCTCCCGCACTGCTACATATGATGGTGGAGGTAGCTAACCCTGTGATTAACAGCATTGTGAACTCCTCTTTGACCACAGCAACTGTCCCAGCTGAATGGAAGCTAGCGGCTGTCAAACCATTGCAAAAAAAGCCACTCCCTGACCCTACCACCTTATCCAACTTAAGACCAATTTCCCTTCTCCCTGTGCTGTGTAAAATCACTGAAGCCTGTGTAAATAAACAGATCACCAAATTCCTTGAAGGAAATGAAGCCTGGCATCCCAATCAATCGGGTTTCAGGGCTCAACACTCCACGGAAACTGCCCTCCTGTTCACCTCAGATACCATCCGCATGGCCCTGGACCAGGGTAAGAAGGCTGTTCTGATTTTATTGGACCTGTCGGCAGCCTTCGACACTGTGTCACACGCCATTCTGATTAACAGACTTGAAACTTCTGGCATTTCTGGCACAGTGTTGGAATGGATCAAAAACTTCCTGAGTGACAGGAGACAAGTAGTTACTCTCGGAGAATTTCGCTCCAAGGAAAAATTGATAAAGATGGGCGTTCCACAGGGCTCAAGCCTCAGCCCAACGCTGTTTAATGTCTACACCGCCCCTTTAATTAAACTTATATCGTCATTTGGAATTGATGTAGTCGCCTATGCGGACGATACTCAATTGATATTGGTTTTGGACAAAGACACACAGGAATGGGAAGAAAAACTTAAAAACTGCCTCACGGCAACCTTTGATTGGATGAAAGTCAATCATCTAAAATGCAACACAGGCAAGACAGAAATCGTGCCAATGGGCCCAAATAACAACTTCACGCCCAAAACCTGGTGGCCAGAAAAGGCAGAAATCCCACCGAACACAACCCAATCGGCACGAAACCTAGGGATTACATTTGACAGCAATCTCTCGTTCAAGCAGCAAGCCTTGAAAGTGGCAGGTAACTGCTTTGCCATTATTAAAGGACTCAGGAAGTTTTTCGACCTTCTTCCTCTTGAGGCTAGGAAGACGGTAACAGTTGCTTTGGTGACGTCGCGGATAGACTATTGTAATAGTCTATATGCAGGTACTACAAAAACCACCACACATAAACTTCAAATGGTGCAGAATGCCGCAGCTAGGTTAGTCCTTAAATGGCCGAAGAAATCTTCCGCATCATCTGCACTAAACACTCTACATTGGCTCCCGATTAACAAGAGAGTCCTCTTTAAAATACTGATCATCACCTTTAGAGCCACCCATGCTCTGGGACCAAAATACCTACAGCAGAGATTCGCCAGATACCATCCCTCTCGCAATCTCCGTTCATCTAGCTCTAATCTCCTGTCAGTACCTAGGTTCAAGCTCAGCACAAGAGGTGGCAAATCCCTTCCAGTACTTGGGGCAAAAGCATGGAACACTCTTCCCCCCGACCTTCGTGCCCTAGACAAGGAAAAAGATTTTAGAAAGGGACTGAAAACCTGGGTTTTTAAGCTACAGGACTCCCGCCTTAGAGCACTAGTGTAACAGTTGGGTGAGTTCCATCTACTCCCTACCTGTTTCCTTCATCACTAAATCAGTATCTGGCGCCTTGATGCTCCCTGGAGTGACTGCAGCGCGGTACAAATGCTATTTTACATTACATTACATTACAGTCACACAAGAGGGGCTGAGCAGTGGCCTGCATATGCTGATGGCTCATCACCAGGCTGATGGTGTTCCTGAGCTAGAGTGGTGGGAGGAGTTGTCACGGGCACCTGTATAGGGCTGTGCATGTCCTTACACAAAGCTGTCTCCAACCCTCAACCCCCTGTATTGTGTCTGGAGCCAGGTCAGGGAAAGGCAGGGTCTTGTGCACTACAAAGACTTTCCTTTGAAGTTTGCCCACTTCAAAGGCAGAACGAGGTATAAGTATTGGACCTCTGACACCCCAAATTCAGAACACTTCTGGTTTGAGGGCATTGTGCCTGGAAGAAGAGCTGTGTTGCTCTCAGGAGGGACTACCATGTTGTTGTTGGATTTGATGTGTTGGCATATGGCTGCTCCTTCTGTCTTGGGCAGTGAAAGGACTGAACTTTGCTTTCTCAGCCTGCTTTCCAAAGTTTCTTCATGAGCTAAGTTGAGCTTGCCTCCTGTTGGAAGTCTCAGGGATACCAAAGACTTCCTCCATATCCTGTTGCCAGCACTGGGACTCCAGCACTGGGACACTCCTGATGTGAGTCCTGTGTTGCCAAGTGATGCCAAAACCAGTCCTGGGTCCTTGGAACTGAGTGGTTGTCCCTGATGCCGCTGCCTGCTCCAAAGCCATAGTCACCCCCCTCAAGAGCATGACGAATCAACCGTGATGACATTGCAGTCCCTGCCTCGCTGACGGCATCGCTTCACACCTTCATCGACGCCGCTGTCTGCACCGAAGCTGAGAGCAGTGCTCGTGAAGAGCTCGACTATGAGAAGCTGGCCTGGTATATGATGTACACTTATGTAAGTGGACACCCTGCACCAGTCCAGACAACCCTTATGGTGATTTAGGAGGTCTTAGACAACCATAGAAAGCTTTCTATGTGATAGCTGTCGAGAGCAGCCTTCAGGCTTAGTCCAGAAGGAGTGTAAAGCAGCTTGTTTTACCAGAACACATTCTTAAATGTGTAGGTTAAGTGAAAAAGAACCACACAAGGGGCCCGATTCACAGAACTAACTTAAGACAAAATCCTAAACTTACTACAATTTTCGTATTCACAGAAGGCACTTACTCATTTTGGTATTCACAGAAGACACTTACTCACTTCGGTATTCACAGAAGTTAGGAGTCCTAACTTTAGGACTCCTAAATGCTTTCTGTGAATACCAAAAGTCTTAAAATTAGGATTTTTCTCAGTTTAGAAGTCCTAAAGTTAGGAGTCCTAACTTTACTACTACAAAATTGAGAAAAATCCTAATTTTAAGACTTTCGGTATTCACAGAAGGCATTTAGGAGTCCCAAAGGTAGGAGTCCTAACTATACTACTACTAAACTGAGAAAAATCCTAATTTTAAGACTTTCAGTATTCACAGAAGGCATTTAGGAGTCCTAAAGTTAGGACTCCTAACTTCTGTGAATACCGAAATGAGTAAGTGCCTTCTGTGAATACCAAAATGAGTAAGTGCCTTCTGTGAATACCAAAATGGTAGTAAGTTTAGGATTTTGTCTTAAGTTAGTTCTGTGAATCGGGCCCAAGGTATTTATAAAAATATGTGTTTATTATATAATACTCTCTAACACGTTTAGATATCTCCGACCCAGAGAGATGCACAAGCACACAATACTTTGCATAGAAATCACTGTAAGTAGCACAGAACACACAGTGAACCCCAGGGGGGGACAAACCATATATTAAGAAAGTGGTATAAGAACCACGACTCGGGTCAAGACAAGGTCTAGAGGATGTAGAAGTGCTGGGCCCCCAAGGAACCACCCAAGGTGAGTAACTAGGAACCCCACGGAGATCGTGTGCAGTGTGGGAACACGACCGCTTTCTCCGTACAAGTCAGCGTGTAAGTCGCGGTTGGATTTTTAAAGATTAAGGACCCTTACCAGTAGACCCTGAAGAAACCCCATGGAAGACAGAAGGTTGGAGACCCACCCCACCCATGGATACCCCAGTACCCATGTTACCTACATAAAGGAAGCCGGGTGCATAGGTGCAAAGTGGTGTCAGAAACTGCCGTTGTTTCCAATGGAGGACTTCAGGAAAGAGCCGCTGCTGGAGAAGGCGAAAGCGTCTGGTGAAATCCGAAGGTGTATTCTAGTTGAGCGGTACCTGCAAGCAGAGGAGACAGAGTCTATGTCGCTCAGGAGTGACCAGGAGATCTGGAAGATGAATGCCCACCGATGTTGGGTGTTGCAGGAGAGTTGACAGTGACCTTTACTCTGAAGCTGTGAGGACCAGGCGATGCTGAGGAAAACCAGGAGCTGTGCACAAGCTGTCCCACATCAGATGTCGAGTGCTGAGGGGTCGGTGTCCATCGGGAGCACCAATAAGCCTTGGCAGCTGCAAACCACGCAGAAGTCGGAGACAGTGCAATGTCAGGACCAGCAAGGTCCAGGGGACTCACCACAAGCAAGGGAGTCAGGACAGGCCCTAACAATCAGAGGAGCCCAACAGAAACAAAGAAGGCCCTCAACAGGACCCACAGGGCGGAGGCACTGGAGTAACAAGAGGACCTTGAGCAGCTCACCAATAGATGCAGGCCACAATGCAAGCAATGTGGTGTGGACAAAGATTTTGATCACTGGTGATGCTCGAGGTTAGTACTACTTGGAGCCCGAAGATCTTTATGGAAGGAAACCAACAAGTCTTGGCAATGGCAAGTCGACATGGTGCACAGGGGTTCGGTTCCTGCGGCGCCCATGAGGAGTACTGCCCTCAAACTTGGTGAGAGGGCAGGGCAGGCCTCCAGCGCTGTGGAGAACCACCAACTGTGTTGTTGAACCTTTTGGAATCCGTAGGAGCTCAGGATGAGCAGACCGGTCAGCTTGGTGGTGGTGCCAATAAGTGACTCCTTCACTTCAAGGGAAATTCCTTCAAGTGTCTTGGATGCCCACAGACCTTGGAAGGTTCCTGTGTGGTGCACAGGCACAGACAATGCAGCAGACTGAAAGGGGGATGAAGTTGAGTCCAAACAAAGCTCAGAGTGCCCAGACGGTAGAAGTTGAAGTGGTGTCTGAATTGAATCGTGGCCCACGACGAATCTAGGGACCCACCCAGAGGTAAGCCCTAAGGAAAGGGTTGGGATGATTCAGGGGACTCTCCCAGGTGAGGGTCTGGACAGTGGGAAGGTTATTCCCATGTCCTTTGTCCAGTACTTTTGCGCCAGAGTGAAGCCAATGGCTCTCAGAGTTAGTGTGAACTGGACTATGCATGGGGACACCAAATGTGCCCCTCATGCAGACTGAGAGGCGCTGACAAGCGCTCCCACCCTGCCCCAATAAACCAAATCCTGTCTGGGAGGTGGTCATACCTCCATGTAACAGGATGCCTATTGTTCTGCCTTCCCCTGCTCGAGCTTGGCTCAGCAGCAGGAGGGCAGAATCATGTCTCTGGTCGGCAGCAACCATATTGTGCTGCCTGGGTCTGAAAAACTGGTACCAGGGAAATGGAAAGACTAGCGAAGGGCTCTTTCAGTGCTCCAAACATGATATTATTTGTTGCAGACAGTTTCGAGATGGTCATCGCACAATTACGCGGTGCCCCTCTATATGGTATATGGCTTCACTTACAACCCTGGAGAATAGACTCCGTGGGCTGTAGGGGTGTCCTGCTCATGCAGGGACACCTTCACACTTAGAACCAAGCACCCTGCCTTCAGGATTGTAAAGAAACAATTAATGGACGCAATGCTGGACAATGCAAACATTCAACCCCAGTCACAAGGATCTGGGTTAAATCCATCATTCTTTTGCTCACCACACCACCCCAGTTTGGACCCAGCTATATGCAAATCAGTCTTGACCCTGTTCCTTGTGGGAACGGTCCAGCCTGAACTGCCAAGCCAGGTCCTCCCTGGACCGGAAACAAGCATCCTGGGACCGGTTTCAGGGTATCACCCTTCATCAGCCGGGCTAGCTTGAATCCCATGGTGTGGTGAGCACAGGATTGTAAGGGCCTGCTATAGGGGTGACAAGTAGGTTTTAATTGCAGTGACCCTTAGATATAGTAAACCCATAGCTTTAGTAAGTGGTGCTAGGACCAGCTTACACAGGCTGCAATGGCAGGCCTGTAGTTACAGTTTGAATGGTCTCCCATGGGTGGCATAATACATGCTTCAGCCCATGGGAGACCTCTGGGGTGCCTATGCCCTGGGTACCTTAGTACCATATACTAGGGACTGATAAGGGTACCCCAGTATCCAATCTGGGATGTACCTAAGTACTGAACATAACAATTTAAGGGAGATAGCAAAGAGACTGGGGTCCTGATTAGCAGGATCCCAGCCAGACTAGTCAAAAACAACTTAGCACCAGGCGAAAATTGGGGGTACCATGCAGAAGGATCCTACCTTCCTACACCGACGCATCGCCTCAATGACACTGCAGCCCCTGGTGTACCGACCACAGCGCCATTGACTTCGACCTTGTCTCCAATACCGCTGCCTGCTGAGGGGGCTGCTCATGAAAGAGCACGACTCATCGCCCTGTCTTACATCGCAGCTCTGGTTCTGCCGATGACAGCGCTTCAGCACCGACGCTGCGTCGCTGCCTGCACCGAAGCTGTGGTCACCGCTCATGAAGAGTACGAAGCAGTGACCGTGACGACATTGCAGCCCTGCCAACACCAGCACTCCTGATCTCGACATCAAGCGCGTGTGACTTCAAAATCTCAATGACTTGTGCCCAACTTTTGGAACCGACACCTTCTGACATTTCATTGCAAGGTCCCTGACGCCTCTTCACCTCCAAAGGTACTTGTAGTGATGAAGGTCCACTCAGGAAGGTAGTATTTCAGAGCAAGGCACTGGCAGAGCAGGGCTGGTAAAACACCTTACAATATAACATGCCGGATACTACAGTACCTGTTTGCGGGGTCGTCCGACACCATATCGCTGAACTGTTGGATTTGTGTTCTTCACGACACAGCAATAGACCCGGTTGGTGCTATCAACTTCAAGTTTTAAGTTTATTCTTGCAAAATTGATATCTTTACTTGTGTATGTTGGCTTTTTTATCGTTTTGGTCATGTTTTATTCAGATAAAGATTGGCTATTTTTCTAAACTGGTGTGGTGTCCTTTTGTAGAGGTTTTACTGTATTACTGTGTTTATATGTACAAACTCTTTACTCATTGCCTCTGCGATAAGCCTGACTGCTCGTGCCAAGCTACCAAGAGGATGAGCAGGGGTTATCTTAGCTGTGTAATTCCCTTACCCTGATTACAGTGAGGGTCCCTGCTTGAACAGGGTGAATACCGACTGCCAACTGAAACCCCATTTCTAACAGTCAGGTTGTGTACCAGTGTGGCCTACTGCCCTTATTATAGTGAGGCTCTTAATCCCTCTGTGATAGTTTGTGGTAGAGGCCCCCACCCCAGAGTGAGTTGAGGGGTGGGGGGGGGACAGAAACAGATGGGAAGAAGGGAAAAGCTACAACTAACTACTGACAGACCAAAGTGTTTTGTCTTGTGTCAAGTGTGTAGAATACAAAGTCCAAGGAAATAATTTGACTGTGTTAAGAGGTTAAGATGTTTGTGGCCTAAAAAAATGTCCACAACTGGTTGAACGTGCTTTCATCAGGACCCTGAACCTCTTTGTGTGCCCTCTTTCACAACTCCTGATCTCTAGTGAAGGGGACATTCTAGTAACTGAAGGCATAGTAGACCAGAGCAGTCCAAATGTGTTGAAGTGTCCACCATCCGCAGGAAACCTAGAGGGGAAGAGCATGAAAGAAAATAACAGCGTAATGCAACACGTGGCACAGTGATATGTCTGTAATCACTTCCAGTGAGCTTATTGTTTGGAACTGACTGTTACTGTACCACTGCACTTTCACTTGTAAAAACCATGAAACACCCACTTGTGAAAATTATTCTCACTTAATACATTGACGGACCTTATCCTATCTATGGGTAATGGTTCCTCTGTAAACCCGGGTCGCAGATAGGCCGAAGCGGCGAACGACGTTTACAACGCAGTTGTTGCACCGCGATACATTTACATCGTGGTCATTACAACGCAAGTCTTTACAATTACTTGCTCTGGATGGCGCTATACACTAAGTAATAGTATGATTTACTATTCCAACACCTTCCCTACTGTTACGTAGGCTGGAGTTGGAATAGTAAATCATGCTATTCCTAAGTCCAGCGCCTCTAGCGCAAGTCGTTGTAACGACTTGCGTTGTAATAACTGCGATGTAATGCACCACGGTGTAACAACCGCGTTGTAACGTCACATATTCGGCTGAAGCTGTTGATCCCAATTATTAATGTTCACCTTCACGCACTTTTTAATCATCGGTTTTTGCTTCTTTCTGCCAATCCATTGTAATGGGACCTGGAGACTACCTGGTTATGAAAAGCATAAAGTATGCAACTGATGTCGGCAAAGCAAGGTTAAGGCAGAGTGGGATCGCTCTCCATCCAGGAGGTACAGCCCTTTTTATTTAGAGCAAGCCAATCTTGTAAAAGAACTTCTGATGATGCGTTTCCCATACATCCTATATCAGATGAGTGTATATGTTTAGGTTTTAAACAAATAAAGAGCGAGGAACAGAAGGAGCTTGTCCCTTTCCCCTAATTAATATAACACAACAAAAAGAACGGGCTGGTAAAAGATTACTGCATCCTAGGTGTGCTTCGGCGCCTGATTACAGCCGAGCAGGTTTTTTTTAATTAGTGACAGATTGTGAACGTGGTGAATTAAAACTGTTTCCAGGATTCCCCCTATCCAGGAGTATTTTGATAGTGGGGTCCTTTGGGTTTTGGTAAAGTCAGGTGTATGACATTGAGGAAATCCCCTGATTGTGACTGTTATGATGATATTTACATATTTTGGATCAAGAAAGGAAGGTGAGGGTCATTGAAATAAGGTAATTGACTAGGATCGCACAATTTTGTCAAGCAGGAAGCTGGGTTTGATCACAGGTTTCCTGGTGTCATGTTGTGCTATCAGTGCTTAATTTTAGCCTGTGGGGGCCAGCAGCACTCATTTTGAGGGACTGTCACTTATTTTGCCTCATTGGACATTTCCCAAAAGAAAGAGAGGGAAAAACACACACAGAGGAGAGAAAGAAGAAGAGAAAGATTGAAAACCATCACAAAGGCGGAAAGCAGGAACCTGAAGGAGTGAGATAAAGGGACAGGGAGTGTCTGAGGGTGGTTTAAGGAGGCATAAGCTGGATTCCAAACTAAGCAACATTGGTTTTCGGCAGCCGACATGCAGTAGCACCGGCTGAGGGCTTCTGGATTGAGCTTTGGCACCAGCACTCAATATTTTACAAATTAAACATTGTAATTCAGCAACCAGATGAGTATGTTTTTCTATCCCCTATTTTACATCAAAGAATAATAATTTCTCTTCAGTTTTTTGAGGAGCTACATCAGAACCCTGAGTTAATTAAATACAAGTCTTACTTGTTAACCAAGTTGAAATAAGAAGTATCTCTAATATAAAATAAATGGTAAGGGAAGGCCTGGTACTTTAATCTTGCATATCACCTACTTCCCCTAACTTGCCAAAGAGACCAATGTCTGGAGACTTCAGGAGAGGCTCGTAGCCTTCAGTGAAGGCGGCTACACGCATTAACAATACAAAGGTATCGGAGAGCCCACAGAGTTCACATGGCACAAGTGACATGCAGGGTTCGGCTACAGGAAAACTTTCACACTGAGTCCACACAGTGCCTACTGTTTGAGCTTGTCATTGGTTCCTGGAGTCTGCATAATACTTTGGATGGTCTAACCATTAGCAGACAGTATTGTGCTGTGAAAGTGCCCATAGAAAAATCATTAGCATAGCATCAGCCTCAGAATACTTTCACAGCACTCTGCAGAGGTGTCAGCCCATCTGCAACCAGAACTGGGGCAGTGCTGGGTAAAGCATCTGCTGCCACAGGAAGGGATGAGAACACTTTGGGGATTGGGGTGATAGAGTGGGCGGTATAAGGCACATGAAGGCTCAGCTCCTTTTTAGGTTGCAGCCTACATGCTGTCTGGGACCGTATTACATATTGGCATTGTTTGCACCCAGCGCATCTTTGAAAAGGTGAGCCGGGCGCAAACAATGCCAATGCATCCCATTATGGTGAATGCGCTGCCCTGGGGGCAGCCGCCAACTTGCGCTGCCCTGGGGGCAGCGCATTCATGTGAAAACACAGAGCAGCTGCTCTGTAAACAGACCTTTAAATCTTGTTCTTATCTTGTCACTTTTGTTGTGCATTCAAAGACCGAGGTAAAATGTCAGGCTCTGTCTTTCAGGGAGCAGGATGTTTACTTTTCTTTCTCTGACTTCAAAGTGACAGGATTTGTGTGACAATCTTGTTGGGCACTGGAGGTACGAAAGAGGTGTTTTTAGCACACAAAAACATTTGAATGAACTGTGTAAATATTTCAGAATTTATCAGAATTAGGAACACAAATGAAGCATATTTTTTGTTATTTTTGAAGTGTGTTGGAAACAAATACCTTAGCATGAATAAAACAAATTACACTAGGTGATGCCATTTCCACACATTTTCGCTTGTGCACTGTATAGTTGTATTAGCAAAACTGTACAGTTCAGCGATTCCATCGCCGACTTCGTCAGCACGCATGCCCTTGAGTCCACAGACTACATCCTCCTCGGAGACCTGAATTTCCACCTCGAGAACACCACCGACAGCAACTCCACCACCCTGCTCGACAACCTCGACAACCTCGCACTCAAACAGCTCGTCACGGCTCCCACCCACTCCGCCGGACACAAGGTCGACCCCATCTTCACCGCCAGCAACCACGTCACCTTCAGCCACACCACCGAACTCCACTGGACCGGCCACCGCTGCATCCACTTCACCTTCGAGAAGCCCACCATGCACCACAGCTCACAACGGGCCCCCTGCTGCAGCTAAAGCACAGTCACCGAAGACCAGCTAGTCACCACCCTCGCCCGAAATCCACCAACGGACACTACCGACACGACTCCGCCTTCCACAACCTAAGGCAATGGATCGACGACTGCGCCAACACTCTCACCCCGACCAAGAAACCCTCAAACAGACGCACCGACAGAAAAGCCGTCTGGTTCACTGCCAACCACCAGGCATCCAAGCAGGCCTGCCGTAGGCTCTAGAGGAAGTGGCACCACGAACAGACACCAGACAGCAACACAGCCTACAAGAGTGCCATCCGCAGGCACCACCAACTCATCCGAACCGCCAAAAGGACCTCCTTCAAAGAGTGCATCGATAACAATGCACATAACAGCAAAGAGCTCTTCAACATCGTGAAGGAACTCTCCAACCCCAGCTCCAACTCCAACGACATCACAAGACCTCTGCGAATCCCTAGCCACTTTCTTCCACCGCAAGATCGCAGACATCCACGACAGCTTCAACAACCAGGCCTCCCCGACAGACACCGACACCTCAAACTCATCGCCCCCCCAGCCACATCGACCCCCCGCTATTCTGGACCCACGTCAACGACGACAACACCATCAAAATCATGAACACCATCCACTCCGGCTCACCATCCAACCCCTGCCCGCATCACATCTTCAACAAAGCAAGCTCCACCATCGCACCCCATCTCCGCAAGATTATCAACAGCTCCTTCAAGACCGCAACCTTCCCGGAGAGCTGGAAGCACGCCGAGATCAACGCCTTACTCAAGAAACCCAAGGCAGACCCCAAGGAACTCAACAACCTCCGGCCCATCTCCCTCCTCCCGTTCCCGGCGAAAGTCATCGAGAAGATTGTCAACAGGCAACTGACCTCCTTCCTCGAAGAGAACAACATCCCGGACCCGTCCCAGTCCAGTTTCCACAGCAACCACAGCACCGAAACAGTCCTCATCGCCGCCACCGACGATATCAGGGTCATGCTGGACAACGGAGAGACCGCGGCCCTCATCCTCCTGGACCTTTCGGCCGCCTTCGACACCGTCTGCCACCACGCCCTCTGCACACGCCTCTACAACGCAGGGATCTGCGACAAAGTCCTGGACTGGACCACCTCCTTCCTCACCGGCAGAACCCAGAGTGTCCGTCTCCCCCCATTCCATTCTAAAGACACCAAGATCATCTGCGGTGTAACCCAAGGATCATCCATCAGCCCGACACTCTTCAACGTCTACATGGCACCGCTCGCCAACATTGTCCGATCACACGTCCTCAACATCATCTCATACGCCGACGACACCCAGCTGATCCTCTCCCTCACCAAGGCCCCCACCACCACCAAATCCAACCTCCACGAAGGAATGAAGGCCATCGCCGAATGGATGATGAACAGCTGCCTGAAACTGAACTCGGACAAGACGGAGGTCCTCATCATCGGTTCCACCCCCTCCGCCTGGGATGACTCATGGTGGCCGCCAGCACTGGGAGCAGCACCAACGCCCACTGACTACGCATGCAACTTGGGGGTTATCCTGGACTCAGCGTTGTCAATGACCCAGCAGGTAAACGCCGTCTCCTCCTCCTGTTTCAACACCCTCTGCATGCTCCGCTAGATCTACAGATGGATCCCCACCGGAACCAGAAGGACGGTCACCCAGGCCCTCGTCAGCATCAGGCTGGACTACGGCAACACTCTCTACGCAGGAACCTCAGCCAAACTCCAGAAACGACTACAACGCATACAGAACGCCTCTGCACGCCTCATCCTCGACATCCCCCGCTACAGCCACATCACAGCCCACCTGAAAGACCTGCACTGGCTCCCCGTCAACAAGAGGATCACCTTCAAGCTCCTCACCCACGCTCACAAAGCACTCCACAACACCGGACCAGCGTACCTCAACGAACGACTCACCTTCTACACCCCAAACCGCCAGCTTCACTCCGCTGACCTCGCCCTCACCACCGTCCCCCGCATCCAACGAGCGACCGCCGGTGACAGATCATTCTCCAACCTCGCCGCAAAAGCCTGGAACACCCTCTCCATCCGCCTGTGACAGACCCAGGACCTACTGGCCTTCAGGAGACTCCTCAAGACCTGGCTGTTCGAGCAGTAGCAGCACCCCCTCCCCCCCCCCCCCCCCCAGTGCCTTGAGACCCTCACGGGTGAGCAGTGCGCTCTACAAATGGATTGATTGATTATGGCTGTGCAGACGTAAGGGTCATTTCAATTTAAAAAGTGTTGCCTGTAATGGCACTGTGTTACCAGACCATGAATACTACATTCTACTCTGCAGCACTCCACACCACTGCACTTTACTCTGCGCCACTCCACTTTTCACCACTCCACATAACTGCACTCTGTACCACTCCCCTCTATACCACTGCACTCTACCCCTTTCTACTCTACCTTTTACAACTCTATGCCAATGCACTCTTCATCACTCTACTGTAAACTACTGCACTCTTCTCCACTACACTCTACAGCACTCCAGTCTAGGATGCACCAATCTACTCTGCACAATTCCACTCTACACCACTGTATTCTAAGGCACACTGCAACACTGCACTCTATGCCACTGCACTCTATGCTAATACACTCTACGCCAATGCACTTTACTCTGTAACACTAAACTCTTTGCACCTGCACTCTATGCCAATCCACTGTACGCTACTCTAATATACTCTTCACCACTGCACTCTGTGCCACTCTACTCAACTGCAGTCTACCCTGCACCACTCCACTATGTCACTGCACTCTACGCCACTCTACTCAACTAAGAGCAACTCCACTCTATGCCACTACACTCTACGCCATTCTACTCTTAACCACTGCACTCTACTCTGCAATACTATACTCTATGTCACTGCACACGACACCACTGCTCTCTATGCCACTGCACTCTATTTCACTGCACTCTACGACACTGTACTCTATGCCACTCTACTCTTAACCACTACACTCTACGCCAATGCACTCAACACATCTGCACTCTATGTCACTGCACTCTACACCACTGCACTCAATTCTGCATCATTATACTGTACGCCACTGCTCTCTACTGCAACTCTACTCCACTGTACACCACTGCACTCTGACACGCTCCTCTGCGAAACTGCACTCTCTGCCACTAAACGTTATGCCTCTTCTACTCTGCACTGCTCCACTCCATGCGCTGCACTCTATGTCACTGCACTCTACACCACTGCACTCTACTCTGCATCACTGTACTCTTTGCCACTGCACTCTACGCCACTCTACTGTGTTCTACACCACTGCAATCTTTGCCATTCCAGTCTGTGGCACTTGCCTATACGCCAATAACTTTTAGCCATGCTTAACAGCAGCCATGCTGGTGTACAACATGGCTAAACACATTGCCAAAGCCACTATCTCTTGCATGAGCAAGGCCTATTGCTTGTTGAATTTAGGTTCCAGGAGGACCTCGAAAAGAGTCAGGTCCAGGCAAGTTGCTAAATCCTCCAGTGGCTCACCCACCTCTAATGTGTTGCCAGTACTGGTTAGGTTTAGCCTGGACTGTGCTTGCACTGTGCTTGTGAACTCTCTTGTATTTAATATATCTTAAAAAGGGGCTCTTATCAGTTCACACCGAACTACTGTGTTCATTTGCTTTTGTGTGGAACTTTTTTTATTTGTTAACTTCGCCTGGTCGCACTCATTTATGATACTTCTACTAAAGCTGTTCACACTGTTTAAGTCCCATTCACTGTCAAGATAAGATCTCTTTCCATGGAAAAGGCAGACAGCTTCTAACAGTATGCTGGAATGCTCGCTTTTTATTACTTAGTTGTGTAAAGCAGATGCTTTAGCCTTAGAATGTTTGTGGCATTTCCTATTTATGCCTCAGTACCTTTCTTTGCAGTTTGTAGGCATTATCAGATAGATTTTTCAACTTCATGTATTTGGTCATTATGATCAAATTCTAAATGTTGGAATAAACATTGCACGTTAAAAATAAAGTTAATATACAAGAGCTGTGCTATATTTAACTATTAAACAGTCAACCGCAAGTGCAGTTTCCTTGCAGACAACAGGGTCATGATTTGACTAGTGCAGCAGATGCAGTAGCGCCGGGCCCAAAAGTTGTCAGAACTCCTCTAAACACATCACATTGCTATATTTTACTGCTAAACAGGCAGTCACAATTGCAATTACCTTGCAGTTAAAAGGGACTTGATTTGAATGGTGCAGCAGGTGCAGGGCCACTGTTGCCAAAAGCTCTGGGGACCTCACTAAACCCAGATTATAGCTAAAATTTAAAACTAAATAGGCAGTCACAAATGCAGTTACCTTGCAGACAACAGGGTCATGATTTGAATGGTGCAGCAGGTGCAGTGACACAAGGACCAAACGTTCTAGGCACCCCACTAAGCACCTAATATGTCTATATTTTACTATTAAACATGCAGTCATAATGCAGTTCACCTTGCAGACAACAGGGTCCTGATTTGAATGTTGCAGCATGCGCAGTGGCACCGGGCCCAAAAGTTCTCAGAACTCCTCTAATCGCCTAATATTGCTATATTTTACAGCTAAACAGGCAGTCACAGATGCATTTATTTAGCAATCGCTAGGGTCATGATTTTAAAAGTGCAGCAGGTGCAGTGGAACCGGGACCAATACCTCCAGGCACCCCACTAAACATCAATTATTGCTATATTTTACAACTAAACAGGCAGTCTCGGGGGCAGTTATCTTTCAGGCACTGGTGGCATGGTCTGAATGGTGCAGCAGGTGCAGTGGCACCAGGACAAAAAGTTGTCAGAACTCCCCTAAACATCTAATATTGCTACATTTTACTACTAAACTGGCAGTCACAATTGCAGTTACCTTGCGGTTGAAAGGGTTTTGATTTAAATGGTGCAGCAGGTATAGTGGCGCCGGGGCCAAAAGTTGTCTTGACTCTACTAAACACCAAATATTGCAATATTTTACTACTAAACTGGCGGTCACAAGTGTAGTTATCTTGCAGGCAACAGGGTCATTATTTGAATGGTGCTGCAGGTGCCAGGACCAAAAGCTCTAGGCACCTCACTAAACACCTAATATTTCCATATTTTACTACTAAACAGGCAGTCACAGATACAGTTATCTTGCAAGCATCTGGGGCATGATTTGAATGGTGCCACAGGTGCAGTGGCACCGGGCCCAAAAGTTGTCAGAACTCCTCTGAACACATAATATTGGTATTACATCAATTCATTCTATTATTTCCCTCTTTCATGTTATTTTTCAAAATGTTGCTATTACTTATCCACACCATACCACTATTAACAGCACAATATATTGCCTTTTTGTACATTAACAAGTTATAACACTTTAGCAGACTTTCTGTAACTTATATTGTACATACAACTACACAGCAAGCTACAACTTACAACAAAAACAGCGTAGTATTAATAACATTGGCGAAACCTAATGCATTTACCAATGCTCGTTTTTAGTTGGTTTCCCTTCAGGAATTGGAGGAAATCCTCAGAAATTCCCCTGTCACCTCCAAATGTCAATGAACTAAGATTAGCCCGCGGTGCAGACAGACAGACAGACAAGACTCAGTCACGCGTTTGCCTTGGAAGATGGACTGAGGTGGGAGGCCGGCTGGGTCCTACTTTGTCACTTAATTAGTTCAACTTGAAAGCGGCTCTAAGCACCCTGCACTGGGCACGTGATGGGCACGGGGTCTCAGTGCGCCCTTGGCAAACGTCACTGCTGTGGTTATGTGCGAATAGCCAATATCCGCTGGATTAAGGGATGTGCCACGTAGTGGTCAACTCTGGGCCTAATCCCTTCGGCTCTGCCCGAATGCCAAAGTCTTTACAAATTAGAAATTGTATCCCTTCATCTCGCATGTGCCCCGGAGACGCGGCTGGCACGCCCGGCCTCCCTTGAACATCTCCTCCGGCATCCGCGGAAAATTCTGCTCCTGGACCCGTGAGGCTGCGCCGCGCGCCCGAGGAAGCGAAAGTGCCCCGTCGGCGCATTGTGGCTGGATGTATACACTGAGTGACAGCATTTATAGTTATTAATAACGTTAATTACAAAGTGGAATCTGGTCCCCGTGAAGGGATAATGGGACGCAGGGCCTGTGCTTTCCATACATAGCGCCCAGCTGTTGCCCCATCGCGCCCAGGGCGCTATATAAAAGGGCGGCTGCCTTACAGGGCGCACCGCACTCCGGAGGGTAAGTGACTTTGTCTTTTCGGGTCTTGCTTTGCTAACACCACAGATTAACTGTTGTTCGGAAAAACACAACTAAACCACTAACCATGTCAGATCACGGGACTAACTAGGGACAACCTGAGGGCCGGGTTCTAAGGAGTCTGCAAGGGTAACTTCTGGAAGGGAGTAGGCTGTAAGAGGCTGTAAGAGGCGAAAGGAGGCAGTAATCGGCTGTAGGAAGATGTAAGAGGCTGTAAAAGGCTGTAATAATCTGTAAAACGCTGTGCAGGCTGTAATAGACTGTAGGAGGCTGTGGTAGGCTGTAGGAGACTGTAATTGGCTGTTAGAGGTTGTACGAGGCTGTAAGAGTCTGTAGCGGGCTGTAAGAGGCTATACTAGGCTGTAAGAGGATGTAAAAGGCTGAAATAGGCAACAATAGACTGTAAGATGCTGTAAGAGGATGTTTTAGGCTATAATAGGCTGTAAGAGGTTGTAAGAGGCTGTAAGAGGATGTTTTAGGCTATAATAGGCTGTAAGAGGATGTAAGAGGCTGTAATGGGATGTAAAAGGCTGTAATGGGATGTAAAGTATCATTGTTCCATTCGAAGACGCCCGACTCTTCCCAGAAGCGAGCACAGAGGAGACGTGTCTGGAATACACCTGGAGTGATGAGAGAGAGAGAGAAGAGGAGAGAGGGAGAAAGAGAGAAAGACAGGGAGAGAAAGAGAGAGGAGGGAGAGAGGACAGAGAAAGAGAGAGAAAAAGAGAACGAGAGAGCAAAAGAGAGCAAAAGAGAGAAAGAGAGATAGAGAGAAAGGAGGGGGAGAGAAGAGAGAGAGAGAAATAGAAATAGAAAGAAAAAAGAGAGAGACAGAGAAAGAGAGACAGTGAGGAGAGAGAAAGAGGAGAGGGATAGAGAGCATTGAGGAGATGTGAATGGAATACACCTCGAGTGATGCCCGACATATAGAGAGACAGAGAAGGTGAGGATAGAGTGAGAGAGAGAGGAGACAGAGAGAGAGACAGAGAGAGAGAGACAGAGAGGGAGAGGAGCGAGAGATACAGAGAGAGAGAGAGGGAGAGACGGAGAGAGGAGGAGGGGAGAGAGAGAGAGGAGGGAGAGAGAGAAGAGAGAGCAGAGAGAGGTGGAAGAGAGAGAGGCGAGAGAGAGGAGGGGGAGAGAGAGGAGGGAGAGGCGAGAGAGATAGAGAGAGGAGAGAGGGAGGGAGAGAGATAAACAAAGAGAGAGAGAGTGAGAACATTTAGGAGATGTGGCTTGAATACACCTGGAGTGATGCTAGAGGCACAGAGAGACAGAGGTGAGGAGAGAGAGAGGGAGAACAAGAGGGAGAACGAGAGGGAGAAAGAGAGAGCACGAGAGGGGGAGAGAGAGAGGAGGGAGAGAGAGAGAGTGCGGGAGAGAGAGGAGGGAGAGGAGAGAGAGAGAGGAGAGAGAGAGAGAGAGAGAGAGAGAGAGGGAGAGAGAGAAACAAAGAGAGAGAGAGCATTGAGGAGATGTGGAGATGTGGCTTGAATACACCTGGAGTGATGCTAGAGGCACAGAGAGACAGAGGTGAGGAGAGAGCGAGAGAGAGAGAGAGAGAGAGAGGGAGAGAGAGAAACAAAGAGAGAGAGCATTGAGGAGATGTGGAGATGTGGCTTGAATACACCTGGAGTGATGCTAGATGCACAGAGAGACAGAGGTGAGGAGAGAGCGAGAGAGAGAGAGAGAGAGAGAGAAAGAAAGGGAGAGAGAGAGAGAGTGCGGGAGAGAGGTGGGAGAGAGAGAGCAGGCAGAGAGAGAGAGACAGTGCGAGAGAGAAGGGAAAGAGAGAGAGAGAGGGAGAGATAGCAGAGAGAGAGAGAGGGAGAGAGAGAGCAAGGAGAGAGAGAGAGGGAGAGAGAGGGAGGGAGATATGGAGAGACAGGGAGAGAGAGAGGGAGAGAGAGAGATATATAGAGAGGAAGAGCATTGAGGAGATGAGGCTGGAATACACCTGGAGTGATGCTAGATACACAGAGAGACAGATGTGAGGAGAGAGAGAGAGAAGGGGAGAGAGAGAAAGAGAGAGAGAGAGCATTGCAGAGATGTGGTTGGAATACACCTGGAGTGATGCTAGAGACAGAGAGCGACATATGTGAGGAGAGAGAGGGAGAAAGAAAGAAAGAAAGAGCAAAAGATAGAGAGAGAGAGAGGAGTGTGTGATAGAGGAGCGAGAGAGAAAATGAGCGAGAGGAGTGAGTGAGAAGAGAGAGTGGAGTGTGTGATAGAGAGAGCAAGAGGAGAGAGAGAGAGAGAGAGAGGAGTTTGTGAGAGAGGCGGAAGGGATAGAGAGGGAGGGGAGAGAGAGAGAGAGAAAGAGTGGAGGGAGAGAGAGGAGTGTGTGAGAGAGTGAAGGGAGAGAGAGGAGGGAGAAAGAGCGAGAGAGAGGGTGGAGTGTAAAGGAGCAAGAGAGTGGGGTGAGAGAGAGATACAGAGAGAGAGAGAGAGACAGAGAGAGTGGAGGGAGAGGGAGAGTGGAGGGCAAGAGGGAAGGAGGGAAGGAGGAAGAGATAGAGGACTGAGAGAGGCAGACAGAGAGAGGGTGGAGAAAAAGAGAGACAGTGGAGAGAGTGAGAGAACGTGGAGAGAGAGTGAGAGAGGCAGAAAGAGAGTGAGTGATAGAGAGCGAGAGAGAGAGAAAGAGAGAGGAAGAGAAAGAATGGAAGAGAAAGAGATGGAGGGAGGGAGGGAGGAAGAGAGAAAGGAGTGAGAGAGACAGAGAGAGAGAGGGTGGAGAGAGGTAGAGAAAGAGTGAGAGAGAGAAAGTGGAGAGAGAGAGAGAAAGAGAGAGAGAGAAATTGGAAAGAGACTGGAGGGGAGAGACAGAGACAGAAAAAAGTGAGAGAAAGAGAGGAAGAGAGTGAGAGCAGGATAGAAAGAATGGTGGGAGAGAGGGAGAGAGGGAGAGAGATAGAGTGGAGGGAGGGATGGAGGAAGAGCAAGAGGAGTGAGAGAGATATAGAGAGAGAAAGATGGCGGAGAGAAAGAGAGAAAGTGTGAGAGAGAGAAAGTGGAGAGAGTGTGGAGGAAGAGAGACAGAAAGAGAGAGTAAGAGAGAGAGAGGAAGAGCGAGAGCGGGAGAGAAAGAGATGTGTGAGAGAGAGAGGGTGAGAGAGAGAGAGTGAGTAGAGGGAGGGAGGAAGAGAGAGAGGGGTGAGAGAGACAGAGAGAGAGAGGGTGGAGAGAGATAGAGAGAAATAGAGAAAGAGTGAGCGAGAGAGAACGTGGAGAGAGAGAGTGGTGGGAGAGAGGCAGAAGTTAGAGTGAGAGAGAGAGAGAAGAAGAGAGAGATCGGGAGAGAAGAGATGGCGGGAGAGTGGGAAGGAGAAGGAGTGATGGAGAGAAAGAGAGATGGCGAGAGAGGGGGGAGAGAGAAGGAGAGAAAGAGAGATGGAGAGATAGAAAGCGATAGCGAGTGTTTCCAAGTGTCCTCAGCCCTGTTTCATGCTCCTGCTTCTGTTCTCCCCACATCAATCAATCAATCAATCAATTAATCAAGTGGCTTGTAAAGCATGATTACTAACCTGCAAGGGTCTCAGGGCACTTGGGTGGGGGAATGCTAGTTCATCGAAGGCGCTGTGGTTCAGTCGAAGAGCCAGGTCTTGAGGTCCTTCCTGAATTGAGGCAGTGAGGGGGATTGCATGAGGTGGAGAGGGAGGGTTTCAGAGGCGGAGAGGGCTCCCTCCAGTTGTCCCTCGCTCCCCCACCCAAGGTACCACAGACAGCTTGGTTTTAACAAAAGGTCGCTGGAGTGGAGTTTCAGTGACGAGTACATTTATTGTATTATTTTTGCCGCAAAAAGATAGTAAGGAAGCTCCCACTTACTACGCCGTTGACCTGTGAGTGCACGGGTCCACACCTGTGTAAAGTCCCCCTCAGATGCTTTACACAGCTTCCTAGGAAGAATGTGCCTGTGGGTCTCAGTGTCCATCTCTCCGCTGCATGTTTATAGCTCACAAAGGCAGCGTATCATGCAAAATGATGCCCCCCCCGTCCCCTGCAGAATGGGAAGAGGAGCCTTGAGTTTCACATATCTCTCAGATATTCATGACCTTTGGCAAGAGGGGACCTGAGCAGTTGAACACCTCCACCCCCCCACACGCCCGCCTGCGTAACGCGCCTGCAGAAAGGGCTATCATTGTGATACGGCACTCGTGTGCCCTGGGGCAACTGATGTGTGGCACTGAGTAGAGCCCTCCACGCTTCTGGCGCAGGTGGGACCCTTTGGTCGGTGCCCCCCAATCCTTTTACTGTCTGTGTAGGCATGTCCTGACTCTGTGAATTCTGTCCTGATGGGGTGCAGAACATACACTCATTGCATGCAGAATGTGTGCAGATGTGCATGCGTTAAGCCGTAAGTGGTATGTTATGTACTATCTCTAGGACGGTGCTCAGAATGTGTGTCAAACATGCACAGTTTATGTGTATAACTTCTGCTGAACGTGTGCAGCACTGTGCTGTGTACACAGCATGTGTCTAATGTGTGCAGGACTGTGCCGTGCACAGGACATGTGTCTAATGTGTGCAGGATTGTGCTTACTGCGTGCAGATTAGGCGTCAAATGTGTGCATAACTTGTGCAGAACATGTGAAGGGATGGATGCACATGCAGAACATTCTAGAGCGTCTTGTCCCACACGGAAGACCACAGGGCTTATTTAGAAGCCCCTTGCGCCGCCGGTCGTCACGTTTTCCCCTTATTAAAAGTGACGCACCAGTGGATTTTCTTAGCCATCTAATTCGCTTATGTGGGTCACTTTTATGTTGAGCCCGGGACTATTTTCAGTCCTAGTTTACCAAAATCTTGCATAATTCTTGGGGTGGATTTCAGGGCAAATGTGGGTTGACTGGAAATGTACAGAATTGCGATCCCTGGACATTTGTGGTTCCCTTGCCTACAACGTGTGTAGATGAGAAGTGTGAATAGTGTGCAGGTTTACACAGGTTGCCATTCACTTAGACCTGCTGCAATCCAGAGAGATGCTTGTTTCTTCTGCTTTAATAGAGTTCGCTGTTTTTCATACTTGTTTCTCGACTACTTTTCATGATTTGAATTCTGAGGTGTGCTTTGAAGAGACCAAATCAGTTCTAGATACTAAACAAACACATTAATTCTTTAGATGTTTAAAGCTAACGTGTGCTACAATAGTAAATGAACAGAGAAAGGCATCCACACAACTTTTATTTCTATTTATTTACTTTTGTAGCAATCATGGAAGACCGCGCTTGAGCTTTAGATGTTTAAAGCTAAAGCGTGGCGTGCCTCCATTGCTACAAAAGTCAATAAATAAAAATTAAAACGTTGTGCGGATGCCTTTTTTCTGTTTATTTACGATTGTAACAATCACGGCACACTGCACTTTAGATTTAGATGTTTAAAGCTAAAGCACAGCGTGCCGCCATTGTTTTAAAAGTAAATAAATGGAAAGAAATGCGGCGTCTGCCCACCTTTGATTTTTTATTTATTGACTTTTGTAGTGATAGCGGCATGCCGCGTTTTTGCATTAGATGTTTAAAGCTAAAGCACAGCGTGCCGTCAATGTTTTAAAAGTAAATAAATGGAAAAGAAATGCGGCGTCCGCCCGCCTTTGTTTTTTTATTTATTGACTTTTGTAGTGATAGCGGCATGCCGCGTTTTAGCTTTAGATGTTTAAAGCTAAAGCGCAGCATGCTGCCAATGTCACAAAACTCAATGCAGTAATGTTCAGGGGGGTGGGGTATGCCGCAGGAAGGACAGCAGCAATGATGGGAGGTAGGGGGTGCGAGTGAGGAGGCAACAGATGGTCAGAGATGGCCAACCAAAAAAACAATTTGTGATGTCCGCTACGAGGTAACCAAGCACACATAGTCGGGACAGATGGACAGTATTGACCCACCAGAGTAAAGGAGTTTAGAAAGGCAGGCCAACTAACCAACCAGAAGCGCTGGCCGTGTTGAGTGCCCATAACCTGAGTACAGCATGTCTCGAAGAGGTAGCACAAGCACTGCCTAGACAAGACCTAAAAATAGGGATCAGCAAAGCCAATAGGTCTGTCTTGCATTTTGAGGCCTGGGTAAAAGAGTTAAAAAACGCTCTCTGCAGATAATAAGAAACTAAAAAAAAAGCAAACAAAACAAAAATGACTGCTTTCTGCACACAATGCATCAATGATATACATTATTTAATATGTGATGATTCAGTGGCCTGCTGGGATGTAAAATAGTTCTTCATGCATTGCAATGCAAGCATTCTATAGAATGCAAAATGGTACACCAAGCAGTCAGTTCCGTGATGTGAGAAGGTAATACTCCTATGTGACTGAACTAAATGCCACTCTATGTTCTATGTTACTGAAATGATAACTATATGTTTGATAAAGCAGCTCTGTCAAAACAGAGTTATCAAGCCTGTCCCCTACATCAATCCCACTGTTTGACTTACTACATGCTCTTATTTGGCTTAAAAAGATTTGAGGGGTTTAGCCAGTAAAAAAAAAAATTACAGTGAATGCTTTAAAATGTACCCTGCTTCTAGGCGCATGCTGGCAGAGAGTGGAAGTGTTTGCATAAACAAATGAGTTACTCCCTAAAGTACCTGAGGTTCCAGATTCAGAAGACACTGAGGGGCATATTTACAAGCCCCTATCACCACCACAACGTCACTTCCAGTGACGTTGTGATGGCGATAGGGGCCTCGCCTTATTTACAAGGCAGCGTTAAGCCACTTAATTATATACACAAATAGACACACACCTCTGAACCCCCCGCCTCCTTCCTATAGCTCGCCAGGGAGAGCCCTCAGTGTGTAACTTTCATGCTACCACAGTGAAGGATGGGCCTGATGATGAGTGGGGGCTTTCATCCTCCTTTAAAAAGGACACTCGATGTCCTCGTTACCTACCTGATAGGTCCGGTACTTCAGATGATAATGGCGTTCTAGGAGGATGTACTCTGAACCAATCAGTGAATCCCTTTCCTTTGTCTCCCCCGGTTGATTCATTCACACATTAGAAATGTGTCCTACTTATGGGAGCGCATGTCCCACGACACTGCTCACAGCCTGTTTTCTTCTCTCTCTTCTTAGGGATTGGAGATCTTGACATTTCCTCCTGGGTAGCTGCAGATGTAAGTAATACTCATCCGTACTCTGGTAATTACTGACCATGGTCCCTATCACAGGAATCAGCCACTCTTTGGCTCACTGTAAAACATCGCTGCATGCTGAGCTTTCCCCTCCAGGGGGTCTCGTATGAATCATGAATCTGCCTGGTGACTGCTTTGAGCACCTTGTGGCACAAGCTGGAAGACACCAGTGGTTTGGTGTTTGGTGTGCTGGGCCTTCACGGTGCATTAGCCGTCCATCTCCAGACCACAGTGCAAGTGTGATGTTCATGGTCCATTCAGGCTAAGGGTGTGTGCCAGAGTCACCATTGGTCTATGTGCTGTGGGGGTCCGTCAGTGCCCGAGGTGCAGGTGGTGGGAGAGCAGTGTGGTGCAGGTGCCCTATGCAAGTGATGCTGCTGATAGTCGAGCAGCAGGGGGCCTGGTGTTCCAGCTGTGTCAGTGGTGAGCAGTGGGTGCAGGGCTCTGTGCAAGAGATGTCACAGAGTAGCAGGGGGACTGGTGTTCCAGATGTGTCATTAGTGGGTGAGCAGTGGGAGCAGTGCTCTATGCAAGAGATGTCACTGATAGTCGAGTAGCAGGGGGCCTGGTGTTCCAGATGTGTCATTAGTAGGTGAGCAGTGGGCGCAGTGCTCTGTGCAATAGATGGCACTGATAGTCAAGTAGCTGGGGGCCTGGTGTTCCAGATGTGTCATTAGTGGGTGAGCAGTGGGTGCAGTGCTCTGTGCAAGAGATGTCACAGAGTAGCAGGGGGCCTGGTGTTACAGATGTGTCAGTGGGTGAGCAGTGGGCGCAGGTGCTCTATGCAAGAGACGTCACTGATAGTCAAGTAGCAGGGGGCTGGTGTTTCAGATGTGTCATTAGTGGGTGAGCAGTGGGCGCAGTGCTCTGTGCAATAGATGTCAATGATAGTCGAATAGCAGGGGGCCTGGTGTTCCAGATGTGTCATTAGTGGGTGAGCAGTGGGTGCAGTGCTCTGTGCAAGAGATGTCACAGAATAGAAGGGGGCCTGGTGTTCCAGATGTGCCATTACTAGGTGAGCAGTGTGGCGCGGTGCTCTGTGGAAGAGATGTCCCAGATAGTCGAATAGCAGGGGGCCTGGTGTTCCAGATGGGTCATTAGTGGGTGAGCAGTGGGTGCAGTGCTCTGTGCAAGAGATGTCACAGAATAGCAGGGGGCCTGGTGTTCCAGATGTGTCATTACTGGGTGAGCAGTGTGGCGCGGTGCTCTGTGGAAGAGATGTCCCAGATAGTCGAATAGCAGGGGGCCTGGTGTTCCAGATGTGTCATTACTGGGTGAGCAGTGGGGCGCAGTGCTCCATGGAAGAGATGTCACTGATAGTCGAATAGTGGGGGCCTGGTGTTCTAGATGTGTCATTAGTGGGTGAATTGTGGGTGCAGTGCTCTGTGCAAGAGATGTCACAGAATAGCAGGGGGCCTGGTGTTCCAGATGTGTCATTACTGGGTGAGCAGTGTGGCGCGGTGCTCTGTGGAAGAGATGTCACAGATAGTCGAATAGCAGGGGGCCTGGTGTTCCAGATGTGTCATTACTGGGTGAGCAGTGGGGCGCAGTGCTCCATGGAAGAGATGTCACTGATAGTCGAATAGTGGGGGCCTGGTGTTCTAGATGTGTCATTAGTGGGTGAGCAGTGGGTGCAGTGCTCTGTGCAAGAGATGTCACAGAATAGCAGGGGGCCTGGTGTTCCAGATGTGTCATTACTGGGTGAGCAGTGTGGCGCGGTGCTCTGTGGAAGAGATGTCACAGATAGTCGAATAGCAAGGGGCCTGGTGTTCCAGATGTGTCATTACTGGGTGAGCAGTGGGGCGCAGTGCTCCATGGAAGAGATGTCACTGATAGTCGAATAGTGGGGGCCTGGTGTTCTAGATGTGTCATTAGTGGGTGAGCAGTGGGTGCAGTGCTCTGTGCAAGATATGTCACAGAATAGCAGGGGGCCTGGTGTTCCAGATGTGTCATTACTGGGTGAGCAGTGTGGCGCGGTGCTCTGTGGAAGAGATGTCACAGATAGTCGAATAGCAGGGGGCCTGGTGTTCCAGATGTGTCATTACTGGGTGAGCAGTGGGGCGCAGTGCTCCATGGAAGAGATGTCACTGATAGTCGAATAGTGGGGGCCTGGTGTTCTAGATGTGTCATTAGTGGGTGAGCAGTGGGTGCAGTGCTCTGTGCAAGATATGTCACAGAATAGCAGGGGGCCTGGTGTTCCAGATGTGTCATTACTGGGTGAGCAGTGTGGCGCGGTGCTCTGTGGAAGAGATGTCACAGATAGTCGAATAGCAGGGGGCCTGGTGTTCCAGATGTGTCATTACTGGGTGAGCAGTGGGGCGCAGTGCTCCATGGAAGAGATGTCACTGATAGTCGAATAGTGGGGGCCTGGTGTTCTAGATGTGTCATTAGTGGGTGAGCAGTGGGTGCAGTGCTCTGTGCAAGAGATGTCACAGAATAGCAGGGGGCCTGGTGTTCCAGATGTGTCATTACTGGGTGAGCAGTGTGGCGCGGTGCTCTGTGGAAGAGATGTCACAGATAGTCGAATAGCAGGGGGCCTGGTGTTCCAGATGTGTCATTACTGGGTGAGCAGTGGGGCGCAGTGCTCCATGGAAGAGATGTCACTGATAGTCGAATCATGGGGGCCTGGTGTTCTAGATGTGTCATAAGTGGGTGAGCAGTGGGGTGCAGTGCTCCGTGGAAGAGGTGTCATTAGTGGGTGATCAGTGGGTGTGTGCAGTGTGCCACAGACATCACTGGTGAGTGGCAGCAGGGGCTGCAATGTGCCAGATGTATTGGCGAGTTAGTAGCGGGGGGCAGTATGCCAGTGTGCCTCTGGTTGTAGAGTAGCAGGGGGTGCAGCACGCCAGAAGCACCATTAGTCACCATTACTCGTTGATTAGGCGGAGATGCAGTATGCCAGGGGTGCTATTAGTTACTGAGCAGCAAGGGTGTGCAGCACACTAGAAGCATCATTGGCTGTTGAATAGGAGCGCGTGCAGCACACCAGAAGCACCATTGGCTGTTGATTAGGAGGGCGTGCAGTACACCAGAGGTGCCATTGGTTGTTGATTAGGAGGACGTGCAGAACACAAGAGATGCCAGTGGTTGCAGGGTTGTGCAGTATGCCGGAGATGCCATTGGTTGCAGGGGTGTGCAGTACACCAGAGGTGCCATTGGTTGCAGGGTTGTGCAGTATGCCGGAGATGCCATTGGTTGCAGGGGTGTGCAGTACACCAGAGGTGCCATTGGTTGCAGGATTGTGCAGTATGCCAGAGGTGCCATTGGTTGCTGGGTTGTGCAGTACACCAGAGGTGCCATTGGCTGCAGGGGTGTGCAGTATGCCAGAGGTGCCGTTGGTTGCAGGGTTGTGCAGTATGCCGGAGATGCCATTGGTTGCAGGGGTGTGCAGTACACCAGAGGTGCCATTGGCTGGAGGGGTATGCAGTATGCCAGAGGTGCCGTTGGTTGCAGGGTTGTGCAGTATGCCGGAGATGCCATTGGTTGCAGGGGTGTGCAGTACACCAGAGGTGCCATTGGTTGCAGGGTTGTGCAGTATGCCAGAGGTGCCATTGGTTGCAGGGTTGTGCATTATGTCAGAGGTGCCATTGGTTGCAGGATTGTGCAGTATGCCAGAGGTGCCATTGGTTGCAGGGTTGTGCAGTATGCCAGAGGTGCCATTGGTTGCAGGGTTGTGCAGTATGCCAGAGGTGCCATTGGTCGCAGGGTTGTGCAGTATGCCAGAGGTGCCATTGGTTGCAGGGTTGTGCAGTACACCAGAGGTGCCATTGCTGCAGGGGTGTGCAGTATGCCAGTGGTGCCGTTGGTTGCAGGGTTGTGCAGTATGCCGGAGATGCCATTGGTTGCAGGGGTGTGCAGTACACCAGAGGTGCCATTGCTTGCAGGGTTGTGCAGTACACCAGAGGTGCCATTGGCTGCAGGTTTGTGCAGTATGCCAGAGTTGCCATTGGTTGCAGGGTTGTGCAGTATGCCGGAGAGGCCATTGGTTGCAGGGGTGTGCAGTACACCAGAGGTGCCATTGGTTGCAGGGTTGTGCAGTATGCCAGAGGTGCCGTTGGTTGCAGGGGTGTGCTGTATGCCAGAGGTGCCATTGGTTGCAGGATTGTGCAGTATGCCAGAGGTGCCTTTGGTTGCAGGGTTGTGCAGAACACCAGAGGTGCCGTTGGCTGCAGGGTTGTGCAGTATGCCAGAGTTGCCATTGGTTGCAGGGTTGTGCAGTATGTCCGAGATACCATTGGTTGCAGGGGTTGCAGTACACCAGAGTTGCCATTGGTTGCAGGGGTGTGCAGTACGCTAGAGGTGCCATTGGTTGCAGAGGTGTGCAGTGCACCAGAGGTGCCGTTGGTTGGAAAGGTGTGCAGTTGCAGTAACGAGGGGCGGGGTGTAGTACACCAGGATCACCACTGGTGGGTTTTAGTAGGGGTCAAGTATGCACTGGTGGATGAGCAGCAGGGGTGCACAGAGTGCTATTGATGGCGATTAACGCGGGGTTGTCAACGGTACCACTGGCGGTGCAGTAATGTGGGGTTCGCAGATTGTTTCAAGCAGAAGTAGGTGCAGTTACCGGGTTGCCTAAAAAAGCTCTTGGTGGTCGCCGAGCAAGGCAGGTGGAACTTCCAAGGGGCCACAGAATCTAAATCTGGAGGTGGCACAGGGGGTTATGGATAGTAAGAAAGAGGTGAGGGGCTTGAAGGGGCCACAGATAAGTGCATGAGGTGGGGGAGTCAATGAGTGGGAGATGTGGGTGGGTGGGCAAGGATACGCTGGCACTTGACTCAAAGAGTGAAGACATAGTGGAGGGACCACTGGAACACACTGGGCCATCCTACCCGATGCGTGGAGGCGGGGGCTCATCAGCATCTGCCAGGGATTGGCAGTGGGACATGTGGAGCCAGAAGCGGAGGCTGCACTGGTCACCTCCAGCGGATGGCTCTGGTGCTGGTGAGATCCATGGATGAGTGCAGATGAGGTGGAGTGGATTCTGAGACACAGAGTGGGTGGCAGTGGGACATGTGGAGCCAGAAGCGGAGGCTGCACTGGTCACTTCCAGCGGATGGCTCTGGTGCTGGTGAGACCCATGGATGAGTGCAGATGAGGTGGAGTGGATTCTGAGACACAGAGTGGGTGGCAGTGGGACATGTGGAGCCAGAAGTGGAGGCTGCACTGGTCACCTCCAGCGGATGGCTCTGGTGCTGATGAGATCCATGGATGAGTGCAGATGAGGTGGAGTGGATTCTGAGACACAGAGTGGGTGGCAGTGGGACATGTGGAGCCAGAAGCGGAGGCTGCATTGGTCACCTCCAGCGAATGGCTCTGGTGCTGGTGAGACCCATGGATGAGTGCAGATGAGGTGGAGTGGATTCTGAGACACAGAGTGGGTGGCAGTGGGACATGTGGAGCCAGAAGCGGTGGCTGCACCGGTCACTTGCAGCGGATGGCTCTGGTGCTGATGAGATCCATGGATGAGTGCAGATGAGGTGGAGTGGATTCTGACACACAGAGTGGGTGGCAGTGGGACATGTGGAGCCAGAAGCGGTGGCTGCACCGGTCACCTCCAGCGGATGGCTCTGGTGCTGATGAGATCCATGGATGAGTGCAGATGAGGTGGAGTGGATTCTGAGACACAGAGTGGGTGGCAGTGGGACATGTGGAGCCAGAAGCAGAGGCTGCACTGGTCACCTCCAGCGGATGGCTCTGGTGCTGATGAGAGCCATGGATGAGTGCAGATGAGGTGGAGTGGATTCTAAGACACAGAGTGGGTGGCAGTGGGACATGTGGAGCCAGAAGCGGAGGCTGCACTGGTCACCTCCAGCGGATGGCTCTGGTGCTGATGAGATCCATGGATGAGTGCAGATGAGGTGGAGTGGATTCTGAGACACAGAGTGGGTGGCAGTGGGACATGTGGAGCCAGAAGTGGTGGCTGCACCGGTCACCTCCAGCGGATGGCTCTGGTGCTGATGAGATCCATGGATGAGTGCAGATGAGGTGGAGTGGATTCTGAGACACAGAGTGGGTGGCAGTGGGACATGTGGAGCCAGAAGTGGTGGCTGCACCGGTCACCTCCAACGGATGGCTCTGGTGCTGATGAGATCCATGGATGAGTGCAGATGAGGTGGAGTGGATTCTGAGACACAGAGTGGGTGGCAGTGGGACATGTGGAGCCAGAAGTGGAGGCTGCACCGGTCACCTCCAGCGGATGGCTCTGGTGCTGGTGAGATCCATGGATGAGTGCAGATGAGGTGGAGTGGATTCTGAGACACAGAGTGGGTGGCAGTGGGACATGTGGAGCCAGAAGTGGAGGCTGCACTGGTCACCTCCAGCGGATGGCTCTGGTGCTGATGAGATCCATGGATGAGTGCAGATGAGGTGGAGTGGATTCTGAGACACAGAGTGGGTGGCAGTGGGACATGTGGAGCCAGAAGTGGAGGCTGCACTGGTCACCTCCAGCGGATGGCTCTGGTGCTGGTGAGACCCATAGATGAGTGCAGATGAGGTGGAGTGGATTCTGAGACACAGAGTGGGTGGCAGTGGGACATGTGGAGCCAGACGTGGAGGCTGCACTGGTCACCTCCAGCGGATGGCTCTGGTGCTGATGAGATCCATGGATGAGTGCAGATGAGGTGGAGTGGATTCTGAGACACAGAGTGGGTGGCAGTGGGACATGTGGAGCCAGAAGCGGAGGCTGCACTGGTCACCTCCAGCGTATGGCTCAGGTGCTGATGAGAGACATGGATGAGTGCAGATGAGGTGGAGTGGATTCTGAGACACAGAGTGGGTGGGAGTGGGACATGTGGAGCCAGAAGCGGAGGCTGCACCGATGACCTCCAGCGGATGGCTCAGGTGCTGATGAGAGACATGGATGAGTGCAGATGAGGTGGAGTGGATTCTGAGACACAGAGTGGGTGGCAGTGGGACATGTGGAGCCAGAAGTGGTGGCTGCACCGGTCACCTCCAGCGGATGGCTCTGGTGCTGATGAGATCCATGGATGAGTGCAGATGAGGTGGAGTGGATTCTGAGACACAGAGTGGGTGGGAGTGGGACATGTGGAGCCAGAAGCGGAGGCTGCACCGGTCACCTCCAGCGGATGGCTCAGGTGCTGATGAGAGACATGGATGAGTGCAGATGAGGTGGAGTGGATTCTGAGACACAGAGTGGGTGGCAGTGGGATGAAGGGGCCCCGGAGAAATGGAGTGTGAGAGTCTGAGTTCGTTGTCAAATTCAGATGACGAGGGAGGTAAAAATAATTCTAGGTTTGAAGGGAAGGGAGATGCATTGAGCGTCCATGCACAGACAAGACTCCTCCAGTAGGGTTGAAATGCAGTATTTATGTATTCAAGGCAGCTAGAATATGGGGGCTGATTGATAAAGGTAAACATGGTCGTAAATATACATTTATGACCTAATTAACCTTTTTAGCTCCAGCAAGGAATTCACAGAGGGATGCCTGGCAGGCATCAAAGGTTTCACAAGCATAGATTTCTGCACCAGGTGTGTGGAGAAATCTGCACTTTCAAATCCCGCTCCAGGGGTGGGAATTAGGGTTTCCTAGGATTGGTTTGCCTTGGAAGTTTGGGAACGCTATCAAACATGTAGGTTTGTGTTCATTCCCAGACTCCTCTTCCACCCCTTTCCACCAGGAAATGGTCAGAGTTTTACACCAACACAGAGCTGAAGTAACTCTCCTTCCAGAGGGGGCAGTGGTGTGGATCACCCCCACATTGAAAGGGGGTGGAGGGGAAGGACAGTGCTTAATATGTAAAATAATAACCAAGGGGGCCGCTGCAGCTTGCATCACCCATTGCCCCCTAATCGCTGACAATGACGGTAACAAAACAACTTCTAGCCATTTCTCTCGCCTGCAAGTGCAACAGTTCAGATTATTCCAGGTCTCCAAAGCTAAAGGACTGGCTGGGGAGGCAGGTACTAGAATTTTTAATGTATATTGTATCAATAAACAACCGTTGTTCTGCTCGTCTCTAAATTAGATGAGCAGTGCCACCATGTGGCAGAGTGCCATAAGTGTGGTGATGACAAATGAGTGCCGGTGTCAAGCACCAGAAACCACCGGCAACCACCGGCTGAAATGAAGCACAGGGGAAGGGCTTTCTCCAGAGAGAAAACTGTTTTCCCAGAGGAGAAGAAAAAGCAGCGTTTGCACAGAGATCCCCATTCTCCCTGTCGGGCCTTCTAAGCAAGGAAGTACTGTACACCTGTGGAATAGGAAACTTTTTAAAAAGTCACATAAGATTCTCAGAAGTACGCCTGGAAACCTGCGCATAGTGCATGTTCCCTAACGTATGTAAGGAAATGTTTGTGAATAGGAAGTAATCGAAAAGGTACACCGAGGTGGAGGTATAAATCTCAACGCGGTATCGTTTCATTTTGTTCCTACATGTGGCACTAAATGTTTTCTCTGTAAGGTCTTGAGTGTAACCTTACGGGGCATATTTACAAGAAACTGGTGGAGTGAGGAGTTACACCACAATTGGTAACGCCACAGTCTGCCAGTTTCAAAATGCAGGGATGCACTGTGTTCACAAGAATGGGGCGCCTCCCTGCGTTACCCCTAGTGCTGGCACTAAAAAAGCTGCCTAGCACCAGCGCAGGCACCCTAGCACCATTTTGCTAGGGTGCCTGCACTGCAGGGGCGATTGTTTATGTGCAGGAAGAGACACCTTCCTGCACATAAACAATCCTGAAAGGCAATTTGCTCAATTTATGTGTGCTGCAGAATGTAGTAAACATTGAAAGCGCAAAATACAAGGAGAAATAAAACGAATCTCCTCGTATGACCTGCTTAAGACCAGGTATTCCGTGCAATTATTTTTGGCGCTGCCCCATACTTTGGAAATATGGGGTAGCGTCAAAAAGCAATGTGTATTGCGGCGGAACTCCCACTGCAACACCCATTGCACGCCCCTTTCACACTCAGTGCTGTGTGAATTTGGGGCATTATTTACAAGGGGGCCTTAAGCCACGTTAAGGGGCTTAACGCTGCCTTGTAAATAAGGCGAAGGAGTTAATGCCGCCAGAACGTCAAACAAATGATGTTCTGGTGGCGTTAACTCCTTGTAAATGTCCCCCTATGTTTGGTGTTGGTTTCAACAACAATGTTTGTATTAAGAGCAGATTGCAGATGAACTAAGAAACATATGAAGGGTTAAATCCCCCAGTTCTGACTGGGTCTTCAAATCACTCTAGGCTCGATTTACTGGATAAACATAATGAAACTGATAAAGAAAACAACTAGGGGCCATATGTGTCACCCCAGTTGTGTCCCGCTTCCACCATGCAACGTTGACATGCATGACACAACTGAATACTTTGATTTCTGAAGCCACGCAAGGCCGCTTTGCATGGCCCTGAAAGGCTTCATATATCTTTAGTAAAGCAATGCAGGGCAGATCACTTTATTGCCATACTCTGCGCTAGGGAGGCGTTTCTTGGGCGTTTGCAACTTCCATGGTTTTTGACACATTCCCAGATTTACCAGAACTGGTCAACCTAGGAATTTGCTGAAAAGAAACGCCTTTACAGGAGAGGTGTAGCAAGGAGAAATATGTTTATTTCTCCTCGTTACTTCCTCTTTGCATTGTGTTCCACATTCTGCAGCACACATAGATAGATGAATATGCCTTTCAGGTTTGTTTTTGTGCAGGAAGGTGCCCCTTACTGCATAAAAAAATCCTGCAGGCACCACAGGCACCCTTGCACTAAGGTGCAACAGTGCCTCCGTTGGTGCTAGGCTGCACAAACAGCGCCTTCGCAGGGGAAAAGACAGGAATGCGCCATATTCTTTTAAATATGGCACATTCCTGCTATTTCCTTGTCATGCAGCGCAGCACAGCAAGGTGACTTGCTGTGCTGCCCTTCTTGACAAAGTCATAAATATGCCCCTAGTTCAGTGGCGGCTCCTCTGCTAAGGCGGAGGAGTGTTGCCCCACTGCTCTTGGAGCAGTGTGTAAGAAAAAAGAATATGATAATAACAGAAGTTGTTTCTGTTATTTTCATTTTATTTCTAGTGTCGGCAAGGTTGGGCGTGGCGAGGCGGGGCTCCCGTGATGTCCTGGAGGAGGAGTGGTTGCTGCACTGCAAAGTGCGCATGACTGCTTGGGTGGCCCTCTATAAACAGTCCTGCGCACTTTGCATGTTCCCCACCAGGATGCGTTATGCAGCCTGGCGGGGAACAGGTCCAGCCTCCCATTCCCCGTCTGAGCGCTGAGCTACGGTGCTCAGACCAATCACAGTGCTGCATTGAAGCGTTGTGATTGGCTTAGAGGGGGGTGCCTGTGTGCTTCCTGGTTCCGGCTGGAGAGACACGGCGAGGAGGTAAGTGTTTTTTTGTTTTGTTTGTATTTTGTGCACCCTGACACCCCCACACCCCCTGGCAACCGACCAGCTGCTACTGCCCTAGATTTATGTCTGTTGTATTTGGATGTGTCTGCCTAGTGACTATCGCGTCACTTTGTGTCAATGGAATTTCAGTTTGTGGATGGCGTCAACTCTATGATGTCAACAGATTTGACAAGCGATGTTTGGATTGGTTGACTCTATAGACAGATTTCTAGCAGCAGTTGAATTTTTGGAGATATTGTCTGTATCACATGACCAGAGTTCTGTCAGCAGTGTTTTAATTTGCCAGTCCTGCCAGCTCATTGGCATTGGCATGTGTTGTGCGAGATGCTAACTACTGAAATACCACTGGCAGCAATGAAAACAGACGATGTGATGCAATATGTAAGCCAGCATCACACACATTGTAATCTCAATGGCTGCTTTTAGTGCCAATAAATTAAAATACTGCTGATATAAGACTGTTTCTATGAAGGTGTTATTGCATAGAAGCCCTCTGCCTGCTGGCTGGGGCCTGAGCAGATCAGCACAGGGCTCTGCAGGCAGAGGACTCCTCATCCTGCTGGCGAGAACCCTAGGATTGTGGGGGGTCATTCCTATGTCCCTCAGTCAGACAACACTCTCACCTCCAGCCCTCCTCCACTCCCCCAGAAGAGGACCATTTTTGTTTTTCTGAAATAAACTCCCAAATCCCAGAATGCCACATTATGACCACAGGGCCAGTGCTTAGTTTGTAAAAAGATAAGTGCCGGGGCTCTCATGAGGAGGCCACTGCAGCTCGCACCACACATTGCTCCGCTATGCTGCCAATGATAGTAACAACCCAACTACTTTGACAATTCAGACTATTCCATCCCCTAAAGCTATAACATTGGCTTGTTTTGCAGGTAATACTCCTTTTTAATGTATATTAATTTAATAATTAACTGTTGTTGTGGTCATCTCTAAATTAGCCATACAGCGCCACCATGTGGCAGACTGTCACAAGCACCGGTGTTGAAAATTAAGTGCCTGTACTGAGCCCCGGAAACCACCGGCTCAAATGAAGCACTGCCACAGTTGTCAGTACTTGAGGGACTGACTGACCAGTCTGCCTTCTTTTCCAGTAACCGGCAAAGATGTCATCGGACGCAGAAATGGCCGTGTTTGGGGAGGCCGCGCAATACTTGCGCAAGTCTGAAAAGGAGCGCCTGGAAGCTCAGAACAGACCATTCGACGCCAAGAACTCGTGCTTTGTGACAGAACCCAAGGAGCTGTATGTGAAAGGACTGATCACAGCCAGAGAGACAGGCAAAGTCACCGTGAAGACGGACGATGGACGGGTAAGTAGCACCACTGCCCACACACACCTGTAAACAGGCACCACGCAGGGCAGCCGGTGGTGCGGACACAGGCCGGACATCGAAAGAAACAAGCCTGACATTCACATATTGTGATTCCAAACTTTCCTTAATGCTCGATTCTGGTAATGCCCAGTTGGGTCATTTTTCATAGAAAATTTGTGGTTAGTGGCATAAAGCCCGCTGAGCCAGTAACATTCTAGAAAACAAGATGGCATTTTAAAGTATCTTTACCAGAGTTGTCTAGATTGTGTTCTGCGTAATTCTAAGGAAAATTGTAACTATTAAGAAACCTGCCAGCCTTGGTGTAGGAACAGCTCACATTGGCACAACCCAGCCATCCCCGGCCCACAATGGCCCTCTCAGCCAGGCTGTCGCCTATAGGACCAGCCAGTCTTGAAGTGCAGGTAGAGCATCCTTTGGACTAGTGCAGGTACTGGGCGACTCACACTGTACATTCCTACTTAAAAGTCAGTGTCAGTGTCCAGTGCCACCTTGCAGATAACCGACCTGCACTGGAATGCCAGTACTGTGCCACTGAAAGTAGGACAGAAATGCCACCGCTGGCCTGCTTGGACTCAATCAATCAATCAATCAGCAGATTTGTAAAGCGCTACTTATCTCCCGTGAGGGTATCCAGGCGCTGGCTAAGACAGAAGTGCCAGTACTAGCCTGCTCAAAAGTTCCAGTACTGTGCCACTAAAAGTAAGACAGAAGTTCCAGTACTCTGCCATTGTAAGACAGAAGTGCCAGTACTGTGCCATTGTAAGACAGAAGTGCCAGGACTAACATGATCAGAAGTGCTAGTACTGTGCCGTTATGAGATAGAAGTGAAAGCACTAACATGATCAGAAGTGCTAATACTGTGCCATTATAATATAGAAGTGCCAGCACTAACATGATCAGAAGTGCTAGTACTGTGCCATTATAAGATAGAAGTGCCAGCACTAACATGATCAGAAGTGCTAGTACTAACATGATCAGAAGTGCTAGTCCTGTGCCATTATAAGATAGAAGTGCCAGCACTAACATGATCAGAAGTACTAGTACTGTGCCATTATAAGATAGAAGTGCCAGCACTAACATGATCAGAAGTGCTAGTACTGTGCCAATATAAGATAGAAGTGCCAGCACTAACATGATCAGATCAGAAGTGCTAGTACTGTGCCATTATAAGATAGAGGTGCCAGCACTAACATGATCGGAAGTGCTAGCACTGTGCCATTATAAGATAGAAGTGCCAGCACTAACATGATCAGAAGTGCTAGTACTGTGCCATTATAAGCTAGAAGTGCCAGCACTAACATGATCAGAAGTGCTAGTACTGTGCCATTATAAGATAGAAATGCCAGCACTAACATGATCAGAAGTGCTAGTACTGTGCCATTATAAGATAGAAGTGCCAGCACTAACATGATCAGAAGTGCTAGTACTGTGCCATTATAAGATAGAAGTGCCAGCACTAATATGATCAGAAGTGCTAGTACTGTGCAATTATAAGATAGAAGTGCCAGCACTAACATGATCAGATCAGAAGTGCTAGTACTGTGCCATTATAAGATAGAAGTGCCAGCACTAACATGATCAGAAGTGCTAGTACTGTGCCATTATAAGATAGAAGTGTCAGCACTAACATGATCGGAAGTGCCAGTACTGTTCCATTATAAGATAGAGGTGCCAGCACTAACATGATCGGAAGTGCTAGCACTGTGCCATTATAAGATAGAAGGGACAGCACTAACATGATCGGAAGTGCTAGCACTGTGCCATTATAAGATAGAACTGCCAGCACTAACATGTTCAGAAGTGCAGATACTGCCCCATTAGTAATGGGTCAAAACAGGCTGAGGAGTGCAAATATTCAATTAAAGAAAGAACAGCGGAGCTGCTGAGGTTTGCTGGTACCATCTTATTAAAAAGTAAAGTCCCCTGCTGAGATGTATGGCCACTACCTTGGTACAAGTTAAGATGTCTTGCTGAAACATGTCTAAATTACATTTTTAACAGTGGAGCAGCCCTGTGAGATAGACCAGTGCTGTATTTTTGTGACTAAATCAGCCCTGCTGATAGGTGTCAGTACTATCTTTAAAAAAAAGTAAAGCTGCCCTTCGGACACATGCCAGTGCGGTATGAACAACCCTGTCAGACATACCATCCCATTAAATAAGCAGCCCGCGGAGCCATCTCAGTACTATCTTATTAAAAGTAAAGCAGCCTTATGGAGACTCATCAGTACTATCCTTTGAAAAGTAAAGCATCTCTTCTGAGACATGCCATTACTATCCTTTGAAAAGAAAAGCATCTCTTCTGAGACATGCCAGTCCTATCCTTTGAAAAGAAAAGCATCTCTTCTGAGACATGCCAGTACTATCCTTTGAAAAGAAAAGCATCTCTTCTGAGACATGCCAGTACTATCCTTTGAAAAGAAAAGCATCTCTTCTGAGACATGCCAGTATATCCTTTGAAAAGTAAAGCATCTCTTCTGAGACATGCCAGTACTATCCTTTGAAAAGTGAAGCATCTCTTCTGAGACATGCCAGTATATCCTTTGAAAAGTGAAGCATCTCTTCTGAGACATGTCAGTGCTATCCTTTGAAAAGTGAAGCATCTCCTCTGAGACATGTCAGTGCTATCCTTTGAAAAGTAAAGCATCTCTTCTGAGACATGCCAGTACTATCCTTTGAAAAGAAAAGCATCTCCTCTGAGACATGTCAGTATATCCTTTGAAAAGTGAAGCATCTCTTCTGAGACATGTCAGTATATCCTTTGAAAAGTGAAGCATCTCTTCTGAGACATGCCATTACTATCCTTTGAAAAGTAAAGCATCTCTTCTGAGACATGTCAGTATATCCTTTGAAAAGTGAAGCATCTCTTCTGAGACATGTCAGTATATACTTTGAAAAGTGAAGCATCTCTTCCGAGACATGTCAGTATATCCTTTGAAAAGTGAAGCATCTCTTCCGAGACATGCCAGTACTATCCTTTGAAAAGTGAAGCATCTCTTCTGAGACATGCCATTACTATCCTTTGAAAAGGTAAGCATCTCTTCTGAGACGTGCCAGTATATCCTTTGAAAAGTGAAGGAGCCCTGCAGCGACATGCCATTACTATCCTTTGAAAAGTGAAGCATCTCTTCTGAGACATGTCAGTATATCCTTTGAAAAGTAAAGCATCTCTTCTGAGACATGCCAGTACTATCCTTTGAAAAGGTAAGCATCTCTTCTGAGACATGCCAGTATATCCTTTGAAAAGTGAAGGAGCCCTGCAGCGACATGCCATTACTATCCTTTGAAAAGTGAAGCATCTCTTCTGAGACATGCCCGTATATCCTTTGAAAAGTGAAGCATCTATTCCGAGACATGCCAGTATATCCTTTGAAAAGTGAAGCATCTCTTCTGAGACATGCCAGTACTATCCTTTTAAAAGTAAAGCATCTCTTCTGAGACATGCCAGTATATCCTTTGAAAAGTGAAGCATCTATTCCGAGACATGCCAGTATATCCTTTGAAAAGTGAAGCATCTCTTCTGAGACATGCCAGTACTATCCTTTGAAAAGTGAAGCATCTCTTCTGAGACATGCCAGTATATCCTTTGAAAAGTGAAGCATCTCTTCTGAGACATGCCAGTATATCCTTTGAAAAGTGAAGCATCTCTTCTGAGACATGTCAGTGCTATCCTTTGAAAAGTGAAGCATCTCTCCTGAGACATGCCAGTATATCCTTTGAAAAGTGAAGGAGCCCTGCAGCGACATGCCATTACTATCCTTTGAAAAGTGAAGCATCTCTTCCGAGACATGCCAGTATATCCCTTGAAAAGTGAAGCATCTCTTCTGAGACATGCCAGTATATCCTTTGAAAAGTAAAGCATCTCTTCTGAGACATGCCAGTACTATCCTTTGAAAAGGTAAGCATCTCTTCTGAGACATGCCATTACTATCCTTTGAAAAGTGAAGCATCTCTTCCGAGACATGCCAGTATATCCCTTGAAAAGTGAAGCATCTCTTCTGAGACATGCCAGTATATCCTTTGAAAAGTAAAGCATCTCTTCTGAGACATGCCAGTACTATCCTTTGAAAAGTAAAGCATCTCTTCTGAGACATGCCAGTAGTATCCTTTGAAAAGTGAAGCATCTCTTTTGAGACATGCCAGTATATCCTTTGAAAAGTGAAGGAGCCCTGCAGCGACATGCCATTACTATCCTTTTAAAAGTAAAGCATCTCTTCTGAGACATGCCAGTATATCCTTTGAAAAGTGAAGCATCTATTCCGAGACATGCCAGTATATCCTTTGAAAAGTGAAGCATCTCTTCTGAGACATGCCAGTACTATCCTTTGAAAAGTGAAGCATCTCTTCTGAGACATGCCAGTATATCCTTTGAAAAGTGAAGCATCTCTTCTGAGACATGTCAGTGCTATCCTTTGAAAAGTGAAGCATCTCTCCTGAGACATGCCAGTATATCCTTTGAAAAGTGAAGGAGCCCTGCAGCGACATGCCATTACTATCCTTTTAAAAGTGAAGCATCTCTTCCGAGACATGCCAGTATATCCTTTGAAAAGTGAAGCATCTATTCCGAGACATGCCAGTATATCCCTTGAAAAGTGAAGCATCTCTTCTGAGACATGCCATTACTATCCTTTGAAAAGTAAAGCATCTCTTCCGAGACATGCCAGTATATCCCTTGAAAAGTGAAGCATCTCTTCCGAGACATGCCAGTATATCCTTTGAAAAGTGAAGCATCTCTTCTGAGACATGCCAGTATATCCGTTGAAAGGTAAAGCATCTCTTCTGAGACATGTCAGTGCTATCCTTTGAAAAGTAAAGCATCTCTTCTGAGACATGCCAGTATATCCCTTGAAAAGTAAAGCATCTCTTCTGAGACATGCCAGTATATCCCTTGAAAAGTGAAGCATCTCTTCTGAGACATGCCAGTATATCCTTTGAAAAGTAAAGCATCTCTTCTGAGACATGCCAGTATATCCTTTGAAAAGTGAAGCATCTATTCCGAGACATGCCAGTATATCCTTTGAAAAGTGAAGCATCTCTTCTGAGACATGCCAGTACTATCCTTTGAAAAGTGAAGCATCTCTTCTGAGACATGCCAGTATATCCTTTGAAAAGTAAAGCATCTCTTCTGAGACATGCCATTACTATCCTTTTAAAAGTAAAGCATGTCTTCTGAGACATGCCAGTATATCCTTTGACAAGTGAAGCATCTCTTCTGAGACATGCCATTACTATCCTTTGAAAAGTGAAGCATCTCTTCTGAGACATGCCAGTACTATTCTTTGAAAAGTAAAGCATCTCTTCTGAGACATGCCAGTACTATCCTTTGAAAAGTGAAGCATCTCTTTTGAGACATGCCAGTATATCCTTTGAAAAGTGAAGGAGCCCTGCAGCGACATGCCATTACTATCCTTTTAAAAGAAAAGCATCTCTTCTGAGACATGCCAGTATATCCTTTGACAAGTAAAGCATCTCTTCTGAGACATGCCATTACTATCCTTTGAAAAGTGAAGCATCTCTTCCGAGACATGCCAGTACTATTCTTTGAAAAGTGAAGCATCTCTTCTGAGACATGCCAGTATATCCTTTGACAAGTAAAGCATCTCTTCTGAGACATGCCATTACTATCCTTTGAAAAGTGAAGCATATCTTTTGAGACATGCCAGTATATCCTTTGAAAAGTGAAGGAGCCCTGCAGCGACATGCCATTACTATCCTTTTAAAAGAAAAGCATCTCTTCTGAGACATGCCAGTATATCCTTTGACAAGTGAAGCATCTCTTCTGAGACATGCCAGTATATCCTTTGAAAAGTGAAGCATCTATTCCGAGACATGCCAGTATATCCTTTGAAAAGTAAAGCATCTCTTCTGAGACATGCCAGTACTATCCTTTGAAAAGTGAAGCATCTCTCCTGAGACATGCCAGTATATCCTTTGAAAAGTGAAGGAGCCCTGCAGCGACATGCCATTACTATCCTTTTAAAAGTAAAGCATCTCTTCTGAGACATGCCAGGATATCCTTTGACAAGTGAAGCATCTCTTCTGAGACATGCCATTACTATCCTTTGAATAGTGAAGCATCTCTTCTGAGGCATGTCAGTACTATCCTTTGACAAGTGAAGCAGCCCTACAGAGACTCGTCAGTACTATCTTTTCAAAATAAATTGAAGCAGGCCTGCAGAGACATGTCAGCACTCATCATTGGTGTTTTTTTCTCACCCTGGTAGGACAGTAACACTAGAGTGGGCTCAACCGCTTTTGGAAACTCATAGATATTCATTTTTTCTGGACATTTCCGGAGGTCCAGTCACAATAAAAATGGGTATGAATTTACCCAAATAACTTTAGGCAGTGTGAACCCGTGCCATGACTAAAAACTAAGATACTGAGGGTATACCCTTGGAGTAAGTTTGACTGTAGGGAAGTGGGTACCCCGTCTGAGCCAATGGGGCTTGCTTAAGAACCTTACTTAGGCTCATGAATATATACAGGTAGGAGAGCCTTATGTCTCCTCACATTCACTACTCCATTAGAATTAGATAAGGGTGGGTAGGGAGGTCTACGGGCCCTGAAGAAGGCCGAATAACCTTCTAGGCATGTTTAAATCGGCCGAAACATGTTGGCATAGTAAGGATGCCAGAACCATTGGATTCCTGATAGGCATCAATATCTTGACTTTTGATCATGGTATTGGTTCCCACTGAATAAAGTTATTTGGGTAAATCTGTGATCATTTTTATCTTGACTGGAACTCCGGAAGTGCCCAGAAAAAATTAACATCTAAGAACTTCCAAAAGGGGATGAGCCTGCCCTATTGGTGCTGTTCTACCACGGTGAAAAAAAATGCCAATGATGAAGCATGCCACCATTTGGTGGGTGAGACGTTTTTTCTTAATATTTTTAATATTCCTGTCGGATGTGGCACTAAACCTAGTCAGGAACAAATCCTCGGGCTTTTGCAGTTTTTTTTGGTGTGATTAGTTGTAGTTCATGGGAGGGTAGGTGAAAGCCTTATTGCCTCTCTCACTCTCTTGTTTGTGTTTAAGGACATGTCAGTACTCTCCTTTCAATAGAAAAGCAGCCCTTCTGAGACAGGTCCCTACTAGTCCATTATGTTAAAAGCAAAGCAGCCCTTCTGAGACAGGTCCCTACTAGTCTATTATGTTAAAAGTAAGCAGGCCTTCTGAGAGGTGTCAGTAGTAACACAATGAAACTTAAGCAGTCTGGTTGAGATGTCAGTACTGTTCCAACACAAGTACACCAGCCCTACTGAGAGGTGTCAGTAGCATTCTATTAAATGTAAAATGTAAAACAGATCTGCAGAGATATGTAAATACCGTCCCTGTAAATCTGTTAAGCTGCCCAGCTACAAGGTGTTAGTAGCCCAAGAAAAGTTGAGTAGCCCTGTTAAGTTGTGAGTAGTATCCCACTATAATTAGACATCCCTGCTGAGAGGTGGTAGCACTATTCCAATAAAAGTTAAGTAGCCATACAGAGACATGCCAGTACTATGATAATAAAAGCTAAGCAGCTCTATAAACACGCGCCAGTACTATCCTAATAAATGTTAAGTAGTCCTATAGAGATGTGTCCGCCCTATCCTAATAAATGTAAGGCAGCCAAACAGAGTCGTGTCAGTACTTTCTTAGTAATAGGTACACAGAATTATAGAGAATGGTTATTACTGTCCTACGAAATGTAAGGCAGCCAGAAAAAGACTTGTCAGTACTGTCTTAATAAATGTAGGGCAGCCATACAAAGATGTGTTAGCACTATCCTAATACATTTTAGGTAGTCCTGTAGCAATGTGTCATCCCTATCCTAATAAATGTAAGGCAGCCACACACAGACGTGTCAGTACTCTCTTAATAATAGGTAAACAGAAATATAGAGAAGCGTGATTTTTGTCCTAATACATGTAAGGCAGCGATAAAGAGATGTGTCAGTACTATCCTAATAAATGTAAGGCAGCGATAAAGAGACGTGTCAGTACTATCCTAATAAATGTAAGGCAGCGATAAAGAGACGTGTCAGTACTATCCTAATAAATGTAAGGAAAGCCATAAAGAGATGCGTCATTACTATCCTAATAAATGTAAGGCAGCGATAAAGAGACGTGTCAGTACTATGCTAATAAATGTAAGGAAAGCCACAAACAGACATGGCAGTACTATCCTAATAAATGTAAGGAAAGCCATAAAGAGACGTTTCAGTACTATCCTAATTAATGTAAGGGAGCCACAAAGAGACGTGTCAGTCCTATCCTAATAAATGTAAGGAAAGCCATAAAGAGACATGTCAGTATTATCCTAATAAATGTAAGGAAAGCCATAAAGAGATGCGTCATTACTATCCTAATAAATGTAAGGCAGCGATAAAGAGACATGTCAGTACTATCCTAATAAATGTAAGGAAAGCCATAAAGAGACGTGTCAGTACTATCCTAATAAATGTAAGGAAAGCCATAAAGAGATATGTCAGTCCTATCCTAATAACTGTAAGGCAGCGATAAAGAGACGTGTCAGTACTATCCTAATAAATGTAAGGAAAGCCACAAACAGACATGGCAGTACTATCCTAATAAATGTAAGGAAAGCCATAAAGAGACGTTTCAGTACTATCCTAATTAATGTAAGGAAAGCCATAAACTGATGTGGCAGTACTATCCTAATAAATGTAAGGAAAGCCATAAACGGACGTGGCAGTACTATCCTAATAAATGTAAGGAAAGCCATACAGAGGTGTGTTAGTACTATCCTAATAAATGTAAGGGAAGCCATACAGAGATGTGTTAGTACTATCCTAATACTTTTTAAGCAGTCCTATAGAGATGTGTCAATCCTATCCTAATAAATGTAAGGCAGCCATACAGAGACGTATTAGTACTTTCCTAAAAAACAGTAACACAGAGATGCGTGATTACTGCTCCAAAAAACATAATGTGGTCCTGCTCAGATGTGCTGTTACCATCTCAGTGAAAGTTAAGCAGCTCTGTGGGCAGGTGATAGTTCCCTTACATTAAAAGTAAAGCTGACCACCTGAGTCATGCCAGTGCTAATCCATTCCAGGGTAAAGCAGCACTGCTGAGTCATGTCAGTACTAGCCCTTTCCAGGGTAAAGCAGCCCTGCTAAGTCATGTAAGTGCTAGCCCATTCCAGGATAAAGCAGCCCTGCTGAGACATGTCAGTGCTAGCCCTTTGCAGGGTAAATCAGCCCTGCTAAGTCATGTAAGTGCTAGCCCATTCCAGGCTAAAACAGCCCTCCCGAGTCATGTCAGTGCTAACACATTCCAGGGTAAATCAGCCCTACTGAGTCATGTCAGTGCTAGCCCTGTTAGTGTTAACCCGTTCAAGGGTAAAGCAGCCCTGTTGAGTCATGTCAGTGCTAACCCATTCCAGGGTAAAGCAGCCCTGCTGAGTCATGTCAGTGCTAGTCCATTGCAGGGCAGGGGAAAACAGCCCTGCTGAGTCATGTCAGTACTAGTCCATTCCAGAGGAAAGCAGTTCTGCTGACTCATGTCAGTGCTAACCCATTCCAGGGGAAAGCAGCCCTGCTGACTCATGTCAGTGCTAGCCCATTCTAGGGTAAGGTAGGCCTGCTGAGTCATGTCAGTGCAAACCTATTCCAGATTAAAGCAGGTCTGCTGAGTCATGTCAGTAATAACCTATTCCAGGTTAAAGCAGGTCTGCTTAGTCATGTCAGTGCTAACCTATTCCAGGTTGAAGCAGGTCTGCTGAATCATGTCAGTGCTAACCTATTCCAGGTTAAAGCAGCCCTGCTGAGTCATGCCTGTGGTAACCCATTAAAAAGCAGCACAGATGAGACATGTCTGTACTGTACAATCAAAAGTAAAGCAGCCTTGCTGACAACTGCCTGAGCTATTCCATTAAAGCTAAAGGAATTCTGTTGGGGTGCACTGATAGCATCCCCTGACAGGTAAGAAATGGAGATGCTCTGGGCCTGATACTACTGATTATTGTAAGTCCTGCTGCACAGTGCCTCAAAGTACAGTCCCCTTAGCCAGCACTTATGTCATCGTTATCTCTTCTCCTCATTTTACAGACTGTAACTGTGAAGGAAGATCAAGTCTTCCCACAGAATCCTCCCAAGTTCGACAAGATTGAAGACATGGCCATGATGACCCACCTGAATGAAGCCTCCGTGCTGTATAACCTCGCCGAGCGATACGCAGCCTGGATGATCTACGTAAGTGTTCCATTAGATTCAATAACTGGGTTGTATGATGGAACCCTGCATGCATTTCCCACACATGTCTTCATGCCGCAGCCAGTACCCCGACTGCGACGTTACAACACGTTCCCTTACGACACAAGTCATTACAGCGACTTGCCATAGGGGGTCGCTGGACTTTGGAATAGTACAATTTACCGTTTCAACTCCAGTCGGTGTAGCAGGTGAGAAGGTGTTCGACTTAAAATCCAACACCAGTCCAACAACGTGTTCTGTAAAGCAAGTCATTATAATGACTTGCGCAGTAAAGGAATGCAGGGTAATGTTGATGTCGGGGTACTGACTGCGGTGTAAAGTCACATCTCAGTATTGACTGCGGTGTAAAGGATATTTTCCATTAACTGCGGCCTAAACCTCACAGCCAAAACCTTCCCCAAAAAGCTGTAAAAGCAATTTAAACTAGCCAGCATGACCAGGTGAGGCCCCTCGGACAATGCACAGGTGATGGCATGTTGTGAGATCTTAAATAGCTGCATTTAAGCCTGTCGCTTGAAGAAACAGAGCATAATACGCACACACACTCTGCATCTACAACCTATAGGACAGCAGCGTCTTTGACAAGAAGTTCTGATTGTATGTGTGATCTGCAGAGGCCTGGTAGTAGGTATGGGCATGCTCTAGGAAAAGAGACACCAACAGAAAATAGCTTAGGATGGAAAGTCAACAGTGAACCACAAAGTCCTCAGAAAACTATGAACTGCTTTAGAAAGGAGTAAGAATCCCACAGGAGAGAACTCACCCCCACCCCCCATCCAGTAAAGGAGCCCAGAGGTACCTTAAACTAGAAGGAATTCAACGAGATTGGGTCTACCATGAAAGAAAGAAACACATACACACACACGAACACACAGACACACACACACACTTTCTTTACTCTCTGGAGAACTACTCTACAAGGCCCCCATTTTCCTTGTTGTTAAAATTGCAACAGAAACTTGTAAACACGCTTTCAGTAGCCTTCAAGGTGTAAATCAAGTGACCCCAGCCATTTCTGGTACAATACAGGTGGGTTAGTATATTTCAGGAGTCTTTGGCAACTGAATCATTTGGTTTATGCTACAATCATAATTTACAGAGCTTGTTAGGTGCACACGGATGAATTTTGCAAACTATGAAGACCCCGCTAAGGAGAACTACTCTTTGGGCCACCTGCGGGACTAATTTCTCATAATTTAGCACTGATGGCACTGATTTTTTCTTAATTGGCTGCTTTTACTCCAGACCTACTCCGGACTCTTCTGTGCCACTGTGAACCCCTACAAGTGGTTGCCGGTATACAACCCAGAAGTGGTTGTTGGCTACAGAGGCAAGAAGCGCCAGGAAGCCCCACCCCACATCTTCTCCATCTCTGATAACGCCTATCAGTTCATGTTGACAGGTAAGGTCGTCCTATTGTCTCTGCTTCTTCTATTTTGTAGCTCTCATAACATGCAACCTTCTTTTGAAACCCTTACTAAATGTCACTTCTTTTATGGTAGATCGTGAAAACCAGTCTGTCCTGATCACGTGAGTACAATCAAATCACATCTTGAACCGGCTCCACGTATGTCAGTGTGAGTGATGTAACAACTGATGTTCCCGATCCTACTCAATCCTCTGTCCTCCTTCCCTCTAGCGGAGAATCCGGTGCAGGAAAGACTGTGAACACCAAGCGCGTCATCCAGTACTTTGCAACAATTGCAGTGTCTGGAGAGAAGAAGAAGGACGCCCCCGCCATGGCCAACAAGATGCAGGTTTGTAAACTCAATGTATCTTCTCTTGGGCTGTGCATAATATGACATCTGTCAGAGGAGTGTCTTCACATTGAGACCTTGCTCCTAACAGGGAACTCTGGAAGATCAAATCATCCAGGCTAACCCGCTGCTGGAAGCCTTTGGTAATGCCAAGACCGTGAGGAACGACAACTCATCTCGTTTTGTAAGACTTCTAACTTCATGTATTTCTTTAACATTTCTCATTTTTGAAGATAAATGTACTCTCTCTGTCTCAATAACTGTCGGGTTTCATCAAAGCCTTTATTTCCTTTCTAGGGTAAATTTATCCGAATCCACTTTGGAACCACAGGAAAACTGGCTTCTGCGGATATTGAAACATGTAAGACTTGCAGAATAAATAGTCAAAGATATTAGCGACGATTGAAAACATTTGTTATTTACACATTATAACCAAAGTCCTCTTTTTGCAGACCTGCTGGAAAAGTCCAGAGTCACATTCCAGCTCTCAGCTGAGAGGAGCTACCACATCTTCTACCAGATCATGACCAACAAGAAGCCAGAGCTCATTGGTAATACAGACTTTTGTTTTAATAATACCAACATTTTGTGCATAGAGAGCATAAATAAGTCTAACTTCATCTTTCCATGGAAGAGGACCCTTGTTTGCATGCCTCTACATCTAAGCTATATTTAGCATGGAAAATTTTACCCCTTTTCAACTTCACCAAACAGATTTTTTTCCTCCAACTCAGAAATGCTCCTCATTACCACCAACCCCTACGACTTCCCATCCATCAGCCAGGGAGAGATTGTGGTGAAGAGCATTGATGATTCAGAGGAGCTGATGGCCACCGATGTGAGTGGTGGAAGACAAACTTGCAAATATTTCAAAGACAATTCCATAATGTCTCTAATATCCCTTCAACAAATGTGTCTTGCTCGTCACACCTGCAGGGTGCCATCGATATCCTTGGGTTCAACCAAGATGAGAAGATTGGCATCTACAAGATGACGGGAGCGGTCATGCACCACGGAAACATGAAATTTAAGCAGAAGCAGCGGGAGGAGCAGGCCGAGCCCGATGGCACAGAAGGTATTGAAGGAAGATATGAAAAAAACAGCCCTTATTGCGACAGGTAGCAATAGACCACTAGATGCACAAGACATGGACTGAAGTGCAGAGCACTGTATCATCTTAAAGATTGGGTGTAGTGCCTTTAGATGTCTTAAATAGTACTATTTAAATAATCAAATTAATTATTAACTGCACAATGATGTAGGCCACTTACCTCCAAGAATAATAGCTCCTGTATTTAAGTTACAGTATATTACTCAAGCAGTCAATGCTGCAGGCATTTTGTAGATTCTTTTACTATAGGTTTCTTTAAAACTCTTCATTTGGATGTGTTTGGAGGATTAACCCTGACAACCTGTTGCTTGATGTCTCCTGAACTCTACTGTGAGGAGCAGTCCATGGTGGGCTGATACAGTGGGTTTGTGAGGTGGTGCTGAATTTCTTGGTCTGGTGGAGAGTCTCTTCCTCTCACCAGAATGTGCATCAAGATCTAGGACCCCTTAGAACAGTCCCACACTGCTGGGTCATGGGGGAAGGTGTATACTGGGGTCTCCTTCTAAACCTTACAGAATTAACTAGATAAATACTAGTCTTATTCTGAGCAGTGAAAGCCCTTGTACTGCTGGCTACAAAGTGCTAACTGGTGTTTATTGCTGCGTGTGCATGATGCATAGCTCAAGGCACTGTGGCTCCTGCGCATGGTGCATGCCCCAAGGAACTATAGCTCCTGTGCATGGCACATGCCTCGAGGAACTGTAGCTCCTGTGCATGCCCCAAGGACGTGTAGCTCATGTGCATGGCACATGCTCCGAGGAGCTGTAGCTCCCCTGCATGCCCTAAGGAAGTGTAGCTCCTGTGCCTGGTGCATGCCCTAAGAAAGTGTAGCTCCTGTGCATGGTGCATGCCCCAAGGACATGCATCTCCTGTGCATGGTGCATGCCCTAAGGAAGTGTAGCACCTGTGCATGACACATGCTCAGAGGAACTGTAGCTCCTGTGCATGCCCTAAAGAAGTGTGGCTCCTGTGCATGGTGCATGCCCCAAGGACATGTAACTCCTGTGCATGGTGCATGCCCTAAGGAAGTGTAGCACCTGTGCATGGTGCATGTCCCAAGGAACTGTAGCTCCTGTGCATGATGCATGTCCCAAGGAACTGTAGCTCCTGTATGTGCCCCAAGGAACTGTAGCTCCTGTGCATGGCACATGCTCCAAGGAACTGTAGCTCCTGTGCATGGTGCATGCCCCAAGGACGTGTAGCTCCTGTGCATGACACATGCTCCGAGGAACTGTAGCTCCCGTGCATGCCCTAAGGAAGTGTAGCTCCTGTGCATGGTGCATGCCCTAAGGAAGTGTAGCTCCTGTGCATGGTGCATGCCCCAAGGACATGTATCTCCTGTGCATGGTGCATGCCCTAAGCAAGTGTAGCTCCTGTGCATGACACATGCTCAGAGGAACTGTAGCTCCTGTGCATGCCCTAAAGAAGTGTAGCTCCCGTGCATGATGCATGCTCCAAGGACATGTAGCTCCTGTGCATGGTGCATGCCCTACGGAACTGTAGCTCCTGTGCATGATGCATGCCCCAAGGAACTGTAGCTCCTGTGCATGCCCCAAGGAACTGTAGCTCCTGTGCATGCCCCAAGGAACGGTAGCTCCTGTGCATGATGCATGCCCCAAGGAACTGTAGCTCCTGTGCATGTTGCATGCCCCAAGAAATTGCAGCTCCAATGCATGCACCAAGGAACTGTAGCTCCTGTGGCAGAGCCAAGACATGTCCTGTACAACCCACCCGAAGAGGAAACCAATAAGCTACTAAGAGTGCTGTGTTGTGGGTGAACATTACCACTACCACTAAACAGCAGACACGCCTATTACCCAATGGTATTTTCAATTCCTTTACATGAAATGCACCTTTATATAAAATCAGGTCTGTAGACTGTGTCTCTCACTCTCTCACTATACCAATGCATGCAATGAAGATAGTAAGAATATTCTGGTGAAATATCTTTTCTGAACTATTGTTATAATGTGCAGTTGCTGACAAAATTGCATACCTGATGGGTCTGAACTCAGCGGACCTGCTCAAAGCGCTGTGCTACCCAAGAGTCAAGGTCGGCAACGAATATGTCACGAAGGGGCAAAATGTCCAACAGGTACCTAAGACTGATATTGGTTTTTTAACAATCTATATTGAATTTGATACTACACTGTAAAATATGTCTAGAAATAAGAGAATTAATTAACCAGTATGTAACTTTGTCTGCTATAGGTTTATAACGCCATCGGTGCACTCTGCAAGTCTGTCTATGAGAAGCTCTTCTTGTGGATGGTGCTTCGAATCAACCAGCAGCTGGACACCAAGCAAGCTAGACAGTACTTCATTGGGGTCCTGGATATTGCAGGCTTTGAGATCTTTGATGTAAGTTCTTCTGGTAGACACTATAATCGAGTTGTGTAAATGTTTATTAACATAATCACCCTAAGCAAACCTGTGTTGTTTAGTTCAACAGCTTGGAGCAGCTGTGCATCAACTTCACCAATGAGAAATTGCAACAGTTCTTCAACCACCACATGTTCGTCTTGGAACAAGAGGAATACAAGAAGGAAGGCATTGAGTGGGAATTTATTGACTTTGGCATGGATCTGGCTGCCTGCATTGAGCTCATTGAGAAGGTGGGTCACTTTCTGAGTGAATGCTAAATCTTTCTGCAAATTCCAATGATGATTAGAAACTACGGTCCTGATTTAGGGGTGGGTGGTAATGGAGAACCACCACAATTTGTTGTGTGCCCAGTCTACTCACCTTTTGCATCTCTGCCCTCATTCAGAGGTTTGCGATGGTGGAGCTGCTGCATGCTCTGCTGCTGGGAAACCCCTCACTATCAAGCATGGTGTCAAAAGGTCGGCCATCTTTGGTGTGGGCTTCCTGATGCCTAGTTCACCATTGTTTCCTGTCTCAGACAACTCCGCATAGCAGGGTGCTCCTGGCTATGAAGAATGCTGACATGTCATTCGGTTACTGGAAGAAAACTCCAAGTGTGTCATGAACATTGCCTTTTCATTTTCAAACGCAAACCCACTTTGAAATATTGCGAATAGTCTGCTATGTTGATAGGGCACATTGGACCTGCCGCCAATGTCATCTCTAGTTGTGGAAGCGGGACCTACGTTGCTGAAAAAGGCACTGCTGACCCAATGGTTAACTTTAAATGGGGTGAACTTGCTGTGACTGTGTTAGTGGAGGAGTTGCCTCTGGCTCCCTGACTCTTTACTGGACTAAGATCTCTATGAAAGCTTCTAAATCAACCTAATCTACATCTCACTTCCTTTTGCAGCCCATGGGAATCTTCTCCATCCTGGAAGAGGAGTGCATGTTTCCTAAAGCTACAGACACCTCCTTCAAGAACAAGCTGTACGACCAGCATCTGGGCAAGTGCAAGAACTTTGAAAAACCCAAGCCAGGCAAAGGAAAGGCTGAAGCTCACTTCTCCTTGTTGCATTACGCTGGTACTGTGGATTACAACATCAGCGGCTGGCTAGACAAGAACAAGGACCCACTGAACGAGACAGTCATTCAGCTGTATCAAAAGTCCTCAATTAAGCTGCTGGCCTTCCTCTACAGCACCTACACAGTGGCAGGAGATGCAGGTAGGCATAACGTTTCAACTTTATTTACAAAGACAATAACACATGCAAATGATACTGTTTGATGCTGTATCACTGATGCCCCAAGCGCCCATGTTTTTTTTTCAATTCACAGATGCTGGAGCTGCAAAGGGCGGGAAAAAGAAGAAAGGCTCATCCTTCCAGACCGTCTCTGCTTTGTTCAGAGTAAGGTCCCCCAAATGCATAATGAAAGTATAAGCAACTTTTCCTCACAGTGTGTATTGCATCTACAACCATTCACCTGTGTCAGATCTGATGACGTTTGCTGCCAGATTGATAGTAGTATCTCCCCTTCATACTTGGAACGTTTTTGAATTGCTACATATCCACCAATATATTCAGGGTATTAAAAGTTTAAAGCATTTTTAATATTTCTTTCAACAGGAAAACCTGAACAAGCTGATGACTAACCTCAGGAGCACTCACCCCCACTTTGTTCGGTGTCTAATTCCAAATGAGACAAAAACACCAGGTACAGTACCTGAAACAAATGTAACAAGTTGAAGAACCACAAAGTCAACATAGTATGAGGAAACTGACTTTGGCTCGCTTATTTCCATGTCCAGGTGTCATGGACAACCATCTCCTGATCCACCAGTTGAGATGTAACGGTGTCTTGGAAGGCATCAGAATTTGCAGAAAGGGATTTCCAAGCAGGATCCTCTATGGCGACTTTAAGCAAAGGTAATATTCAATTCAATAATCTTTATTCGGATATAAAATATCCATACAAGCACAGATCAGATAATACCAGCAACAATACAATTTTTGTTAAAAGCACTATATGAAAAACAGTAGTTAAAAAAGGGACTTTCAGGTTACAAAGTCTTCAATTGTGTGCATATGTTAAAAAGACATAGTATACTAAACAACAATATCATAAATAAAATTCCAATCCAATCCAAAAATTCTTTATTTCGGTCATATAGACCATAAAAGACACAATAAAAACATTACAGACAATAAAACATTATTAAAATACATTTGAGTAAAAACGACTCTCCCAGCAATGAATGAGTTAAAATTACATTTAAAAGATTCTTTAAAAAGTTCAAGGAGCTTCAGACAATTTTTTCCTTCTAATCAACCAAATGGCCATAAGAAATTTGGAAACAGCAAACACAATGTGGCCCAGGGTACTAGTTTTCAAAATCCTGTAAAATTACAAAAAAACGGCGGGTAGCAGCATTGTAGTGTTAAACACATTCAGGGGTTGGACAGACAAATAGCAGCATATTATGATAAAGTGCAGTTAGTTGTAAACAATTTTAGCAGCATAATATAAGTGCAATTAAATTTGATCTCTTAGAGTATTCCAGTCCGCAGATAACGCTTTAATTGGTGTTCCATACTATAAGGTATAGCAGGGGCGGCTGGTGGAATTTGAAACTGGTGAGGCGTATGCAGAACGAAACCAATGTATGTGAGCGAGCGCAGCGAGCGAGCCCGACGGCAATAAGAGGGGTTCGAGGGGGATTCTCCTCCTGTGAAGAAATTTTGTAAAAATTGGCATCTTTTTGGTGCGTTTTTCAGCACTATTTCTGTGATAAATGGACTAAAAATTCAGGGGCAGATTAACAAGCCCCTTGCGCCACTTTTGCGTCACTTTTAACATGGGAAAAATGATGCAAAAGTGGCGCAAGGGGCTTGTAAATCTGACCCTCAGTTCTTCTAGGCAATCATAAAAGAAAACTCATACATTATTTCAGAGAATTTCTGGGTTGCCAAGAAAGTCTGACATCTGAAGAGGGCTAGGGTACTAAGCAAGACGGCTTTGGCTCTATCCTTTCCAATAGAAAACACTAGTTAGCGATGTGAACAAGTTCAATGGACAAACCTGGGGTCCAGGGAGGGTCCCTCTCCTGAGAAAGAAATTTTAAAAAGATTGGCAAATGGTGCATTTTAAAGCGAATGAATGCAGCGATAAAGCAAGGCTTATTAAGCAGTGGGAACGTATAGTCTTGAAATATTAAACACATTAAAAACTGCCCCGTATCTTCTTACATTAATTTGTTCAACAGTTCCTGTAATATGTAAATTGTTCTGCATGACAACTTTAGCCCTTTAAAATGTATGCTTGCCCAGTGTCTTGCACTGCATGCAGCATTAACTTTGGAAAAATATGCAGCTGCTGACTGTAACCAGTCATATAGAAATATGTATAGACAGGTCTTTAAGTGAGATGTAAAAAGTGGGTGCTCCCTATAAAGGAGCATAATAAAAACATTTCTGTGATTCCCATAGTGTGCCATCAGCCCGGTATTTTTGTTTCTCTCTGAGATGTAATTTTATCCAGATAAATGGCACAGCAACTGACAGACGCCTAAAGCCTGTCAGTATGATTGGCTTTGTCACTGTGTGTTAGCTGTTTAAGATAAATGAGTAACAACAATGATTTCTTATAAATAATTAACATTGAAAATGTTTAAATTCTGAAATAGTGAGTCTGTGAATTAAATAGCATTGAGGCCTGTGGAAGGAGTTTTGCCTTCTATTATGTGTGCTTTATGTTAGATATATATCCTCTTTTTCTCTGCATATCTTGTTCATCGGCACATCTTTAACCACCTCTCTTTCCTCTTCAGCATCCTCCTTTCACTCTTCCCCGAATGCCCTACCAAATATTTTGACATCAGTGTACCCCCTACACACACATTTCCACAGAATTTCAGTCGCAAATGGAATACATAAACATTGTTCTGTGTGCTCTGCAAAAAGGCCAACCCACTGACAGGCACTTTGTTTGGTTTTAGCCTTAGCGCCTGCGTGCTCAATCAAAGCCCCTCAAACACCTGGCATGGCTCAAGCCTCAAAGTATGCACAGAAAAAAATACAGATAAACAACAACATTATAAAATAGCTAACTCGTGGGGAATGCAAGATCAAGTAAACACGTAAAATAAGAGAGGAACTAAATCGCTGAAATGCATTCCCTCGACGTTTTTATCATTCATTGTTTGCAAGTCAATCCATGTTTTTGGCATCAGAAACAGCAATTGTGGGACGCACAACATCATCTATGCAAATAACCTTATGCCGCATGACCATACCTTACACGACCACACCTTGGCACGGCACAGAACTCCATATTGGTAAACATGGGGTGGAACAGAACATAATCTATGTAAATAACTCCATGCCACACGACAGCATCATGGCACATAACTCCATCTTGGTAAAGCATGGCATGACACATAACATATTCTATGTAAATAACACCATATCACACAGCAGCGTCACAGCATGGCACAGAACTCCGTCTAGGTAAAGCATGGCACTGTTGGCACATAGCATAATCTATGTAAATAAAACCATGTCGCCTCTTCGGGTTAGATGCTGGTTGGAAAGGCTGGTTGCACTTTTAGCTTTTAACAGGAGCTCCTGACCTGGCATGCGTTTATAACATTTCAAAGCCTTCCTCTCATAAAACAGATTCGGGTCCAAGCGCTTTCGTTAGATTCAGAACAGCTTCAAGATGTTGTGTCTGCATCTCACCCCTATTCATGCGCTCTGGAAGGTGCAACCTCCCTTCTTTACAAGCCATTAACCAATTCACAGACTCCTGGAGAGAAACTTTCAGGACAATTTAATCTCTCCGGGGTATTTCTTAGCAAAACCCTTTTCACTGTCAGCAATCGGTCCCTCCTTCAGCATATCCCTACCCCCCTGCCGTCACCCCCTCTCTCTCACCAACACACCACCGACTCCCTCCCAGTCTACGTTACAGCGCTGGGCATCTTTTTCCAGTGGGAGGCGTCTGCTGTTGCAAGTTAAGTGAGAATGTAATGCCGTCCCCTGCCGCAGTGACCTTAAACTTGAATGTGGATAGAAGGCGTCTTACCCTGCTAACTCCTCGGCACATTTTATAACTCCAGTCTGTTTAGAAGACCCGCTGGGGCCCGTGTTGTGCGCTAAGGCGGTCCTGGATGGGACGGCATGCAGCAACAAGCGGAAAGCCTCACACAAGGAGGTTACACATAGAGACGAAGATTACTACCCTTTGGCGGGGACGGGGGAGTCCAGCCATTACCAAAGCTGATGCTTTCAACAGCCCAGTCTGACAGAATTGAAGAGACGGACAACAAAACTTAAAGCCAGAAAGGGAGGGGGTACTCACAGAGGGACACATGCGCACACGCACAAAGGTTCTCTCAAACAGAATTAAATATTGAGACAGTGAGGTTGTACAGAGAAACAGAAAGTCAAACATGAACACTGAATTACTGCCTGACTCATACTGATAGAGACAGTGGGAACAGTGAGCAGGCAGAGAGTCGCCTTAATAAACCTCCTCACCCCCCACCTAATTACGCATACACACAAAGAGACATGCACACAAATAAACAGAAGCAGATCTTCAGGCAGGCACACGGAAACACACGCGTCCATGCAGACACCTAGGGGAAACACAAACGGACACTGTTATGCACATGTATGAATTGGTTTATCTGTGGACGGGCCTATGTCCTGCGGAAACGCCGTCCCGGCTGCTCTTCACATATCCACTGGACCCCCCCTTGTCTTCCGGATACATGCATACATTTTTATCAGGCCAGCCGCATAAAAGTAGAATGAGGGGAGACTTTGACCAAGACATGGCTGAATGTGTCAAGATTTGGAAAGAAAGGCGGTAGGAAGGGCGACGGGGGCGGGGGAGTTTTAATAAAATAAAAATAAAACTTACCTGACGGTGATAGGTCTGCGCCGCCTCTGCTTCTGCTCCACGCCGCCTCTGCTCCTGCTCTGTGACAGAGTCTCAGGCAGCCAATAAAGATGCTGCCTTAGCAGCGCCAGGATTGGCTAGGGCATGGAGACGGCCCACCCATTAGGAGACCAGGGGCTGCTGCATGAAGCAACCCTCGGCCTCTCGAGTCCCCCCTCGCTCTCCCATGGTAGTAGGTGGCTGGCCTGTAGTACGCATGTTCGGGCTGGTCATAAAAATGACCAGCCCAAAATCGAGCATGCGCACACTATTGCAAGCGCTGCTGTCACTCAACCCTTGCTGCCGCGGCCAGCCCTGCCCCCGCCCCCACCCCCTTCAGCGGCCGATTGACTGAGACTGCCAGTGCCGACTGCAAGTGGAGAGACGAGCGACTAAGTTGCTTGCCGCTTGCGTGAATGGGGCCATGTGGCTAGTGGGGCAACACCCCAGCGCCCCAATGGATGCACCACCACTGAGGTATAGGTAAGTACATACAATAAAGCAGTATTATGTGTTCAAGTATACTTAATGCGTTAAAAGTTGCACATGGAAGCACGTGAGCAAACTGCCACTCTCAGGAAAGAGCTGACACAAAAATCAGATCGTCCCTCTCAAGCCTAAGAATCTCCAGGTAGGCTGTTCTGTAATCGATGTTGGCAATTGCCTTAAAATAGGGGATCAGATATTGTTTTGTATAATTTTGATAAAAATTGCAGAAAAATAAAAAATTTAACATCGTTTGATTACTGCGGGTGCCACAAGGGCAGGGCATTTGCTCGAGGTTAATATTAAATCCCAGAGGGAAGCAAAGTAAGTATTTTAAAGTGCCATCTTTGAGGCGAAAAAGCAAACTTCTCCCCCAACGACTTGTAGTCTTCAGGAGCTATTTAGATGGCATATAGGTTTCAGGGCTATTTGCCTCCACTAGTGACATGTACCTGGCGGCTGATGATTTTGAACGCTCTGTGGCGTATCTTGCATTATTATAAGATTCATATAATGCATCCATGAGGACTTTTTTATTCATACCCTCTAGGTACAATGGATTTAAAAAGATGTGCTCTAAGTTCACGCTACTTAAACTTTTTCAAACAGCGGAGAGCCAGGGTATGCACCCTCCCTTGTCGCAGTTGAGGCAGTCTACAATAATCTCCCTTGTCAGAGTCGCTTCTGGGTTTTGCCAATTTTTTTGTCAAAATATAGCTGGACGCAACCTGATGAAATCTTCTATGTAATATAAATGTAATTCCTTATGGCACACAAAGTTTGGGGAGGAAATTTGAGCCCCTGAAAGTTTCCGGCAAAATCTATTTTCCTCTCTCTGAATCCCACTGCAATTTATAAAACCCCAGACTGCAGCGCCATATGTGGCAGTGGGAATACACTGTAATTTATCAATTTTGATTATATATAATACTACCTCTGCTTGTTTTGGTTGGGGAAGACTCATGTACTTCTACTATGGGCAGCGTGGGCTGCCCAAGATCCATTATCAGAAAATACTAAACCCAGATATGGAAAAGTGCGGGTGTGTAATAAGTGTTCAGGACCTGAATTAATACAGTGTTTTTTTGGACCACAGGTCATTAAAAAAGATTTCTTAAACTTGGTGCAAAGGTTTAAGTCTGCCATAAAAGCTACAAAACCCCTAACTAAAGTGCGTAGTGCGTTCGGAGTACGGCCCATTAGGTCATAGTAAGGCGGGGAGTACATTACCATTAATTCTTGGTACATCATTAGTAAGTTCTGACAGAACATTGTGTAGTTCGTTTATATAAAGAATGAATAAGAGAGGGGCCAGTACACACCCCTGTCTGCCCCCTCTGCCAATAATGATGTCCCCTGAAACCTCCCCGTCATTGCTAATCCTTACCCGTGCCTTCAAGTCCCTGTGCAAATATGCCAAAAAATTAACTAAGGCCTCATCCAACCCATAGTTTAAAAGGATCGACCACAAGCGTGACCTATTGACGAAGTCGAAGGCTGAGGTGAAGTCCATAAAAGCCAAATAGATAGGTGACTTCTGGGCTATTGTATACTTGCCAACAATCAGATTTAAATTAAGGCACTGTTCTACTGTTCCCAGTTTACTTCTAAAACCCAGCTGACACCTATTTAAAATATGCTCCCTTCCAGCCCAAGACCTTATTTTGTTGAAAAAGATCCTCCCGAGAATCTTTAAAGTGTTGTCAATCAGGGAGATCGGTCTGTAGCAGCTAGGGTTGGATCGGTCTCCTTTTTTAAAAATAGGCACAATGATGCTGGTAGAGCAAGTGCTTGGAATAAAAGTGCTTGTTAGATTATTAAAAACATTAAGTAAAAGGGATGCCCAAAAATCCAGTTTATGCTTAATAAGATCAATAGAAAGCCCGTCAGGCCCTGGGGCCTTGTTGCCTAGGCTTTGGTAGATGGCATCCTCAACTTCTGACATCGATATAAAAATCCTAGTGGCAGAAAAGCTGTTTAGCAGATACTCTGTCTGGGGCGGGGCTGTGTAAATCTTAGAAAAATGTGCTTCCCATGCTTCACTAGTTATGTTGCAGCTTGGGGGGGTGAGTGTAAGGCCTATGGATCTCATGGCTTTAACTGCTTCCCAGAAACCGTTTCCATCATTAAGTGTAGCAGCACAGGCAAGATTATCCCAGCGTTCTTTTAGAAGCTCGTCTTTTCGTTGCCTGGCTACTTCTTCGTAATGAGATTTGACAAGAGTTGCGTCCCTAGGTGTTGCTGCCAGTGCTACACGAAGTTCTCTATTTGCTTGCGAGCAGGTACTGTTGAACCATGTAGGTTTCTGGTTAGTATCTAACGCAGGTCTGGAGATCATTTGTTTAATGCCAGCACAAAGGCCGCTAAATGCCTTAATAATCTCTGGGTTAGAATTGCTAAATGACAGGCAAGTTTCAATGAGCAGTGGATGTAGTTTTATCATATTGAGAAATAAAATGTTGTTATCAATGCCTTTCCAAATGACTCTTAATTTTGTCAGTCGAAGCCCCTAAATTACTTGCCCCAGGCTCTTTAACAAGACTAGGTCTACGGGAGAATCTAATTGTTGTTAAAATTGGGTTATGATCGCCCTGCGTGGTGCACAAGACCTCTGCCTTTAATAAAAGATCCTCTAATGAGGCAGATATAAAAACATAATCAATAGTTGAGGCACGACCACGACCCCTATAGGTGGGTATTGAGCAATTATTGTTTTGATATACATCCGCTATTTCCATCACATTAAATAAGTTGCAGATGGACAAATGGTCTGACAGTTCCATCCCTCTTTTGCATGAAGGCTCGTGATTCAAAAAAGTAGTAGCTAAACCGTTTTCCCTTGGAAGTCTAGCGTTAAAGTCACCACCAAGACAAATTCCATCTGGCGTTAAAGTCACCACCAAGACAAATTCCATCTGGCGTTAAAGTCACCACCAAGACAAATTCCAAAGGTAATATTCACAGACTGGAGGATTACAAAAAGGGTTGTTCCTGCTGTTCCTCTATTAAAAAATCTACACTATTTAGGCCCCCACACCCGCACTTCACCATACGGCAGTTGGATAGAAGATCTCCGACAAAGTGCCCCTTTTTAAGGGAGCCCGTTAGGCATTGCACCGCCGGCCCGATGAGGAGCAGCCCATATGATGAAGCATGACACCTGAAAGGGTGTGTGAGGGCATTACTATCCAACAAATGGATTACCAACCATAGACACATGGTGTACTCAGTTGGATCCAGCCTTCCTTTTGATTCTTCCCTTTTTGTAATCCTCATTACTGGGGTACCTTTTCTTGCTGGACCTCCCACTCCCCTGTGAGTGGAAAAAGCCCCTCCTGTCCCTCTTTTTGTAGTTCAATATTCATAGACTACCATCCACACAGAGCGTATGCTGAGACATTTTATCTGTGTTTCATCACAGGAAACACAGAAGAAGCTTTACACCTCCCAGAGGTCAGTGCTCTAGGACATTCTGGCCCTATGCTGTCACTGGCTGCCTTCTACCCTGCTTGTTCCTGTAGCACCACCAGCAGGACGCTTTATTATTCTGAGATCTGGATCCCCTCATACTAAGAAAACACCTTTTTGTGGCACTATGACAGCATGTTATGTTATGTTCTAAAAAATACTAATGTATTCATATCAATGTATAAGATAAGCAGACTGAAATAACTAAATTATTGTGTAATGCAAAGACAAGAACAGCAATCATTTATTTTGCGTCGCTGGTCTCCTGGGGTTTGAATCCACTCTCAATGTTCATTATTTAGGACACAATTCATGAAATGAAAATCATTGCTAAGACTAGCTATTTAACAACTATAAAATATCTATTTGCCATCTCACCGTGGCTGTATTTTTACCCAGGAACCACTATTGTTATATCTTTTAGGTACAAGGTTCTGAATGCCAGCGCTATTCCTGAAGGACAATTTATCGACAGCAAGAAGGCGAGTGAGAAACTGTTGGGATCGATCGATATTGATCACACTCAATATAAATTTGGCCACACTAAGGTAAAAACAGCGATTTATGTCCACAAATACATCATTTCAACTGGAAGAATATGTTTATTGCTCATTTTTAGGTCTTGCTGAGCCAAAGGCTCGAAGAGACATTTTATATGTGGGATTTTCAAAGTGCTACCCACAGTCTTTTGGCTGGCCTAAACCTTGAGTGCACGATCACATGCACGTGCACAGCTGCTCCTCTGCTCATTGCATTCCCCCCTCCCTTCTCACCCAGCCCTTTGATACTCTGCTCGATTACTTTCACTTTCGCCGCTTTGACCCTTGCATTCCCCCCTCCCTTCTCACCCAGCCCTTTGATGCTCTGCTCGCATCTCCCTCCTCCCTGGGCGTGAAGGGAGACAGAGCCATCCTGCTTAATTAATGGCTTTGCATTCCCATTTGTTCCCATAGTAAACATGCCCGAGGCGCCAGCCGAGCACAAGGCTCACGGAGACATTCTCTTTACCCTCGTTAGTCCCTGTATCTCTATTTCCTTCAGAAGCTCCTGCTTTTCCTACCTTTCTGCCCAGCGATTTGCTTGTTTTTCTTAACTTTTGGTATAAGCGCGGCACCCGGGTGCCACGATTATACCAAAGGTAAAGAAATAGAAAAAAATATCTATTTCTTTACGTTTGGTATAATCGCGGCACCCGCGCTTTACTTTTAATGTTATAAGTAAAGCGCGGGTGCCGCGATTATACCAAAAGTAAACAAATAGATTGTCTCGGTGTTCCAGCATCATTCACTGTGTTCCCATCATGTTTATAAGGTTACACGCGAAGGTAGGATACAGCATCAAGATAGCTCAGTGAGTTCATGTGCCCATTGCGGAGCTGCTATGTGACAGTGACTTTACAGCATAGCGCTTCTGTTTAAACTTCTACAGTTTCTAAGCGTTGATGATGCGAGTAGTACCGCATCTATTGCAAATATTAAAACATCCATTAGCAAGAGTTAATATTGCCCTCTCTTCCGGAGCAAATTGCTAACTTCTAATTAGGGGCTTTTTTTGGTGAGAACTCAGGCCTTGCAGACGAAGTTGTGTAATTATGGGGGGGAATATATGTCGAGCTCTCGGGCCAACCCTGCCTGTTTGGGCTGTGAACGCCTCTCTGGTTTCAGAGAGGACAGGACTCTGTGCTATTAATTTAGGACAGAAGCCAGCAGGGTCCCAAAAAATCAAAGCCACCTCATGGTCGGTATTATTAAGCCGTAATGTCATGGAAACAGTCCATTGTCACCGGGGGCTTTATATATTACATCATACTGCTCTGTAGCGGTTGCAATAGCTAACAATGTAATGGGTTCTCAAAAAAATTTCAATGTACATCTTTAGTAGGTTTACTCCTCGGTTTGGGCGTACATTTACTCATTTTTGAAACTCAAAGGATTCCAGGAGTTTTCCTAAAAAAGCTACGTGCATTAATACTTCCTCACTCACGACGGCAGTTTTGCATGCAAATCTGTAAAGGATGTACAACTACCATGCAAAAATGTTTTGTCTGAATCAATTGTAGCTTTAAAAAAATGTTTCACTTCACCTAAACCCTCACCAATTTTGGAGGTATTCCTTGACCATTTCCACTATGGGAATGGATTTACTCCTGCTGTCGACAGAAGTAAATCTGTAACAATCTCCAAAAGGAGAATGAGCTGAGAAAAAAATTGTGAAAACCCCAAAACAAAAGCGTAGCAGGACATTCTAGCAACATGACACTCAAAGAATACCTTATAGGGCATTTATTCATGCAAAAATACATGTGTGAGAAAATCTTTTCAAAAGCGGAAACGCATGATTTTTTTTAATGATAAAAAGATGCTGTGCGCATGCACATAGGCGATTCCTCCACGCTACCTAAACGTGCACATGCTAATTGCCCTGACACTGTGTATCGTGATTTGCTAAGAATACCACGGTGGGGCATGCACGACTCACAAAGACAATTACACATGTACATTGAACTTACATCAGCAAGTGGATTGTTTTGCGAGCAAGGGAGTAGACAGAGAATTAAAACACCCCTCACTTTTAACCAAAGCTCTTATGGCATGATGCAAGTCACTGTGACCCTCCCCATAGGAGTTCTCTTGTCTCTTCCACCCAAGCATCTATCCTTTCATCCTTCCAGCTACCCACTAATATCCACCTTTTCACCTTTACATTCTGTCATCCATTCATTCTTTCATCTATCAGTCAGTCTTTCACCATTCTGTCTGCCCACCCACCTATCTCCAAACCTCCCCATCCATCTCCAAACCTATCCATCCTTTCTTTCAACCCTCCATCCACCCTTTCACTCATTCATCCATCCTTCCACCCCATCCATCCACCCACCCATCCAACCTTTCACTCATACATCCCCTTTCACTAATTAATTCATCCACCCTTCGCTCAGCCTTTCACTCTTCCATTCCTCCATCCATCCTTTCACTCATTCACCCATCCTTTCATTCATCCATCCATCTTTACCTTATCAATCCATTTACCCTTTCACACATCCATCCATTCTTTCACTCACTCATCCATCCATGCTTTGACCATATGTCAATCCATTCACCCTCCCTTTCATTTGCCCTTCCATTCTTTTACCCATGAATTCATCCTCCCTTTCACCCAACCATCGACTCTTTCACTGAGCCCTTTTTACAGCCATCCTTTCACTCATCCATCTTTACATCAATCCCTTCACCCATCCATCCAACCATCCATCCTTTCACTCATCCACCCTTTAACTCTGTCCATACATCCACCCATTCACTCAATTCATCCATCCATCCTCCCTTTCACTCATCTATGGACTCTTTCACTCATCCACTCTAACAGCCATCCTTTCACTCATCACTCTTTACTCCAATCCTTTCACTCATCCATCCATCCACTCATCCACCCTTTCACTCTGTCCATACATCCACCCATTCACGCTAGCCATCAATCCATCCATCCGCCCATCTTCACCTTGACTCATCCATCCATCCTTCAACTCATCCATTCTTACATTCATCCACTTTCATGCAGTCCATCCATCCATGCATGCTTCTATCCTCCCATTTACTGATCCATCCATTCCATCACTCATCGATCAGTCCTTCCACTCATCCACCCTTCTACTCCATTTATCCATCCACCAGTTCATCTGTTCAGCTATCTCTCCATCCTCTCTTTCCCTCATCCATCCATCCTTAATTTCATTCATCTATCCATTCGCTCATTCGCCCACTCTGTCACGCAACATATCCACCCATCCTCCTTCACTCATTCATCCATTCTTTCCCTCATCTAGCCATAAATCCATCCTTTCACTCATTCATCCATCTTATTTTAAAAACTTTTATACAGCGCGAACGTGACCCTAGTGGGTATCAGAGCACTTTACATATGAGTTGAGGAACCCATAGGTAGATAATTGTGGGAGAACAACAATGATATAACAGCCGGGAAAAAATGACAACAAAATGACATAAAGAGGCAGGCAATGGGACAATACAATTGCCAAGTAGGCCATCAATCAGCGGTACGTGATAGGACACAAAAGGACAAAAGTTTCTAGCTCAGCGCGGAGTTCATCAGTGTAGTTTTCACTTCCGTTTGAAGACGAGTATAGAAGGAATCAGTCTAGTTTCCGGAGGAAGGTAGTTCCAGATTCTCGGGGCAATACCTGAGAATGTACGATTGTAGAAATCCATCCATCTCCCATCTACGCTTTCACTCACCCTAATCCACCCTTTCACTCACACATTCATCCATCCCTTCAATATGCCACCCATGCACCCTCCCTTTGGTTAACGTTAATTATGAGCCTTTGTCTGCCGAGTTGCAGAAAGAGGAGGCCCATCAAGAACCCCCGCTGTTGCTGCTAAAGAGGGGGATTCACAACACCCCACTTTGCAAATGTGAATTCACACTCTGTATTTCCAAAATGTGAACGTGAACTTATAAATCTGTGTACATTAGATGGGTCTAAATCTGCTTCAATGGATGGCAAGTGAATGTTCCCTGTTGGGGGTGCCCCGGAAAGTCTATGTATACCCACAAACTTGTGAGTTTGTTGGCATTCACATTTTTAGGTCTCGCGCCTAGCGTTGCACTGCATAGCAGTGCTCGCGCAGCGAGAGTCCTTTTGTCCGGGGTTCAGAAATGGACCCTGGAATCGTACACGCTAGTGCTTGTGTTTTTTGTTTTGTCTTCTATTATTTGGCTTTTAGTGGCTGGATTTTTTAGACAGAGTACGCAATAGGCCAAAGGAGGGCGCATCGCTCCACCCACGGCCTATTGGTGTCTGTTACACGCACTAAAGCCTATCTGGTTTCAATTATCGTGCCCAAACACGGGCGCGATAATTGAAACCATATGGCTGTCTGTGGCGCGCGCACCATTGGCGGCTGTCTCTGCTTCCAAAAGCGATTGCTTTCGGTTTCGCGATCGCTTTACTTGTGGCTTTGCTTTCAGTTTTGCGATCACTTTACTTGTGGCTTTGCGGCTGCAATACAGTTTGTTGCCTAATTGGGAGGAATGCGTGGCTAATCTTTACGCGGTTACAAGGTAAAATAAATTAAGGCGGTTACAAGGCAAAGTAAATGAAAATATGCGGCAAATATTTACTTTGTTACAAGGTAAACAATGCGTGCCTAATAATTGCACTTTACTTCTCTTTTTCTAATGCCGCGTCAGGCTTACTGAAATAATTGACTGTATCTGCTTAGTTACAAAACAAGGACTCGTTGGGGCTAAGTCATATTTTCTGACTTGACTGAAAACGTGGGATTTTGAATAGAGTTCTTTCTCTTTCCGTTACCCGATTCCCTTAAGTTGTGTGTGGTTGTGTGTGTGTGTGTGTGTTTGTGTGGGTGGCTGTGTGTGTGTGGTTGTGTGGTTGTGTGGGTGGCTGTGTGTGTGTGGGTGGCTGTGTGTGTGTGGTTGTGTGTGTGTGTGTGTGTGGTTGTGTGTGTGTGGTTGTGATAGTTGTGATTGTGTGTGTGGTTGAGGTTGCGTGTGTGGTTGAGGTTGCGTGTGTGGTTGTGGGTGTGTGGTTGTGTGTGTGTGTGTGGTTGTGTGGTTGGGTGTGGTTGTGTGATTACACATCACATAATTACACTGTATTCAATACAACATAAATACACTCGACACATCACTCAGTACTACACGATTGCACATCCCATAATTACTCTCTACTTAATGCAAGATAAATACACTCCACACAATACCACTCTGTGCCACATTATAACACAACACATAATTACACTGTACTCAATGCGACATAAATACACACCTTTCACTCAAGTTCGTGCTATATAAAAAAAACAACAAAAAAAACAAGTGCAATGCAATAGGTCTCACATTACTGAATCTTTGAGCTGCTATTGGTGTTGCATTATTATTAGCAATGCCAACAGCTCAAACTTTAATAATGTGAGACCTATTGCATTGAAAATGCTTGTTTAGTATGATGTGAGATCAAGTCCTCCGGTGCCCATGATGTTGAGAATGCACGCATGTCACTTTGATAGAAAATGTTTAAGGTGAGCCTCTCTGCTTTAAAGTTCACAGACTTTGACGTGAGAGTATTTCTATTAAGTAGCATAACATTCAGGAAACGTAAAAAAGACAGAAGACAGAGCCTATTTAAAAAAAAAAAATAGTTTGAACTGAATTCATTTTTCTCATATCTCTTACCTTTTTTAACTTTTCAAACATTAGGAGCGACATATTTGTAAAACACGTATGCATTTCTTTTGCAGCATAAGTTAATAACCCATATATGTTTCTAAAAATCTACACAGTGCAAATTGGTACAAAAGAAAAAGAACATTGGTAGGCATATCTAAAAACATTAATATCGAGGGATTTCATGATTGAATAAAACACTGCTGCGAAACTGATTTTTTTTTATTGATTTTCTCACCAGTGTTCCATGCCCTGATTACAGAATTCCAGCACTCAAGTTTAACATTTTATTTATTCATTTGTTGTTTATTAACATGTTATCGATCTGTGCAATACAAAAGCAGGAATTAGCCTATTTGCATATAATGATGTGACAATTATCCAAACCATTTATTTTCAAAGTATTTTAACGTAATAATCAGGTCAATACTAATTTAAAATTCAAGTCAAATAAATCTATTACTTCCATCGACACTAAAACTGTTTACCCATGTTATTTTCCATCCCAGACCTGATCGAACACAGTAATATTGTAATACAATTATAAATATTCAGATAAAAAACATGCCCTTTTCAGTGGAGATAAATAAAACAAGTGTCACAGCAGTGAGGAATGAAAGAAATACAGTCAACTGGCTTTCAATCTAACAAGGGGTAGGATACATTACAGTTTGGTGACATGGAGTCACTCTTTTCTGCTATAACGAGATGATTTAAAAATAATGTGTTGTTTCCTGGCAATTATAATGGTTTTAATTGAGGGATTCCATATGGCAGACCTAATGTATCTCGTGATAGCTGTTGGCATGCAGAGGCAGGACACCGCCAACATGCATCATTTTAGTTTCATATCAAACCAGGTGTAAGGCATCAGCAAGAGTTGAGCACAAATCATGCTTCTTTTCAAAATAACACCTCCCAGTGGGATGAATTTAAAATAGGACTTATATAGGGGGATTTGACTGGTTTAACAATCTCAAGCCCTGCCAATGAATTAACCCACCAAGTTATAGCAGTCCCAGTCAGTCATGCAGATCAGTGTTTTCCCTCTATAGATAATTTGAAATATGGTCTTTGAAATGAGTCAATCTTGGCTTGGGGTAGATAGAACATATGCATTTAAAAAATAAAAATAAAAAGTTTTCTTTTCATGTTTTAAGAGCAGGGGCCACTGCCTACTCTGAGAAAACATTTTTGCTAGAAACTCTCAAAGGGGAAATGTCCCTTGGGGACCCCTTCTCTTTCACGAATGGGTTACCACCTACTCGAAATAGCATTTCGGTCGTGAAACATTCTTACATACCGCTGCTATTCGGTTATTAGTAAGGGATGCCCTACACATCCCTTCCTAATACCGAATCGGTATGTAGTCGCAATTCCAAATTGCGATTCGGTAACATGTTACCAAATCGCAAATTGGAATACATGCATACCATAATGCATTTTACCAGTAGCAAATGCATGATACATATGGCCCGATATCTTTTATCTGTATTTCCTGCATGTGTTAGCTTAATGTAGATGCAGTTGACACCTAATTAGCTTTCATCTCTTTTATTTTCCCCAAAAGTATATAAGGATTCAATGGCTGTATCTTTTTTTTTTTAAATTTCTGTTTTTTTATTTGCAAAAAGAAAAAGACAACGGAACAGTATGGTCAATCATCAGGCAATAGAGTCATTACAACACCGGTTTCATATAGGGCCAGCATAAATCAGGAAAGCGTGCACAGTATTTGACTTTAGAGTTCGTTCAGTTCACGTCTCCCAAGCCGGATCGGCGGGCCCGGGGAGGCTCACATATGTCCCCTCTGTATTCGTTCCACCGTGACCACACCTCCCCCCACTTTCGGGGGCACCCCCCGCGCCGTGTACACAGTCTTCTCTTGCAGCATACACCAGTCCATGTCCCTTTGCCATTCGGCTAGTTTCGGCGGGACGGATGCACCCCAGAGGCGGGCTATGTTTCGTTTTGCTACCATTTGCCCAAGTGTGACCCACAGTTTCCCTCTCGCAGGTAAGTCCGTGGGTTCCCAGATGTTCAGGAGGCATCTTTTGGCCTCTGGGCGTAAATTCACCTCCCATACCTCTTGCATGCAAGACACCACACGCCTCCAGTACCTCTGCACCCTCGGGCATTCCCACAGTATATGAAAGAAGGAGCCAGCTACACCGCATCCCCGTCTGCAGAGTCCCTCCCCCCCCACCGTCCCATCGCCTGCAGTCTAGTGCAAGAGATATACACTCTATGCAGTATTTTGAGTTGTATGAGCCGAAGTCTGGCCGAAATCGCCACCTCCCTCGGGGACGCCAGCGCCACCACCCACTCCTCCTCATCGATCTCCAGTCCATCCGCCACCCATTTCTCTTTAAGGGATCCGAGGGGATCAGGAGGATTATTGATAAGCTTCTTGTATGTAAGTGAGATGGCGTGCTCGGGCAAGTAAATGGCTGTATCTTGAGACTGGATTATTTGCATTTTGCAATTATTCTTATGAGCACTGTGTCTGCCCGCAGGGCGTTCCTGATTTGACAGAGATTTTGATTCTAAGATTGATTTATCTATAGTCTTTGTTTTTCTGGAGTATACAAACTATGTCTGTGCAGCGGAGGCAACAGCTCTATGCGATTCTCTGCTGTTCATTGCCCGTTAATCTAGAAACTCAGTATTATCTGTTTGTTTATCAGTGTCTTTAACTTTACCTTTATCCTTATCTTTGTGATTGTCTAAAATATCCTTGCCATTAACTATTATATTTACATTCTTTACTGTCTTTAAACCTTTCTACATTCACTATTGTCTCATTTCATGGCTCTCGTTAGATTATCCAAATGCAATGTAAGACTTAATAGGTCATTTGATAGATTTTCCACAGACGGTTATTGTGGGAGGTTATTTCATCTTCCTACAATCAATTCAACTAAACTCCAATAAGGCTCTTAAAAATCCAATGAAAACAAAGTTGCCAAAGCAAAACAATCACAAAAAAAGAGCTAGAGCTTATTGGTCTTTGGAGGGAAGAAAATAGTCACAAAAGACGCTACACATGTTTTTTAAGAGATTTGTATCCGCTTCCCAGAATTATTATTTTCTGTTAACAAGAGACATACAAAAAGGACAGGTTACAGATATACCCAATTACTCTTCAAATCATACAGCAACACAATTGGAGGTTACATTATACTCCAGTAACAATTCCATGTTTAAATGGCAGTTAGAATTTGTTAAATGAAATAATGGATAATTATACTAAAAAGTTGTTGGTTTCAACTGTCTGGAGATTTAATGTGACTGTAAATATTGACGTGATATTAACAAATGAATCTGCAGATAATCATGAAATCAGAAAATATCAACATTTAAAGAAAAACTAACAAGCCCCTTTTAAGGCAGTTTCTCATTTCAAAGGTCCACACGATTTGACTTGGAGCAGGTTGACAGAATTATTTGTGTCCACTACACATATATCTTTACAGCCAGGTTGAACTATTCCCATAGGGTTTAGTAGAATCCTCTGCTCCTTGGTGATAGCTTTCTGAATCACTTTGCTAGACTAAACACATCCTTGTTTGAAGCCCCCATTTAAACACCCAATTACCAATAGATTTGTTTTTCAAAGTTTAGCTCATTAGTTATAACTGTTAAAAATGTTTTCCATCTAAACTGCTTGTTTCCAGTTACAGTCTTGGTGCGCACAAGACAAAAGACTGCCACTCCTTGGGGAATATAACAATACATAAAACATGTGAACATGACCCTTTTTATGATGTATGCAGTGCGATTGTTACCAACAGCCATTAACCAATATTGCCAAAATGTATTCCATCCCCATGTCACAGTCCTCAGTTCTTCCTCCTTGACAGTGTCAGGCCACTCATCAGACATTATTTCTCTCTGCTCTACCTTTCTTTCTTCAATTAAATGTATTTCTTTCTGAAGACAATGGGAGTATGCTTTTGAAGGTGAATTCATTTCCTCATTCACTCATCCTCCTGGTGCTGTTAGAAGTGTTGAACCTTCTGTCCAAGTAGTATCTCATCACATTTATATATATTTACAAGAATCCACAAGGTGGGAAGTTGGAGCCAGATCAGCTGTGCCCATTAGGTAATGAATATTAGGACCAACCCATGCCATCTCCCAGACAGAGCTAGTGCCTACAATATCAGCCTGAAGTCTGGACCCTCATTTAGAAGTGGGCAGTATGCTAACACAGAATAGAAATGTCCTGTAGCTGAGTTACCATGTTTTTGTCTAGGCCTAAGGATGCACACATTAACCACAACTACTCTGTGGAGTGGGTTTGATTAAGTGACACAACTATGTAATTGCTGGCTGCTTCCAGACACAAATGTTGTAAGGATGCAGGATTGGCAGGTGCCAATCATGTTACTGCCATCTGTTCAGCATCTTATCTCCATATCTTACAACATGCAGTTAATGCATTTACCACTGTATTTTCCAGGATGTTCTTCATCAGGCTCACCACACATGTAATTTTCTTTAAGTTTCTACTACAGCGTGAAATATACATATTTAACATTCTTGATCTCAGCAAAAGTAAGGAACTTTCTAAAATGAATCATGTTATCAGATGAGCTCTTCATTTAAAAAGTATTTCATAGGTTTTAATTTACATTGCATAATTTCCTGACACATAGCTTGTGTGTATGATAAAATGATGAAACTGAAAATTGCTTCTTATTAAAAAACATGTCTATAGACCAGGTTATCTAGAAGATATGCAGTGGATAGCATGATGTGAGTAACAGTGCCCACAGGAGAAGTTACTTACCTCTGGGAATAATCTTTCTGGTAGATACTCTATCTAACCACAGATATATATTTTTTTTGACCCAGTATCGGAGTGCTTTACATAGCACCAGTTACGGTACATGAGGATACACATTCATTTTTGTTAGGCACAGGGAGATTAAGTGATTTGCCCAGAATCACAGAATGTTCAGCGTCATTGCCGAGACTCGAACCCAGTTCCCCAGATTCGAGATCGACCACCCTAGCCATTAGGCCAACTCCTCTCCCCATGTGAGATTCCTCACATTTAGAATATTCTCCAGGTGCCAGACTAGTTTGGGAAACTTTTTATAGCAGTTCTCCTGCGCACCACTAAGTGGCAGGATGTCACTCAGTGTAGTCTTTGTTCCACCCTCAATTTATGGAGTGGAGTTGTATATAAGTCCCACCTCTGCGTGCCAACATCAGTTTCTTGCTTTATAATTCCTGTGCCCTCGGATGGGGAGCAGAAAGCAACTATCAGTACCAGAGTGCAGACCTTTAATTTAGGTTATTTTTAGATGTTAAAAGTAGGGCATACCATGCATCTTGAAGGTGGGAGGGCAGTGAGGAACCTATGATTAGTGTCCACCATAAAGAGCGTTACCAAAGGTAAGTTACTTGTTCTTCTGATGGATACTTCTAAGCGCAGATTCCTCACCTTCATAATATATCCCGAACAGTACCACCCAAAGGTGGAGGGTCTGTGGAGTGGACTCAGACCAGAAAATCTTGCATGACCAATGGGCAAGATGCTCTTCCCTCAGACCTGGCTGTCAAGGCAGTAGTGCTTCATGAACGTATTCACTGATGTCCATGTCACAGCCTGACAGATATTGAAGGCAGGCACTCGCCATGCCAATGCAGTGGTGGCACCCTTAGACCTGGTGGAATGCGCTCTTAGAACTTCCAAAGGCTATTCTTTGGTCGGTGCATCACAAATCTTAATGCAGAGCACAATCCACTTCAACGGAGTCCTTTTCTGCACAGCCTTTCCCTTCCTCACCCGAGAAAGCTGATCGTCCATCCATGGTCCTTGGTACGAGCAAAATAAAACTTAGCTCTTTTGGGAACTAACCAATGGAGGTGAGGAAAAAACACAAAGGGAGACTGATGGGATGCCCAGTGAGGAAATATGTCACGACTTGCAGCCAGAAGGCCTCCCCAGTCCTCAGCACTGGTTTGTTTGTAAAGGAAGTGGTGTAGGGTCGAGCCTGGAGTTCACACATGTGACGATCGGGAGTGATTTCAATGAGGAAGACAGTCTTCATTGTCAAAAGACGTAACAAGCAGCTGTACATCAGCTCATAAGAAGTGCACATGAGGAATGTCAAAACCCAGTTAAGGTCCCGCTGTGGTGTAACAAACAGTTCAGGCTGCCTGTGGTGGCCTGTGTTTTGCCTGCCAGATCCACGTCCAGAGGCAGGGGAGACAGGCGCTGTCTGTATACTAACCACCTGGAGGAGCCTCAGAATTTCCCGAACTGGTGAGGAAACTGTTTTTCAGGGGCTGAAAGACCCACAGTACATGTTGTGCTTCTATTCTCAAGCTTTCTAAGGCAGAATCTACTTTTCAATGAATAAGCATAAGCCATCAGAAGGCATATCCATAAGGGTGGCCTGTATGTTTCCTGAGAAATCTGTGGATTGCACTCACACATGACTCCTTGGCACCACACTGGTGCCAACTTTTCATCCTAGGGATTCAGTGGCATCAATGGCCAGCACAAATCATGTATTTAGCTGCATGTTGGCCGTCTGGAATGGTCTGAACCAAGGAGGTCCTAAGTTGTTCTACAACTGCTCTGAAGATCTCCCTGGCCATGTCACAGAGGGTGTTTGTACACTGGCCCAATAAAATACAGCATTGGCCAACATCAGTGCCAGGCTAGCCGAAAGAAACATTTGTTTTCCAAATGCCTAAATACTCTATGACTCCCTCTCCTGGGAAGGGAGAAGCTGTGGCAGGTGGTCGTAGGGAATGAATTTGTGCTCTCCTTGCTGTTGGAAGCCCGGACCACCAGTCGCTCTGGAATAGGATGCTGTGCAATAAAATCAGGGTTGCCAAAAGATGATCTATGACATTTGGCTACCTCCGTATTCACTGGCAGACAAGAAAAGGGCTTAGTCTAAGTGCCCATTAAGGTGTCTGTGAGGATTTCAGTGAACAGAAGCAAGGGCTCAGATGAGGTTGGTCCAGGTTGCAAAATGCCTGTAAGGACATTTGTCTTGACTTCAACGGAAGGCAGTTGTGGGCCCAGAACCTAAGCCACCTGTTGAATTACCACAGCAAAGGAGGCACTGTCCCACGTTAGTGAGGGCTAAAAGGCATATTCAACCCTATATCAGGTGATGTATCAAGCCCACTATTCTCCTGAAAGTTCATGTAAAGACTGTCATCATCATAATGTGGGAGGTAAATCATCCCCATCTCCACCATAGTCATCTTCATTAGGTTGCAAGCTTCGGTTAGAGTCAAAGGCAAAAAAACAATAGAGCTTCTGAGGGTACCTCTGAAGTAGCGGAATCGTAGAATCAGACTCAGGTTGTGCGGGGACTGGGTGCGCTGTAGCGTATTCAGAGCGTGACCTCAGTCAGGATTGATCTGACAACGGTTCAGGGTCAGAAATCAGAGGTGTTACTAGATTCTCCTCCAGCATCAGTGGTGTTGGCACTGGCATCAATGAAGGAGAGCCTGACATGGGTGTCGGAGCCGAGCTGGAAGCTTGTCAAGGAGTTGGTGCGGATCCCATGATGAGTTCAAGGGGTTCACACTGTGCCAAGGATGGACCCATCAGCAGTAACTCAAATGATGGCCCCTGCACATCCTTAGGGCCCAAAGACACAACAGAGGGAGCCAGAAGAATGCCATAGATTTGCAGCATGGCCTCCTTAAAGGCCTCGACCTGCTGCAGAATCACAGATGGCCCGGGGAATTCAGGGCACATCAGGATCAACTGCGGAAACGACTTTTCAGTTGGAGAAGAGAGCAAAATCAGTCGACAACTTCACTCGCTTTCAAATTCTCATTTGAGAGAAAGTGGTGGTATGGAGTTTTCACCTTCAAATGTTCCCTCTTGGACTCATACTTACCGGAGGACTTCGACAGCAAAGAAGACTTCTCATGGGAGCATCCTTGGGAGTAGGAGCAAGTCTGGGCCTTCAACTTGAAGCGAGTGTGGGACTTGCATGAGGCGCATGACTACTTCTTGTGTTTGGAAGTTTACAGCTTTATGGTGCTGAATCGCCTTCAGGTGCACAAGGGCACTCTTAACCCATGACTTGGAGTCATGCCCTGAGGCCAAACACCAAAGACACACCTCGTATGGGTTCATGCCCGACATCTGTTTTCTGCAGATATAGCATGGTTTGAAGACAGTAGTTTTAGGGAGGGACATCTTCCCTTGCAAACTGGACATTGGCTTAGGAGTCGCTAAAAAACTGATGAAAGTGGAAGCTGAGCTCTGCATGCACGTTCAAAGATGCAGAAAGAAAGGAACTGATGTTGGGGAGCAGGGGTTACACTTGTATACAGCTCTGCTTTGTTACATCTGGGGCGGGTCAAAGCCTACGAGGAGTCGCACAGTATGACTAGCAGTGTGTGGGAGCACTGCTATGAAACGTTTCTGGATCCAGTTGACGCCTGGGGCATATATTCTAAAGGTGAGGAATCTGTGGTTAGAAGTATTCATCAGAAGGTTCTAATAGCATTCCTGCTTTAAAAAAGGATTCCAATAAAATATTGTTTTCTGGAAGGAATTCATATTACAGATGGCACATGTGCAGAGTTCAATTATTGGTACCAGAATGCTCTTGATGATGCTCTAGCAAGCGTCATAGGGAGACCTTATCCCTCTTAAAACGGTGTTGGAAAGGTAATGTGTGTAACTGGGATTTTCATTTTAAATTAACAAGTATACTTCTGTACTTTGGGGTCCTTGGTTGGTTTCTCATCTGCCTGAATCAGAGCAATGCTAATGAAACATTCCCTTCTCATGTTATAATGTATATTAATACAAAATCACAAAGTGACACTATCGGAGGAAAATACACTTAGCAATTTTTCACTTACATTGAAGGTGTTCTTCAAAGCTGGTCTCCTGGGTACTCTTGAAGAGATGAGGGATGAAAAGCTGGCCGAGCTCATCACCCGCACTCAGGCTCTTTGCAGAGGATTCCTTATGAGAGTGGAATTCAAGAAGATGATGGACAGAAGGTGCTGCATGGGTTCAAGAGGCAATAAAATTGATATTCATCAGTAAAGTACACCATCTGCAATGCTCACCAATGTTGTATTTTTTTTCCTTCAATAGAGATGCGCTGTTCACCATCCAATACAATGTTCGGGCATTCATGAATGTCAAAACCTGGCCGTGGATGAAACTTTACTTTAAGATTAAGCCTCTTCTGAAGAGCGCGGAGACAGAAAAAGAGATGGCAAACATGAAAGAAGAGTTTGGTAAAACAAAGGAAGCGCTGCAAAAATCTGAAGCAAGAAAGAAGGAACTGGAGGAGAAGATGGTAGCCTTACTGCAGGAGAAGAACGATCTTCTCCTTCAATGCCAGTCGGTAAGAGAAGAGGCATGCACACATAAAATTGATAATATAATTGCCAATATTTATTGTACATGTATGTACATTTCTTTCATCTGATTACATACAGGAAACTGAAAGCCTAGCAGATGCAGAGGAAAGATGTGAAGGTCTCATCAAAAACAAAATTCAACTGGAAGCTAAAATCAAAGAAATGGCAGAAAGACTTGAAGATGAGGAGGAAAGTAATGCGGAGTTGACGGCAAAGAAGAGGAAACTGGAGGATGAATGTTCTGAGCTGAAGAAAGACATCGATGACCTTGAGCTGACTCTAGCCAAAGTAGAGAAGGAAAAGCATGCCACGGAGAATAAGGTATGTGGTAACAGCAAGCTCTCAAATCCTCTTCTTAACATTTGCAATATTGAAAATATGCTAAACCTTTTTGAATATCTTCTATGTATCTTTCTTGAACTTCCATTTACAGGTTAAAAACCTTACAGAGGAAATGGCGTCACTTGAAGACAATGTTACAAAGATTACAAAGGAGAAGAAAGCCCTCCAGGAAGCCCACCAGCAGACCATTGATGACCTCCAGGCAGAAGAAGACAAGGTCAATGCGCTTACAAAAGCCAAAACCAAACTGGAACAGCAAGTGGATGATGTAAGTTCTTGATATATATTTGGACATTTTGCTTGATTAGCAAAAGGTTGCTTGAGAAAATGTATCAAGTGGACTTTATTTTAAATCTCCAGCTGGAAGGATCTTTGGAGCAAGAGAAGAAACTTCGCATGGACCTTGAGAGGTCCAAGAGGAAGCTTGAAGGTGACCTGAAGCTGTCCCAGGAAACGACGATGGATCTTGAGAATGATAAGCAGCAAGCCGAGGAAAAGCTAAAGAAGTTAGTATCAATTTGAAAAACTAAAGGAAATGTGTAACTGACTTCCAAAAATAACAAACAATTAGGTAACATTAAATACATTATTAGGTCAGTAAAAAATAGACCAATGTCAGATTAAAATAACAACTGCCTTTACTGGATGATGTACACTTATTTTCCAGGGAGGTATGCTTGTCACGGTATGATTCCACAAATGCCTCTGTCCCTGAGGCTCTGGAGTCACTTACACTTCCTATAAAAGAGAAGTGATACCTCCCTTTCACAAGCGATGACAGTGTTCATTAAGGTTACACCAGCACCAGGGTATGTCTCAAATAGACCCTATAGTACCTCTTTCTAACATCACATGATGTGACACCAGTGAAAGACTAGCCTTTGAATCAGGGAGGCATCATTGGCCTGGGCATCCTGGGTAAATCATTGAGAACTGCAGATACACTGCCACAATGTGGTCCACGGGCAGAGGAGGAAGGTCGAACACCAGCCCTATGCGGCAATACTGGTTTTTATGGTTTGATGCCCCAGTAGCTTTCTGGATACCTTACACTCTTATTTCACTCACATATTACTTGATAAATTACTGTCATAAAAAATTTCATAATTCTGGGCTCAATTTAGAAGTTGAAACCTGGATAAAGGCGAAATAGTTGGGAAGAAAAGGAACCTATCCGCAGTCATTTATTTATTCTCAATGGGAGGAATCTTCTCCGACAGGCGGCCGGCCTTCGCCTCCACTTGTCCATTGTTAGAAGAGGCGTAACTCCTTGTAAGTTTTTTAAAACACAAAACTGCTACATAGACAGCACCATACCTCCAATCAGTCTTAAATCTTTACATTTTTAACTTAGGAAAGAATTTGAAATCAGCCAACTACAGAGCAAGATTGATGATGAACAAACTCTGGGAGTCCAGTTGCAGAAAAAAATCAAAGAATTGCAGGTACTTTTCTGGAGATTTTGAGGTTTATGAATACATTTCTAAATAGTTGGAAATAGTTTGATTAGAACATGAGAACATTTATGCACATCTTTATTTCAGGCTCGTATTGAAGAACTGGAGGAAGAAATTGAAGCCGAGCGTGCATCCCGGGCGAAGGTTGAGAAACAGAGGTCCGATCTCTCTAGGGAACTTGAAGAAATCAGTGAAAGACTGGAAGAAGCTGGTGGAGCCACTTCAGCCCAGATTGAAATGAACAAGAAGCGTGAAGCAGAGTTCCAGAAACTGAGGCGAGACCTGGAAGAGTCCACTCTTCAGCATGAAGCTACTGCTGCTGCCCTTCGCAAGAAGCATGCAGACAGTGTTGCAGACTTTGGAGAGCAAATCGATAATCTGCAGCGCGTCAAACAGAAGCTGGAGAAAGAAAAGAGTGAATTGAAGATGGAAATTGATGACCTTGCCAGCAACATGGAGAACGTTTCAAAGTCCAAGGTAAAAAGAAAATCCTGTTAAGCAAATCTTTTTTTACGTGAACTAGACCATTTAATAAAGCTAGCATATAAAACATAAGTATAAAGTTCACAGTAAGGTCTATAGTGAATCCAGCATAGATTCACCTTCTAAGAACAGGAAAATGGCATAGCTATAGCTATCTTATCGGTACAGTGGAGTCAACCCTTTCAATTCTGTTCAACAGGCCAATCTTGAAAAGACAAGCCGGCTTCTGGAGGACCAACTCAGCGAGCTTAAGGCAAAGAATGATGAACATCAACGAATAATCAACGATCTCACAACCCAGAGGGCTCGCTTCCAAACCGAGAACGGTAGGCTGACAGCACCTTTTTGTACAACGTGTCAGAAATATCAAGAAATACAAACAATGCTCAAATGAATATTCAGAACAGCGGGTATTTAATTAAGTGGTTCTTATTTTCAGAGCAGTATTCATTACAAATGACTAATCTATCCTCTTGTTCGACCCTTTCTTAGTTCAGGACTCACAACAAAGGATAAAAAATTAGGGGGGGGGATGAGAAAACGGTCTGAATGATACGGAGCACAACCTAAATCAGAGAGAGAGAGATTTGAGAACAAGAGCTCAGTGAAGCAGCTAAAAAATAGTTGCTGAAGAATGCTGAGTGCCAGGGATAAGAGAATGAAGAACTTAGAGCAAGTCGGAGAGCTCAATGGCTCATCTTTTGGAAGCGCCTTCCTGCAGTGTGAAGTCAACATCTGTGAGACAGTAGTGTTTGCTTTGCTGCCAACAATCAGGACGTAATCACTGGTCTTTGAAAAGAACCTAAATTGGAACATGTAAACTTAATACACCATAGAATCCCTTTCTTCTGAAAATGTCAATATCTTGATTGGTAATTATAGACAGCAAGCAGCAGAGTTTATTGAGACCATGTTTGAGCAACTGTGGAAATCTCCACCACCAGGGCTAGCCCAGCTTTAGACTTTATCTTCACGTTTTTCCTCTCCCGTGGGGCAATCACTGAGAACACCATCCAACTTTTGAGCTGGTCATAGTCTTCTGGGAGTTCGCATACCTGATAATCCAAATGAAACGCGTGTGCTTGTATCACACTGGCAGTGGAAGAATGTCCTTGAGATCTAGGATGCTAAAATAGCAAAATGTGATGTTCTGCCAGTGTCAACTTTAGCTGCTGCTTGCTTCCTTCTCCCCACTAATCACCATGTGATAAACACGTGCGGGGACGTCCGGAGATACTGTCATTTTGATTCTTGATTTTACTTTCCGCAAAGAGTTGAGAAGACTGGTTTGGCATCTCCAAAACCACCACCAAAGAGTATACATTCAAGTCACGGAGGTTACTCCATGTCCCACCGGTGGGTACTGCACCTGAATCTGTTTGAGCAGATCACTCAGCTTTCTTCTTCCACTTACAAATGAACCTAGGCAATGCAAAGACTGATGAGGAGGGTTGATTTCCAACCTCCTGGGTGTTTTTAGCACAGCCATTACCATTACTGCATGAAGGAGGGGTACCTATACCGCCATAGTGAGAAACAGAGACTCTGGGTCAGATTTACAACAAAGAAATATATATAATTTACCCAGCTCCACATCCGGGGCGATTCCAGGGGGTCAACTAAAAAAAAAAAACAACTGGATAACACATTTTAATCATGACGTTTCTTCACTCAAACCAGTAGGAAGACTTTGTCAGGACTCTGACGCACTCACACTTAGACGATTCCTACTCTGTTTTCGAAGAAGCATACTCAAAATATCTAAAAGGGTTACATCAAAGCTGTCTAAAATAGCTTCAAGATCCCATCTGCTTCCCGAAAACAGCTGCCTACCACTAGTCCTCACTGAGTCTAACCTCAAATATGAGGTTGCTGAGACTTAATACAACAATTGATGGGGAGGTGTGAGAGCCATGGAGGACAGAGCCATGAAGGACAGAGCCATGGAGGACGGAGCCATGAAGGACAGAGCCATGGAGGACAGAACTATGGAGGACAGAGCCATGGAGGACAGAGCCATGGAAGACAGAGCCATGAAGGACAGAGCCATGGAGGACAGAGCCATGGAGGACAGAGCCATGGAGGACAGAGCCATGGAGGACAGAGCCATGAAGGACAGAGCCATGGAGGACAGAGCCATGGAGGACAGAGCCATGGAGGACAGAGCCATGGAGGACAGAGCCATGGAGGACAGACTCTGCAGACTCAATTTGCTTTAGTTTCGGAGAACCTCTCCCATTCGCTAAGGGGCCTCGCAAGCCATATCAGAATTGAAATAGAGTTAAAAACCTTCCTTTTCATAGAAGCCTTTGATCCGGCTAACACAGTATAGGACCACTCCCTCCTTCTAGTCTGGGATCTGGACCCCTCACCATCAATGCAGACATTGTAACACTGCAATTTCGCCGCTTAGTTCCACAGCCCAACGGCAACAAATGCCCGGCAAAGAATTCAGTTATTTTCTGGGTCTAGGGACTGTGCCTGCTGCTACTCAGTGATCACGCCTACGAAGCAGCGCCCTAGGAAGTGAGTAACCTATTTCATCGGGTATGCCCCTGCAAAACGACAGCCTTGACGCCCGTACTGAACGCCCCAGGAAGCAGCCATCAATCATTGTGCATCTGCAAGATCTGTAATGAAAATAAGAAAACAAAAAGTCACTTCTACTTATGCTGAACAAGAAAACAGCATGGTCAGACCACGTTGGGATCGCCAACTGGCCAGTGTTCTTCTAGCTCTGTGTTGTACAACTGCTGACCGTGAGGATTGTAGGCTTACGCGTTTGTTTTGAAAACTTAGCAATGAATGTCCTTACAATTGATGAGTTTTTCACTCAATCACAATCACGTTAGTGAATTTAGAGTTATACTGTATTGGAGTTTAACTTACCTAGGGGGAAACCCTTGAATGCAAACTGAATGTAAGTCAACTTTTATTGCAAATTTCAATACTCCCATGAGCACTGCTAAAAGTAAAAGTGCAGCACTCTTTCCGCAGGAAGACAAGCCCAGATGTCCAATCACATTGTATCCTGTCTTCTTTTTTTTGATTATTTTTTCTTTACCGAAGTCTATGAAATAGCAGCGCCGTGATAAGCAACTTGATATATATCGGTGATTCAATACGCTTTAACTCGATGAGTTGACCCTATAACAGGATCCCTGTAGATGATTGCACAAGAGTCAAAAAACAAACAACTGAAAAAATACCCTAAATTTTCGAAATTGTTTTGACCCACTTTACACTTAACACTCTTTACAAAACCTGGAACACATTTAAATTCTGCTGGAAGAAAAATTTCTTCTGCTTCCTGTTTCTTTCAGGTGAGCTGTCCCGTCACCTTGAAGAGAAAGAGTCGTTGGTTTCTCAGCTGTCGAGAGGAAAACAAGCTTTCACTCAACAAACTGAAGAACTGAAGAGGCAGCTTGAAGAAGAGACAAAGGTAAGATGTGTTCCCCTCTTGCTACCTGAGGACTAGAGCTGGCTACAGATATGTGTACAATATGATTTTTAATGTTCCCATGATCAGATTCTAGATTTATTGTCATATGAGTAGGGACACAATGCATGAAAGGAAAAGCTACTTACCTGTAGCAGTATTTATCCAGCATGTGTAACCTCCCCATTGACATACACTCTAGAATTCTTCTTGTAAGCAGGGAGGATCCTGAAAAACTGTTTCCGAACCGTCTCTAGCATAGGTTTCACCACACGCCTGTGCCTACAGTGCTATCATATGTAGCAACCAATTACTACATACTTCAGCTGGACGAATGTACCAGTTATCTCACCTAAGCTTTAAGTGTTTGTTTGATACTTTAAGCCTTGTAAGCAGCTGCAGCAAAAAAGATCACGAAAGGTTCTTTAGAGGATACCCATGCCAGAGAATAACAGGGTAGAGGTGGGTGAATTTTCACTCTCCAACAAGAGATCATCCACAGACTACACTTCACAATAGGGTACCAAGTAGTTACAAGTACGTGAGCACGGCAAATGAGTAAGCCGTCTATTTCTCGCTGACAACATTTCACAGAGAGACCGACGTCAACTGTGCATCAGCCATAAATCTGATTTAGTGCATCAGGTGACTAAATAAACCCATGGATGTCTGCAGAAAGTGTGAGATGCCTTCCACAAAGCAGCTTAAAAAGTGAAAGCTGATGTTTCCCAGTCATACAACCTTGACGGCTCCACCATGCATCTCTTGGCGGTAAGTTTTGGAAGTACGACTCCTGCGGACTACAATCCACTATAGAAGAAGATATGGAGAAGAGAAACTTGTCCCCAGAGGCATGGCACGAGCCTTACCTTTCCCAGATAATGCTACAATACCTACAGTGCTCTCTCCTTTATCCATTAACGCCCAATTTCACACAGATTTTACAGATATCTGTTGGGTGACAGAGCCATAGACCATGCATTGAATTGCACTTGTACAGATGCTGAATGAATAGAAGCCAGGGATAGCCAGTGCTACCCGTGTCTTTCCCCTTGTTACCCATAGTACTACCCTTGCTACCCCTGGCCTCAGGGATCATGAACGCCGTGGAAGGAAGAGGATGGATGTAAACATGGCTCCAGTGCCTTGTTTACGGCAAGTTGTTTCCACTTCTTCCCTTTTTTCTTGGTCTCCCAGGCTGTTAAAAGTATTGCCAGGCCACAGGATCAACTGTTTGCTGGCACCGGTGTGTGCTAGGTCACTTCCGGCACCCCTTGCAATTTGGTGAATCAATGTCCATAGCAAATTCTGATTACAAAATGGTGGGGCTCAGGAAAACAATGACTAGATTGAATTCAGCTAGGAATACACTTATAATCAGAGGAATAAAACTGGCTTACAGAAGAGAAAAAGGGAGCTTTGCATGAAAAAGAGCTTAAGATGCAAAAACAGATCAAAACGGATAGAAGATTTGTCAAAATGCGCCAGCATGACCCAGGCTTAGAGACAATGCTTCACCACCTATGGAAAATAAACAAACGGAAACAAAACATTTACTTCTACATTCTGGGGACCCACATTCACAAAACTCCCTCTTCCACATGTAACGACTGATTAACATGTAGGGATGTGTTAACCATGCAGTGACGTTTTGCATGCAGCGATGTGGTGGCATCTAGCTGTGTGTGAGCATGCATTGATATGCTTCCATCCATCTAAGCGTGCTGTAAGGAAGATGTACTATAAAATCTCTAATTCAAGTAAAGCGATTTTAAATAGGGATAGGTGGTCTTCATTGTCTACAGGACAGAAATCTAAGGCATATAAAGCTGGGCAGAATAAACTTGTACCATGGCACATTATTTAAAATCACTACTCTCCCGCCAAGTCTTACTGGCTAGCTGGAAAATGTGTGTTTTGGAAAAGGAGAAGGTCTAGCCACCAGCTGCCAGCCACCAGCCTCCAGCCACCAGCCGCCAGCTTCCAGTGCGCGACTTCGATGTCCACTCCATCATCCTTCAACGGCTAAACAGACAGGCATGAAAAAAAGATATGAGGTGGCCGTCAAAGAGCCGACTACACTAACCATCACTCTGTGCATGCAACAATAGCCCTACCTCCTCTCTTCTACCAAGGAGTGTTTAGACCATCATGGTAGATCTGGAAGTAAAACTCCACTTAGAAAATTAAAGTCTCTGCTCAGCTTTACTGCTGCAAATAGAGTTCAACCCACACATCTAAACATTATCACCGACACACTTACCACTAACCTTTTTTCATTGGGAAGGGGAGATGTTTTTCATCAGACTACAGGCCTGATTTAGATCTCGCGGACAGGTTACTCTGTCACAACGGTGACGGATATTCCGTCTGCTGAAATCTAAATCCCATAGGATATAATGGGATTTGTATTTCAGCACACGGGATATCCGTCACCGTTGTAATGGAGTAGTGTGTCCGCCGAGATCTAGATCAGGCCCCGTGTGTCTTGGTGCATCAGTGAAGCAGCAGATCTACATGTCATAAGCAGATTCACTGTAAACTGTATGTCCATGGGACGGGCAAAATAAAGAAAAATCTGGGTGATGCTCTTCATAACCATTTGTCAAGAAGGCTAAAAAAAATAGGCATATGCATTATTTCTAAGATTGTATTCTGATTGCAAATGTGTAGATTACTGGTAAAGTGTGATTTTGAGATGGTTTTGCTGTCAGCTGTAGACCTTTTTTTATCATAAACTACACTTCTGGTTGCTGTTAAATGTCATATTCAAGTGATCAGACCATCACAGCAATTATAAGAAAACATTAATTTTTGGAAACCTATTGTGCCGATGCAAGTGTGGCATGCTACCTTTAGGAAGGAACTATGATCAACCAGACTGAATGTCCATCAAGAAATTTGCAATATATATATTTGTTTGTTTGTAGGCCAAGAACGCCCTGGCACACGCCTTGCAATCCGCCCGACATGACTGTGATCTGCTCCGTGAACAATATGAGGAGGAGCAGGAAGCCAAGGCTGAGCTCCAGCGGGCAATGTCCAAAGCCAATGGGGAAGTTGCCCAATGGAGGACCAAGTATGAAACTGATGCCATCCAGCGCACAGAGGAACTGGAAGAGGCCAAGTATGTCATGTCCAGTAAATGATCAATGCTGCTACATCACCCATTAAATGCATGGAAATAGTCAGACTCAATGTTTCTCCAAATTTTACAGGAAAAAACTTGTTCAAAGACTTCAGGATGCCGAGGAACAGGTTGAGGCGGTGAACTCCAAGTGTGCATCTCTGGAAAAGACCAAGCAGAGACTACAATGTGAAGTGGAGGACCTCTTGATCGATGTTGAGAGAGCGAATAGTGCAGCCGCAGCTCTTGACAAGAAACAGAAGAACTTTGATAAGGTAGTTGATTTGCTACACTTACAATTCTTAATACGGACAGATAAAAATTAGTGATCACTTGTCAATGGAATTCATATACAATGAAAACAAAACCATTTTTTTCTGAAATGTAGGTCCATTCTGAACTGTAAGTATAGGACACGTTGTGAATTCACTTGCCAGATAAATGAATGAAGAACTATAAGTGGCATTATTCTACCTCCTATAATTCAGTAGGATTGTGCAGGGCATCAAAAAGAAACCAGTGTGATTATCCATCAGCAAGCCTCCAAAATTGTATGGTCTTCGAGTAGACATCTCCAAATAGATCAACAAGAAGTATACCATGTTTGCAAATGTTTTAATTATGTGATTATGGATAAAAGAGTTGAGGTAAAATCTGAATTTCTAAAGCTTGATGAGAAATGTTTATCTTTAATCATATAGCCTGGTGATTGGAAAACCTTACCACTAAGAATGGCAACATATGCGAATATTGAAGACAGAAGATATTGTGAATAAAGACATAGAAAAAGAAAAATTATAGTGAAATACAAATAACGTATATGGAAAAGAAGCGTATTTTATTGCGGGATCCCAGATACAAACCAAATGACACAGCTCCAGGTGATGTTTAGGCAGTGTCCATGTGCTCCTCTTTCATTCATTTTTCTTGTACGTATCCCTCTCTGGTTTGATACTTTCAGCCCAAAAGTGCAGTGCATCTCTTGCTAGACTTCAAGGCAGCTAGACTCTTCTGATAATGCCCAAAGAAATAAATGTAGTGTCTCTCACTCACTTCTGAAGACATTTGCCTTGTATTAATCATTAGCTTGTAAAGTTAGACAGGGTCTGGAAAATGATACACAGAAATCATTCATCTCTGTTCTCCACCATTGGCTCTCATTAAAATATGACATCATTGGTCAAGTTTTCTCTGTGTGCGCAGAAACAAGTTCTGGCCATTGAAACCGCCATCACTAACACTCTTTGTGGACAGGTCCTGGCGGAATGGAAGCAGAAGTACGAGGAAGGGCAGGCTGAGCTGGAGGCAACTCAGAAGGATGCCAGATCCTTGAGCACTGAGCTCTTCAAGATGAAGAACGCTTACGAGGAATCCCTGGACCATCTTGAAACCCTAAAACGTGAAAACAGGAACCTTCAGCGTAAGTTTCAAAACTGTGTTATCTTGTACCCCGGGACTGGTAAAGTGCCTTTCAAGCAGCGTATCATAGAAACAATGCCTTGCCACGTCACTGTAATATGACATCACGGGAAGTCCTAACAAGAACTTGGTATCTGCTAACACCATGATATTATGTGCATTTATTTACATACCAAAGACTATGAGTGGATATAATTGATTTTATAAACAATTGTATCCAGATCTTTCATGTGATTAATGGTCTTCCATAAATAGAATCACTCACCCAGGTGTAACTCTTTCCTAAATGTTTGTTCACACAGAGGAGATCTCAGATCTCACTGAACAGGTTGCGGAGGTTGGAAAATCCTTACATGAACTGGAGAAAGCCAAGAAGCAGGTTGAGCAAGAAAAGTCTGACTTTCAGACCGCCCTGGAGGAGGCTGAGGTACGTAAACGATGACCTCTCAATAGCAGGCTTGGTGAGTTCCAGTGTGACAGTAGTGCAGTGATATTATCCATCTGGGAATGGTCTCTTATCCTCTCCGTTCTTTGCAACAAAGGGTTCATTGGAACATGAGGAAGCCAAGATCCTGCGCATTCAGCTTGAGCTCAACCAGGTGAGGTCAGATGTGGACAGGAAAGTTGCTGAAAAGGATGAGGAAATTGAACAGCTGAAGAGGAACTGCCAGAGGGCCTTAGAAAGCATGCAGAGCGCACTGGACTCTGAGATCAGAAGCAGGAATGATGCCCTGAGGCTGAAGAAGAAAATGGAAGGAGACCTGAATGAACTAGAGGTTCAGCTCAGCCACGCCAACCGCCAGGCTGCAGAAGCTCAGAAGCAGCTGAGGAATGTACAGGGTCAACTCAAGGTACTTATAACTGCATCAGCTCAAACTGTACTTATCATTGTATCCTCCTTGCCAATTTAAAGATAACTAATGCATAAAATGTTGCCTTGCTCACAAGGATGCAATACTTCATCTTGATGATGCTGTTAGAGGACAAGAGGAGTTGAAGGAACAGGTAGCTGCCATTGAACGCAGAAACAACCTGCAGCAGGCGGAACTGGATGAAATGAGGGCTTCTCTTGAACAAACAGAGAGGGCTCGCAAAGTTGCTGAACAGGAACTTCTTGATGTCAGTGAACGCGTCCAACTTCTTCATTCTCAGGTAGACCTCTTTTCATGAAACAATGGAAAATAATAAACTGCTGATGAAACAAATGTCTAATTTGTGCTTTGGATGTCTTTGTTTGTAGAATACCAGCCTTATAAACACCAAGAAGAAGCTTGAGAGTGACAATTCCCAGCTCCAGGGTGAAGCAGAGGAAGCCATCCAGGAAGCCAGGAATGCTGAGGAAAAAGCCAAGAAGGCCATCACTGATGTAAGTACTATAGCTTAGCTAAAGGAAGTGTGATGTAGAACATAATATACGCTTTAATTTAATACACATTTTTGCAAAAAAAAAACTCTTCTGTTATTGATAGCTCTTGCATGACTTTAACTTCTATCTTTGACGGATGACTTTTGCTTTGTGCCTCTAAAAATATACAGTTTTGTCTCCCTCTGTGTCGTAATATTTTTGGTACAGACTAAGCCCAAGCGGTGAACACCGTTTGGCTCGCAGAGTTGGCGCAGTTTTCCACACTCCGTGCTCCTCGGAGCAAACAGAGTTCCAAAAAACTCAGTTCCGCGTAGCATAGCAGAGTTTTTTCCCTCGCTCGCGCTCCCCAACATCAAGTTGGCAAGCGCAAGCAAGGGAAATCCACCTCCCGGCGAGATTTTTGCTCGCTCGTGCTCTCCAATGCCAAGTTGGCGATTGCGAGCAAGAAAAATCCACCTGCCAGCGAGATTTATCAACTCTGGCGTTCGTATTTCTCAGTGTGGGCAGTCGTGACTGCTCGCATTGAGAAACATTCTGTTTGCGGTGAGAAAGTTGCCGCTCGGGTAGAAAATCTACTCGAGTGGCAGAAAAGAAGCAGCGCCCTCTTGCGCATGATGCTGTTCGTGTTGATTTTTCAGCGCAGGACAAACACCCGGTGATGAAAATCAACGCAAACAGTCATTACCAAGTGCACTCCACCACTTTCGGAACTCCACGTAGCACAGCCACGTTTTTTGATCACTTCGGTTGTTTCACATATCAGAACTCTGCGAACTCCGCCCAGGCTTAGTACAGACCTACTGCTTCACCTGTTAGATGAGGTTACAGGATAATTATAATTCATGTAATTTTCTTTTATTAAGGCTTCTATGATGGCAGAGGAGCTCAAGAAGGAGCAGGATACGAGCGCCCATCTTGAGAGGATGAAGAAGAACCTGGAGCAGACCACGAAGGACCTGCAGCATCGCCTTGATGAGGCCGAACAGCTTGCGATGAAGGGAGGGAAGAAGCAGCTCCAGAAACTAGAGAACAGAGTGAGTTACCACCTGAGGATTTAGATTTGGATACATTCAGCTGTGAGGCAGTGCGATTACTGAAAAGATTGAATTTCATAGGTCCACGAGCTCGAAAATGAGCTTGATGCTGAGCAAAAACGAGGATCAGAGACCGTGAAGAGTGTTCGCAAGTATGAGAGAAGGTTTAAAGAACTGTGCTATCAGGTACCTATTTGGTCAAGCATACCGCTTCTTCTGACATGAAACACCTTTGGCATGTGGTGAGCTGAAAGCTATAACTTTATTAACCTCTGCAATCCATTCGATAATTTATGCTATTTTTGTACAGAGTGAAGAAGACAAAAAAGTTGTTGCAAGACTTCAAGATCTGGTTGACAAACTGCAGTTGAAAGTCAAAGCCTATAAGCGGCAGGCAGAGGAATATGTAAGTACCAGTACTAATGACTGTGGAACATAAACCCCATTGTGCTGCTTCCAGACAAGAGCATCATCTTCAGGTTTTTCAAGGAAAATATAGAGTCACTCTAATGCCTTCTTCTTGCCTCCTGAAAACCAGGCCTCGCTGGTTATCTTCAGCTGTGTGCTTATTGACTTGGGAAAAGTTTGTTTCTTTCTGAGGATTAAAAAGTGGATTGTTTTTGGATATTTAATAGGGTTGTCTTGGGTCAGCAAGTCTGTAGGTTCTTTCCACTTTCATAGACATTGTATCTATTCATTTATGTCTCTCACATGGCACAAGCATCATGCGGAACTCATATATGCGATTCTTAAATGTTGGAAGACCAAATTCATGAAACATGGTTGGCCTGTGAAGATGCAGCACCACACAGCGTGAATGTATCTTGCAGATAAAACCCTTTTAGGCCGTGTCTAACCAAAGACTATCCATTGGTTGAAAGCAATCATAGACCAAGAACAAAAAAGGATTAAAAGCGTTTACACATGCTCATTATCAAGTAACTGGTCATTGATAGTTGTTGGGTGGCTGGCTGTGCCTATCACAAGACCATGAGCTGAAGGCATTTGGTGATGAAGAGCGAATAAACATATTGGTCCAACATTTCCCATTGTTTGCTGCAGGAGGAGCAGGCAAATGGCCACCTGTCCAGATTCCGGAAAGTACAGCACGAGCTTGAGGAATCAGAGGAGAGAGCCGACATTGCTGAAATGCAAGTCAATAAACTGCGTGTTAAGAGCCGCGATATCGCAAGCAAGGTAACAATAGTCTTAATGCTATTCTATAATTAACGCTTTTTCATTGACTAACATTGATTTCTCATGTAATGATTCCTTGATTTAGAAGGCCTTTGAGAGTAAGATTAAGGGCCTGATTATGAGTTTGGCGGTGTGGGAGTGGGGTGGCAGGCCACAGCCCCACTCCCACACCACCAATCTCCACCATTGACTGCCCGCTGGATTGCAAGTTGTGATCGGGGTGGGTAGTCCTGCGGCAGCTGGCCCACTGAGCTGTCTTTCAAAGGATCATAGGAGAGCCATAGAAAGGCAGTGCCCTGGGACTGCCACAGCGCGTTACAGCACGCCATGTACTGTAAAGTTCATGCCGTGCAGAAACTGGGGGTGCAGAAAGACAGGGGGCACACCATGTGCCCCCTGCATTCATCCCCATTGTTAGACCTGTCAGCCCTTTGGGTGGTCCCTCCTCATCATTATTTATTTTGTCCCACTTTTGCCTCAAACCCTGTTTGAATTTTTCCTTTTTGGGAACCACCAGACTTTTTAGTGTTGCTGCAGATTCAGGGAGCCATTTTACCTACCCCTGAAACTTCTGTCTGAGGGCCTGGAGCACAAAATGGTGGCCACCTGTGACATCACCGGCATCCACTGGAACCTACCAGCACCTTCCAGAACATTCCAGAACCCTGTGACAGTTGGAGGCGGTTTGGAATGTTGGGGAGTTAAGAGGGAGAGTTGGCATTTGGAGCTGGCAGTTGGCACCTGACTGGTGAAGAGAGAGGAGCACAGAACTGAAGGAGGAAGGAGTGAAGCAGCAGGGGTGGAAACTTGTGCCTGGAGTGGGGTCCAGAAACCCACCCTTGATACTAGTCCCTACTGACGGAGCCCAGCCTAGAGCCCTGTGTGGGAAGAAGTCAGAAAAACCATCCTGAGGACCTGGACAGCAGGAACAGGCCTTAGAAACAAGAGAACAGCAAGATCCTGACCTGGAAGCTGGTTTCCCTGAAGTCCGACGTCGAGTAGCCTAAGACCTGGAGCCCGAGGTGGAGAAGCGGCGCTGACTGGAAAAGCAGACGTCGTACCCGGAGCCGCCAGAGGTCGAGAGAGGGCGCCGTCAGAGGTCGTGAGGAATACCAGAGGTCGAGGAGGAAGTCACCCGAGGTCGAGTGAGCGGCGTCATCGGAGGAGTGGAGTCCGCCCTCCGGAGTCGTCGGAGACCGAGGTGAAGGGTAACGGAGGTCGGGAGTGAGGATCGCACTCCGGAGTCGCCGGAACCTGTGAGAATCGTGCCGGAGGTCGGGAGTGGAGGTCGCACTCCGGAGTCGCTGGAAACCTGTGAGGAGCACCGGAGGTCGGGAGTGAGGATCGCACTCCGGAGCCGCCGGAAGTCGACATCGAGGCAAGGCCGGCCGACGTCATCGAAGCCGAGGTCGCCATCGGACCGGAGCCGCCCGAAGTCGACATCGAGTAAGACTGCCCGACGCCATCGAATCGGAGGTCGAGATCGAACCGAGGCCGCTGACATCGAGACCGGATCCGCCTGCCGGCGTCGTCAAAGAACTGACATTGTGCCGAGGCCGCCGACATCGAGCTGGAACCGCCTCACGGCATCGACACGACTCCAGCGGCGTCGGAGCATCAGAAAAAGGGCAGTAAGTGGAGTAGAGGGCGCCTAAGGCCCTGTGGAGACCTGAGAGACTGCACTAAGGGGCTAGGGAGGTGCTGGAACCAACCTGACTGTGCCAGGGGTGAACTGGGACTAATCTAGAGAAGTTGTGTGGAGAGAGAGAGCCAGGTCTCTGGTATTTTCCCCCTTTATCTACCTCAGTTTAGGCCTCAGCCTTGACCAAGCCAGGGAGTAGACACCCCCAAGCCTTCCACATCCCCACAAGCTGTGCCTGGGCCAAATCAGCCCTTAGGAATCAAAAGTGATCTGATTCCATGAGTGTCTCTGTCAGCTTTTAAGTATTTATTAGGGGCATTGTATTTATTGTATTTAACCTATTTATTGCTTCACTATATTTATTGGTCCACAGGACTTGTTGGTGCACAATATTTGTTGGTACAGTATTTATTGCCTCAGAATATTTAATTGCCTGTATTACCTGCACTTATATTTATGTCCCTTGTATTTATGATCATCCCTATTTATTGAATCTTCAGACAGTATTTATTTGACCGGCACTATTTAAGATTTGTATATTGTGATTGACTTATTTATTTATCCAATCAGCAACTAAGAGAAAAAGAAGATAAAGAAAGTTATTTTCATAATTTTTACGGTGTAGAGTCGTTTTTGGAACGGATGCACGCATGGTTATTGTTTGGGTATGTTGTATGCTTAGCACGGAGCCTGATTCCTGACCACTCGAGCCAAGCTACCACAGTGTGTCCGGAAGACCACCACCACCCCTTCTAGTGTGGGAGTGGTTTTCCAACATAAATTGGTGTTCAGTGGTGGGATAGAGCTGTGCCTACGCATACTCAGCAATAACTGTGGGTAGTCCATAGGCCTACACCGGGAGTTTTCTCAAAGCGGCCTTCCTAATTGTGGGTTTTTGTTTTTTCCAAATTTACTCTGGTGGTGGGAGGAGGTATTATTAAAGGTACCCCCCTGCATAGTTACTGCACAAAAACCTGTCCTCTAACCTGAGTGGGCGAGATGGAGTTTGTACTAGAAAATCTAGAAACGTACACTGTGGCCCAACTCAGGGAGTTTTGCCAGCGGGAGGGGGTGTACTGTCCCCCAGGAGCAAAGAAGGGTGCACTCCAAACCAGCTTAAGGGCTTGGGGGGAGGCACGCCGAGAAAGCAAGGCTGAGGAGGAGGACAGGGATAGAGAGCCTGACCCCGAGGGGGCTGAGATGTACCAACCTGAGGTGGGGAACCTGTCAGCAGGGCCCAGAACCATTTCTAGGAAGGGCAGCAGTGCCTCTAGCGGTGGCTTGTCTGAGGTGGAGTTAACAGACCGGAGGGAGAAAAGACAGCTCACATGGGACTTAGCAAGGCTGGAGAAGGAGAAGGAGGAGCAGAGGATGGCCCATGAATTACGACTGAAAGAAATAGATCTTCAGATCTTGAGAATCGGGGCACAACCTGTTCCTAATGGTGGCAGCCAAACCCAAGGGATCACCAGGGAACCTAAACCATACCTGCCAAAGGACATAGTAGCTAGCTATGGAGTGGGCGACGACATCGCCAAGTGGCTAGCGGCCTATGAGGTCTCGTTGAGGGCCCATGGGGTTCCAGAGAAGTACTGGGGAGGGGGATTGTACAAGTACATGCCTCCAGCTGGTAGGGATGCTTTATTGGCCCTCGAGGAGGATGAGCAGACCCACTACCCCACCATGAAACTGGCGCTCATCAGAAAGTTTGGACTAACACCTGAAAAGTACAGACAGAAGTTCAGGGGTAGTCACAAACTGGGCACGCAGAATTGGGTGGACTTCCTGGACTATGCAAAGAAGGCACTTGAAGGTTGGATTCAGGGCAGTGAAGTGAGGAACTACGAGGGGTTGTTTGACCTAGTACTGAAGGAACACCTGCTCGAGAAATGTTTCCCTGAACTGCGGCAACACCTGGTGGATAGCAAGCTGACCAGTCCCCGGAAGCTTGCTGAGGAGGCGGACATTTGGGCTAGTACCCGGGTGTCCACAAGGGGGACTGGAGGGGATACTCAAAAGGCCGGACAGGGCGCCCCCCAGAAGAAAGAGGGAGGGGAAAATAAAAAGGAGTTCTCCAAAGGCCCCCAAAATAACTTCCAAGGGAAGGGAACAGGATTCACCCCTAAGGCTAACCCGCCCAGAAACCCTAATCCTGGTCAGAGTCAGCAGCCAAGGGTTGTCCATTGCTATGAGTGCGGTGGCGTTGGACACTATAAAGGAGATCCGAAGTGCTTGAAACGACCACCCCCTCCCACTGGAGGAAAGACCCCCGGAGTAGCTAGTGTAGTGCTCGGGGAGGAGATGCCCTTAACTAAGGGAAGGGAGTGGGCGGGTGTCACTTTAGTGTCCCTGGGAGAACGGGAGATGGTTCCTAAGATCCAGGTGCCCGCAAATACCGTAAAGTATGGGCAGTGGGTCACCATCAACGGCCAAAGAGGGGAGGCTCTGAGAGACACAGGAGCCAGTATGACTATGGTGCGTAGCCAACTGGTGTCTCCAGAGCAGGTAATTCCCGATGTACTCCACCCAGCCGCGATGGCTGACGGCAGAACAGGCCACTATCCAGTGGCCGAGGTTCCCTTTGAATGGGGGGGGGTTGCAGGTTCACTTCGAGTTGCCGTAAGCCCTGCCGTGCCAGTCGATTGTCTGCTGGGGAATGACATGGAGCACAACGCTTGGAAGGAGGTGGAATACCGGACTCACACCGAGATGCTGGGTACACCTGACTGGGCCTGTGTTAGCACAAGGTCCGCGACTACCCGAAAAGGGAGTTCGTTTCGGCTGGAGCCTGGAACAAAGGCCCAGCCAGCTGCCAGTCAAGGGAAGAACCGAGGACAGGAGGAGCCTGCCTCGGCGTCCCCACCCCGTAGGACGGATAGGCCACCGGAGGTGGTGGACCAGGAGTCTGCGGTGGGGGACGTTACCAACCTGGAGGACCTACCCATCCCGGCCGAGTGGCACGTGGAGGGAGGCCCGTCCAGGGAGGAATTCTGCCAGGGCCAGAGGGAGTGCCCTACCCTTGAGGGGCTGAGGCGACAGGCCGCAGCCCAGGCAGCAGGGAACGTTGAAGGGAACTACAGTGTTTACTGGGAGGATGGCCTCCTCTACAGTGAACCCAAGGCACCCCTACATGGATCGTCACGAGCCTTGGTAGTCCCTCAACGTTATCGAGCCTTCCTTCTGGAGTTGGCTCACGAGATACCATTGGCAGGACACCTGGGGCAAGACAAGACCTTCGCCCGTCTTGTCCCACACTTTTATTGGCCTCAGATGAAAGTGTCGTCCGATACCTACTGCCGGACATGTGTGACTTGCCAAGCCAGTGGGAAAACAGGGGTGAAGCTGAAAGCTCCCCTGGAACCACTTCCTGTCGTTAGCACCCCCTTTGAAAGGGTGGGCATCGACATTGTGGGTCCGTTAGATCCACCGACTACAGCGGGTCACAGGTTTATCCTGGTTCTGGTGGATCATGCCACACGGTACCCAGAGGCAATACCTCTGAGGACCATAACAGCACCTGTTGTGGCTAGGGCCCTGATGGGAATCTTTACCCGAGTGGGTTTTCCCAAGGAAGTTGTGTCCGACAGGGGGACCAACTTCATGTCAGTGTATATGCGGGCAATGTGGAAGGAGTGTGGAGTGACATACCGGTTCACAACTCCTTACCACCCCCAGACCAATGGTCTGGTGGAGAGGTTTAATAAAACCTTGAAGGGCATGATCAGAAGTCTGCCTGAAAGCCTGCGGAGGAAATGGGACGTCCTCCTACCCTGTTTACTTTTTTCCTACAGGGAAGTGCCACAGAAGGGAGTGGGCTTCAGCCCCTTCGAGCTTCTGTATGGGCACCCTGTACGTGGACCTCTCAACCTGGTGAGAGACGGATGGGAAAGAACTCCCAGAAAGCTTCCCCAGGATGTGGTGAGCTACATGCTGGCCTTCCGGAGCCAAATGGCTAAGTTGTGGAAGCAAGCTTCTGACAACTTGGAAGCCAGCCAAGCAGTGATGAAGGCGTGGTATGACCACAATGCTCACCCGGTGGAGTTGGAGCCTGGCCAGAAGGTGTGGGTGATCGAACCCGGAGAGCTTAGCGCCCTCCAGGATCGCTGGTCAGGACCCTTTGAGGTGTTGGAGAAGAAGGGTAAGGCTACCTACTTGGTGGACCTGAAGACCCCTCGTCAGCCCCTGCGGGTGCTGCATGCCAACCGCCTCAAACCCCACCACGAGAGGCCCGAAGTCATCTTGATGATGGTGACTGACGGAGGAGAGGACGTGGAAAGCGAGCCTCTCCCTGATCTGTTTGCGTCTCAAGAGAAGGATGGGTCGGTGGAGGGAGTGATTCTCTCCCCATCTCTAACTCCTGAACAGCAGGAGGACTGTCGCCAGGTCCTGGGGCAGTACTCCTCGTTGTTCTCCCTTGTCCCGGGTAGGACTCACCTGTGCGTCCATGACGTGGACACAGGAGACAGCCCACCTGTGAAGTCCAAGATCTACCGGATGTCAGACAAGGTGAAGGCCAGCATTCATAGTGAAGTCACTAAGATGCTGGAGCTAGGAGTGATCGAACCTTCTAGCAGCCCCTGGTCCAGTCCGGTGGTGTTAGTACCAAAAGCTGCACCACCGGGTGCCCAACCAGAACTGAGGTTCTGTGTGGACTATCGGGGACTGAATTCAGTGACCAAAACTGATGCTCATCCGATCCCTAGGGCGGATGAATTGATTGACCGGCTGGGAGCTGCCCAATATCTAAGTACCTTTGACCTTACTTCAGGGTACTGGCAGATCTCTTTGACTGATGGAGCAAGGGAAAGGTCAGCCTTCTCCACGCCCAATGGCCAATACCAGTTCTGTGTGATGCCCTTTGGGCTCAAGAACGCACCTGCCACGTTTCAGCGCCTGGTAAACCAGATCCTCACCGGAATGGAGAGTTTCTCTGCTGCTTATCTGGATGACATAGCCGTCTTCAGTAACAGCTGGGAGGATCACTTGCGTCACCTGCAAGCTGTTCTCCAGGCCCTGAGACAAGCTGGATTGACGATCAAGGCCAGCAAGTGCCAGATCGGGCAGGGGTCGGTAGTGTACCTTGGACACTTGGTGGGTAGGGGAGCGGTGCAACCCCTCCAGGCGAAGATCGAGGCCATCATGGCCTGGGAACCCCCCCAGACACAGACTGAGGTCCGAGCATTTTTGGGCCTCACGGGATACTACCGCCGCTTCGTGAAGGGGTACGGTACCATCGTAGCCCCCCTCACGGAGCTCACGTCCAAGAAACAACCTCGACGGGTAGTCTGGACGGAGGCTTGTCAGCAAGCCTTTGAGAGATTGAAGAAAGCCATGTGCGAGGCCCCGGTCTTAAGGGCCCCAGACTTTTCCAAGGAGTTCATTGTCCAGACAGATGCATCAGAACATGGCATTGGGGCAGTGTTATCGCAACTCAACGAAGAGGGTCTGGATCAACCCGTGGTCTTCCTATCCCGGAGACTACTTCCCAGGGAACAGAAGTGGAGTGCAATAGAGCGTGAAGCCTTTGCAGTGGTATGGGCTCTGAAGAATTTGCGGCCATACCTGTTTGGCTCGCACTTCCTTGTTCAGACCGACCACAGACCCCTTCGTTGGCTGATGCAAATGAAGGGGGAGAATCCCAAGTTGTTGAGGTGGTCTATGTCCCTACAGGGAATGGACTTTCAGGTGGAACATCGGCCTGGAGTGGACCACGCCAATGCAGACGGTCTCTCAAGGTATTTCCGCCTTAGTGATGAGAACTCCCAAGGGGTTGGGTAGCTCTCCCCACTTTCAGCTGGGGGGGACGCGTGTTAGACCTGTCAGCCCTTTGGGTGGTCCCTCCTCATCATTATTTATTTTGTCCCACTTTTGCCTCAAACCCTGTTTGAATTTTTCCTTTTTGGGAACCACCAGACTTTTTAGTGTTGCTGCAGATTCAGGGAGCCATTTTACCTACCCCTGAAACTTCTGTCTGAGGGCCTGGAGCACAAAATGGTGGCCACCTGTGACATCACCGGCATCCACTGGAACCTACCAGCACCTTCCAGAACATTCCAGAACCCTGTGACAGTTGGAGGCGGTTTGGAATGTTGGGGAGTTAAGAGGGAGAGTTGGCAGTTGGAGCTGGCAGTTGGCACCTGACTGGTGAAGAGAGAGGAGCACAGAACTGAAGGAGGAAGGAGTGAAGCAGCAGGGGTGGAAACTTGTGCCTGGAGTGGGGTCCAGAAACCCACCCTTGATACTAGTCCCTACTGACGGAGCCCAGCCTAGAGCCCTGTGTGGGAAGAAGTCAGAAAAACCATCCTGAGGACCTGGACAGCAGGAACAGGCCTTAGAAACAAGAGAACAGCAAGATCCTGACCTGGAAGCTGGTTTCCCTGAAGTCCGACGTCGAGTAGCCTAAGACCTGGAGCCCGAGGTGGAGAAGCGGCGCTGACTGGAAAAGCAGACGTCGTACCCGGAGCCGCCAGAGGTCGAGAGAGGGCGCCGTCAGAGGTCGTGAGGAATACCAGAGGTCGAGGAGGAAGTCACCCGAGGTCGAGTGAGCGGCGTCATCGGAGGAGTGGAGTCCGCCCTCCGGAGTCGTCGGAGACCGAGGTGAAGGGTAACGGAGGTCGGGAGTGAGGATCGCACTCCGGAGTCGCCGGAACCTGTGAGAATCGTGCCGGAGGTCGGGAGTGGAGGTCGCACTCCGGAGTCGCCGGAAACCTGTGAGGAGCACCGGAGGTCGGGAGTGAGGATCGCACTCCGGAGCCGCCGGAAGTCGACATCGAGGCAAGGCCGGCCGACGTCATCGAAGCCGAGGTCGCCATCGGACCGGAGCCGCCCGAAGTCGACATCGAGTAAGACTGCCCGACGCCATCGAATCGGAGGTCGAGATCGAACCGAGGCCGCTGACATCGAGACCGGATCCGCCTGCCGGCGTCGTCAAAGAACTGACATTGTGCCGAGGCCGCCGACATCGAGCTGGAACCGCCTCACGGCATCGACACGACTCCAGCGGCGTCGGAGCATCAGAAAAAGGGCAGTAAGTGGAGTAGAGGGCGCCTAAGGCCCTGTGGAGACCTGAGAGACTGCACTAAGGGGCTAGGGAGGTGCTGGAACCAACCTGACTGTGCCAGGGGTGAACTGGGACTAATCTAGAGAAGTTGTGTGGAGAGAGAGAGCCAGGTCTCTGGTATTTTCCCCCTTTATCTACCTCAGTTTAGGCCTCAGCCTTGACCAAGCCAGGGAGTAGACACCCCCAAGCCTTCCACATCCCCACAAGCTGTGCCTGGGCCAAATCAGCCCTTAGGAATCAAAAGTGATCTGATTCCATGAGTGTCTCTGTCAGCTTTTAAGTATTTATTAGGGGCATTGTATTTATTGTATTTAACCTATTTATTGCTTCACTATATTTATTGGTCCACAGGACTTGTTGGTGCACAATATTTGTTGGTACAGTATTTATTGCCTCAGAATATTTAATTGCCTGTATTACCTGCACTTATATTTATGTCCCTTGTATTTATGATCATCCCTATTTATTGAATCTTCAGACAGTATTTATTTGACCGGCACTATTTAAGATTTGTATATTGTGATTGACTTATTTATTTATCCAATCAGCAACTAAGAGAAAAAGAAGATAAAGAAAGTTATTTTCATAATTTTTACGGTGTAGAGTCGTTTTTGGAACGGATGCACGCATGGTTATTGTTTGGGTATGTCGTATGCTTAGCACGGAGCCTGATTCCTGACCACTCGAGCCAAGCTACCACAGTGTGTCCGGAAGACCACCACCACCCCTTCTAGTGTGGGAGTGGTTTTCCAACACCCATACACTGAGGCACCAGGAGGCCCTGTAGGGTCCCCTTAGTTTAATCACTGCCAAGCAGGCTCACCACCATCAAAAGGAGGGCAGTGAAGAAATTCATAATATGCTTGGTGGTCTCATAATATGACATCAGACAGCTGCAAGACCATCAGGGATCGTGGTTCCCTGGCGGTAGCAGTGGTCCTATGGCGGTCCGACTGCCAAAGTCATAATACGCGGTTGGACCGCGCCACCGCCAAACTCATAATAAGCCCCTTAGTCACATCAGAATGGAATGCAGAAAGTAAGGGATACCAATTTGCTTGACTTTGCGACAGAATACCCTGTCCGCCAAACTCTTGTACTGCCTACCTGGATGTATGACGTTACAACGCACACTTTTACAACGCATGCACTTACAACGCATTTTTTACAACGCATAATCCATTACAACGCACTACACGTACAACGCATGACACTACAACGCATTTTAAAAAACTACCATTACAACGCATACCATTACAACGCATAATATTTAATTGCATTTAAGGTAAGTATTAGATAGTATAGGGGTAAAAATTACTTTTCTAACTCCAGGGGGTGCAACAGTAGGGTAAGTGTTGGATAGTATAGGGGTAAAAATTACTATTCTAACTCCAGGGGGTGCAACAGTAGGGTAAGTGTTGGATAGTATAGGGGTAAAAATTACTATTCTAACTCCAGGGGGTGCAACAGTAGGGTAAGTGTTGGATAGTATAGGGGTAAAAATTACTATTCTAACTCCAGGGGGTGCAACAGTAGGATAAGTGTTGGATAGTATAGGGGTAAAAATTACTATTCTAACTCCAGGGGGTGCAACAGTAGGGTAAGTGTTGGATAGTATAGGGGTAAAAATTACTATTCTAACTCCAGGGGGTGCAACAGTAGGGTAAGTGTTGGATAGTATAGGGGTAAAAATTACTATTCTAACTCCAGGGGGTGCAACAGTAGGGTAAGTGTTGGATAGTATAGGAGTAAAAATTACTATTCTAACTCCAGGGGGTGCAACAGTAGGGTAAGTGTTGGATAGTATAGGGGTAAAAATTACTATTCTAACTCCAGGGGGTGCAACAGTAGGGTAAGTGTTGGATAGTGTAGTGTAATATTATGCGTTGTAATGGTAGGCGTTGTAATGGTATGCGTTGTAAAGGTATTTTTTAAAAATGCGTTGTAGTGTCATGCGTTGTAAGTGTAGTGCGTTGTAATGGATTATGCGTTGTAAGTGTAGTGCGTTGTAACAGTTGCGTTGTAAAGGTTGTTCCCCGCCTACCTCATTTAGGGATGGGTTTACTGTAGGGTTTCTGTTGGCAGAGACCCAGTTTGTTCAGTTGATGAAAACTTACTTCAATGGCCAGACAGAGATGGCGTCACCATAATAAAGTCACCACACCGCCTGCTCTTTAGAGTAGAAGGTTTGATGCTTTTTTTCTGTGGCTCATCGCCAGAAAAGCCTGGCAGTGAGGGAGAGAAATAAACAATAATGACCCCTACACTCTGGGAGAAATCTCTCGGGGAGTGGGGGTCATTGTGTTTTTTCATTGTTCAGACACAAATTCTTGCTTAGGGAGAAACAAAAAAAGTTAAACATTTGGTGAATGGTTGTCAAAAATAATGGCGGCTGTCCACAAAACTGTTTGTACTTTGAAGGGAGCTGCCATGATTTCTGGGCCGGCGGACATCATTAAACTTGACAGACGGAGTACCCTTGAAATGGAGGAGGTGAAGTGTCCATGAGGTGAGGCGTCCATCAAACTCTAAATCACTGCAAAAAGATGACAGATCCAACATAAGACAACATCACTGCTATTAGACCACACCTCTGACACCACACTACACCTAAAACACTAGACCTCACTTAGACTATTCCTAGACCATGAGGTCACAACACCAACTACATAAATGCTCTTGTCTCGTACTCTTGAAACTGAAGATGAGAGAAATGAGGATTATAAAAAATTCCCACATTAAACTGTAAGCTAATGTAGGTTTTGAACTTGTGACTCTTGGCCTGATCAAAAAAGATTACCTGAAAAACTCATCAAGGTCATGTTCTTGGTGGTTAAAGGTTGGTGGATTCTGTCTTCCTGTTACGTACGTTTGCAAGGGGAAGCCATTCTTCAAAAGCAGAGACACCTTCTCAATTCAGAAGGTGCAGGTGGGCAGCTCAGGTCTGGGAATATTCCCAATGAGTATCTTGTTATGTTACCTTATGTTATGTTACATTGATATGTAAAGCGTGACTAATAACCCTACAGTATCCAGGCGCTGGAGAAGGTGTGAGCGTCGTCTGCAGAGCCTTATTTGAAGGGACGGGTCTTCAGCTTCTTACGGAATTCCAGAAGCAAGGAGGAGGCCGTCGGGTGTAGATGGAGGTTGTTCCATGTGTTGGGTGTGAAGTATGAGAAGGCCAGCCCTCCTGTTCTACTTCTGCGGATGCGGGGTCTGAGTGCAAGAGACGGAGAGAGGCAGAACGTAGGTGTCTGGTGGGCTGGTGAACTGAAGGCGGGAGTTGAGGTATGCCAGTCCAATATTGCGCAATGCCTTGTATGTATGAGTGAGAGGTTTGAATTGGCAGCATTTGTGTATCAGCAGCTGTGGCCCGTGCAGGAAAGAGCGGTGGGCCTCGTGGGGGGGGGGGGGGGGGGGGGGAGGGGCAGGAGATTCAACAGACGACCATGAGGGAAAATTACATAAATGATTACTTTTCACTCATGGTCATCTGTCGAAATCCCACCACCCCACCCGACCCCACCGCTCTTATCTCCAAGGGCTGCTGATGGGCAGCCGGTGGAGATCTCTGAGGGTGAGGTGTGATGTGGGTGTGCCAGAGGAGATCCAGGACAAGTCGAGCAGCGGCGTTCTGGATGGTCTGAAGGCGGTGGGGAAGGTGATTTGGTATTTCCGCCCAGAGTGCCTTGCTGTAGTCAAGTCTATTAGTGTTTAGGGCATGAGTGCGTATGGCGCGTTTTTTTGGGATGCGTCTCATTAACACAGTGTTCTGTTTCTCCTACTTTTCAGAAAACGGAGAGTGAAGAGTGAGCCCCAGATCTACGTGAAACGGCATGAAGACACGTGCGGAATGCGCCCGTCCTCCATTGTAACGAGTAGCCTTATAGACGTTATACTGTAGGAGTTGAAATAAAGTGCATAATATACCCTGGAAGACTGTGGCAGTTCTTGATCGCACATGGGCACTAGAGAAAACATGAAATACTTTACATTCATCACCTGGGAATGACCAACAACAGAAATCAAGCTGCGATTCTGACAGTATCGGAAGTGGTTCCATCGATATTTTGGGACCCATTAATTTACTCTATCATTATTCTCTGGAGATTAATTGTGGAGTATTTAATGTCGGTATATTTTTTTTTATTCTTTATTTGCCATTAATATTGCATTAACAATTTCCTTTTAATGCCATTTGTCCTTTTTTACCAACCTGTATGTGGCAGTGTTTCCTGTCCTGCTGTGTTGTAATGTTTTTATCTATCTATCTATCTATCTATCTATCTATCTATCTATCTATCTATCTATCTATCTATCTATCTATCTATCTATCTATCTATCTATCTATCTATCTATCTATCTATCTATCTATCTATCTATCTATCTATCTATCTATCTATCTATCTATCTATCTACCTACCTACCTACCTACCTACCTACCTACCTACCTACCTACCTACCTACCTACCTACCTATCTATCTATCTATCTATCTATCTATCTATCTATCTATCTATCTATCTATCTATCTATCTATCTATCTATCTATCTATCTATCTATCTATCTATCTATCTATCTGTCTGTCTGTCTATCTATCTATCTATCTATCTATCTATCTATCTATCTATCTATCTATCTATCTATCTATCTATCTATCTATTTATCCATTTAATATTTCAGATAGATAGATAAATAAATAGATAGATTGCCCCTTGCCAATCTTTACCTGACCTCTAACCCCTTTTATGCTATTCTTTTATTTACAGGGAGAAATGCCCCCTTACGTTCTCTGCTACATATACATATTGCCCTTATAATTCCCTTACTTGTTACTTTCTGTCCTTTAACCATAACTTTAACCATAACCCCTTAACTTTACCTAGCCACTTTCAAATGTTACTGGTTGTAGACGGGGCGGGGAGCGCGCAGTTCGGTTTGGCCCAATTCGCTGGTGGTGCTATAATGATATCACATACACCGGGTAACGGGTTCTAAGGAGGTACCACGAGCGGTCGCTTCTTCTTTATTTATAACCTCGCCCGTGACTGGCCCTCAGGATGCGTGTCTTGCTACAGTGTATTGTAGAGGCCGGGTGGCACTCCACACTGGTCACCATAAATCCTGATCTTTTTTTTCACATTCTTTTATTTCCCTGGAATTCTTTAGTAGTATTTTTCACGTAAACTCAGCAATATGTCTACATATTGCACAGAAAACACATCTAAACCTGCAAGTTTTACTAGAAGTTAAACCTCAGCCTGTTATACCCTCTTTTCCAATGACGTTCAAACGCAATTCTGGCATCTTTCCAACTCGCTCTATGGAGGAACGCGCTCTTTTGTGAAGCTTGAAAGGAAGGCAAATGAGCCTGTCCTACCATGATTCAGACCTGTACACTCAAGTAACAATTGTTATTTGAATAGCGCTTTATGCCACCCTAAGGACACTTCAAAGCACTGGGGGTGGGGATGGAATTACATGAGATGAAAAAGAGGGACCAGGAAGGAGGAAAGGAGAAGGCGGGATGAAGGGGCAGGTGACCGTCTAACTTAGGGTGACCAAGACAGCCCCAGTTTCCCGTAGACTGCCTCGGAGTAATGACACATTTCAATACATCAAAAACATGTCGCAGTTTGTACTAAGAGCAGGGTGCATAATGAGGCGACTCAGGACTTCAGCTGAGTTACCTTCTCATTCTGATGATTTAACAGAGTCTTGGTGGAGATGTGAACGCACAGATTTGAACTAACGTTCGAGCTCACATCTCCACCAAGCCTACCTTACACAATCACAGTGTAGACAGAAGTGAACCGTACGGATGCACAAACTCGCCTGATTCTGAAGCACAGCGGTACTTGAGAGGAGCGAAGGAGCATAGATGGACTCAGTCAAACCCCAGGCACAGGGGCCTTTCTCTGCGTTTCTTCACAGCCCGGGTGATAGGGGAGGGTGAGGTGTTATTTAATCTTAAAAGCGATGTATTCTTTTTGTGTTTTAGCATAACAGCCTTAAACATGCTTCTCACAATCTTAACAGATATTCTGACACAGAAAAAGGGCCTCTGAATGTGTTATTTATTTAGGTCTAGGCTCCAGACAGCGCATGCGCTGTCTTGAAGAGACATGTTGTATATACTTTGTGGGCTTCAGACCCCCCATAGGCTTCCCACTTGCTGGCTCCATCATCGCTCTCCTATTCTTTCTCACCATTTGTCCTTAGCATGAATGCATCATACCTCTTCCTGTGATTAGCCATCCCAGAGAGCATGGACCAATTACTTGTATCCATCCACAGCTCCCATTTTAGCAACTGTTTTAGGACCTACTTTTTAAATTGATTCTGAGCACTTCACATGAGCGCTCGTGCTTTCACTTGCTCCGAGCGCCGTTTCTTTAAACAGCCCTGCAAATCTTGTCCTTCTCTCATCACATTTGCTGTGCTTTCAATGACTGAGATTAAATGTCAGATGCTGTTTTCTGAGGGCACCTGTTCCATCCCTCTCACTCATTGGTGCTTGCCCCCCCCTTGCTTGAACCCTCCATCATCAGCCACTCTTTCTGTCTCTTTCCCTCTGAGACCTGCATGTGTCCTTTCTTTATTTCTTGACTCTCTGGCTCCAAGTCCGGCAGAGCTATCTTTAGCTTCCAGGTCTCTTCCTCCTATGAATTGTTTTCAGGAGGTGAGCGCGGTTGTCTCCTCCAAGTCCAGCATGCTGCGGGGCCATTAGCACTGTTCATCGGTGTCTGCAGTCCCGGGGGGTGGGTGTCAGAGGTTGTGAAACTCAGGCGTGAAATGCCACCTGTTTCGAAGGAGCGGGTCAGCTTGCGGTGCCAGCCACCGCTTTGTTTAGAATGAACGGAGTTTCTCCAGGTGCCAAGGACCACAAGCCCAATTTGGTGGGGAGCAGGTGTAAAGGGATAGTGGTGCCTGTTGTCCAACCTGTGCCTCGCATCCTCATAACTAGTTTTCCTGAGCTGTTTCTCCAAGATGTTTTTGTTAGTGCTGCTGTCTGTGCAGGCTTACTCCCCTTTTGATCTGCTAGAGCGGCGCACCATGGAAAGCCATGAGCAGCTCTTTTGAGGTAATGTTGCGTTTGGATTACAGTAGATTCCATATTATAAGAAAAGACTTCCAGGGCTTGAATGACTATCTTTTCTGTAAAAGATCCGGCTGCTACGTTAATGAAAAGCAGCTCGCATATTTTTATAAACCTAATCATGAAACATTAATCAGGAATGCTGTGCTACATCAGACAACTTTTTTTTTACGCTGTTTCTCCAAGACGTTTTTGTCAGTGTTGTTGACTGCGCAGGCTTACTGCCTTCCCAGGTTTCTTTTACGAGGGGTGCATTCGACCTCCCTGGGATTCGGGCTCTGCTAGGGGGAGAACCCTAAATGTTAACATCAGAGAATGGGCTTCGGTTCGGTTGATCACTCTGGGCATTGATCTGTTGCAGCAATAGAGCGAGGTTAGAGGAACGACACCTTCTGTGAAGGTGACCAGGGCATTCAGTTAATCCGATCATTTACACATAAGGAAACCCTCGACCCAGTGGCCAAGATACTTCTTTTGGGAGATACAACGTGTTTACATGGTGAAAATGAGCTCATCATTTCAGATTATTATGCTCGTCTTGAAGGAAAGATGGGTCTTTTTTTTAGTTGCAGATTGGGGGGTCAGTATTCCTGCAGTATATCTACATCTTCCAGGAAGACAAAGCATGATTTAGTTGGTGATGGTTAGCTCTGCATTTCAGCATTATATGCACATCTTCCAGTACTAGCTGGCTCAGCATTTCAGCTTTCTATGCATGTCTTTTCCCTCTGCTTCTCACAAAAAAATTATCTAGCTATAAAACTCGATTCTTTATGCTGTGGAAATAGAAACTGAGGTTGGGAAATGTTAATAAAATGTGCACAGGCACGGCTTTGGGTGAATTTACGGTGAAGTTTATGTTCTATGGTGCCTTGAGGCATCCTCAGGGCCATTTTTTAATTGTTTGCACATTCCCCCTTTCATATGCTGTGGAATTTTCTGTCCGTTGGCACAGTCCCATATATCGGTTAATGTTACAGTTAGCACTTAGCATCTGTTGGCACAGGGCCTTGTATCTGTTTGTGCATCACCTTGCATCCCTTCAAGCTCTTGCTTGCCCTGTCCCACCCACCTCTTTCCTATTTTGATGCTTGCAACGACCTCCTCCCAACAGAAAATAATAACACTGATATGGACAGCTCTGGCCGCATCATAGCACTTTTTTTTCTACCTTTCCCCCTTTGTTGCTTACCCATTCTCACCCATCTCCTCTCCCTCTACCCGTTGTGGCTTCCCCCTCCCACCAGGAAAAAGCATTATCCCTGTTGCATCAGAAAACAAGCATTTGCAATGCAATAGGTCTCGCATTACTGATAGTTTGAGGTATTGGCGTTGCAACTAATAATGCAACGCCAATAGCTCATACTTTCAGTTATGTGAGACCTAGTGCATTGCAAATGATTGTATAGTGAGCCAGGAACCAGCATTTTATGCCTCAGTGCAGTACCGCAAGCTGGCCCTAGAGCTCCCTAGTGAGCAAGGCACCAGCACTGAATGTCTAGGTGCAGTACCGCAAGCTGTTCCTAGAGGTCCCAAGAGAGCAAGGCACCAGCACTGCTTATCTAGTTGCAGCACTGCAAGCTACTCCTAGAGGTCCCTAGTGAGCAGCATAAACTTTAAAGATATGGTAAATCCACCCTACCCATAATGCATTGCATGCAAGACAGTACTACAAGTACATTCACATAGCTATGTCCATATATACAATTAGTGGATTTGAAATGTGACAAAAGAATTATATTAATTCCGGATTAGGTTAGGTTGTGCTCAATGTGTAGCTGATGAAGGGAAATTTATAGAAGGTCCAATATAAATATGAGATGTGGTAGGTGCATTACTGCAAACTGCTCCTAGAGGTCTCTAGTGAGCAAGGCAACAGCACTGCCAGTACGCAAGCTGCTCCTAGAGGTTCCAAGTGAGCAAAGCACCAGCTTTGCTTGTCTAATTGCAGTACCGCAAACTGCTTCTAGAGGTCCCTAGTGAGCAAAGCATCAGCATTGCATGTTAAGATGCAGTACCGCAACCTGCTCCTAGAGGTCCCCAGTGAGCATCAAACTTTTGGACACATATGGTACTCCCATAATGCATTGCATGCAAGACAGTACCACAAGTGCATTCAAATAGTTATGTCCATATATACAATTAGTAGCTTTGAAATGTGACAAAATAATTATTATATGAATTCCGGATTAGGTTTTACTCTATGTAAAGCTGATGAAGGGAAATTTATAGAAGGTCTGATATAGATGTGTAGTTGCAGTACCGCAAGCTGCTCCTAGAGGTCCCTAGTGAGCAAAGCATCAGCACTGCATGTTTAGATGCAGTACCGCAACCTGCTCCTAGAGGTCCCTAGTGAGCTTCAAACTTTTGGTCACATATGGTACTCCCCTAATGCATTACTTGCAAGACAGTACCACGAGTACATTCAAATACCTATGTCTATATATACAATTAATAGCTTTGAAATGTGACAAAATAATTATTATATTAATTCCAATTAGGTTGAACTCTATGTGGAGCTAATGAAGGGAAATTTATAGAAGGTCTAATATAAATGTGAGATGTGTAGGTGCAGTACCGCAATTTGCGCCTAGAGGTCCCTAGGGAGCATCATAAACTTTTGAAGATATGGTAAATCCACCCTACCCATAATGCATTGCATGCAAGACAGTACCACAGTACAGTCAATATATACAATTAGTAGCTTTGAAATGTGACAAAATAATGATTACATTAATTCCGGATTAGGTTGTACTCTGTGTGGAGCTGATGAAGGGATATCCATAGAAGGTCTCAAATAAATGTGAGATGTGCTAGCAAGTAAAGTAACCATTGCCAACCTTGTTTAGTACCAAGTGAGTGTCCTGTCTGAAGGACTTTAAGAAAACAGTTCCTTGAGGCTGTAATTAAAACCTAGGGTGTAACAACACATGTAATAGGGGGTGTCCTCATGGGAGGTTACGAAAAGAGATACCAAGGAGGCACTATAAAGCCTAATGACCAATGAAAAGCCACCATTTACAAAGGACAGGGACAGAAGCCAATTAAAAAGAAAGGCAGGAAGTAGTCAGAGCTTTCTGCACATATCCTGAATACAGCATGTCTCGAAGAGACAGCGCAAGCGCTGCCTAGGCGAGACCTAAAAAAAGGCACTATGACATGGCCAGCACTGGCAGAGTCATAGCAATTTTTTGCTACCTTTCTGCCATGTTGTACGTGGCTGAAAGACATTGAAAAGGCAATAGATCTTGCAGAGACAGGACCTATTGGCTTTGCCAATGCTTATTGTTATATGCTTAGGGAATTAGAAGAATTCCAATTTCTGTGTGTCTCGACACCACTAAAGCCTCAAAGACCCATATATTCTTGCCTATCCAGCTTAGATGTTATCGTTTAGTTTCTGCCATGTGCGGCTTTCCTTTTAATCAATATAAACGAAAGACTACATGTGCCAGGACTCAAAGCAAAGGGATGACGTCAGCTGACTCATAGGGCTCTCTCGGGTCTGCACTAATATCAGGGTCGCTGGTACATAAAGATCATTCTAGGCAACTGCCTTATGGTGTCATCACGTGAGGCTATAAAAAGGAGACAGACTGCAACAAATGTCCTCAAAGTGGTTGCTGGCGGAGAGGGAGAGCCTAAAAGGCAAGTTGTCATTTTTCCTGGTTGTGCAACGCTCCTTGCACCAGAGTTGCCTAGTATTCATTGAAAAGGGTGCCACTCCCTGATGACTTTCACTGGCCCCTGCACAGCATCTCATCCTAAACTCCTGTGCCCCGTATAGAGAGGAGCAGGCGTCTATCCAGATTATTCCACCATATATTGGTAGGATTCTGACCGCGGTAAAAGAGACATCTCGTCACAGTAGTCCTGCTGCCTCTACGTTCACCACACAGCCTGGGTGATATCCAGTGGTGGCTGGTGAAGTTTTAAAGCGGTGAGCAGAAACAACTGACAAGTATTGCATCGAAAATATAAGCAAGGTGTCATATATATATATATATATATATTCACTGAAAAAACCATAGGTTTCACACATGTTATAGTTAGCTGGACATTTTACTGATAAAAAAACCAATGAAATTCCCCCGTTATAGTTACTGTAGGCAACTATAACTCACGCGACCGCAATCCTCTGCTGATGCTAATACTGTATTTAGACACTTATTTGCCCATGTCTTCTTCCATTAAATTTTAGCTATACATATATTACAAATATTTTTTTTTCATAAAGACACATATGTCATCAGCAGAGGATTACGGTCGCGTGAGTTATAGTTGCCTACAGTAACTATAACGGGGGAATTTCATTGGTTTTTTATCAGTAAAATGTCCAGCTAACTATAACATGTGTGAAACCTATGGTTTTTTCAGTGAATTAGCAAGGTTTTTTAAATGCTAATTCCTAACTATAACGTGTGTGAAACCTATGGTTTTTTCAGTGAATTTGTACGGTTTTTTAAATGCTAATTTATTTATGTATTATTTTTTATATATTTATTTTACAATAAACTACGTATTAAAAATTATTATTATTTTTTTTTTTGGTTTTCACCCTGCGAATTATTATTTTTTTTTTCAAAAAAAAAAAATTTTTTTTTTGTGTTTTTCAGGGTGCGCGCACTGTGCGCGCACCCCCGCGATTTTTAAAAAAAAAAAATTTTTTTTTTTGCCTTCGGGGTCCTTCAGGGACCCCCTGACAAAGGCTAGGGGGTCAGGAACTCTCTACCCTGCCCCCTTTTCACGTTCGCCACCTTCCTTTTTCACTCTCGCACTGAAAACAAACAAAATGGCGGCTGACACTTCCTGATTTCGACCGATTCGAACGTTGACTAACATGTAACCACCAATCAGAATTACGCTCGCGCACGTTAGGGTGCTCGCACGGTGCTCGCACGGTGCGCGCACCCTGCGCGCATATATATATATATATATGCTTTTAAATGCTATTTTCTCCGGAAATACTGAACAGATTTACACCAGACCTACAAAAGGCACTTCCTTGACCTAGGGACTACCTCTCTGCCAAATTTTGAGTAATTCTGTTCAGCCGTTCGGGCTGTAGCTCGTTCTAAAGGTCCTATGGAAAAATGCATGGGAAAAACGCGTTTTGGGACCCCCCTTTTATCTCAGCCCCCGCTTGACGGATCCCCCCGAGACTTTCAGGGTAGGAGCGGAGCGTAGCGCCCCACCTATTTTGAGAAATTCGCGAGGATTCGTCGACCGGCGCCAAAGTTATTCAAAATAGAATGTTGAGGTTTTCCTATGGAAACGTGGTCCTAACTATAACTACCTACTGGCGACCGCCAGTAGGTAATATATATATATATATGGAAAATAGGTCCTAACTATAACTACCTACTGGCGACTGCCAGTAGTTAATATATATATATTACCTACTGGCAGTCGCCAGTAGGTAGTTATAGTTAGGACCTATTTTCCATAGGAAACCCGCAACATTCTATTTGGAATAACGTTGGCGTCGATTGATGAATCTTCGCGAAATTTTCCAAACTTTTGGCCAGCTCCGGTCAGCTCCTACCCTGAAAATTTCACGGTGATTCATCAAGCGGGGGCCGAGAAAAAAGGGGGTCCCAAAACACATTTTCCCCATGCATTTTCCCATAGGACCTGTTGACGCAGCTACAGCCCGAAGTGCTGAACGGAATTACACCAAATTTGGCAAAGACGTAGTCCTCAGTTCAGACTCGTGCCTTTTGCTTAAATGGTGTAAATCCGTTCAGTAGTTCCTGAGAAAATCAAAAGTAAAATCACATATATATCTGGGCGGAGCCTAACCACACATCTCATCGTGAGATCTGATTGGCTGTCAGCACTTCATCCAAGAAGTGTTGGCAGCCATCTTGGGACCAATATACATGATAGCACCTCATTAAAAAGCCTTGCAGTTAATAGAAGGTTTTAAGACTTTAGTTACATTATAAATCATTTGTTGATGGTACCATACTCATTTTAGGAATTGTGGTGTGTTCTAAGGTGATTTTACCATGTGAAAAAGCCTTCTGCTGTGATATCATGAATCATGTTTGAGAGAAAACTATTTTCTCATGCTTTTCCCACAGAGGTTTGGAAGGTGATCTATAAGCTAAACTGAGAGCATATTTTCTGTATATTCATATCATCTTTCTCAGTCATGAAGCGCTGGGATGCCTCCGGGTAGCCATGCGCTATATAAGACCGTAATCATTCATTCATTCATTCATGTGAGAATTAAGTCTGACATTCTCAGTAAAACATGTACATCCAACAAGGGCAGAGACTGTCAGTTGATTTCTTTGTGTTCTACTGCAGCTTCCCAGAGTGTTCTAAAGAACAACTAGAGCGCTAACAGTCCTACTTATGACAAACGTATGGCACACCTGAAGCCATCTTGGTTGGAATAAAGTGGTAACTCTTAAAACATTTAATTTAAAAAGGAACAAAATGAGGAGGATCATTTTGCCATAGAAAGTATGATTAGTGCTGCAGAAGGAAAAATTAGGGCACATTTTGAGTGACTTCTCAAATCCTCTTCTATTTCATTAAATAATTCTGACATGTAGACTGAAACATGCACTTTCAATACCAGCAGCAGACTTCCCTGGTGAGCAGTAGCTTTACTACAGTGATCTAATAAGCAACTAGAGTGCTTACATTCTGAATTGATGGCAAATGTGTCACACATCTGAATTAGGCCTGGGCGGTAAATTCCGTTCCGCTCGCGGAATTTGCGGAATTTGGGTAATTTCGCGTTCCGTGGAGAACGCGAAATTGCCCAAAATTCTGCTTTCCGCGACTTCGCGAAATTTTGTGCTTGTTCGCGTTCTCAAAATGCGTGTTCGCAAGATATTTCTCCCCGAGCACGCAAACAGTGATTGTGAACAGGAAAAAAGCATCACGAACAAGCAATTCCGCGTGTTCACAGAATTTCTGCGTGTTCGCGGAGATTTTTACCATTTCGCGGAGATTTGCGTAACGCGATTACGCAAATTCCACCCACCTCTAATCTGAATGCCTTCTTGATGGAATCAAAGTAAAAAACTGAAAGTATTTCCTACTGAGGAGACTGTAGTAAATAAGGAAATTAGGAAACATCATAACAAATAAGTCTCCCAAAATGGCCACCAGAGACAAAAGAGCCCAAATGTAGCCCAAATATCACCCAGATGTAGCCCAAGTATAGCCCAATGACAGAATGTCCCAGAGTGTTCTAACGAACAACTAGAGCGCTAACAGTCTTACTTATGACAAAAGTATGGCACACCTGAAGCCATCTTGATTGGAATAAAGTGGTAACACTTAAAACATTTAATTTACAAAGGAACACAATGAGGGGGTTCATTTTGCCATAGAAATTATGATTAGTGCTGCAGAAAGAAAAATTATTGCACATTTTGACTTCTGAAATCCTCTTTTATTTCATAAAAAAATTCTGACATGCAGACTGAAACATGCACTTTGAATACCAGCAGCAGACTTCCCTGGTGAGCAGTAGCTTTACTACAGTGATCTAATGAGCAACTAGAGTGCTAACATTCAGAATTTATGGCAAATGTGTGACACATCTGAATGCCTTCTTGATGGAACCAAATTAAAAAACTGAAAGTATTTCCTACTGAGGAGACTGCAGTAAATGAGGAAATTAGGAAACTTTCTAACAAATACATCTCCAAGATGGCCACCAGAGACAAAAGAGGCCAAATGTAGCCCAAATATCACCCAGATGTAGCCCAAGTATAGCCCAATGACAGAATGTCCCAGAGTGTTCTAACGAACAACTAGAGCGCTAACAGTCTTACTTATGACAAAAGTATGGCACTCCTGAAGCCATCTTGATTGGAATAAAGTGGTAACACTTAAAACATTTAATTTACAAAGGAACAAAATGAGGGGGTTCATTTTCCCATAGAAATTATGATTAGTTCTGCAGAAAGAAAAATTAGGGCACATTTTGACTTCTCAAATCCTCTTCTATTTCATAAAAATATTCTGACATGCAGACTGAATATACCAGCAGCAGACTTCTGTGGTGAGCAGTAGCTTTACTACAGTGATCTAATGAGCAACTAGAGTGCTAACCTTCAGAATTTATGGCAAATGTGTGACATATCTGAATACCTTCTTGATGGAATCAAAGTAAAAAACTAAAAGCATTTCCTACTGAGGAGACTGCAGTAAATGAGGAAATTAGGAAACTTCATAACAAATAAATCTCCCAAGATGGCCACCAGAGACAAAAGAGCCCAAATGCAGCACAAATATCACCCAGATGTAGCCCACATGTAGCCCAATGACAGAAGTGTGCAAAACACTTATTTTTTGTGTATTTGCAGTTTTATATAGTGCAGACTTGTCAGGTATTGGAGTGCTTTACATGAGCGTTGGTTACATCACACAAGATAAAATTCATTTTGGTTGTAGACATGGGGAGATTAAGTGATTTGACCAGAATCACAGAATGTTGAGCTGAAGCAGAAATTCGAACCTGGTTCCCCAGTTGCAAAGTCTGCAGCTCTGGAAGTAACACCACATCCTCTCCCCTAGGTGCAACATTTAATCAAGTGGTCAACTGGATAAAAAAACATAAAGATTACAAATAATTTAAAAGTTCTTTGTCGCTATTTGAAAACTCAGAAAATATGTCCTCATTTTAGTTTTTTAGAGCACTAACCATAATTTTGATGCAAATAAGACCCTCTCATATATGTAATTTCTAAAGGAAATGCTCTAGGTATTACAGTTTTGATTACATCAAGATGACGTCGCGTGTTTCACACTTTTGTAATAAATATAGAATATTAGCAATCTAGTTGTTCATTTCGATACTGTTGAGAGGCAGAGGCCAGGGGCACGGACTCTGAAAATTGAAGGCAGGTAGGAGAGTGCAGAGGCAACAATTTGACCACACTGGGCAGGCAGGAAGGGCAGTGGCAGCACAACAGACTATGGAGGGCAGTGGAAAGGGGGGCAGGGGCAACAAACCAACAATACAGGACTGGCAAGAGAGGCTGTGGCAATATAATAGACCATTGTTGGCAGAAGGAAGAGGCAGTGGTAGTACAACCATACATGCCAACAGACCCGTTTCAGCCAGGAAACGTCCAATGTTTTTAAGCTCAAATGGGCTTTATTTGATCTGTCTCCTGTCTACAATCTCCTCTGTTTCAATGTAACTCAAAGGGGAAAATCAATACCCCAGTTTTTTTTCAAAATCTCCCTCTTACCAAGTTCAAAATGTTCGCAAGTATGGTACATTGGATCATGGTAGGCAGGAGGAATTGGGGTAGGGACATGGACTCGGATAACAGAGGACAGGAGGGACATGGAGAGGTGCACCAAACTGACCCTACAGGGCAGGCATCAGGGTTTGCAGCAGCACAATACACCACACAGCGCATGCGGGACGGGAGTGCAGCACAACAATCCATAGAAAGCAATAGGGAGGGGACAGGACCATGCACATGGACAACAGAGAACAGAGGGGAAAGAGGCAATGGTAGCTAGCTGACCATAATGGACAGACAGGAGAGAAAGCTGCAGCATAACAGACCATAAAGGGCAGGAGGGACGGATCAGGGGCATTACAATGGAACAGACAAGCCAGGAGGGAGGGAATAGGGGTCTGCACATGGAAACAGAGGGCTGGGGGCAGGGCAGGAGCAGCAAGATGACCATGGAGGTCAGGCAGGATGGGCACTAGAAACAAGACACACCATGGAGAGCAACAATGAGACTATGATGGCATACACACAGACCATGGAGGAAGGTGGGAGGGGGTCAGGGGCAGCTAGCTAACCACACAGGGAAGGTGGGAGGGGCCATGGCAGCACAGAAGACCATGCATGGCAAGCGGGAGGGTTAGTGGCAGCACAATGGCTATGATGGGCAAGAAGGAGGGTGCAGGGGCATGCACAAAGGACCATGGAGGATAGAAGGGAGGGTCAGGACCCGGGCACAGACAAGAGAGTTCAGGGGAAGGGGCCTCACAACAGACCGCACGGTGCAGACAGGAGGAGCAGTTGCAGCACAACAGACCAGGGAGGGCAGAAGGGTGAGGCAGTAAAATGGACCATGGAGGACAGGAGGAAGGGGATAGGGGCATGGCATGTGGACAGGCAGGGTGGAGGTGACAGGGACAGGTTACAGTCATCTGACAATGCTAGGCAGGTGGGAGGGGAGTGGCAGCTCAACAGAACACTCAGCGTAGATAGGAGTGGCAGGTCCATGGAACATGGTGGGCAAAAAGGATGAAGCAGGGGCATGCACAAAGACATCGGAGGGCAGGGGGAAGGAGAATAGGGGCAGCAAGCTAAGCACAGAGGCTAAGCAGAAGGTCAATGATGGGCCATAGAATTGGGCAATGGAGGGCAGGAGGAGTGGACTGGTACATCATGCTAAATGGAGGGCAGTGGCAGCACATCAGACCATGCATGGCAGGAGGGAGGAGGCTAGTCCATGGATTCAGACAACAGAGGATAGGGAGGAGGTGGATGGTGCAGCAAGCTAACTGTTCAGAGAAGGTGGGTATTAGGAACTTTATTGTTTTTAAAATGTGTGTCTGTGCGAACTACTTAAAATATGAACAAGTATGCAGCATAATCTCACTTTTATTCAGGAAGAAGAGGACGTTTGTGACTGTGACTCCGGGCTCACTTGGCAGAAACACCCCCTGACCCTCCACCCCCCATCGCAAAATGTAATGCCTGTGAAAAGGGTAGGTGGACGCAGTGTTATATAGAACATAGTCCTGAGAGCACGATTGAAAATGAAAACTAGATATAGTATATGGTATAAACTATGCACCAAAAAGTGTGATATAAGATGAACCGGGCGTGAAATATAATATGCAATACATTGTGCGCAATGACAGATTCATTGGAGAGCGCGAGATAGCACAGGTACTAGCGCGTGCTATGCGATATGCGCCTTGGAGTGTAATATGCACAGGGCAGTGTTGTGTAACCTAACTAGTCTCTAAAATTGTAATATAAAATATGTGCTGGGGAGTGTAACGTTGCATATGCACTGTGACAAAGATATGGATCCCAGATTGTAAAATGTATGGCATAGCGCTGTGCGTTATAACATAGGCATCGAGGAAGGCACGTTAGATGGGGCAATATAACCCGTGCGAAGGCAAGTGTGGCATGACATATTCACGGGGTGGTGTTACAGTGCACATGGGCTAGAGAGTGTCATAGCATATGCACTAGCTGGTGGAATACAACACAGAGGTGTGAGGCACTCGGCGGGCACTGGTGGGTGTAACACAGCATTGGGCTCAGCCAGGAGCACGCTGTGACTCTCAAGTGAGGTTCGTCTCCTTTCCAGAGAGTAAAATAAAAAGTATTACACATCCGGCGGTGGATGAGTGTTTTATTAACCGTGAGGGTGGTTTCTTGCATCGTTTGTTGGAATTTTTGTTGAATCCCCTTTGAATGGCTTGGTGTGCGTATATATTAAATGTGCCAGTCAATAGCTACCCATGTTTGTATAAATAAATGACAAGGGTGTCTACTTGGAGGGTACCCACCGGCGGGGGCGCCGGGATTAGGCACGGTAGGGCGTCAGGCACGTCAGAGCTTCACTAGCGGTGTAAATACATTCCATGTGGATTCATTCTATGCATAGTCGCCTTTTAATGAAAATCACGCAAATCTGCATGGTGATAGGTACATACGGTTTATCCAGCATGTCCTAGGTGTTTCTATAAATATATATTTTTTTAAAATAATAAAAAACAAAGGCCATCCCCCGGAGGATGGGGTCCCTGGGGCCATAAGTGGCCTGAGGAGGGGGGCAACGCAGCCCCCTCCTAAAGAATTAAAAAAAAGAAAAAGGCCATGAGGTCCCCGGGGCTGATTAAGGCCTTGGGAGGGCCAAATTTATTTATTTTTTTCAACAACAAAAATTAGGGTGCAGGCCCTGGGGGATGGGGTCCCCAGGGCAAGTAAATTAGAAAAAGAAGGGGGGCCACACAGCCCTCCTTCTTAAAAAAATAAAATAAATAAAAGACCGGCATCGCGCCGGAGGCCACGCCCCCTCCTTGCAGCACTCTGCAAACGCGCCCCTTGGCCAGTTGTAAGTTGGGGAATTAATTCCCCTTCAATACTGAGGGTCCCTGAGGGCCAACTAGCCCAACAGGTATCTCCAGTATGCGCCAGGGAGCTGCGTTGCAGACAGGTGTTCTGAGGCCACGCACCTTTTTACACCTCTATGCAATGCAGCTCTGTGGCGCTTACTGGAGGTACCTAGTGGGCTAGTTTGACCCTAGGGACCCTTAGGATTCAAGAGGACTTAATCTCTCAACTTAGAACGGCCACAGTGGTGAAGGGAGGGGACGGGTCCTGAGGTGACGTGTGCAAACACGCCCTGTGGCGCGTTTTAAGTTGGGGAAATAATTCCCTTTCAATCCTGAGGGACCCTGGGGGCCAACTAGCCCACCAGGTGCTTCCAGTAAGCGCCACTGCTCTGCGTTGCAGAGAGGTGGTGCAGGCCGTGCCCCTTTTTACACCTCTCTGCAATGGCGCTTACTGGACGTAACTAGTGGGCTATTTTTCCCCTAGGGATCCTCAGGATTCAAGGGGACTTAATCTCCTAACTTAAAAAACGGCCACAGGGCGTGTTTACACAGTGGGGAAGGGAGGGGACGGGGCCTGAGGTGACGTGTGCAAACACGCCCTAAGGCGCGTTTTAAGTTGGGGAAATAATTCCCCTTTAATCCTGAGGGCCCCTGGGGGCTAACTAGCCCACCAGGTGCTTCCAGTAAGCGCCACTGAGCTGCGTTGCAGAGAGGTGGTCCAGGCCGTGCCACTTTTTACACCTCTGCAATGCAGCTCTGTGGCGCTTAGTGGAGGTACCTAGTGGGCTAGTTGGACCCTAGGGACCCTCAGGATTCAAATAAACTTAATCTCCCAACTAAAAACGGCCACAGGGCGTGTTTACACAGTGGTGAAGGGAGGGGACGGGGCCTGAGTTAACGTGTGCAAACAAGCCCTGTGGCGCGTTTTAAGTTGGGGAAATAATTCCCCTTCAATCCTGAGGGACCCTGGGGGCCAACTAGCCCACCAGGTGCTTCCAGTAAGCGCCACTGCGCTGCGTTGCAGAGAGGTGGTCTAGGCCGTGCCCCTTTTTACATCTCTCTGCAACGCAGCTCTGTGGCGCTTACTGGAGGTACCTAGTGGTCTAGTTGGACCCTAGGGACCCTCAGGATTCAAGGGGACTTAATCTCCCAACTTAAAACGGCCACAGGGCATGTTTACACAGTGGGGAAGTGAGGGGACGGGGCCTGAGGTGATGTGTGCAAACACGCCCTGTGGCGCGTTTTAAGAGGTAGTTTTAATCCCCTGCCCTATTATATACTAGGGGCTTACAGAGGAGGTCATGCTGATCACAGGGGGACTCCAACGCATAGTGTTCCCTAGTGTATGTAGGTGTTTTCACAGTATTCTGAGTGTCTTTTAACATAGCACTGGCTCTAGGACTGGTTAGTCAGACTCAGTTAACAACAGTATCCGTCTGAAAAAGTTGAGGGTACAGGATGACTTTGCAACAAGGCTTCTTTCTGCTCTTCTGTTTGTTCTTTCTGCACGTTATCCTTCTTCCTGCACTTTTCTTCGTCTTTGAGGACTTCTGTTGCTTCCTTCTGCATTTCTTTTTTTTCTTTCTGTGCGTTTTTTCTTCTTTCTTCACATGTCCTATCTCTGTAGGCATAGTTAGAAATTAGCATTTAAAGAACCTTTGAAATTCACTGAAAAAACCATAGGTTTCAGGCACGTTATAGTTAGGAATTAGCATTTAAAAAACCTTAGAAATTCACTGAAAAAACCATAGGTTTCAGGGGGGTTATAGTTAGCTGGACTTTTCACTCGTACAAAACCATTGAAATTCCCCCGTTATAGTTAGTTCAGCTAACTATAACTCGCGCGCCCGCAATGCACTGCTGATGACGTCACATATTACATCACTCATGACATGGTCAGTGACATCACTGATGACATCTCAAATAACATCACTGATGACATCATCCAGTGTATGAGCGTTTTTCTGAAAATTACATATGTTTTATATATGTATATCTCAAGGTCGATGGAAGAATAAATGGGTATATAAGTGTCTAAATGGATGATTTGTTTTTGAAAAATTGATTGTATAACTGACTGATTAAGTGTATCTCAGTGAATACATGGCTTAGTGAGTAATGTTTAAATATGTAAATATCTGTATCAGTCTCTCACTTTGTGTATAAGTGGCTGCATGGGTTGGTAAGTAGCTGCATGAGTGTCTATATAGGTTATTAGTTGGTTATTTGAGTATCAGTATGAGTGTCTGAGTGTCTGTATGGTTCAGTGGGGGGTATTACGTAGTGCATAGGTGCATGAATGAGTGACTCACTGTTTGTATGTGTTAAAGACAGCATGTGTGCAGGACTGTATGGGTGGATGAGTGTGTGCATGGGTGTGTTAGTGAGTGAATAACTGTCTCAATAGTGTCTTTGTGAGTCACTACATATGTTTTAAACTAGTATATGTGACTATTGGTGTATATAAGTGAGTATATTTGAGAGTGAGAGATTGAAAGAGTTCCTGTATGAATAAGTATGTGTTTCTATAAGTGATTGTTTAAAAGACTAAGGTGCCGATTACGATCCGGTAAAAAAATTCCCCGTACGACTCGTATCCGGTCTTTTTACCGTACGAATCGTACAAGTGCCGTACAAACTGCCAATTACGATTCGCATGGGAAAAAGTCCATACGAATCGCATTGGGAATCATTCCCCACACGTCCTCGGGTCGGAAAATGTGTCCGACACGTCCTCGGACGATTTACCGTACAAATGTGAAAAGTGAAGTCCGACCGCGGAATTACGATCCATCCCGTGCGTCCAATGTTACAACCGTATGGAAAAAACACCGTCCGCACCGAACTCCCATAGCAACCATGGAGACATGTGCCCGCATACGCGCCGACCCCCCCCAGCCCCCGTACGTGCGCGCCGACACCCCCCAGCCCCCGTACGTACGCGCTGACCCCCCCCAGCCCCCGTACATACGCGCCGACCCCCCCAGCCCCGTACGTTCGTGTCATACCCCCCCAGCCCCGTACGTTCGTGTCGTACCCCCCCAGCCCCCGTACATTTGAGTCGTACCCCCCCGTGTATGTACACCCGTACGTACGTGTCATACCCCCGCGTGTATGTACACCCGTGTACGTTCGAGTCGTACCCCCACCCGTGTATGTATGGTGCGTACCCCCACCCGTGTATGTACGGTGCGTACCCCCAGCGCGTAGCGCTGGTGGTACGCACCGTACATACACGGGTGGGGGTACGACTCGAACGTACACGGGTGTACATACACGGGGGTACGACACGTACGTACGGGTGTACATACACGGGGGGTACGACACGTACACGGGTTTACATACACGGGTGGGGGTACACACCGTACATACACAGGTGGGGGTATGCACCGTACATACACGGGTGGGGGTACGCACCGTACATACACGGGTGGGGGTACGACTTGAACTTACGGGGGCTGGGGGGGATACGACACGAACGTACGGGGGCTGGGGGGGTCGGCGCATACATACGGGGGCTGGGGGGGGTCGGCGCATACGTACGGGGGCTGGGGGTGGTCGGCACGTACGTACGGGGGCTGGGGGGGTACGACATGAACGTACGGGGGCTGGGGGGGGGGGTACGGCAAGTACCGGGCCATCTACTCTGGTCGTTTCGCGCCGTACTTCGCTTTTCCAGCACTTTTTGGGTGCCGTGAAAATATCGCCGTCCGGACTGCTGTCGGTCTGAATCGTACTTCCTGGGTCGTGAAACGCTGCCTGACAGCGTCCCGACGTCACGTCGCAGCATTCCCGGATCACATTCGTACGTATATTTTCGTCGGTCGGTGTTTTTTACGATTCGTACGGAAATGGTGTTTCCGTGCGAATCGTAATTCCATGTTTGAGAAAACTCTCCGACCGACGGTTCGTACCCGGTTTTTACCGGATCGTAATCGGCACCTAAGTATGTGTAGGTTTCTGTAGAAGTAAGTATGGTGGTATGTGTATAACTGTATATGCAATTAAATGGATGTTTGATTCTTTATGAGCATGAGTGACTATGTGTGTGAGTAACTCTATGGATGAGTGGCGTTGTGTAACAGGATGTATAGGTGTATGAGTACATATGATGAGTGAGTACATGTATGAGTGACTGTATAGGACTGTTGGTGAATGAGTGGATGTGTATGTGGATCTTAGAATTATGAATAGGTTGTTGTAACTGATATTGGTATGTCCATTGTTTTTGAAAATTTTAGTTTCTATTTTTGAATGTGTGTATCAAAGGTTATATTAGGGGGAGAGGAGGTCTGCCACTCTATCACAAGGATGATGTCATCAGTGATGTCATTTGAGATGTCATCAGTGATGTCATGAGTGATGTCACTGGCCATGTCATGAGTGATGTAATATGTGACGTCATCAGCAGTGCATTGCAGACGCGCGAGTTATAGTTACCTGAACTAACTATAACGGGGGAATTTCAATGGTTTTGTACGAGTGAAAAGTCCAGCTAACTATAACGCCCCTGAAACCCATGGTTTTTTCAGTGAATATATATATATGTATATCTATATATATATCTATATATATATTATCTACTGGCGGTCGCCAGTAGATAGTTATAGTTAGGACCGTGTTTCCATAGGAAATCCGCGACATTCTATTTTGAATAACTTTGGCGCCGATTGACGAATCCTCGCGAAATTCTCAAAATACGTGGGGCGCTCCGCTCCGCTCCTTCCCTGAAAGTCTCGGGGGGATTCGTCAAGCGGGGGCTGAGAAAAAGGGGGGGTCCCAAAACGCGTTTCCCCATGCATTTTTCCATAGGACCTTTAGTCCGAGCTACAGCCCGAACGGCTGAACAGAATTACTTGAAATTTGGCAGAGAGGTAGCCCTCAGGTCAGGGATGTGCCTTTTGAAGGTCTCGTGTAAATCTGTTCAGTATTTCTTGAGAAAATAACATTTAAATCAATATATATATCTATAGGCGCGCTCCGAGCGCGTACCGTAAGCTTACCGTACGTGCACGCCGCCGTGCGCGAGCGCGATTCTGATTGGTTGTTAGATCTTAGTAAACATTCGAATCGGTCGAAACCAGGAAGTGTCGGCCGCCATTTTGTCTCTCGCAGTCTGAGGGGGTGAAAAACAAAGGTGGATAACGTGTAAAGGGGGCAGGCTGGACAGTTCCTGACCCCCTAGCCTTGGTCAGGGGGTCCCTGAAGGACCCCCAAGGGCCAAAATGGATTTTAAATTTTTTATGAAAAATCGCGGAGCGCGCGTAGCGTACGCGCACGTTAGAAACGGAAAAATTCCGCGAACTACGTAAAGCACATCGTGCGCGCACGGTACGCGCACGGTGAAAACCCTTAAAAAAATAAATGAATAAATACATAACTTAGCATTTAAAAAACCGTACAAATTCACTGAAAAAACCATAGGTTTCACACACGTTATAGTTAGGAATTAGCATTTAAAAAACCTTGCAAATTCACTTAAAAAACCATAGGTTTCACACATGTTATAGTTAGCTGGGCATTTCACTCGTGAAAAACCAATGAAATTCCCCCGTTATAGTTAGTGCAGGCAACTATAACTCACGCGACCGCAATCCTCTGCTGATGACGTCAGATATTACATCACTGATGACATATGTGTTTTTCTGAAAAAAAAATATTTGTAATATATGTATAGCTAAAAATTAATGGAAGACGACATGGGTAAATAAGTGTCTAAATACAGTATTAGCATCAACAGAGGATTGTGGTCACGTGAGTTATAGTTGCCTGCACTAACTATAACGGGGGAATTTCATTGGTTTTTCACGAGTGAAATGCCCAGCTAACTATAACATGTGTGAAACCTATGGTTTTTTAAGTGAATATATATATATATATATATATATATATATATCACCAACACACGTCCACCAGCCGTTGCACCTCAGCGTCAAATTCTCAAAAGAAATTGGAGAATATTGAAATCTGACACTATAGTGGGTAAAATGCTAACTGACAATCCCCTGGTAACATACAGGAGAGGAAATTCTTTGAAGGATCATTTAGTTCAAAGTCACTATGTGGCTAAGAGGAAGAAACCTATACCTATCAAAGGTTTCTTTCCTTGCATGAAATGCAAAGCTTGCAAAAACAGCCACAAAGTGAAGGACTATATAATACCAGGGAAAACTGGGAGAACCCCGATTTCAAAGCTTTTAAATTGCAACTCGGATCACACAGTGTATTGTTTGGTGTGTCCATGCGGGAAACAATATGTGGGAAGTACGATCCATCCCACAAAAAAAGTTGCAAACTAAGATACCAAAAGGACTCAATAATGAAGAGGAAATGTGGGTCCATATAAGTTAAATTGAGGGTCTCCGCATCCCATGAAGAGTTCATAACAGAAATAACTGTATTGTCCATTTGATGTAATAATGCAGACTTCTTTGAGGATAAGCCCATACAGGGCGGAATTAGTATGAAATGCGGCCGAACGAATTACAATCATTTATCACTTAGAAATGTATTTGGATGAATAATAATCAATTGTAAAGTTAATAAGTGACAGATATAAGCAGATATAAGCTATGAACCCATACATGAATACAATGTATTGATCGTTCAAAGATGTCCGCTGTTCTAACATAACAAATGTCTGCAGCATTGGATCTTCTTCTATGTTTATTTAAAAAACGTTATTTTCCATTTCCATGAATTGCATGAAAACTTTATTTAAAACACTTAGATTGTAACAATCAAATAGACACTGACGAAGGCGGTTACGCTGAAACGCGTTTGTCTATTTTGCAAGCAGCTGAGATGAAAATAAATGAAAATAGTGCTTACAAAACGCTGATGGCTCTGAGTGCGCTCTATTGCAACAGGTTCCTGGGGAGTGGAAAACCTGTGTTTTGGAATTAATTTGCGCGTCCTCCAAGCGCTGAGCAGCACCCGTGACGCTGAGGTGCAACGGCTGGTGGACGTGTGTTGGTGATTGAAGTTTGCCGTTAGCCCCGCCGATTCGAATTTTCGCCGTAACGCCTGGACGAAGGCGAACAAGGGAATTATATTAAAGAAAACGCCGCTGCGGGAGCATATGGAAGATCCTACGGGTCCGAAGTGAAACGACCACAGTGAGTTTTTCATAAAAGACTATTGTTATAAAATCGGCAGTCACGTACAGCAATGCGTTATTTGTAAGCACAAAATAGTCTCACTCTGCTTTAACAATGTTCTCAGATTCCGAGAGAGAGGAAGCAGCTGAGAGTCTGTTTTCAAGTACAAGAAGCACAGTGGACAATACGAATGGGCAACAAAGTAAAACGATACCCACAACATTAAAAAGTTTGTTTCTCACCTTGGAGAAATTATACGAAAGAGAGACACGGAAGTGGTGGGAAGCTACAAGCCTGCAGAAATACTTAGATGTTGGCCGGGTCCCAAGGGGACTACGGATTTACACGGTCCCTTCCTATGAAAAACCTGATCCAGCGCTATTACAGGAATGGGCAGAGTATACAACGGAAGTCACCAAAGGAATGCTCAAAATTTTAATCAAGTATGCGTGGAGCGACAGATTAAAATTACAACAAGAAATTAAAGAAATTGAAGACAAAATCAGCGAAGAAAAGGATGAAAGAAAGAGTGAAGAATTACGCCAAGCCATGAAAAAACGTCTCATGAATTATGAAGCAACCATCAAATCAAGGAAACAATCAAAGTTTTTGCGAGACGAGAACGACTACCGAAATGGTCGGATACTAACCTTCGCGAAAAAATATGATGCTCCACGAAGAGGTTTAAGCCTAAACAAGCAAGGAACTGAAACACAGAGGAGCACATCTGAATCCGAGCTTGAAGTCTCCGAAGGGGAGCAACAAGCAAGCGATGTTGACACTGGTGAAAAAAGCCAACCAGCTACGGTTTTTCAGGAGTACGAACTTATGAGAGATTTGAGACAGAGACCGGCCCAACGAACACATCCACCAGAGACACGAGGAGGAAGAGGAGGAAGACGAGGAGGGGCAAAAAGAGCAGAAATGGAACGTTCTACCCCGATAGTAACACGCAGCAAACGAGGGGGACGATGGAATTGAAAGAACAAACAGTGATCAATCTGTCAGATAGGAATCTGACAGACACCGAATTGGATATTTTGAAATTAGGACTCACTTTTTGCCCCACACCAGCATTTGACTATACGCAAACACGTATAGATATTTATAAATTCATCAGAAAAGTGAAATTGATGAAATTACACCTCCTACATCCCAAAGCAAGCCTGCCAACAATAACAGCGACGGAGGCTGATGACGATTTGACAGGAGCCGATCTTTCAACCCTTGTGTTACTTCATGAGTTAGAAGATGAACAACAAGATATCACCGTAACTCAGAGATTGGAAGAAAGTGGCATCCCACAAAAAACATGCAAAAGTAATCTTAAACATAAATCCAAAACGATACCACGAACAGCATATGATGCGATTGACACTTTCCAGGATATGGTCATTGAAGACTTGAAAAATCTTCAAAAAAGCAAATTCAATGCCACAAGAAGAAATCTAACAAAACAACAATGGGAAACAATTGAGGATTTAAAAAAAGATGAATCCATCATCATAAAGCCCTCTGATAAAGGGGGGAATGTAGTTATCCTCAGGAGAACACAATATGAAGATGAAGCATTATCTCAATTGAAGAAATTGGAGCATTACACTCCGATCAGTAAACAGCAGTACACTAGGAGTATTTCGGACTTCCATGTTTTGATCACAAAATGGAGGGACGAAGGAACTTTAGATCAGGAAGATTGGAACTTCTTGAAATGTGAACATCCTGAATTGGCAACTTTCTATCATTTGCCGAAAGTGCATAAAAGCAAAACATGGCCTCCTGGACGACCAATCGTTTCATCTAAGAACAGTCTCTTGGAGAATACCTCAGTCTACATAGACAGTTTTATTTCTCCTATGGTGAGGGATTTAACATCGTATTTACGTGATACTAAGGATTTTCTCCGTATCATACAAGGCATTACATGGGAACCTGGTATGCTATTGATAACTTTAGACATTGTCAGTTTGTATACATCGATCCATCACACCAAGGGCTTAGAGCAGGGGTCTTCAAACTGTGGGGCGCGACCCCCAGGGGGGCCGTGGAGTGATGCAAAGGGGGTCGCGCCTTCCCAGTCACACTTCTGTCCAGGCCCAAGGGCTTCAGCCCCCCCCCCCCCACTTCCCCCGTACTGTGTCTCAGCCCGGCTGCTGCAGTGAAACTTGAGCTGCTGGGGGCTCAGCTGGGCAGTGTCTGGATTCCTATCTCCGGCACCCCCGTGTTTTTCACAGGTCTTTAAAGACCATTTGCATTTTAACATGCCTTTGTAAACTGCTTACAGAGGCTTAGGTTTTTTTGCTGGTTCCAGTACCCCCTGGGTCCCCACTGTGCCTATTCCTTACATTTGGATTTTACATTCACTGCCGTAGTGTGAGAATGCATTTCATGGAAAGGAATACAAAGTTGGCTTTCTGGGGGCGCCGTGTGTGAAAGTTTATTGTGCTTTTGAAGCACCTGCTGCAGCGTTTCTTTCCCTGGCAATTACCAGGCCTCACATAAATGTCAAGATAACTCCTGTGATTAATTATCTTCCTGGAGAGAGATCAGAATTTTGTATAGTTGAGGTTTTGACTTAGGTGAAGTTAGTGCAGAGGGTTAATATGCCTGCTGCAAAGAACGTGTATCAAGTAGATTACAGAGTGCGTATGATGTGAAGAGATCAGCAGGTTACTGCTTTCAAAAGAGACATCCTTTTGTTACTTGCAATTTATAACTTAAAGTCCTAATATAGGATAGTGAGCTATTAACTTTCATCCTAGAACAGCATGCACACTACAAAGAGTACATTATTAGACCATTGATTAATGTTGCAAAAAGGGTTAATTTGGCTAGAAATCAATTCTTATTATTAAAGGAAACTCCCAACTATGCTGTTTCTTTTTCGACTCTGAGTTTGTGCTTCTCCACACCAAGCACTCTTGAACTATGCTGCCTACCAGTATGGATGACATGTGACTCCTATACTTTTAGTCCTTTGGCTTATGTAACATTTCCTATACACTGATTTACACACTTATGATTGATTGTCTCTGTGTAATGTGTGTGTGATGCAAAGTGCTCGGACACCCTACACTGGTATGAGTGGCACTATATAACTAATTCAATGCATCTGAGAGTGTGGGGTTATGGAGACTTGGTCACTGTTAAAGGGTGCTAGTGAGAGAATCCGTGGTGGGGTGGTTATTGGGGGGGCACCAACAAACATTGTTGCACAGGGCACCACCAGCACTAAAGCCGGCCCTGGGAAGTATGCACAGATAAGCGCTGAAAATACCGCTTTAGGTGACTGCTTTTTTTTGTACCGACTGGGCCATCAAAATAATCTGCTGGTAACCCTAACCATAGGACTGGAAGTTTGTTGCAGGATCAGCACATTATTTATTTCCTTCACCCTCGATCCCCGATTAATGCCGCAATAGTTTAACTTAGATCTTAAAGTCTACGCCCCGTCAATAACATGCTGAGTTACTTCATGGGTGTGGGAATGCACCCTGCATTCAGACAACTCATTCCTCATTCTCGCCCTTTATTGTCACGCTCACCTTGCACTCACAGTGATCACAATGCACTCACACTGATCACCATGCACTTGCACCATTCACCCGCTCACCTTGCACTCACAGTGATCACTCTGCACTCAAAATGCCCTTGTCCTGCTCACACTATACCTCAACCTGCAGTCACACGAGTACACTACTCATCCTGCACTCATGTGACACTTCACTCACCTGTCCCCTTCACTACTCAATATGCAACTCACTCAAACAAGCCCATCAGTAATCATACATTCATTCATCCCATTCTGAACTTGCATCCGCACCCAAAATGAGAGAGGACAGCAAGGGAGTGAGAGAATTTGATTGAAGAGGTCAGGGATGAGGAGAAATGTGAATTGCCGAAGAGAAGTGTGGACACGCAAGAAGTGAGTGTGATCCAAAGGTGAGGGCTTCTGTTAGAACAAAGGGGAGATGTGAAAGAGGAATGGGGGGACTGGAGAGGTGTAAGATACAAATAGACAAAAATTTGAATGAAGAGACGAGGTGAATGAGAAGTGCTGAGGGGCACGGGAGGTGACAGGGCCAGAGAGGCCATGAGATAAATGTGAGAGACTGTTAGAGATGAGGGCAGTGAAAAGACAGAATGGCAATAGGTGATTAAAGGTGAAGTGAGAGGTTGAATGGGGAGAGTTCAGAAGTTGTAAAAAGGGGTGAAAGAAAATGACCTGCAAAGTGAGAGAGGGATCCGGGGTTAGGAGAGGAGAGAGGGATGGAAGGGAGGGGGTGAGAGGAAAGCTGCATGGGTAAACTTAACTCTACACAAAACCGCCAGGGTTTTAAGGGACCCCTGCTTCTTCCGGTCAGGGCCAGGTGAGCTTCTAATGTGGCAGCACATATTGCTGCAGAGTGGAAGGCCCTTCACAAAGGTTGACTTGAAATCTTTCTGATGATAATTGCTGTATTTTGGTTATAAATGGGTACTGATTGGGTGAAATCTTTCCTCAGCGTTACTGTGTGTAACAAATATCAAAATAATGAAGCAATGCTATCCCAAAATACGCGGCATCACATAACCTCATTTACATTTTCATCCCACGCAATTTAGTCAACAGGTTTAGACATTTTTGTCAGGAGGGGGTCCTTACGCCTCAAAATGTTGACAGGGGGGTCTCGGCATCCAAAAGTTTGAAGACCTCTGGCTTAGAGGCTATAAGCTTCTTTCTGAAGAGGAGACCACTGAAATATCGAAAGCATAATGAGATGCTGATGGAACTGACGGAGTTTTGTTTAACAAATAACATCTTTATTTTCTCTGAACAACTGTATTTGCAGAGACAAGGTACGGCGATGGGAACGTGCTTCGCCCCCAGCTACGCGAACTTGTTCGTGGGCTGGTGGGAGGAGCACGTTGCCTGGACCGGTACCAATGTTAAATGGATGGATAACATCGCTCTGTGGACACGGTACATTGATGATCTGTTCATCCTGTGGCGTGGTCCACAGAGCGATGCAGAGGACTTTATCAAAGCTCTAAATGTTAATGACCAAAACTTACAATTTACCAGTTGCATCAGCAGTAAGGAGGTGGTATATCTTGACCTCAGAGTATACATTGAAGGGAATACCATAGAAACAGCCCTTTATCGTAAACCCACAGCAGGAAACACAATCCTGCACGCAGGAAGTTGTCATCCGAGGAGTGTAGTTAACAACATACCACTTGGGGAGTTTCTGAGAATGAAACGAAACTGTTCCAAGACCCCGTAATTGAACAAAGCAATCAGTCAGGCTAAAGTAAGATTTCAGCAAAGAGGGTATTGCAAGGGAGTTTTAAATAAAGCGGAGCTCCATTGCAACTCTATTGAAAGAAGTGTCTTACTGGTGGATAAGATCAAAAGTAAAGATGCAAAAATCAGGATAATCACGAATTTCACTGAAAAATCACCTGAGGTATTTCAAATTCTCAAAAGAAATTGGAGAATATTGAAATCTGACACTATAGTGGGTAAAATGCTAACTGACAATCCCCTGGTAACATACAGGAGAGGAAATTCTTTGAAGGATCATTTAGTTCAAAGTCACTATGTGGCTAAGAGGAAGAAACCTATACCTATCAAAGGTTTCTTTCCTTGCATGAAATGCAAAGCTTGCAAAAACAGCCACAAAGTGAAGGACTATATAATACCAGGGAAAACTGGGAGAACCCCGATTTCAAAGCTTTTAAATTGCAACTCGGATCACACAGTGTATTGTTTGGTGTGTCCATGCGGGAAACAATATGTGGGAAGTACGATCCATCCCACAAAAAAGTTGCAAACTAAGATACCAAAAGGACTCAATAATGAAGAGGAAATGTGGGTCCATATAAGTTAAATTGAGGGTCTCCGCATCCCATGAAGAGTTCATAACAGAAATAACTGTATTGTCCATTTGATGTAATAATGCAGACTTCTTTGAGGATAAGCCCATACAGGGCGGAATTAGTATGAAATGCGGCCGAACGAATTACAATCATTTATCACTTAGAAATGTATTTGGATGAATAATAATCAATTGTAAAGTTAATAAGTGACAGATATAAGCAGATTTAAGCTATGAACCCATACATGAATACAATGTATTGATCGTTCAAAGATGTCCGCTGTTCTAACATAACAAATGTCTGCAGCATTGGATCTTCTTCTATGTTTATTTAAAAAACGTTATTTTCCATTTCCATGAATTGCATGAAAACTTTATTTAAAACACTTAGATTGTAACAATCAAATAGACACTGACGAAGGCGGTTACGCTGAAACGCGTTTGTCTATTTTGCAAGCAGCTGAGACGAAAATAAATGAAAATAGTGCTTACAAAACGCTGATGGCTCTGAGTGCGCTCTATTGCAAAAGGTTCCTGGGGAGTGGAAAACCTGTGTTTTGGAATATATATATATATATAGATATATATTTGCATAAGCGACTCCTGGACATGAAATATAGAGTCACGGACCCAAAGTTTCGTGGCTGGAACTTATTTTATTGATAAGCCATATGACGCGTTTCGGGTATACAGCGTACCCTTGATAGATATATATATAGATATACATATATATATCACGCTCAACTTCCGCCTTTTTCCCTTCACTCTCGACCGGGTGCTTCAAACGTGGTGACGGACACCGCGTACATATCGCGTTTTGTCGTGTGCTTGTCCTAAATAAAATTCTAAGGACAACTGTTCCCGTGAGTGCTGGTATTTGTTATGTACCGTGAGCCTGGATATATATATAGATATATATATTTCCCTTTCACCGTAGTCGCACTTCCTCTGTAAGGCAACAAAGAAGAGCACAAACTTCACTTGTTGATACACACATGTTTTATTTTTTCACCACACAGTCATTATGCGTTTCGGTCAACGAGTGACCTTGATCATATCTATATATAGCGTACCATGTGAGTCGTTTCTAAGTGCTAGAAATAACAGATGTGACTGATTCCAAATTAAATTGCACCCAACGTATATTGAACTAAGGCTGAAGCATGAGCACCAAGGTCACACCAGATGTAAGCAGTGTTTCTTCAGCTCGCTTAGCTTTTCTAGCAAAAGTAACGTGTGCACTTGACTTTTCAAATGATGAACATATACATGTTCTCCACATGTCACTACTCCCTAATATTTGTTGTATTGCAGGTGGGTCACCAGCAGTGCTGTAGCTAGCTGTGACCTCTACTGCCACCTGTCTCTTCTGCCACAACAGTGCAAACCCATGATGCAAACCCCGGCATGTGGCATGTAAACCCCTGCAGGCATCTTATGGCAGGGCGCAGAGATTCACATAGCAGGGTTTATTTGTGAATTTTGACATTATCTACCTACTCTACATCTAACTGCTCCTACTCTACATCTAACTGCTCTACATCTAACTGCTTTACATCTAACTGCTCTACATCTAACTGCTCTATATGTAACTGCTCCTACTCTACATCTAACTGCTCTACATCTAACTGCTTTACGTCTAACTGCTCCTACTCTACATCTAACTACTCTACATCTAACTGCTTTACATCTAACAGCTCGTACTCTACATCTAACTGCTCTACATCTAACTGCTCTACATCTAACTGCTCTACATCTAACTACTCTACATCTAACTGCTCTACGTCTAACTGCTCCTACTCTACATCTAACTGCTCTACATCTAACTGCTCTACGTCTAACTGCTCCTACTCTACATCTAACTGCTCTACATCTAACTGCTCTACATCTAACTGCTCTACATCTAACTACTCTACATCTAACTGCTCTACATCTAACTACTCTACATCTAACTACTCTACATCTAACTGCTCTACGTCTAACTGCTCCTACTCTACATCTAACTGCTCTACATCTAACCGCTCTACATCTAACTACCCTACATCTAACTGCTCTACATATAACTGCTCTACATCTAACTACTCTACATCTAACTGCTCTACATCTAACTGCTCTACATCTAACTACTCTACATCTAACTGCTCTACATCTAACTGCTCTACATCTAACTACTCTACATCTAACTGCTCTACATCTAACTGCTCTACATCTAACTACTCTACATCTAACTGCTCTACATCTAACTGCTCCTACTCTACATCTAACTGCTCTACATCTAACTACTCTACATCTAACTACTCTACATTTAACTGCTCTACATCTAACTACTCTACATCTAACTGCTCCTACTCTACATCTAACGGTAAATAGACATAATATCGAAAAAAAAATATCGAGTGGACAGAATATCGAGTTTTAAATATAGAATGGACAGAATATCGAATTGCCAAAATATAGTTGTGAAGAATATCGAAAAACAGGTAAGAAATATCGATTGCAATAATATAGAAGTAAGTAATATCGACAGTCATAATATAGTTGTTAAAAATATCGAATTTTTTATAGTGTTTTAAGTGTTAGTATATGTGTTAAAAGTATGTATTAATATTGTAATGTATGTTAGTATATTTTTAAAGTAATGAATTTTATGGTATTTTATTTTTGTGTAATTTAATTCCGTAGCGGGTTGTGGGTTTATAGGGGAGTAGGGTGGGAAGTAATTTAATTATAGTACATTAAATAATAATTTATAGGAATTATTAATTATTTTTAATTTAATTTTGCGTTTTACTTCTGTAGCGGGTTGTGGGTTTATAGGGGAATAGGGTGGGAAGTAATTTAATTGTTATTAGTTAATTATTAATTGGTATTGAAAATTAATTGGTTGTTGATTAATTATTAATTGGTAAATAATTTGTATTAATTGGTAATTAATTTGTATTAATTGTTTAATTGATAATTATGTTAATTGTATTCATTTAATATTTGTAGTGGGTAGTGTGTTTATAGGGGAATATGGTGGGAAGTAATATAATTGTAAATAATTAATTATTTAATTGATGTGTGTATATTGTTAATTAATATATCTTTAATTTAATTTAGCGTTTTACTTCTGTAGCGGGTTGTGGGTTTATAGGGGAATAGGGTGGGAAGTAATTTAATTGTTATTAGTTAATTATTAATTGGTATTGAAAATTAATTGGTTGTTGATTAATTATTAATTGGTAAATAATTTGTATTAATTGGTAATTAATTTGTATTAATTGTTTAATTGATAATTATGTTAATTGTATTCATTTAATGTTTGTAGCGGGTAGTGTGTTTATAGGGGAATATGGTGGGAAGTAATATAATTGTAAAAAATTAATTATTTAAATAATTTGTGTATATCGTTAATCAATATATTATTAATTAATGATTAATTGGTATTATTAGCATTTATTAATGTTTGTTATTGAAAAACAATTGGTTGTTAATTAATTATTAATAGGTAATTAATTAAACAAAAATATATTGGTATTTATAAATAATCAATTATTAAATCTTGTGTGATTGGTAATTAATTGTAATACTTGTTTTGGTATTAATAATTAATTAATTTTTAACAAAATATTAATTTATTATTTTCCCTACTTTTGCACTTACTTGAGTGGGAATAGTAATTTTTACCCCTACGCTATCCAATGCTTTCCCTATTATTGCACTCTCTGGAGTGGGAATAGTAATTTTTACCCTACCGCTATCCAACGCTTTCCCTACTGTTGCACTCTCTGGAGTGGAAATAGTAATTTTTACCCTACCGTTATCCAACGCTTTCCCAACTGTTGCACTCTCTGGAGTGGGAATAGTAATTTTTATCCCTACGCTATCCAATGTTTCCCTACTGTTGCACTCTCTGGAGTGGGAATAGTAATTTTTACCCCTACGCTATCCAACGCTTTCCCTACTGTTGCACTCACTGGAGTGGGAATAGTAAATTTTACCCTCCCGCTATCCAACGCTTTCCCTACTGTTGCACTCTCTGGAGTGGGAATAGTAATTTTTATCCCTACGCTATCCAACGCTTTCCCTACTGTTGCACTCTTTGGAGTGGGAATAGTAATTTTTACCCCTACGCCATTAGACGTTTTCTCTACTGTTGTAATCACTGGAGTGGGAATAGTAAATTTTGAACTCCCGCTATCCAACGCTTTCCCTACTGTTGCACTCTCTGGAGTGGGAATAGTAATTTTTATCCCTATGCTATCCAACGCTTTCCCTACTGTTGCACTCTCTGGAGTGGGAATAGTAATTTTTACCCCTACGCTATCCAACGCTTTGCCTACTGTTGCACTCACTGGAGTGGGAATAGTAAATTTTACTCTCCCGCTATCCAACACTTTCCCTACTGTTGCACTCTGTGGAGTGGGAATAGTAATTATTACCCCTACGCTATCCAATACTTTCCCTATTATTGCATTCTCTGGAGTGGGAATAGTAATTTTTTCCCTCCCGCTATCCAACGCTTTCCCTACTGTTGCATTCTCTGGAGTGGGAATAGTAATTTTTACCCTCCCGCTATCCAACGCTTTCCCTACTGTTGCATTCTCTGGAGTGGGAATAGTAAATTTTTACCCTACCGCTATCCAACGCTTTCCCTACTGTTGCACTCACTGGAGTGGGAATATTAAATTTGACTCTTCCGCTATCCAACGCTTTCCCTACTGTTGCACTCTCTGGAGTGGGAATAGTACTTTTTATCCCTACGCTATCCAATGCTTTCCCTACTGTTGCACTCTCTGGAGTGGGAATAGTAATTTTTACCCCTACGCTATCCAACGCTTTCCCTACTGTTGCACCCACTGGAGTGGGAATAGTAAATTTTACCCTCCCGCTATCCAACGCTTTCCCTACTGTTGCACTCTCTGGAGTGGGAATAGTAATTTTTACCCTCCCGCTATCCAACGCTTTCCCTACTATTGCACTTACTGGAGTGGTAATAGTAAATTTTACCCGCCCGCTATCCTACGCAGAAAATATTGAATATTTTAAATAAATATTATGTTAATATGTATGATTTTTTTTTTTTTTACTTACATTAATTATTTATTTTAATGTTATTTAAGTATTGTTAAGTGTGTGTCAGTTAATTATATGTATTATTTCATTAATTTTACATTACTTTTAAAACATTAAAAAAATTCGATATTTTGACTAACTATATTATTTACAACGATATTTTGGATTCTATATTTTTGTACTTTCCTGTTTGGAGATAGGGAGTCGATATTTTGGTATTCTATATTTTGGCATCGATATTTTTGTAAGTCTATATTTTTGTAGTCGATATTATGTCAGTGATCCACATCTAACTACTCTACATCTAACTGCTCTACATCTAACTGCTCTACATCTAACTGCTCTACATCTAACTACTCTACATCTAACTGCTCTACATCTAACTACTCTACATCTAACTGCTCTACGTCTAACTGCTCCTACTCTACATCTAACTGCTCTACATCTAACTACTATACATCTAACTACTCTACATCTAACTGCTCTACATTTAACTGCTCCACATCTAACTGCTCTACATCTAACTACTCTACATCTAACTGCTCTACATCTAACTGCTCTACATCTAACTACTCTACATCTAACTACTCTACATCTAACTCAGAAGAAGTCAGAAGCTTTAATGCACTGGGGAGGGACGCCCTTTAGTCAGTGTGATGGGCTCAAATCTTACCAAAACACTCTTTTCCCATCCCCCATCAATCAGTGAACAACACACCTAAGCAGATTTCTTATGCACTGGTGCCCGTTGGCCCAATGTCAAGTGTGACACCTTAAACCAGTCCTGGGTTTTCATCTAAAAATCATCGCATTTTGGGACTTCTAGTTTCACTTTTGGACATTATAAGTATGGGGTTAAGAATTCCCAGCATGCAAAGCGTCAAACATGGCATGGCGCTGCTTTGCAGCTCTATACAGGGCCGGACTGGTCTTTATTTCCATCGGGCATGTTCCCTGTTGTGCAGGAACCTTTGGAGCACCATTTGGAGAGCTCAGGACCACTGCTGTTGGTGCCTCTGTCACTTTCCTTAGCTCCCTCGGTGCTTAATTTGAGCCACTGTTTGCCCGCGGGGGAGGGGGGAGGGCGCCTGCTTTCATTGTTGGGGCAGGCTCTTATTTTTCCTCAGTCTACAAAAAGGAGCTAAAGGGGCAGAGAACAGGTCATCCCCCACTCAATGCATTGCATACAACAAAGACCTGTTCACACTGTGAACCAGTATTTCATACATCCGGATTATTGGCCATAAACATTAGGCCCTCATTTGTAGCTTGCGATTCTGTCGTCTAAGCTATTCTACGGTGTGGTTCTTTAAAAAGAAGATAGAGACAGATTGCCTACGAGGAATGTCAATTTGACTGTTTATGTATAATAACCTTATGTCTCCCACCCCCAAATGTGGTGAAAAAAGAGAGTGAACAGGAGTGTTGGTGCCTCACGGTAGCGCCACCAAGGAGGGTTTAGCAGGATGGTACTCGCCTGCTACCTCAATTTCTCATCATCAGCTACCAACACTCCAACAGCAAGAAATTGTGCATGAAGCTAGTGATGAACTAAATGGGTGCTAGGATGTGTTTTGAATAAAGAAGAAAAGAAGCTGTGCTAGAAATATGTGCACCGTCTCAAAGAACCCCCTAAGTGATATATATTAATATCAGAGAAAGAGCTAAATCACACTGGCTTGCATACTTTATTCTCAGCTGCGTGAAAGCTCGTATGTTAAAATGCCGACATGTTTCGTTACCATCGGACACACTCACGGTAACTTCTTCAGGGCTTGGGGTCTGTTCATTTATCCCTGCACCTTTGTTTGTCGTTTAAAAACAATTCTGTGGGAGACAAAAGAGAACATACACACACACAACAACATGGCTAGGTTGGTAACCTGTTAAAATAGGGCAAGTCTCGTATGTAGTCTTGAAGACCCCCCCATAAGGCATATATTTACCAGGATGTAGCCCAACATGGGCATACCTTTACCCTTGGGACCTTGCGGCTCTGTGTGCGCGTTCAAGGCATCCCTTGTACCACTCCAAACGTGAGTCTGTAATGTATAACACATGATGAGAAATGTAAGCTGGTTCTCGTTTTTATATCTCATTCATGGGTACAAACTGATCTATCCCCTTCCCATCTCAAGCGATGCCTCCACATCTCAGAAAATCATTTTTGATCAGTGCCTTACTTTCAACATCACCCTTTAAAATAGTTCCCTTCCAAATTGCCAACCTTCTCCCCACTACCTCGTTGTAAACCACATCCAAATCTCCACTACTTAGCCTGTCTCAAGTTCAATTCTCCCAGACTCACACCATCTGTCACCACTCACCGTGTAACTGTTCGTAACTGGCGTTGACTCAGCCCAGGAACAACACGATCGTTACACGGCGCTCTTTAAGAGCGTAATCACGCGTACCATGTGACTGTACTGCGCTGACAAGGGAGCTCATCAATGAAAATGGAGCGCCATTTTGGAATGGGCGAATAAAAGTTCGGCTCACTATGACAATATACGTTATTATTGGTTTACTCCGTATTATAGTAGCCTAGCCCTTCCATTGCACGAGTTATATGTCATCTATTAAATCTGTTTTTTGTCCTGTGGTGATGTGAATGCTCGATGTGGTATGAAAAGGGGGCTCTGTGTGATGTAAAAAGTGCCATTTAACTATGCTACGCTAATGAAGGAGCTCGAAAAAGCGGAGCGCCATTTTGGAATGGGCAAATCAAGGCTCGCCGTGAGGCTCTACATTGATGTTAATTTACTCAATATTCCTCCCGTTTAGCCCTTCCATTATACCAGTTTAGTGTCATTTACTCAGTCTGCCCCTTATAATGTTCGATGTAGTATTTAAAGGAGAGACTCAGTATGACACAAAAAGTGCAGTGACCATTTTCCAATGGGGAATGTCTTATTATGCTTGTCTGCACATAATGGCATGTTTACTTTGCCGAGTATCCAAGGTGATGTACTTCCTAGGTTACTCCTGTAGGTGTATTTACAAATGTTAATCCCTCCCAATTGCGGATAAGGTGTATCGAGGCTCCGATAATCAATAGTCAAGGTTTGAGTATACTAAAATGGCGTTACTGGCACCATTGATTCATTTATGGCAAGTACTGCATGTATACTCCTTACCCTGTTGGTATAGCCTCTGTGTTCTATTGAGCGATCTTGCAATCACCTTACTCCATTCTATAAGGTCATTCAATCCATCCTGGTCCACTCCCTCTTGATAAATCCACCGTGCTTCCCTGTTATTTAGTCTGGATTCAATACTGTATTGATCACCTGTGACTTTTTCAAGGACTACCCAGCGCACTTCTTGCGCAGTATGTTTTTGCATTTGAAAATGTTGCACCAATTTGGTGCTCAATTTTCCTGCACGGAGTGTGCTCAGATGTTCCTGTATTCTTGTTTTTACCTTCCTGGTGGTAAGGCCGATGTAGTGGAGCTCACAGGGGCATGTCAATCTGTATATTACATGCGAGGTATTACAGTTGCTGAATTTATTTAGAAACCAGGTCTTGTTGTTTTTAAGAGTAACACTTTTGGTTGGTGATGTAAATACGCACACGGAGCAATTACCACATGGGTAATGCCCGGAAGGGATATTGGTTTCACGTGGACTAATTTTGGGTCTAGTGTGGACCAGCCGGTCCCGAATGTTTGCAGACCTTTTAAATGCGAAACGAGGAGGGGGCATCTGCATATTGGTGGTACTGAGAAGATGCCAATGCTTCCGGATGATTTGCCTGATTTTCGTGGACAGTGGTCCAAAAGTAGTGACCACTGGGATGCATTCTCCTTTCTCCTTCTTGGTCTTTTCCAACAGGGCTGCACGGGGGTGTTATATGCCCGTTTTTTAGCCTGTCGTATGACCTTCCTTGGGTAAGCTCGATCCTGTAGCTTAGTGGCCAGGATGTTTGATTGTGTGGAGTATTCCTGTGTGGTGGTACAGTTTCGGCGGTATCTCAGAAACTGTCCCACAGGTAGGTTGTCCCGAAGGGCCCTCGGGTGATAGGAGCTATAGTGTAGGAGAGAATTTCTGTCCGTTGGTTTATGATGGACCGTGGTCACCAACCTGTCACCCTCAGCTAGGATATCTAAGTCCAAATAGACTGCTCTGGTTTTGCTTACTTCCCAGGTGAACTTTAAGCACTCATCCAAACCATTGAGCCAAGCGAGGAATTCATTTAATTCTTCCTCGGTCCCCTCCCATATGCAAAGTATATCATCTATGTATCTCTTCCAGAGGACAATGTTCCTCTGGAAGAGATTAGTGTCTGTATTGATGTAGTAAGCTTCGAACTGGCCCACATAAATGCAGGCCAGACTGGGGGCGAATGTAGCCCCCATCGAAGTCCCCGACACTTGGAGATATATCTGTTCTTTACAAGAGAAGAAGTTTTGGGTCAATGCAATTTCTATGCATTGAAGGACAAAGGTCTGGGGGCAATCATAAAACCATTCAGAGTCCCTCAGGGCACGCGCCGCTGCCACCAGCGTGGCCTCCTGAGGGATGCTGGTATACAGCGACTCTATGTCGATGGTAATTAGAAATTGGTTTACTGGGTTGTAAGAAACATTCTCCAGAATTCTCAATATGTCCGTGGTGTCCTGGACATATGAGGGTTGGGTGATGACACATTCCCTGAGAAAATAGTCTGCAAACTGGGATAGAGGTTCTAGTAGTGACTGGATGCCGGAGACGATAGGTCGTCCGGGCGGGGGCTGTTGTTTTTTATGAATTTTGGGTACGATATAGAATGCCGGCATCCTCGGTTTTGTGTTAATCAGGAATTCGGCTTCCCTATACGTAACCCATTTCTTTTCTTTAGCCTCAGTAACCAACTGGATAATGGTCGTCTGCAAGTCATTAGTAGGATCCCGCGCTAGAGGTCTATAATTGCTGCGGTTCCCCAGCAGCCTGGCCACCTCTGTGTCGTAGTCAAGTGTGTCCATCACTACGACCGCCCCGCCTTTATCGGCTGGCTTGATGGTAATTATTCGGTTGTTTTGTAGGCTTGTTAATGCCTGCCAGTCTTTAGAGCTCATATTGCTATAATCCACAGTTTGCATACTTTGTTCAATTTTACCAATCTCTTGTAGAATCTTTTGTTCAAACACCACAGTTTCTGGGCCTGTTGTGTTACCCGGAGGGCAAAACTGAGAAGGACGCCGCAAATTTGTGCAAAAATTGGATGTGTCCTCCTTTTCCTTCCCAGCAAAGAACTTTTTAAGTTTTATCTTCCTCATTAGGCCGTACAGTTCCGCCCGCAGTTGGAAGCCATCATGGCGTGGGGTGGGGACAAATCCCAACCCCTTGTTGAGTATAGTGGATTCCGCCTCTGTAAGAGAATAATGAGAGAGATTTACCACAATGTTGTTGACCTTGGCAATTACAGGGGTGTTCTGCCTCTGCTGCGGGTAATTCTGGGGGAGAAGGCCTGCCAGGTTGAGTTCGGGTTCTGCCGAGCCCGGCCCCGTCCCCGGCCTCTGTAGTTGTTCCCCCTCTGGTCTCCCGTATTGAGTGTTTGTTGACCTAAAAAAACCCTAAACATAGCTCCTAGATCCTCATTAGATCTCTCTTGAGGATTAAACCTAACCCTAGGATTGGAAGTTGTTGTTTGGGCACCAGTTTCTTCATCCTCGCTACTTGTATTATCAAAGGTCCAGTTGTTAGGTGTCCTCCTGCCCTGTTGACGGCCTCCCCGTCCCCGAGGTTGAAACGTGGATTGGGGAGGTGGTGGTTGCTGATAATACTGATCATCAACATAGGGAAAAGCCCATTCATGACTGAATCGCTCTAGGTTGCGCTTTAAGCCTTTAATCTTTTGATTAACCATATACGCCTGGTATTCCCCCAGGTCATTTTGGATTCTGGCTAGTTGTTTTAATTTAATTAACTGCGAGCAAGAGGGGTAAACAAGCATTTGCTTTTTTTTTTTTTTTTTTTTTAATTCTCTGTATTGTTTTACCATTTTAGCACATATAATACATTTTGTTATCATACATTTCATCAAGTTCATTAAGTTCTTAGGCAGCGACTATACAATATGATATATAATCCTTGGATTCATAACATTGAAAAAATGCATTAATACTTCAAATTATCAATAAAACAAATTAGCCGCCATTATATTTATAACATATAATATGGTCAATTTCAACTAATTAGCGTTGACTATAACCTGTCTTCCACCTAATTATAGGTTCCCATATTTTTAGCCCAAACAGTCTTTTTCTCTTTCCCTTTCTTTCATATATAGGTTTTTCTAAATTATATACTGCCAAGAGGTTAGCCAACCATACTTGCCAGTCTGGGGGATTCTTGTCCAGCCAAGCCCTAGCTATCATAAGTCTATAAATTGCCATAGCCATAAACATAAATTCCCTCTGCGGTGTATCAGCATCTGGGTTGATCCCCAATAATAACCACAATGGCGTAAGTGTAATTTGTATGCCTAGAGATCTAGTTATAAACGCCTCTATGTCTCTTATTAAAGTATACAGTTGGGGACAAGACGCAAAAATATGTACAATATCTGCACCTACCAGGTTGCAACGAGAACACAGAGTTCCTGCAGTACCCCCCCATTTGAGGATCCTGGCAGGCGTAAAATATAGAAAGTATAAAGTCTTATAATGTTGCGATTGCAAAGGGGCTGAACAGAGAATTGTGCGACCCAGATCGAGTGAATCCTGAAACCAGTGCTCCTCACCATTGAGGGTCACAGCCCACTTCTTGCTAAACTTCTCAATGTCGTCTGGTTTCCTCTTAATAAGACTTGCATATAAACTACTAATTGTGCAGTCCCCCAGCATCTTAATTTTCTCTAGTATTTCATTCTCTGCAAATCCTGCTGGTCCCCCTTCTTTATTCTTCAAAAAACTTCTTACTTGGAGATATTTAAAAAAATCTTGTCTATCAATACCAAACTTCTTTGATAGATCTGTGAACTGCAACACTCCGTCAGAATCAAAAATATCCCCTATCTGAGTGATTCCCTTGTCTGCCCAGCCCGCCATTGTCCTGTCAGCAAATATTGCAGCAGGGAAAGACTTATTCCTATATAACTTAGTATATCTGTTGTATCTTCCCAACCCAGCATTCTTTAGGAAGGCTTTCCACACTTTGATAGCCGCACAGACAGTCTTGAACCTCGTTCTTTTGTAATACCTATAGTCGATACAGTTCAAGAAACAATTTTTCAACTCATCCCCTAGTACAGTGGCGTAAATTTTGGTGGAATTTAAGGTCGATCTTGAATCAGTTCCACTCCCTCCTATCAACCCCTGTATGTATTGTAATGTTGCCGCCCAATAATATAACCTGAAGTCCGGTGCACCCCAGCCACCCCTTTCTCTAGGAAGAGAAATAAACCTATATGCCCTCCGTGTCTTCCCTTGGGCCCAGATGAATCTATTTAATATTGCCTCCAGCATATTGAACCAAATAATTTCAAAAGATAAAGGAATAGTCCTGAAAAAATACAAGAATCTAGGTAAAATTAGCATTTTAATGACGTTCGTGCAGCCAACCAGGGATAGGTGTAAATTGTTCAGCCTCTCCAAATCTTTTTTTACCTTGCTTAAAAGTGGGGTCATGTTTCCCTCTACCAGCTTGTCTAGGTCAGCTGTGATTGTTACCCCGAGGTATACTGCTGAACTAACCACTCTAGAGTCGTGGCAGTCAGAGTACCTATTCTCCACTATTTGTGTCTTCGGTCTATTCAGTTTATATCCTGATAATTGACCAAACGTTTGTGTCATTGCTTCCACCTCCGTTATAGCCAGCATGGGGTTGGATGTCAGAATGGCCACGTCGTCAGCGTATGCCAGGGTTTTAACCTCGACAGTGTTGTACTTCATGGGAGGGATTTTGTGATTAGCTTCTATCCTTCTTAATAGGGGATCTATATATAGAGCAAAGAGAAGGGGGGACAGAGGGCACCCCTGTCTAGTTCCCCTAGTAATCTTAACTGGATGCGAACATCCCCTATTGACTCTTACTCTAGCTGTCGGATCTTTATACAGCGTTTGAGTAGCTACCATATATCTCGCCCCTATACCAATCCATTTCAGGACCAACCACAGGTAGCCCCAGGAGACCCGATCGAACGCCTTCTCTGCATCTAAAAAAAGGGCTGCCATTGGATCTCCTAGGGTGTCTGCTGCATCGAACGCTGTAATAACCTGTCTGACATGTAGCGTAGTTCCCTTCCCTGGGATAAAGCCATGCTGTGCGGGGCTTACCAGAGTTTCAATGATGCCGGCCAGTCTAATTGCCAACGTTTTTGAGTAGACTTTAACATCCGAGTTCATTAACGTGATTGGCCTATACGAGCCTGGTAGTGACGGGGTCTTCCCTTTTTTTAAAATCACAATAATGTCTGCCCCTCCCCATGACTCGGGAATAGCCTCGCCTTTCTGAGCTTGCAACATTATATCAATCATATCCTTTCCGAGTACCCTTTGAAAGATTTTATAGAATTCTACTGGGATCTGATCCGGTCCGGCTGCTTTTCCCGAGGGTAGCGTAGAGAGGGCTGTCATAATTTCTTCCCCTTGGAATGGGGCATCTAACATCTCCTTAGCTTCCACTGATAATGAAGGGGAAGGAATGCCTCCCAGGTAGCTCTCTATCTCTTTTGTCCGATCTCCAGGGTCAGCTGTATACAGATCTGCATAGAATTGCCTGAAAACATCCCTCACTTCCTCGGATTCCGTAACTGTAGTACCTTGACTATTAGTGATCTCTTTTACATCTGCAAGCGCTAACCTCTGCCTAGTTCGAACAGCTAAAATATGGCCAACTCTCTCACTCAGTTCGTATGCATTTTCTTTTCTAATAAGAAAATTTTCAGCAGCCTTCCTGGAGATGGATTTGGAGATTTCAGCTCTAAGTACAGTAATTTTAAGCAAGTGCTGCTCTAATGGGCGATGATGCTGTATAGCAAGGGCCAACGCGTCTTCCTCATTCCGTAAACTATTTAGGGCTTCTTCAGCCATAAGTCTCTCCTTTTTATTCCTTGCTAAGACGAAGCTCAGGGTCTCGCCCCTAACCCCAGCCTTAAAGGAATCCCAAACCACGCCTGGAGGTGCTGATCCCCTGTTAATATCCCAATAGTTTCTAATCCAGACTTCCATGAACCCCCGGTACACCTCATCTTTTAATAATTTCCTTTCGAACGTCCAGTGGGACAACCTATTTTGTTGCTTCCCTATTCTAATTGTTAAAACTAATGGATTGTGATCGGAAACAGCACGAGGATATCTATCGATCTGTGAACCCTGCATCAAGGACCTGGAAATTAAAAAATAATCCAGCCTGACCAGAACCTTGTGAGGGGCTGAGTAAAATGTACTGCCATTTATATATGGATGTAATGCAATCCACGGGTCATCCAGGGAATTGTGTTGAACCATATCTGTAAGAGCCCTATGTGTCTTCTTCTTCCTCCCATTGTATTGTCCGCCTGGCTTCAAAAATGAGCTGTTATGATCATGAATATTAAAATCGCCACAGCAAACAATTGGCTCTGGCCACTGTGCCAGCTCTATATCTAGGTATTGGAAGACGTCAGGGTCATCCTCTGTTGAGCCATAAATGCTGACTATTGTAAACAATACCCCCTTGACAGTTACCTCCATTATGACCCAGCGCCCCCACTGATCTTCCAGTTTCCTTCCCACCGTCCCAACTCCAGTTCTCCCTAATATTGCCACCCCTCTCGTTCTTGTCCCTTGTTTAGTTTTAGCCAAGAGTGAAAAACCGAGCTGCTCGAGAATGTACCCTCTTGAACCTTCTATGTGTGTCAACTGGAGGCACACCAGATCTAATCGGAATGTCTTTAGTAAAGCTGCAACTCTAACTCTTTTATTGGAGTCATTAAGCCCACAAACATTCATTGTAGCAATTCTACAAGCCATATTTAGGAACAAGTGGCCTGACTATGAGTACTTCCGATGTTTGTAGTTCAGAAAAAATGACCATACAGTCATGAACATGCTGCCAATCGAACAATGAAATTATTTTGCAATACATTATATTGTGCTGAACTAATCTAAGTGTACCAAGTGCTTGACCATTACCACCCGCCTCCCCACCCCCCCTGTCCCACCTCCCACTTCCCGAACCACCCGTGTCACCCAGCCTCCCCACCCTACCCTCCCCCCCCTTGTACAGGCAAATAGGTCAACAATGACCTATATGTGACTGCATGTGAGCTGTAGTTGTCGCCTCCCTCACCACTAAACTCCCAAATAACTACCTATGGTAATACTTCTTGTTAGGCCCCACTTCTTCCCAGAGCTGCGTCTTTTACCCTCTACCTTTTACTCAGCTGACCCCTTTTAGACTTTTAACTCTTCTAGGAATTGGTTTGCCTTAATTTCCGAAAAAAACATTCTTACATGGCCTCCTGTAATTACTTTCAGCATAGCAGGGAAGAGTAGGTATGCTTCTGAGCCTAGCTTTTGGAATGGAGAGATTAATTGCCTTAACTTCCATCTCCTCTCCACCGTCACGTGGCAGAAGTCGGGTCTCGCAAAAAATGTGGAGCCATTGAAGGATTTTTTTGAGTCTGGTCTGGCCTTGTCAATTATCTCCTGTCTCAGTAAGTAGTTCCCTATATACACTACCATAGCTCTGGGCAGGGTCCCTTGTCCGTTGGGCCCTTTTTTCTTTTGTGTAGGAGGGAACCTGTGCGCCCGCTGGATCTCCAGCTCCCATTGCCAGTGAGCCTCTGGAAAAGCCCCCTTAAGCAGATTAACAACAAACCCTCTCGGGTCCTGCCCCTCCACCCCTTCAGCCAGACCCAAAAGTCTAACATTGTTACGACGTTGTCGATTTTCAAAGTCTTCAAGCTTCCACTGCATATCTTCTACTACTTTCTCTTGATTGGATTTGGAAGACCGCCATTCAACCATGTCATCTTCTAGCCTCCCAGTCCTTTCTTCAACCTGTGCCACTCTGTCTGCGACCTCCTCATACATCTTATTCATTTTTTTGAGGGAAGATTGTATCTTTTTATTGTCTTGTCTAGCCCTCCGGCTCACTGCCCTTGCCTCCCCTTGCATTTGTTTCAGGGTAGTAAGTATCAAATCCAGTGGTGTTTGCTGTGTTGATCCCTGAGTGTCTTCCTGATATAAACTTGAAGTAGCCGAGTAGTCCCATAGTAATTTCTTACTTGTGCTCGTCGGGGAGTTCTGTATTCCTAATTTAGACAGTTTTTTCTGAGTTCTTTGCCCATCTGCTGAGGAGGATTCGGTGTCAGAACCCCCATATGAGCTAGCGTCACTAGAGACATCTGCCTCAGAATCATCATTTAGCGAAAAAAAACGATCTCCCTCTGGGGAGCCTGCTCCCTTGTTATCTGTATTTGGGCGGGCATCTGCCAGATGAATTCTAGGGGTTTTAGGGGGTTTTTCCCCCCCGCCCTTATGTGGCATTGTCAGTACATCGTGGTTTAACCCCGCTTCCACCTGCAGCAGAGCGTCCATCATTTCGGTGTTACCATTACTTCTTGTACTCCCTATATCCCCTGTTAGCTCCTCAGTCTCGACACCCCCCCCCACATTGTTTTGCAGTAGCCCTTGGCCTCGTAGAGTCGCTTACCCCATGCATCTCTGGATCGTCCGCACTTGGCTGTGCGAGTGCCTCCCCCGTTGGGCTGACAGGCGGAATTGCAGGTTGCTCGGCAACCACGCTGTCAGCGTTGCTGGCGTCATCGCGGTGTTGGGAAGCGTCCGCTTCCCCGCTTCGCTCCGGTCTCTCCAAAAGTGTGCCAGCTGTCGAGCCGCTAGAGAACAGCTCAGCCAGGGTAGACTGACGAAGAACTGGATCTTTACCGGTAAGGCCATCTGCACCAGCGATCTTTGTCTCACCGGGAATCCGCGTTCCAATCTGTCGCGTCACTCCAACTTCTGTATTGGCGGGGGTTAAGTTGCATTGCGATTCGATCCTCCTCTCTGTTGCCTTTTTTACCCTGGCAACTGCTGAGATCGGTTCCTTGTTGGGAGGTTTGAAAGTACCTCCTGTGGGGGCTGCCTTGCTGCCCCCTTTTACCCCACGAGTAGCGTCCTTGACACTGCTGCCGGTTTCCGCCTGCCGCTTCGGGCGAACGGGCATCTTGAAAAAAAGTAGTGGCGGCAGCGGTAATCCAGCAGGGAAGTAGTAGAGGGAGTTCGGGCGTGGGTTCAGTAAGTTTTTAAGGCTAAACCAATACTCAGGAAGTAGCAAAAACCATCTTTGAACCTCCTTAGCAAGTACGGGCCAGTTCTCCAGCTTCATGGGGCCAATTTTATCCCATTTAAAGCATTAATCCATATCCATCCAGATGAGGGATTGTCGGCGACTGCTCTCTACAGCCCTTCCGTGGCCATCTTGCCTCGATTTCAAAACGGTAAACAAGCATTTGCAATGCAATAAGTCTAGCCTTTACGAGAGTTTTGTAAATGCAACACCTATTGCAGTACAAATGCTAGTTTGTAAAAACGCCCATGCGGTGCTTTAACTTTAACTTTAATGTCGGCTGCGCCCCTTTCTTTAGACGAGCCGTGTCTAAAGAAAGGGGTGTGGCCGCCATTACTGTGAAGAAACGGCATGGGGCGCTTTTACAAAAAAGCATTTGTTTTGTCAAGCTGCTTTTTTTTTAAACAGTGGCCATGCCACTCTTTCACTTTAATGGGGTCGCGCCCCTTTCCTTAGACTCGGCTTGCTTAAGGAAAGGGTTGCAGCCGACATTAAAAGTGTAAGTGCGGCATGGGGCAATTAAAAAAAAAATAATGAAAACAAACAGTAAAAATAAAATATACATATATATATGCAGCCGCATGTGACGCAAGTAAAGCAAAGGCACGGCCGCCACTATCAGCATGGCATGCCTTGCTACGTATAAAATAAAAATAAAGCATTACGAGAGAGCATGTCCTGCAGGGAAAAACATTAAACAAAACAGTGCTCGGAGGCTGTAATTAAAGCCTACTGAGCAACAACAAATGTAAAAGGGGGTGTCCACATGGGAGGTTACAAATGAAGACAAGGCGGTACTAAAGAGGGACTGACAAGCCTATTAAGGAATCAGAAGCCAGCGTTGACGAAGGATAATGACACAAGCCAATGAAAAATATGGGTGGGGCTTCAAGTCTATACTCTAATACAGCATGCCTCGTAGAGCAGCGCATGCACTGCCCATGCTTGGTCTAAAAAGAACAAACAGGAACGAAAGAGGAAGAGAAAGACGGAAAAACTGGCACAAAGGGAGAAAGCAGGGACCGGAAAGAGGGAGGTAAAGGGGCAGCAGTGGATTAAAGCGGGCTGAGGTGGATTCAAGACTACCAGCCCTGGTAGTTGGCTCGTTCTTTTACAAATTAAGCACTGGCTCCCCCAGGATAATTTAAACGGGGCAGTGGCGGCGTCAAGAGAGGGAGGAATAGAGAGAGGGTGGGAGGGAGGAAGGAAGGTGGTGAGAAACATCAGTGACTTAGAAGAGAGAGAGGAGAAAACAGATGGATGAAAACAAACAGAGCATGAGAGGGCGGGAAAGACGCTGGTTGGAGCATGTGTGTCAGGGCTGCTCTATGTTCCCAGTCCCGCCGTGGCTGACGTCTGCGTCAGAAGGCAAGCATGGAAGGATTGTCGAAATGCATGGTAATATAACCATAATTGTTGTTGCCACTCTGCTCTAAATAAGCACCAAAGAAGAAAACTCTCAAAAGTCACTCTGTGAGTGAATGTGACTTAACCCTAACTCACTCCCTGATTTACAGCAGTACATCACGCCCACTCCTGGAATAAAGTTTTCTGAGCTGCCTTGTCTTAATTAACAGCTAATTTACCCACAGTAGAAGGATTTAATGTTCGAACATAAACTCGGAGCAGTCGGCTTACTTTAAAGAGTTTGTTTCCTTTTTGTGCTTTGTTGGTTATGCATGCCAGGTTAAACCATCAGTGGTCACTGTGAGCTATTTTAACCCTCTTAAAACGTTTTCACTCAAGAGCTCAAGTGTTATACGCTGCTACCACCCAGTGGCCCAAGTTATAACAGCAACACGTTTCTTTTTCAGTTAGCTTCTTACAATTGGGCTCAATTTTTTTTATGTCAAATTTAAAAGCTGGCAGTAACTGATTTCATGGTTAGCCATGATCTAGTCTTAGTGTTCCAAACACTGTCTGGGCCCCGCCCCAGGGCCGACTTTAGCGCTGGTGGCGCCCTGTGCCACAATGTTTGTTGGCGCCCCCCCTAATGACCACCTCCGCCACGGATTTCCTCACTACCATCCTTTCACAGTGTCCCTGAAGTCTCCATAACCACTCTGTCTCAGATGCCCTTAATTATATAGCCAAACACAAGGAAACCATATGCTGGTTCCCATACAGGCTGCACAGCTACATGGCTGAATGAATCCAATCAATCAAATACTTAATACTCTTATGCTTAATTTCATCCATTTTAAACTCGATTTGCTTTTCACCATATTCCTTGTTCTTCAATTCATTTTATTCATCCACAAATGATGCTTAGGTATTCACAAAAATAAAGGAGAGGTGGTTGCCTCATGTCACTTCTTTATTAAAATTGCCCAATGCATTTCGAGAGAATTCTCTTCGTCAGGGGTGTCTAAAAAGCAAACATGTTCAAACAGTTTATGTTATAACCATATTATCATCACACATATAATCAAATCACCATTTCCTCGGTTTGTTTGACCATGAAACATCATCTATTTCATAATGAGCAAACTAAGTTATATTTTAACTCAAATGGCTTTTAAGGCTAAAAATGATGTGAATCACCTTTCCAAATGCCCCGCATTAGATTCATCAATTCCAAATCCAAAATTCAACCCTCGATGTTTAACATTCATCTCTCCCAAAATATTCACTTGTAAAAACGTAGTCTATTGAAGCTTACCGTGACATGTGCTATTTCAATCGATTATTTAACCACCCGTACTCGCAAGGTCCTGCTCATCTCAGAAGTTTAACATTTGGCTTGACCTCTCGCTCGTTTCTCTTAAGGTGCCGCGATACGTGTTATTTACATTTCAAAAGAAGGGAAATTTCCTTTTACGCCCTCGTACCATTTAACTTGCGCTACCACACCCACCTCCAGGTGATCAATCACGACTTTCTACACATTCAAAAACGGACTCACGTTTCCTTTTTATTTACTCATTCCAGAAATACTACATTACCCAATGCATTGGGCAATTTTAATAAAGAAGTGACATGAGGCATGGCTTTACCATGGAAGCGCAGTTGGGCGGAGTGCGACACAGGCGAGCACGCACTTACAGTTGAAAGATTTGAACAGCGTTGAAAGTGGATTACATGAGGTGTGCATCTTACAATCTTTTGATGTTTTGCTTAATTATATAGCGCCACTCATACTTTTGTAGGGTGTCAGAGCACTTTACATCTCACACACACTAACTACACAGAAACCATCAATCATAGGTGTGTAAATCAGTGTTCATGAAATGTTATGTAAGACAGAGGACTACAAGTCGGAGTCACGTCATCCATACTGGTAGATATGATAGTTTGAGAGTGCTTGGTCTGGAGAAGCACAAACTTAGGGGCGTATTTATGAGCCCCTGCGTCACTTTTTATGCCACCCATGCGTCACTTTTTGTGACGCACCGGCAGCGTAAAAAATGCGCCATGTGGTGCTCTATTTACAAAGTGAACCATCTAGGCAGATGCGTCACTTTGTAAAACCCTGCACCACATTATACCTGTGGTATAATGTATGCAGGGTGGGCGTTCCCTGCAAAAAGCCTCGTAGAAGTAGCACATTGAAATCTATGTAATTTCATTGCGCCACTTCTAGGACGCCATTGCTTTAATATCTTACGCCTGCCTCACAGCAGGCATAAGACTGATGCAGGCCCTTTCACTTGGGGCTTGCCCCATGTGAAAGGACACAATGCTGGAGTTGCGTCTGTTTTCAGACACACCCCAGCAATGCGTGAGTTTTGCACCATCAGATATGTCAGAAAAACTGATGTATCTTTCATTCCTTGCGACATGATACCACATACAGTAAATATGAGGCATCAATGGTGTCGCAAGGAGGGCGCACTGAGAAGTGTCGCATCGCTGCTTTCACGCAACAATGCGACACTTCTCATAAATGAGACCCTTAGAATAAAAATAAAAAAACATGGTTGGAGGTTGTCTTTAATAATAAGAATTGATTTTTACCCTGATGAGAACCCTCTTTGAAACATTAGGATAATGAAAGACTGGGGAAAAATCATAACGCTCCAGCCTATATCTTGAAGTATTCTTGCAGTTCTTTGATGACAGTTAATAGCTCACTGTACTACATTAGGATTCTAACTTATAAACTACAAATAACAAACAGATCTCTGTGACAAAAGCAGTAACCCACTGACCTATTTACATTATATGCACGTTGTGTTCTGCATGGTACAAGTTCTTTGCATCAGGCATATTAATCCTCTGTGCTACCTTAGGATGATTAAAAACATCCACAAGACAAAACTCCGACCTTTCTCTCTCTCTCTCCAGAAAGAACATTAATCACTGGAGTTACTTCGACATTTTTACTGTTGGCTGAAAATTGCTGCAGGGCCAGAGCAAAGAAACAGCACACCAAGGCTAAGATTATACAGCGCCTAGTGGGCAAGTATTCACAACTTTTTCTCAGACATTGGCACCTTTGTGCTTGTCGACAGCACAGTTCCTCAGGCTGCGGCTGGGCTGCTCCAGATAACAACAGCCTACTTCTCAATACGTTGAAAACCCAAAAAATATAAACAAACAGCACATCTCCGAGTGACAGCTTCATGATTTTCAGAATCCTGATGCGGAATATCATCTTCTAAGTGAGAATGGTGTCAGAACTCACATATTCGCTCACTTATCCACCTCTCAGTGAGTTAAGAGACCGCTTCAGAGATCTCTATCTGACCTACATATCACTCATGCCGTAGCTATACATGATCTGTGAGTGATGAAAGCTTGCACTAGTCTGCCCTGCTGGATCTGTTCAGTGGGAATGAAAGACTGCACTTGCTCCCTTCTGCGAGAGAGGGAAGCTCGCACTAGTCTGCCCTGATGGATCTGTTTTGTGGGAATGGAGGATTGCACTTGCCTTCTTCTGCGAGAGAGGGAAGCTCGCACTAGTCTGCCTTTATGGATCTGTTTTGTGGGAATGGAAGATTGCACTTGCCTTCTTCTGCGAGAGAGGGAAGCTCGCACTAGTCTGCCCCGATGGATCTGTTTTGTGGGAATGGAAGATTACACTTGCCCCCTTCTGTGAGCGAGGGAAGCTTGCACTAGTCTGCCCTGATGGATCTCTGTTGTGGGAATGGAAGATTGCACTTGCTCCCTTCTGCGAGAGAGGGAAGCTCGCACCAGTCTGCCCTGATGGATCTGTTTGGGAGAATGGAAGACTGCACTTGCCTTCTTCTGTGAGAGAGGGAAGCTCGCACTAGTCTGCCGTGCTGGGTCTGTTTTGTGTGAATGGAAGATTGCACTTGCCTTCTTCTGCAAGAGAGGGAAGTTCGCACTAGTCTGCCCTGATGGATCTGTTTTTTGGGAATAGAAGATTGCACTTGCCTTCTTCTGCAAGAGAGGGAAGCTCGCACTAATCTGCCCTGATGGATCTCTTTTGTGAGAATGGAAGATTGCACTTGCCTTCTTCTGCGAGGGAGAGAAGCTTGCACTAGTCTGCCCTGCTGGGTCTGTTCTCTGATGGATCTCTGTTGTGGGAATGTAAGATTGCACTTGCCTTCTTCTGCGAGAGAGGGAAGCTTGCACTAGTCTGCCCTGCTGGGTCTGTTCGATGGGAATGGAAGATTGCACTTGCTCCCTTCTGCGAGAGAGGGAAGCTTGCACTAGCCTGCTCTGCTGGATGTGTTCTGTAGGAATGGAAGATTGCACTTGCCTTCTTCTGTGAGAGGGAAGCTTGCACTAGTCTGCCCTGCTGGGTCCGTTCCCTGATGAATCTCTGTTGTGGGAATGGAAGATTGCACTTGCCTTCTTCTGCGAGAGAGGGAAGCTTGCACTAGTCTGCCCTGCTGGGTCTGTTCGATGGGAATGGAAGATTGCACTTGCTCCCTTCTGCGAGAGAGGGAAGCTTGCACTAGCCTGCTCTGCTGGATGTGTTCTGTAGGAATGGAAGATTGCACTTGCCTTCTTCTGTGAGAGGAAAGCTTGCAGTAGTCTGCCCTGCTGGGTCCGTTCGATGGTAATGGATGATTGCACTTGCTCCCTTCTGCGAGAGAGGGAAGCTCGCTCTAGTCTGCCCTGATGGATCTCTTTTGTGGGAATAGAAGACTGCACTTGCTCCCTTCTGCGAGAGAGGGAAGCTCGCACTAGTCTGCCCTGATGGATCTCTTTGGTGGGAATGGAAGATTGCACTTGCCTTCTTCTGCGAGAGAGGGAAGCTCGCACTAGTCTGCCTTGATGGATCTCTTTTGTGGGAATGGAAGATTATACTTGCCTCCTTCTGCGAGAGAGGGAAGCTCGCACTAGTCTGCCCTGCTGGGTCTGTTTTGTTGGAATGGAAGACTGCACTTGCCTTCTTCTGCGAGAGAGGGAAGCTCGCACTAGTCTGCTCTGATGGATCTCTTTGTGGGAATGAAAGATTGCACTTGCTCCCTTCTGCGAGAGAGGGAAGCTCGCACTAATCTGCCCTGCTGGATCTCTTTTGTGGGAATGGAAGACTGCACTTGCTTCCTTCTGCGAGAGAGGGAAGCTCGCACTAGTCTGCCCTGATGGATCTCTTTTATGGGAATGGAAGATTACACTCGCCTCCTTCTGTGAGAGAGGGAAGCTTGCACTAGTCTGCCCTTCTGGGTCATTTCGATTGGAATGGAAGATTGCACTTGCCTCCTACTGCGAGAGAGAAGCTCAGGTAATTCTGCCCTGCTGGACCTGTTCTGTGGGAATGAAAGATTGCACTTGCCTTCTTCTGCGAGAGAGGGAAGCTTGCTTTGCTACTGTCATCATGTACTTGATCTGTGAGGAAGCACAGCACAGCTGCTGCCAGAGTTGTGCATGTTTTATGATGGGGAATACTTAAGCTGCTGCTGCCTTACTTCTACCTGTTTTCTGAAGGAGCGAAGCTGCACTCGTCCTATGCCGAAAGTACCCCTACTCCATGAAGAAGGGGTATTACACCTGCTGTTGCCCCAGCTTATGAAAAAAAACAAAGTATATAGTGAATGCACTTGCCAACAGCCTCTATGAACCATGGACTTTTCACACTGCTTGATGTAAGATACCTATAGTCCAGAGGAAGCCGCCTGACCCTGTAAGGGCAATATCTGAGCTCTGAAATATATTGAAGGAAAAGAAGAGCAGAGTTTGTTGAATGAAAGAGTGAACTCTCACAAAATAGTTTATCAGAGTTTATTTTTAGTTTTACATGTAAAACAAGCAATTTTTTTAATAGACTAGGAGATTTTGTAAAACACAACAGAAAAGTGTCTCCAAGTCATGTATAATGCACTTGGCAACTCTGGCATTTTTAGCCAACAGCACTTTGCATGCTGGGGTTTTGAATCCATAAGGACTATTAAAAACAAAACGACAAACCCCAAAGTATCACATAATGTATGCTTAAGAATTCTACCTGTTTACTTGTAGGCAATCAAGGGTTAAATGCCCAGTGGGGGAGAGAGCTGAGGCAGTCTCTCAAATGCAAATAGGAACATCTCACTGCCAATGGGATAACTCTAACAGACCTTGGAAAAAGAAAATTACATGCTGAGAATGTGTTATTTACCAGCACAATTCAAGCAGCAGCAGCTGGGCTAGTCTGGAGAGGCACCAAGAAAGGGAGAACAATGTGCACGTGCCCCTTCCTCACCCAGATGTTGATGTGGTTTAAAGAGAACACCTGCAACACTATAGCTTTATAGCGGCCATTAAAGGCCTGCTCCAGAGTTAAAGGCCCAAGCCGATGAATAGTATAGCAATTTTAACATTAACAGGAGTCATCAATCAGATATCAATGCCAGGGTCTAAAAAATACACTCTATGAAGACAACCTCCTTCAAGTCTCTAACTCCCACAATCCATTACAAAGGGAAAATCCTTTTGAACCACAATGCACACAAAGTATATACTCTAGTACTCTAGGCCCAATCAAAGTGTATTGGTCTGACTATCTATTAGTTCCACACAAGCTTCTTTCCCTCCGTCCAAGGGACAATCACCTTCAATCATTAATGAGGAGGATCCTAAAATGTGATGGATTCCTGATTTCATGTAATTGATGACACTCAATAACTTCATGAAACATGCCAGTGCTTAATGTGTAAATAAATAAGCGCTGGTGCCCACACGTTCCTTAAGAGACCATCGTCCATATACACCACAAGAGAGGCTCACTTCCACCACTGGTACGTGTGTGAGAAGAGGTGCTTTTTGTTTCAGATTAATCATCAATATGTGCTGACAGTTCATACAACAGCTTATCCTTACAAAGCTGAGTAAAATGAACCCAAAGTGGGCAAACACTCTGGTCAATTAGACTGTCCATAATCTAGCATACTAGATGAGCCGTAGTCGGTGATCTCTGAAAGTGGTGGACTGTATGCTTGACCAAAACTATAGCAAGCGTAATGCATGACCTGAATTGTAGCAAGTGTAATGCATGACCTGAATTGTAGCAAGCGTAATGCCTTACCTGAATTGTAGAAAGTCTAACGCCTGACCTGAATTGTAGCAAGTGTAATGTCTGACCTGAATTGTAGCAAGCGCAAGTTCTGTCCTCAATTGTAGCAAGCGTGTAGTATTGCATCTTGTATAATTTGATGTGAGACTTCATTCCCTTTGTGTGTGAGTGTATATTCTAGTGTAGAATTGCATGTCTAGATGGAATGTTACTTGTTGCAAAGTGATGTTAGAAAGTAGAAGGAAGGCACAGTTGGGGTTGAGCTGTGCTTGGAGGAGCCACCGCTGTTGTTGGCTCCACAACCATGTAGCCAATAAATAAACTCACTCACCTAAATTCATCAGCCTGCGGCGTTTTCACTAGAGTAAATTTGGCAACAATCCTGGCTACATGGTGGGACCCCCAGCATGCAACTACTTCAAGAATTAACTGCTCTTCAACATGTCCTACTGGTTCTGACCACCCCTGCAGATACATCTAAAGGTATTGTGTGCATGACTTTATAGCCTGCCTGTCTACAAAAGACTGCTTTGCTTTATACTTTTGTATCGCTTCAAACCACATCGCAGCATTTACCCGCGTGCTCTCCGGCACCTGGAGCCTACCTACTCCGTTAGCATCTGCCTTCCTTTGTGTGTGGGCGAAGGTGGTTCCAGAGCGCACCATTTCACATGTTTTCGCCGAGTCTCTTATGACGTGTGCAAGAGACGTGCACAGTTGGTTATACGTCACTGAAGGCTACTACACACCAACGTCTACAACGTGCTCTGTCTCCTGTGACGTCTGTCACTTTCACCTCAACGAAAAGCTGGTGCGCGTCTCTCAGCTTCTTCAGGTACAGTTCGGATATCTTCATGCAACGAGGTCATGCATAGCGGCCATTTTGTACTTCGGAGCCAGCGCTGATTCTTTCGTACAGATGGCATTTGGACGACGATACACACATCTTTGCTTACTGTCATTGTAACGCATTTGTTCCAACCCAAGCTACGTATATCCAGCATTTCAGTCAAATACCAGCAGCTTAATTTTTTGGGTTCTTTTCCTGCAAGTGTATCACACGGTGATACACACACCTCTCTGTACTTCCTGTTCGTGTCAGTGATACACTCACTTTGGTTCATTCAAGATACTTTAGGTTCAGCTGTGTGTCACTCAGTGATGTGCACACCTGATTTGAAATTTTCATTTTCTTTTTTGCTTATGTTTTAATTTTGTGGCAAAGTTTTGCTCTATTAGCAGTGTACCTCCAGGTTTTAGTGCACTTCATTAAGTTTACGCAAACAGTTGGGCACACAATTGTGTTTTCTATCCCATATTACTTAGTGTTTTGTTAGGTGACTGTACCTTGTTTGACCTCGTTTTTTATTTTGGAACACTCCCTGATATGTGCACTATGCAAGCTATACACCCTCCACCTGCATTTTTGGATACCCCAGGTGAACCACCAGTTAGATGGGAAATATGGCACAGTGCATTTGAAACTTACTTAGGAGCAATAGGCTCATCAAGGTTTAGTGTGGACAGAAAAAAATGCCTCAGCACTTACCAAATTTATCTCCTGAGGACATCGACGGAGTAGATGAGTATCCTGAGACAAATTCTCAAACTTAAAAATAGATCTGATAAACAATCCAGTCTAATGGTACCGAGGCACAAATTCTTTAAAAGAAAACAAAGCAAAGGAGACAATGTAGACTCATACATATCTGCTCTGCAGAGACTAGCAGCTGACTGAAAATTTGAAAACTTTACACATCAACTGATAAGAGATCAGTTTGTTTGCCATTGCAAGTACAAGCGCATAAGACAAAAACTGATGATGAGTCTGACGCTGAAGTGTTTTCTGTTGTTTGTGAGGAGCGTGAGTCTGGTGGGGGTGAGGAAGTTAAGAAGTCCGCTCCCATTCAAATACCTATTGAAGTAGATCCTTCGTCTTGTAGAGACTCTATTGTAGACTGAAGTGGGAGGCAAAGTACTTAAATTACTACTTGACTCTGGTGCCTGTATGACCACGATTACACAAAGGCTGTTCGAAGGAACTTGATGGGGTACTCTGCTGTTGTTCCCTCCAGACCGGTCTCCTTTTTCCTATGAAGGTGGAAGATCGACCTACTTGGGTTTTTTAGAAGAAGACATGATATTTAAGGGAAGGAAAATCAGAGGTAAAATTAACTTTTGCAGTAAAAAGATTAAGCATCCTTGTATGGTTTCATCAGGGACTGTTAGGAATAATTCTGAGGCTGGGAAAATCTGAACAAGTGTTAGTTGTGGGGAGCAACGATGATGCTGGACAAGAGTGGAAAGACACATTTCCATCTGCGTTTGGTGATACCCTGGGAAAGATTAGAGGTTTTATACATAAGATCATTGTCAATGAAGGCACCAAACCCATCAAACACAAACTTAGAGGGGTGCCTTTTAGGGCAAGGAGTGATTTGGAAAAGGAGTTAAAGGAACTGTGTGCTAAGGGGATAATTGAACCCACAGAGTCTTTATTGTGGCTGTCTCCATTAGTGGTGGCTCAAAAGAAGGGTGGACAACTTAGGGTGTGTGTCGATTTAAGGTCTCTCAACAGAGAGATTTGGGTAGATTCACATCCCCTTCCCAAGATAAGTGATTTGTTTGCCTCTACCAGAGCAGCATAATATGTTACTAAACTTGACTTAGCTAGCGCCTATCATCAGGTCGAGCTCCATCCTGATTCTCACCATCTAACTGCCTTCATATCTCCACTGGGCACTTTTCAATATCACCATATGCATTTGGCTTAGCGTTGGTGGCCTCTGTGTTTCAGAGGGTCAAGAACAACAGTCTCAAGGAGTTAGATGGTGCTCTAGTGCTTCAAGATAATGTTCTAATCTTCAGTGAGGACGTCGCTTCTCATGATTGTATTCTTCACAAAGTGTTGACATTGTTTAAGGAATATGGGGCTGGTCTGAAAGCAGAGAAGTGTGAGTTTTTTGTGAAAAGGTGGAATATTTGGGACATGTGGTTTCTCAAGAAGGTGTCAGTCCTAAACCTGGTCTACTCAAAGCCATTACTAATGTCCCAGCACCTACTGATAAAAATGGTGTGACATCTCTGTTAGGCCTTTGTGAATACAACTCCAGATTCATTCCTGACTTTGCCACCATATTTCGCCCAAATAGTAATCTTCTCAAGAAGGGAGTGAAATTCCAGTGGTGCAGTGATTGTGTTTGACCATGTGAAGAGTTTGTTAGAGCATTGTAAAGCCCTCAAGCCGTTTGATCCCAACCATTCTTGTTGTGTCACTGTGGATGCCAGTCAGGTAAGACTGGGGGCCACTTTGACACAAACTGTGGACAAGGTCAAGCTCACCAGTGGATTCGCCTCCAGGGTGTTCAGAGCATCTGAGCTTCAATACTCTGTGATTGAAAAGGAACTTTTTAACATGAGCAAGTGCTGTACACCCAGGATATTAAGGATTGTTGCTAGACTGCTCCAACATCAATTTGATGTAAAACACATTTCGGAAGGCAGGACTGGAAGAGCAAATTTTCTCTCCCGTTTCCCTGCTAGAAGCGATGAGCATGATGAAATCAGTTTTCGGGATCTTGGTTTTGAAGATTGTGAGGATTGCCTCGTTGCGACATTGGAGATTCCGGAGTTGATAATGTGCTCTGAGGATGAATGGAGGCGTGCTTTTCTTGGTGATTCTGTTTTACAAGATGTGAGTGCTCTTGTGAGGAACTCTTAGCCCAGAAAAAGGGTGTTATCACCTCTTCTGCAATCCTACCGCAAGATTTTGTTAGAGGATGGATTACTGTTACGGGCTGACAAGCTTATTCCTTCACCTGTTATCCGAAGTGATATAATTAAAAGGGCTCACGAGGTACACCTTGGGACCACCCTGACCAAACGCCGTATACGTGATACCTTTTTGTGGCCAGGAATGGACATGGAGATCGATGAGGCAGTTTCTGGGTGTTGTGTGTGTGGCGCCTCAGATAAAAGTCTCAAAGTGTTCACTCCTCCTCTCCTTCCTTTAGAATTTCCAGATGGTCCTTGGATGAAGGCGGGTATTGATGTCATGGCACCGTATCATACGTTATCGGGGTGCTCAAAGTATGTACTGGTTCTGATGGATTATGCTTCCAAGTAGCCTGAAATCAGACTAGTGAATGATGCCAATGCAAAAAGTATCATTGATTTCCTCAAAGATGTTTGCATGAGAGAGGGCTCTCCTGAAGTTGTTGTTTCTGACAATGGGAAGCAATTTGTGGGTGATGAATTTCAGACCTTTCTTGAAGTTTCTGGCATCAAGCATTTGAAGAGTTCTCTTAACTACCATCAAACCAATGGTCTCGTTGAGAGGATGAACCGTGTGGTGGGAGAGTGTGTCAAGTGGGCGGGAAACCATGATGTGAACATGGCATTGAACAGTATGATTTGGTTCTACAGGACCACACCCCATACTTCCACCAAAGTTTCACCCTTTGAGCTTAAGAGAGGTTGAAAAGCCAACACTAGCTTTAGGCCTGGGTGGATGTCAAATCTGGCTAAATCTGACTTTGAAGTCTTGAAATTGATGTCTATTGTCAAAGAGAATATATGTGTACCTCAAACCAAGCAGAAGGAGTGGATTTATACCAAGAAAGGGGCAAAGATGGCTCTTCTTAAAGTTGGAGACATGGTCAGGAATAAATCATCTGTACATGTAAAAAAAAGTGAGAGCAAATATGGGGAACCTGCCGAGGTTGTGAAATTGGAGGGAAATGCTGTACAGATTGAAGGAGGCCATTGGTGGAATTTATCTAAAGTAGCTAAAGTTCCTCAAAAATGTATTTCTTCTGGTTGCAATGACCGAGAGGTCACTCACACTCCTATTGAGGTATTTCCTAAGATGGTGAACCTCAGAAGGAGTGCCAGGGTAAGCATCAAACCTGCTAGGTTCAGGTCATCATATCTTGGTTTCTATTAATTTTTGGTTCTTGTTTTGTTTATGTTTTTTTCTTTTGTTTGTTTTCTTTTGTCTTCTGCTTTTAAGATAGAAGGGAAGATGTGTACTATTGCATCTTGTATCATTTGATGTGAGACTTCATTCCCTTTGTGTGTTTGTGTATTCTAGTGTACAATTGCATGTCTAGGTGGAATGTTACTTGTTGCCAAGTGATGTTAGAATGCAGAAGGAAGGCACAATATTGTTGAGCTGTGCTTGGTGGAGACACTGCTGTTGTTGGCTCCACAACCACGTAGACAAATAATAAATTAACTCACCTAAATTGAACAGCCAACGGCATTTTCACTATAAAGCGTAATGCCTGACCTGAGTTGTAGCAAGTGTAATGCCTGTCTTGAATTGTAGCAAGTGTAATGCCTGACCTGAATTGTAGCAAGTGTAACCACCTGACCTGAGTTGTAGCAAGTGTAGCGCCTGACCTGAATTGTAGCAAGAGCAAACACCTGACCTGAGTTGTAGCAAGTGTGACGCCTTACCTGAATTGTAGCAAGTGTAATGCCTGACCTGAATTATAGCAAGTGTAACCACCTGACCTGAGTTGTAGCAAGTCTAACGCCTGACCTGAGTTGTAGCAAGTGTAACGCCTGACCTGAATTATAGCAAGTGTAACCACCTGACCTGAGTTGTAGCAAGTCTAACGCCTGACCTGAGTTGTAGCAAGTGTAACGCCTGACCTGAATTATAGCAAGTGTAAACACCTGACCTGTGTTGTAGCAAGTGTAGCGCCTGACCTGAATTGTAGCAAGTGTAACCACCTGACCTGAGTTGTAGCAAGTGTAACGGCTGTCTGAATTGTAGCAAGTGTAACACCTGATCTGAATTGTAGCAAGTGTAATGCCTGACTTGAAGTGTAGCAAATATAATGCCTGACCTGAGTTATAGCAAGTATAATGCCTGACCTGAATTGTAGCAAGGATAATGGCTGAACTGAGTTGTAGCAAGTGTAACACCTGACCTGAATTGTAGCAAGTGTAACACCTTACCTGAGTTGTAGCACACGTATGTTTTGACCTGAATTGTAGCAAGTGTAATGCCTGACCTGAGTTGTAGCAAGCGTACGTTCTGACCTGAATTGTAAGTGTCATGCCTGTCCTGAATTGTAGCAAGTGTAACACCTGACCTGAGTTGTAGCACGCGTAAGTTTTGACCTGACTTGTAGCAAGTGTAATGCCTGACCTTAATTGTAGTAAGTGTAATGTCTGACCTGAATTGTAGTAAGCATACGTTCTGACCTGAATTGTAGCAAGTGTAATGCCTGACCTGAAGTGTAGCCAGTGTAACCACTTGACCTGAGTTGTAGCAAATGTAACGCCTGACCTGAGTTGTAGCAAGTGTAACACCTGTCCTGAATTGTAGCAAGTGTAATGCCTGTCCTTATCTGTAGTAGGTGTAATGCCTGACCTGAATTGTAGCAAGTGTAACGCCTCTCCTGAATTGTAGCAAGAGTAACGCCTGTCCTTACCTGTAGTAGGTGTAATGCCTGACCTGAGTTGTAGCAAGTGTAACGCCTGTCCTGAATTGTAACAAGTGTAACGCCTGTCCTTATCTGTAGTAGGTGTAATGCCTGACCTGAATTGTAGCAAGTGTAATGCCTCTCCTGAATTGTAGCAAGTGTAAAGCCTGTCCTTATCTGTAGTATGTGTAATGCCTGACCTGGATTGTAGCAAGAGTACCGCCTGTCCTGAATTGTAGCAAGTGTAATGCGTGACTTGAGTTGTAGCAAGTGTAACGCCTGTCCTGAGTTGTAGCAAGTGTAATGCCTGACCTGAAGTGTACCAAGTGTAGCCACCTGACCTGAGTTGTAGCAAGTGTAGCGCCTGACCTTAGTTGTAGCAAGTGGATCACTGACAGAATATCGAGGAGCAAAATATCGACCTGCCAAAATATCGATGAAAAAATATAGAATGACAGAATATCGACTTCCTATCTACAAACAGGTAAGTACAAAAATATCGAATCCAAAATATCGTTGTAAATAATATAGTTTGTTAAAATATCGAATTTTTGAAATTTCTTAAAAGTAATGTAAAATAATGAAATAATGAATATAATTAAGTAAAACATACTTAAAAATACTTAAATAACCTTAAAATTAATAAATAATTAATGTAAATTAAAAAAAACATGCATTTTTATTTTTTAATCCATATATATGTTAACTTAATATTATTTAAAAATATTCAATATTTGTAGTGTTGGATAGCGGGAGGGTAAAATTTACTATTCCCACACCAGTGAGTGCAACATTAGGGAAAGCGTTGGATAACGGGAAGTTAAAAATTACTATTCCCACTCCAGTGAGTGAAACAGTAGGGAAAGCGTTGGATAGCGGGAGGGTAAAAATTACTATTCCCACTCCAGTGAGTGCAACAGTAAGGTAAGCGTTGGATAGCGGGAGGGTAAAAATTACTATTCCCACTCCAGTGAGTGCAACGGTAGGGAAAGCATTGGATAGCGGGTAGGTAAAAATTACTGTTCCCCTCCAGTGAGTGCAACAGTAGGGAAAGTGTTGGATAGCGTAGGGGTAAAAATTACTATTCCCACTCCAGAGAGTGCAACATTAGGGAAAGTGTTGGATAGCGTAGGGTTAAAATTACTATTCCCACTCTAGAGGGTGCAACAGTAGGGAAAGTGTTGGATAGCGTAGGGGTAAAAATTACTATTCCCACTCCAGTGAGTGCAACAGTAGGGAAAGTGTTGGATAGCGGGTAGGAATAATTTACTATTCCCACTCCACCAAATGTAACAGTAGAGAAAGTGTTGGATAGCAGGATGGTAAAAATTACTATTCCTACTCCAGAGAGTGCAACAGTAGGGAAAGTGTTGGATAGAGTAGGGGTAAAAATGACTATTCCCACTCGAGAGAGTGCAACAGTAGGGAAAGTCTTGTATAGCGTAGGCTTACAAATGACTATTCCCACTCCAGTGAGTGCAACAGTAGGGAAAGTGTTGGCTAGCGTAGGGGTAAAATGTACTATTCCCACTCCAGAGAGTGCAACAGTAGGGAAAGTGTTTGATAGCCTAGGAGTAAAAATTACTATTCCCACTCCAGTGAGAGCAACAGTAGGGAAAGTAATGATTTAATAATTTAATAAAAATAAAGTAATTATCAATTCCAATAAAAAATTAATTAAAATGAATTACCAATAACAAAATATTTAACAATTAATTAATTATACATACCAATAGATATTATTTATGAAAAATTAATTACCTATTAATAATTAACCACAAATTAATTTCAAATACCAAACAAATAAGTAATAAAACAATATACCAATTAATAATTAATTAACAGTAAATTAATTATCAATACACAAAAATAATTTCAATAATTACTTTATTACAATTAAATTACTTCCCGCCCTATTCCCCTATAAACCCACAACCGGCTCCGAATAATAAATGAATACAATTAATATAATTATCAATTAATCAATTAATAAAAATGAATGACCAATTATTAAAAATGAATGACCAATTAATAATTAATTAACAACAAATTAATTATCAATACCAATAAATAAAAATAAATAATTACTTGATTACAATTAAATTACTTTCCACCCTATTCCCCAATGAACCCACAACCCGCTACAGAACTAAAACGCAAAATTAAATTAAAAATATTTAAGAATTCCTAAAAATGTATATTTAATTTACTATAATTAAATTACCTCCCACCCTATTCCCCAATAAACCCACAACCCGCTAGGGAATTAAATTATGCAAAAATCAAATAACATAAAATTCATTACTTTAAAAATTTCAAACATACTTTACAAAAATAATACATACTTTTAACACATATACTAACACTTAAAACACTATACAAAAAATCGATATTTTTAACAACTATATTATGACTGTCGATATTACTAACTTCGATATTATGAAAATTGATATTTCTTGCCTGAATTTCGATATTCTGCACCACTATATTTTTGCAATTCGATATTCTGTCCATTCTATATTAAAAACTCGATATTCTGTCCAGTCTATATTTTTTTTCGTGATTGTGACTAGTTACCGTAGCAAGTGCAACGCCTGTCCTGAATTGTAGCAAGTGTAACGCCTGTCCTTATCTGTAGTAGGTGTAATGCCTAACCTGAATTGTAGCAAGTGTAATGCCTGTCCTTATCTGTAGTAAGTGTAAAGGCTGACCTGAATTGTAGCAAGGGTAACGCCTGACCTGAACTGTAGCAAGTGTAGTCCCTGACCTGAATTGTAGCAAGTGTAACGCCTGACCTGAACTGTAGCAAGTGTATTCCTTGACCTGAATTGTAGTAAGTGTAATGTCTGACCTCAATTGTAGCAAGTGTAATGCCTGACCCGAATTGTAGCAAGTGTATTTCCTGACCTGAATTGTAGCAAGTGTAACGCCTGACCTGAACTGTAGCAAGTGTAACGCCTGACCTGAACTGTAGCAAGTGTAACGCCTGACCTGAACTGTAGCAAGTGTAATGCCTGACCTGAACTGTAGCAAGTGTAATTCCTGACCTGAATTGTAGCAAGTGTAACGCCTGACCTGAACTGTAGCAAGTGTAATTCCTGACCTGAATTGTAGCAAGTGTAATGCCTATATTGAAGCAAGTGTATGTAGCACGTGTAATGCCTGTCCTGAAGGGAAGTAAGTGAGTCTTCTATCCTTAAGTGGTGCTCAGGGAATGGGTGGCGGGGGTTCTCACCCATCCACTCACAAATATTGGAAAAAACGGGTCAAACACTGCAATTTACAGCTCAATTTTCACTCAAATTCTGGTATGTTAGTGGCCTAGTCTGGTAGGAGGACAAGGAATTAAGTATGCAAAGAAGTGATTTGCACTTTAATATTTAGTTTATAGCCTCTAATTTTGAGTCAGATGGTTAGGATTTGATATATCTTATTGAACATGCGTGTGCTTCACTGCACCACCAGCATGGCGAGGAGAGCTGAAGATACCTGCCTTTGAGAAGGTCAGCCAAGCCATGCCGGCACAGAGCAGGGCCGCTTCTCAACAGATGGCGGCGCTCAGAGCCTGTAAGTGCTTCTATGACCCGGGTATCTTGGAACTCAGCATCAATGTCTGCGGTGCAGCACACGTGTACAGTGCAGACCCCTGAAAGATGGTCAGCATCTAAATGTTGTCTTAAACAAAACAGGCAATCCCAGGTCCGCCAGGGCAGGGAGTTGGCATAATGTGGGCGGCATTTAATAATTAAAAAAAAAAAACATACAGTGATGCAATATTAAATACAATGCCCAAGAGTTAAAAACAAACAAACAATCTAACTTTACTAGGGCCAACCTGATATTAGACTGAGATCTAATATTATATTGAAATTCTCTAGAGCTATGCAAAACATGCCAAGATCCAATATTAAACTTAAAACTCTACCAGGAACAGGCGGATGACGTGAGGGGTCCACACAGCGCAGAGTGCAAGGAGCATGCATGGGAGGTTGTGTACATTTGGAACAGTGTGGGGGAAGCACTTCTGAGGTTCTCTGCCTGGGAATCAGTGCCTCAGGGTGTGTGTGTGTGAGACTGGAAGTATCTGAGCTAAGGACATATTAAAAGAGAGCAGGGGATGGTTTGCACTCTAAGTAGAGGGTGTGTGCATAGCAGAAGCAGAGAAGAAAGCATTTAAATATTTAAACTGTGTATAGGGGTGCACCACTGGGGGTTTTCAGCATTGGAAAGAGTGTGTGAGCAGGGGAAGAGCACAGGGGATTCTTTGTTATAGGAACAGTAAGTATAAGGGAAAAGCTACATCGTACAAAAAAACCCGCAACCTCACTCTTTCTTAAGTAAATTCACACAAAGTTTAGTGGCTCAGAGAAAGTGGGCCTTCTTTGTATTAAAATCTTTATTAACATTCAGCATTAGAGAGATTCATGCAATAATGTTCTCATATAGGATAATAATGACTCCTCAATCAATACTACACATTACTATGCAGCTTAAGATAGACATTCAACATGCAACATTCACAACAATCACATCGGCCTTCATGTCATTGTATTCAGCGGCACATCCTCATATTCCACATGATGGAAGGGTGTCGGCATTACAAGCTGAATTGTTTTTGTACAGGAAGGGACACCTTCCGGCACAACAGCAATCCTTTGTGGCATATTCCTCCTTTTATGTTTGCTGCACAAGTGACATTGCGTGGCTTAGTAAATCCCAGTTAAGGGCTTGCGTTGCCTTGCGATGACCTCCATCACGCAAGGACAACGCAAGTCCTTGGTATATCTGCCCCTAAGCTTTGTTGAATGGTGTGCAAATGAAAGAAGCATACAATTAAGAGTCAAAGGGATCAATGAAGGAATTTTGCAGTCGCAAACCCTACGATCCACTAAATCTCAGGAGGTGCTTCGGAGCAGGAGCGCTGCATTGACAAGCTGTCTAAGCCCAGATGTATCAATATCCAATACTGTGTCGGTGATGGATGCTGATGTCACCTATCCTTTTCAGTATGCTCTTTGCATCCACACCCTTATCTACAGGTATCATGCCATGCCACGCTTTATCCCGTACCTCCCAAAACCGGCTAAGGCATTGGATGGCTTGACTGTAGTAGCAGTTATTGTTTTGATTATATTTCCACAAGCTCTTAGTTGCATCATTCCTGTCATGAGACACTGTGCAAGAGAAGCTGGATCCAATGAACCCCTCTGTGCAGCAGCACTGAGTCCAGCTTCATCTGCCCAATGACAAAAGCGGCACATGCGCCTTGCCCCTTTACAGGTGTTCGGCTTATGGTTTTTGAGAGGTAGCTGTGATCCTCGTGTGGCCATCCCAAAGATGTTGAAGTAAAAGGATGGATTTAATTATTGCTGTCCTTTCCCTTAAAGTCATCTAGGATGCTTTTCTTATCCTTAGCTTTCAGGGTGAAATGGAAATTGGCAGAGGCTAGTTACATCAAGGGCTGGATTTTAGCAATCCCATGAAAGCATTAAGGAGCGTTAGGGGCGGCGCCCCTCTCACAATGTAAACCCTCATACACTGAAGGTATTATATATGACCCATGATGAGGTTAGGCTGTACTGTGCGTGCAGAGTAGTAGAGGAAGGGGGCGTGAGCCTGTCACAGTGCACCATGGGACACTATCTATCCTGATGGTTGCCTGCTGCCGTGAACTGCGCATGTCCGATTGACTGTTAGCTTCAATGCGGCCAGCCTGACATGCAAACATTTGTACATTTGAAATGTGCTGTATGAGAGTGCTATGGAGACAGAGACTCAGTTCCCTTCTAGTCTGAGCCAATCCTGATGCTGCTTTGAAGCTTTGTGTTGAAATACAGATCATGAAAGCAGTGTTGTGATTGGCTATGCTTCTAACGTAACCTGTCACAGCTCTTTGCCGCCTCCACACAAGAAACACTAACTACGCTACTCACGCGGATGGAGGACGCAGAGAAAAGGAAGATCAGTGTTTCCATTCTCCCTCTCAAATCACAGTGGTCTGCCTAGCTGCAGGAAAAGTAAGTACTTTTTGTGAGCTTATTGTTTCATCAATTTTTATGCCCACCAGTTTCATATTTTACCAGCTGCCACTGCCCATGAGGTTCAGAGTTCACTAATGACAGGTCCGATGCATATTTATCTGCGACCATCAGGAACTTTTTCATTTTTCCCATGTCCTCCAGTGCTGTTGCCATGCAATTCAAGGGTATTCCTATGGTGGTGGATGCAGTGGCATAATATAGGCCCCCGCAGCCCCCTCAGCACAGTGCCGTGGCCCGAGAGCTCCTGATTGAGTCCGAACAGGGCCCTCGATGTAACTTGCAGGGGGGCCCCCCAGGTTTGGGTGCACCACTGGGTGGACGCCGAGCCCGTGGCGTGCGATGTGCGGCACAAGGATGCTCTTGATGAATGACTGAAGGCTGCAGTAGGAGAATTGAATGCCAGCTGAGGCACAGAGACTTCTGCAAAAACGTTCTATTGTCCAATTTAAAAGATGTTTATAAACTCACTAGCACTTCTGGTGGTTGAAAACAGTCATCACAAATGAGAGAGGGAACGCGTTGGGGGTGTCCTCCACTTCTGAGCAGTTTTTCTCTTAGTCAGCAGGTATGAAATGAATGTGCAGTTGAACTGGATCTGACAGTCCTCCTTGAAGGAGCCTTCTTCTCGGTCCTAATCTTATTTTTTCTGTTGGAGGAGTTGACTATGAAGCTGGATAATTGTCTTCTGTGGTGACTATTGTGCGAACAAGGATCTTAAAACGTTGGGTTGCATATACAAGGGTAAAGAGAGTGACATAGGGGTCTATTACGATGGCGGGACCACAACGGCAAAAGGGACCGCCCGCCATAGGTGCGGCGGTCTCACCATTCACATTAGGATGCGCCCGCCACACTGGCGGGCGCATTCCGCATTTTTTACATAGTGGCGGGCGGTGCTGTAAGCAGCACCCGCCGCAATGTAAAACATGCATGTAGTGCATTTGCATGCACAACATGACAGGCACCGTGTGGTGTCTGCCACCTTGTGCATGCAAATGCAGGGGGGTATCTATGGTACCTCCCATGTGCACCCCCCAACCCCCCAACATCCTGGGGGCCCGCTACGGGCTGCTAACAGCGAAAACCGCATTCCTTTCCATGGCGGCAACCACGCAATGGAAACACTGCTCTCCGCCTGCATCGTGATATGGATGGCGGTGTCTTGCAGACACCGCCCCCATATTCAGGCACTTTTCCGCCTGGCCAACGAGTCGACAGGCAGAAAAGCGGCGGACAGTCTTCACGTCCACAGCGGACCCCCCAGCCATCCTAATGTGGTAGTGAGTCATTCTTGGAAGGATGGTGGGCGGATCGCCCCCGCCGGGCCGGCGGTGTGTACCCCCGGGACGGCGGGGGCGATCCGCCCGCCATCCTAATGGGCCCCATAGTTCTCTACAAGGGTACTGTCACTGTCAGTGTTGTATGTCTGATTATTTGATGATTAATAATGATCTTTCCATAGTCATTGACGAAGGTGTTACCAGTGAAGAGCTTGCAAGTGGACAAGATGTACTTGCCAACAAGGTGAATGTTTTTGTTAACTGTTGTATGGTCACTGAGACGGAAACCTTCTTCAGAGAGGAGGCCTGTTGGAAATGTTTCCCTTCTGCAGGGTCATCTCGAATGTGTTTGGCCTTTTTGCTGCACTTGATTTTTGCTGGCTACAGAACTTAAACAAGCAAAAAATCACATCCTCAGTGTTTTTTTCTGAAAACAACTGACATCTTTGAGAAGTATTTTTGGTATGGATTCCAACTGTGGTCATCTACAAAAATCTTCCTCAGTTCAGATGTTTACCATAGTATCAATAGAGACTTCTTGAATTCAGAGGCAGCCATTATCTAGAACAGGGCTATAATGAGAGTATGTTAAATCAATCTTTTCCTTGGCCCTGCTACCCAAAGACAATTCTTGAAACAGTTATAAGGAGCTGCAACCGGGGATGGAAGCAGTCTAGGGTGAAATTAAAAACAAAAAAGTGTCCTAGCTATGCCTGTAGCAGCACATGGTAACCCACGTCCTTTTGAATCCTTACACACGGGTAGATATTGCGGAAAATGCTGACCAGAGGATGATTTTATCTAGGAGTGGCACTGTGAACCTTTCCACTACATTCTCTGCAGCACACACCAACAATGAGGCAGTAGGACTGCAAACAACATTGTCCTATGTGCATGTCGTTAATGCTCCTAAGTCTGTAACATTTTGCAGATGCTGACAGATCCAGCACTGACAAAGTTACATTTCCTGTTACTCTCCCTTACACATAGGCGCTTGAAAAGGCGGAGGTAGGAAGAGTCTACCATCTTTCACTGCATTCAGATGTCACCAGGCATGAGATGCAGTATTCCAGGAGTGGGAATCGTACATTCAGGAGGGTTCCGTGCATGCCTAATAATCAAAGCAACTGGACTGTGGAAAAGATCTCTGTAGGAAGGTCGGATCCTTCTAGCATGGTTACCCCCACTTTTCGCCTGGTGTCAGTGTGTTTGTGACCTAGTCTGATGGGATCTTGCTAATCTGGGCCCCAGCAACTGTGCTCTCTCCCCTAAATTGACATAGTAAGTTCTTTGGTACCTCTACAGTTGGCTACTGGTGTACCCTTGTAAGTTCCCAGCATATGGTACTGAGGTACCCAGGCCATTGGTACACCAGGGGTCTCCCATGTGCTGCAGCATGTATAGTGCCACTCATGGGAGTCCACTTTAACTGTGACTACAGGCCTGCCATTGCAGCATATTTGAGTTGGTGCTTACACCTCTCATGACAAATATAAGTTTGCTTATATTTGAGGTCACTGCACTTAAAACCTATGTCACCCCTATGGCAGGCTCTTCAGTCCTGAGGGCAGGGTGCTTGGTTTTAAGTGTGAGGGGGGCTCCTGCATGAGCAGTACACCCCTACAAACCCCAGAGTCACAAGATGTCTGACTATATAGTGGCTACACCGAACCCGGTCATGTTTGGTATCAAACATGTTGTAATCATACCCCAACACTGATTCCAGTGTTGGAAGTATGATCGAAATTACTGGGAGGCTCCTTAGAGGACCCCCCTGTACTCCCAATAACAGCCTTTCAGGGTCTGCCAGCAAGCTAGTACTGCTGCCGAGCACAGACACAATTCTGCCCTCCTGCTGCTGTGCTGAGCTCGAGCAGGGGAAGGTAGAACTATAGGATTCCTGTCACAGGTAGGTGTGGCCATCTCCCAGACAGGACTTTGTGTATTGGGCTGGGGTAGGAGCGCTTGCCAGACTGCTTTGAAGGGCACATTTGGTGCCCTCCTTGCATACTCCAGTTTGAGCCAAGTCAGGGAGCCCTTGGCTCCGGCTCTGGTGCAAAACTGGACAAAGGACATGGGAGCATCCTTCCCTCTGTTCAGCCCCTCCACTGGAAGGAACCCCCAATTTGTATTTGTTCCAACCCTTTCTTAGGGTACTTAAGGGCTTACCTGTGGGTGCTTCTTTAGATTTGTTGTGGGAAAAGACTCAACCTTGAAACTATGTCACTCTTTGACCGTCTGGATACTTGGACTTCATTGGTCTTCGACTGGAACTGAGACTGCACCAAGGAAGACTCCTGCTGCTCCTGTTCTTGCTGTTATTCAAGTCTTCTTCATCATCGGTGCTTGTGTCTCTTCCAGGTTTCTCAACAGACCAGTGGGCAGCAAGGACACCCAAAATGATCTCCCTTGGAGTGAAGGAGTCACTCTTCTGCATCTGCAGGCACCGCAACAAAGCTGACCGGCCTGCTGCTTCTGTCGTCCTATGGACTTCCAGAAGCTCAAGTGATGGTTCTGCAACTCCCTCAAGGCCTGACCTGTCTTCTCTGCAATTTTGAGGCAAGTATCCCTCGCAAGAACCGCTGGGACTGAACCCCTGTGCACCGCGTCGACTTGCCATTGCCAAGGCTTTTTGGCTCTGCACTCCAGAGATCTTCAGGTTACAAGAAGCTCCAACCTCCAGCATCTCTTTCCTCCAAGATCAGCATCCTCACCATATGGTCTGCACTGGGGGCCTTCATCTTCGGTGAGCTGCTTGAGGTCCTCTAGCGACTCCTGTGCCTTCAGCCTGTGGGTCCTCCTGAGGGTCTTTGTTAGAAATGGGGGTCTCTAATTGGCAGAGGTAGGTACCTTTGACCAAGTAGAGGCCCTTGCTTCTAGTCATGGTAAGGGCTACACTCCTAAAATAACGCCTGCTCACCCCCTTGGTAGCTTGGCACGAGTAGGCAGGCTTATGTCAGAGGCAGTGTGTAAAGCATTTGTGAACACATACAGTAATACAGTGAAAACACTACAAATGTACACCACACCAGTTTAGAAAAATAAGTAGTCTTTATCTAGACTTAACACAAGATCAAACTACAAAAATCCACAATACAGTAATAAGAATATGAAATTTCAGATGGTAGAAATAGCTTAGTTCAATGTAGATAGTAAATGCAACACTTCTAAAGTACCTGGGATGCGTCACACAATACAAACAAAAGGGTCACAGTGAAGATGATGCGTTGCTTCCTTGCTTGAGGGAGGTGATGCGGCGGTTCCTTGCTGCAGCGCAGGGGAGGTGATGCGTTGGGTCCTTACCAGAGAGGAGGTGATGCGTCAGTTTCTTACTGTGTTCCGGTTACGATGCAACAAGATGGCACCTCGATGCAATGTGACGACCCGGTGCGATGTGACAAAATGGCGTCTTTGATGCGATGCGACAACGTGGATGCGATGCATGCACGCCTGACGACCATGCGGGGAAATCGATGAACTTTGGAGCCGCAACAGGCCCAGCGACACGCTTCTCCGGTGATGCGACAGCAACCTCTGCGGCGACGGCACGCTTCTCCGGTGATGCAACGTGCTTCCTTGGTGATGTGGCGGCAAACAGCTGTGGCGGCAACACACTTCTTAGACGATGCGACGGCAACTGCTGCGGTGGTGACACACTTCTACCTCGTTGCGTCACGCTTCCAGCTCCCAGCGAAACGCAGTCTCCAGAGGGCCCAAAACAACAGCAGGCACCTCACTTCAGGTTGAATTCCCAGCAAGGAAATTCAGGGGAGCTGATGGTGAAGTCTTTGTGTCCCTAAGACTTCAGAACCGGAGGCAAGCTCAGCTTCAAGCCCTTGGAGATCTTCCTCAAGATAGCAAAAGTACACACAAAGTTCCTTTTCTCCTTTCCTTGGCAATAAGTAACCACTGCAGGCCAAACCCAAACAGCACATAGGCAGTCTCCTGCTTCAGCTTCCTTGGTTTCTCTCCTTGGCAAAGGTTCGTCTTGATTCCAGAAGTGATCTAAAGTTCTGGGGTCCGGGCCCCAATATTTATACTGCAAAATCCTTTGTCCTCTGAATGCAGGGGGTGTCTGTGCCCAGCCAAAACCAGTTCTGTTCTCCCTGGTACAGCTTCCTGGCAGGAGGTGGAGACCGCATTGTTGAAGGGAGACCTGGCCCAGGTAGCTGAAAGGAAAACTCCTCCCCCTACTCTCTATTCTATGATGGCTCAGGTCAGTGAAAGGACATCTCCTCCCCTTACTCTCTATTCAATAGAGGTCCTATTCAGCCCAGCTCTGACTCATCAGACTGCTGGAGCCAAGGCCCTCTCCAGCCACCTGTAACTCACAAACTAGACATGAAATACACAAACCTAGCAGAGGCATGCTGGATGGTTAGGCAAGAAAATACCCACTTTCTAAAAGTGGTATTTTCAAACAAGGAATGTAACAAGCATTTGCAATGCAATAGGTCTCGCAGTTACACGAGTTTAAGCTATTGGCATTGTAAATGACAATGCCTTTTATTTATGTTTTTAAAACTAAAACAAAAATAAAAGGCATTGTTATTTGCAATGTCAATAGCTCAAATTTTCAGCCAATCGGTCTGGTTGAAGTCGCGCTCAGATGTGAGACTTGTGTTTGACATTTTCAGAGCATGTATACATTTTATACATACTAGAATAGAGTGGTGCATAAGTTTTTTCCTGAGTATATTATCTGAATGCCTATACTGAGCCTCAAATTATGGGGGGTGACTGACAGGTTGAAAGTTTTTAATTGACTAGGATGGTCATAGATGGCACTTTGTATTCATAAAACATGCACACTGTGTCATGGTGCGGATGGTGTGTGATTGGCATTGGCTAAGGTGTCTGATGTGGTGGACTCCCAGTCAATTCCCACCAATTATAACTAGAATGTGATGGTATATCTTAGTGTGTTGCTTCTGTCAGTTACTCTCTTTCTACCTTATATTTGTGGCCAACACAAAAAATGGATCCCTTATTGCAGGTCTAATGTATGGAAGGAGTACTGAGATCTTAGTGGGAGGGGAAAGATGCAGAAGCCTTGGGGCTGAACGGAGTGGTTGAGAGACCTGATTGAGGTAGCTAATGCCAGGATCTACCCTTTTCTGCTTATCTACAAATAGTCATCCAGAAAAAGAGTTGGCCCTTCCTGCTGCCTGAAAGCTACTTTAAATTTGTGTAATGTACAGCTAATGTGCACACTCAATCGTCACTTATACCCCAGTCTTTGTAGAGCTGGGACAGGGCAGTACTTCCTTCGCACATATTGTGAGCAATGTTGAGTGACTGTACATTCTTGATCTGTGAACACTCAGACACTCACCCAAAGTGTGCCACCTCTCTGGCACCACACCCATTCACACACATTTCCAATGTGTGCAGGGTATGGCTCTTAAACACTCATAGACACAAAAATAACATTTTGTGCATGTCTCATAGGTGTGTCTTCACTCAGTGTGTGCAGGGCAGGGGTGTTTAGGCCCACAACAGGTGTAACTAGGATACAGACTAGTGTAAACTCACACAGTGTGCAGCTCTCTTTACTCTGTGCACCCTGTGACACAGGGTTGGAGGGCAGGTTCACGTAGCACTCTGTCACACTGGTGTTGTAATCAGCCGGACTAGTGTGTGTGTACACATATACACACACACACACACACACACACACACTAGTTCACTTGGATGGGTGCATTCTGAAATACATACCTAATACACCTCAGTATTGTGCTGTCCACACACTAGCACACACCTATGTGAATAGATCCTCTACCTATTTTCACACAAAACCTGTCCACATCTGTCTCCACAACATCAAAATATTTGTGTTTTACATAAAGTCTTTTTGAGTGGCAGATGCACCATGGAGGTAGTCACACTTTCCTTCCTTTGTGTTACTGGAATAGCTGAGTGGCATTAATGTATAGCAATCTATGCTTTGGGCCTTCTTGGCTGAGCATAAAGCAGTTTTTCTTAAACGCGCTGACCCTTAAACACAATGTGGAAATTTGTTCAGTTTTAAACGTTACATTGTATGAAGATTATGTCAACAAGTGAGCTTTGAGTGTCTACAAATACACCTTGGGGCAGATTTACAAGAAAGTGACGCATCTATACAGATGCGTCACTTTCCCTGCGCCACCCTTAGAAACCCTTGCACCACCATGAATGCGCCGTAAGAGGCGGCCGATCCGTAAGCAGAGAATCAGCCAGGGACCAGGGTTCAATTCCCGACGCGGCAGGGTCGTGGACCAGGGTCAAAACGGACTCGATAATTCTCGCCTTGGTACCTACGCTAACCAGGAACACACTCGGCAACTCTGGGCATTACGCTTGCCTCATCTCTACAACGGCCCCCCACAGACGCCGGGGATGCCTTGTTTCACCTTGGAGATACCCAGAAAGGGACCATCTCACAGGGAAAACCAGGACGGGTTCCCCAGCGGTCTTCAGCGCCAGGATACTCCATGGAGTCATTTACATTTACATTTACAATACGGCGCACTATGGCGCAAGTATTGACAGATGCGTCAGAAATTCTTGCGCATCTGTTGGCGGAAAAGTCACGCATCGCTGGAGTTGTGTCGCAAGCACGACGCAACTCCAGCAATGCGTGTTGAGGCCTATTCCCACTACACTGCGTCACTACTTACACCTGCTTGAAGCAGGCGTAAGGTTTTGACGCAATGGCGTACCAAAAGTGGCGCAGTGAAATCTTGTAGATTTCACTGAGTCACTTTTACGAGGCCTTCCTGCATGGGCACGCCCACCCTGCATACATTGTACCTGACGCAGGTATAATGTGATGCAGGGCTTTACAATGTGACGCATCTCCTTAGATGCATCACGTTGTAAATAGGCCGCATTGTTTGCGCCGCTGTTGCGTCAAAAGAGTGACGCAACTGCAGCGCAAAAGTCACGCAAGGGGCTTGTAATTCTGCCCCCTTGTCTCCAGGTCTGCATTATGTTGGCAACCAGGGTGACCACAAATATGCTCACGAATAACAGCAAACATGGTCAACCTGGCACCAGGCATAAATGCTACATTGCTGAACTACAAGTAGAATGAAACTGGAGCTAAAAACATCCTAGTTGCTATGTTTAACATTGCTGCTTTACAGGCTATGCTATAGTTGCAGAAGATTTGAACACGGAATCCATGTTACTAGGAAGAAAGTGAAAGCACTCAGCACTGATTACAGACATGACTGCCCCCCAGACTGTCTCTAGCAGCAAAGCGAAAGCGCGTTCTGCAGACGTTGGTCATCCAGGGCGCGAGCTGCCACACGCACAGTGACGACAAGTGTTTGAAGTGGAAACCTTTCACAGAGAACATGGACAATATCACATTTCTCAGTAAGCTAATGCAATTCCTAAAAGGGCACAGAAAACACTCCAAAATAATTCAAGTTGCTTCATAGCGAAAGGCTGATGACACTGTATTTTACCCCAAATATGACAGTAGTGTGCACTACATTAATGTGGAATTCTGACACATGACACAGCACAGGAATGGGAAGGGGAGAAGTGTAAGAGGATCCTTGCAATTTTTAAGGAGTGGAGCAAGTGACCCGAATACGCTGCACATTTAAGAAGTACGAATATTATGAAATGGCTGCCATTAAGGGAAAAATCAGCAGCCTTTCAAGTACAAACGTGACTTCACAAGCAGCGGAGAAGGGGCATAGCAAGAGAGGACAATGGAGGAAAGGAAAAGGCTGGACGTGGGCTACAGAACCTTGAAGCAGCACACCCCTTCTCTGTTTGGGAACAAATAAGCCCTTAACTGGAATAGAAGAGGAGTATTGTTCCCTGTAAGGTGAGCACGCTCATATGCTATCCCAAGCTTTCAATGTCTCGTGTGAAGCGCGCGCACACTTCACTGTACAACACATCCCGCAAGAGGCCGACACAGTGAGCGTGCACATCTGCTGTCCGGGCGCAAGCTGAGATCGCCAGAAAAGACACGCCGTGAGCATGCACATCGGCTGTGCTGGCAAGTGCACATCTCCTGTCCCACTTCGGACGCAAAACCCACAACAATAGGTCTCGCCAAGGCGAGCAATGCATGCGCTGCCTTGCTAGGCGAGACCTAAAAATCACCCACACTAAAAGATGTATTTTAACATTCTGAGTTCAGGCATACTAAACTTTATTTTCCTATATTGCTCCTAGGGTCAGTTAGGATTATAAGATGTTATTTTCGAGCTGCCCATTCTGGCCAATGGGAACGGATAGCCTTGCCATAGTGAAAAACTGAATTGGCTGTAATTCGCTATCAGGACATGCCACACACATCAGGGCATGTCCTGCCTTTTACATACAACGCACCCTGCCCTTGGGCCTACCTTAGAGGTGACTAATATGTAGAAAAGGGAAGGTTTAGCGACTGGCAAGTGTGTGCACTTGTCAAGTCGACATGGCAGTCCCAGACTGCACACAGGCTCTGCAATGGCAGGCCTGAGCCATATTATACAAGCTGCTTCTGTGGGTGGCACATTCAGTACTGCAAGTCCACCAGCAGCATTTGATGTACAGGCCCTAGGCACACATGGTGCACTGTACTAGGGTCTTACAAGTAAACCAAATAAGCCAATCATGGAGTCACTAATCCATTACAACAATTTGCAATAGGGAGCATTTGCACTTTGGCACTGAATAGCAGTGGCAAAGTGCCCAAAGCATCTAGACCAGCAAAAACACAGGAGGCAACAGCAAAACAAAATGGAAGGAGACCCACGCCAATGGTGCCAGGTCTAACACGTGTCCCCTCCAGCTGAAACGTGGGGAGACCTACCCACCCTCTTTGGGAGTTCTCTTCCTTAAGGCGGAAAAATCTGGACAGACCATCAGCATTGGCATGTTCTATACCAGAGCGGTGTTCCACCGTGAAGTCTATCCTCTGTAGGGAATTGGACCACCTCAACAGATTTGGATTCTCACCCCATATCTGCATCAACCATCTGAGGGGCCAGTGGTCCATCTGAACCCGGAAGTGAGTCCCAAACAAGTATGGTCTCAACTTCTTCAGTGCCCAGACCACAGCAAATGCCTCAAGCTCAATTTTACTCCACCTCCATTGCTGTGGAAGTAACCTCCTACTGATGAAGGCTACAGGTTGGTCTAGGCCCTCCTCATTTATCTGTGAAAGTACAGCCCGTACACCATGCTCTGAAGCGTCTGTCTGCATAATGAATTCTTTAGAGAAGTTGGGTGCCTGAAGCACGGGTGCCATGCACATGGCAGTCTTCAGGGCATCGAAAGCCTTCTGACAGGTGTCAGTCCAGTTCACTTTCTTGGGCTGCTTCCTGCAAGTCAGCTCTGTCAAGGGAGCAACAATGCTGCCATACCCCTTGGAAAAACCTCCTGTAGTACCAAGTGAGTCCTAAAAAGGCTCTCACACCTGTCTGGGTCTTGGGGGGTTCCCAAGCCAGGATGATATAAATCTTGGGCTGTAGGGGCGCCACCTGGCCGCTCCAAACCTGGTGCCCCAAGTACACAACGGAACCCTGCCTGATCTGGTACTTACTCGCCTTGATCGTGAGGCCTGCCCTCTGCAGCGCCATCAACACTTCCCAGAGGTGGCACAGATGTTCTTCCCAACAGGCGCTGAACACTGCGATGTCATCCAGGTAGGCGGCACTGAAATCCTCCAGTACAGCCAACACCTGGTTGACCAACCTCTGAAAGGTGGGAGGGGCATTCTTCATCCCAAAGGGCATAACCCAGAATTGGTAGTGCCCATCTGGTGTGGAGAATGCTGACCTCTCTCTTGCCCCATCAGTTAAGGCGATCTGCCAGTACCCAGACGTTAAATAAAACGTACTGAGATACCGGGCAGCCCCTAACCGATCAATGAGCTCATCAGCTCTGGGAATGGGGTGTGCGTCAGTCCTGGTGACTGAATTGAGCCTCGGTAGTCCACACAGCACCGAAGTTCTGGCGTGGCACCCGGTGCGGCAGCCTTTGGGATCAAGACCACTAGGCTGGCCCAAGGACTGTTTGAGGACTCAATCACCCCTAACGCTAGCATCTTGGAGACCTCCTCCTTGATGCAGGCTCTGACCCTGTCAGTCACTCTGTAAGTTTTATGTTTCACAGGAGGACTGTCCCCAGTGCCCACATCATGGACACACCAATCAGTGACACTAGGAGTCAGGGAGAACAGATCAGGAAACTGTCTCAACAGTTGGTGACAGTCATCTTGCTGCTCAGGGGTCAGGGGGTAGAGAGGTTTAAAACCTCCACTGACCCATATTGCTCTGTTGCAGACAGGAGGTCAGGAAGAGGCTCAGTCTCCTCCTCCATTCCATCATCTGTCGCTAGGATCATGCCCACTTTGAACCTCTCCAAGTGGGGCTTCAGGCGGTTTACATGCAGGACGCGCAAAGGGTTCCTAGGAGACCGCAAGTTCACCAAGTAGGTGACATCACTCTTGCGCTCCACCACCTCAAATGGTCCGGTCCACTTAACCTGGAGCGCACAAGGCTCCACGGGGGCCATGACCCACACTTTCGAACCAGGCTGAAACTCGATCAGAGTGGCATTCTGATCATACCACCGTTTCATCTCCTCCTGGCAAGCTTCCAGATTTGCCTGAGCGAGTTGCCTGAAACGCCTAGTTTGGTTTCTGAAGGTCAGCATGTAGCTATATACATCCTGGGGAGGTTTACTGGGAGCTTTCTCCCAGCCTTATTTTACCAAACTCAGAGGTCCTCTTACAGGGTAACCATACAGCAGTTCAAAGGGACTGACCCCTAAGAACTTCTGTGGCACCTCTATGTAAGCAAACAGCAGGCATGGCAAAAGGACGTCCCACTTATGCCTCATAGGTTCCTCAAGATCCATAATCATGCCTTTTAGGGTCCGGTTGAATCTCTCAACCAGCCCATTACCTTGGGGGTGGTAAGGAGTGGTGAACTTGTAGGTTACACCACACTCCTGCCACAAGGACTTCATATACTTGGATATGAAGTTGGTACCATGGTCTGACACCGCCTCTCTGGGGATCCCCACATGGGAGAAAATCCCCATCAACGCATGACCCACCACAGGGGCCGTCACCGACCGGAGAGGGATGGCTTCTGGGTACCGGGTGGCATGGTCCACCAAGACCAGGATGAACCTGTTGCCCAAGGCTACCTTGGGTTCCAGAGGCCCCTCAATATCAATGCCCACCCTTTCAAAGGGGGTGCTGAACACAGGGAATGGCTGGAGAGGAGCTTTTTGCTTCCTCTCACTCTTATCACTTGCCTGGCAAGTCTGACAGGTCCTGCAGTGAGTATCTGAACGCTTGCGCATTTGGAACCGATAAAAGTGGGTGACAAGCCTTTCAAAGGTCTTGTCCTGCCCCAAATGTCCTGCTAAAGGCACATCATGAGCCAGCCCCAGCAGGAAGGCCTCTGAAGCGCTGGGGTACCACCAGCACACAGGCTGACCCAGGCTCAGCAGCCTTAGGCTCGCTATACAGGAGACCATTCTCCCAGAAGATCCAATGTGATCCAGACTGATCACCTTCTGCCTGGTTTTTGGGCTGTTGCCGCAAACCCACAAGAGAAGGGCACTTCTTCTGCTCCTCGCAGAACTCCTCCCTGGAGGGTCCTCCTTCCCCGCTGCCAATGGGTCAGCTCAGAAAGGTCCCCAGTTCAGCTACTTGCTCCCCTGTAGGTTCCAGGGCATCCCCCTCAAGATCTACATCCTCCTGGACCTTGGGAACTTTTGGGGACTGCTTTCCCACGCCCCCTGCATCTTCTCTTTAAGGCAGGCAACTAGGCCACTCTTTCAGGCTCCAGGTCCTCTTGGGTACCCTTACTGGCTGCCATGGATCGAGTGGTCACACACGCCCACTCTGGAAAACCCAACATCTCTAAATGAGCTCTTCGCTCCACCATAGCCCAAGGGGAGTTTTCCAAATCATTGCCTAGCAGACAGTCAACAGACATGGCTGGCCTCACAGCTACTTGAAAGGTACCTGAGACACTCCCCCACACTCAAAGGGAACCTGAGCCACCTTGCAGTGGCTCTCTGTGTTGTCAGCAGCAATGACAGGGTAAAATGAATTGGGGATCACCTGCTCTTCAGACACCAGCTGAGAACTGACAACTGTCACACTGGCTCCGGTGTCTCTCAGAGCCTTCACCCTTTGGCTGTTGACGGTCACCCACTGCCTGTATTTCTTAGTGTTATCAGGCAGCTGGGTCCTTGGGACCACCTCACAGTCTCCTAAAGAGACTAGGGACATCTCTGCAGGACCCCACCCACATTGGCACCCACCTCCTCTCCCAGGACTAGCTATCTGCCGGTTTTACCTTTGTTGGGGCACTGAGACTCCCAGTAGAAGTGGCCACTTGACCACAACCAAAACATCTCTTGGGACCCCTCTGAACAGGCTTATCTGTCGGGCCCCTGACTTCTTCTCAGGGGGAGGCTGGGAACCCTTCCCTTGGTACTCTTGGGGATTACTTTGGAGCCCTTTCTGGAACTCCCTCTGTTTACCCTTGTCACCCTTGTCACCCTTGGGGGAGTGACCCTTGACCTTGCTGGTAGGTCGCTCCCCCACCACACAGCTCCGCCAGTGTGTCCCGCCGCTGCTGTAGAAGTTGAGGACCTCCTCCACCCGCAGGCTACCACCTGCGCCTCATCCCAGGTGGCAAGTGGTAGGCCTTAGGTTTGTATCTCTGTCGCTGTCTGTCTTCCCTGTATTGCCTGCATTCTTATCTGTGCCCATTTAGCTTGCCTTCTGTTTTCCCCCTCGCTACCCCTAATTTGTGCCCTGATTTTGCCTTCTGTTTCCCCCTTGCTGCCCCTGATTGTGCCCGTTTTTGCCTTCTGTTTTCCCCTCGCTGCCCCTTCATTCTGTGCCCTCTTACCTTCTGTTTCCCCCTCGCTGCCTGTGATTGTGCCCGGTTGCCTTCAGGTGCCCTCGCTGCTCCCGCCGCTGCGGCCCCGCCCCCTCACTGCCCATTCGCTGCCCCTGCCTCCCGCCTCCCAGCTGCTCCTCCCACCCACATCCTCATATATGGCGGCCGCGCCGCTGGCGCGCCGCTGGCGCGCCTAAGTCAAGCCCGTCTGCGCCCATCCACGCCTGGACCACACCCAGCGCCAGAACCCCTGGTCCCCGCACCCACCACGACAACCACCACTGCTACGATGCCAGCACACTCCACGCTCTCATGCTCAGATGGACCCACACCTGCTTCAAGGCCGCCCTGAAACGCACACACGGTCCCTTCACCTACCGGAACTGCAGCTACACCAGCCTCAGAGCCGCTGAACAACCCGCCAAGAAAGACCTCAACCACCTCCGATGCATCCTACTGAACACCCACTCCGCACGCAAACACGCCGTCGAGCTCTGGGACCTGCTCGACACATCATCCCCGGAATTCGCCTTCCTGACAGAGACCTGGATGAACGACTCCTCTGCACCCGACATCGCCATAGCCATCCCATACATCTACAAGATTACCCGCAGAGACCACACCAATAGAGCCGGAGGAGGAATCGCCATCGTCCACAAGAACAGCATCAGGGTCTCGACCAGCACCGACGACACCCTCAACACCGCCGAACACATGCATTTCCAGATCCACACAGACCCCAAATCCACCCTCAGAGGCACCCTCATCTACAGACCCCCCAGACTCCAACCCCAGTTTAGCGACTCCATCGCCGACTTCATCAGCACGCATGCCCTGACCTCCACCGACTACATCCTTCTAGGAGACCTGAACTTTCACCTGGAGAACAACAATGACAGCAACTTGACAACCCTGATCGATAACCTCGCCAACCTCGGACTGAGGCAACTCGTCACTACGCCTACCCACTCCGCCGGCCACACGGTTGACCCCATCTTCTCCTCAAGCACCCACGTCGCCTTCAGCCACACCACCAAACTCCTCTGGACCGCTGCATCCACTTCTCCTTCCAGAAACCCATCACACACCACCGCACCCAACAGATCCCTCACCGCTGCTGGAGAAAAATCACCGAAGACCAACTACATGCAAACCTCGCTCTCAGCCCACCCACCGATCCTTCCAACACCGACGACGCTGCCCACAGCCTCAGATGCTGGATCGACAACTGTGCCAACACCCTCGCCCCGCTGAAGAAACCCCCCCACAGAGACACCAGCAGGAGGGCCAGCTGGTTCACCCCAGAACTCCTAGCCTCCAAGCGAGCCTGCCGGAAACTAGAGAAGAAATGGCACAGCGAACTAACTCCGGACAGCCACGCAGCCCACAAGCACGCCACCCGCAACCACAATCACCTCATCAGGACTGCCAAGAGGACCTCCTTCAAAGACCGCCTCGACAACAACGCACACAATAGCAAGGAGCTCTTCAACATCGTGAAGGAACTTTCCAACCCCAGCTCCAACACCAACGACATCCTGCCGTCGCAAGCCCTGTGCAACTCCCTCGCCACTTTCTTCCACCGCAAGATAGCAGACATCCACGACAGCTTCAACACCCAGACAGCCCCTACAGACAGCAACACAACAGACTCTCTGCACACCATCAACCACGACACCCTGCTAGCCTGGACCAGCGTGAGCATTGATGACACCATCAAGACCATGAGCACAATCCACTCTGGCTCCCCATCAGACACATTCCCGCACCACATCTTCAACAAAGCCAGCAGCTCCATCGCACCCCACCTGCGCAACGTCATCAATCTCTCCCTCGGACCGTGACCTTCCCAGAGAGCCGGAAACACGCCGAGATCAACGCCCTACTCAAAAAACCCAAGACAGACCCTAGAGACCTCAAGAACTTCCAGCCTATCTCGCTGCTCCCGTTCCCGGCCAAGGTCATCGAGAAGATCGTCAACAGACAGCTAACATGATACCTTGAAGAAAACAGAATCCTGGACCCCTCCCAATCAGGGTTCCGCAGCAACCACAGCACCGAGACCGCCCTCATCGCCGCCACCGACGACATCAGGACACTGCTGGACAACGGTGAGACCTCGGCCCTCATCCTCCTGGACCTCTCCGCCGCCTTCGACACCGTCTGCCACCGCACACTACGCACACGCCTCCACGCTGTAGGGATCTGAGACAAAGCCCTGGAATGGACCATCTCCTCTCCGGCAGAACCCAGAGTGTCCGCCTCCCCCATTCCAATCCGAAGCCACCAAGATCATCTGCGGCGTACCCCAGGGTTCCTCCCTCAGCCCGACACTGTTCGACATTTACATGGCCCTGCTCACACACATCGCCCGACAGCACGGCCTCAACATAATCTCCTACGCCGACGCCACTCAACTGATCCTCTCCCTCACCAAGGACCCCATCACCGCCAAAGCAAACCTCCACGAAGGAATGAAGGGCGTCGCCGACTGGATGAAGACCAGCCGACTGAAGCTGAACACGGACAAAACGGAGGTCCTTATCCTCGGCTCGAACCCTTCAGCCTGGGATGACTCCTGGTGGCCGACGGCACTGGGGGCAGCCCCGACACCCACCGACCACGCACGCAACCTGGGAATCATCCGCGACTCAACGCTCTCCATGACCAAGCAAGTCAACACCGTCTCCTTCTCCTGCTTCAACACCCTCCGCATACTTCGCAAGATCTACAGGTGGATCCCGACAGATACAAGAAGAACAGTTACCCAGGCCCTCATCAGCAGCAGACTTGACTACGGAAACGCCCTCTACGTGGGAGCCCCGACCAAGCTCATCAAACAACTGCAACGCATCCAAAATGCCTCAGCACAACTGATCCTCGATGTACCACGCCACGACCACATCACCCCCCACCTGAGAAACTTGCACTGGCTGCCCGTCAACAAGATGATATCGTTCAAGCTCCTCATCCACGCACACAACGCACTCCACAAGACCCGCCCAGCCTACGTCAACAAACGGCTTTCCTTCTACATCCCCAACCGCCAGCTCTGCTCCGCCGACCTCGCACTCGCCACCGTCCCGTGCATCCGAAGAACAACCACCGGGGGGAGGTCCTTCTCCCACCTCGCCGCCAAGACCTGGAACACCCTCCCACTGAGCCTACGACAGACCCAAGACCTGCTGACCTTCAGGAGGCTACTCAAGACCTGGCTGTTCGATCAGTAGCGGCCACCCAGCGCCTTGAGACCCTCACGGGTATGTAGTGTGCTCTACAAATGTTTGATTGATTGATTGATTGTCACCCCCACTCTTCTGCTGGGGACCCTGCCCACCTTTGGCAAAGTCTCCCACATGACCCTTGTGGACCCGGGTACTAACCCAGCGGTCCGCCTCCTCAGCCAGCCTCCTAGGGATAGTCAGCTTACTATCAATCAGGTGCTGGCATAACTCTGGAAAACAATTACTGGACAAGTGTTTCCATGCAATCAAATTATAGAGCCCTTCTAAATCATTTACTTTGTTACCCTTTACCAAACCATCCAATGCTCTGCCAAAAAAAGACACAAATTCCACCCAAGTACTTGACTCCAGTTCCTTACAAACACTTGAAACACTCCTGAGGCGGGAAAGCCGGGAGGACTTTACTCGATCTTTTTAAAAACTGTGATTTTTACTTGTGTATTTTAAAAAGAGCACTTTGCACCTCTTGAGCACCTACTGACCTGGTTGCAGCTGGGGAAGCTATAGCTCAGCGGATTCTAGCGCTGCTGCAGGTGGGGAACCGCGCTGCCGCCATCGCGCGCTCGATCCTCCAGACACCCCCACTCTCGAGGCCACAACTTCCGCCCCTATATCAATGCGCCCTTTCCCGACGCGCAGCGCGCGAGCGCAGCGGGCGCGCCGTCATCGTGCCGAAGTCGTGCCTAAGTCAAGCCCGTCCGCGATCTTACGCGGTCCAGGGCCATACCCTATGCCCCTCGGGATGACCACATACGGTGGAGTAAGCAGGAATTACTTACCTTACGCCGCAATGTTGATGAGTCATGCAAGCATAATCTACGCGTAGAAGACAATATAGGCTGCGAACACTGCCACTTCTCCTATGACCTTGACAGGAACACGAACAGCATGGACTACACTGTGCACTGTGGACTGCTTAACGTGCGATCATTAAGGAAACATAAGTTAGACCTATATGATCTATTCTCTGAGACAAAATGGGACCTTATGTTTCTAACAGAAACATGGTTAGATAATGATTCTACATTTGATGCCCTCGAGGCACTTCCAGTAGGATATACAATACACAGACAGAACAGACCCATTGGCAGAGGAGGGGGCATTGCAATTGTAGTCTGAGAAAGCTCGCAATGCCAATTCGACAGCTCCCCTGTCCTGGATAGTGAGGCAGGGAGTTTCACTATTAAAGTGAATAATAGCTACACGCTAAAGGGCATGCTAATCTACAGACCCCCTGGCCCTATAGCCAAGTTTGAGGAAAGTCTGGTTGAAGGCATTATGGAGACCGCTTTATGTAACGATAAATTTTTGGTACTTGGAGACCTTAATTTACATCTCAATAACCCCTCAGACAGCGTTAGTAAGAATTTCAGTCAGGTATTAGGAGCCCTCCAATTGACTCAAATTGTTAGTGGTCCAACACATCAGTTGGGTCACCTTCTGGATCCCATATTCGCCAACTGGGGGGAAGTAGAAGCCAAATCCCCTATTCCTATTCCCTGGTCGGATCACTACTTAGTTCCCTTCACCATTCGTATTCCTGGAAGCAGACCCCCGCAGCCAGCATTGCTGTATCATCTTAGGCGGAATTGGGCTACTTTTTCCCAGCATAAATTTTGCGAGGCACTGACTAAAGGGGGGAGCCCGGGGGGGGATGACGCAGACACGGCCAACACTAATCTTTGCAATCGCATCACTGAGGCACTGGACTGTACCGCTCCTCTTCAAAAAACCAAATCTGGGGGCCGTGTTCAAAAAACAGCCCCATGGTTCAACGAAGAACTAAGAGCCTTGAAAACTGCACTGAAGAGACTCGAAAGAGAATGGCGCAAGACTTTCTCCAAAGAATCTAGAGCCACCTACTTGATAGAGAGGCGACTTTACCATGGCCTAATTAGAAAGTCCAAAACAGCATACTATACGCTTAGAGTCAATGAAGCTGGTAATTCCACAAAAGAGCTGTTTTCGCTCTACAAAACTCTTTCGAGCGAAAAATCATCCAGTGTCCCAGATGATTGTTCCCCTGAATCGTGCAATAAAATTGCTAATTTTTTTTTAGAGAAAATAGCTAAAATCTACTCAGCGTTACCAACGCAGCCTATAACTGGGGCAGAATTTGTCGAAAGCCCTAGGGAATGGGGTGATAGACACAGACTGACCCACTTTGTTATCCCGCCTCCAGAAGATCTCTTAAACATTTGTAGATCCGTGAGGTCGGGCTCTCCTCGGGACCCTACCACACCTAAACGTCTGGCAGATAGTCTGGTGGTATTAGAACCGTACATCAGACATCTACTAGACATGTCTTTTAGTACCATGACTGTACCTAAAGACTGGAAAAAGGCGGTGGTTCTACCCCTAAGGAAGAAACCAACCATTAGTTTCGAGAAACTAGAGAACCTGCGTCCAATTTCACTCCTCCCATACCTGGCCAAAGTAGCCGAAAAATTGGTCAATTTACAACTGATGGACTTCGTTGAAAAAGCGGCATTATTACATGATACTCAATTCGGCTTTCGTCCCCGTCATTCTACAGAGTCTGCACTCTTAACAGCGGTGGAGGCCCTACGTCAGGGGGCGGATGAGGGTTATACCATGGCCCTCATCCTATTGGACCTGAGTGCAGCATTCGACACTGTAGCTCATGCCAACTTGCTACAATGCATGAATAATGGAGGAATATCTGAAGCTGCACTCCAATGGATCCAATCCTTCCTGACTGGGAGAAGCTTCCAAGTCCGCTTGGGTGATCACTACTCGAGAGACATGGGTTTGGGACAGGGCGTTCCCCAGGGATCGTCCCTGAGCCCAACTTTGTTTAATCTCTACGTCTCCCCAGTGGCTTCGATTGCCGTGAGTCATGGATTGAAAATCGTGTCATACGCAGATGACACGCAGTTGGTTATCTCCCTCTCACGAGTACCCGGACTTGCTTCGGACAGTTTCAAGGCTTGCATGCAAGACCTTGCAACCTGGATGTCCACCAACTGCCTTAAATTAAATGGCAACAAGACAGAGGTGCTCGTGGTGGGGGGGAGTCCTTCCGCTTGGTCATCGGCATGGTGGCCCCCTTGTCTGGGGGAGGCACCTATGCCCGTCAGGAAGTTAAAAACCTTGGCGTATGGCTCGATGCTGACCTGTCTTTTGGACCCCAAATAAACCGAGTGGCGGGTGTTTGTTTCAGCGTCTTAAAAATCTTACGCAAGGTCCTTGCTCTCCTCCCTATGTCCGCCCGGAGAACGCTGGTACACGCCCTCGTGACATCGCGCCTAGACTACGGCAACCTATTGTACCTGGGTGCCACCTGTAAGGCAATAAACCGCCTCCAGGTATTGCAGAATGCAGCAGCCCGCCTCATCCTAAAAGTCCCTAAAAGATCGGATTCTAAAGCTGCCCTTCACACTCTCCACTGGCTGCCAGTAAGAAGCAAAGTGGAATTTAAAGCCCTCTGTACCTGTCACCGCATTCTTGCTCGGAAAGCGCCTACACCACTCCAGAACCTAGTCATCAAGTATGCACCTTCACGTGCTTTGCGCTCTTCACACGGAGGTCTACTTGTGGTCCCTAGGGTCAGAAAGGCCCGTATGGGTGGACACTCTTTTCGCCATTTGGCAGCGAAGCGCTGGAACGCCCTGCCTCTTAATCTCCGCCTAGACCCATCGGAATCCAGCTTCCGGAAGAACTTAAAAACACACCTTTTCTCAAGATAATCGAGCCTACTCCTCACTACTGCTCTGAGTTTTTCAGGTGTAGCGCGGGGACATGCTTTCTAGCGTAACCAAGCGCTTTATAAACCTCCCTAATAATAATAATTACAATTCCTAAATCTTTGTCTATAAAGCTCTGGGGTAAACCCATACCTGGTTATTAAGGCTTCCTTCATGTGGACATAGGAATTCTGGTCCTCAGAGGGCAAATCCAACAAGGTGTCCCGCCTATCACTCAGAAACTTCCCCTCACAACCCCGCTCCCCAATCCTTCTCAGGGTCCCGGTGGGAGGTCATAGCTACTTCATAGGCCTTAAACCATTGCCCAATATCTTCATGCTTGTTGAACTCCTTAATGACATCTTTGGGAGTGAATACTCTTGTTTCTACAGGCACGGATGGTGTGCTGCCACCAGAGGGAGTCATTTCTAAACTCTTGGCTTTCAACTCCAACTCCCTAAATACATTCTATTCTCTTCCAAGGCTAATTTCTTATTCTCTAATTCCATCTGACCACCCAGCTTAAGCTTGGCTAGCTCCAACTTATACATTCTATCCCTTTCCCTGTCCACCTGCTCTTCTGGGGACAGGCCCTTTGAAGAACCACTGCTGCCTGCCCTGGAAGGTGCTTTCTCCCCGGTCAGACCCAATGGCCCATCCAGCTGCTCATCTGTATCCTCTGCCTCCTTCCTAGGCTCTTCAGGATGCTCGGTAGCATTTCTATATTCAACCCAGGCCCTCAGTGCCTTTTGGAGGGATATTAAATCTTTTACAGAAGGTTTCCAGCTGAGGCACAGTGTGGGTATCAACCCTCTCTTCTTCAAATTGGAGATCCATAGATGCGCTGGATGCTGCTTTGGTCATGGTGGCAAGAATTGACAGTTCTTAGCAAAAATAGAAGTCCCAAGGAAAACATTCTACTAAAATGTATGTGGCCGTATTATGGTCTGCACTCACTAGTAGTGTTAACCAATCACTGTATATGAGTCACAAATGCAAGTCCAAATCCTCACCGCTAACCACCAATGTTAGAAATGGGGGTCTCTAGTTGGCAGAGGTAGGTACCTTTGACCAAGTAGAGGCCCTTGCTTCTAATCAGGGTAAGCGGTCTACACTCCTAAAATAACCCCTGCTCACCCCCTTGGTAGCTTGGCACGAGCAGGCAGGTTTATCTTAGAGGCAGTGTGTAAAGCATTTGTGAACACATACAGTAATACAGTGAAAACACTACAAATGACACCACACCAGTTTAGAAAAATAAGTAATCTATCTAGACCTAACACAAGACCAAACGACAAAAATCCACAATACAGTAATAAGAACATGACTTTCAGATGGTAGAAATAGCTTAGTTCAGTGTAGATGGTAAATGCGACACTTTACTCTCAAAGTTCCTGGGATGCGTCATGCATACAAACAAAAGGGTCGCAGGGAAGGTGATGTGTCACTTCCTTGCTTCGGGGGAGGTGATGCGTCGGTTCCTTACTGCAGCACAGGTGAGGTGTTGTGTCGGTTCCTTTCCTTGGCAATAAGTAACCACTGTAGGCCAAACCCAAACAGCACTTAGGCAGTCCCCTCCTTCAGCTTCCTTGGTTTCTCTCCTTGGCAAAGGTTCGTCTTTATTCCCAGAAGTGATCTAAAGTTCTGGGGTCTGGGCCGCAATATTTATACTGCAAAATTCTTTGTCCTCTGAAGGCAGAGGGTGTCTGTGCCCGGCCAAAACCATTTCTGTCCTTCCTGGTGCAGCTTCCTGGCAGGAGGTGGAGACAGTATTGTTGAAGGCAGACCTGGCCCAGGTAGCTGAAAGGAAAACTCCTCCCCCTACTCTCTATTCTATGAAGGCTCAGGTCAGTGAAAGGAAATCTCCTCCCCCTACTCTCTATTCAATGCAGGTCCTATTCAGACCAGCCCTGACCGTTCCGACTGCTGGAGCCAAGGCCCTCTCCAGTCCCCTGTCACTCACAAACCAGGCATGGAATACACAAACCTAGCAGAGGCATGCTGGATGGTTAGGCAAGAAAATATCTACTTTCTAAAAGTGGTATTTTCAAACACAGAATGTAAAAATCACCCACACTAAAAGATGCATTTTAACATTCTGAGTTCAGGCATTCTAAACTTTATTTTCCTATCTTGTTCCTAGGGTCAGTTAGGATTCTAGGGTATTATAATCAAACTGCCCATTCTGGCCTATGGGAACAGATAGCCTTGCAATAGTGAAAAACGAAATTGGCTGTAATTCACTATCAGGACGTGCCACACACATCAGGGCATGTCCTACCTTTTGCATACAACACACCCTGCCCTTGGGCCTACCTTAGAGGTGACTAATATGTAGAAAAATGAAGGTCTAGGGACTGGCAAGGGTGTGCAATTGCCAAGTCGATATGGTAGACCCAGACTGCACACGGGCTCTGCAATGGCAGGCCTGAGCCATATTTTACAAGCCGCTTCTGTGGGTGGCACAATCATTGCTGCAAGCCCACCAGCAGCATTTGATTTGCAGGCCCTGGGCACACATGGTGCACTGTGCTAGGGTCTGACAAGTAAATCAAATAAGCCAATCATGGAGTCACAAATCCATTACAACAATTTACAATAGGGAGCACTTGCACTTTGGCACTGAATAGCAATGGCAAAGTGACCAAAGCATTTAGCCCAGCAAAAACATAGCAAAAACACAGGAGGCAACAGCAAAAAAATGGAAGGGAGACCCATGCTAATGGTGCCAGGTCTAACAGTCTTCTACTGCTTCCGTGGGCTCCCCTGCTTGCTCGGGCCTGCTCTGACTCTCCTGCTGTTGGTGAGTCCCTACGCTGCTCGTTTTCCGTTTTCTATGCCAGTTGCGGCTACCAAGGCTTGTTGGTGCTCCCACTGGACACCGACCACCTAGTTACTGACATCTGACGTAGGACAGCTTGTGCACAGCTCCTGGCCTTCCTCATGGTCACTTGGTCCTCACAGTTGCAGCGACAACGTTACAGTCAACTCTTCAAAACCTCCCGACATCGGTGGGCATTGTTTCTCTGTGCCTCGTGGTCACCTTTGAGTGGCATAGACTCTGTCCCCTCTGCTTGCAGATTCTTCGCTTCCAGAATCCACCCTTGGATTCCCCTGGACTCCTTCACAGTCTTCTCCAGTGGCATCTTCTGTGAAGTCTTCCATTGTTGTCTACGACAGGTTCCGATGTCATTTCACCCCTATACACCCGGCTTATCTGGTCTAGGTAACCTGGTGGCTCTACAACCTTCTGTCTTCCAAAGAGTTTCTCTGGGGTCCTCTGGCAAGGCTCCTTCTTCTTCAAAACTGCAACCACAACGTCTCCATTGACTTCCACGCCACGGTGTTTCCACTCTGCACACAGCCTCCGTGGGGTTCCTGGGTACTTACTTTGGGTGGGTCCTCATGTCCCCAGCTCCTCTGGGTCTTCTGGTCCAAGTCCCATTCTCCTTTGCGGTTCGCATTCCATTTTCTTAATATATGGTTTGGTTTCCCCCTGGAGACCACTGTATTTTGTGTTACTTACCTGATTGCATTTGAAGTATTCGTGTGTATTGTGTTGAGTTCTCCATGTAGGAAATATACCAATGTGATAGTGATATTGTGTTGTAATAAATAGACTTATTTTTGCTAAACACTGTGATGTTTCTTTTCGTCTAATCTACACTACAGATTAAAATGGTAAAGTAAGCTACTTAACACTCCTTCAAGGTAAGCCTGAAGGGTATTCTCCAGAGCTAACACTTTGAGAGCTTTCTATGGCTATCAAAGACCACTAAAATCACCAAAAGGGTTGCCTGGATTAGTGCAAGGTCCACCTATACAAAGCCAGCCTCCTACCATCTCCACTCAGATTCATTGTATGCAAGCGTGTCTTCTGTGGACACTCTTAAAGTGTGTCTTGGATCCACCCCTCCTGTTCCTGGGCTGGACCCCCTTGCAGTATACAGATGCTCAGACTCTGAGGATGGAATATCATGAATGAGAGTAACTGTCACGCTGCCCACAACCCGTGCCAGATCCCTTAATCAACAACATTCTGATGTGTGTGCCAACAAGCTTGGCACCCGCATCCTTGGAGTGGTGGGAACGTTTAACGTTCTTTATAACAGCTGTATTTTGTGGGTCGATGACAGCCCATATGCAGCCAGCTTCTTGATTTCACACCATGCCATAGCTGAATGCATTACCCTGGAGTCCATTTCTGTATCAGTGAACAGTGTGAACCCAGTCTGCTGGAGCTCAGTAAGAGTAAGGTCTGGGCTTGGCATGGGGGAATGGCATAGTCTAAGTGTTATGGGGCCTAATGCAACCATGAAAAATAGGCCCCTAGCCCCCTTTTTCCACAGAGAGGTATTCAAATGCAAACATATTTAGGATACAGTGGGTTACTCAAGTGCCTATACCCTGATGACACTGCTCCTGCTGCACCGATGACAGCGGTGGCCCTGCTTATAGGTATCCCAGTTCCTTATTGGATCTTTGTTTCCATATCTGCACCCTCTCTTTTTGGCTCTCCTTCCTCCTTTTCACTGTCTCTCCCTTTCTCCTTCATCTGTCTCTCTCTTCCCATCTTCTGCCTCACTCGTCCTTATCTCCTTCTTCCATTCTCTCCCTGACATCTGATTTCTGATTCCCTTCTCTTCCTTCTCTCTTGCCCTTTTGCTCTTCTTTATCTCAATTCTCTCTCTTTTGCTTCATTATCTCCTTTTTACATTCTGTGATTTTCCTCACTTCTTCCCCTATCTTTTGCTGTCTCCTATTCTTTCATTTATTTTATCTCTATCGCTTCTCTAGTTCTCCTTTGTAGTTGCATAGGTTTAATAGGAGATTTAGATTTCAGCAAATAGAACACAATGGATGGATGGATAGATGACTAAATGTTGTGTTAGAAGTATTTATACAGCGTTCATTCTGCCATGAGGATAGCTCTGCAGCTCCATCAGGGTCCGGTACCTGCTCACCCTAATTTCGAGGACTCTGACCTGGACCGGAGTCTGGCTGGGTTTTATGAGCTCTAACATGGGTGGTGCTTTTATGGGCCTGTTGATGTTTGCTTTGGGTGACTTTTGATAATTATAGATCAACAGGTTATGGAGTTTAATGTTGGTGTCTACGTGTATTGTTTAAAAGGTTTACTTGGTGTCTCGGATAATTGGCTTGTCCATTGCCTGGCAGGATGCTAGCATTGTGAGCTGGGCACCCTGATAAACTATACCCTGGCCAGTCTGGACTGCATTAATTGATTGCAAGGAGATCTGTTCATTGGTTGTTAGGCTGGGGTCTGGGCTGTTGTGAGCACAGTGATACCAAAGGATATGGCATTTCTGACAAGTGCTGGGAGTGTTTGCGGTGTTCTGTCTAATATATTGTGTTGTATTTATTTGGGAGAAATATGTCTGTGATGTGTTATCAGCATTAAGAGGTGTTAGAATTGGGAATCTCTGGTTGGCACAGGTATGCACTTGTGACAAGCGGGGACTCTTACTTCTAAGTCAGGATAAGGGGATCACCCTTTCAAATAACCCCTGCTCACCCTTTAGGTAGTGTGGCGCAATCAGTCAAGACTATTCTCAGGGCGTCATAGGTTAAGCATTTGTGAACACATACAGTAATACAATGACACACCACAAATGGACACCAGTCAAGGTTGTATCAAAAATAGTTTTCTTTATATAAGGCTTAGCACAAGACCAGAATAACGATTAGAAATGACCACAGTATTATTTCAAAGTTCAATGTTCTTGTAGAAAGGCTTAAAATACAAAAATAGGCTTCTTTTAGTCAATTATGCTTCTTTTCAGGCTCTGTACGGTTCGTACCTGGATGTGCGACTCGTTGGCATTAAAAACAAGGAAAGTACGAGTCAAACAGTCGTTGCGGACTCCGGGGTCCGTAGCGTGCACGCTGCGGTGCGAACAGAACAAAGTACCTTAAGTTTATGGGGTCCGCGACGGACAGTGCGGGATAAGTTGATGGGTCCGGGTCGTAGTTTGGCAGCGTATTCGGATGCTGATCGGGTCGCGGCGTCGGGACGCGGCGTTGGTACGGGACCTTCAGGGATATGTTCGGATGGCCCGGATCAGCTTGCAGAGTCCATGGCGTTCGGCGTTGGAGCCGTACCTTCGGTGCGGATAGGCGGCGACACTTCTCGGCGCCGTACAGCGTACGGGGAGGATCAGCGTGATGCGGCTTCTCGGCTCTGAGTACGGCACGATGCAGTACGTTAGCAGCGTACGGACCGTACCTGCGGGACAGCGAAGCTTGGGTCCGGCGTACAGGTTAGGCAGCCAGGGTTGTACGTCTCGAATCGGCGGGGAAGGTTAGGTGCGATGGGGCCGGGAGGGATACGGCGCGTACTAACGCTTTTGGATCAGCGTAGACACACGGTGCCGGGCAGCAAAGACACGGCTTCGCGGCGGATGGGGTACGAGTCGTACTGGGGCCAAATCCAGCGGGAAACAAGCAAGAATTGTCCAGGCAACTCAATTTTGGAAGGTAGATGAGTCCAATGGTCCTGGGACTCAGTTCAGGGGGCAAGCTCTTCTTCCAAGCCCTTGGAGATTGTTGAAAACAAAGTTCAAAGTCTCTTTTAGTCTTTTCCACTCCTTTCTCAGCAAGGCACCAACTGCAGGCCAATCCCCCAGGTCAGGGAAAGTTACTCCTCCTTCAGCTTCTTCCAGGTCCTTCTGGTCAGGCAGAGTTTCTTCGTGGTTCAATCAGGATCTGCTCTCTCTGGAGGAAATTAGAATAAAGCGCTCTCCAGGCGCTATGTGGAGGACCAGCACAAAGTCATTGATAGATCCAGGAACAGAAACAAAAAGGTCCCACAAAGTCCATCAGGCATCCAGGGGCTGGGCAGGGCCCAGGGAGGCAAGCCTTCCCCTGGGCCCCAGCAGCAGCACGCCCCTGGTTGTTTCAAGTTAAGCACAAGAACAAGAACCTTTTCATGGGGTCACAGCCCTCTTTTATACACAGAATCCTTTGTCTCCAAAGGTGCAGGGAAGGGGCGAACCAGATGCAACTGGTTCCTGAGCACTTTGTTTTGCTCAGCCCCTCTCCCTATTCACAGAGCAGACCAGGGTCATCAGCCGCACCACAGGGGGCGGAGCCAGCATTGTGTGGGGAAAGCCCAGCCCTATTCTCAGAACAGGCCAGGGTCATCAGTCGCACCACAGGGGGCGGAGCCAGCATTGTGTGGGGAAAGCCCAGCCCTATTCAGGTCCTAGGTGTACTTCTCCCACTCATCAACCTGCAGAGCTCTCCACCCACCACTGGGGCAGACCCACCCTGACTCCTGGAGCCAGGCACACCAGCCAATCACACGCCAGACAGTCACTGTACATTTATGCCATTGTCTAGAAGTGGCGCTTCTATACTAGCTATAGTAACGCCGCACACATCATTGCGCAGCTTTCACTCTCACGAGTTGGCACATATAAAACTCGACCCTGCACTCCCTACGCATCAGGAACTAGCACGGTCACTCAGATCCCCCATGCATTCCTATGGGAGGGCAGGTCAGTCTCATTCAACCACACAGAGAGCACGCGCTTTCCACTGGGACACAGTGTGAAAGCGCCTAGAGGCCTAAAACCACTAGTGCAACACAGGAAAAAGGCTAGGATACTGCAAAAAGTTCTAGGGGTGAACTTGCCAGAAGGGCCAAGTCCAACAAGAGGCAATTCTTATTTGACGGAAGTTTATGTTTGGTCAGGAGTCCACTCACCAGGGTACATTTCCAGGCAGAAGATCAAGGTAGAACCAGTAGAACAGGCTGCTTTTCTCTTTGAAGAGCCTCCACGTCAACGTGTGTGTGTGGTTGGACGGCTACGGTGGAGTTCCACGCCTCCACGTAGCACCTGAGAACCCTACTGCTGCCCCTCCCCCCCTGCGAGGTCGAGGTCGATGATGGCGGCCGCAAGGCGTTTGCTGCTCCATGCTGCAACTATGCGGTTTTTCCCTCTGTCTCCGCGCACCTTCGATTTTTGAATCGGAGTTTTCTTCAGAGATTAGCAGCGGGATAACGATAAATGCTGAAGAGATGGTGAAGGATCGGTGATAAGCTGCTGGGCTGAATTCCCCATTGTAGGTGGTTTTCATCATCCGGTCTACCGGGAGAGACGTGATTGACAGCGGTGATTTGTGCTGGGCTGAATTCTTCACTTCAAGGTTGTTTCTTCGGCGATTTTCTGCGAAGCTCCACAGTCTGTCTCCACGCCGAAGCTATCAGCACGGTGATCTGCCTTTACTAACAAACGCTGAGGTTCACACTTCTTGGAGGAGAGCTACTGATGCAGTAATTCTTCACTCATCTTGGTAAGAGATTCCTGTTGCCTCCGCCGCTGTGGCCGGTCCTTTGCTACATTGTATACCTGTTTATGAAGACTGGTGTTAACTTTTCTGCTCCTGATAGCAGTCGAAATGTGCGAGGTGTGACAAAATTTCAAGTCCCAGTATTCATTTTGATGGATCGAGGAAATGGAAATGTGGAGTTCTTTGCAGCAGTGATTCAATTGGTAGATTACTGACTTTCTACACCTATCCTATTATAGTTGGACAGAGTGAGGTGTTAGTCCAGGCTGCTAGAGTTGTCTGCCCCGCTGCTGCACTTTTATATCTTGTACTGCAGCCGCTGTGTGGGTTAGATTTTCGGTCTCAGTACTTTTTGACGGGCTGGACTCCGCTTTTACTGTAACTTGTCGCACTGTTGCTACTCATATTCACCGGTGAAAAGTTATTTTGCTGTTACCAGTCTCAATAATGGGTAAGCAATTGACGGCCAAGGCCAAGGCCAAAATACGACGCCAACAATTAAAGGAGAATTCCGAAAGGGCCAAGCGGGCTGGGTCGGCCGCGGAGAGAGAAATCTCCTCTGTTGAAAATTCTGAGAGCTCCGGAGAAGGCGAGGACGGTCTCCCGGGCGGCAGCCCGACCCAGGTCCACCATCAGAGTCCTTGTAAATCCGCTGTTAGTGCGGCAAAGGAGGTAATTGAGTCACCCGTGGGGGGAATGGCCTTGGCTCTATTAGGTTCAGAAGCTAAATTACCTGAGATAACTCAGAGCTTTAATCCAGCGGCCTTATTCGATCTACAGGCGTCCAAAGAGGCCACATCAGTCTCTGCTCTCAAGGCTTCTAAACAATTCCCGTTATTTGAGCGAAAAGCAGCAAGATATGACCCCAATAATACAGCTGGTACTCGTGCAGTATCATCAGAGGCTCCAACTCCCTCAAACCTCTCTACTTCTCCAATAGTCATTCCTCCCATCGAAAATCTCGCTTCAACTGCTGGTCCAAGTACTTCCTCGATTATTTCCAGTGGGGTTACTTTGTCTCAGAGTCCGATTATGGGGATGGATACTGAAACTACTGGGGACTTTCAGATCTCAGTTAAGGACATGCTGAACTTAATCCTGCAAGAAATAAGAGAGATGAAGCAATTTCAAAAGATGGAAATGGAGGTGATTTGTAAGCGTCTGGACAAAATTGAAGACTCAATGGCTTCATTTTCTAATCGTCTGCAAGAGTCTGAGACCAGAATTTCTAGGGTGGAGGACAATCTGATCATCGCACAGAAAGAGATCACCACTGTTTCTAAATTTTCGAAGGCTTTCGAATCTAAATTGGATGAGTTAGAAAATTATAATAGAAGGTCAAACCTTCGAATAGTAGGTGTACCTGAGAATATCGAGGGGTCGGACATGACAAAATGGATCACTTCTTTTTTTTCTCAAGAGGTCGTCCCTGAGTTTAAGGGAGACTTAACAATCACTAGGGCGCATCGAGTCCCAGCTCGTCCATTCCCTAACTCTCCGTTTCCTCGGACTATTATTGTCAATTTTGCCGATGTTCGGGTTAAAGAAATAATCCTATCTCAGGCCTTCAAGCAAAGACAATTTCACGTTAATCCTACCACTAAGTGTCGGATTTTTTCCGATATGTCGGCTGCTGCTGCTAGACGGAGAAAGGACTTTGTAAAGATTCTTCAGTTATTTAAGGACAAAGGAGTAAGGGTGGGCGTAGTTCGCGAAGTAGCACTTCGCGAAGCTACGCAAAGTGAAGTTCGCACTACGCGAGCTACGCGTAGCACTTCGCGAACTGCGAAGTAACATGTTCGCACTGTGCAAGATGTTGTTTTCAATGATTGCACAGTGCGGACAAGCAACCGGCACTGTGCAATCATTGAAAATGGCATCTTGCACAGTGCGAGCTGTAGTTTTCTGCTGCTCGAGTAGATTTTTACTCGAGCTGCAGCTTTCTCAACGCGAACTGGTAGTTTCTCATCGCGAGCGGTCGCGAGCATACGCGACCCCTCGCAATGAGAAACCTGACCTTCTCGCGTTGGGAATCTCGCCGGGAGGTTTATTTTCCATGCTCGCGATCGCGAACAAGGAAAAAGTCTCGCCAGGATGTCATTTTGCTTGCTCGCGGTCGCCAACTTGACGTTGAGGACCGCGAGCAAGCAAAAAATGACCGCAGCACTACGCAACACTACGCTACGCGTGTTCGCACTGTGCTACGTGCAGTTCGCGTAGTGCGAAGTAGCGCGAACTTCGCAAACTATGCGAGCGTAGCGTAGTGCTTCGCCCAGGCCTACAAAGGAGCCCAAGCATCGATTGCACAGCAATCAAAGTTAAAAGTTTTGATTAAGGGCAAATTCTATTTGTTTACAGATGTTGATGAGGCTCGGGAGATGCTTGACAAGTTGGCTCAGGGTTAGGCTAAAGTTGGATCGTGATTTGATTTGGTCAGATGGTTACTGAAGATTCTCCTTTCTTTTTTTTTTCTTCTCTTCTTTTTTTTTCTCTCTTCTCGCATATTTTATTTAGGGGGAGGGGGGTGCAGGTGGGAACTGGGGGGTCATGGGAACGGGGGCGCATTACCAAGGCGCTCTTATGAGAGGGGTTAGTGCCATGTGGCCAGCGTGGGAGGGAGATATAGGGGTAGTACAGGGCCACGGGACTAGGTCTAGGGGGGGGAGCACCTGGGTGGAGGGAAGAGCACTTGGGTGGAGGGAAGGGGAGGTGGGGGGTAAAAATGGAAAATGGAAAGTCTTGTGGTTCGCGATGAAAAATATGTTGGCAAGAAGTTATTCTTAATAATTAATGTCTATTGGAGGGGTTAGAGTTGTCTCTTTCAATGTCAATGGATTGAATAATAAAAAAAAAATGCGCACTATCGAGCTCTGGATTAAAACAGAGCGCCCAGCAGTTGTGATGCTGCAAGAAACTCATATTTCTGTGGATAAAATTAACTCTTTTCCCATGTTTAAAACTTGGTCTTCATATCGTGGGTTCTCATGTGCTCAAGAATCTCAAAGGGGAGTCGCGCTTTTTATTAATCGTAATTTAGATGCAGAAATTATCCAGTTTGAAGATGGAGGAGCAGGGCGGTGGTGTTGGGCTACTTGTGTAATTAAAGACAGGAATAGGCCGATTACCTTTGTTAGTTATTATGCCCCAGTGGAAGATCGTGCCCCCATCTATGAGGAGTTATTTCAATCACTACTAATGGTCAGGGGAGATATAGTTATAGGCGGGGATTTTAATATTCTTATTGATATAAAACTAGATTCTACTGGTCTCTCAAAGAAACAATCTAAACCGAAGTCATTAAGGTCCATTATGAAGAACTCCGCATTACTCGATCTTTGTGACCCATGGCGATTAAAATTTCCTCATAAACAAGAATTTACTTATTGGTCGGGAAGACATAGATCCTCCTCTCGTATTGACTTCTTTTTGGCCTCTAGTTTATTAAAATTTTCATATCAGAAATTTTTGTATAATGGCTTTTCAGACCACGCAATGCTGGTAATTGAGTTTAAAGTAGGGGAAGAAATTAAGCCCCCCAAGAGATGGATATTTAATAAAATGTACCTACAAGATAGTAATTGGGTTTCCTTTCTAAAATCGGAAATTGTTGACTTTATTGCCCGTAATTCATACACGGCTCCATTACATATTATCTGGGACTCACTAAAAACCTTTGTTCGTGGTATTATCATCGCTAAAGACGCAGAAGAATGGCATACTATTAAACAGACTAGGACCTTACTCTACCAAAGAATCTGTTCCCTAACTCGGCTTCGACAATCCAATTTTTCTAGTCTTGCGCAAAAAAAATTAAATGAGGCCAAACGTGAACTAAGTACGCTTTTTGCTACACAGAGTGAACAGCAATTTCTTATACAATCTCAAAGGAGCTATGAGGAGAGTAATTTTTCTGGCAAACTCCTTGCGTGGCAGGCTAAGGAGCAAGCTGCTGCAAATTTAATTCGTACTTTGAAGTCTCCTATCACCTTGATAGACACATCACAGCCTGATGTTATTGGTACTATAATGCTCTCTCACTATAAACAGATATATAGTCATCATCAGGAAATAGACCATTCTAGGCTATTAAATTTTTTAGCAAGATATGATATGCCTTCTCTATCTCAGGCAGACAGTGGAGCAATGATGAGTTTATTTTCAAAGTCAGAGCTGGAATTAGTGGTAAAGAACCTCCCAATTGGTAAGGCCTGTGGCCCGGATGGCCTCCCCGCTGAATTTTTTAAGGTTTTCTTCTGCGCCTTTTCTGATTTTTTACTACAATTAGTTAATTATATGTTAATGGGTGGGCAAGTTCCAGATTCTTTTGGGGAGGGCACAGTTGTTAGTTTTCTCAAAAAAGGCAAAGATCCCAAAGATCCCAATTCATATAGGCCTATCACATTACTTAATACTGATTATAAGATCCTTACTAAATTATTATCAATACGTTTTAATCACATTGCCAAGGATCTTATTCACCCGGATCAGAATGGCTTTGTGGCAGGCCGACAATTAGCTACAAATACACATTTTCTTACTGAGGCTTTAGATTATTTTCAGATAAACAAAATTTCCGCTTTAATTTTATTATTAGACGCAGAAAAAGCTTTTGATTTAGTGGTATGGACAACTTTATTTGTTATTTTAAAGCACTTTGGAATTCCTCCACAGATTATTAGCTTAATTCAAAATTTGTACACGGGTGCCAAAGCCAATATAATTATTAATTCAGTTAAGGTTGGTAAAGTATTGGTTCAACGGGGCACCAGGCAAGGTTGCCCCTTGTCCCCTATTCTTTTTGCATTTTTTATTGAACCATTAGCCACAGCTATTCGGGAATCCGTAAATATCTCTCCTCCTATTCCTTCTATGGCAAAAATCAAACTATATGCCGATGATATTTTGTTACTGATTAAGTCGGATATTCAATCTCAAACTGCCGCTCTTCAGCTTTTTGAAGAATTCGAACATCTGGGTGGTTACCGAATTAATAAAAAAAAAACTGAAATATTAGTTTGTGGTGGGGGTGAGGTTGAGCTACACACTGATTTACTCGGCTGTATTAATTCAAGACCGAAGAGGTATTTAGGAGTTATGTATTCTGTTTTGGTTTCCGATTTAGTTATGTTGAATTTTGATCCTCTTCTACGCAAGGTTCAATCTTTATTTAATAGATGGGACTCGTTGCCATTTTCCATCCTGGGGCGAGTGGCACTTATAAAAATGTCTATTCTTCCGTTATTTAATTTTTTATTTTCTGCCATTCCCTGTTTTTTGCCCAGTGGTTTCTTCTCAAAAGTACAATCATTATTCACAGGGTTTATATGGGCAAAAAAAAGTCCCAGGATAGCAATGCGGATTCTTTACGCCGATACGGAATTGGGAGGTTTAGCCGTACCCAATGTTAAAGATTACTATAGCGCATATTTTGCCCAATATTTAGAGCGGTTCAAATCTGGAATGCAGACCCCAACTGTGTTTATTAATTTTCTTTTTGACAGAATTTGTCATGAGGTTCAGATTCCTTCTCCGTTACATATTCCTAAATTACCGAAACTTACTCGTTATAAGACGATGCTTTGGTTCTTTAAGCGTCAGGATGTCTTTCTCAAAAGATATTCTCTCCCGCAATTTAATATTAGAACCCCCTTAAGAAATGCTCTCCTTTTTTTGGGAATGAAAATTGGAGTCGACATTGCACTACAATGGGCACTTTTGGGATTTCATTCTTTGTTAGATTTCTTGAGGGAGGGGACATGGCTGTTACCTGGAGAGATGCAGCTTATTATTCCAGGGAATTTTATGTTACTTGGTTCGTATGTTTCAATCTTTAAAACGTTGGTACAAGTTGAACCAATAAGCATTGGTTCCTCCAATCAGCTATGGGACGATTTGTTTATGACTTCTAGGACGAGGAAGCCAGGGGTATGGAAACGTGTTTTAGCACAATATACTGAGGATGATCTTAGCCAAAAAGCAATTAAAAAATGGCAAGAACAGGAGAATCATATACTTACTATCAATACTTGGAAAATTGTAAATATACTGAATTTTAGTGTTCTTCGAGGATCTAATTGGAGAAGAATGCTATTCTTCAGTAAATGGCTTCTGTATCGTACTCCTGCTGCCATTGCTAAAATGTTTCCTAACACTACTGCCACCTGTTTTAGATGCCAGCAATATACTCCTGCAAACTGGTCCCACACTATAGCTAACTGTGTTAAAATTATGCCTTTTTGGAATGAGATATTCGAATACTTGCAAAAGTATTGTGGGATTCTGATTACTTATAATGTTAAATTAATATTGTATGGATACGATTCTGATCTTGGCTTGACAGAACAGAGGGTTAAACTATTATTTATTGCAATGGCAGTTGCAAGGTCATTAGTCCTGCAGAACTGGAAGTCAACTCAAGTTCCTCTTTTTAGTGCCTGGCTGCAAAAAATTAGGAATGTTAGAAAGACTGAAATGCGATATGCACAGTGAATAGGTGGGATTATGAAGTTCAATAGAATTTGGAGTCTTTACTTTGTGTAATGGTCGATTTCCGTATTTCGTAAATTATTTTCTCCATGTTATTCTGTATTTTTATTTTCTGCTTGCCAATTTATGCAAATTATTTCCTTTATGCCATTTATATCTTTATTCTCTGTTCGCCAATTTATGTTATTGTCAAATTGTAACTCTGACACAAGAATTTCAATAAAAAAAAAAAAAAAAAAGGTGTGTGTGTGGAAGGGGTCATCTTCTACCTAACCCACTTGTTGCCTGCAGGTTGTGGATTATCCTTAGAGATGGATTAGAATGAGGGGTTCAGGCTTTGATTATTCCCATCTAACCCACGCGCTTTCTGCAGTTTGTGGATTATCTCTAGAGAGTGATTAAGATTAGGGGTTCTAGCCTAGCGTCCTTCCATCTAACCCACGTGCTGTCTGAAGGTTGTGGAATGTCCCTAGAGAGGGATTAGGTGAGGGGGTTCAGGCCTAGCGTCCTTCCCAACATCTCTAAAGAGGGATTAGGATTAGGGGTTCAGACCTAGCATCCTCCCACCAAACCCACATGCTGCCTGCAGGTTGTGGAATATCCCTAGAGAGAGGGATTAGGTTAGAGGGTTCAGGCCTAGCGTCCTTCCAATTATTGCTAGAGAGGGATCAGGCTTGGAGGTTCAGGCTTAGTACACTCCCACCTAACCCACTTGTTGTCTGCAGACCGTAGATTACTCCTAGTCTTAGAGAGGGGATTAGGATTGGGGGTTCAGGCCTAGTGCCCTTCCGATTATCTCTAGAGATGGATTAAGATTAGGGGTTCAGACCTAGCAACCTCCCACCTAACCCACATGCTGCCTGTAGGTTGTGGAATATCCCTAGAGAGGGATTAGGCATAGTGGTTCAGGCCTAGTGTCCTTCCGATTATCTCTAGAGCGGGATCAGGCTTGGGGGTTCAGGCCTAGCACCCTCCCACCTAACCCACATGTTGTCTGCAGATTGAGGATTACTCCTAGAGAGGGGATTAGGATTGGGGGTTCAGGCCTAGCATCCTTCTGATTATCTCTATAGAGGGGATTAGGCTTGGAGGTTCAGGCCTAGCACCCTCCCACCTAAACCAACTGTTGTTCACAGGTTGTGGATTATCCTTAGAGAGGGGATTAGGATTGGGGGGTCAGGCCTTCCATCCTTCCATCTAACCAATGCACTGTCTGCAGTTTGTGGATTATGCCTATAGAGGGATTAGGATTGGGGATTCAGGTCCAGTGTCCTTCTGATTATCTCTAGAGAGGGTTTAAGATTAGGGTTTCAGTCCTAGCATCCTCCCGCCTAACCCACATGCTGCCTGCAGGTTGTGGATTATCCCTAGAGAGGGATTAGATTTGGGGGTTCAGGCCTAGCATCCTTCCGATTATCTCTATAGAGGGGATTAGGTTTGGGGGTTCAGGCCTACCACCCTCCCACCTAACCCACGTGTTGTCTGCAGATTGAGGATTACTCCTAGAGAGGGGATTAGGATAGGGGATTCAGGCCTAGCATCCTTCCATCTAACCGACACACTGTCTGCAGTTTGTGGATTATGCCTAGAGAGGGATTAGGATTGGGGATTCAGGTCCAGTGTCCTTCCTATTATCTCTAGAGAGGGATTAAGATTAGGGTTTCAGTCCTAGCATCCTCCCGCCTAACCCACATGTTGTCTTCAGATTGTGGATTACTCCTGGAGAGGGGATTAGGATTAGGGGTTCAGGCCTCCTGTCCTTCCATCTAACCCACATGCTGTCTACAAATTGTGGGTTATCCCTAGAGATGGATTAGGATTAGAGAGTCAGGTTTATCATCTTTGCAGATAGCTCTTGTGAGGTCACCAGTGGATCCTGAGTATTTATCAGCAGTAGCTCAATATCTGCAAAATCTGGGAGTGCTTAAGAACACGTTAACTACATGAATTCAGCTTTAGGCGGTGGGCACATAAATACTTTCCACAGCTAGGCAGGAGCAATGCCTCACCTTGCCTACCCTAGCCCGGCTGGGCTTTAACAAAGCAGCATGAATTACCTGGCTATATGTGCCCTGGAGCTTCAGACATGTTCTGAAGTGGAAGAGGGGCTCTGCTATGGCTCTGGCAAGGGTGTTGAAGGTAGTGAAGCCATCATACCCAGTTACACGTGGGCTGAAGGGTACTCGGAACACCTTCAGATGAAGGGAGCCCGGGTCTTTAAGCCCGGAGAAACCCAGCTCATTGGTCTTGCTGCTTCAGGATGAGGATCACTGTGGGATCACACACAACAGGTGGAGGTTTGGCTCGTATGAGAAAACTCTGCACAAACATGCCCTGTCCACTCAGCTGCAGTTGCCTTTGTCTGTCAAAGAATAGCAATGGGTGGAACGCCTACAGATTATTGAAAGAACATCTCTTTATAAATGTGTGTCAAACAGAGGCAGGGCATTACACCCCTTTGGGCTAAAAGGAGCCTGGAACCCTAAGGGGCCCTGCCAGGCTGCTGGCAGACTGGCAACATTCTGAGAACGAGCTGTCCCTCAACCCATGTCCTCGCACTCTACTGGTAACGAAGATTCTTTTAATCGTCTCTTTGGTACTTTCATTTATTTTACTATTATGGTATAGAATGGTATTGCCATTTGCATAACAGATTTCTGCCAATGAAATGCAGGAAGCAGGAGCCCAAACTTCGATTATAAAGAGCTCCTTTTTAGCTGACGCTTAGCAGACATCCCAGCTGTCTGGTTTGCTAAAGACTTCTTGTGGACATTCTGAAAGCCTCTCTGGGAATGCATTCCACCTGTTGCTTACCATTGACTTTGTGGTTTGTAACTCACATTTGCTTCTTTTCTATTTTCTGGCTTTATTTGTTTTAGACTGTCCAGCTTGAGTTTGTTTGCCTAGTGGAGCACGGCGTGTTTACTGCTGTATCCTTCTGAGTGCTCGTTTTCTGTAAACAAGCCTTTAAATCTTGTTCTTATCTTGTCACATTTGCAGTTCATTCAAAGACAGAGGTCAAATATCAGGGTTTGTTCTTCCCAAAGAGTTTAGTGTTTTCTTTCTGTCTCTGACTTCAAAGTGAGAGAATTTATGTGACTATCTGGCTGGGAAATGAAAGACCTTTATCCAACACACAACAAAAATTAACTGTGTTCATATTTCAGAATATATCAGATTTAGAAAACTACAAATTAAGTTTCTTTTTTTGTAATCCTGAAGTGTGGTGGAAACAAATATTTGAATATGATCAAAACACATCAATACTCTAGGTGATGATATGTCCACACATTATCGTTTGTGCGCAGTAAAACTGTATGTCTTTGCAAATGTAATGGTCATTTCAGTTGAACATGTATTATCTGTAAGAACAAGTTACTTACCTTCGGTAACTCCTTATCTGGTAGAAACTATATCCAGTCGCAGATTCAATTTTTGTGAACAGTACCCCTGCATGCTAGTAGGGGTCGTCGATCGGCTCCGGGTGCATCGTCGGATTTGTCTGCGCCGAAAGTGAAGTCTATGGCACCTAAATAGGCACCACCCAGAAGCCTTCTAGCCGCAGATTCCTCACCTTAAAATAGATAACCCAAGCAATACCTTCCCTGGCGGTGGGTCTGTGGACCAATTTCAAACAATGTCCCGCAGGACTGAACGGGTAAAATGCCCATCCCTACGGACTTGACTGTCCAGGCAGTAATGATTGGTGAACTTGTGTAGGGAAGCCTACGTTGCTGCCTGGCAGATATTCAGGACTGGACCTCCGAATGCTAATGCAGTCATCGCAGCTTTAGCTCTGGTGGAATGAGCTCTCAAGCCTTCGGGAGGTTGCTTCTTATATTAATAGCAGACTTTAATGCAGAGCACAGCTAATCTGAAGATGGTCCGCTTTTGCACAGCCCGACCTTTATTTGCACCAACATGCTCCACGAAGAGTTGGCCGTCCAACCTAAACCCGCATATGTGGTTAAGAAAGAACGACAACGCTCTTTTTGGGTCCAGACGGTGGAGTCACTTCTCTTCTTTACAGAGATGTGGGGGAGCATAAAACTAGGCAGAGTGATGGATTGGCGAACATGAAATGGAGTGACCACTTTCGGGAGAAAGGAGGCTCTTGTGTGAAGCACCAGTTTGCCAGGATAGACTGAGAAGTAAGGTTTGTGGATGACAAGACTTGCAACTCACTCACTCTTTAAATAGATGTCATAGTCAAAAGGAAGGCTGTTTTAACCCCTTCAGTGCCCATGACGAGCTGGTCTCGTCATGGGCCGCGGTTGCGCTGTGCCCATGACGAGACCAGCTCGTCATGAACCCCGCCCGCTAATACAAAGCGCGGCACAGGGCGGGGAAAGGGGCGGGCACTGAAGGGGTTAATTGAGGCTTGAAAAGGGCACAAGACCAGATTAAGGTCCCACTGAGGCACGATAAATGGTGAAAGTGGGAAAAGATGAACAAGACTTTACAGAAACCTACATACAATATGGGATTTGAAAAAGAATGGTTGGTCAGACAACCGCAAAAAGGCAGAAAGAAAGCCCTTAAGAGCGCCCAGGGCACAGCCCTGCTGGGGAAGGGAAAGAATGAAAGGTAGAACTTCAGAAAGGGGGGCAGAAAGGGGATCAATGTATTTTTTCTGCACAGCATGCCACGTTTTTTTCCAACAGCAGGTGTATTGTGTCTTGGAGAAGGGACACCTGGCAGCCAAGATCACGTTGCAGACTTTGGGAGGAAGGTGGAAAGCTGTCAACTGCTGCCGCTCAATCGCCATGCAAGAAGGCAGAGACTGGACAGATTCGGGTGGGGCACTCTCGCATGCTGCTGCAACAGAAGAGCCTCCCAAATGGGCAGCCTGATCAAAGGATCAATGGCCATATTCAGTAGCTCAGGATACCAGACTCTGTGCTCAAGCTGGAACCACAAGGATGATTTGGGCCTGGTCATTCTTGATCTTCTTGAGAACCCTGGGTAAGAGTGCTATGGGCAGAAAGGTGTATAGAAGACCTGTGCTCCACTTGTGACAAAAAAGTGACTCAGAGCGAGAGCCGCCTTGGAAACTCTAACGCACATAATTAATGACATTGTGCGTTCTTGGAGGAGGCAAACAAATTTTATCAAGGCTCTCCCCACTGTTGAAAAAGACCTTGCGCCATCTCCAGGTGGAGACGCCATTCGTGATCTGCTAGGAATCGACGGCTGAGTTTGTCTGCTCAGGCATTCAGAGAGCCTGCCAGGTGTTGTATCACCAGGGACATGCACTGATGTTTCATCCATGTCCAAAAACACAGGGCTTCTTGTCAAAGGGTCCATGACCCCACCCCACCCTGTTTGTTGCAGTATCACATGGCAGTGGGGTTGTCCGTGAGCACCTGCACTAGCCTTCCCTTGATAAAGGGTAGAAAGGCTTTCAATGCCAGTCAGATTACATGGCGCTCCAGCATGCGTCTGTCACTACTGTGAGATCTGGTTGAGGAAGGGAGAGGGGCCTGCATCTGACCCAATCGCAGTTTGTTAGCCACTTGAGATCTTTTGCATTTCTCGCCGAGATCTGGACCATGTCTGAAAGGTTTCCCTGACGCTGAGCCCATTGGAACTTCAAGTCCCACTGCAGAGCCCGCATACGCCATTGGCCAGGAGTTGTCAGTAGGATGCAGGAGGCCATGAGTCTCAACAGCCTTAGGGTCTGTCTCACTGAAATCCAAGATAGAGGCTAAAACATCAGTATCATTGTCTGAATATCCTGGACTTACCATTGAGGAGGATAAGCCAGACACTGCACTGTGTCCGGAACAGCTTAGATGAAAGGGAGCATCTGGGGGGAGCCAGGTGTGACATTAGCATGTTGATAGTGAACCCTAGTGAGTGCAGGAGGTGTGCCGCAGTCTGGAGGTGGGAGATGACAGCCTGGGGCGAGCCTGCCTTCAACAGCCAGTCATCGAGATAGGGGGAGACTGGCACCTCTGGTGTGCTGCAACCACCGTTATCATCTTAATGAACAACCGAGAGACACTGGTAAGGCCAAAAAGGAGCATGGTGAACTGAAGTTGCTCTTGGCCTACTATAAGCATAGGTAACCCTGGAGGGCAGTCAGGACAGGACTGTGGAAATAAGCGTCCTGCAAATACAAAACTACCATCCAATCTCCTGGGTCCAGAGCAACAGGACCTAACGTAAGCATTTTGAACTTCTTCTTGAGGAAGTAGTTGAGGGGCCACAGGTCTAGAAAAGGACAAAGTCCTCTGTCCTGTTTGGGAACCAAAAGGTAGCTGGAATAGCAACCAAAACCCACTTCTGGCATTGGCACCATCTCTATGGCTCCATTGACGAAGAGAGTCGTGACTTCCGTGCGGAGAAGAGACAGATAATCCTCGGTCATCCAGTCGTGAGATGGTGGCAAGGAGGGAGGGGCTGTCATGAAGAAGAGAGTGCAGCCCATTTTACGATTTGCAAAACCCACCTGTCTGCTGTGATGGACCTCCAGTGGGGCAGGTGATGGATAACCCTGCTACCAATTGGGTGCCCATGCTGGTAAGAGGGAAGTTTCGGGGGGTTTGAAGGCTGCAGCTGCCAGGGGGGTGGTGGAGTTACCAGATCGCTGGATGCCTGACCCCTTAAGCCTGTGGGTACCATGCTTTTGGCCACACAGAAGCTGGGGAGCATGTGCGGCTCATGGCTGGGAGGGAATTGGCACTTGTGAAAGCTCCTTCCATAGTCATGAAAGGAGAGAAAGGCCTAGGGAACTGGCCAAAGCCTGACATTTCTTGAAGCTCTCCAGTGATGAATCCACCTTCTCTCCAAAGAAATGGGTGCCATCAAAGGGCATGTCCATAAGAGAGGATTAGACATCCCCCGAAAAACTAATCATCCTCACCCACGCGTGGCGCCTCAAGGCCACTGTTGCCGAAACCACTCTACCAAGCTCTCTAAGGTAGAGTGTTGGGTGAGGAAATTTGGGTCCCCTGGGGAAGGTGGTAGAGGGTGGGAGATCATCCTATTCACAAGAGACCCTGTCCAGAGCTTGGACCAATTCCCCAAAAGGACGTCACTGAAGACCTCATTGAACAGGAGTAACGGTACTGAGGGGGAGACTCCCGGTTGCAGCACCTCCGTCAAGATGTTAGTCTTGACTGCCACTGAGGGCAACTGAAGGTCAAGGACCTCAGCCACCCTCTGCACCACCATTGCGTAAAAGGCTCCCTCCTCCGTAGCCACTGTAGGGAGAGAAAGCATACCAGTATCTGGAGAGGTATCCAGTCCATAGGCTTCACCCAGTTCCTCACACCAGTCCATGTTAGGGTTGTCTTCATATGGCTGGTAGGCCTCAGGGTCCAGTGACCCCTCCTACTCCTCCCAAAATCCTAACCCAAGGGAATAGGGCTCAGGCTCCAATCTAAGAGGCAAGGCTTCAATTGGTCCCGGACACGGGGTCGGGCGATGATCCTTCGGGTCCATATCAGATCGGGGATCAGAATGGGTATGGCGTTGCCGGGGGGTGCTGGGACCGGCACTGATGAAGGTCAAGTTGGTATGACCGGCGACAGTCTGGAACCAGGGACAAATACTTGGGTCCCATCTGGAGCCATGGCTTGAGCTACCTGCGCAGAACCAGGTGGCTGGGCCCCTGCCGGCCCCTAGGGCCTGCCGGTGCCCCAGAGAGGTCGGGCCGCTCAAATATGAGGCACATGACCTCACAAAACTCTTTCAGTTGGGAGGGGGTCACTCCGGCTCCCAGAACATCAGGAATGTGAGGAGTTGGCCCAGGCGCAGGCTCTACCGCAGAGCCAGGCCTTGAATACTTCGCTGGCCAACAGATCAGGAGAAGTCAAGGACCTCTTCGACTTCTTCTTGTGACAGTACATTCCCAAGTGTCCTGATGACTTGGAGTGCGACGAGGATCTCTGACTCTGTGACCTCTCTCATAACCTTCCCATCAACTGGGACCCTGATTGCTGCGCCGTTGCACACCGAGCTGCCATGGTCTTCAGGAATCGCTCCCGCAAGGCCTTGGGATTCGTGGTGTGGCTGTCGGAACAAGACTTCGGGTCGAGGTCGCGCTCGAGGCACCACAGGTATACAGGATGCGGGTATGTCACTGACATTGGTCGATGACAGGCACCCCAGGGCCTGAAGCCGACCTTTTTGGAAGGCATCTGTGCCACACCAGGAGGGAAAACCTCAAAAGAAGTCAACGAAAGTAAAAAAATCCATTTCAAAAGTGACTGATGGGGTAGCTCTTCTCCGGATCAGTGCTGGCTGGCGTGGAAAGAAAAGAACTGACAGCGCGCCTGGTTGACGCCTATTAGGTGCAGTGGACATCACTTCAGTCTTGGACAATGTCAATGACACACGCAGAGCTGATCGATGCCACCTACTGGCGTTCAGGGGTACTGCTCATGAAAAATCTTCAGGATCCAGTCTGACGCCTAGGGAAATTCTAAGGTAAGGAACCTGTGGCTAGAAATCTCCATCAGATTGGCAGTGCACCACCACATTATGCATATTCCGCTGTATGCCACTCTATACCACTACACTATAAAGCCCTCTACTCCACTGTACGCTACTCCACTCTGACACCCTACTCCACTGTATGCCCCTTCATTTCTACGCCACACCACTACATTCATCAACATTCCATTCTACGACACTCCACATCACTTCTCTCCACTCCACATGTTACTCCACTCTATGTCCCTCCACTCGCTTAAGACACTCTAGGCCACTCCAGTCCAATCAACTCTGCCCTACTCAACGCTCCTCCACTCTAAGCCCCTCCACTCTAATCCAATCTACCCCACTACACTCCAAACTACCCCATTTTAATCTATCCCATTCGACTCCACCCCAATCTATCCCACTTCACTACTATAACCCCACTCCACTCTACAGCCCTCCACTGCACCCCAATCTACCCCACTCCACTCCAATCCACTCAATTTACCACAATCTACCCCACTCCACTCCAATCTTCCCAAATCCACCTCATTCAATTCTACCCCAATCCACCACAATTTAACCCACTCCAATCTACACTATTCTAATCTATCCCACCCTACCCAATACAGTCTACCTACACTCTAATTTACCCCACTCCACCTACCCCACTCCACCCCAATCTACCCCACTCCAATCTACCCCAATCTAACACACTCCACCCTAATCTACCTGCCCCAATCCACCCCAATCTAACCCACTACACCTCAATCAAACCTGCTGGCCTCCAATCTTCCCTGCTCTACTCCACTCCAATCTACCCCACTCCACTCCAATCTACTCCACTCAACCGTAATCTACCAGACTCCACTCCAATCTACCCCAAACCACCCCACTCCAATCTACCCCACTCCACCCTAATCTACCTGACTCCACTCTCCCCCATGCAACCCACTCTACCCCAATCTACCCCACTCTGCTCTATTCCAATCTACCCCTTTCCAATCTACCCAATCCACCCCTCTCCACCCCAATCTAACCCACTCCACTTTAATCTATACCACTCCACGCCAATCTACCCCACTCCAATCTACCCCAATCTAACACACTCCACCCTAATCTACCTGCCCCAATCCACCACAATCTAACCCACTACACCTCAATCAAACCTGCTGGCCTCCAATATTCCCTGCTCTACTCCACTCCAATCTACCCCACTCCACTCCAATCTACTCCACTCAACCGTAATCTACCAGACTCCACTCCAATCTACCCCAAACCACCCCACTCCAATCTACCCCACTCCACCCTAATCTACCTGACTCCACTCTCCCCCATCCAACCCACTCTACCCCAATCTACCCCACTCTGCTCTATTCCAATCTACCCCTTTCCAATCTACCCAATCCACCCCTCTCCACCCCAATCTAACCCACTCCACTTTAATCTATACCACTCCACGCCAATCTACCCCACTCCAGTCTACCCCAATCCATCCCACTCCAATTTACCCCAACCACTCCAAGCTACATCAATCTACCCCACTCCACTCCAATGTACCCCACTACCTCCAAACTGACCCAATCTACCCTACTCCACTCCAATCTACACCTCTCCAATCTACCTCACTCCAGTCAACCCCACTCCAATCTACCTAACTCTAATCTACCTCATGCAAATCTACCTCATTCTACCACACTCCAATCTACCCCATGCAACTCCAATCTACCCCACTCTACTCCCCAACAATCTATCCCACACCAATCTAAAACACTCTCCTCCACTACAATCTGCCCCACGTCACCCCACTCCAGCCTACCCCAATCTACCTTACTCCACTCTACACCAATCTACTCTTCTCCAATCTACCCCACTTCAGCCCACCCCACCCCACCCCACCCTACACCACTAACATTTAGCAATGCTGAACAGCAGCCACGCTGGTGTACAACATGGTTAAAACACATTGGCAAAGCCATTAGCTCTCGCATAGGTGAGAACTATTGGCTTTGCCAATAATTGTTGTTTTCAGCTAGCACAGGTTATGGGAAGAGGGTAAATAATCAGCAAGCACAATGTTTGGAGGGGTGGTGGAGAGGCAGAGGCATTTAAATACTGCTGTGTAAGGGGGAGGAGACCTGGGGTCTGTCTGGAGCGAGCATGATATTTTTGTGGGACTCGGGTACCATTGAACCTGTGCAGGTCAATCAGATGAAATAACGCAAGAGGGAATTCAGAAGTGAAACAGCAGAAACGCACTATCCAAACCTAAAGGGGGACAGGTAAGAACATCTCACCCGACTTCCCACCTGCACCGTGTCGCCCACGCACCTACTTCTCGCGAGATTTGGTTCTTTGCTGTCCAAAGGGCTTGATGCTGTGTTCAGCGTGCCTGCTTCAGTACTGCATGTGAAACATCCATGTACTCCTGTGTTCAGAAAGGGCACAGATTGACTTTTGTAGCACTGACTTGAAGCCTTAGCCTAGAACATGGCATGTTTAAAATCAAAACTATCCTGAAAAAGCATGGGTTTGCCTCAAAAGGTACCACTTATGGTGGGCAGTATTAGGGCCGGATTGGGAACAGTAACCAGCCCAGGCTGATTGCTGCTCGACCGGCTGTGGGGGGCAGTGCTAGTGACAAGCATGCTCCCGTTTTTTTGTTACAGGGAGCGATATTGCGGCAGTGCTGCAAAACTGGCAGCCTGTAACAAAACCCCCTCCACGGGTACAAAACCGGCCCCCACCCCTCCTGCCCATCGGGGAAACACCCGACAAATGTGAAGTACTTTTGAGGGCAGCAGAAATAGTAAAAGTACACGTTGTCCTAACATTATTAACAGAGGGAACATCTCCCCTGTATCAAGACTGGAGGCCCAGCGTGACTGGTGATTGTCCATGTGCGGTTAGAAAGGAGAATGGAAAAAGAAATACAGTAGGAAAAAATGAGGTTAGTAAAGCAGTGGGGCAAGAGAACGGAAAATAAAATCCAGAGTTACAGACACAGATCAATCAATCAATCAGGGGTTTGTAACGCACAGCTACTAACCCGTGAGGGTCTCAAGCACTGAGGAAGGGGGCTGCTAATCCTTTTGCTGTGGAGGTTCAATCGAAGAGACAAGTCTTGAGGTCCTTCCTGAACTGGGTCAACAACGTGGATTACCTGAGGTGGAGGGACAGGGTGTTCTAGGTCTTGGTGGTGAGGTAGGAGAACGATCTTCCTCCGGTTCTGGTCTTGTGGAACCGTGGGACGGAGGCCAGGGCAAGTTGGGTTGAGCGAAGTTGTCTGGCGTGTGTGTGGAAAGCGAGGCAGGGGTTCAGTTATTCTGGTCCTGCATCGTGAAGGGCCTTGTAGGCATATGTGAGGAGCTTAAAGGTGATTCTCTTGTTGACTGGGAGTCAGTGGAGTTGTCGGAGGTTTTGTGTCATGTGGCTGTGGCGGGGGATGTCGAGGACCAGTCTGGCTGCTGTATTTTGGATGTTCTGTAGTTCCCTGAGCTGTTTCTGGGTTACGCCGGCATAGAGTGTGTTGCCGTAGTCCAATCTACTGGTGTTGAGTGTGTGGGAGACCATCTTTCTGGATTCTATGGGGAGCCATCTGAATGTCTTTCGAAGCAGGCGCATTGTGTGGAAGCAGGATGAGGATACTGCATAGATTTGGCGATTTATTGAGAGCAAGAAGTCTAGTATGATGCCAAGGTTTGTGCCTGGTCCGTAGATGTGCGAGAGAATCCTAGTGTGGTGAGCCACCAGGAGTCATCTCAGGCTGAAGGGGTGGGACCCGGGATGAGTTCTTTGGTTTTGTCCGAGTTAAGCTGGAGGCATCTGTCTTGGATCCAGGTAGCAACTGCCTTTATTATGTTGTGAAAGTTGATTCTGGCGGATGTGGGTTCATTGGTGAGGGAAATGATCAGCTGAGTGTTGTCTGCTTAGGAGACGATGTTGAGCCCCTGGCTTCTGACGATGACTGCGAGGGGAGCCATGTTGTTGCTGAAGAGGGTGGGGCTCAGGGAGTAGCCCTGGGGTACTCTGCAACTGATCTCTGTAGGTTCTGAGAGGAACGGGGGTAGTCTGGCTCGCTGTGTTCGGCTGGTCAGGAAGGAGTGGAACCAGTCTAGTGCCTTGTTGTGGATACCGGTGTTGTGGAGTCTCGTGACACAGACGTATGCTCATAGAGGGATAGAGAGTCAAGGTTATTAGAGAGAGATGGGGATGAAGTTGAATGAGATATACGGGGTATATTGAGAGAGAGGTAAGATAGTCAAAGGTGAGGTTGAGAAGGCCAAGAAAGAAACAGTACAAGAACATATAGATGTAGAGTGAGAAAGAGAGGTTAGGAGAGAGGGTAAGGTAGAAGATGTGAGCTGACATAAGGAGAGAGCAATGATACAGAAAGATTATTTTTCAATGTAATTGCTACGAACCAAATGAGAGAGTAAGGGTTACGTTTGGGCAGGGCAGACATGCACACTAAGGGGGAAATTTACTAACGCTTGCATTGCGTTTGCTTCACAAAAGCAATGCAAACTGGGTCAAAGTGTTGATTTTAGAATTTACTGCCCAGCACAAAAGTAGCCCCAAAGTAATGCAAAATAGCGCTTTGAGCTATTTTGCATCAAAGAGGTTACCCAGTGCTTAATTTGAGCTAGTGGTTTCTGGTGCTCGGCACCAGCACTTAATTGTCAGCACCAGTGCTTGTGACAGTCTGCAACAAGGTGGCGCTGTTTGGTTAATTTAGAGAGGACCACAACAGCAGTTAATTATTAATTCAGTATACATTAAAAATTACTATTACCTGCCACAAAAGCCATTTGTTTAGCTTTGGGGGCCAGGAATATTCCGAACTGTCACACTTGTGGGATTGTGATGGTTAGTAGTTCTGTTGTTACCATCAGTGGCAGCATGGCAGGGGCAATGCATGTTGCAAGCTGCAGTGGCCTCCTGAAGGGAGCCCTGGCACTTATTTCTTTACAAATTAAGCACTGGGTATACTGTAGGTTGTACATAGGTGTTCCCCCACAACCACCCATTGATTTTGATGCAAATTCATGTCTACTAACAATGATAAACAGGAAGTTGTACCAAAAATGTACACCTCCTTGAGACAGATGTAAATCTAGAAAAAACTTTTCTTTCCTCAAAACCTTTCTAACTTTGTCTGTGTGCTGTACTTGTACAACACATATACAAAGTTGTAAAAGTGTTTAAGTATGGCAAAGCATTGTATCTTGTACTGGAAGAGAATCGTTTCAGTACAAAACCTATGCTAGATATAGCACACATATACAGAAAGAAGGGAGAGGCAATGCTATAATGACCAAAGAGTTGATCTCTTTCATTCATCGCAGACGATGACAGAATAAATGATTTCTGTAGGCGGAAATGTTCTTAGTCTTTTTTTATTTCAGTTTTGTATGTATAGCAGCAAAACAGCCAACGCGTTTCACCCTTTCAGGCTTCTTCAGGGCAACTATAATGTTTCGCAGAGTCTTCGGCTCGGAGTTTCCCGATACTCATTATAGACACTTTCAAATTTTAGGATATACACTTTTATAATTTAGTATCAGAGTTACTGTAGGTACATATTCTGATCCACGTTCCTCTTTCCAATTCAGCGGTTCCTACTACCACACCAATACGTGAATGCGCTCAATCGCCCAATCTTTCAAAATCAAAAAGTTGTCCTTCTATGTGTTTGAGTCCATACACAGGTCAGGTGTATGGAAGAGGAGTCTCCACGCTGAATAGGGGTAGCGATTGAGCGCCGCCATTACTGTCTATTACTCGAGGTCCTTGTACTTACCGTGGGTGTGGACTCAAACACATAGAAGGACAACTTTTTAATTTTGAAAGATTGGGCGATTGAGCGCATTCACTTATTGGTGTGGTAGTAGGACCCGCTGAATTGGAAAGAGGAACGTGGACCAGAATATGTGCCTACAGTAACTCTGACACTAAATTATAAAAGTGTATATCCTAAAATTTGAAAGTGTCTAGAATGAGTATCGGGAAACTCCGAGCCGAAGACTCTGCGAAACATTATAGTTGCCCTGAAGAAGCCTGAAAGGGTGAAACGCGTTGGCTGTTTTGCTGCTATACATAAAAAACTGAAATAAAAGAAGACTAAGAACATTTCCGGCTACAGAAATCATTTATTGTGTCATCGTCTGTGATGAATGAAAGAAATTAACTCTTTGGTCATTATAGCATTGCCTCTCCCTTCTTTCTGTATATCTGTTTTATATTTGAAACCAAATTGGTGGCTGGTTTCGGGAGGTGGGCATTTGTTGGACCACTACTGGTTGAAATAACTAATATGTATTAGATATTGTACAAGAACACAAGTAATTGGTGCAGCATCTTATACCCTGCCACTGTTCTCACTGTGTATGTAGATATAGCACACACTCTTCCTCTATGGTGCAGAGCTTGTGCGTTCTCAGGGAGCAAAAAAAACAGCGCCATATCTTAGCACATGTGGCGTTGTTCTGCTCTCTCCCTTTCACACAGTGCACCACAGCAATGTAAATTGTTTGCAAATGTGCCCATTGGTTTCTGTTAAGAATGCTCATCTGTCAAATCAAAAAATAAGCTGTTTTTTATTGAACACTCTTATATGGTAGCAATTTCAACTTTCCCACTCACTTTACCAGGGTTCGCCCTGGAAGGTGGGGCCCTGGGCAATTGCCAACTTTGCCCATACCTTAAAACGTCTCTGCATTTATCTAGTTTTTTGGGGTCCTCATCTTGCCCAAATAAAGTTATTCCTTTTTTATCATTTTGCCAACTTTTCATAGTTCTCTTGGGGTTTAGAAGGAACAAGTGTGAAGATGTTGTTATCTTTAAAAATATTATTTATTTACTCTTGATACCTGGACAAGACCTGTGCCAGGATGTTTGGCACTACTGTCGAAATAGCATTTGCTGCTGGAAAGCTTTACATCCACTAAGAAAAAGGAAAGGTATTTTGGGAGAGTTGTTCCTTGCAATTGAATTGGTAGTATTTCAGGGCAGCAGGATTCTACCATAATATCAGAAGAAAACGGGTGGAATTGTTGGCAAAAGTCGGATTACATTTAAACAGTTGGTCTAAACGTTTTCTTGTGCTGCATAACTATGGTATATGTGGAGCAACAGAGACAGGGCCAGGGTTCAGGCTCTTCAGTGACAGGCATGTGGAGGTCTGTTCAATACTACGAGGCTTCCTGACGCCCTGGGTCAGTCCTTGCAGCACACCTCTCAAGATCTGATCTTCTGCTTAGAATCCCACCATTCCAGCCATCCGTGCTATCAGTGTGGTTTAATAGATCTGTGGTGTAGCAGGGGTTCCAGGGACTCTAACGCAAGGAAGGAAATTGTCTCCCTTACACCTTGGCATGTAGAAAAAATAATTATAATTGGGATTCGGAGGGCTCCTCAAACCCCTGGGCTCCGGTACCACTGCACCTGCTGCATTACTGATAGCTATGCCCTTGAATTGGATGCAACTTGTAGCTCTTCCCATGTTGCTATTGTTTCATGGAAGGACCACCCGTAGCATATCAGAGCCTCCTCATCACTTCTCGAGTTCCGCAAGAAACTGAAGACCTGGCTCTTGGAATGAACCCTCCAGGGAAACAGCTGCCCAACCACCTGAGAAGAACCTGGATACCTTCACGGGTAATTAATGCGCTATAAAAATAAGCATAACATAACACTAAATGGCCTGTGTGCATGGCCACTGGAATTATGCAATTCTACAGCTGCAGAGCTTTCCGCAAAACTTTGAATTTGTCCGTTTGCCATATAATTAAGGCTCCCTGTTTTCCTTTTTTGACTGTTTTTGCAGATCAATACAGAGAGAAAACATTCATTTTCTTGTCTGTATTTATTTTTAAATGTGGATAAAAACGGAAATTGGGTTGTTTTTTTAGTACTTCCAAATACTGTCTGCCATGACTGCCAGGCCAATAGATGTGTGGATTCATCTCAGGCTGAAGGGGTGGGACCCGGGATGAGTTCTTTGGTTTTGTCCGAGTTAAGCTGGAGGCATCTGTCTTGGATCCAGGTAGCAACTGCCTTTATTATGTTGTGAAAGTTGATTCTGGCGGATGTGGGTTCATTGGTGAGGGAAATGATCAGCTGAGTGTTGTCTGCTTAGGAGACGATGTTGAGCCCCTGGCTTCTGACGATGACTGCGAGGGGAGCCATGTTGTTGCTGAAGAGGGTGGGGCTCAGGGAGTAGCCCTGGGGTACTCTGCAACTGATCTCTGTAGGTTCTGAGAGGAACGGGGGTAGTCTGGCTCGCTGTGTTCGGCTGGTCAGGAAGGAGTGGAACCAGTCTAGTGCCTTGTTGTGGATACCGGTGTTGTGGAGTCTCGTGACACAGACGTATGCTCATAGAGGGATAGAGAGTCAAGGTTATTAGAGAGAGATGGGGATGAAGTTGAATGAGATATACGGGGTATATTGAGAGAGAGGTAAGATAGTCAAAGGTGAGGTTGAGAAGGCCAAGAAAGAAACAGTACAAGAACATATAGATGTAGAGTGAGAAAGAGAGGTTAGGAGAGAGGGTAAGGTAGAAGATGTGAGCTGACATAAGGAGAGAGCAATGATACAGAAAGATTATTTTTCAATGTAATTGCTACGAACCAAATGAGAGAGTAAGGGTTACGTTTGGGCAGGGCAGACATGCACACTAAGGGGGAAATTTACTAACGCTTGCATTGCGTTTGCTTCACAAAAGCAATGCAAACTGGGTCAAAGTGTTGATTTTAGAATTTACTGCCCAGCACAAAAGTAGCCCCAAAGTAATGCAAAATAGCGCTTTGAGCTATTTTGCATCAAAGAGGTTACCCAGTGCTTAATTTGAGCTAGTGGTTTCTGGTGCTCGGCACCAGCACTTAATTGTCAGCACCAGTGCTTGTGACAGTCTGCAACAAGGTGGCGCTGTTTGGTTAATTTAGAGAGGACCACAACAGCAGTTAATTATTAATTCAGTATACATTAAAAATTACTATTACCTGCCACAAAAGCCATTTGTTTAGCTTTGGGGGCCAGGAATATTCCGAACTGTCACACTTGTGGGATTGTGATGGTTAGTAGTTCTGTTGTTACCATCAGTGGCAGCATGGCAGGGGCAATGCATGTTGCAAGCTGCAGTGGCCTCCTGAAGGGAGCCCTGGCACTTATTTCTTTACAAATTAAGCACTGGGTATACTGTAGGTTGTACATAGGTGTTCCCCCACAACCACCCATTGATTTTGATGCAAATTCATGTCTACTAACAATGATAAACAGGAAGTTGTACCAAAAATGTACACCTCCTTGAGACAGATGTAAATCTAGAAAAAACTTTTCTTTCCTCAAAACCTTTCTAACTTTGTCTGTGTGCTGTACTTGTACAACACATATACAAAGTTGTAAAAGTGTTTAAGTATGGCAAAGCATTGTATCTTGTACTGGAAGAGAATCGTTTCAGTACAAAACCTATGCTAGATATAGCACACATATACAGAAAGAAGGGAGAGGCAATGCTATAATGACCAAAGAGTTGATCTCTTTCATTCATCGCAGACGATGACAGAATAAATGATTTCTGTAGGCGGAAATGTTCTTAGTCTTTTTTTATTTCAGTTTTGTATGTATAGCAGCAAAACAGCCAACGCGTTTCACCCTTTCAGGCTTCTTCAGGGCAACTATAATGTTTCGCAGAGTCTTCGGCTCGGAGTTTCCCGATACTCATTATAGACACTTTCAAATTTTAGGATATACACTTTTATAATTTAGTATCAGAGTTACTGTAGGTACATATTCTGATCCACGTTCCTCTTTCCAATTCAGCGGTTCCTACTACCACACCAATACGTGAATGCGCTCAATCGCCCAATCTTTCAAAATCAAAAAGTTGTCCTTCTATGTGTTTGAGTCCATACACAGGTCAGGTGTATGGAAGAGGAGTCTCCACGCTGAATAGGGGTAGCGATTGAGCGCCGCCATTACTGTCTATTACTCGAGGTCCTTGTACTTACCGTGGGTGTGGACTCAAACACATAGAAGGACAACTTTTTAATTTTGAAAGATTGGGCGATTGAGCGCATTCACTTATTGGTGTGGTAGTAGGACCCGCTGAATTGGAAAGAGGAACGTGGACCAGAATATGTGCCTACAGTAACTCTGACACTAAATTATAAAAGTGTATATCCTAAAATTTGAAAGTGTCTAGAATGAGTATCGGGAAACTCCGAGCCGAAGACTCTGCGAAACATTATAGTTGCCCTGAAGAAGCCTGAAAGGGTGAAACGCGTTGGCTGTTTTGCTGCTATACATAAAAAACTGAAATAAAAGAAGACTAAGAACATTTCCGGCTACAGAAATCATTTATTGTGTCATCGTCTGTGATGAATGAAAGAAATTAACTCTTTGGTCATTATAGCATTGCCTCTCCCTTCTTTCTGTATATCTGTTTTATATTTGAAACCAAATTGGTGGCTGGTTTCGGGAGGTGGGCATTTGTTGGACCACTACTGGTTGAAATAACTAATATGTATTAGATATTGTACAAGAACACAAGTAATTGGTGCAGCATCTTATACCCTGCCACTGTTCTCACTGTGTATGTAGATATAGCACACACTCTTCCTCTATGGTGCAGAGCTTGTGCGTTCTCAGGGAGCAAAAAAAACAGCGCCATATCTTAGCACATGTGGCGTTGTTCTGCTCTCTCCCTTTCACACAGTGCACCACAGCAATGTAAATTGTTTGCAAATGTGCCCATTGGTTTCTGTTAAGAATGCTCATCTGTCAAATCAAAAAATAAGCTGTTTTTTATTGAACACTCTTATATGGTAGCAATTTCAACTTTCCCACTCACTTTACCAGGGTTCGCCCTGGAAGGTGGGGCCCTGGGCAATTGCCAACTTTGCCCATACCTTAAAACGTCTCTGCATTTATCTAGTTTTTTGGGGTCCTCATCTTGCCCAAATAAAGTTATTCCTTTTTTATCATTTTGCCAACTTTTCATAGTTCTCTTGGGGTTTAGAAGGAACAAGTGTGAAGATGTTGTTATCTTTAAAAATATTATTTATTTACTCTTGATACCTGGACAAGACCTGTGCCAGGATGTTTGGCACTACTGTCGAAATAGCATTTGCTGCTGGAAAGCTTTACATCCACTAAGAAAAAGGAAAGGTATTTTGGGAGAGTTGTTCCTTGCAATTGAATTGGTAGTATTTCAGGGCAGCAGGATTCTACCATAATATCAGAAGAAAACGGGTGGAATTGTTGGCAAAAGTCGGATTACATTTAAACAGTTGGTCTAAACGTTTTCTTGTGCTGCATAACTATGGTATATGTGGAGCAACAGAGACAGGGCCAGGGTTCAGGCTCTTCAGTGACAGGCATGTGGAGGTCTGTTCAATACTACGAGGCTTCCTGACGCCCTGGGTCAGTCCTTGCAGCACACCTCTCAAGATCTGATCTTCTGCTTAGAATCCCACCATTCCAGCCATCCGTGCTATCAGTGTGGTTTAATAGATCTGTGGTGTAGCAGGGGTTCCAGGGACTCTAACGCAAGGAAGGAAATTGTCTCCCTTACACCTTGGCATGTAGAAAAAATAATTATAATTGGGATTCGGAGGGCTCCTCAAACCCCTGGGCTCCGGTACCACTGCACCTGCTGCATTACTGATAGCTATGCCCTTGAATTGGATGCAACTTGTAGCTCTTCCCATGTTGCTATTGTTTCATGGAAGGACCACCCGTAGCATATCAGAGCCTCCTCATCACTTCTCGAGTTCCGCAAGAAACTGAAGACCTGGCTCTTGGAATGAACCCTCCAGGGAAACAGCTGCCCAACCACCTGAGAAGAACCTGGATACCTTCACGGGTAATTAATGCGCTATAAAAATAAGCATAACATAACACTAAATGGCCTGTGTGCATGGCCACTGGAATTATGCAATTCTACAGCTGCAGAGCTTTCCGCAAAACTTTGAATTTGTCCGTTTGCCATATAATTAAGGCTCCCTGTTTTCCTTTTTTGACTGTTTTTGCAGATCAATACAGAGAGAAAACATTCATTTTCTTGTCTGTATTTATTTTTAAATGTGGATAAAAACGGAAATTGGGTTGTTTTTTTAGTACTTCCAAATACTGTCTGCCATGACTGCCAGGCCAATAGATGTGTGGATTCATCTCAGGCTGAAGGGGTGGGACCCGGGATGAGTTCTTTGGTTTTGTCCGAGTTAAGCTGGAGGCATCTGTCTTGGATCCAGGTAGCAACTGCCTTTATTATGTTGTGAAAGTTGATTCTGGCGGATGTGGGTTCATTGGTGAGGGAAATGATCAGCTGAGTGTTGTCTGCTTAGGAGACGATGTTGAGCCCCTGGCTTCTGACGATGACTGCGAGGGGAGCCATGTTGTTGCTGAAGAGGGTGGGGCTCAGGGAGTAGCCCTGGGGTACTCTGCAACTGATCTCTGTAGGTTCTGAGAGGAACGGGGGTAGTCTGGCTCGCTGTGTTCGGCTGGTCAGGAAGGAGTGGAACCAGTCTAGTGCCTTGTTGTGGATACCGGTGTTGTGGAGTCTCGTGACACAGACGTATGCTCATAGAGGGATAGAGAGTCAAGGTTATTAGAGAGAGATGGGGATGAAGTTGAATGAGATATACGGGGTATATTGAGAGAGAGGTAAGATAGTCAAAGGTGAGGTTGAGAAGGCCAAGAAAGAAACAGTACAAGAACATATAGATGTAGAGTGAGAAAGAGAGGTTAGGAGAGAGGGTAAGGTAGAAGATGTGAGCTGACATAAGGAGAGAGCAATGATACAGAAAGATTATTTTTCAATGTAATTGCTACGAACCAAATGAGAGAGTAAGGGTTACGTTTGGGCAGGGCAGACATGCACACTAAGGGGGAAATTTACTAACGCTTGCATTGCGTTTGCTTCACAAAAGCAATGCAAACTGGGTCAAAGTGTTGATTTTAGAATTTACTGCCCAGCACAAAAGTAGCCCCAAAGTAATGCAAAATAGCGCTTTGAGCTATTTTGCATCAAAGAGGTTACCCAGTGCTTAATTTGAGCTAGTGGTTTCTGGTGCTCGGCACCAGCACTTAATTGTCAGCACCAGTGCTTGTGACAGTCTGCAACAAGGTGGCGCTGTTTGGTTAATTTAGAGAGGACCACAACAGCAGTTAATTATTAATTCAGTATACATTAAAAATTACTATTACCTGCCACAAAAGCCATTTGTTTAGCTTTGGGGGCCAGGAATATTCCGAACTGTCACACTTGTGGGATTGTGATGGTTAGTAGTTCTGTTGTTACCATCAGTGGCAGCATGGCAGGGGCAATGCATGTTGCAAGCTGCAGTGGCCTCCTGAAGGGAGCCCTGGCACTTATTTCTTTACAAATTAAGCACTGGGTATACTGTAGGTTGTACATAGGTGTTCCCCCACAACCACCCATTGATTTTGATGCAAATTCATGTCTACTAACAATGATAAACAGGAAGTTGTACCAAAAATGTACACCTCCTTGAGACAGATGTAAATCTAGAAAAAACTTTTCTTTCCTCAAAACCTTTCTAACTTTGTCTGTGTGCTGTACTTGTACAACACATATACAAAGTTGTAAAAGTGTTTAAGTATGGCAAAGCATTGTATCTTGTACTGGAAGAGAATCGTTTCAGTACAAAACCTATGCTAGATATAGCACACATATACAGAAAGAAGGGAGAGGCAATGCTATAATGACCAAAGAGTTGATCTCTTTCATTCATCGCAGACGATGACAGAATAAATGATTTCTGTAGGCGGAAATGTTCTTAGTCTTTTTTTATTTCAGTTTTGTATGTATAGCAGCAAAACAGCCAACGCGTTTCACCCTTTCAGGCTTCTTCAGGGCAACTATAATGTTTCGCAGAGTCTTCGGCTCGGAGTTTCCCGATACTCATTATAGACACTTTCAAATTTTAGGATATACACTTTTATAATTTAGTATCAGAGTTACTGTAGGTACATATTCTGATCCACGTTCCTCTTTCCAATTCAGCGGTTCCTACTACCACACCAATACGTGAATGCGCTCAATCGCCCAATCTTTCAAAATCAAAAAGTTGTCCTTCTATGTGTTTGAGTCCATACACAGGTCAGGTGTATGGAAGAGGAGTCTCCACGCTGAATAGGGGTAGCGATTGAGCGCCGCCATTACTGTCTATTACTCGAGGTCCTTGTACTTACCGTGGGTGTGGACTCAAACACATAGAAGGACAACTTTTTAATTTTGAAAGATTGGGCGATTGAGCGCATTCACTTATTGGTGTGGTAGTAGGACCCGCTGAATTGGAAAGAGGAACGTGGACCAGAATATGTGCCTACAGTAACTCTGACACTAAATTATAAAAGTGTATATCCTAAAATTTGAAAGTGTCTAGAATGAGTATCGGGAAACTCCGAGCCGAAGACTCTGCGAAACATTATAGTTGCCCTGAAGAAGCCTGAAAGGGTGAAACGCGTTGGCTGTTTTGCTGCTATACATAAAAAACTGAAATAAAAGAAGACTAAGAACATTTCCGGCTACAGAAATCATTTATTGTGTCATCGTCTGTGATGAATGAAAGAAATTAACTCTTTGGTCATTATAGCATTGCCTCTCCCTTCTTTCTGTATATCTGTTTTATATTTGAAACCAAATTGGTGGCTGGTTTCGGGAGGTGGGCATTTGTTGGACCACTACTGGTTGAAATAACTAATATGTATTAGATATTGTACAAGAACACAAGTAATTGGTGCAGCATCTTATACCCTGCCACTGTTCTCACTGTGTATGTAGATATAGCACACACTCTTCCTCTATGGTGCAGAGCTTGTGCGTTCTCAGGGAGCAAAAAAAACAGCGCCATATCTTAGCACATGTGGCGTTGTTCTGCTCTCTCCCTTTCACACAGTGCACCACAGCAATGTAAATTGTTTGCAAATGTGCCCATTGGTTTCTGTTAAGAATGCTCATCTGTCAAATCAAAAAATAAGCTGTTTTTTATTGAACACTCTTATATGGTAGCAATTTCAACTTTCCCACTCACTTTACCAGGGTTCGCCCTGGAAGGTGGGGCCCTGGGCAATTGCCAACTTTGCCCATACCTTAAAACGTCTCTGCATTTATCTAGTTTTTTGGGGTCCTCATCTTGCCCAAATAAAGTTATTCCTTTTTTATCATTTTGCCAACTTTTCATAGTTCTCTTGGGGTTTAGAAGGAACAAGTGTGAAGATGTTGTTATCTTTAAAAATATTATTTATTTACTCTTGATACCTGGACAAGACCTGTGCCAGGATGTTTGGCACTACTGTCGAAATAGCATTTGCTGCTGGAAAGCTTTACATCCACTAAGAAAAAGGAAAGGTATTTTGGGAGAGTTGTTCCTTGCAATTGAATTGGTAGTATTTCAGGGCAGCAGGATTCTACCATAATATCAGAAGAAAACGGGTGGAATTGTTGGCAAAAGTCGGATTACATTTAAACAGTTGGTCTAAACGTTTTCTTGTGCTGCATAACTATGGTATATGTGGAGCAACAGAGACAGGGCCAGGGTTCAGGCTCTTCAGTGACAGGCATGTGGAGGTCTGTTCAATACTACGAGGCTTCCTGACGCCCTGGGTCAGTCCTTGCAGCACACCTCTCAAGATCTGATCTTCTGCTTAGAATCCCACCATTCCAGCCATCCGTGCTATCAGTGTGGTTTAATAGATCTGTGGTGTAGCAGGGGTTCCAGGGACTCTAACGCAAGGAAGGAAATTGTCTCCCTTACACCTTGGCATGTAGAAAAAATAATTATAATTGGGATTCGGAGGGCTCCTCAAACCCCTGGGCTCCGGTACCACTGCACCTGCTGCATTACTGATAGCTATGCCCTTGAATTGGATGCAACTTGTAGCTCTTCCCATGTTGCTATTGTTTCATGGAAGGACCACCCGTAGCATATCAGAGCCTCCTCATCACTTCTCGAGTTCCGCAAGAAGCTGAAGACCTGGCTCTTGGAATGAACCCTCCAGGGAAACAGCTGCCCAACCGCCTGAGAAGAACCTGGATACCTTCACGGGTAATTAATGCGCTATAAAAATAAGCATAACATAACACTAAATGGCCTGTGTGCATGGCCACTGGAATTATGCAATTCTACAGCTGCAGAGCTTTCCGCAAAACTTTGAATTTGTCCGTTTGCCATATAATTAAGGCTCCCTGTTTTCCTTTTTTGACTGTTTTTGCAGATCAATACAGAGAGAAAACATTCATTTTCTTGTCTGTATTTATTTTTAAATGTGGATAAAAACGGAAATTGGGTTGTTTTTTTAGTACTTCCAAATACTGTCTGCCATGACTGCCAGGCCAATAGATGTGTGGATTCATCTCAGGCTGAAGGGGTGGGACCCGGGATGAGTTCTTTGGTTTTGTCCGAGTTAAGCTGGAGGCATCTGTCTTGGATCCAGGTAGCAACTGCCTTTATTATGTTGTGAAAGTTGATTCTGGCGGATGTGGGTTCATTGGTGAGGGAAATGATCAGCTGAGTGTTGTCTGCTTAGGAGACGATGTTGAGCCCCTGGCTTCTGACGATGACTGCGAGGGGAGCCATGTTGTTGCTGAAGAGGGTGGGGCTCAGGGAGTAGCCCTGGGGTACTCTGCAACTGATCTCTGTAGGTTCTGAGAGGAACGGGGGTAGTCTGGCTCGCTGTGTTCGGCTGGTCAGGAAGGAGTGGAACCAGTCTAGTGCCTTGTTGTGGATACCGGTGTTGTGGAGTCTCGTGACACAGACGTATGCTCATAGAGGGATAGAGAGTCAAGGTTATTAGAGAGAGATGGGGATGAAGTTGAATGAGATATACGGGGTATATTGAGAGAGAGGTAAGATAGTCAAAGGTGAGGTTGAGAAGGCCAAGAAAGAAACAGTACAAGAACATATAGATGTAGAGTGAGAAAGAGAGGTTAGGAGAGAGGGTAAGGTAGAAGATGTGAGCTGACATAAGGAGAGAGCAATGATACAGAAAGATTATTTTTCAATGTAATTGCTACGAACCAAATGAGAGAGTAAGGGTTACGTTTGGGCAGGGCAGACATGCACACTAAGGGGGAAATTTACTAACGCTTGCATTGCGTTTGCTTCACAAAAGCAATGCAAACTGGGTCAAAGTGTTGATTTTAGAATTTACTGCCCAGCACAAAAGTAGCCCCAAAGTAATGCAAAATAGCGCTTTGAGCTATTTTGCATCAAAGAGGTTACCCAGTGCTTAATTTGAGCTAGTGGTTTCTGGTGCTCGGCACCAGCACTTAATTGTCAGCACCAGTGCTTGTGACAGTCTGCAACAAGGTGGCGCTGTTTGGTTAATTTAGAGAGGACCACAACAGCAGTTAATTATTAATTCAGTATACATTAAAAATTACTATTACCTGCCACAAAAGCCATTTGTTTAGCTTTGGGGGCCAGGAATATTCCGAACTGTCACACTTGTGGGATTGTGATGGTTAGTAGTTCTGTTGTTACCATCAGTGGCAGCATGGCAGGGGCAATGCATGTTGCAAGCTGCAGTGGCCTCCTGAAGGGAGCCCTGGCACTTATTTCTTTACAAATTAAGCACTGGGTATACTGTAGGTTGTACATAGGTGTTCCCCCACAACCACCCATTGATTTTGATGCAAATTCATGTCTACTAACAATGATAAACAGGAAGTTGTACCAAAAATGTACACCTCCTTGAGACAGATGTAAATCTAGAAAAAACTTTTCTTTCCTCAAAACCTTTCTAACTTTGTCTGTGTGCTGTACTTGTACAACACATATACAAAGTTGTAAAAGTGTTTAAGTATGGCAAAGCATTGTATCTTGTACTGGAAGAGAATCGTTTCAGTACAAAACCTATGCTAGATATAGCACACATATACAGAAAGAAGGGAGAGGCAATGCTATAATGACCAAAGAGTTGATCTCTTTCATTCATCGCAGACGATGACAGAATAAATGATTTCTGTAGGCGGAAATGTTCTTAGTCTTTTTTTATTTCAGTTTTGTATGTATAGCAGCAAAACAGCCAACGCGTTTCACCCTTTCAGGCTTCTTCAGGGCAACTATAATGTTTCGCAGAGTCTTCGGCTCGGAGTTTCCCGATACTCATTATAGACACTTTCAAATTTTAGGATATACACTTTTATAATTTAGTATCAGAGTTACTGTAGGTACATATTCTGATCCACGTTCCTCTTTCCAATTCAGCGGTTCCTACTACCACACCAATACGTGAATGCGCTCAATCGCCCAATCTTTCAAAATCAAAAAGTTGTCCTTCTATGTGTTTGAGTCCATACACAGGTCAGGTGTATGGAAGAGGAGTCTCCACGCTGAATAGGGGTAGCGATTGAGCGCCGCCATTACTGTCTATTACTCGAGGTCCTTGTACTTACCGTGGGTGTGGACTCAAACACATAGAAGGACAACTTTTTAATTTTGAAAGATTGGGCGATTGAGCGCATTCACTTATTGGTGTGGTAGTAGGACCCGCTGAATTGGAAAGAGGAACGTGGACCAGAATATGTGCCTACAGTAACTCTGACACTAAATTATAAAAGTGTATATCCTAAAATTTGAAAGTGTCTAGAATGAGTATCGGGAAACTCCGAGCCGAAGACTCTGCGAAACATTATAGTTGCCCTGAAGAAGCCTGAAAGGGTGAAACGCGTTGGCTGTTTTGCTGCTATACATAAAAAACTGAAATAAAAGAAGACTAAGAACATTTCCGGCTACAGAAATCATTTATTGTGTCATCGTCTGTGATGAATGAAAGAAATTAACTCTTTGGTCATTATAGCATTGCCTCTCCCTTCTTTCTGTATATCTGTTTTATATTTGAAACCAAATTGGTGGCTGGTTTCGGGAGGTGGGCATTTGTTGGACCACTACTGGTTGAAATAACTAATATGTATTAGATATTGTACAAGAACACAAGTAATTGGTGCAGCATCTTATACCCTGCCACTGTTCTCACTGTGTATGTAGATATAGCACACACTCTTCCTCTATGGTGCAGAGCTTGTGCGTTCTCAGGGAGCAAAAAAAACAGCGCCATATCTTAGCACATGTGGCGTTGTTCTGCTCTCTCCCTTTCACACAGTGCACCACAGCAATGTAAATTGTTTGCAAATGTGCCCATTGGTTTCTGTTAAGAATGCTCATCTGTCAAATCAAAAAATAAGCTGTTTTTTATTGAACACTCTTATATGGTAGCAATTTCAACTTTCCCACTCACTTTACCAGGGTTCGCCCTGGAAGGTGGGGCCCTGGGCAATTGCCAACTTTGCCCATACCTTAAAACGTCTCTGCATTTATCTAGTTTTTTGGGGTCCTCATCTTGCCCAAATAAAGTTATTCCTTTTTTATCATTTTGCCAACTTTTCATAGTTCTCTTGGGGTTTAGAAGGAACAAGTGTGAAGATGTTGTTATCTTTAAAAATATTATTTATTTACTCTTGATACCTGGACAAGACCTGTGCCAGGATGTTTGGCACTACTGTCGAAATAGCATTTGCTGCTGGAAAGCTTTACATCCACTAAGAAAAAGGAAAGGTATTTTGGGAGAGTTGTTCCTTGCAATTGAATTGGTAGTATTTCAGGGCAGCAGGATTCTACCATAATATCAGAAGAAAACGGGTGGAATTGTTGGCAAAAGTCGGATTACATTTAAACAGTTGGTCTAAACGTTTTCTTGTGCTGCATAACTATGGTATATGTGGAGCAACAGAGACAGGGCCAGGGTTCAGGCTCTTCAGTGACAGGCATGTGGAGGTCTGTTCAATACTACGAGGCTTCCTGACGCCCTGGGTCAGTCCTTGCAGCACACCTCTCAAGATCTGATCTTCTGCTTAGAATCCCACCATTCCAGCCATCCGTGCTATCAGTGTGGTTTAATAGATCTGTGGTGTAGCAGGGGTTCCAGGGACTCTAACGCAAGGAAGGAAATTGTCTCCCTTACACCTTGGCATGTAGAAAAAATAATTATAATTGGGATTCGGAGGGCTCCTCAAACCCCTGGGCTCCGGTACCACTGCACCTGCTGCATTACTGATAGCTATGCCCTTGAATTGGATGCAACTTGTAGCTCTTCCCATGTTGCTATTGTTTCATGGAAGGACCACCCGTAGCATATCAGAGCCTCCTCATCACTTCTCGAGTTCCGCAAGAAGCTGAAGACCTGGCTCTTGGAATGAACCCTCCAGGGAAACAGCTGCCCAACCGCCTGAGAAGAACCTGGATACCTTCACGGGTAATTAATGCGCTATAAAAATAAGCATAACATAACACTAAATGGCCTGTGTGCATGGCCACTGGAATTATGCAATTCTACAGCTGCAGAGCTTTCCGCAAAACTTTGAATTTGTCCGTTTGCCATATAATTAAGGCTCCCTGTTTTCCTTTTTTGACTGTTTTTGCAGATCAATACAGAGAGAAAACATTCATTTTCTTGTCTGTATTTATTTTTAAATGTGGATAAAAACGGAAATTGGGTTGTTTTTTTAGTACTTCCAAATACTGTCTGCCATGACTGCCAGGCCAATAGATGTGTGGATTCATAGAAAAGGGGGTTAAAAAAAGATTTTAGTAGAGAGGCTTTAAAAGCAGTAGTTATGCACAAGGTTGATACTGATATTTGCATGTTTTCATATAAGTGCTCTGATTGATCTTCTGCCGGTGTTCACAGCACTGAAACCTGGCAGACATTAATGCATGAGTGCATATTTATCGGTTAAATAATGTGGAAATATACTAATTGCAGCATTAATTTTTCCGCAAAACCCAAAATAAATATGGATAAATACATATAAAATTTGCAAAAAATAAATATGGATAAATACAGACGGAAATACCAAAAAAATAAATACCATAAAACCAGGAACCCTACATATAATCCATTATCTGCTGCAGAATCTGCAGATTTAAAACAAAATAGTTTTTAGCTCAAATGGAAGAAAAGCTACCAAAAATGTCACGATATGTGTTACCCCGTAGTGGAAGGCCCTTTGAGTAGGTTAACTGATCATCTCTCAGTTGCTTATTGCTGTATTTGCTTGTTACACTGGTACTAATCAGGTGAAATCTTTGCCCAGACTGTGTTACCATGAGTAAAAATGCAATATAATGAAGTAACACTTTCACAAAATGTGCCGCATTACGCCGCATAATTCGCTTTTTCTTGTTCCATAATTTTATTCTCCCGTGCAACATAATTTAGCCCTCCATTGCCACATGATTCCAGTGGTCCTGCCTGTGTGTGTATTTCATTTTCATTTCATGTGGATATTATCCGTGTGTCTAGGATCCTTCTCGAGTTTGTCTATTCTATTTTGAGTCCGCAGATAAAAACTGATTTTACAGAATCTATTAAGTCCCTGTGTTTGTACTGTTAGGGTTGTCTAGGTTATTTTTACAAAGGATGTGTTATTTTCTTTTATCGTAGTACCTTATTGACATGCTCATGCTGGATTTTGATTCATGATTGTTATGTTTTTTTTTGTATTATATACGGCCACCTATGTTCCTACAGGAGCTGACTAACAAAAAACTATTTATTTAATAGAAGAAGCCTGTGGCAGAAGTAGAATTCCTTTTAATGGGTACGTCAAGAATGCAATATCACCGGCAGCCGCTAGAGGGCAGAGTGAGAGGCAAAATACAAAAGATGTAGGGTCACATGTACGAAGGAAACATTTTGCGAGTTCCTAATTGCGACTTTTTGCGACTAGCAATTAGGAAATCGCAAAATGCGATGTACAACAGTGTCTCGGACACTGTTTGCGATTCCAAATGAGGCTGGAATTGCCGTGCCTCATAAATATTCATGAGGCAGGTCGCAATTTGCGACCCATTGGGAATGGCCTGTAATCACAGGGATGGTGGCCTGCTGGGGTCAGCAGACCACCATGTCTGTGATTGCTTTTTAAATAAAGCAATTTATTTTTATTGAAATGCAGCCCGTTTTCCCTTAAGGAAAACGGGATGCATTTCAAAAATGAAAAATGAAAAGCTACCTTTTCATTTTTTAAGGGTAGGCAGTGGTCCCACAGACCACTGCGCCTGCTCTTAAAAAACATGCTGATGCCCACGTTCACAAAGGGGAAGAGGTCCCTTGGGACTGCTTCCTGTTTGCGAATGGGTTACCACCTTCATCACGGAGTCGGTAAAATATGAATGCTTTGCAACCGCATTCTGGTCGGCAAACATTCATACATGCCTCTGCGACTCGCTATTAGGAAGGGACACCCTTGGAACGCCCTTCCTTACAGCGACTCGCAAACCCTTTTTAGGAGTCGGTGATAGGTTACCAAATCGCAAAATAGAGTTAATACATGCCAAACGATTCTTTACCGGCTGCAAACAACCCGATTCTCCATTTGCGAGCGCTAAAACGCATCATACATGTGGCTCCTGTGATGTAGCCAGTGGTGCGTTTTGGAGCACACGTTCGCAAATAGCGCACTGTCATTTACAGACAGCACCCGTTATTTTTGAAATGCCACCACATTTGCAGAGACGTGCAGCCACAAACGCAGACCATGACTGCATGGAGTTTCAGCTGGCATCTACCACTGGCGCATTACAGAGTAAAGTGTCTTGATTTCATCCTATGAAAACCTTCGTTTCCATCACACTCCTTAAGCACAAAAGTGTGCTAGGAGTGCTTTCTGAGGGGTGATACTTTTTGAAATATTTGTACAGCTATTTTACAAATATTTAAATGTTGTAGTGAGAAAAAAATAGGCATCCTACAGCGTTCCCTTCGCACCCCATGTGTGCTGGGCAAAACTGTCACATAGTTCAAAGTTTAATTTGCAAAATCCTACAAAATAGCTGTTGGAGAAAGAAAAGTAGCCCTCGACCTCAATGTGGAAAGGAGGAGTAGTGATTTGTCAGAAGACACCGCCTGACATTTGAACCCTGTCTTTAAGCGCCCAGCAAATGTGACAAGATAAGGGCAGCGTTTTAAGGCGCCTGTGTCGCTCATTCACTTTTCAACTCCAGCATGGTTATGTTGGGGGTGCTGCAGCGCCCCCAAACACCAACGTCCAGCGCCTATGGGAGTGATCTCTACGTATACTGGCCATTACGCAGTGGCCTAATGCCCCACAGAGACACAGCGGACTGCATGGGGGTGATCTCCTGATATCCTGAACATTTCACAGTGCCCTGATACCCCACATAGACACCGTGGAATGTATGGGGGTGGCCTCCTGGTGTCCTGGACACAGCACAGTGCCCAAGTGCCCCACATACACAGCGGACTGTATGGGGGAGGCCGCTTGGTATCCCGGACTCTGCACAGTGCCCTACACACACACATCGGACCCTATGGGGCACCCTCCGGGTATCGTGGACTCTGCACAGTGCCCTAATGCCCCCCACACACACATCGGACCCTATGGGGTGCCCTCCTTGTATCCCGGACTCTGCACAGTGCCCGAATGCCCCCCCACACACACATCGGACCCTATGGGGTGCCCTCCTTGTATCCCGGACTCTGCACAGTGCCCTGATGCCACCCCCCCCCCACACACACACACATCGGACCCTATGGGGTGCCCTCCTTGTATCCCGGAGTCTGCACAGTGCCCTGATGCCACCCCCCCCCCCCACATACACACATCGGACCCTATGGGGTGCCCTCCTTGTATCCCGGAGTCTGCACAGTGCCCTGATGCCACCCCCCCACACACACACATCGGACCCAGTGCCCTAATGACCCCCCCCCACACACACACATCGGACCCAGTGCCCTAATGCCCCCCCACACACACATCGGACCCTATGGGGTGCCCTCCTTGTATCCCGGACTCTGCACAGTGCCCTGATGCCCCCCCCCCACACACACACATCGGACACAGTGCCCTAATGCCCCCCCCCCCCACACACACACATCGGACCCTATGGGGTGCCCTCCTTGTGTCCCGGACTCTGCACAGTGCCCTAATGCCCCCCCCCCCACACACACACATCGGACCCTATGGAGTGCCCTCCTTGTATCTCGGACTCTGCACAGTGCCCTGATGCCCCCCCCCCCCACACACACATCGGACCCTATGGAGTGCCCTCCTTGTATCTCGGACTCTGCACAGTGCCCTAATGCCCCCCCCCCCACACACACATCGGACCCTATGGAGTGCCCTCCTTGTATCTCGGACTCTGCACAGTGCCCTGATGCCACCCCCCCACACACACACATCGGACACAGTGCCCTAATGCCCCCCACACACACATCGGACCCTATGGGGTGCCCTCCTTGTGTCCCGGACTCTGCACAGTGCCCTATGCCACCCCCCCCCCCCATACACACATCGGACCCTATGGGGTGCCCTCCTTGTATCTCGGACTCTGCACAGTGCCCTAATGCCCCCCCACACACACATCGGACCCTATGGAGTGCCCTCCTTGTATCTCGGACTCTGCACAGTGCCCTGATGCCACCCCCCCACACACACATCGGACCCAGTGCCCTAATGACCCCCCCACACACACATCGGACCCTATGGGGTGCCCTCCTTGTATCTCGGACTCTGCACAGTGCCCTGATGCCACCCCCCCCACACACACATCGGACACAGTGCCCTAATGCCCCCCCACACACACATCGGACCCTATGGGGTGCCCTCCTTGTGTCCCGGACTCTGCACAGTGCCCTATGCCCCCCCCCCCCCCTCACACACACACAGCGGATACACGGGGGCTTGGTTTCACTTCCTCTGTAGTCCCAGGGGACAGCCGGCGCAGGGGCTGACTGAGGTCTATCCACGGATTGCAAACACGGCTCAGGCTGGCATTTTAATGTGGGCTGCCTAGCGCTGCTGCCGTGCCACATTATAGTATAGGATTTCAGCAGATCACATAAACAAACAATGCGGAACTTAACATTGTCTGCATGCCCTGCCCCCCCACCCCCCGTTCACAGCACCGCTGTAAAATCATTAACTCGATACACTTCCTAGCGGATGAAGCGCTTCGTGCCAGGACAGGTGGCATGCAGGGCATCTAACGCTTGGCACGTCCACAGTAAAATAAGAAGGCAGTGCAAACCGTCCCACAACAGCTGCAGATTCGCCTCTTGTGTGCGAGATAAAGAAAGAAGACGTAAATAAATGCTGATGCCCCGAAGTGTCCAAGTAAGAAACATCCGGCGCTTTTTGGCGGAAGGATTAAGTAATAAGTCCCATCCTGCCAAAATAGTGCATCCTTCATATCGACTGCCACAAAAGATCATAACGTTTCATATATATAATTTTGTCTTTTTTTATTTAGGGTGTTTTATAAAGCGCAAACATGACCCAAGGGCATCAGAGCGCTGCACACATGATTGGAAACAACCAAAGACCTTAAACATACAACAAAAAAAATGAACACGTAGCATAAAACATAGACAAAAAGTAAAGCAAGATAGGGTGTGTTGTAACCGTTACTTTATTAAGCCTCCGCCATTCCTTCATGAAGCACTGAGGCAGGTTCTCCGAGAGGCTCTCTGAGCCCGGTGGGAGGCGGGTCGGCTGCAGGTAACTGTGGGGTCTTTATTCTTAACTGAAGCACTTACAACAGCTGCAAGCACGTGCCCTGAAGGCGCAGAGCTTCAAAGTAGGGAGATGTAGAGTTCACAATAGTAAAACTGTTCTTTACCATACAATGATGCACAATATTGTGGGGTCGATATAGGGGCACTATTTAAAAGTCAATATTGCGGTACAAGACAGGTGCAGGGTTAGTGGAAAGTGTAGAATGGGAAGCACAGCCCAGAGTGCACGTGGCGCGTGACCATGGTAAGGGTAAGAGCCATGAGCCTCGCACTCACCAGAGTGGCATCGTCAGGGCTCCCGGGGCAGGGCAGGACCCGGGGCAGGTGTGGATGTCTCCGCCGCAGGGTTAGTGGAAAGTGTAGAATGGGAAGCAAAGCACAGAGTGCACGTGGCGCGTGACCATGGTAAGAGCCATGAGCCTCGCACTCACCAGCGTGGCATCGTCAGGGCTCCCGGGGCAGGGCAGGACCCGGGGCAGGTCCGGATGTCTCCGCCGCTCTTTCTAATGTGGGCTGAATCTGCAAACTCGAGTGTAAAAAGTAAAGACACAGACCCGGCGGGTGCCCTTACGGGGGCTTGTTCTGCGACAGCCGCCCCTGCAGCCCCTCCCCAAGCAATCTTTTTTTTTAACATTTCCTAAAATGGGCCCGAGGGCCTCTGATCTTGGGGTAAATTTGAACTTCTCAGATGTCTCGAGGGATTGTGTGATTCGCACCGTCAATCAGCACGCTAGGCCTGAAAGGACAGCTCGCTAGGTGGCGCTGTTACTGCACCTACAGGGACAGGAGCGCGGCAGGAGGCGCGTGCACCGGGCCTGGCTGCAAATAGCGAAGCACCCGACGGCCGCAAAGTTATGGCAGCAGCTGGCTTCCGTAGGCATTCTGCCTGTTTAGGAAGCTCTTTCAGACTAATCTCCCCACTAAATACTACTTATAAAGAGCCACAGGTGCTGCACGCTACGGCTTGGTTCTAGGGCACCACAATCACAACAAACCTGTCCCAAACAAACACAAAATGGTATTACTGATTAAAGGCATCGCTAAATAACCCGGAAATATTCCAGGCCTTTACTGTGCGTAGTCCTTTGCCCACCAGTTGAACGCGGGTGTATTTACTTTATGAGAATATTACATGCACTTTTTGAGGGTGAAGTGAGAACCGACCTATCTTAGGGGACATACTGTCCAGTAGGGATTCCTGGGTGCAGTAAGGCAGGATGCTGAGAAAATAAAAGAGTTCTGCTCGATTTACTTATAAAACACCCGTTGCTTGGTATGAGCCCATTATACAAAAGAAAGGATCAAGCGCTCGCATAGGCGCTGTAGGTAGAGCAATATGTCTGAATTCTGCTCCACCTAGATGACCTTCCTGTGCTATCCCAGGGATGGCCAGCAGGCGGCGCTGTACGAGCACAGCTGAACTTCCCTCCTCAGACCTGTCAGTGACACGTTACAGATGGTTGTGCCAACTGCCCATGTCAGCGGCCAGTCCCTGTGGACTAGGAAACTGTCAAGTGGCACATTCTTGCGAGGTGCATTCTGGTACTTGGAGTTCTGGACAAGAGATGCGCAGGAAGCCGCCCAAATTCCCTAGACACTGCAGGCATAGTCGAGGTGTTGCGATGCGCGCAGTACAAGCAGCCCTGTTTTGCAAACCCCTTGCACCAGGGCCTTTATTCGCTTTCAGTGTGAGTGCCATTCGGGTCCCACCCAAAACCTCAAACTCTCCCGTGCCGGGCAGACGAGCCTGTCCATCTGCACAATCCAACAGGCTTTCGAGGCGATGCAGGGAGCCCCTGCGGTCCAAGGTGCCTTCAATCCCAGCCTTGAGGTGCCCGACTAGGCACAACACACCACACTTGCCCAGATCCAAGGCTGCGCCCTCACTGTGATGATGGTGGTCACGAGGCACCGCGCAAACCTAGAAAACGCGCAAAAGGTTGTCTGCACTGAGTGACAAGGCAGGGCTTCACTCGTCCATGCCATCATCAGTAGAGCGCACATCAGGTGCTTGCCACCTGTCCAGCTCACCAAGGATCTGGTTGGCACTGTCATGCCCAAGTATGATTGCGTGGGTTAGGGCACCCACCTGTCTTTCGTAGACACAGTTGTGTTGGTAATGCCCCCCCCCCTCCCCACCCCCACACTTTTAGATTATAATAATCCCCAGAGTTAGTGCATCCTAGGACCTTCTGCTTTTTACTTTGGTTTGAGACTCTTACTGAGTAGTATATTCACGGTGGAAGTGTCTTTTCTCTAGAATATCGCAGTGGGTGGTTTCTTCACACCACTTTTGCTTTCCATTAAGAGGCGGTAGGCATAAGGCCTTGATATATTGTTCCTCATCCCACTCCCATAACTGCATCTTAAAGTATGTTCAGCACACATCGAACCCTATCGGCGGAAGAGCGCGCATTCCCGTCCGTCTTTCAGTCACTTCCGTGGATGTTGTTCTAACAACAGACCCACATTCCTGCTTCCGAGTGCCCGCCCTATTTGTTAACAGTAAAAGTCCCAGAGGAACGTTCCCTATTAGACGTAAGCTGTCATTATTCATCATAAACACGCCGCACCATCTCTTTGTTCTACATGTTTTATTGTCATAAAATAAAATTCAAATCATACAATCAAAATGGATCCCCGTCATTCATTTTAAATAGCCCAGAGGGACAGCTCAGAATTCAGTGATGCTCTTGTGAACTGCATGTCCATCATTCATTAGCAACGAACATTCATTGAGAATCATTCTCAATGACAGCAAGCAAACAGGAGACGTTTGGTACACACCGACAACACCGACAATTCACCGAGAGATGTTTTATAGCACAGCCAGGTTTACTGCTCTTTACAATAACAGATCAAGGGCAGATCTATCGTTGTGAAGAGAAGGCGTTGATGCGTTTCGGCCCCTGACAAGCGAGCCAGCCAGGCCTTCATCAGAGTGAAGAGACGCAAAGGCAAAAAGACAGCTCTGGACACATTCGAAAGTTGTTCACTAGTGACATACATGAAACCACCAAACGGCATTTTGATTTTTTGAGATAGATGTTGTTTTATGATGTTTCCACAAGCTCTATCACACAACTCCCTATGGGACACTCACTTAGCAATATGACCACACCCACAGATTGTCCCTTTTGTCTCTCAAGTTGGTTCTGCTGCCTCCCCTCTCGTTCAAGCAAGATGAAACCAGCATCACATGTCTCCTCACGGTTCTGCACTTGAAGCAGTAATAAAAAAACTACTCTCCCGGATTTCTGAGGGGAACATTTAAAAAAAGTCGACAAGAGTGAACAGCTGCCCAGACCCTTCTTGGCCTAAAAGCAGGTCTCAAACCCTTCACCACACCAGATTGTTAGCCAGTGTGTGCTGAGAGTGTCAGATGAAGCAGAAGCAGCGGTGCGGCACATTTGGGAGCGCTTGGTACCCAAACTAACCTGAAATTACAGCTGACTCTGTGTGGATGCTTGAATGCTCCTAAGAGCAGGATAGTGCAGGGAGGAACAAACCCAGCCCGAAACACATGCCCAGCTCTGGTGTAGGACAACCTGAAAACAGTGGTACATTATCAGAAATATGCCTTTCATATAGCGCCTTCCTGTTAAGCTAAGGGACATACAGCACCTTCTTGCTGCGAAGAAGGGCTAAAGGGCACTTTTGTGATGCGTTGAGGAGGGCGCGAAACCCATACGCGAGGAGTAACGGGCCATGGCCTATATGCTAAGCTCCCTTCCAGCATCTTCCAGCTGACATAAGAGGAAATAAACCTTCCCACAGCTGATGTAGGGATGATGTCTTTCCTTGAGGGGTCAGGAGCCATGCACTACCGTTGTACTGAGGATCTAAGTCATGGAATGGCTTGTCCATGAAATACAGGAAAACCACTTTATTGCTGAATTAAGGCCCGTGCAGCATCGTCCTGTTGAGAATGCTGGCCCACACTGCTGCTTCCTGTTGAGATGCGGCCCACACTGCAGCTTCCTGTTGAAATGCAGCCCACATTGCAGCTTCCTGTTGAGATGCGGGCCAACACTGCAGCTTCCTGTTGAGATGCGGGCCAACACTGCAGCTTCCTGTTGAGATGCGGCCCACACTGCAGCTTCCTGTTGAGATGCGGCCCACACTGCAGCTTCCTTTTGAGATGCGGGCCCACACTGCAGCTTCCTGTTGAGATGCAGCCCACACTGCGGTTTCCTGTTGAAATGCGGGCCCACACTGCAGCTTCCTGTTGAGATGCGGCCCAGACTGCAGCTTCCTGTTGTGATGCGGCACACACTGCAGCTTCCTGTTGAGATGCGGGCCCACACTGCAGCTTCCTGTTGAGATGCGGCCCACACTGCAGCTTCCTGTTGAGATGCGGCCCAGACTGCAGCTTTCTGTTGTGATGCGGCACACACTGCAGCTTCCTGTTGAGATGCGGCCCACACTGCAGCTTCCTGTCCATTTAAAGGAAGATCCAGTGGAGATGGCCTACCCCTGGCATCCATGAATTCTGGTAAGATGTCTGCAAGAGACGCGCTCTATCACCGTTATAACCAGGGGCATAACTCCCCCTGGGGCAGCAGGTGCAGTGGCACCGGGGCCCAGTGGCCTGAGGAGCCCCCTGGTTATTGCTGTATTTCACAGTTTAACAACAGCTAGGAGGCCATTTACTTCCATAAACTAGGAATAATCACACCCTTGTTACACCACTGGTTAAAATGCTCAATGACAAAGAGACAGCACAATGAAGTGTTTTTTTTCTATAGAAGTCATAATCTGTGAACAGAGGGACCTAGGCTGTACGTGACACATCCCAAACCTTACACGTCCTTCCCAAGAGCTTCGGGCTACTGATCAGCGGGGAAGATGCACTCTGATTTGCATGCATATTAGTGAGTGAACAAATGTTCAGAGACTCCTTGCTGGTGGAATATGTCAAATGCATTGTAAGATGCGGTCTACCTTGTAAACAAGGAAAACATTTTTGGCTGGTTTGAGAAATCCCTTTGAGGAGCTGGGAGCCCAGGTTCTCTGTTAACAGCACATCTCTGTCTTCTTGGCCATGGTAGTAAGGACTGGTGGCCTAATTTATGAGGAATTGGCATACGGCAGTGCCCCAAATCTTGCTGCGCTGCCCTACGACAATGTGAAAGCACAGGAATGCACCATATTTATAAAATACAGTGCATTCCTGTACTTTGCCCCAGCACTGGTGCACAATTTGCTGCCTAGCGCCACATAGGCACCTCCGTTGCAGACAGGATTGTTTTTGTGCAGGAATGATTACCTTCCTGCACAAAAATAATCAAGAAAGGTGTTTTCCTCTTGCTATGCGTGATGCATAATGCTGCATGAATGGAAAGAGGAAAAACGAGGTGAAAGAAAAATATTTCTTCTCGTTACACCTGCTCTGGGGAGGTTTACATGATTAAGTAAATCTGTGACTGCATCAAAATCCATGGGTGCTGCTTAGGAAAACCCATTGCAACGGCCATGGAAGGCCTCCTTGATGCACAGTAGTGCAATGTAGTGCTGTGCGCTGCTCTGTCTTCCTCTGTATCTATGGTCCATGCTGCTCTGTCTTCCTCTCTATCTATGGTCCATGCTGCTCTGTCTTCCTCTGTATCTATGGTTCATGCTGCTCTGTCTTCCTCTCCATCTATGGTCCATGCTGTTCTGTCTTCCTCTGTCTCTATGGTCCATGCTGCTCTGTCTTCCTCTGTACCTATGGTCCATGCTGCTCTGTCCTCCTCTGTATCTATGGTCCATGCTGCTCTGTCTTCCTCTCCATCTATGGTCCATGCTGCTCTGTCTTCCTCTGTATCTATGGTCCATGCTGCTCTGTCTTCCTCTGTATCTATGGTCAATGCAGCTCTGTCCCCCTCTGTATCTATGGTCCATGCTGCTCTGTATTCCTCTCCATCTATGGTCCATGCTGCTCTGTCTTCCTCTGTATCTATGGTCCATGCTGCTCTGTCTTCCTCTCCATCTATGGTCCATGCTGCTCTGTCTTCCTCTGTATCTATGGTCATACTGCTCTGTCTTCCTCTCCATCTATGGTCCATGCTGCTCTGTCTTCCTCTCCATCTATGGTCCATGCTGCTCTGTCTTCCTCTGCATGTATGGTCCATGCTGCTCTGTCTTCCTCTGCATGTATGGCCCATGCTGCTCTGTCTTCCTCTGCATCTATGGTCCATGCTGCTCTGTATTCCTCTGTATCTATGGTCCATGCTGCTCTGTCTTCCACTGTATCTATGGTCATGCTGCTCTGTCTTCCTCTCCATCTATGGTCCATGCTGCTCTGTCTTCCTCTGTATCTATGGTCATGCTGCTCTGTCTTCCTCTCCATCTATGGTCCATGCTGCTCTGTCCTCCTCTGCTTCTATGGTCCATGCTGCTCTGTCTTCCTCTCTATCTATGGCCCATGCTGCTCTGTCTTCCTCTGTATCTATGGTCCATGCTGCTCTGTCTTCCTCTGTATCTATGGCCCATGCTGCTGTGTCTTCCTCTCTATCTATGGCCCATGCTGCTCTGTCTTCTTCTCTATCTATGGCCCATGCTGCTGTGTCTTCCTCTGTATCTATGGTCCATGCTGCTCTGTCTTCCTCTGTATCTATGGTCCATGCCCCATGCTGCTGTGTCTTCCTCTGTATCTATGGCCCATGCTGCTCTGTCTTCCTCTGTATCTATGGCCCACGCTGCTGTGTCTTCCTCTCTATCTATGGTCCATGCTGCTCTGTCTTCCTCTGTATCTATGGCCCATGCTGCTCTGCCTTCCTCTGTATCTATGGTCCATGCTGCTCTGTCTTCCTCTGTATCTATGGCCCATGCTGGTCTGTCTTCCTCTCTATCTAAGGTCCATGCTGCTCTGTCCTCCTCTGTATCTATGGTCCATGCTGCTGTCTCTTCCTCTGTATCTATGGCCCATGCTGCTCTGTCTTCCTCTGTATCTATGGTCCATGCTGCTCTGTCTTCCTCTGTATCTATGGCCCATGCTGCTGTGTCTTCCTCTGTATCTATGGTCCATGCTGCTCTGTCTTCCTCTGTATCTATGGCCCATGCTGCTCTGCCTTCCTCTGTATCTATGGTCCATGCTGCTCTGTCTTCCTCTGTATCTATGGCCCATGCTGGTCTGTCTTCCTCTCTATCTAAGGTCCATGCTGCTCTGTCCTCCTCTGTATCTATGGTCCATGCTGCTGTGTCTTCCTCTGTATCTATGGCCCATGCTGCTCTGTCTTCCTCTCTATCTATGGTCCATGCTGCTCTGTCTTCCTCTGCATCTATGGCCCATGCTGCTGTGTCTTCCTCTGTATCTATGGCCCATGCTGCTCTGCCTTCCTCTGTATCTATGGTCCATGCTGCTCTGTCTTCCCCTGTATCTATGGCCCATGCTGGTCTGTCTTCCTCTCCATCTATGGTCCATGCTGCTCTGTCCTCCTCTGCTTCTATGGTCCATGCTGCTGTGTCTTCCTCTGTATCTATGGCCCATGCTGCTCTGTCTTCCTCTCTATCTATGGTCCATGCTGCTCTGTCTTCCTCTGTATCTATGGCCCATGCTGCTGTGTCTTCCTCTGTATCTATGGTCCATGCTGCTCTGTCTTCCTCTGTATCTATGGTCCATGCCCCAAGCTGCTGTGTCTTCCTCTGTATCTATGGCCCATGCTGCTGTGTCTTCCCCTGTATCTATGGCCCATGCTGCTCTGTCTTCCTCTGTATCTATGGTCCATGCTGCTCTGTCTTCCTCTGTATCTATGGCCCATGCTGCTCTGTCTTCCTCTGTATCTATGGCCCATGCTGCTGTGTCTTCCTCTGTATCTATGGCCCATGCTGCTGTGTCTTCCTCTGTATCTATGGCCCATGCTGCTCTGTCTTCCTCTCTATCTATGGTCCATGCTGCTCTGTCTTCCTCTGTATCTATGGTCCATGCTGCTCTGTCTTCCTCTGTATCTATGGCCCATGCTGGTCTGTCTTCCTCTCTATCTATGGCCCATGCTGCTGTGTCTTCCTCTGTATCTATGGTCCATGCTGCTCTGTCTTCCTCTGTATCTATGGTCCATGCTGCTCTGTCTTCCTCTCCATCTATGGTCCATGCTGCTCTGTCTTCCTCTCCATCTATGGCCCATGCTGCTCTGTCTTCCTCTGTATCTATGGTCCATGCTGCTCTGTCTTCCTCTGTATCTATGGCCCATGCTGCTGTGTCTTCCTCTGTATCTATGGCCCAAGCTGCTCTGTCCTCCTCTGTATCTATGGGTTATGCTGCTCTGTCTTCCTCTGTATCTATGGCCCATGCTGCTCTGTCTTCCTCTGTATCTATGGCCCAAGCTGCTCTGTCCTCCTCTGTATCTACGGGTTATGCTGCTCTGTCTTCTTCTGTATCTATGGCCCATGCTGCTCTGTCTTCCTCTGTATCTATGGCCCATGCTGCTGTGTCTTCCTCTGTATCTATGGTCCATGCTGCTGTGTCTTCCTCTGTATCTATGGCCCAAGCTGCTCTGTCCTCCTCTGTATCTACGGGTTATGCTGCTCTGTCTTCCTCTGTATCTATGGCCCATGCTGCTGTGTCTTCCTCTGTATCTATGGCCCATGCTGCTCTGTCTTCTTCTCTATCTATGGCCCATGCTGCTGTGTCTTCCTCTGTATCTATGGCCCATGCTGCTCTGTCTTCCTCTGTATCTATGGCCCATGCTGCTGTGTCTTCCTCTGTATCTATGGCCCATGCTGCTCTGTCTTCCTCTGTATCTATGGTCCATGCTGCTCTGTCTTCCTCTGTATCTATGGTCCATGCTGCTCTGTCTTCCTCTGTATCTATGGCCCATGCTGCTCTGTCTTCCTCTGTATCTATGGTCCATGCTGCTCTGTCTTCCTCTGTATCTATGGCCCATGCTCCTCTGTCTTCCTCTGTATCTATGGTCCATGCTGCTCTGTCTTCCTCTGTATCTATGGCCCATGCTGCTCTGTCTTCCTCTGTATCTATGGTCCATGCTGCTCTGTCTTCCTCTGTATCTATGGCCCATGCTGCTCTGTCTTCCTCTGTATCTATGGCCCATGCTGCTCTGTCTTCCTCTGTATCTATGGCCCATGCTGCTGTGTCTTCCTCTGTATCTATGGCCCATGCTGCTCTGTCTTCCTCTGTATCTATGGCCCATGCTGCTCTGTCTTCCTCTGTATCTATGGCCCATGCTGCTGTGTCTTCCTCTGTATCTATGGCCCATGCTTCTCTGTCTTCCTCTGTATCTATGGTCCATGCTGCTCTGTCTTCCTCTGTATCTATGGTCCCATACGAAGCCGCGCAGAGTGGCTGTGCGTCACCTCATAGATATGACTAAGAGGCTTGCGTTGCTGGATCATCCAAAAAAGCGACCCTCGGGCTGTGCAAGCCTCTCATAAATAAGCCCTGGGAGTTTTGCCTTCAATGCTCAAACAGCTTCTCCTTTAATTGCTTGAGTAGCATTCAGATCTGGGTAGGATGAGGGTGAGGGTCAGGGTTTAGGACGCTTAGGGATTGAGGTTTTAGTTAAAATCTTTGCCTGGGACTTTATCCATGCTAAGGGTCATCATACGTGGCTTCTTCATAATTCCAAATGCGTTTAGTTACAATATATTCTCTAACATTGTTTCTTCATAAATATTGTTTTTATTCATATCCTTCCTAATAATGTTTGTGGTTTGTGCTTGCCAGGTACTGCTACTATAGAGCCTGGGCATCAACAGAATCCATTCACATGTGGTTGGGATAACGTCACCCGTCACTTCCGGTGAAGGAGGGCGATGGAGGTGTAGAAGGAGTTAACCCAGAGGGCTCACTGATGCGGTGCAAAGGATGGGTATCTGCAGACGTGGCGCTCTGACCTCGGATGTGATCCTGAAGGGCAGTGAGGTCTCTGTCACCCAAACTCCAGCCTCACACTTTGGGATAGTTGTAAAAACCTGACATCTTCACGAGGAGCAGAGACGAGCGCCTTCAGCTGTCGGGCCTGAAAGGGCCCGGAATGTTCCCGGCGCGGCACTTCCTGTGCGGAATGTGAGGGCGGAGGGGGTGCTGGGGCGACAGGTTCATGGGTGCCCCCGGGCGCTATCACTTACTGCCTCCAGCTTTTCACTGCCTCGACACATTCTTCTGCGCACTTGATCCACTTTCGCTGTGTAGGGGGGGGGGGGGCGGGGGCAGCTCGAGTTCTGAGGCAGAGCGAGAGGACAGGTTGTATCCCAGCAGAGCCAGTCCCAGCTCTAACTGGGAGTCAGCGGTGGCCACAAGGGAATAACACATGCCATGTGTAGCAGACCCCGAAGAACAGGAGTGCGGACCAGAGGCGCAACTAGAGCCAAATTTCGGGGGGGGGGGGGGGGGGGGGCTAAGAAAAAAATTTCGGGGGGGGGGGGGCTGAATCTTTGAAGCCATAGGCAGAGTGGAGCTGCAGGGGCTCTTAGAAGGGGTGAAACAACAGCGAGGCCTCATTAACATGCACATATGTAGAGTTGCGGTCTAGTCGTTGCGCCTACGATATGACGTAGGCGCGCAGCGGCCATTTTGGGCGGCATTAGCGCCGAGTCTGCGAACCGGCAAAACGGCCCCCAGCGCTCTCCCTCTAAAAGATTATTAGATTCAACCTCCCAATAAAGCAAGCACTGTTGACACCTCCCTGTGAGTCCCTGCCATCATTACCCTGTAAGGTGACCTTTACAAAATGGTCTTTTAAAGACCTGTGAAGTCCTCGGGTGCGGCTGTGTGTGTGCCCGGGAAGCTGTCTCATCCCGGCTGCCACACACGATGGGGGGGGCTGAAGCCCTGTGAGTCCAATGGGTGTTGCGCGCCTGGTGCGGACCCCCAAAAGCACTAGGCACAGAGAAACACGCACCTCAGCTGCAAAGCCCCAAAACCACCAGTCAGCCACAGGAGGGCACTCGCAGCTGCAACTGCAGAGCACCCTAAAACCACCAGAGCCAGACAGGATGCACTCAAACTGAGAGCAAGGCACCCTAACATCACCCGAGACAGCCATATGTAAACAATCCCAAACTGAGCTGCAAAGCACCCTAAAACCACCAGAGCCATACACAGGAGCACACTCAAAGCAGCAACTGCCAAGCACCCTAAAACCACCAGAGCCAGCCACAGGAGCACACTCAAAGCTGCAACTGCAAAGCACCCTAAAACCACCCGAGCCAGCCACAGGAGCACACTCAAAGCTGCAACTGCAAAGCACCATAAAACCACCAGAGCCAGCCACAGGAGCACACTCAAAGCTGCAACTGCAAAGCACCCTAAAACCACCAGAGCCAGCCACAGGAGCACACTCAAAGCTGCAACTGCAAAGCACCCTAAAACCACCAGAGCCATACACAGGAGCACACTTAAACTTAGCTGCAGCCACAAAGCACCCTAAAACCACCAGAGCCAGCCACAGAAGCACACTCAAAGCTGCAACTGCAAAGCACCCGAAAACCACCAGAGCCAACCACAGGAGCACACTCAAAGCTGCAACTGCAAAGCACCCTAAAACCACCAGAGCCATACACAGGAGCACACCTACACTTAGCTGCAGCCACAAAGCACCCTAAAACCACCAGAGCCAGCCACAGGAGCACACTCAAAGCTGCAACTGCAAAGCACCCTAACACCACCAGTGCCAGCCACAGGAGCCCACTCAAAGCTGCAACTGCAAAGCACCCTAAAACCACCAGAGCCATACACAGGGCCACACTCAAAGCTGCAACTGCAAAGCACCCTAAAACCACCAGAGCGATACACAGGAGCACACTTAAACCTAGCTGCAGCCACAAAGCACCCTAAAACCACCAGAGCCAGCCACAGGAGCACACTCAAAGCTGCAACTGTAAAGCACCCTAAAACCACCAGAGCCATCCACAGGAGCTCACTCAAAGCTGCAACTGCAAAGCACCCTAAAACCACCAGAGCCATACACAGGAGCACACTTAAACTTAGCTGCAACCACAAAGCACCCTAAAACCACCAGAGCCAGCCACAAGAGGGCACTCAAACTGAACTGCAAGACACTCTAATATCACCAGTGCCAGCCATACGTAAACACACACTAAGCTGCAAGCAAGGCACCCTAAAACCATCAGAACCATCCACAGGAGCACATGGAAACGGAGCTGCCACCACAAAGCACCCTATAACAGCCAGAGCCAGACAGGATGCACTCAAACTGAGAGCAAGGCACCCTAACATCACCAGAGACAGCCATATGTAAACAATCCCAAACTGAGCTGCAAAGCACCCTAAAACCACCAGAGCCATACACAGGAGCACACTCAAAGCTGCAACTGCAAAGCACCCAAAACCACCTGAGCCAGCCACAGGAGCACACTCAAAGCTGCAACTGCAAAGCACCATAAAACCACCAGAGCCAGCCGCAGGAGCACACTCAAAGCTGCAACTGCAAAGCACCCTAAAACCACCAGAGCCATACACAGGAGCACACCTAAACTTAGCTGCAGCCACAAAGCACCCTAAAACCACCAGAGCCAGCCACAAGAGCACACTCAAAGCTGCAACTGCAAAGCACCCTAAAACCACCAGAGCCAGCCACAGGAGCACACTCAAAGCTGCAACTGCAAAGCACCCTAAAACCACCAGAGCCATACACAGGAGCACACTCAAAGCTGCAACTGCAAAGCACCCTAAAACCACCAGAGCCAGCCACAGGAGCACACTCAAAGCTGCAACTGCAAAGCACCATAAAACCACCAGGGCCATACACAGGAGCACACTCAAAGCTGCAACTGCAAAGCACCCTAAAACCACCAGAGCCATACACAGGAGCACACTTAAACCTAGCTGCAGCCACAAAGCACCCTAAAACCACCAGAGCCATACACAGGAGCACACTCAAAGCTGCAACTGCAAAGCACCCTAAAACCACCAGAGCCATCCACAGGAGCACACTCAAAGCTGCAACTGCAAAGCACCCTAAAACCACCAGAGCCATACACAGGAGCACACTTAAACTTAGCTGCAACCACAAAGCACCCTAAAACCACCAGAGCCAGCCACAAGAGGGCACTCAAACTGAACTGCAAGACACTCCAATATCACCAGTGCCAGCCATACGTAAACACACACTAAGCTGCAAGCAAGGCACCCTAAAACCATCAGAACCATCCACAGGAGCACATGGAAACTGAGCTGCCACCCCAAAGCACCCTATAACAGCCAGAGCCTGCCACCGGAGGACACAGAAACTGAAATGCAAGGCACCCTAAAATCACTAGAGCCAGCCAAATATGAAAACACAAACTGAGGTGCAAGGCACCATAAAACCACCAGAGCCATCCACAGGAACACACTCAAAGCTGCAACTGCAAAGCACCCTAAAACCATCAGAGCCATCCACAAGAGGGCACTCAAACTGAGCTGCAGGCACCCTAACATCACAAGAGCCAGCCATATGTAAACACACACAAACTGAGCTGCAAGAGACCCTAATATCACCATAGCCAGCCACAGGAGGACACGCAAACTGAGCTACAAGAAAGGCACAGTAACTTCACCAGTGCAGCCATATGTGAGCACTCACAAACTGAACTGCAAGGCACCCTAAACCACTAGAGCCAGCCACAAGTAAACACTGACACAATGAGCTGCAAGGCACCCTAAAACCACCAGAGCTAGCCACAAGTTAACACTGACACAATGAGCTGCATCACTAGAGCCAGCTATGGGAGGACCATCAAAAATAGCTGCATGGCACCCTAAAACCACAAGAGCCAGACACAGGAGGATGCCCAAACTGAGATGCAAGCCCCCCTAAACCACAAGAGCCAGACACAGGAGGATGCTCAAACTGAGATGCAAACCACCCTAAACCACTAGAGCCAGACACGGGAGGATGCTCAAACTGAGATGCAATCCACCCTAAACCACTAGAGCCAGACACGGGAGGATGCCCAAACTGAGATGCAAGCCCCCCTAAACCACTAGAGCCAGACACAGGAGGATGCTCAAACTGAGATGCAAGCCACCCTAAACCACTAGAGCCAGACACAGGAGGATGCTCAAACTGAGATGCGAGCCACCCTAAACCACTAGAGCCAGACACAGGAGGATGCTCAAACTGAGATGTAAGCCCCCCTAAACCACTAGAGCCAGACACAGGAGGATGCTCATACTGAGATGCAAGGCACCCTAAACCACTAGAGCCAGACACAGGAGGATGCTCAAACTGAGATGCAAGGCACCTTAAACCACTAGAGCCAGACACAGGAGGATGCTCAAACTGAGATGCAAGCCACCCTAAACCACTAGTGCCAGACACAGGAGGATGCTCAAACTGAGATGCAAGGCACCCTAAACCACTAGAGCCAGACACAGGAGGATGCTCAAACTGAGATGCAAGGCACCCTAAACCACTAGAGCCAGCCACAGGAGAACACTCAGACTGGCCTGCAAGGCACCAGAGTCAGCCACATGTAAGCACTCACAAACGCAGCTGCCAGGCACCCTTTCATCACCAGAGCTGGTCATATACAAACACTCACAAACTGAGCGTCAAGACCCCCTAAAACCACCAGAGCCAGCCAGAGGAGGACACTCAAACTGAGCTGGAAGCCCCCCTAATACCACCATAGCTAGCCACAGGATGCATTCAATCTGTGCTGCAAGGCACCCTAACATCACCAGAGCCAGATCAGGAGGACACTCACACTGAGCTACAAGGCACCCTAACATTACCAGAGCCAGCCAAATGCAAACACTAAGGAAGGTTTAGGCCCAGCAACAGGTTTATTTTGCCAGGTCAAAATGGCAGTTTAAACTGCTCACACAGGTTGCAACGGCAGGCCTAGGACATGTTTAAAAAGGCTCCTTAAGTGGGTGGCACAATCAGTGCTGCAGGCCCATTAGTAGCCTCTAATTCACAGGCCCTGGGTGCCTTTAGTACCACTTCACTAGGGTCTTACAAATACATTTAATGTGCCAATGGGTGTAAGCCAGTTTCTCCACGTTTAAAGGAGAGAGAGGGAGCACACGCATGTTATGACTGGTTAGCAGTGGTAAAGTCCTAAGGCCGACAAAAACAAATTCAGAAAAACGAGAGGAGTGATTGCACAAAGTTTGCTGGAAGACCACCCTAAGGCTGACAGGTCTGCCACCCCCTACAAACCACCAGAGCCAACAAAAGGTTTACACACCCAAAGTGAGCTGTAGCCCCCCCCACCATCCCACAACCACAAGAGCCCTGAGGCGTAGCTATCAAAAATGCATCTGGCACCAGTGCCCATGGGTCTAAGGAGCCAATTTCACCACAGCGAGTGACTGTTTTCAATACCGCACCAGGGCATTGGGTCTCACACTCTTTGATTACGTTAGAGCATACAGCACCATTAGTCGTCGCCAGAGGTTAACACTCACAAAATGACCAGCAAGGCCACGAAAGTCAACACACCAGCAAGAGATTTACATTCACAAGCTGAACTCTACGGCCCTCAATACCACCCTACGGTTGACTCATTAACATTCAATTGAGCTGCCAGCATCCCTGAACCGCCTAAAAAATAGGTCTAGCTGGAAGGCCCTCAAAACTACCAGAGACAGCAACAGATTTACATGCACAATATGAGCTGCCAGGTGTGAAAAACCCCCACAGCCAGCAGCAGGCAATCAAGTACCTCAGATGTAAGGCTCAAAAACCACCATAGCCAGCCGCAGAGTAAAACACTTCCCTTAGCTGCAAGCTCCCCTCACCCTGTGACAAATAGGTAAGCACATACCAACTGAGCAGCAAGCCCCAACATCACTAGAACCAGCAATAGGTTCACATACACAATCTGCACTTTAACCAAACTTTTTGCAGCTAAATACTAGCAACTTGGGAGCCTTTCTCACCCTCCCTTGTACAGTAATGTGAAAGGGCACCACACCCATCAGTCAAGGGTTGAGAGCCACTACACACGTACAGTAATGAACGCACCCGACAGTCACCGCGGCCCGTGCAGGTAAGAGCGGTGGGACAAGTACAGTAATGAACGTACCCGACAGTCACCGTGGCCCGTGCAAGTAAGAGCGGTAGGCGGTAGGGCCGGGTGGGGGAAGGAGGGGCGGCTGATTTCAACAGACTATCAGGAGGGTAAATTAAATAAATAATTCATTTTCTTTCGTGGTCGTCACGTGAAATCCCCCCCCCCCCCACACCAAGCCCTACCACCCCACCGCTCTTACCTGCACGGGTGGCGGCTGCCACCAATGAAGGGGTGTTGTTCCATAATGTACAGTAATTTGAATGGACACGGCACACCCACTATGAAAGGGCCCTGAGCCATCACACACTGTACCCCAATGTTCCGTACTGTGTATCGGCACTGCACGTTCATCATTAGGAGGTTCTGAGCTATCGCGATATGAAACTTTTGAAAATGTAATCATATAGTGCCATATACTACAGTATTATTGTTTTATTTGTGTGTAGTGATATTTTATATACACAAATATGGAAGTTATTTCTTTTTGGTTTGAAGTATCCATTAGCCTCAAATCTGCTTGCTACATTTCATGACTCTAGTAGCCCAGAGGCCATTATTCGCAGTTGTACATATGCACATTTCTACCAAACCTAGCCTCACTTTTAGTCCTGGCAGCTGAAAGCAGGACTTTGGGGGAATAAGGGGCTCAGTACTGCATTCATTCATGATATATGAGCACTTCCTCTGGGAGCTCATAAGTGAATGTAACAAGTTGCTTACACATGATTTGGTCCCTTAGACTTGTATTGAGAAAAAGAAACTATATAAACTGTCCTAAATGTTATGTATTTGGCAATTATGCTCCACATCACCCTTTTCTAGAGAGAGCTCTGGTCAGTTGAAATGATAATTGTTTTTTAATTATTTTGCTGTTCTGCTTGCTATGTTTTATTAAATGCAAGTTAGACTTTGGGCTTCGCTTCGTGTTGTGTTTTATTTTTAATAACCATAAAATTCAGTACTGTGGAAGGACATAGCACAGTCATCAATACAGGGTTCAGTGTAGTCACACACTTGTTTGTAATGTACACTACTGCCCAGGGGCACAGCACGCTCATCATTAAAAGGCTCTGGGCTGTCACAAAATGGATAGTAATGTACAATAATGTGAGTGGAGACAGCAGCGGGACAGTAATGTCCTGTGGTGTAATATACGGTCAGTAAAGACACCAGAGCATATCATACATAGGTCACTTTCATCCCTGGTGCATTAGGCACTCTCAGCAACAATATCATCATATGAGAAAATAGTTCCACATTGTTGAATATCAACGTAGCTGTAGATCAGTCTGATTTTATTTCTTTACAGAGCACAACAGCCAACAGCCGATGCGCGTTTCGCCCCGTCAGGGCTTCCTCAAGGCTCACCAATAGTAAAACTCACACCCTGTTTATCCAGTAAACACTGCAAATGGTTTTAATTCCAACTAAGAGTCTCCTATATCCAAGGTACTAGCTATCGGGTTCTCGTTGTGTTTTCCTTAATAATATACACAAAATAACTGCACTTCATGTGCCAAGTCTCACTCCTTTATTTTCATCAGTGTCGTGGAGCCATGATAAGTTCCATCGCGCAGTTTGCTTATAGTGTTCACAACGTCTGTGTATCTCCAAAGTCCGGTTTGTAATGCCACTAAGTACCACACATGCACAACAGGGCTCTGTCGCAGCACACCATGCACAACACTGTGAAAGGTCACAGCAGACAAATAGCAAAGGATTCCGTGCTGTCACATAAAGGACAGTAAAGTGAAAAACCGCAGTACGCCCATGGGTAAAGCGTGTACAGTAACAGAAATGGGACAGCACATCCAACATGAAATGGATCTGTGTCATCACTCAATGCATGTTAATGTGAAAGTGCACGTTGTGCCCATCTGTAAAGAGTACTTTGGCATCACAGAATGTGCAGCGCATAGATCAGGAAAGTATTCTGTACCATCACTCAGTATACAATAATATGAATCTCAATGGGTGACACATGCTGCCATATTACACACAGAAATGTGAATGGATTCAGCACACGGCTAAGTAAATCATTCTGTACCATCACACGGTGTACAGTTATGTGAATGCATGCAGCACATGGCTAAGTAAATCATTCTGTACCATCACACGGTGTACAGTAATGTGAATGGATGCAGCACACGGCTAAGTAATTCATTCTGTACCATCACACGGTGTACAGTAATGTGAATGGATGCAGGACACAGCTAAGTAAATCATTCTGTACTATCACATAGTGCACAGTAATGTGAATGGATGCAGTACACGGCTAAGAAAATCATTCTGTACCATCACACGGTGTACAGTAATGTGAATGGATACAGCACACAGATAAGTCAATCATTCTGTACCATCACACGGTGTACAGTAATGTGAATGGATGCAGTACAAGGCTAAGTAAATCATTCTGTACCATAACACCGTGTACAGTAATGTGAATGGATACAGCACACGGATAAGTAAATCATTCTGTACCATCACACGGTGTACAGTAAAGTGAATGGATGCAGCACACTGCTAAGTAAAACATTCTGTACAATCACACAGTGTGGAGTAATGTGAATGGATGCATCACAAGGCTAAGTAAATCATTCTGTACCATTACACGGTGTACAGTAATGTGAATGGATGCATCACAAGGCTAAGTAAATCATTCTGTACCATCACACGGTGTACAGTAATGTGAATAGATGCAGTACACGGCTAAGTAAATCATTCTGTACCATCACACCGTGTACAGTAATGTGAATGGATGCAGCACACGGCTAAGTGAAACATTCTGTACCATCACATGGTGTACAGTAATGTGAATGGATGCAGCACACGGCTAAGTAAATCATTCTGTTCAATAATACGGTGTACATTAATGTGAATGAATGTGGTGCACAGCTAATTAAATCATTCTGTATCATCACACAGTGTACATTAATGTGAATGGATGCAGCACACAGCTAAGTAAATCATTCTGTACCATCACCCGGTGTACATTAAAGTGAATGGATGCGCACACGGTTAAGTAAATCATTCTGTACCATCACACGGTGTACAGTAATGTGAATGGATGCAGCACACGGCTAAGTAAATCATTCTGTACCATCACACGGAGAACAGTAATTTGAATGGATGCAGCACACGGCTAAGTAAATCATTCTGTACCATCACACGGTTTGCAGTAATGTGAATGGATGCAGCACACAGCTAAGTAAATCATTCTGTACAACCACACGGTGTACAGTAATGTGAATTGATGCAGCCCACGGGTAAGTAAATCATTCTGTACCATCACACGGTGAACAGTAATGTGAATGGATGCAGCACACGGCTAAGTAAATCATTCTGTACCATCACACGGTGTACAGTTATGTGAATGGATGCAGCAAACGGCTAAGTAAATCATTCCGTACCATCACATGGTGTACAGTAATGTGAATGGATGCAGCACACGGCTAAGTAAATCATTCTGTACCATCACACCGTGTACAGCAATGTGAATGGATACAGCACACGGATAAGTAAATCATTCTGTACCATCACACGGTGTACAGTAAAGTGAATAGATGCATCAGAAGGCTAAGTAAATCATTCTGTACCATCACACAGTGTGCAGTAATGTGCATGGATGCAGCATACGGCTAAGTAAAACATTCTGTACAATCTCAAAGTGTGCACTAATGTGAATGGATGCAGCACATGGCTAAGTAAATCATTCTGTACCATCACACGGTGTACAGTTATGTGAATGGATGCAGCACACGGCTAAGTAAAAAATTCAGTACAATCACACGGTGTGGAGTAATGTGCATGGATGCAGCATACGGCTAAGTAAAACATTCTGTACAATCTCAAAGTGTGCACTAATGTGAATGGATGCAGCACATGGCTAAGTAAATCATTCTGTACCATCACACGGTGTACAGTTATGTGAATGGATGCAGCACACGGCTAAGTAAAACATTCTGTACAATCTCAAAGTGTGCAGTAATGTGAATGGATGCAGCTCATGGCTAAGTAAATCCTTCTGTACAATCATACGGTGTACATTTATGCGAATGAATGTGGTGCACGGATAATTAAATCATTCTGAATCATCAGACGGTGTACTTTAATGTGAATGGATGCAGCACACGGCTAAGTAAATCATTCTGTATTGTCACACGGTGTAGAGTAATGTGAATGGATGCAGCACACGGCTAAGTAATACATTATATACAGTCATATAACTTGTTCTAACATAAGTGGTTGCACCATACACATGAATAAAGAGTTCTACACTGTTAGACAATATACAGTAATGGGAAAAGACATTAGCACACAGGTAGGAGTTCGATTCTGTCACATAATGTGCAGTAATGTGAATGGGTGCAGCACACAGGTAAGTAAAGAGTTCTGAGCGGTCACATATTGTATAGTAATGTGTATAGGCGCAGCACACAGGTAAGTAAAAAGTCCTGTGCTGTCTGACAATGTACAGTTGTATGCGTTAATGTGAATAGGTGCACCACATGGGTATGTAAAGAGTTTGGTGCTGTCATATAATGTACAGTAATGAGAATAGGTGCAGCACACAGGTAAGTAAAGAGTCCTGTGCTGCCTCACAATGTACAGTAATATGCATTAATGTGAGTAGTTGCAGTACATAGGTAACTAAAGAGTTTGGTGCTGTGACATAATGTACAGGAATGTGAAGCGGTGCCGCACACAGGTAAGTGAAGAGTTTGGTACCGTCACATAATATACAGTAATGTGAATGGGTGCAGCACACAGGTAAGTAAAGAGTTCTGGGCTGTCCCATAATGCACAATAATGTGAATAGGCTTGAACACAGGTAAGAAAAAAGTTGTGTGCTGCCTCACAATGTACAGTAATATGCATAATATGCATTCATATGAATAGGCGCAGCACAAGGGTATATAAAGAGTTTGTGCTGTCACACAATGTACAGTAATGTGAATAGGCACAGCACAAAGGAAAGGAAAGAGTCCTGTGCTACCTCACAATGTACAGTAATATGCATAATGTGCATTCATATGAATAGGCACAGAAAACGGGTAAGCAAAGAGTTAAGTGCAATCACATAATGTACAGTAATGTGAATGGGTGTAGCACACAGGCAGGTAAAGAGTTCTGCATGTCTCATAATATACAATATTGTGAATAGGCCCAGCACACCGACAAGTAAAGACTTTTGTGCTGTCCCACAATGTACAGTAAAATGAATAGGTGAAGCACATAGGTAAGTAAAGAGTCCTGTACTACCTCACAAAGTACAGTAATATGCATTCATGTGAATAGGCGCTGCACATGGGTAAGTAAAGAGTTTGGTGCTGGCACATAATGTACAGTATTTTGAATAGGCGCAGCACACAGGTAAGGAAAGTGTTCTGTGCTGCCTCACAATGTACAGTAATATGCATTAAAGTGAATAGGTGCAGCACATGGGTAAGTAAAGAATTCGGTGCTCTTACACAATCTTCAGTAATTTGAAGAGGTGCAACACACAGATAAGTAAAGTGTCCTGTTATGTCAAGTAGTGTACATTAATGTAAATGGGCCCAGTACACTTGTAAGTAAAGAGTTCTGTGCCTTCGTTCAATGTACTGTATTGTGGATGGGCGCAGAAGACAGGTGAGTAAACTGTTCTGTGCTATCATATAACATGCAGTAATATGGATGGGTGCAGTGCATGGGTAAGTAAAGAGTTCTTTACTATCATATAACTTTTAGTGCTACGGATTGATGCAGCGCATGGGTAAGTAAAGAGTTCTGTACTATCATATAACATGCACTAATATGGATGGGTGCAGCGCAAGGGCAAACAGAGAGTTCTGTGCTATCATATAACATGCAGTAATATGGATGGGTGCAGTGCATGAGCAAGTAAAAGGTTCTGTACTATCATATAACATGCAGTAATATGGATGGGTGCAGTGCATGGGCAAGTAAAGAGTTCTGTACTATCATATAAAATGTAGTACTATGGATGGGTGCAGCGCATGGGCAAGTAAAGAGTTCTATACTATCATATAACATGCAGTAATATGGATTGGTGCAGTGCATGTGCAAACAAAGAGTTCTGACCTATCATATAACATGCAGTAATATGGATGGGTGCAGTGCGTGGACAAGTAAAGAGTGCTGTGCTCTCATATAACATGCAGTAATACGGATTGGTGCAGCACATGGGCAAGTAAAGAGTTCCGTACTATCATATAACATGCAGTAATACATAGGGGTGAAGTGCTTGGGAAAGTAAAGAGTTCTGTGCTATCATATAACATGCAGTACTATGGATGGGTGCAGCGCATGGGCAAGTAAAGAGTTCTGTACTATCATATAACATGTAGTAATATGGATGGGTGCAGTGCATGGACAAGTAAAGAGTGCTGTGCTCTCATATAACATGCAGTAATACGGATTGGTGCAGCACATGGGCAAGTAAAGAGTTCCGTACTATCATATAACATGCAGTAATACATAGGGGTGAAGTGCTTGGGAAAGTAAAGAGTTCTGTGCTATCATATAACATGCAGTACTATGGATGGGTGCAGCGCATGGGCAAGTAAAGAGTTCTGTACTATCATATAACATGCAGTACTATGGATGGGTGCAGCGCATGGGCAAGTAAAGAGTTCTGTACTATCATATTACATGTAGTAATATGGATTGGTGCAGCGCATGGGCAAACAAAGAGGGCCCGATTCACAGAATTAATTTAAGACAAAATCCTAAACTTACTACCATTTTCGTATTCACAGAAGGCACTTACTCATTTTGGTATTCACAGAGGACACTTACTCACTTCGGTATTCACAGAAGTTAGGAGTCCTAACTTTAGGACTCCTAAATGCCTTCTGTGAATACCGAAAGTCTTAAAATTAGGATTTTTCTCAGTTTAGGAGTCCTAAAGTTAGGACTCCTAACTTTACTTCTACTAAACTGAGAAAAATCCTAATTTTAAGGCTTTCGGTATTCACAGAAGGCATTTAGGAGACCTAAAGTTAGGAGTCCTACCTTTACTACTACTAAATTGAGAAAAATCCTTATTTTAAGACTTTCGGTATTCACAGAAGGCATTTAGGAGTCCTAAAGTTAGGAGTCCTAACTATACTACTACTAAACTGAGAAAAATCCTAATTTTAAGACTTTCGGTATTCACAGAAGGCATTTAGGAGTCCTAAAGTTAGGACTCCTAACTTCTGTGAATACCGAAATGAGTAAGTGCCTTCTGTGAATACCAAAATGAGTAAGTGCCTTCTGTGAATATCAAAATGGTAGTAAGTTTAGGATTTTGCCTTAAGTTAGTTCTGTGAATCGGGCCCAGAGTTCTGTGCTATCATATAACATGCAGTAATATGGATTGGTGCAGCGCATGGGTAAGTAAAGAGTTCTGTGCTATCATATAACATGCAGTTATATGGATAGGTGCAGCGCATGGGCAAGTAAAGAGTTCTGTACTATCATATTACATGTAGTAATATGGATTGGTGCAGCGCATGGGCAAACAAAGAGGGCCCGATTCACAGAACTAATTTAAGACAAAATCCTAAACTTACTACCATTTTCGTATTCACAGAAGGCACTTACTCATTTTGGTATTCACAGAGGACACTTACTCACTTCGGTATTCACAGAAGTTAGGAGTCCTAATTTTAGGACTCCTAAATGCCTTCTGTGAATACCGAAAGTCTTAAAATTAGGATTTTTCTCAGTTTAGGAGTCCTAAAGTTAGGACTCCTAACTTTACTTCTACTAAACTGAGAAAAATCCTAATTTTAAGGCTTTCGGTATTTACAGAAGGCATTTAGGAGACCTAAAGTTAGGAGTCCTAACTTTACTACTACTAAATTGAGAAAAATCCTTATTTTAAGACTTTCGGTATTCACAGAAGGCATTTAGGAGTCCTAAAGTTAGGAGTCCTAACTATACTACTACTAAACTGAGAAAAATCCTAATTTTAAGACTTTCGGTATTCACAGAAGGCATTTAGGAGTCCTAAAGTTAGGACTCCTAACTTCTGTGAATACCGAAATGAGTAAGTGCCTTCTGTGAATACCAAAATGAGTAAGTGCCTTCTGTGAATACCAAAATGGTAGTAAGTTTAGGATTTTGCCTTAAGTTAGTTCTGTGAATCGGGCCCAGAGTTCTGTGCTATCATATAACATGTAGTAATATGGATTGGTGCAGCGCATGGGCAAACAAAGAGTTCTGTGCTATCATATAACATGCAGTATTATGGATGGTTGCAGCTCATGGGCAAGCAGAGAGTTATGTACTATCATATAGCAAGCAGTAATATGGATTGGTGCAGCGCATGGGCAAGTAAAGAGTTCTATACTATCATATAACATGCAGTAATATGGATTGGTGCAGTGCATGTGCAAACAAAGAGTTCTGACCTATCATATAACATGCAGTAATATGGATGGGTGCAGTGCGTGGACAAGTAAAGAGTGCTGTGCTCTCATATAACATGCAGTAATACGTATTGGTGCAGCACATGGGCAAGTAAAGAGTTCTGTGCTATCATATAACATGCAGTAATATGGATTGGTGCAGCGCATGGGTAAGTAAAGAGTTCTGTGCTATCATATAACATGCAGTTATATGGATAGGTGCAGCGCATGGGCAAGTAAAGAGTTCTGTACTATCATATTACATGTAGTAATATGGATTGGTGCAGCGCATGGGCAAACAAAGAGGGCCCGATTCACAGAACTAATTTAAGACAAAATCCTAAACTTACTACCATTTTCGTATTCACAGAAGGCACTTACTCATTTTGGTATTCACAGAGGACACTTACTCACTTCGGTATTCACAGAAGTTAGGAGTCCTAATTTTAGGACTCCTAAATGCCTTCTGTGAATACCGAAAGTCTTAAAATTAGGATTTTTCTCAGTTTAGGAGTCCTAAAGTTAGGACTCCTAACTTTACTTCTACTAAACTGAGAAAAATCCTAATTTTAAGGCTTTCGGTATTCACAGAAGGCATTTAGGAGACCTAAAGTTAGGAGTCCTAACTTTACTACTACTAAATTGAGAAAAATCCTTATTTTAAGACTTTCGGTATTCACAGAAGGCATTTAGGAGTCCTAAAGTTAGGAGTCCTAACTATATTACTACTAAACTGAGAAAAATCCTAATTTTAAGACTTTCGGTATTCACAGAAGGCATTTAGGAGTCCTAAAGTTAGGACTCCTAACTTCTGTGAATACCGAAATGAGTAAGTGCCTTCTGTGAATACCAAAATGAGTAAGTGCCTTCTGTGAATACCAAAATGGTAGTAAGTTTAGGATTTTGCCTTAAGTTAGTTCTGTGAATCGGGCCCAGAGTTCTGTGCTATCATATAACATGTAGTAATATGGATTGGTGCAGCGCATGGGCAAACAAAGAGTTCTGTGCTATCATATAACATGCAGTATTATGGATGGTTGCAGCTCATGGGCAAGCAGAGAGTTATGTACTATCATATAGCAAGCAGTAATATGGATTGGTGCAGCGCATGGGCAAACAAAGAGTTCTGTGCTATCATATAACATGCTGTAATATTGATGGGTGCAGCTCATGGGCAAGTAAAGAGTTCTGTACTATCATATAACCTGTAGTAATATGGATTGGTGCAGCGCATGGGCAAACAAAGAGTTCTGTGCTATCATATAACATGCAGTTATATGGATAGGTGCAGCGCATGGGTAAGTAAAGAGTTCTGTGCTATGATATAACTTACAGTAATATGGATTGGTGCAGCGCATGGGCAAACAAAGCATTCTGTACTATCATATAACATGCTGTAATATTGATGGGTGCAGCTCATGGGCAAGTAAAGAGTTCTGTACTATCATATAACCTGTAGTAATATGGATTGGTGCAGCGCATGGGCAAACAAAGAGTTCTGTGCTATCATATAACATGCAGTTATATGGATAGGTGCAGCGCATGGGTAAGTAAAGAGTTCTGTGCTATGATATAACTTACAGTAATATGGATTGGTGCAGCGCATGGGCAAACAAAGCGTTCTGTACTATCATATAACATGCTGTAATATTGATGGGTGCAGCGCATGGGCAAACAAAGCGTTCTGTACTATCATATAACCTGTAGTAATATGGATTGGTGCAGCGCATGGGCAAACAAAGAGTTCTGTGCTATCATATAACATGCAGTTATATGGATAGGTGCAGTGCATGGGAAAATTAAGAGTTCTGTGCTATCATATAACATGCAGTAATATAGATGGGTGTAGCTCATGGGCAAGTAAAGAGTTCTGTGCTATCATATAACATGCAGTATTATGGATGGTTGCAGCTCATGGGCAAGCAGAGAGTTATGTACTATCATATAGCAAGCAGTAATATGGATTGGTGCAGCGCATGGGCAAACAAAGAGTTCTGTGCTATCATATAACATGCAGTAATATAGATGGGTGTAGCTCATGGGCAAGTAAAGAGTTCTGTGCTATCATAAAACATGCAGTAATATGGATGGGTGCAGCACATGAGTAAGTAAAGAGTTCTGTACTATGATATAACTTACAGTAATATGGATGGGTGCCGCGTATGGGTCAGTAAAGAGTGCTGTGCTATCATATAACATGTAGTAATATGGATGGGTGCCGCGAATGGGCAAGTAAAGAGTGCTGTAGTATCATATAACATGCAGTAATATTGATGGCTGCAGCGCTTGGGCAAGTAAGGAGTTCTGTACTATCATATAACATGCAGTAATATGGATGGGTGCAGCGCAAGGGCAAACAAAGTCAGGGGCAGATTTACAAGACCCTTGCGCTGCCAGTGCAGCTCTTTTTGTGACGCACAGGCAGCGCATTTTTTTGCTCCATATTTACAGGGACAGGAAAAGCCACCCTGCGTGGCTTTTCCTGTCCTTGTAAATATGCCCCATTACACGCAGCTCTTTGCGTGCAAGGGGCGTTCCATGGGTGTTGCTGTGGGTGTTCCCACGCAGCTCCCATGGAACCAGACACATTTCCAGATTTACAAGAAATCGTAAATCTGGAAATATGTCTGAATCCTACGCCTCCCCAGAGGAGTCATAGGAAGGTGCAACGAGGAGAAATGTATTCATTTCTCCTCGTTGTTTTCCTCTTTCTTTGCGTGCTGCATGCTGCAGCACACATAGAATGAGGAAATAACCTCTAGTGACTGTTTATGTACAGGAAGGTGTCCTTTCCTGCACATAAAAAATCCTTTAAATAAATGACTTTTCACAAGTTCTATGTGTGCTAATGCAGCAGACATAGAATTTGGAAAACGCCATTTCTGATTGTTTAGGTGTAGAAATGGGTTTCCTTCCTGCACATAAACAATCATCCCCGTGACGCAGGCATCCTTGCACCATGGTGCAAGGGTGCCTGCGTCGGCGCATGGCAGCAGTTTGTGCGCCAGCGCATGGGGAAGCACAGAGATGCGACATGTTGTTGTAAATATGTCGCATCCCAGTGCTTCGAAACTAACGCAGCCCGGAGCAGCAAAACGTCTTGCTGCACCGCGCTGCTTTAGTTTATTGTAAATTTGCCCCTCAGATTTTATTCTACCCTCAGGCAGAAGGACAACCGTAGCAATTTGCAAGGCAAGGTATAGCCAGTTCTTCTGTCTACGCCTGTCTTGGTGGGGTGAAAGCTGGGCCAGGACACACAGGGCCCTAGTCACAAAGGTAAACTGAGAGGAAAGTCAAGGTGTACGACTTTCAGTGTTCACAAAGGGCATTTACTACTCGTAAGCGCCCTTTGAGAAAACCAAAAGCCGCAAAGGTAGACTGTGGTCTCAGTTTACCTTTGTTAATGGAGACCACAGATCGGAGGCCCCGGTGCTCCCGCACGACTCTTGATAGAATCTACTCAGCACTTCCCAATCCCTTAGGCTTTTTTCTGGTTATTCCCCTTACGCTTACCTTCCTTTTACACATAAACGCTGCTTTTTATCTCTAGGTTTTATTTGTTCTTTGTAAAGTACCATGCCAGCTCTCGGTTAATGTTCAAATAAATAAAGACTCAATTCACAAAGGTAAACTGAGATGAAAGTTTAACTTCACGACTTTCGGTATTCACAGAGGGCATTTACGAGCAGTGAAGTTAGGCTTTTGTCTCAGTTTAACTCAAGTGTTGGTCTTATGTCTAACTGGGACCGAAACATAAGTTAAACTGAGACGAAAGTCTAACTTTACTACTGGTAAATGCCCTCTGTGAAACCCGACAGTGTTAAAGATAGACTTCCGTCTCAGATAACCTTTGTGAACCGGGCCCACGCACTTTAAAGCAGTAGCGTTAAGATGGCCTCTTCTCATGTATGCGCGGCTGCCCTGCTCGTCGTGGGGAGAAGGCGCGTGCCCGGGAGGCCCGTCCTGGCCTCTGTGGCGCGAGGACATGGGCAGCAGCAGGAGGAGTCCGGGCGTCTCTCACGTGCTGAGACTCCGGGCTCTTTAGCTCGACAGATGCCTTTCACTCTTGACAGCCAACGGAGGCTTAGCTTGAATTCGCCCTGGATGAACGTGACCGTGCCCTGTGCCAGCCCCCGGCTGGCACTCACATGTGCCGTCCATCAAACCTGCCGCACTGAGGGCATTTACCTAGATTGCACTGCCCTTGCTGAGCTCTATAAGACACACTTTCTTCGGGAATCGATTTAAAACTGCTGCATGTTTTCTGAGAGGGCCTCGCCTGCCCCTGTTATGACAGGTGTCGCCCACTGGCATCTCCTGTTACTCCCTATCAGCAGTGCCCAGGATAGACCGGTCCCTGCACAAGCACAGCCTATTCCAGGCCTCGCAGGAGCCCACGCTGCACTTTGGGGCAGATGGTGTGGAGAGAGGGCCTCTCTGGTTACCGGTGTCCTGGCCTCTGACGGCAGCAGCTCACTCTGGGGTTGGATCCGTCCCACTGAGGGAAAGACGCAGACTCCAGAGTCCATCATAAGATTAGGGCTTACAGCCCCAGCCTGGACGCATGCGCCTCCCAGCTTTAGGAAAGCATTTCATTATCAGCGATTTCTGTTCTCCTCGCTGACGCGGAACATTCAGGTGGAAACAGACTGACCCCTGTGCAGGTCTGACCCGAACTGTTCTGGGTTTGAGCTCATCTAGTCAGAGAGGGCATCGGCCCTATAGAGGACTGTGTATGAGGGATACCCCCTTATATACAGACAGCACGCCGACCCCCATAAGGACCACTTGTCACTGCTACATTTTAGCCCCATAGGGACCTATAGCATGTTCACTTCAGTACAAACCTTTGTCCCATAGGGACCTATAGGGTGTTCACTTCTGACAAACCTTTGACCCGTAGGGACCGATAGCATGTTCACTTTTGTACAAACCATAGTCCCATATGGACCTATAGCGTGTTCACTTTTGTACAAATCTTTGCCCCATTGGGACCTATAGTGTGTTCACGTCTTTGCAAACCTTTGTCCCATAGGGAGCTGTAGCATGCTAACTTTTGTACAAACCGTTGTCCCATATGGACCCATGGCGTGTTTAGTTTTGACAGACCTTTGTCCCATAAGCACCTATAGCGTGTTCACTTCTGTGCAAACCTTTGTCCCATATGCACCTATACCATGTTCAATTTTGGCAAACCTTTGTCCCATAGGGACCTATAGCATGTTCACTTCTGTAAAAACCTTTGTCCCATAGGGACCTATAGCATGTTCACTTCCGTGCCATCTTTTGTCCCATAGGGACCTGTCGCATGTTTACTTTTGTACAAACCTTTGTCCCATATGGACCTATAGTGTGTTCACTTTTGACAAACCTTTGACTCATGGGGCACCTATAGCGTGTTCACTTTTGTACAAACCTTTGCCCCATAGGGACCTATAGCGTGTTGGCTTCTGCACAAGCCTTCGTCCATAGGGACCTACAGCGTATTCACTTCTGCACAAGCCTTCGTCCCATGGGGACCTACAGCGTGTTCACTTCAGCACAAGCCTTCGTCCATAGGGACCTATAGCGTGTTCACTTCTGTACAAGCCTTCGTCCATAGGGACCTATAGCGTGTTGGCTTCTGCACAAGCCTTCGTCCATAGGGACCTACAGCGTATTCACTTCTGCACAAGCCTTCGTCCCATAGGGACCTACAGCGTGTTCACTTCAGCACAAGCCTTCGTCCATAGGGACCTATAGCGTGTTCACTTCTGTACAAGCCTTCGTCCATAGGGACCTATAGCGTGTTCACTTCTGCACAAGCCTTCGTCCCATAGGGACCTACAGCGTGTTCACTTCAGCACAAGCCTTCGTCCATAGGGACCTACAGCGTGTTCACTTCAGCACAAGCCTTCGTCCATAGGGACCTATAGCGTGTTCACTTCTGTACAAGCCTTCGTCCATAGGGACCTATAGCGTGTTCACTTCTGCACAAGCTTTCGTCCCATAGGGACCTACAGCATGTTCACTTCAGCACAAGCCTTCGTCCATAGGGACCTACAGCGTGTTCACTTCTGCACACGCCATTGTCCCATAGGGACCATCGCTTCATTCATGCCTGGATACACCCTTGCTTCAGACAGAGTATATCAGCCTCATAGGGGCCTACAGCTGAGTCAGACAACACACCTGACCCGGGCCCCTGCCCTATGGCTCGATCAGGCATGGATAACCAGTGTTCCTTTGGGAGAGCGCCCCTTGTATTAGGGCCCTATGGCATCTTCACGTGTGGATACGCATGTACTTGGGCCACTCTCGCCCTGGGTATGGACTGAGCCTCCATTGGCGCAAGCAGTGACTCTAGGGCAAACGGAGCAAAGAATTCTGCACACTGCATAGGATGCCCGCCTACAGGATCCGCCCTCGCCCAGAAGAAAGTGCTGCCCTTTTTATGCCCATTCCTACAATAGCCAATGAATGTCCTCAAAAGAATGTTAAATGCGGGCAAAGAATGTGAGATCCTTGCCTTTCTCAGGCCCTGTCTGATCTATCCAGGCAGCGCAGGGCAAGGCCGTAGATGCAGTCTAACTCTCTGAAGCTCGGCACTTGCCGCTTCGGTGTCGAAGCGCTATGTGAGGCCAACGGCCCTGTATTCCTTTATGCCCCTTCGGGTGTCGAAGCGCTACTTGAGGCCAACGGGCCTTTAATAGTTGATGCCCCTTCGGGTGTCGAAGCGCATCGTGAGCCCAACGGGCCTTTATTTGTTTATGCCACTTCGGGTGTCGAAGCGCTATGTGAGGCCAATGCGCCTTTATTTGTTTATGCCACTTCGGGTGTCGAAGCGCTATGTGAGGCCAATGGGCCTTTATTTGTTTATGCCACTTAGGGTGTCGAAGCGCTATGTGAGGCCAATGGGCCTTTATTTGTTTATGCCACTTCGGGTGTCGAAGCGCTATGTGAGGCCAATGGGCCTTTATTTGTTTATGCCTTCCTTACACCGAAAAAACTAAAACGCGGGGCTTAAAACACTGAATAATACGCCTCACACAGAGACGACAGCGGCGCGCCTTGTACATTCAGTAATTCGTGCACGGTAGTTTGTGCAATCGGAGACACATACATATTTAATGTACAGAAACAACTAAAGGTAAATTATCAAGGACGCTTTTGATTACGTAGAACACCAGCACCACAGCACGTGCCCTTCGGTGCAACCATGCGTCAGCACAGCGCTGCGTGACACAGTCTGATCTGTAAACGCTGGGGCGTAAGTGTACGTGGGGTCAGAAGGTCAATAGTCCCTCTAGGAAGCTAGCATTGTATAATCCTTTGGGAGCAGTTACATGTTGGTTCCGGGTATAACTTCATGGCTTGAAACATTTCTCCTATTTAGAAAGATACGTTTATTTTTGGCAAACATGACAATACTGTCAAACATTTTATTTACATTGTATTAGTCCAAAAATCAGGAGAAAATGAAACTGTATATCTTTTTTCTCCAGAGAAATCTGAAAGTTAAACATCTATCTTTCTTCTCCTGGAATAACCTGAAAGAGAAACGTTCTACCTTCTTTTTCCTGGAAAACCCTCCCCCTGGAACGTCTCACGCGTTTGCTGCCTGGCCGTGCGACTAAGTGTCGATTGAACCAGCTTGTGGCAAGAGTGCAGAAACAACACGCTGCCAAGACACGCAGGGGCCTGGAAGAAGACCCCGCCGGCCCGGTGCGTCACCCGAGGCGCAATAAAACATTTCCAGGGAAGTGAGTCCTCCGAGGGGCTCGCAGTTCTGAAGAAGGCCCAGAATAGCCCGTGGCCGGTGGATGCTGGGGCCCAGGCCTGACCTCCCACCTCCAAGACCAACCCAAGACGCCGCAGCTGTGCCCATCCGTTCTGTGGCCTAGGAATAGAGGCCCTGCTGCCCTCTGACCTCCCGCAGCATCATTCTAAATAAGGTCCCCCGAGCCGCGGCTCCAAGCTCACGAGGACCCCTGGTAGGACACGGGGGAAGATGGAAAACAGCTTCCATATCCCATTTCGCGGCATCCACAGATTTGCCCCCTCCCCCGCCCCCTGGCGCGGCACCTGCTAGTAATCAATACCTGCTCCTGTCCTCACCCGCCCCAAATACCCCGGGACTCAGGTTTACCCCGAACCTCAGCACTTCTGGGCAGTCCCGGTGTGGATGACGGACGCACGTGCGCGCGCGGCCCCACCGGGTGCGTGCCTCGAGGTACGGGCCGAGGCCAGCGAACACGTCATCCAGAACAGTGAAGAAGGGGCAAAACTGGAAGGCCCCCCGGGAAGAACAGACCCCTCGAAGAGGGCTGCCCGGTATATTTAATGTACATCCTACACTTATTGATCAACCTGCAGCAAGCATTCTACTTATTGTAAACACTAATCGTCTGAATGTTTGAGCGGAAGTGGCCATGGCCCTTATATTTAATTTACATCCTACCCTTATCAGTGAACTTGCAGCAGGCATTAATTATATACTTCATGTAAACACCAATGGTCTGAATGTTTAAGCGGAGCTGGCCATGGACCTTATATTTAATTTAAATTCTACCCTTCTGAATATTTAAGTGAGACTGGACCAGGGCATAATATGTGATAAACATTCAACCCTTCTGAATATTAAAGTGGGACTGGACCAGGGCATAATATGTGATAAACATTCAACCCTTCTGAATATTAAAGTGGGACTGGACCTAGGCGTAATATGTGATAAACATTCTACCCTTCTGAATATTAAAGTGGGACTGGACCTAGGCGTAATATGTGATAAACATTCTACCCTTCTGAATATTATAGTGGGACTGGACCAGGGCATAATATATGATAAACATTCAACCCTTCTGAATATTAAAGTGGGATTGGACCAGGGCATAATATGTGATAAACATTCTACCCTTCTGAATACTAAAGTAGAGCTGGACCCAGGCATATTTGATAAACATTCTACCCTTTTCAATATTAATGTAGGACAGCACCTGGGCATAATATTTGATACACATTCTACCATTCTGATTATTAAAGTGGGACTGGACCTGGACATATTATTTGAAAAACATTCTACCCATCTGAATATTAAGGTAGGACTGGGCCTGGGCATAATATGTGATAAACATTCTATCCTTCTGAATATTAAATTAAAGTGGAACTCGACCTGGGCATATTATTTAATAAACATTCTATCCTTCTGAATATTAAAGTGGGACTAGACCTCAGCATAATATTTCATTAATATTCTATCCTTCTGAAAATTAAGGTAGGACTAGACCTAGGCATAATATTTGATAATCATTCAACCCTTCTGAATATTGATGTGGGACTGGGCCTGGTCATAATATTTGATAAACATTCTATTCTTCTGAATATAAAGTGGGACTGGACCTGGTCATTATATTCGATAAATATTCTATCCTTCTAAATATTAAAGTGGGACGGGACCGGGGCATAATATTTGATAAACATTCTATCCTTCTGAATATTAAGGTAGGACTGGAACTCGGCATAATACTTGATAAACATTCTATCCTTCTGAATAGCAATGTGGGACTGGACCTGGGCATAATATTTGATAAATATTCTATCCTTCTGAATATTAAAGTGGAACTCGACCTGGGCATAATATTTAATAAACATTCTATCCTTCTGAATATTAAAGTGGGACTGAGCCTCAGCATACTATTTCATTAATATTCTATCCTTCTGAATATTAAGGTAGGACTAGACCTAGGCATAATATTTGATAATCATTCTACCCTTCTGGATATTGATGTGGGACTGGGCCTGGTCATAATATTTGATAAACATTCTATCCTTCTGAATATTAAGGTAGGACTGGAACTCGGCATAATACTTGATAAACATTCTATCCTTCTGAATAGCAATGTGGGACTGGACCTGGGCATAATATTTGATAAATATTCTACCCTTCTGAATATTAAGGTGGGGGGTGGATCATTTTGCCCACCCATAATCACACAGTGCACGATTGAAGCGGTGGTGAGTTTTGTGCTACTTGAACCCAAACAGTCTTCACTCAGAACAACTTCAGAGTGCGTGGGCAGGCTTTTACAAGTAGCGCTCACTGGGTAATGACTGGCCTCTAAGCACTTAGTCGGCTTACTACTGGTGAATGGTGCCATGGTGCCATATTGAGAGTCCAGTAAAAGTGGTTCGAATCATCGATGGGGTTTCTTTGCACTGCCCACCGATGCGCCACTAAGTCACTTACAGGACAGGCTGCTTGCCCATTAAATCTGTAACCCCAAGGTGGACCAGGTTATTATACATCAAAGTCAAATAAAGAAATGACGTCAAATGTTTCGTAATATTGAACTTTGGGTGGATTGTGAGTGCTGTTCTTGTATTAGAGAAGGGGCATCGGCAGTGGTAGATGCTGAAATTCCACATTCGCTCGCTGATCATGTAGGAAGTACGCTTGCAGGTGATGCTGCGGGCAGATGTCTGGGTGGTCCTCTCCCGTTTATCACTGCTCAAGAAGAGCATCCCCTCCCACTCCCTGGCTGGCCACCAAGACTGGTACTGCTGTGCCAGCGATGGGCGCGTATCTGGATAGATGCATAGCACTCTTAATAGCATTGTTGATTGGCTTCTCTGAAAAGTGGGTCTTAACTTAAGCTTCTTCCTAAAAGATCATTTTGAGAGCCTACAGTCGATGGTTAAGAATCAAAAACCAAAGGAAATGATGGACGGAGCGTTGAACATTGCAAGCACTCACCCCCAGTCAACTGATCTGGGTTTAATCCATCACTGTTCTTTAGCCCACTCTGCCACCCCAGTTCAGACATGGCCATATGCAAATCAGTCTGACCCTGTGCCTCATGGGAACAGTCCAGCCCGAACTGCCAAGCCATGTCTTCCCTGGACCGGAAACAAGCTTCCTAGGACCGGTTTCTGGCATTCCAGCCGTCTTCAGCCAGGCTTGCTTGAATCCAGTGGCAAAGTGAGCAAGGGACTCACGTCTGAGCATACCCTGCCAACTTATGGCGAACAAAGCAAAAACCAAAGGAAATGATGGACGGAGTGTTGAACATTGCAAGCACTCACCCCCAGTCAACTGATCTGGGTTTAATCCATCACCGTTCTTTAGCCCACTCTGCCACCCCAGTTCAGACATGGCCATATGCAAATCAGTCTGACCCTGTGCCTCATGGGAACAGTCCAGCCCGAACTGCCAAGCCATGTCTTCCCTGGACCGGAAACAAGCTTCTTAGGACCGGTTACTGGCATTCCAGCCGTCTTCAGCCAGGCTTGCTTGAATCCAGTGGCAAAGTGAGCAAGGGACTCACGTCTGAGCATACCCTGCCAACTTATGGCGAACAAAGCAAAAACCAAAGGAAATGATGGACGGAGTGTTGAACATTGCAAGCACTCACCCCCAGTCAACTGATCTGGGTTTAATCCATCACCGTTCTTTAGCCCACTCTGCCACCCCAGTTCAGACATGGCCATATGCAAATCAGTCTGACTCTGTGCCTCATGGGAACAGTCCAGCCCGAACTGCCAAGCCATGTCTTCCCTGGACCGGAAACAAGCTTCCTAGGACCGGTTTCTGGCATTTCAGCCGTCTTCAGCCATGAGGGCTTTGAACTGGATGCGGGCTTCCATGGGTAACCAATGTAGTCTGTGAATGGTCGCTCTCGCCGAGCATCTTTTAGGGAGACCTACTATGGCCCTTGCCGCCGAATTTTGTATCCGTTGGAGTCTCTTAACTTCAATTTTATTGGCTCCTAACAACAATACACTAGCGTAGTCCAGTCTGGACAGAATGGTAGATTGTACGATGAGTTGTCGAGTTTTAGAATCAAAATAGCCTAAGATGGGAGTGAGGCTTCTCAGTAGGCCAATGCAGGTTGCGGCAACTTTTTTTGTGTGCGACTGGAAACTAAGCGCAGAGTCTAGCCATACTCCCAGGTTTTTCGCTAGAGTCTTAGGGGGGGGTGCTGGGCCCAGTGATTGGGGCCACCAGAGGTCATTCCAGTTGTTATTATTTTTCCCCATTATCAGCACCTCTGTTTTGCCGCCGTTGAGTTGAAGGCAATTAGCCGTCATCCATTTAGCAACGGCGGTCAGACCATCCCTGAATCTAGTGGCATCGGGGGAGGGGGCATGGTTGATGCTGATGACCAGCTGTGTGTCGTCGGCGTACGACACCATTGTGAGGCCCCATTTTTTCGCAACCTCCGCCAGGGGTTGCATGTATAGGTTAAACAAGGAGGGACTGAGGGCAGAGCCCTGTGGAACTCCTTGTCCTATGTTTTGGGGTTGGGAGATAAACGGGGGGGCGGATACCCTAAACGATCTGTTGGTTAGGAATGATCTGAACCATTGGAGTGCCGCGTCTGAGATACCTATGTTTTCTAGGCGTTTCAATAGGATGGCATGGGAGACCGTATCAAAGGCACTTTTGCCGGAATCCATAACTTCCCGTAAACTTTCTGTGGAAGTTAGGAGCGCGGATTCCGTGCTATGGCCCGGCCTGAACCCGTGCTGGGAGGGGTCCAGGATGTTGTTTTTCGCCATGTGCTCACTTAGGATTTTGTTAGCGTGGGCTTCCGCCAGTTTCGCGACCCATGGGAGCAGCGAAACGGGCCGGTAGTTTTCCGGTTTAGCTGGGTCTAGGGAGGGTTTTTTTATGATCGGTGTTACCCAAGCCTGTTTCCAACAGGTGGGGACCGTAGCCGTGGCAAAAGAAAGATTAAGGAGTGAGGTCAAGGGTGGGAGGAAGAATTCCAAGGCTTCCAGAAAATGAGTTGGCCTCATCGGATCTGTAGGAGCGCCCGATTTCACCTTCCTACAGAGTTTAGAGAGTTCTTCACCGGAGATGGCGGGTATGCGTGTGAGACTAGAGTCTCCGAGGATGATAGTGGGAGGGTTGATGTCCTCTGGGCTATCCTGGGTGAATGCGTTGTAAATTTTTTTCACTTTCTCCGTGAAGAAGGTGGCTAGGTCTTCACATTGTTGCGTGGAGGTAATGTGAGACGCCGGCTTGTTTCCGAGTTGTAGTTTTTGCACGATTTGGAAGATCGTTTTCGTGGGGTTAGGGCTAGCCTTTATCTCAGTGGCGTAAAAGGCAGCACGGGCTACCCGGATTGCCTTATGATATATTTTAAGAGTGGTCAAATATGCATCTTTATCTTCAGACTTGAGACTTAAGGCTTTGGAGAGCCCACCACCACGGGAGTACCGAAGTACCACTGTTACCTGCCCCAGGGAAGCCGGGTGCATAGGTCGATTCAGGTGTCGGGTCGCGGGCTGATTTTCTATGGAAAAGTAGTCCAAACTGCTGCTAGCTGAAAGCGTCGTTGAAGTCGTGAAGATTGAAGATGTAGAAAAGGTAAAGATGAACCTGAAAGCAGAGGGGACAGAGTCTGGGTCACAGCACAGTGACCAGGGGGCTCACAGCAAGGAGCCTTTCGACGTCGGGTGCTTCAGGTGAGGTAGGTGCAGCTGGGCTCTGCAGTCACGGGCTCCGGGAGGCTTCAAGGAAGGCCAGCTTCTGGAGGGCGACTATCCCACATCGGATGAGGGTCGCTGCGGTGTTAGTGTCCGGATTGGATCCACTAAGCCTTGGCAACCGCAACCCACGCAAGACGGACAAAGCAGCTACTGGTGCAGACCCACGAGGTCTGAGGGTGCTCTCCTTTGCAGGGAGCGCAGAGCAGGCCTGGAGCAACCAGGGGAACTCTTGGAAAGGTAGATTGTCCTCCGTCAGGGCCCACAGGTCGAGAGACAAGGGACCGCGGAAGGCAGCAAAATGGAGTGCGTAAAAGGGCTCCCACGGGCCACCGGAGTGGACTAGGGAGCTGAGCTTTGGCACGGATGCTGCTTGAAGGTTGGCTCAGAAATGGGCCAAAGCACAACTTCCCCACTGGTCGGGGTCGTGTGCTATGCAAGAGGTGGCCGGGGCCTCGGGGTATGCAGGGATCTCGACACCCACGTGGTCCACGGTGCTCAGACTTGCTGGGCACGCTCACAGGACTCTGGGATGCACTGGAGACCCACCTCAAGGTTGATGGAAGGCGTCAAAGTTCGTGAGAGCAGCGAAGTTCCAACCGGGTATCTTGCAGTCTTTTAGGTGCCTGCCAAGCAGGGGGATAACTCCTTTATCCCAAGGGAGATTTCTTCAGTCAGCTGGGCAGCAGCTCGTCGAAGGTCAGTTCTGTTAAGTTCTGGAAGAATCTGAGGCTCTGGGGCCAAGTTATTCACATATATCCCCAAGATTAGGGGATGGTCCCAACTAGAGCCTACCAATCAGAGTAGAGGCGGGAAAGGGTGGCTACACCCACTCCCCTTTGTGTGTTTCCTGCCTGGGCGAGGGGCAGGATGCCCCTGAACCGGTTCCAGGCGGTGTATGCAGAATTGGGGCTCTGCAGCTGCCTACGTGCAACTCTGAAAGGACATTTGGTGCACCCACCCTGTTCCAATCCACATATCCTGTCTGGGGAGGTGCTGGCACCTCCCTGCCACAGGAGCCCTATTGTCCAGATGGCGAGGCTGGGGTTTTTCCCAGCAACAGCCAGCCAGAGTCGTGTAGGTGGCGGACAGTAGCCATTTTGTGGTACATGTGCACTTTTAAATTGATGTCTAAATTCTACCGCTTTTCCCATATCACCCTCCTAGCAAGGGGGAATCGTACCCTCATGCCCATGGCTGGACTGGGGGTATGATTCCTTCATGTTTGACACCAAACACGATATGGTTCTGTGTAGCCATTCTCAAGTTATCGCGATGACGCGATTTACTTATAATGCGGTTAAGAGTATGTGGTATGGCTACACTACAAACAACCCAGTAACGATTTTACGAAGGTTGCAGAGAGGCCCTACTCACGTAGGGGTCCCCCCTCACACATACCTCAGCACCCAGCCCTGTAGGATTACCAGGGCCTGCCATAGGGGTGACCTATGAGAGTATATGTGTTGTAAGGGTGTGGGATATAGGGTACCTACATCCCTGTAAGGGGTGCTAGCACCACCTTACCCAGACTACAGTAGTGGTCTGGTGGTGTCAGTTTGGGTGGCTGTCCCAGGGTGGCACAATAAGTGCTGCAGCCCTGGTAGGCCTACTGGGGTGTGGAAATTTAGCTTGTAACTGAACATTATCTGCGCCATCTTGCCCCTCCCCAGCGCCACGCACAGCGAACGCACGATCGCCATTTTAGGCACCCCACTCTCTCCCCGCTCATTGTCGATCGCCAGCACGTTCCCCTGGCGCTGCAAGCATCCCCCGCGCACCGGCCACCCCCGCTCTCTCATACACGGGCCATAAACCCTCTCATTCGGCGCGACCCTGCCATGGAACCACATCCCACGCCTGACCGACATCCCATACATGGTCATGCCTCTCTTTGATAACCCCCTTCCTCTGCGCCCCATTGCCCGAACCGATCCCAGGCCACCACCTAGCCCTGCGGATGCAGTTTATTGCCCCTACTGTAAGGGAAACACCCCACATCAAAGGGATTACAGTGGATCAAAGCTCCTACCCCCTGAGACCCGGCCGGTTGCACACACCCCCGGGAATTGGCGGAATGTCCAGCTGTGTGATAGCCATCTCCTACTGTAGATGGGGTGGGGACTTCTACTGTAGATATGTGTGGGAACGAGCTTGAAGTGGGGGTTCCAAGGATGTCTTTCCGTACATCAAAGTCTCAATAAGAATGTACCATGTGTAATAAAGCAATAAACCTGTGTATAAGAGACCAGGTCTCAGAGATGCAGTTAGAGCACCTCGTGACGATACCTTGCTGTCTGATCTGATGTGTTCTGCTCCGACGGAATAAAACTTTGTTTCCTGCCTTCCAGTCTCCGGCGCCTGCCTCTTTCATTGGTAAATTATCGAGTGGTATGAGAGGCGATTACCGCCGGGCAATACTTGAAAGGTTATCGACTGAAACTGCCGCTACCATTTAACAATTGGCGTCCCAAGCGTGGGGCCCATCAGCGACACATGGATCCAGTGGGAGAGGTCCTGACGACAGAGTGAACGACTGCAACGATCGGGAGAGCTCCTGCCCAATAGACCCTCGTCTGGCAGCCGATCATCCAAACTTCACTGGTTCCGAGCAGACCTCTCTCGAGTGATCTACGGTCCTGACTGGGAACCATCAGGAGTGCCGCGGCAAATACGGAGAGTAGAGGACGATCGGGCGCTGGAGGCGGAAGACGAGAAACTGTCCACGCGGTCCGGGTAAGGTCGTGAAACACGACAAATTGCGAAATAATTGATTGATTGTTTGAAGTTTTGAAATACTAGTATTGCTCATTGATTGTTCTCTTTGAGATATTCGCTGTCTACAAACGGGGAGGAGTAGAAATACTCTCTCTCTCTCCCTTTGCAGATAGTGAAGGGTAGGTAACGCAGACTTTTGTCCCCGTTGAAACCCGTCGTGCCTATCTTTATCTCCCCACTGATTGATTGTCCGAACATTGATTGTTTTGAAGAATAGTGCTCTTTGAGATATTCTCTGTTTGCAAATAACGTAGAATAGAAATATTCTGTCTAGTCTTTGCAAATAGTGAAGGGTAGGTAACGCAGACTTTTGTCCCCGTTGAAACCCGTCGTGCCTATCTTTATCTCCCCATTGATTGATTGATTGATTGTCCGAACACTAGTTGTTCGATATTGGTTCTTTGGAGGTATTCTCTGCTTACAAATAACGAAGAATAGAGATATTCTGTCTAGTCTTTGCAAGCAGTGAAAAGATAGGTAGTGCTGACTTTTGTCCCCGTTGAAACCCGTCATGCCTATCTTCTCCCCACTGATTGGTAGTTGGTTCTGCCCGGACCGCTTATTAGAGGTGGACCATCCGGCCCCACTGGAAGGCACCCCTAATAAGGACATGTTCACTAAATATGGACTAGTCGCCGTAGCTTATAGCAAGCTATGGCATAAATATACAAGGAAGGACCCCGAGAGTCAGTGGCCACTGATATCCTTCGACGACCATAAGATAGAAGTGCTAGAAATGGCTCTGCGTAGCAATAAGACGACGCCTACTATGCTTGACAGTATCGGCATGTGGCGCAAAGAAGCAACGCAACGGAAAAAGAGGGAAGAAGTAAAAGCAGAAAAGGAATTACGAAAGGCAGCTCACCTTGCCGCTAGAAAGTTAGAAGAAGAAATAAAGGAGAGAAGGGAAACTAAACTAAGACAGGAGCCCGAAACCTCAGGCCAGTACGCTGTTAGGACCCCCTCTATGCTCTACCCTGAGTTGTCCTCTAAGCAACGAACGAATGACGAATTACTATTAGGTCCCCCGATCATTTACATGCCCCCTCCATACGCACCCTCCCAATCGGTAATACAACACCCACAACCCCCAAACACGAGCGAAAGCAGTACAGGGGCCTCGGTCCTCACGGCCTCCGCGCCGGCCGAGCCTCTTGTACTGAACACAACGTCGGCAATGACGTTGGATGACCCTGAGATGAGAAAGAAAGATTCCACCAGAATGAATCGATTAACCAAGGATGAACGAGCAGGAATCGACAAGATAGTAGGGACACTGGTGGAGCGAAAGGAAAGTGAGGAGTATATAACGGACGTGTATAACTCGTATGCCGACAGCCGCAGACGACACTTTGTCGTACGACTTTGTTATCACGCCCTGAATGCATATGAGGATAGGTACCGCGATAAAGGTCCCGAAGGCTTAGCGGCCCTATATAGGAAGGTAGACATTGGGGAAGAAGGAGAGGGCGATGTGACGAACCTCTTCACTCGTACACTCGAGGTCTATCGACACCTTAAAGAACACAGGCAGACAACCAAAGCAGAAACCCCCATAGCGACTAAGCCCCAGGAAGGAAGGACTGATACCATGATGCCCATCAAAGAGGCCGCCCCCTACTGGGTCCCCCCACGAGGTCAGGGAACACATGACGACATCAACCACCTAGATGCGAAGGGGAGGGTTGTATATAATTGGGTCTACCAGCCATGGGACCGACAAGATATTTTGACCTTTAGAAAAACTCTACCCGACTTAAGAAAGAACCCGACTGCCTTCTACACCGAACTAGGTACAGCCTTAGGCTCAACAATAATGACTTTAGCAGATATCGACTTGTTTTTCGGATTATGTCTGCCGGCTGATGTGTGGAAGCAAATCCGGAAAGTTGACCACGCTGAGCCGTTCGGATATACCTGGGTACAACTCGATACCATAGATAAACAGCGAGAACCAGGACAGAAACCCCCGAAAGCCATACTAGAGCTCCCAGACAAGATTGTACAGAAATTGAAGACTCTAATCCCAGAAAGAAAGGTAGACTGGTCGATAGTAACGGCTTGTCGCCAGAAACCCCAGGAGGATGTGTCTGAATACTTCTCTCGGTTCGAGACAGTGTTTTCCGATTATAGTGGCCAGGACATGACCACTGCAACCGGACATCACCTCTTTGTCCAGAATTATGTGAAGGGTCTGTCACAAGAAGTTTCCCAGAAGCTGCAGACTAGCGAGAGTAGTTGGGCAGCCTCCAAACCCGCAGCTATCCTCCAGATGGCCCAATACTACGAAAACCAAAAGAATGAGAACGATAGGGCGTCAGAAAGGAAGAAAAAGGAACTGAAGGAGAGGGTAATGATAGCACAGTTGCAAGGGGTGACCATAGGAAGGGAACCCCCGAAAGGGAATTACCAACCAACCGCCCCTAGAAAGCTACCCCCTAGAGACCATACACCTGCACCCTACAACGGACGGAGAGACTTAGATGGGAACCAATGTGCGTTCTGTAGAGGGTTCGGACACTGGAAATCCCAGTGCCCGGTCCTTCTTGAACTGAACAAAAATAGGGACCCCAGTAGACACAACAGGAAGTTTGCTGATACCCACCATCAACGTCACCAAACTTGATTAGGATCACGTGCAATTGGACAAATGCCATTTTCCGATTACACTAACTAGATTGCTGATATGTACAACACTCCAACAAAATAGTATGGTTAAACATTTTTAATAACTTATAGGTATAACAACATTCCAACAAGATGAACGGATTAAAACACGTTTTAAACAACTATTTACATGACAGTCTGCTGCGACCTGCATCCCAAAGCATTTACGTCCACGTGACACCGTCCTCGCCTCTCTTTCCTCGAAGTTGCAACATTGGCCTGTTTTGGGCGGTCCTTTTAGTCGGTTTTAGGGCTATAAAAACCATGCAAAAATCCATTGACATCAGTGGCGGATGACTGTGCGAATAGGCCGGAGGCTGCACCGAAGCTCTGGCAGCGCCAAGGCGGAGTCTGCCACGCTGTGCGGATCTTCCCATTCTCTTCTTCCTTCAATAACGGAGGGTGCCCTGGCGGGGGGAGACGACGCGGACGGGCCTCCCCCACCTCCCCAGGTGGAGGCTCGCCAGCAGATGAGGGCACCCCAAACGTCTTTAATTCGCCGGCCAGCTGAGCTGCACCCTGCCGCTGCACGCGACCACCGGACCACCGCCCAAGCACGGGTTCACCAGGATCGCCACTAGCACCCGACGCGAGGAGTGGGCCCCCGCAGCCAAGTAATCGGGGACCCACCCCGGTGGCGATACCATCCAAACTGCTGTTGTCGCTGCTACTGGAATCACCCCGGTGGCAGTACCATCCGAACTGCCGTTGTTGCTGCTGTTGGCTCCTCTCCGGTGGCTGTACCGAAGAGCTGCTGCTACTGCTGCCCTTGGACTCCGGCGGTCGGCTCCTCCGGATCCAGGCCTAAGCCCACCGTGAGACAATTCTGGACTCGAAAGCTTGTCTGCTTGGGCGTGGGCCCCACCCTTGACAAAATGCTCCCCTCAGCCTTGCAGAATCGGCTGGAGTCATTTGACACTCGACTCCCGCGGACTTCCGGTAAGGACAAACCGCCGCCATTGCTCTTTGCCCCGGGCGGCAGCCACCTTGCCTCCGCTTGGTGCAGTGAGAAAGACTGGTTCAAAGCGTCGGCGGAAGAACCCGCCTGCTGCCCCGCCCCAAGAACGAACCATGGCATTGCTACGAGGTCGCGGTGACGCCATGCTGACGCAAAGTTGACGCTAACGAAAGTTCTCGAACTACCGAAAGGAATTCTGGTCCAACAGCTAATTCATGGAAAGACTTAGACTGTACACCGGCCCGACCTCGCCCCAAGATGGCGCCGATGTAGGAGAGGCCTACAACTCCTTGTGGCGTTCCAGTCACGTGACATTTGTGTTAAAAAGAGATATATATATATATATGCGATGCTTCCACACATGATGGTCGGGGGAGGGGGGGCGGGGAGGGAACCGATTTTATGCCAAAGTAGTGTTACTCATGATGCTCGACGCCTCTCACGCCGTGGCCGGCCTATAGCGGTTGTAGGCCCGTATTTGTATACTGACATTGTCTTAAATAAAGGGCTTCTTAAAAGGAATTACGGAATCAGTGTCATGACAAATCATCTAGGTTGTTGAAGGTTTTTCTTTTGAATAAATGATTGTTACTCCTAAGCGAAAGAATACAGATAATACAGACTCAATTTGCCTAAAATCTTTTTGTTTAACGGAATTTGTACCCATCACGCCTGTCCTTTTCCAAGAGTTGTCAAATCGATGATCAACTATAACTTAAGGTATATGCCGAACGCCAGGTATGGTATCTTGCACCATAGTACACGACCTATTGAGAAATGCATGTACGACCAAGGAACTCGAATTTAGGAGATGAATGAAATAGAGCATCTTTGCCTCGAACAAAAAGAGTAATAGGTCTGTGGTATTACCCATTCCTGCGACTAGCCTAGTACGTGGTAAGTAGAACTTTTTCGCGTCTGCGCGCGCTAGGGTACTTTGAATACTGCACATCCCCTCCCCTCTTTTTCCCCTCTATAGGTCACGACGAAGTTCCGACTGAAGAGTGGAGTGGACATGGACCGCACCAAGTTCAATATCAGGGAAAACATAGACAAACGTTGTGAGATAGTGCGTAAAGTACAGACCACCATTGGGAACATGAAAAACTGTATGATATGATTGTGCGTGTGTGCTACGATTATACGGCATGAATGTGTATGCATTTCATGCTTGGGTCACTTGAAGAGAGCGTCACTGTATGATTGAAGTGCTCGTCCACCGATCAAAGGGAGGAGAATAAAAGGTCCGGCACACCCTAAGATAAACTACAAAATACTGAAAGTACGCAGCATGCATAGGAAAAGAGGAGAGGAAAGGAGAGGTCCCCATACTCAACGTAGCCCTGAGTCTCCGTCTTAAGTTTCTGCGCTTGATGCATGTACTGTCACACCCTATCCGGCATTTGTGTGTACGTGATCACCGAATTTATGTCTTTTCCCCGCTTGTGTTTTCTTACATGGAACAGACCCATGCTACTCCATGTTGTGTGTGCACCAAGTGGCCTATTATCTTACCCATCTCTCTCTCGTTTTGTGTCGTATGTATGCCAAATAGCCTACTTGATGCACACGTCTCTCTCTCTCTCTCTCTCTCTCTCTCTCTCTCTCTCTCTCTCTCTCTCTCTCTCTCTCTCTCACTCTCTCCCCCTCCCTCACAAAAAGCTCTTTCTTGCCCTCTTTCTTCTTGAATAAATTAACGACACATACCTCTTCGGTAAGTGTATAATTGGCCTGAAACACGGTGGTGTTCGAACAGATTGACAGAAACAAAACAACCATACTTTACCACGTTACTACCTCTCCTTTGTGCAAATGTTGAGCTCAATCGGCTGAGAAAGAAAGGACAGGTAAGACGACTGATGTCTCCCAATTTGGCCCTCAACACGGGGACTATATGTCAGTGGTTTTTGTTTTTAGAAGACACCATCTCCACCGCCCAGAATTACCCCCGACCAATTACCCCGAAATAGAATGTCTAAAGCACCCTGTTCTCCCAAAGATAACCCCAGCCCTATACTAGCCGTCTCAGAGTATTTTGAACGAAACAACTGATGACCCTATTTTTCTAATAATACATCGCCTAAACTGATAAAGGGTTACCTGTTGTCCCCAGCAAAAATAATGCTTAGCTTATGTTCCTCCCCGAAAAGGATACTCATGAACGCATGACAGTAGCACCTCGCACTTACTTTTTCATAAACTTAGTAGTCCTCGGAGGAAGATGTGTATTACCAAGACTTGTGTTGAGATGAACGAGTCTCTACCGGAGAAGCCGGTTTGAATTTTTAATAGACCAGAAGGTTGACAGATGTCAGGCTTCCTGCAACGATTATAGGGCACAGGAATCGTCACCTAGAAGGCCAGACGATGGACAGGGATACCCACAGAAACCTGCACCACAGCAATAATTAATAGATTAGTAACACGCACACTAACATCAGAATTAATGGACACCAATCATACAGCAACCGATAAAAGCCTTTCCGCAACTACTCGGTGGTTGGTTGAGAGGATGAAATATGTAAATATCTTCCCTGCCAAACTCTCTAAGATTTTTTGTTTCTTGTACCCATTCAAAGATAACCTACGGCCATCGGAAGAGAGGGGTCGGACGTGACGCACAGCCTGGCTGCGGACCATGGAACATCTATGGCATCGACCAAGGGGGAAGCATCGAAGCAAAAAGGGCGTGAGACGAGGCACCATTATCAGGATGATAAACGATAAAACGAAGGGCTATATCAAGACCCCCTGCTCACTGACCAGCGTGCCTGAAGTCCCAACCCGTCGGGCCCGATTGATGGGCCCAGTGCTGGAAGATCCTGCTCTCCTTGGTCTGCATTTTTGATCCGATCCCACTCCACCCCCTCTTCCCTCGGCATCCCGAAGCACACCACCCCCCTCTCTCTCTCTCTCTCTCCCTCTTTTATATGGATTATGACTTTGACTTACTACCGAAGAACAAAAGGCAGGTACCCTGTCTCAAAGTACCTATGATGAACTGTGTTAAGGAACAGGACTGTGATCGAAGAACAGCGAATTATCACACCCGGCCGCATGAGAAATTGGATTTGAGCTGGACCTTAGCTCCACCGCCGTTGCTCAACAGTGCCAACGAAAGAAGAGCGACAATAAGAGCTTACCAGTGATGGCTCTTTATAAAAGGACACTGGAAAGAAGAACCCATGTTAAGTTGAAAATCCTCTCCCAACCACCCTTTTTTTATATTAACTATCTTCCTATCGAGTTTTCATGATGTTGCATCAGTCACTTCCGACTATACACTGAGACAGTATCCTATTCATGCTCAAACAAGCTCACCTCCTCCTATCCCTGGGCCTGACATGCGGCGCAGCTAATGTAATTTTGAATGTACTTCCTCCTCGCCTACTTTATCAAACTGTATGAAACAATGTACAAATGTGTCAGGTTACTCCTGCCTGCCCTAAGAACTCTGTATCTTTAAGGAATGTATGACAAACATTAACGATATTATAGCTGAAGGGCTAACGAAGGTGAATGTCGGCCAGGCAAGCTGGCGAGATATGTTAAAAGGGAGGACTGTGGAAATTTAGCTTGTAACTGAACATTATCTGCGCCATCTTGCCCCTCCCCAGCGCCACGCACAGCGAACGCACGATCGCCATTTTAGGCACCCCACTCTCTCCCCGCTCATTGTCGATCGCCAGCACGTTCCCCTGGCGCTGCAAGCATCCCCCGCGCACCGGCCACCCCCGCTCTCTCATACACGGGCCATAAACCCTCTCATTCTGCGCGACCCTGCCATGGAACCACATCCCACGCCTGACCGACATCCCATACATGGTCATGCCTCTCTTTGATAACCCCCTTCCTCTGCGCCCCATTGCCCGAACCGATCCCAGGCCACCACCTAGCCCTGCGGATGCAGTTTATTGCCCCTACTGTAAGGGAAACACCCCACATCAAAGGGATTACAGTGGATCAAAGCCCCTACCCCCTGAGACCCGGCCGGTTGCACACACCCCCGGGAATTGGCGGAATGTCCAGCTGTGTGATAGCCATCTCCTACTGTAGATGGGGTGGGGACTTCTACTGTAGATATGTGTGGGAACGAGCTTTAAGTGGGGGTTCCAAGGATGTCTTTCCGTACATCAAAGTCTCAATAAGAATGTACCATGTGTAATAAAGCAATAAACCTGTGTATAAGAGACCAGGTCTCAGAGATGCAGTTAGAGCACCTCGTGACGATACCTTGCTGTCTGATCTGATGTGTTCTGCTCCGACGGAATAAAACTTTGTTTCCTGCCTTCCAGTCTCCGGCGCCTGCCTCTTTCATTGGTAAATTATCGAGTGGTATGAGAGGCGATTACCGCCGGGCAATACTTGAAAGGTTATCGACTGAAACTGCCGCTACCATTTAACAGGGGGACCCATGCCCTGGGTACCTAGGGTACCATCTACAAGGGACTGGTAGGGTATGCCCAGCATCCAATTAGGTTTGTACCTAGAGTACTCACATCAGTTTTAGGGAGAAAGCAGATAGGCTGTGGTCCTGGATAGCAGGATCCCAGCCAGACTAGTCAAAAACCACTCAAATACCAGGCAAAAAGTTGGGGGCAACCATTAGTCAGATTCCACTCTCCTACATAACCCCCCCCCCCCCCCCCCCAAACGAAAGGAGATAAGGCTAACCTTGTCCAGATAAGCCTTTATTTCCTGAGTGGCCATATAAGGAAGAACCTGCACTAGCATGGTTGCTCCCTGTCTCATGGTCCACTTGGGAAATCTTACCCCAAGGGGTTCTAGAGTTTCTCCAAAGTCTAGGGAAATTACCTGTATTGGTTTTTGGGTCAGAGGTGGGCTGGTGGGGTGTCTGAGTCTGGAAGTGAGGCCCTACTTGGGTTGGTCTCAACCTCCTCAGATCACTGGCCACTATGGAAGCCTTTCTGCCCATGACTGTGTCATATCTGGCCCTAAGGGTCAACCTCTGGCTGCCTACAGCTGGGGGTTGGATCCCTTTGGCTGGAATAGTGGAGGGTCCTGGAAGGTTTGGGGCAACTAGGCCCCAGGTTTCCCTGTTCCCAACAACATCCATTTGAGGGGTGCCTATACCTAAGGGTAAGGGGGATCCCTCAGTTTGTAGAGGAATGTTCACCTGGCTGAAACTACTCTTCTGGGTGTCCCTAATCTGTTGATGAGGGGTTTCCTCTGGACAGGGGCCCATTAAGGGTCCACTGACCTCCCTGACCTCTGCAGCCCTGGGCTGACTGAGGCAGAGTAGAGAGGGGCAGGATACCTGCTCCAGACTGGGTACCACCTTGGAAGGGTCCCCTGCCATCAGAGAGGTGGGCAGGCCAGGCCTGTCCACTTCTGGGGCAGTTACTTCACAAGGGGCAGGACCAGTTCCCTGAGAAACTTGACCCTTACCTGTAGTCTGGTGGGGGGAGGACTGTTCCTCCTCCCCTATGCTCTCTGTTTGGGTAGAGTGATCCATAGTTTCAGGCTTCACTCTTTCTATTTTCTCCTGGGGTGGAGGTGAGGCCCTTAGGGTCTCATCCACTCTCTCAGGGATTCCTACCATTTCAAATGGGCCTTGTGGTCAACCTCAGCCCAGGCTGAGATTTCCAGATCATTCCCCAGTAGACAATCTACAGGCAAGTTTGGGGACACTGCCACCCTCTTGGGGCCAGTGACCCCTCCCCAGCTGAGATTTACCACTGCCATGGGATGATCTGTCCTGATTCCATCTATGTTGGTCACCTGGTAGCTAAACCCAGGTAAAAGCTGATCTAGGGGCACTAGCCTCTTGGTCACCATTGTGACACTGGCCCCTGTGTCCTTATAGGCCACAGCCTTCTGACCATTGATCATGGGCTCTTGTCTGTACCTGCCCAGAATACTGGGGCTCATGGTAAAGTTGGCAAACCCCATGCCACCATCACAGACTAGAGTTGCTTGTGCAGGGGATCTGGTTAGGCCAGGGTCCACCTGCGTTCCCCAAGAAAACCCAACTAAGTTTTTGGGTGCACTCCCACCACCTGGGGGATTACTACTAGTAGCAACAGGAGGTGTTGGAGCAGTACTTGGAGGAATATTTTCTTTATTGCCAATCTTTGGACAACTGGAGTCAGTTTTCCAGTGGCCAGGCTTCTGACACACATGGCAATATGGTTTCTTTTTTGAAGAGGAAGGATTTTGGGACCCACCCCCAGCACTGGGTTTTTGTGGCTCTTCAGGGAACTTTTCTGTTTTATTATCCCCTCCTTTCTCTTTGGGCTTAGTGGAATCCTTCTTCTGGTCACCAACCTGGTTCTTAGGCCTAATCCTGGTTCTGACCCATTTGTCTGCCTTCTTTCCCAATTCTTGGGGAGAGGTCAGATCAGAGTCCACCAGGTGCTGGTGTAAAAGTTGGTTCTGACAATTATTAAGAATCTGCTCCCTCATTATGAGATTATACAATCCTTGATAATCATTAACTTTACTGCCATCTAACCAACCTTCCAGTGCCTTGGTTGCACAATCCACAAAGTCTACCCAATCTTGATTCTGTGCTTTCTGGGTGTCTCTGAACTTAAGTCTGTATTGATCAGTGGTTAAGCCAAACCCATCTATTAAAGCAGCTTTCAAGATATAGTAATCATCTGCATCCTCTTCTCTTACAGAGAGGAGCTTGTCTCTACCTTTATCTGAAAAGGAGAGCCACAGGATTGCTGCCCACTGCTCTACTGGGACCCTCTGTACGCTACAGGCCCTCTCAAGAGCAGATATCCATTTGTGGGTGTCATCCCCATTCTGATAGGGGGGCACAATCTTGTGGAGGTTCCTATTGTCAGGGACTTTCTCTCTAACTCTAGGGGTTTCTTTACTGCCACCAGGGGTCTCTAGACCCCACTTCATTGAAGCTTTCTGAAGCTCCAGGGCTTCCCTGTCCAATGCTAACTGTTCTCTTTTAAGCTGAAGCTTAGCCTGCTCAAATTTGATCAGTCTGCATTTCCTCTCATGGGAGGATTCTCTTCTCTGAGAAGAGGCAGAGGACCCTTTGGATCTCCCAGAATGGTTGGATCCTCCTGAGGGGGATCTGTTCCTTCTTGGACCCACCACTCTCCCTTTAGGGATGGAGGGAGTGCCTCTTGGGCCATCACCTCCATGCTGTGAGTGGTTTGTTTCTTCCAGGTCAGGACTTTCATCCTCTTCCTGGTCCTCATCAGAGTCCCCTACTGGAGGGTCCTCTTCCGATGGATGCCCACCCAGCCTGTCGACCCCACTAGACCCTATGATCTCCATAAAGTCTGCTATGAGCAGGATTTCCCTGAGGCGTTGGGTGTTAGCACCCTTGTTTGTCTTCAGTTTTCTGAGGGTGCACATCTCCCTGAGCTCAGCAAAGGAGAGATGATCATACTTATCAACTGGGACCCTTTGGGGTCCTTCCATAGCCTTAGTGGCACCTGCACCTGAAGACATGTCTAGTGTAGTGATAGTGGTGTATCTACCTACACTAAGTGTGGCCTACTGAACCCTCTCTTGAGTTGTAGTCAAGGTGTGCTAAACCCTCTACACACAACTCTAAGTTCAGTAGAACTTATTGTATTCTAGCTTGAATTTATATGTACCTTTGGTACCAAGTGGCTTTCACTTTAGAAATTCAATTTGTTATCTGGTAAAACAATGGCAAGCTTGAATCCAACCGCTGCACACCAATGTGAGAAGTTGGCCTGGCATATGCTGTTCCTAGTTATAGGGACACCTTGCACCAGTCCAATTCGACTCTTATTGATGATAGGTTTAAGACAACCTTTAAAGAAAGCTATCCTAGTGGTAGCTGTGGAGAGCAGCCTTCAGGCTAAGTCTTGAAGGAGTGTTAAGCTTATTGTTTTACCATAATAACCTCTTGAATAACCTAATGAAAGAGTAGCCCACACAGGTATATATATATAAAATATATGTATTTATTCTAGACAGAATCCCACAGTCACTTTATGTGGCTAGTGGCAAAGTTACACTTCAAACAAGCATTTATAAACACAATAAATAGCACAGAAATCAATGGGCCCCAGGTGGGGACCAAACCATATACTAAAATAGTGGTATAAGAACCACGACAATTCTACAGGCAATGCCTAGGGCATTCAGGATCGCTTGCCCCTTCAGAATCCACCCACAGTTAAGAGGAAGGGGACCCACGGGAGACGCGTGCAGTGCAAAGAGCTGCTATCGGGATCGCAATGTTAGCCTATGGAGAATGTCGCGGTTGAATATTTAAAGTTTAGAGACACTTCTAGCAGTAGTACAAGGTTAAGGCTTGAGACTTAAGGCTTTGGAGAGCCCACCACCACGGGAGTACCGAAGTACCACTGTTACCTGCCCCAGGGAAGCCGGGTGCATAGGTCGATTCAGGTGTCGGGTCGCGGGCTGATTTTCTATGGAAAAGTAGTCCAAACTGCTGCTAGCTGAAAGCGTCGTTGAAGTCGTGAAGATTGAAGATGTAGAAAAGGTAAAGATGAACCTGAAAGCAGAGGGGACAGAGTCTGGGTCACAGCACAGTGACCAGGGGGCTCACAGCAAGGAGCCTTTCGACGCCGGGTGCTTCAGGTGAGGTAGGTGCAGCTGGGCTCTGCAGTCACGGGCTCCGGGAGGCTTCAAGGAAGGCCAGCTTCTGGAGGGCGACTGTCCCACGTCGGATGAGGGTCGCTGCGGTGTTAGTGTCCCGATTGGATCCACTAAGCCTTGGCAACCGCAACCCACGCAAGACGGACAAAGCAGCTGCTGGTGCAGACCCACGAGGTCTGAGGGTGCTCTCCTTTGCAGGGAGCGCAGAGCAGGCCTGGAGCAACCAGAGGAACTCTTGGAAAGGTAGATTGTCCTCCGTCAGGGCCCACAGGTCGAGAGACAAGGGACCGCGGAAGGCAGCAAAATGGAGTGCGTAAAAGGGCTCCCACGGGCCACCGGAGCGGACTAGGGAGCTGAGCTTTGGCACGGATGCTGCTTGAAGGTTGGCTCAGAAATGGACCAAAGCACAACTTCCCCACTGGTCGGGGTCGTGTGCTATGCAAGAGGTGGCCGGGGCCTCGGGGTATGCAGGGATCTCAGCACCCACGTGGTCCACGGTGCTCAGACTTGCTGGGCACGCTCACAGTACTCTGGGATGCACTGGAGACCCACCTCAAGGTTGATGGAAGGCGTCGAAGTTCGTGAGAGCAGCGAAGTTCCAACCGGGTATCTTGCAGTCTTTTAGGTGCCTGCCAAGCAGGGGGATAACTCCTTTATCCCAAGGGAGATTTCTTCAGTCAGCTGGGCAGCAGCTCGTCGAAGGTCAGTTCTGTTAAGTTCTGGACGAATCTGAGGCTCTGGGGCCAAGTTATTCACATATATCCCCAAGATTAGGGGATGGTCCCAACTAGAGCCTACCAATCAGAGTAGAGGCGGGAAAGGGTGGCTACACCCACTCCCCTTTGTGTGTTTCCCGCCTGGGCGAGGGGCAGGATGCCCCTGAACCGGTTCCAGGCGGTGTATGCAGAATTGGGGCTCTGCAGCTGCCTACGTGCAACTCTGAAAGGACATTTGGTGCACCCACCCTGTTCCAATCCACATATCCTGTCTGGGGAGGTGCTGGCACCTCCCTGCCACAGGAGCCCTATTGTCCAGATGGCGAGGCTGGGGTTTTCCCCAGCAACAGCCAGCCAGAGTCGTGTAGGTGGCGGACAGTAGCCATTTTGTGGTACATGTGCACTTTTAAATTGGTGTCTAAATTCTACCGCTTTTCCCATATCACCCTCCTAGCAAGGGGGAATCGTACCCTCATGCCCATGGCTGGACTGGGGGTATGATTCCTTCATGTTTGACACCAAACACGATATGGTTCTGTGTAGCCATTCTCAAGTTATCGCGATGACGCAATTTACTTATAATGCGGTTAAGAGTATATGGTATGGCTACACTACAAACAACCCCGTAACGATTTTACGAAGGTTGCAGAGAGGCCCTACTCACGTAGGGGTCCCCCCTCACACATACCTCAGCACCCAGCCCTGTAGGATTACCAGGGCCTGCCATAGGGGTGACCTATGAGAGTATATGTGTTGTAAGGGTGTGGGATATAGGGTACCTACATCCCTGTAAGGGGTGCTAGCACCACCTTACCCAGACTACAGTAGTGGTCTGGTGGTGTCAGTTTGGGTGGCTGTCCCAGGGTGGCACAATAAGTGCTGCAGCCCTGGTAGGCCTACTGGGGGACCCATGCCCTGGGTACCTAGGGTACCATCTACAAGGGACTGGTAGGGTATGCCCAGCATCCAATTAGGTTTGTACCTAGAGTACTCACATCAGTTTTAGGGAGAAAGCAGATAGGCTGGGGTCCTGGATAGCAGGATCCCAGCCAGACTAGTCAAAAACCACTCAAATACCAGGCAAAAAGTTGGGGGCAACCATTAGTCAGATTCCACTCTCCTACATGAAGTTAAAGTTATGATTACATTGGGTGTGATAAAAGATATTGGACTAAATTTAAACTTGTGGTGGGTAAAAATTGAGTGGAAAAATTGAGTGGAAAAATCTATCTTGTCTCTCCATCCATTAGAATCAGTACACAAAGTATAAATAATAACAGTAATAATATCGAAAATGTATATAACATTCTCATTAAAGCAGTAAATATAAACCAAAGAATTTTGGGGAAAGTTGTACAATTCAAAAAGTCATATTGATTATTGAGTTAAAGAAACATACATATCTGCTAATGTAAAAATGCTTGCGACATACATCCTAAACATCAGTTGTTCCTTTCAAGTGAGTGATTTCATTAGATATTTATTGCTAATCAGTGCTATTAATCATGGGCCACAGTCTCGTATCTTATCTTATGAGCTAGAGTGTTGTAATGTCAGGGGAAAGGAATTGGTCGTTCTCCAGAAGTATCTTTATCTCCCTAGATCAATTCAGTGCTAAGCTTTCTCTTTTTGGGCTTAAATGTGTATTGTGATCTATGATATGATGCGAGCTTCTGTATACTCATTTGCCCAAAAAGTAATGCAGTTCATGGTCGATGTTGAGACCCTGTTCTACACTATGTAATTTCAAAATCCATGATGCTTCTCCTCGTCTTAGAGCAAGCTCCCTGTTGCCCCCTCTCGGGTGCCTTGGGACATGTTCTATTCCATAGAATTCAAAGCTACGGCTCATAGTTTGGGCAGAACAAATTGACATGTGTGCCGCTAGAGGGTACCTCATGTCCCCCTGTTTGACTGCTCTTATATGCTCGCTGATCCTCTCTCTTAGGGTTCTGATCGTACTGCGAATGTATTTTCTTTTACATTTGCATTCAATAACATATACAACAAATTTGGTGAGACAATTAATATTTGTGTATATTTTATATTGTCTTCCCCCTGGTCCATCAAAATCAATCTTTTTCTTACATGCCCACCTGCATGTGTTACAGTGTCCACAGTTATAGAACCCCACTGTGTGTTTGCTTAGCCAATTAGTTGGTTTTCCCGGTGTTGGATAGCTAGGACTCAGTATGTTCCTAAGAGAAACCTCCCTTCTGAATGTAATATTGGGTTTGTCCTTAATGAACTTGCTAAGAGAGTTGTCTGTTTTCAGCAAATGCCAATGTCTGTTGAGGCTCTTTCTTAGTACTCCAGACCAATTGTTATATCCTGTGACCATTCTGATCTTCTGGTCTGGACCTTTGAGTTTAGGTCTTTCTTTCAATGTGTCTGACCATGTGATGGTGTACATTTTTTGTTCTGCTTTTGTGAGTTGTGTCTTATTGTAACCCCTTTGCTTGAATCTAGTGAGTACGTCTTTTTTGTGTATTTGGAATTTCTTATCCCTACTGCAATTACGTCGTACTCTTGTGAGTTCTCCATATGGGATTGAGCGTATTTGGTGATAGGGATGCGCACTGGATGCATGCAATAGGGAATTACATGCAGTGGCTTTGCGATATAACCTGCTGGTTATTGTGTTGTCATGTACATAAAATTCCACATCAAGAAAAGAAAATTTAGTTTTGCTGTGTTCCATGGTAAAACGTATGTTGTCTTCATTGTCATTAAGGTGTTCAAGGAACCCCAAAAGTTTGGTTTGGGTGCCTGTCCAGATCATTATACAGTCATCTATATAGCTTTCACCGAACAAGAGGGGTTTTTACTTCTCATTATCATACATCTCACACCCCTGCGTAATTTAGAGCACATCTGGTTTTTTAAATAATTAAACTTGGAACACTGACACGAGACTTAATGGCTGACTCTGCGGGGTTTACAGAAGTGCCCGGGTTGGTGAGTATCTGTTAATCTTGCTGGCTAAAAATAGTAGTCCCTCGCCGTGGAGGGCTTTGAAAGACACACTATATTTTGAATTTGATTCTCTGCCCCAGTGGTAGCCAGTGAAAGTCCGTCAACAAGGGGGCGACGTGACAGCACTAAGCAGTCTACAAGCAGTCTGGCTGCCTGATTCTGAATCATCTGTAAAAAAGAACAAGGGAACCCTGTAAGTCAGAAGGGACCAAGGGTAGCAGTATATTATTAGAGACAACGGTCCCTGTCATGGGAAATATAAACCCATAACCACAAAACTGCAGTCAGGGTCGGGTGTACTATTGTCCCAATGGAACTTATTGCATTTATTTACTTATTCAATAAACATGACAAGACATACAGTAACATATAGTGAGCAAAAAGTGAAGGGGTTCTGGAAATCAAAAGATTTCCTGATCTCAGGCATGTAGTGGTAAAGTGACTTTTAAGTGATATAAGGATTACAGTAGTCACGATAGAGAGAACAGCTTGTACTCCACAACAATCAAAAATTAAGAGTTGGAGTTAAGATGTAGTTGTCGACGACGTTTCGATCCCCAACGGCGGTTATGGGATCATCATCAGGACAAGTCAATATAAATGCCTGAGAGGTAGCTGTGGGTCCAAGCCGAGGACTGCAAATCCAGTGTAAAGGGGGACGATGCCCTGCCCGTGGACCCGGGTCTACACGGGGATGCCAAGTAAAGGAACAATACTGCCAACCATTGTCAAGATAGGGGGGTTCAATGTCTAGTACCTGGCATGAGTATCACAGGCTCCAGATGGAGCACAATCTAATGAAAAACCTGTGATGATAATGTGGAGCATTTCCTGGTTGGTAGGCCGATGTAAATTGAGTTTATACAGTCCCGCCTACATATGGTTAGGGCCATTACTACTGTAGTTAGGGCGTCCAGCGTGAGGAACATATATATCTTCTTAATCTTTCTCAAAGAGAGGGGCACGAGGAGATCACTGCTCCATCTTGGGGGTTCAAGGAGAGCTCTGTTTCTATGATAGCTCCCAAGCTTTTGACTTGTGTCTTGGGGGAAGGGGCCTGCTCATTTCAGTGGGACAGTGGGGAGTAATACAAAGTCTGGCTTTTCATATTCACAGTCACAATTTCGTTTTTTCCTGAGTAAAGATTCAGGTGATCACTGGCCATTCCTCCCCAGATAAAGGGCATGATGTTTTAACAGTTTTTCTGGGAGGAAGACTCATGGTCCAAATCAAGCTCAAACACCTTGTCGGGCCTGCATGCTGACACCATCCTAGTACAGCCCACACCTTATTGATGTTATTGCTTTAAAGGAGATTCTAATAAACGAGTACAAGAATAAGGTACCGGCCTTTTTAGTTTCTTTGAGTGTTTCACTTGTTTTATTTTCTGATGTTAGCAGTGCAACTGAAGTGTATGGCAATAGCTACACACAAGATGAAAATGTTCCTTTAAGTATGTTTCACCGGTTTAAGAACATTTTTGTATATCTGTGGTATTTCCTTAGTGAGAACCTTGCCAGAAGGAGCCAGAGTGCTGTACACTACAGGATCAAGGCAAGTATAACGTGAACGAGTGATAGGAGGGATAGCTAAGTTATGGACGATTAATTCTTTGTGATGTAGTGTTCTTTAAAGAGGCGCGTCTTTAACTGTTTCCTAAATTGGAGCAGCGCTGGGGCTGTCCTGGTGGATACAGCATTGCTGTTCCAGATCCTAGGTGCATAGAAATGGCCTGCTGTATTCTTTTTTTTTTTACACTTATGCTGCAATCTGATAGTGTCCTGGCTGCGAGTGTGTTGAGAAGGTGAGCTTGTCTGCTATATAAGCAGGGATACTGGCAGTCACGGCCAGCATGACTCGCGGGTGGGGGGACATGTGGGGGGGTCACGCGGGGTTTGCGCATTGTGATTGGTGAGGACGGCGCCCAGTCGAGCGCCTATGGGGAGGTCATTTTCTCTATGTAGGCTGCATGCAGCCTATATAGAGAAACTCCAGAGTGCGCATGACTGGTATGGTCGCCACCAGAGGGACGACCAAACAGTCAGGGCCCACAGCATTGGTCAAGCCACTCCTCCCGACCCACGCGCCCCCAGTCAGGCATACCCTTCTGGTATTTAAAATAGCATTTTATGTTTCTGCTTCTCGCACTGTGAGAAAGCAGTGGGGCGACGCTCCTCCGCCCTAATGGAGGAGTCGCCAGTGGATACTGGTTGTGAAGTCTTTACAAATGGTGCAGCTGTTTTTATGCAGAAAGTAATGGACTGAACCATATTCATTCTGATGGTGGAGACCCACTGTTACACCACAAGTGTGCCACAGCGTGTGTATCTTTAATGCCAGAATGAACAGACATTAAAGATACACACGCTGTGGTACACTTGAGAGGTTACAGAGGGTCTCCACCACCAGAATGAACAGGCATTAAAGAGGCACACTGTGAGGTCTCTGTGGGTCTCCACCACCAGAATGAACAGACATTAAAGATACACACATTGTGGCACACTTGTGAGGTCACAGTGAGTCTTCACCTCCAGAATGAACCAGCATTAGCGATACACACGCTGTGGCACACTTGTGAAGTCACAGTGGGCCTTCAAATCCAGAATGAACAAGCATTAAAGATACACACGCTGAGCACACTTGTGAGGTCACAGTGAGTCTCCCCCACCAGAATGAACAGAAATTAAAAATACACACGCTGAGCACACTTGTGAGGTCACAGTTGGCCTATGCCACCAGAATAAACAGACATTAAAGATACACACGCTGTGGCACCCTTGTGAGATCACAGTGGGTATTCACCACCAGAATGAACAAGCATTAAAGATACACATGCTGTGGCACACTTGTGAGGTCACAGTGGGTCTCCGGCATCAGAATGAACAGACATTAAAGATACACACGCTGTGGCACACTTGTGAGGTCACAGTTGGTCTCCGCCATCAAAATGAACAGGCATCAAAGATGCACACTATGTGGCACAATTGTGAGGTCACAGTGGGGCTCTGCCACCAGAATGAACACGCATCAAAGATAAACATGCTGTGGCACACTTGTGAGGTCACAGTTGGTCTTCACCACCAGAATCAATAGTCATTAAAGATACACATGCTGTGGCACCCTTGTGACGTCACAGTTGGTCTATAGACATCCAAGACAAGTGTGTATCTTGAATATCTTTTTATTCTGGTGGGGGAGACCCACTGTGACCTCACAAGTGTACCTCAGCATCTTTATTGCCTGTTCATTCTGGTGGCAGAGATGCACGGTGACCTCACAAGTGTGCCACAGGATGTGTATCTTTAATGTCTGTTCATTCTGATTGGTGAGACTCACTGTGACCTCACAAGAGTGCGACACCGTGTGTATCTTGAATGTCTGTTCATTAAGGTGGGGGAGGGACCCACTGCGACCTCACAAGTGTGCCACCGCATGTGTATCTTTAATGTCTGTTGATTCTGATTGGTGAGACTCACTGTGACCTCACAAGTGTGTGACACAGTGTGTATCTTGAATGTCTGTTCATTCTGGTGAGGGGGACCCACTGTGACCTAACAAGTGTACCACAGCGTGTGTATCTTGAATGTCTGTTTATTCTGGTGGCGAGATGCACTGTGACTTCCCAAGTGTGCCACAGCATGTGTATCTTTAATGCCTGTTCATTCTGGTGGGGGAGACGCACTGTGACCTCCCAAGTGTGCCACAGCGTGTGTATCTTTAATGCCTGTTCATTCTGGTGGCGGAGACGCACTGTGACCTCACAAGTGTGCCACAGCGTGTGTATCTTTAATGCCTGTTCATTCTGGTGGCGGAGACGCACTATGACTTCCCAAGTGTGCCACAGCATGAGTATCTTTAATGCCTGTTCATTCTGGTGGCGGAGACGCACTATGACCTCCCAAGTGTGCCACAGCTTGTGTAACTTTAATGTCTGTTCATTCTGGTGGGGGGGGACCCACTGTGACCTCACAAGAGTGCCTCAGTATGTGAATCTTTAATGCCTGTTCATTCTGGTGGTGGAGACCCACTGTGACCTCACAAGTGTGCCGCAGCATGTGTATCTTGAATGTCTGTTTATTCTGGTGTGGGGGACCCACTGTGACCTCACAAGTGTACCACAGCATGTGTATCTTTATTGCCTGTTCATTCTGATGGGGAAGACTCACTGTGACCTCACAAGTGTGCCACAGCATGTGAATCATTAATGCCTGTTCATTCTGGTGGTGGAGACCCACTGTGACCTCCCAAGTGTGCCGCAGCATGTGTATCTTGAATGTCTGTTTATTCTGGTGTGAGGGACCCACTGTGACCTCACAAGAGTGCCACAGCATGTGAATCTTTAATGCCTGTTCATTCTGGTGGTGGAGACCCACTGTGACCTCACAAGCGTGCCGCAGCGTGTGTATCTTGAATGTCTGTTTATTCTGGTGGGGGGACCCACTGTAACCTCACAAGTGTACCACAGCGTGTGTATCTTGAATGTCTGTTTATTCTGGTGGCGGAGACCCACTGTGACCTCACAAGTGTGCCGCAGCGTGTGTATCTTGAATATCTGTTTATTCTGGTGGCGGCGACTCATTATGTACCAGAGACCAGTCCACGAGGCCCTTCAGAGCCAAAAACTCTTGCAATGCATATTAAAGTTGGCAGCCATACCAGGTGGCCATTCTTTGCACATACTCATAACTATCACTATGCGCTAGGCTTCACAGGCCATTGCCCAGGAAATGACTGCTATGACCGATATGCGCGGCTCATACTTGTTAATTGGTTTTTATGGCCCCTCGATCTGCTGCTGCAGGAAGTATTTTTAAATGCCCCTGTAATCGTGCCCAGGAGTCCGATCAGGTGGCACTGGCATGTCCTATACATAGGTATATAACGGCCTGCCTGGCACGTGTTGCACTGGGGGGGTGTCTGGGCTGGAGCTCCAGTGTCAGCATTGGTCGGATTTCAGAGCTGCCTAATGAGGACAACAATGAGGTGCTGTATTGTGCCAGCCTGGGCTGCCACTTCTGGGGGGTTGGCCAGCGCTGAGGTGGGCACAGATCAGTAAGAGAGTAAGAAGTAAAGCACTGAAGTAAGAATCCTACAGCACAGAATGAAGACAAATAGTACTAATGTGTTCCAAACTGGAATGAGAGGTACTGCAAGGCAGGAGATGTGTGCACTGACGCTTTTGTTCTCACACACTGCAAACACACCTACATGAGCGGTCCTGCAAGGGAAGTTATGTATGCACTGTTGAAATAACAACTTATCCCTAAAATTCACTTCCCTGCATCCTAGTCCTCCTCGTCCCAAGCCTAGCAAACTGGAGGATCCCCGCCTCCCAGACACAGGGGTAGATTTACAAACAATTTGCAACCAGCACTAAATGTTTCATGTCTAATTTACTTTCCAGCGCTAAACCAGTTTTGCGCTGGACAGTACCCTTAAAGTAATGCAAGACAGCGCACAGCAAAGTTTTGTGTTACTTAGCGCCAAGGGAGCGTTAGATGGGCATTCCCGTGCAAACACCCACGCCTTTTGATGCACAACCCTATCTACAAACAATTGTAGACAGGGTTTAGCGTCATAAATTAACGTCACTTCAAAGCAGGCGTCAACAGGAGAATTTTGTTTTATTTCTCCTTTTCCAACTTTGCATGTGTGCTGCACTGTGCAGCACACATACAAACAAAGTGAGAACAGGTTTTAAACTTGCCTAGGCATAGTAAGGAACTGTGCTGAAGTCAGTGTCAGTGAGCTCCAAGGAACTGTGCTGAAGTGTGTGTCAGTGAGCTCCAAGGAACTGCGCTGAAGTCTGTGAGCTCCAAGGAACTGTGCTGAGGTCTGTGTCAGTGAGCTCCAATGAACGGTGCTGAAGATGTTTCAGTGAGCTCCAAGGAACTGTGCTGAAGTCAGTGAGCTCCAAGGAACTGTGCTGAAGTCTTTCAGTGAGCTTGAAGGAATGGTGCTGAAGCCGGTGTCAGTGAGCTCCAAGAGAATTGTGCTGAAGTCAGTGAGCTCCAAGGAACTGTACTGAAGTGTGAGTCAGTGAGCTCCAAGGAACTGTGCTGAATTCTGTGTCAGTGATTTCCAAGGAACTGTGCTGAAGTCAGTGCCAGGGAGCTCCAAGGAACTGTGTTGAAGTCTGTGAGCTCCAAGGAACCATGCTGAAGTTTTATCAGTGAGCTCCAAGGAACTGTGCTGAAGTATGTGCCAGTGAGCTCCAAGGAACGGTGCTGAAGTCATTGAGCTCCATGGAACTGTGCTGAAGTCTGTGCCAGTGAGCTCCAAGGACTGTGCTGAAGTCTCTGTCAGTGAGCTCCAAGGAACTGTGCTGAAATCTGTGAGCTCCAAGGAACTGTGCTGACGTCTGTGAGCTCCAAGGAACTGTGCTGAAGTCTGTGAGCTCCAAGGAACTGTGCTGAAGATGTGTCAGAGAGCTCCAAGGAACTGTGCTGAAGAAGTGGCAGTGAGCTCCAAGGAACTGTGCTGAAGTCTGTGAGCTCCAAGGAACTGTGCTGAAGTCTGTGAGCTCCAAGGAAGTGTGCTGTAGTATGTGCTAGTGAGCTCCAAGGAACTGTGCTAAAGTCAGTGTCAGTGAGCTCCAAGGAACTGTGCTGAAGTCAGTGTCAGTGAGCTCTAAGGAACTGTGCTAAAGTCTGTGAGCTACAATTGACTGTGCTAAAGTCAGTGTCAGTGCGCTCCAATGAACTGTGCTGAAGTCTGCGTCAGTGAGCTCCAGGGAACGGTGCTGAAGTCTGTGTCACTGAGCTCCAAGGAACTGTGCTGAAGTCAGTGTTAGTGAGCTCCAAGGAACTGTGCTGAAGTCAGTGTCAGTGAGCTCCAATGAACTGTGCTGAAGTCGGTGAGCTCCAAGGAACTGTGCTGAAGTTTGTGAGCTCCAAGGAACTGTGCTGAAGTGGTGTCAGTGAGCTCCAAGGAACTGTGCTGAAGTCAGTGTCAGTGAGCTCCAAGGAGCCATGCTGAAGTCTGTGTCAGTGAGCTCCAAGGAACTGTGCTGAAATATGTGAGCTCCAAGGAACTGTGCTGAAGTCTGTGAGCTCCAAGGAACGGTGCTGAAGTGGTGTCAGTGAGCTCCAAGGAACTGTGCTGAAGTCAGTGAGCTCCAAGGAACTGTGCTGAAGTTTGTGTTAGTGAGCTCCAAGGAACTGTGCAGAAGTCTGTCAGTGAGCTTGAAGGAAATGTGATGAAGTGTGTGTCAGTGAGCTCCAAGGAACCATGCTGAAGTCTGTCAGTGTGCTTGAAGGAACTGTGCTGAAGCCGGTGTCAGTGAGCTCCAAGGATCTGTGCTGACGTCAGTGAGCTTGAAGGAACTGTGCTGAAGTGTGAGTCAGTGAGCTCCAAGGAACTGTGCTGAAGTCTGTGTCAGTGAGCTCCAAGGAACTGTGCTGAAGTCAGTGTCAGTGAGCTCTAAGGAAATGTGCTGAAGTCAGTGTCAGTGAGCTCTAAGGAACTGTGCTGAAGTCATTGAGCTGCAAGGAACTGTGCTGAAGTCTGTGCCAGTGAGCTCCAAGGAACTGTGCTGAAGTCAGTGTCAGTGAGCTCTAAGGAAATGTGCTGAAGTCTGTGAGCTCCAAGGAACCATGCTGAAGTTGTATCTGTGAGCTCCAAGGAACTGTGCTGAGGTCTGTGCCAGTGAGCTCCAAGGAACTGTGCTGAAGTCAGTGTCAGTGAGCTCTAAGGAACTGTGCTGAAGTCATTGAGCTGCAAGGAACTGTGCTGAAGTCTGTGCCAGTGAGCTCCAAGGAACTGTGCTGAAGTCTGTGTCAGTGAGCTCCAAGGAACTGTGCTAAAATATGTAAGCTCCAAGGAACTGTGCTGAAGTCTGTGAGCTCCAAGGAACTGTGCTGAAGATGTGTCAGTGAGCTCCAAGGAACTGTGCTGAAGATGTGTCAGTGAGCGCCAATGAACTGTGCTGAAATCTGTGAGCTCCAAGGAACTGTGCTGAAGTCTGTGAGCTCCAAGGATGTGTGCTGACGTATGTGCCAGTGAGCTCCAAGGAACTGTGCTAAAGTCAGTGTCAGTGAGCTCCAAGGAACTGTGCAGAAGTCAGTGTCAGTGAGCTCTAAGGAACTGTGCTAAAGTCTGTGAGCTACAATTGACTGTGCTAAAGTCAGTGTCAGTGCGCTCCAATGAACTGTGCTGAAGTCTGTGTCAGTGAGCTCCAGAGAACGGTGCTGAAGTCTGTCACTGAGTTCCAAGGAACTGTGCTGAAGTCAGTGTTAGTGAGCTCCAAGGAACTGTGCTGAAGTCAGTGTCAGTGAGCTCCAATGAACTGAGCTGAAGTCTGTGTCGGTGAGCTCCAAAAAACTGTGCTAAAGTCTGTGTCAGTTAGCTTCAAGGAACTGTGCTGAAGTCCGTTTCAGTGAGCTCAAAGGAACTGTGCTGTAGTCTGTGTCAGTGAGCTCCAATGAACTGTGCTGAAGTCAGTGTCAGTGAACTCCAAGGAGCCATGCTGAAGTAAGTGTCAGTGAGCTCCAATGAACTGTGCTGAAGTCTGTGTCGGTGAGCTCCAAAAAACTGTGCTAAAGTCTGTGTCAGTTAGCTTCAAGGAACTGTGCTGAAGTCGGTGAGCTCCAAGGAACTGTGCTGAAGTTGGTGAGTTCCAAGGAACTGTGCTGAAGTCCGTTTTAGTGAGCTCAAAGGAACTGTGCTGAAGTCTGTGTCAGTGAGCTCTATAGAACTGTGCTAAAGTCTGTGAGCTACAATTGACTGTGCTAAAGTCAGTGTCAGTGCGCTCCAATGAACTGTGCTGAAGTCTGTGTCAGTGAGCTCCAGGGAACGGTGCTGAAGTCTGTGTCACTGAGCTCCAAGGAACTGTGCTGAAGTCAGTGTTAGTGAGCTCCAAGGAACTGTGCTGAAGTCAGTGCCAGTGAGCTCCAATGAACTGTTCTGAAGTCTATGTCGGTGAGCTCCAAAAAACTGTGCTAAAGTCTGTGTCAGTTAGCTTCAAGGAACTGTGCTGAAGTTGGTGAGTTCCAAGGAACCATACTGAAGTCTGTGTCAGTGAGCTCCAAGGAACTGTGCTGAAGTTAGTGAGCTCCAAGGAACTGTGCTGAGTCCGTTTCAGTGAGCTCAAAGGAACTGTGCTGAAGTCTGTGTCAGTAAGCTCCAATGAACTGTGCTGAAGTCAGTGTTAGTGAGCTCCAAGGAGCCGTGCTGAAGTCTGTGTCAGTGAGCTCCAAGGAACTGTGCTGAAATCTGTGAGCTCCAATGAACTGTGCTGAAGTCTGTGAGCTCCAAGGAACTGTGCTGAAGATGTGTCAGTGAGCTCCAAGGAACTGTGCTAAAGATGTGTCAGTGAGCTCCAAGGAACTGTGCTGAAATCTGTGAGCTCCAAGGAACTGTGCTGAAGTCTGTGAGCTCCAAGGAACTGTGCTGAAGATGTGTCAGAGAGCTCCAAGGAACTGTGCTGAAGAAGTGGCAGTGAGCTCCAAGGAACTGTGCTGAAATCTGTGAGCTCCAAGGAACTGTGCTGAAGTCTGTGAGCTCCAAGGAAGTGTGCTGTAGTATGTGCCAGTGAGCTCCAAGGAACTGTGCTAAAGTCAGTGTCAGTGAGCTCCAAGGAACTGTGCTGATGTCAGTGTCAGTGAGCTCTAAGGAACTGTGCTAAAGTCTGTGAGGTACAATTGACTGTGCTAAAGTCAGTGTCAGTGCGCTCCAATGAACTGTGCTGAAGTCTGTGTCAGTGAGCTCCAGGGAACGGTGCTGAAGTCTGTGTCACTGAGCTCCAAGGAACTGTGCTGAAGTCAGTGTTAGTGAGCTCCAAGGAACTGTGCTGAAGTCAGTGTCAGTGAGCTCCAATGAACTGTGCTGAAGTGGGTGACCTCCAAGGAACTGTGCTGAAGTTTGTGAGCTCCAAGGAACTGTGCTGAAGTGGTGTCAGTGAGCTCCAAGGAACTGTGCTGAAGTCAGTGTCAGTGAGCTCCAAGGAGCCATGCTGAAGTCTGTGTCAGTGAGCTCAAAAGGAACTGTGCTGAAATATGTGAGCTCCAACGAACTGTGCTGAAGTCTGTGAGCTCCAAGGAACGGTGCTGAAGTGGTGTCAGTGAGCTCCAAGGAACTGTGCTGAAGTCAGTGAGCTCCAAGGAACTGTGCTGAAGTTTGTGTTAGTGAGCTCCAAGGAACTGTGCAGAAGTCTGTCAGTGAGCTTGAAGGAAATGTGATGAAGTCTGTGTCAGTGAGCTCCAAGGAACCATGCTGAAGTCTGTCAGTGTGCTTGAAGGAACTGTGCTGAAGCCGGTGTCAGTGAGCTCCAAGGAACTGTGCTGAAGTCAGTGAGCTCCAAGGAACTGTGCTGAAGTCTGTGTCAGTGAGCTCCAAGGAACTGTGCTGAAGTCAGTGTCAGTGAGCTCTAAGGAAATGTGCTGAAGTCTGTGAGCTCCAAGGAACCATGCTGAAGTTGTATCAGTGAGCTCCAAGGAACTGTGCTGAAGTCAGTGTCAGTGAGCTCTAAGGAACTGTGCTGAAGTCATTGAGCTCCAAGGAACTGTGCTGAAGTCTGTGCCAGTGAGCTCCAAGGAACTGTGCTGAAGTCTGTGTAAGTGAGCTCCAAGGAACTGTGCTGAAATATGTAAGCTCCAAGGAACTGTGCTGAAGTCTGTGAGCTCCAAGGAACTGTGCTGAAGATGTGTCAGTGAGCTCCAAGGAACTGTGCTGAAGATGTGTCAGTGAGCGCCAAGGAACTGTGCTGAAATCTGTGAGCTCCAAGGAACTGTGCTGAAGTCTGTGAGCTCCAAGGAAGTGTGCTGAAGTATGTGCCAGTGAGCTCCAAGGAACTGTGCTAAAGTCAGTGTCAGTGAGCTCCAAGGAACTGTGCAGAAGTCAGTGTCAGTGAGCTCTAAGGAACTGTGCTAAAGTCTGTGAGCTACAATTGACTGTGCTAAAGTCAGTGTCAGTGCGCTCCAATGAACTGAGCTGAAGTCTGTGTCAGTGAGCTCCAGAGAACGGTGCTGAAGTCTGTAACTGAGCTCCAAGGAACTATGCTGAAGTCAGTGTTAGTGAGCTCCAAGGAACTGTGCTGAAGTCAGTGTCAGTGAGCTCCAATGAACTGTGCTGAAGTCTGTGTCGGTGAGCTCCAAAAAACTGTGCTAAAGTCTGTGTCAGTTAGCTTCAAGGAAGTGTGCTGAAGTTGGTGAGTTCCAAGGAACCATACTGAAGTCTGTGTCAGTGAGCTCCAAGGAACTGTGCTGAAGTCGGTGAGCTCCAAGGAACTGTGCTGAAGTTGGTGAGCTCCAAGGAACTGTGCTGAAGTCCGTTTCAGTGAGCCCAAAGGAACTGTGCTGAAGTCTGTGTCAGTGAGCTCCAATGAACTGTGCTGAAGTCAGTGTGAGTGAGCTCCAAGGAGCCATGCTGAAGTCAGTGTCAGTGAGCTCCAATGAACTGTGCTGAAGTCTGTGTCGGTGAGCTCCAAAAAACTGTGCTAAAGTCTGTGTCAGTTAGCTTCAAGGAACTGTGCTAAAGTCGGTGAGCTCCAAGGAACTGTGCTGAAGTTGGTGAGTTCCAAGGAACTGTGCTGAAGTCCGTTTCAGTGAGCTCAAAGGAACTGTGCTGAAGTCTGTGTCAGTGAGCTCTATGGAACTGTGCTAAAGTCTGTGAGCTACAATTGACTGTGCTAAAGTCAGTGTCAGTGCGCTCCAATGAACTGTGCTGAAGTCTGTGTCAGTGAGCTCCAGGGAACGGTGCTGAAGTCTGTGTCACTGAGCTCCAAGGAACTGTGCTGAAGTCTGTGTCAGTGAGCTCCAATGAACTGTGCTGAAGTCAGTGTCAGTGAGCTCCAATGAACTGTGCTGAAGTTTGTGTCAGTGAGCTCCAATGAACTGTGCTGAAGTCTGTGTCAGTGAGCTCCAATGAACTCTGCTAAAGTCTGTGTCATTGAGCTCCAAGGAACTGTGCTGAAGTCATTGAGCGCCAAGGAACTGTGCTGAAGTCTGTGTCAGTGAGCTCCAATGAACTGTGCTGAAGTCTGTGTCAGTAAGCTCCAATGAACTGTGCTGCAGTCTGTGTCAGTGAGCTCCAAGGACCTGTGCTGAAATCTGTGAGCTCCAAGGAACCATACTGAAGTCTGTGAGCTCCAAGGAATTGTGCTGAAGATGTGTCAGTGAGGTCCAATGAACTGTGCTGAAGTCTGTGAGCTCCAAGGAACTGTGCTGAAGATGTGTCAGTGAGGTCCAATGAACTTTGCTGAAGTCTGTGTGCTCCAAGGAACTGTGCTGAAGATGTGTCAGTGAGGTCCGATGAACTGTGCTGAAATCTGTGAGCTCCAAGGAACTGTGCTGAAATATGAGAGCTCCAATGAACTGTGCTGAAGTCTGTGAGCTCCAAGGAACTGTACTGAAGTCAGTGTTAGTGAGCTCCAAGGAACTGTGCTGAAGTCTGTGTCACTGAGCTCCAATGAACTGTGCTGAAGTCTGTGTCACTGAGCTCCAATGAACTGTGCTGACGTCTGTGAGCTCCAAGGAACTGTGCTGAAGTCTGTGTCACTGAGCTCCAATGAACTGTGCTGAAGTCTGTGTCACTGAGCTCCAATGAACTGTGCTGACGTCTGTGAGCTCCAAGGAACTGTGCTGAAGTCTGTGTCACTGAGCTCCAATGAACTGTGCTGACGTCCGTGAGCTCCAAGGAACTGTGCTGTTGTCTGTGAGCTCCAAGGAACTGTGCTGAAGATGTGTCAGTGAGGTCCAATGAACTGTACTGAAGTCTGTGTCACTGAGCTCCAATGAACTGTGCTGACATCTATGAGCTCCAAGGAACTGTGCTGTAGATGTGTCAGTGAGGTCCAATGAACTGTGCTGAAATCTGTGAGCTCCAAGGAACTGTGCTGAAGTCTGTGAGCTCCAAGGAACTGTGCTGAAGTCTGTGAGCTCCAAGGAACTGTGCTGAAGTCAGTGTCAGTGAGCTCCAAGGAACTGTGCTGAAGTATGTGCCAGTTAGCTCCAATGAACTGTGCTGACATCTATGAGCTCCAAGGAACTGTGCTGTAGATGTTTCAGTGAGGTCCAATGAACTGTGCTGAAATCTGTGAGCTCCAAGGAACTGTGCTGAAGTCTGTGAGCTCCAAGGAACTGTGCTGAAGTCTGTGAGCTCCAAGGAACTGTGCTGAAGTCAGTGTCAGTGAGCTCCAAGGAACTGTGCTGAAGTATGTGCCAGTTAGCTCCAAGGAAGTGTGCTGAAGTCAGTGTCAGTGAGCTCCAAGGAACTGTGCTGAAGTCAGTGTCAGTGAGCTCCACGAAACTGTGCTGAAGTCAGTGAGCTCCACGGAACTTGCTGAAGTCTGTCAGTGAGCTCCAAGGAACTGTGCTGAAGTCCTTTTGTAAAGCTTGATTGGTCCCCTTTCTGTTGCTTTTTAGGTCTCGGCTAGCGATGGCTGCGCTTGCGCAGTCTCGCTCGCGAGAGATAATGACTTGGGAGAAGAGGGGCTTGAACCCGCCCCTCTTCTACCCTGTTCTCCATTGGCTGGCCTAGTAAATGCTGGCCAGCCATTGGAGAAGAGGTCCCGTCACTCCAATCATGCCCCGTCCTTTTCGGATCGGGGGGCGTGTTTTTTGCGAAAAGTCTCAGGGAGGAGACAACATCAAAACACCCCCCCGAATCCGAAAAGGACGCTCCCTTTCTCCGAGGCATTTCTGCTGTGCCTCGGAGAAAGGCGGTGGTGTCCCGGCGTTGCTCCCTCACCTGATCTCCTTGTTTTCTCCCTCTTTACAGACTGCGATGAAAAAACATCCCGGCCCCTCCACGTGCCTCATCCCTCTGCTGCTGAGATTACCTAACGCTGCGCGCGCTGCCGATCCAGAATCGTTTATTTCCAGCGGTATCCATTTCCCCTGGTCTCGCTCTCCTCGTTTTATCTGTATCCATTATTAATGCCTTGTTTATAGACTGCTTATGACGCCGCTGATAACGACGAATTATTTTGCTAATTTCTTGCAGCCTGCCTCCCAAAAAAACTATGAATTTGACAACTGGCACAGCAGCATGCATCTGTGGTTGTCTAACCCACTTTCAGTCATTATTGTACAAAGTTTGCCCTCGAATTCTGAATTAGAACTTTCCGAGATAGAGTTCTTCGTGTTTTCCTAAAACGAAGGTAGTAGTCCAGTTACGACATTTCACATCCCGTTCTAATATGGCGACCGTCCTCTTTAAAAATGAAGGTTAGTGTGGGTCGATTGTAGTTCAGTGACCGGTTCGAAGATCGCAGCTATAGTCTGCTTGGACTTGGCCACTTGCTCTTTGGTCCCCGCCCCTTCCCCTCGTTCCATATAACTGTTGCTTCTTCTGTCCCATATTTACTGTCTTGTTTTGTTTTTCACCCCCTTTTCTTTCCAGCTAGCAGGCTCTAATTTCGTTTTGAGGCAGAGCCCATCGTCCGGGAGACAGGTTTGCTTTATGGCGCTAGATGGGGGTGAATAGCTTGTTGTACGGCTGGTGAAAGCCGTGTTAGATTTTAAGGACAAGGAGGGGGAGACCACCAGTGGCCTTTGATATTCGAAACCCTTTTTCCGAAGATAATCATTTTGTCGCCATCCTACACGGTGAGGTATTTGTGCGTTGTATTTTAGAAGGCTTCTCTTTAGGATTGTGTTTTGTTGTTGTTGTGCCAGCTGAGTCATCATGTCGGCCCTGACGCCTCAAAGTGACATGCCAACCCCCACGACAGACAAGATCACGCAGGCTGCAATGGAGACCATCTATCTGTGCAAATTCCGAGTGTCCATGGACGGGGAGTGGCTCTGTCTCCGCGAGTTAGACGACATCTCGCTCACTCCGGACCCCGAGCCTACCCACGAAGGTATGGTGGAAATGTCAACCATGGCTGCCCCCCTTCTCTCTGTCCCCCTCTGCCCCTCCCCCCACCTGCTGCAGCATCTCCCATTGGCATCCGTGGCGTCGCTGCCACCTCTTGCAGTCACATTAAACTCTTTAAATGGCATTGCAATTCACTGCTATGATTTGTGTTGCGGCCACTCTTTGCAACGTTGCTTTCCAGCCTTTCTCTGCATATTGTTTGCCTTCCTGTAGTGCTCTGAATCGCCTCATTCGTTCCCAGGGGTGGCGGGCGCGTGCTCGTTTGATAGCAGAGAGATGTGTGGCAGTGTTAGCTTTCCTATGCACTTGAAGTAAAAACACAAAGAACCTGTAAGCTTTTATTGCCATTTCTGCAAGCAGTGCGCCCGAGTCCAGTGCTGAAACACAGCCATTGTATTGACCCCCCAACCCCCGTGCCAGACAGCTAAAACTATTTTTGACAGGCTTCATAATGTTCGAACATAACTAAACAGAATTTAAAAACGGATGTAAACCATGACTAGATTGGTGACTGCTGATGAAGGAGTCGGCGTGTAAACACTGCAGCGTGCCGCTCTTCTTTCCGTGCTGCCGTGGCGGGATTGGCGTGCATCCTTGGAGCTTGCTTGAAGACATTTATATTTTTAGAGCCTGGAAGCAACCGTTATCTCGTTTGTTCCTCGTGACTGATGCCGAATGTATTGTACACGTCAAAAACTCACTGCTTATTATTTTGCTCTAAATGGATGCATTATTTCATTAGTGACTATTCCCTGGTGATGCAAAGTAGAAGTGATTTTAAAATAATTCCTGCTTAAAACTACCCCTTCGACGCCCGAGATCAGGCGCTGCCTCTAGCCGGACATAAGAGCGCGTCGCCGCCCGACAGCCAGCCCTTGTGCACAGTGAAGGGCAGGGCATGAATTAGCATGACTCTCTGCCTGTCAGTTGCTTGTAGTTCATTCCTTTCCTAGCTTTCCAAGGTGCATTGTTTTAGAAGTGGTTGACAATGTGCCGCATAAAATTCTTATTTTTCAACTCTTTGAAGATGTAGCATTGTACTTTCTCACAGTCTGCTTTCAAGTACCATTCATCTGTTCAATATCCAAATGTTTTACCACCACCTTGTGCGTGCCTTTGAGCAAATGACATACACAGTTACTCTTGGTTTCCCCCATGCTAGTTATTATTTGGGTATGTTTGAGAAGCTTGAAGCCTATCCAATCTTTAGCTGTGCCTGTCGGGTAAATCTCCCGGTGCAAGCGCCCACCACACCATCTCACTGTTATGCAAGGGCTCGCTCACTACATTCCCGCTAGATATCTTAGAGACTGCAGGGGTAGGTTGGGTAAGTAATTGGATGTCATCGACAAAATGAGCACCTGCAAAATTGTAACATTTTGAGGAAGGAAGCTAGGGAAAAGGGTATTTAAAATAATGGGCAATGTGAAAAAGTCGGGCCACAAAAAAGTTATTTATGGTACAAGTTGGTAAAAAGAATGCATTCGTACATTTTTTTTGTGAAGGGAATGCTGATTATTAAGAAAAGAAAAAGCTACCTACAGCGACAAGATTGATTCTAACACTTTTTGTGAAGAGATATCTGCGTCATCTGGGTTCTTATGATAACCCATGTTATTGATAGATTTCCTGAACCCCTGGAAAACCTTGTAATTCAATTGTTTGCAAGTGGCAGGTTTACATACTCCAGTATCCAAGAAAACCCTGGTGGCCATGCTTAATGTACATTCACAGAGAAGTGTTGTAGTACACAGCAAAGACTAAAACAAGCATTTACAATGCAATGGTCTCGGCATTGGTAAAGTTAGAAATATTGGCATTGCTCATGACATTATTTTTGTTTATGTTTGTGTTTTTAAAACATTTAAAGAAACGGCATTGTCATGAGCAATGCCAATAGCTCTAACTTTAACAATGCCGAGACCATTGCATTGTAAATGCTTGTTGCTATATGGATGCGTTCAACAGGAACTAATGAGGCGCACTCAGTGCCTAGACAGTGGTAAGAGGTGTAAACATTACAAAATATTGAAGCAATGCTGTCACAAGATGTGGTGCATTGCGCCGCATAATTTTCCTTTTCTTAATGCATAATTTGCCCCCTCCGCTGCCGCATAATTCCCGTGGCCTTCCATATATCTCAGCAGCATTCTTGTGATCGTGGGGTCATGACACATGTCTTTAAGACGCAGAGCTCAGCACGGTTCTTGGAACTGACAGGGCGTCACATGTTCTCTCGCTGGCAGGGACAGGACGGCCTGGCTGAAAGATCCTGCGGCGAAGGTATCATTTCAAGCCGTTTGTTTCTCAATGTCCCGAACGTACGGGGTTTCCGTGCAGTTTCAGGAACTTGTAAGACGCACGTTAGGTTATCGGTTATCACAAAAGTACATAGTGTGACCTCTCGGAGCGCTGAGGGCTCGTTGGCTCCCTTTAGGCGCTCTACCTAGTTCCGGCATTGGTATTTTTTGACACAGTCGGGTACGTCCGACTTCCACAAAGTTAACTTTTTTTTCTATTTAACAGTTTGGTATAGCGCGAAGTCCACCCTGCCTGGTTTCAAAGCGCTGCAGATGCATCTTAGAACATACAATCATATGCAGTTTGATTTAGCTAAGGCAGTAATTAACAGCGCTGTACACTAGGCGCTAGGTAGCATATCTCTTTATAGTACGTCCTACGTCAGATGGGTACTCAGCCTTTTCCTTTCAGGAGCGTAACTAACAATAGTGAAACAGGTGCAGTGGCGCCGGACTTATGGATTCGATAGGCCCCTTACACACCATCGATGTTTGTCTGTGTTCCACTGTTGAAGTGGGGAGCATGGGGGCTCTTCTTCTTTGCTTGCACGAGGGACCGAGCCCTCCTTGCCACGCCCTCTTTACACCGCAGCATACACCGTTCCTGTACTAGAAGAGGCGGAAAAGCCTCTCCACGTTTTAACCACTGTACGGCATTACCCCCAAGCGCCACGAGGGGCGCTGTTCCTTCATATCGGAGGCAGCCAAGCAGAGGAGGTGGCAGTCTGGACCTCTCGTCAGCCGGAGCAGCAGCAGGTGCAGTTGCACCGGGGCCCAAAGTCCTGAGGGGGCCTTTGACCCCCTGACAATGCTGCTTTTTTGTACCTAATAGCGGTCAAAGAAGCCATTTTCCTTTCTTGCACCGGAGCCAGGTCATCCTTGCTACGCTGCTGTCCTCAGCCGAGTGCCCTCTCAGGCTTTAGCCTCACACCCTCCCGGCTCCTTCCATGTCGTGGCCTGGAGACCCACACGGGGCCAGGGGCTGAGAACCAGGCCACACGGCAGCACTCTGCAGTCTTTGGGCACTGAGCCACAGCAGAACAGTGTTATATATTATTTATACAAATGTTACACTCATCCTCCGTGCTTTAAGTGACTGAATCTAACTAAAGACTCTCTAATTTATCCTGCGCGTGACTGAGGTCAGATTAAACATAAGAAATGGCCGGGTTGCTGCTTTCGGTTCTACGTGTGACCTTGTTCTACTAATAGACACTTGCCCAGTATGGCATGAAGTGAATTGCCAGTTTTGGAAGAGTCTGCAGGTCTATTTATGTGCACCTGACTCCCTTATTCCTCCAGACGGGGATCTTAGCAGCTTTTGTGTGGTACCCGGCTGGTGCGCAGCGGGCGAGCGCAGCAAGGCAGAACCAACCCTCACCCTATATTTAACAGCAGCTTCTAAATCAGCTGAACCACCCTTGGACAAGCAAGGCCCAAGCAAGAGTATAGACAGAAAGTTAAAATGCGCCCGACTTTGAAACAAATCTTTAATGACACTGAGGGGTATATTTACAGGGGGATAGCGCCACCAGAACATCCCATTTGCGACGTTCTGGTAGCGCTATGCCCTTCTCCATATTTACAAAGCGGCGTTAAGGCTTAACAGCGCCTTGTAAATATGGCCCTTTTACACACATCACTTAGTGTAAAAGAGGCGTGCAATGGATGTTGCTGTGGGCGTTCCACAGCAACACCCATTGCTTTTTAACGCTGCCCCAGATTTACAAGGATGTGTAAACCTGAGGCAGCACCAAAAACGTACGCCATGCAAGAGCAGGCATTAGAATGGTGAAACGAGGAGAAATACTTTTATTTCTCCTTGTTTTTGCTTTTTCTATGTGTTTCTATGTTTCTGCAGGCCATAGAGAAAGAGCAAAATGCCAAGAATTATTTGTTTATGCATTTGAAAGAGTTCTTTCCTCCACATAAGCAATCATTAAATAATGACAATTTGCTACTTCTATGAATCGCCATTATGGGAAGGGGCACCTTTCTGCACATACACACTCATTCCCTGCAACTCAGGCATATTTGCACTATGGTGCAAGGGTACCTGCGCTGGCGCTCGGCAGCTAATTTCAGTGCCAGCGCTAGGGAAAACACGGGTGCGCTGTATTGTTGTAAATACGGTGCACCACTGCGTTTTGGAAATGTCGGAGCGCAGCGCTGCCACATTTGGCTCAGCTCCACGCTCCAACATTTCATTGTAAATATGCCCCTGAGTGGGTTAAGCAAGTACACCCGACACTTTCTAGAATTGTTCTCCTCACCTGTACACCCTCCTATCTATCCTTTCATTGTCCCACCCTTACATTCATCCATTCTTTGTCCCTTCACTCCATCCGTTTGATATTCCAGCAATCCATTGATATTCCATCCATCCACCATTTCACTGATTCATTCATCTATCCTTTCACTCATAAACCCACCCTTGCACCTTTCCATCCATCAATCTATACCTTCTTTCATCATGCCATCCATCCAATGACCATTTCCTTGACACATCGACCCATCCTGTCACACTTCCATCCAATTATCCGTACACTCTTTTGTCCAACCTTTCCTTCACCCTCCCATCCGACCTTTCACTGATTCTTTCACCTCTCTATCCAAACGTTCATCCTTCCAGTCCTCCACCCTTGCCCCCTTCCTGTGTTGTTCTCAATCTTCCTTCCTCTATCTACCATCATTTTTAAATATTTTCGTATTTTTTCCTCAAATTATCTTTCATCCACCACTCACTCTATGTGCTACACTATCTGTTCTTTCTAAATGTATTCTTCATTTCTTTTTCTTTTCCTGGGGCTCATTTACCAGCCCTTGGCCCCCACCTCTTACCCTTGTCTTGCTCTTACCTTGGGACGGTTTTGACATGTTGTCTGGAGGCCTGCAGACAGAATAGGCCACATATAAACGAATCAACGTTCACTGGGACAGAGATTCCTGCGCCACCCGCCCGCAGGTTAGCTGCTAAAGCAGTGGGTTCCCCCGCCACTGTCCACTTCACAGAGCCTTTGCCAGCACACTTCGACACTTTGAGGAGTAAGTCGCACCCACTCATTTAAAATTCTTTCTGAGTCGGGTCCTGTTACAGCAGTAGGTAGCCCTGAGACTGCAAACCTTCAAAGCACTGACATGAAGCCCCAGGAGTCCCTGGAAGCATCTGCCATGCAACCCTTGGAGAAGCAGGAATACACCCACAGGCTCAGCATCCGGGCATCTTAGACCGTTTGTATCCGTCCAAGTAAGAGCTGCTGTTAGTGCCTGGCTCCTGTAGGCATACACCCACAGGCTCAGCATCCGGGCATCCTAGACTGTTTGTAGTAAGAGCTGCTGTTAGTGCCTGGCTCCTGTAGGCATACACCCACAGGCTCAGCATCCGGGCATCCTAGACCGTTAGTATCGTACAAGTAAGAGCTGCTGTTAGTGCCTGGCTCCTGTAGGTATACACCCACAGGCTCAGCATCCGGGCATCCTAGACTGTTTGTATCGTCCAAGTAAGAGCTGCTGTTAGTGCCTGGCTCCTGTAGGCATACGCCCACAGGCTCAGCATCCGGGCATCCTAGACTGTTTGTATCGTCCAAGTAAGAGCTGCTGTTAGTGCCTGGGTCCTGTAGGTATACGCCCACAGGCTCAGCATCCGGGCATCCTAGACTGTTTGTATCGTCCAAGTAAGAGCTGCTGTTAGTGCCTGGCTCCTGTAGGTATACGCCCGCAGGCTCAGCATCCGGGCATCCTAGACCGTTTGTATCCGTCCAAGTAAGAACTGCTGTTAGTGCCTGGCTCCTGTAGGCATACACCCACAGGCTCAGCATCCGGGCATCCTAAACTGTTTGCATCGTCCAAGTAAGAGCTGCTGTTAGTGCCTGGCTCCTGTAGGCATACACCCGCAGGCTCAGCATCCGGGCATCCTAGACCGTTTGTATCCGTCCAAGTAAGAGCTGCTGTTAGTGCCTGGCTCCTGTAGGCATACACCCGCATGCTCAGCATCCGGGCATCCTAGACCGTTTGTATCCGTCCAAGTAAGAGCTGCTGTTAGTGCCTGGCTCCTGTAGGCATACACCCGCAGGCTCAGCATCCGGGCATCCTAGACCGTTTGTATCCGTCCAAGTAAGAGCTGCTGTTAGTGCCTGGCTCCTGTAGGTATACATCCGCAGGCTCAGCATCCGGGCATCCTAGACTGTTTGTATCGTCCAAGTAAGAGCTGCTGTTAGTGCCTGGCTCCTGTAGGCATACACCCGCAGGCTCAGCATCCGGGCATCCTAGACCGTTTGTATCCGTCCAAGTAAGAGCTGCTGTTAGTGCCTGGCTCCTGTAGGCATACACCCGCAGGCTCAGCATCCGGCCATCCTAGACCGTTTGTATCCGTCCAAGTAAGAGCTGCTGTTAGTGCCTGGCTCCTGTAGGTATACATCCGCAGGCTCAGCATCCGGGCATCCTAGACTGTTTGTATCGTCCAAGTAAGAGCTGCTGTTAGTGCCTGGCTCCTGTAGGCATACACCCGCAGGCTCAGCATCCGGGCATCCTAGACTGTTTGTATCGTCCAAGTAAGAGCTGCTGTTAGTGCCTGGCTCCTGTAGGCATACGCTCACAGGCTCAGCATCCGGGCATCCTAGACTGTTTGTATCGTCCAAGTAAGAGCTGCTGTTAGTGCCTGGCTCCTGTAGGCATACGCCCACAGGCTCAGCATCCGGGCATCCTAGACTGTTTGTATCGTCCAAGTAAGAGCTGCTGTTAGTGCCTGGCTCCTGTAGGCATACGCCCACAGGATCAGCATCCGGGCATGCTAGACCGTTTGTATCCGTCCAAGTAAGAGCTGCTGTTAGTGCCTGGCTCCTGTAGGTATACGCCCACAGGCTCAGCATCCGGGCATCCTAGACCGTTTGTATCCATCCAAGTAAGAGCTGCTGTTAGTGCCTGGCTCCTGTAGGTATACACCCACAGGCTCAGCATCCGGGCATCCTAGACCGTTTGTATCCGTCCAAGTAAGAGCTGCTGATAGTGCCTGGCTCCTGTAGGCATACACCCGCAGGCTCAGCATCCGGGCATCCTAGACCGTTTGTATAAGTCCAAGTAAGAGCTGCTGTTAGTGCCTGGCTCCTGTAGGCATACACCCGCAGGCTCAGCATCCGGCCATCCTAGACCGTTTGTATCCGTCCAAGTAAGAGCTGCTGTTAGTGCCTGGCTCCTGTAGGTATACATCCGCAGGCTCAGCATCCGGGCATCCTAGACTGTTTGTATCGTCCAAGTAAGAGCTGCTGTTAGTGCCTGGCTCCTGTAGGCATACACCCGCAGGCTCAGCATCCGGGCATCCTAGACTGTTTGTATCGTCCAAGTAAGAGCTGCTGTTAGTGCCTGGCTCCTGTAGGCATACGCTCACAGGCTCAGCATCCGGGCATCCTAGACTGTTTGTATCGTCCAAGTAAGAGCTGCTGTTAGTGCCTGGCTCCTGTAGGCATACGCCCACAGGCTCAGCATCCGGGCATCCTAGACTGTTTGTATCGTCCAAGTAAGAGCTGCTGTTAGTGCCTGGCTCCTGTAGGCATACGCCCACAGGATCAGCATCCGGGCATGCTAGACCGTTTGTATACGTCCAAGTAAGAGCTGCTGTTAGTGCCTGGCTCCTGTAGGCATACGCCCACAGGCTCAGCATCCGGGCATCCTAGACCGTTTGTATCCATCCAAGTAAGAGCTGCTGTTAGTGCCTGGCTCCTGTAGGTATACACCCACAGGCTCAGCATCCGGGCATCCTAGACCATTTGTATCGTCCAAGTAAGAGCTGCAGCTGGTGCCTGGCTCCTGTAGGTATACGCCCACAGGCTCAGCATCCGGGCATCATAGACTGTTTGTATCGTCCAAGTAAGAGCTGCTGTTGGTGCCTGGCTCCTGTAGGTATACGCCCACAGGCTCAGCATCCGGGCATCCTAGACTGTTTGTATCGTCCAAGTAAGAGCTGCTGTTAGTGCCTGGCTCCTGTAGGTATACGCCCACAGGCTCAGCATCCGGGCATCCTAGACCGTTTGTATCCGTCCAAGTAAGAGCTGCTGTTAGTGCCTGGCTCCTGTAGGCATACGCCCACAGGCTCAGCATCCGGGCATCCTAGACTGTTTGTATCGTCCAAGTACGAGCTGCTGTTAGTGCCTGGCTCCTGTAGGTATACACCCACAGGCTCAGCATCCGGGCATCCTAGACTGTTTGTATCGTCCAAGTAAGATCTGCTGTTAGTGCCTTGCCCCTGTAGGCATACGCCCACAGGCTCAGCATCCGGGCATCCCAGACTGTTTGTATCGTCGAAGTAAGAGCTGCTGTTGGTGCCTGGCTCCTGTAGGTATATGCCCACAGGCTCAGCATCCTGGCATCCTAGACTGTTTGTATCGTCCAAGTAAGAGCTGCTGTTAGTGCCTTGCTCCTGTAGGCATACGCCCACAGGCTCAGCATCCGGGCATTCTAGACCGATTGTATCCGTCCAAGTAAGAGCTGCTGTTGGTGCCTGGCTCCTGTAGGTATACACCCACAGGCTCAGCATCCGGGCATCCTAGACCGTTTGTATCCGTCCAAGTAAGAGCTGCTGTTGGTGCATGGCTCCTGTAGGTATACACCCACAGGCTCAGCATCCGGGCATCCTAGACTGTTTGTAACGTCCAAGTAAGAGCTGCTGTTAGTGCCTGGGTCCTGTAGGTATACGCCCACAGGCTCAGCATCCGGGCATCCTAGACTGTTTGTATCGTCCAAGTAAGAGCTGCTGTTAAGACCTGGGTCCTGTAGGTATACGCCCGCAGGCTCAGCATCCGGGCATCCTAGACCGTTTGTATCCGTCCAAGTAAGAGCTGCTGTTAGTGCCTGCCTCCTGTAGGCATACACCCACAGGCTCAGCATCCGGGCATCCTAGACCGTTTGTATCCGTCCAAGTAAGAGCTGCTGTTAGTGCCTGGCTCCTGTAGGCATACACCCGCAGGCTCAGCATCCGGGCATCCTAGACCGTTTGTATCCGTCCAAGTAAGAGCTGCTGTTAGTGCCTGGCTACTGTAGGCATACACCCGCAGGCTCAGCATCCGGGCATCCTAGACTGTTTGTATCGTCCAAGTAAGAGCTGCTTTTAGTGCCTGGCTCCTGTAGGCATACACCCACAGGCTCAGCATCCGGGCATCCTAGACTGTTTGTATCGTCCAAGTAAGAGCTGCTGTTAGTGCCTGGCTCCTGTACGCATACGCCCACAGGCTCAGCATCCGGGCATCCTAGACTGTTTGTATCGTCCAAGTAAGAGCTGCTGTTAGTGCCTGGCTCCTGTAGGTATACACCCACAGGCTCAGCATCCGGGCATCCTAGACTGTTTGTATCGTCCAAGTAAGAGCTGCTGTTAGTGCCTGGCTCCTGTAGGCATACACCCACAGGCTCAGCATCCGGGCATCCTAGACTGTTTGTATCGTCCAAGTAAGAGCTGCTGTTAGTGCCTGGCTCCTGTAGGCATACGCCCACAGGCTCAGCATCCGGGCATCCTAGACTGTTTGTATCGTCCAAGTAAGAGCTGCTGTTAGTGCCTGGCTCCTGTAGGTATACGCCCACAGGCTCAGCATCTGGGCATCCTAGACTGTTTGTATCGTCCAAGTAAGAGCTGCTGTTAGTGCCTGGCTCCTGTAGGTATACGCCCACAGGCTCAGCATCCGGGCATCCTAGACTGTTTGTATCGTCCAAGTAAGAGCTGCTGTTAGTGCCTTGCTCCTGTAGGCATACGCCCACAGGCTCAGCATCCGGGCATCCCAGACTGTTTGTATCGTCCAAGTAATAGCTGCTGTTGGTGCCTGGCTCCTGTAGGTATACGCCCACAGGCTCAGCATCCGGGCATCCTAGACTGTTTGTATCGTCCAAGTAAGAGCTGCTGTTAGTGCCTTGCTCCTGTAGGCATACGCCCACAGGCTCAGCATCCGGGCATCCCAGACTGTTTGTATCCTCCAAGTAAGAGCTGCTGTTAGTGCCTGGCTCCTGTAGGCATACGCTCACAGGCTCAGCATCCGGGCATCCTAGACTGTTTGTAACGTCCAAGTAAGAGCTGCTGTTGGTGCCTGGCTCCTGTAGGTATACGCCCACAGGCTCAGCATCCGGGCATCCTAGACTGTTTGTATCGTCCAAGTAAGCGCTGCTGTTAGTACCTGGCTCCTGTAGGTATACGCCCACAGGCTCAGCATCCAGGCATCCTAGACTGTTTGTATCGTCCAAGTAAGAGCTGCTGTTGGTGCCTGGCTCCTGTAGGTATACACTCACAGGCTCAGCATCCGGGCATCCTAGACTGTTTGTATCTTCCAAGTAAGAGCCGCTGTTAGTGCCTTGCTCCTGTAGGCATTCGCCCACAGGCTCAGCATCCGGGCATCCCAGACTGTTTGTATCCTCCAAGTAAGAGCTGCTGTTAGTGCCTGGCTCCTGTAGGCATACGCCCACAGGCTCAGCATCCGGGCATCCTAGACCGTTTGTATCCGTCCAAGTAAGAGCTGCTGTTAGTGCCTGGCTCCTGTAGGCATACGCCCACAGGCTCAGCATCCGGGCCTCCTAGACCGTTGGTATCCGTCCAAGTAAGAGCTGCTGTTAGTGCCTGGCTCCTGTAGGTATACGCCCACAGGCTCAGCATCCGGGCATCCTAGACCGTTTGTATCCGTCCAAGTAAGAGCTGCTGTTAGTGCCTGGCTCCTGTAGGTATACGCCCACAGGCTCAGCATCCGGGCATCCTAGACTGTTTGTATCGTCCAAGTAAGAGCTGCTGCTAGTGCCTGGCTCCTGTAGGTATACGCCCACAGGCTCAGCATCCGGGCATCATAGACTGTTTGTATCGTCCAAGTAAGAGCTGCTGTTGGTGCCTGGCTCCTGTAGGTATTCACCCACAGGCTCAGCATCCGGGCATCCTAGACTGTTTGTATCGTCCAAGTAAGAGCTGCTGTTAGTGCCTGGCTCCTGTAGGTATACGCCCACAGGCTCAGCATCCAGGCATCCTAGACCGTTTGTATCCGTCCAAGTAAGAGCTGCTGTTAGTGCCTAGCTCCTGTAGGCATACGCCCACAGGCTCAGCATCCGGGCATCATAGACTGTTTGTATCGTCCAAGTAAGAGCTGCTGTTAGTGCCTGGCTCCTGTAGGCATACGCCCACAGGCTCAGCATCCGGGCATCCTAGACTGTTTGTATCGTCCAAGTAAGAGCTGCTGTTAGTGCCTGGCTCCTGTAGGCATACGCCCACAGGCTCAGCATCCGGGCATCCTAGACTGTTTGTATTGTCCAAGTAAGAGCTGCTGTTAGTGCCTGGCTCCTGTAGGTATACGCCCACAGGCTCAGCATCCGGGCAGCCTAGACTGTTTGTATCGTCCAAGTAAGAGCTGCTGTTAGTGCCTGGCTCCTGTAGGTATACGCCCACAGGCTCAGCATCCGGGCATCCTAGACTGTTTGTATCGTCCAAGTAAGAGCTGCTGTTAGTACCTGGCTCCTGTAGGTATACGCCCACAGGCTCAGCATCCGGGCATCCTAGACTGTTTGTATCGTCCAAGTAAGAGCTGCTGTTGGTGCCTGGCTCCTGTAGGTATACGCCCACAGGCTCAGCATCCGGGCATCCTAGACTGTTTGTATCGTCCAAGTAAGAGCTGCTGTTGGTGCCTGGCTCCTGTAGGTATACGCCCACAGGCTCAGCATCCGGGCATCCCAGACTGTTTGTATCGTCCAAGTAAGAGCTGCTGTTAGTGCCTGGCTCCTTTAGGCATACGCCCACAGGCTCAGCATCCGGGCATCCTAGACTGTTTGCATCGTCCAAGTAAGAGCTGCTGTTAGTGCCTGGCTCCTGTAGGAATACGCCCACATGCTCAGCATCCGGGCATCCTAGACTGTTTGTATCGTCCAAGTAAGAGCTGCTGTTAGTGCCTGGCTCCTGTAGGCATACGCCCACAGGCTCAGCATCCGGGCATCCTAGACTGTTTGTATCGTCCAAGTAAGAGCTGCTGTTAGTGCCTTGCTCCTGTAGGCATACGCCCACAGGCTCAGCATCCGGGCATCCCAGACTGTTTGTATCCTCCAAGTAAGAGCTGCTGTTAGTGCCTGGCTCCTGTAGGCATACGCTCACAGGCTCAGCATCCGGGCATCCTAGACTGTTTGTAACGTCCAAGTAAGAGCTGCTGTTGGTGCCTGGCTCCTGTAGGTATACGCCCACAGGCTCAGCATCCGGGCATCCTAGACTGTTTGTATCGTCCAAGTAAGCGCTGCTGTTAGTACCTGGCTCCTGTAGGTATACGCCCACAGGCTCAGCATCCAGGCATCCTAGACTGTTTGTATCGTCCAAGTAAGAGCTGCTGTTGGTGCCTGGCTCCTGTAGGTATACACTCACAGGCTCAGCATCCGGGCATCCTAGACTGTTTGTATCTTCCAAGTAAGAGCCGCTGTTAGTGCCTTGCTCCTGTAGGCATTCGCCCACAGGCTCAGCATCCGGGCATCCCAGACTGTTTGTATCCTCCAAGTAAGAGCTGCTGTTAGTGCCTGGCTCCTGTAGGCATACGCCCACAGGCTCAGCATCCGGGCATCCTAGACCGTTTGTATCCGTCCAAGTAAGAGCTGCTGTTAGTGCCTGGCTCCTGTAGGCATACGCCCACAGGCTCAGCATCCGGGCATCCTAGACCGTTTGTATCCGTCCAAGTAAGAGCTGCTGTTAGTGCCTGGCTCCTGTAGGTATACGCCCACAGGCTCAGCATCCGGGCATCCTAGACTGTTTGTATCGTCCAAGTAAGAGCTGCTGCTAGTGCCTGGCTCCTGTAGGTATACGCCCACAGGCTCAGCATCCGGGCATCATAGACTGTTTGTATCGTCCAAGTAAGAGCTGCTGTTGGTGCCTGGCTCCTGTAGGTATTCACCCACAGGCTCAGCATCCGGGCATCCTAGACTGTTTGTATCGTCCAAGTAAGAGCTGCTGTTAGTGCCTGGCTCCTGTAGGCATACGCCCACAGGATCAGCATCCGGGCATGCTAGACCGTTTGTATACGTCCAAGTAAGAGCTGCTGTTAGTGCCTGGCTCCTGTAGGCATACGCCCACAGGCTCAGCATCCGGGCATCCTAGACCGTTTGTATCCATCCAAGTAAGAGCTGCTGTTAGTGCCTGGCTCCTGTAGGTATACACCCACAGGCTCAGCATCCGGGCATCCTAGACCATTTGTATCGTCCAAGTAAGAGCTGCAGCTGGTGCCTGGCTCCTGTAGGTATACGCCCACAGGCTCAGCATCCGGGCATCATAGACTGTTTGTATCGTCCAAGTAAGAGCTGCTGTTGGTGCCTGGCTCCTGTAGGTATACGCCCACAGGCTCAGCATCCGGGCATCCTAGACTGTTTGTATCGTCCAAGTAAGAGCTGCTGTTAGTGCCTGGCTCCTATAGGTATACGCCCACAGGCTCAGCATCCGGGCATCCTAGACCGTTTGTATCCGTCCAAGTAAGAGCTGCTGTTAGTGCCTGGCTCCTGTAGGCATACGCCCACAGGCTCAGCATCCGGGCATCCTAGACTGTTTGTATCGTCCAAGTACGAGCTGCTGTTAGTGCCTGGCTCCTGTAGGTATACACCCACAGGCTCAGCATCCGGGCATCCTAGACTGTTTGTATCGTCCAAGTAAGATCTGCTGTTAGTGCCTTGCCCCTGTAGGCATACGCCCACAGGCTCAGCATCCGGGCATCCCAGACTGTTTGTATCGTCGAAGTAAGAGCTGCTGTTGGTGCCTGGCTCCTGTAGGTATATGCCCACAGGCTCAGCATCCTGGCATCCTAGACTGTTTGTATCGTCCAAGTAAGAGCTGCTGTTAGTGCCTTGCTCCTGTAGGCATACGCCCACAGGCTCAGCATCCGGGCATTCTAGACCGATTGTATCCGTCCAAGTAAGAGCTGCTGTTGGTGCCTGGCTCCTGTAGGTATACACCCACAGGCTCAGCATCCGGGCATCCTAGACCGTTTGTATCCGTCCAAGTAAGAGCTGCTGTTGGTGCATGGCTCCTGTAGGTATACACCCACAGGCTCAGCATCCGGGCATCCTAGACTGTTTGTAACGTCCAAGTAAGAGCTGCTGTTAGTGCCTGGGTCCTGTAGGTATACGCCCACAGGCTCAGCATCCGGGCATCCTAGACTGTTTGTATCGTCCAAGTAAGAGCTGCTGTTAAGACCTGGGTCCTGTAGGTATACGCCCGCAGGCTCAGCATCCGGGCATCCTAGACCGTTTGTATCCGTCCAAGTAAGAGCTGCTGTTAGTGCCTGGCTCCTGTAGGCATACACCCACAGGCTCAGCATCCGGGCATCCTAGACCGTTTGTATCCGTCCAAGTAAGAGCTGCTGTTAGTGCCTGGCTCCTGTAGGCATACACCCGCAGGCTCAGCATCCGGGCATCCTAGACCGTTTGTATCCGTCCAAGTAAGAGCTGCTGTTAGTGCCTGGCTACTGTAGGCATACACCCGCAGGCTCAGCATCCGGGCATCCTAGACTGTTTGTATCGTCCAAGTAAGAGCTGCTTTTAGTGCCTGGCTCCTGTAGGCATACACCCACAGGCTCAGCATCCGGGCATCCTAGACTGTTTGTATCGTCCAAGTAAGAGCTGCTGTTAGTGCCTGGCTCCTGTACGCATACGCCCACAGGCTCAGCATCCGGGCATCCTAGACTGTTTGTATCGTCCAAGTAAGAGCTGCTGTTAGTGCCTGGCTCCTGTAGGTATACACACACAGGCTCAGCATCCGGGCATCCTAGACTGTTTGTATCGTCCAAGTAAGAGCTGCTGTTAGTGCCTGGCTCCTGTAGGCATACACCCACAGGCTCAGCATCCGGGCATCCTAGACTGTTTGTATCGTCCAAGTAAGAGCTGCTGTTAGTGCCTGGCTCCTGTAGGCATACGCCCACAGGCTCAGCATCCGGGCATCCTAGACTGTTTGTATCGTCCAAGTAAGAGCTGCTGTTAGTGCCTGGCTCCTGTAGGTATACGCCCACAGGCTCAGCATCTGGGCATCCTAGACTGTTTGTATCGTCCAAGTAAGAGCTGCTGTTAGTGCCTGGCTCCTGTAGGTATACGCCCACAGGCTCAGCATCCGGGCATCCTAGACCGTTTGTATCGTCCAAGTAAGAGCTGCTGTTAGTGCCTTGCTCCTGTAGGCATACGCCCACAGGCTCAGCATCCGGGCATCCCAGACTGTTTGTATCGTCCAAGTAATAGCTGCTGTTGGTGCCTGGCTCCTGTAGGTATACGCCCACAGGCTCAGCATCCGGGCATCCTAGACTGTTTGTATCGTCCAAGTAAGAGCTGCTGTTAGTGCCTTGCTCCTGTAGGCATACGCCCACAGGCTCAGCATCCGGGCATCCCAGACTGTTTGTATCCTCCAAGTAAGAGCTGCTGTTAGTGCCTGGCTCCTGTAGGCATACGCTCACAGGCTCAGCATCCGGGCATCCTAGACTGTTTGTAACGTCCAAGTAAGAGCTGCTGTTGGTGCCTGGCTCCTGTAGGTATACGCCCACAGGCTCAGCATCCGGGCATCCTAGACTGTTTGTATCGTCCAAGTAAGCGCTGCTGTTAGTACCTGGCTCCTGTAGGTATACGCCCACAGGCTCAGCATCCAGGCATCCTAGACTGTTTGTATCGTCCAAGTAAGAGCTGCTGTTGGTGCCTGGCTCCTGTAGGTATACACTCACAGGCTCAGCATCCGGGCATCCTAGACTGTTTGTATCTTCCAAGTAAGAGCCGCTGTTAGTGCCTTGCTCCTGTAGGCATTCGCCCACAGGCTCAGCATCCGGGCATCCCAGACTGTTTGTATCCTCCAAGTAAGAGCTGCTGTTAGTGCCTGGCTCCTGTAGGCATACGCCCACAGGCTCAGCATCCGGGCATCCTAGACCGTTTGTATCCGTCCAAGTAAGAGCTGCTGTTAGTGCCTGGCTCCTGTAGGCATACGCCCACAGGCTCAGCATCCGGGCCTCCTAGACCGTTGGTATCCGTCCAAGTAAGAGCTGCTGTTAGTGCCTGGCTCCTGTAGGTATACGCCCACAGGCTCAGCATCCGGGCATCCTAGACCGTTTGTATCCGTCCAAGTAAGAGCTGCTGTTAGTGCCTGGCTCCTGTAGGTATACGCCCACAGGCTCAGCATCCGGGCATCCTAGACTGTTTGTATCGTCCAAGTAAGAGCTGCTGCTAGTGCCTGGCTCCTGTAGGTATACGCCCACAGGCTCAGCATCCGGGCATCATAGACTGTTTGTATCGTCCAAGTAAGAGCTGCTGTTGGTGCCTGGCTCCTGTAGGTATTCACCCACAGGCTCAGCATCCGGGCATCCTAGACTGTTTGTATCGTCCAAGTAAGAGCTGCTGTTAGTGCCTGGCTCCTGTAGGTATACGCCCACAGGCTCAGCATCCAGGCATCCTAGACCGTTTGTATCCGTCCAAGTAAGAGCTGCTGTTAGTGCCTAGCTCCTGTAGGCATACGCCCACAGGCTCAGCATCCGGGCATCCTAGACTGTTTGTATCGTCCAAGTAAGAGCTGCTGTTAGTGCCTGGCTCCTGTAGGCATACGCCCACAGGCTCAGCATCCGGGCATCCTAGACTGTTTGTATTGTCCAAGTAAGAGCTGCTGTTAGTGCCTGGCTCCTGTAGGTATACGCCCACAGGCTCAGCATCCGGGCAGCCTAGACTGTTTGTATCGTCCAAGTAAGAGCTGCTGTTAGTGCCTGGCTCCTGTAGGTATACGCCCACAGGCTCAGCATCCGGGCATCCTAGACTGTTTGTATCGTCCAAGTAAGAGCTGCTGTTAGTACCTGGCTCCTGTAGGTATACGCCCACAGGCTCAGCATCCGGGCATCCTAGACTGTTTGTATCGTCCAAGTAAGAGCTGCTGTTGGTGCCTGGCTCCTGTAGGTATACGCCCACAGGCTCAGCATCCGGGCATCCTAGACTGTTTGTATCGTCCAAGTAAGAGCTGCTGTTGGTGCCTGGCTCCTGTAGGTATACGCCCACAGGCTCAGCATCCGGGCATCCCAGACTGTTTGTATCGTCCAAGTAAGAGCTGCTGTTAGTGCCTGGCTCCTTTAGGCATACGCCCACAGGCTCAGCATCCGGGCATCCTAGACTGTTTGTATCGTCCAAGTAAGAGCTGCTGTTAGTGCCTGGCTCCTGTAGGAATACGCCCACATGCTCAGCATCCGGGCATCCTAGACTGTTTGTATCGTCCAAGTAAGAGCTGCTGTTAGTGCCTGGCTCCTGTAGGCATACGCCCACAGGCTCAGCATCCGGGCATCCTAGACTGTTTGTATCGTCCAAGTAAGAGCTGCTGTTAGTGCCTTGCTCCTGTAGGCATACGCCCACAGGCTCAGCATCCGGGCATCCCAGACTGTTTGTATCCTCCAAGTAAGAGCTGCTGTTAGTGCCTGGCTCCTGTAGGCATACGCTCACAGGCTCAGCATCCGGGCATCCTAGACTGTTTGTAACGTCCAAGTAAGAGCTGCTGTTGGTGCCTGGCTCCTGTAGGTATACGCCCACAGGCTCAGCATCCGGGCATCCTAGACTGTTTGTATCGTCCAAGTAAGCGCTGCTGTTAGTACCTGGCTCCTGTAGGTATACGCCCACAGGCTCAGCATCCAGGCATCCTAGACTGTTTGTATCGTCCAAGTAAGAGCTGCTGTTGGTGCCTGGCTCCTGTAGGTATACACTCACAGGCTCAGCATCCGGGCATCCTAGACTGTTTGTATCTTCCAAGTAAGAGCCGCTGTTAGTGCCTTGCTCCTGTAGGCATTCGCCCACAGGCTCAGCATCCGGGCATCCCAGACTGTTTGTATCCTCCAAGTAAGAGCTGCTGTTAGTGCCTGGCTCCTGTAGGCATACGCCCACAGGCTCAGCATCCGGGCATCCTAGACCGTTTGTATCCGTCCAAGTAAGAGCTGCTGTTAGTGCCTGGCTCCTGTAGGCATACGCCCACAGGCTCAGCATCCGGGCATCCTAGACCGTTTGTATCCGTCCAAGTAAGAGCTGCTGTTAGTGCCTGGCTCCTGTAGGTATACGCCCACAGGCTCAGCATCCGGGCATCCTAGACTGTTTGTATCGTCCAAGTAAGAGCTGCTGCTAGTGCCTGGCTCCTGTAGGTATACGCCCACAGGCTCAGCATCCGGGCATCATAGACTGTTTGTATCGTCCAAGTAAGAGCTGCTGTTGGTGCCTGGCTCCTGTAGGTATTCACCCACAGGCTCAGCATCCGGGCATCCTAGACTGTTTGTATCGTCCAAGTAAGAGCTGCTGTTAGTGCCTGGCTCCTGTAGGTATACGCCCACAGGCTCAGCATCCAGGCATCCTAGACCGTTTGTATCCGTCCAAGTAAGAGCTGCTGTTAGTGCCTAGCTCCTGTAGGCATACGCCCACAGGCTCAGCATCCGGGCATCATAGACTGTTTGTATCGTCCAAGTAAGAGCTGCTGTTAGTGCCTGGCTCCTGTAGGCATACGCCCACAGGCTCAGCATCCGGGCATCCTAGACTGTTTGTATCGTCCAAGTAAGAGCTGCTGTTAGTGCCTGGCTCCTGTAGGCATACGCCCACAGGCTCAGCATCCGGGCATCCTAGACTGTTTGTATTGTCCAAGTAAGAGCTGCTGTTAGTGCCTGGCTCCTGTAGGTATACGCCCACAGGCTCAGCATCCGGGCAGCCTAGACTGTTTGTATCGTCCAAGTAAGAGCTGCTGTTAGTGCCTGGCTCCTGTAGGTATACGCCCACAGGCTCAGCATCCGGGCATCCTAGACTGTTTGTATCGTCCAAGTAAGAGCTGCTGTTAGTACCTGGCTCCTGTAGGTATACGCCCACAGGCTCAGCATCCGGGCATCCTAGACTGTTTGTATCGTCCAAGTAAGAGCTGCTGTTGGTGCCTGGCTCCTGTAGGTATACGCCCACAGGCTCAGCATCCGGGCATCCTAGACTGTTTGTATCGTCCAAGTAAGAGCTGCTGTTGGTGCCTGGCTCCTGTAGGTATACGCCCACAGGCTCAGCATCCGGGCATCCCAGACTGTTTGTATCGTCCAAGTAAGAGCTGCTGTTAGTGCCTGGCTCCTTTAGGCATACGCCCACAGGCTCAGCATCCGGGCATCCCAGACTGTTTGTATCGTCCAAGTAAGAGCTGCTGTTAGTGCCTGGCTCCTGTAGGAATACGCCCACATGCTCAGCATCCGGGCATCCTAGACTGTTTGTATCGTCCAAGTAAGAGCTGCTGTTAGTGCCTGGCTCCTGTAGGCATACGCCCACAGGCTCAGCATCCGGGCATCCTAGACTGTTTGTAATCCGGGCATCCTAGACTGTTTGTATCGTCCAAGTAAGAGCTGCTGTTAGTGCCTGGCTCCTGTAGGTATACGCCCACAGGCTCAGCATCCAGACATCCTAGACTGTTTGTATCGTCCAAGTAAGAGCTGCTGTTGGTGCCTGGCTCCTGTAGGTATACGCCCGCAGGCTCAGCATCCGGGCATCCTAGACTGTTTGTATCGTCCAAGTAGGAGCTGCTGTTGGTGCCTGGCTCCTGTAGGTATACGCCCACAGGCTCAGCATCCGGGCATCCTAGACTGTTTGTATCGTCCAAGTAAGAGCTGCTGTTGGTGCCTGGCTCCTGTAGGTATACGCCCACAGGCTCAGCATCCGGGCATCCTAGACTGTTTGTATCGTCCAAGTAAGAGCTGCTGTTGGTGCCTGGCTCCTGTAGGCATACGCCCACAGGCTCAGCATCCGGGCATCCCAGACTGTTTGTATCGTCCAAGTAAGAGCTGCTGTTAGTGCCTGGCTCCTTTAGGCATACGCCCACAGGCTCAGCATCCGGGCCTCCCAGACTGTTTGTATCGTCCAAGTAAGAGCTGCTGTTAGTGCCTGGCTCCTGTAGGCATTCGCCCACAGGCTCAGCATCCGGGCATCCCAGACTGTTTGTATCCTCCAAGTAAGAGCTGCTGTTAGTGCCTGGCTCCTGTAGGCATACGCCCACAGGCTCAGCATCCGGGCATCCTAGACCGTTTGTATCCGTCCAAGTAAGAGCTGCTGTTAGTGCCTGGCTCCTGTAGGCATACGCCCACAGGCTCAGCATCCGGGCCTCCTAGACCGTTGGTATCCGTCCAAGTAAGAGCTGCTGTTAGTGCCTGGCTCCTGTAGGTATACGCCCACAGGCTCAGCATCCGGGCATCCTAGACCGTTTGTATCCGTCCAAGTAAGAGCTGCTGTTAGTGCCTGGCTCCTGTAGGTATACGCCCACAGGCTCAGCATCCGGGCATCCTAGACTGTTTGTATCGTCCAAGTAAGAGCTGCTGCTAGTGCCTGGCTCCTGTAGGTATACGCCCACAGGCTCAGCATCCGGGCATCATAGTCTGTTTGTATCGTCCAAGTAAGAGCTGCTGTTAGTGCCTGGCTCCTATAGGTATACGCCCACAGGCTCAGCATCCGGGCATCCTAGACCGTTTGTATCCGTCCAAGTAAGAGCTGCTGTTAGTGCCTGGCTCCTGTAGGCATACGCCCACAGGCTCAGCATCCGGGCATCCTAGACTGTTTGTATCGTCCAAGTACGAGCTGCTGTTAGTGCCTGGCTCCTGTAGGTATACACCCACAGGCTCAGCATCCGGGCATCCTAGACTGTTTGTATCGTCCAAGTAAGATCTGCTGTTAGTGCCTTGCCCCTGTAGGCATACGCCCACAGGCTCAGCATCCGGGCATCCCAGACTGTTTGTATCGTCGAAGTAAGAGCTGCTGTTGGTGCCTGGCTCCTGTAGGTATATGCCCACAGGCTCAGCATCCTGGCATCCTAGACTGTTTGTATCGTCCAAGTAAGAGCTGCTGTTAGTGCCTTGCTCCTGTAGGCATACGCCCACAGGCTCAGCATCCGGGCATTCTAGACCGATTGTATCCGTCCAAGTAAGAGCTGCTGTTGGTGCCTGGCTCCTGTAGGTATACACCCACAGGCTCAGCATCCGGGCATCCTAGACCGTTTGTATCCGTCCAAGTAAGAGCTGCTGTTGGTGCATGGCTCCTGTAGGTATACACCCACAGGCTCAGCATCCGGGCATCCTAGACTGTTTGTAACGTCCAAGTAAGAGCTGCTGTTAGTGCCTGGGTCCTGTAGGTATACGCCCACAGGCTCAGCATCCGGGCATCCTAGACTGTTTGTATCGTCCAAGTAAGAGCTGCTGTTAAGACCTGGGTCCTGTAGGTATACGCCCGCAGGCTCAGCATCCGGGCATCCTAGACCGTTTGTATCCGTCCAAGTAAGAGCTGCTGTTAGTGCCTGGCTCCTGTAGGCATACACCCACAGGCTCAGCATCCGGGCATCCTAGACCGTTTGTATCCGTCCAAGTAAGAGCTGCTGTTAGTGCCTGGCTCCTGTAGGCATACACCCGCAGGCTCAGCATCCGGGCATCCTAGACCGTTTGTATCCGTCCAAGTAAGAGCTGCTGTTAGTGCCTGGCTACTGTAGGCATACACCCGCAGGCTCAGCATCCGGGCATCCTAGACTGTTTGTATCGTCCAAGTAAGAGCTGCTTTTAGTGCCTGGCTCCTGTAGGCATACACCCACAGGCTCAGCATCCGGGCATCCTAGACTGTTTGTATCGTCCAAGTAAGAGCTGCTGTTAGTGCCTGGCTCCTGTACGCATACGCCCACAGGCTCAGCATCCGGGCATCCTAGACTGTTTGTATCGTCCAAGTAAGAGCTGCTGTTAGTGCCTGGCTCCTGTAGGTATACACACACAGGCTCAGCATCCGGGCATCCTAGACTGTTTGTATCGTCCAAGTAAGAGCTGCTGTTAGTGCCTGGCTCCTGTAGGCATACACCCACAGGCTCAGCATCCGGGCATCCTAGACTGTTTGTATCGTCCAAGTAAGAGCTGCTGTTAGTGCCTGGCTCCTGTAGGCATACGCCCACAGGCTCAGCATCCGGGCATCCTAGACTGTTTGTATCGTCCAAGTAAGAGCTGCTGTTAGTGCCTGGCTCCTGTAGGTATACGCCCACAGGCTCAGCATCTGGGCATCCTAGACTGTTTGTATCGTCCAAGTAAGAGCTGCTGTTAGTGCCTGGCTCCTGTAGGTATACGCCCACAGGCTCAGCATCCGGGCATCCTAGACCGTTTGTATCGTCCAAGTAAGAGCTGCTGTTAGTGCCTTGCTCCTGTAGGCATACGCCCACAGGCTCAGCATCCGGGCATCCCAGACTGTTTGTATCGTCCAAGTAATAGCTGCTGTTGGTGCCTGGCTCCTGTAGGTATACGCCCACAGGCTCAGCATCCGGGCATCCTAGACTGTTTGTATCGTCCAAGTAAGAGCTGCTGTTAGTGCCTTGCTCCTGTAGGCATACGCCCACAGGCTCAGCATCCGGGCATCCCAGACTGTTTGTATCCTCCAAGTAAGAGCTGCTGTTAGTGCCTGGCTCCTGTAGGCATACGCTCACAGGCTCAGCATCCGGGCATCCTAGACTGTTTGTAACGTCCAAGTAAGAGCTGCTGTTGGTGCCTGGCTCCTGTAGGTATACGCCCACAGGCTCAGCATCCGGGCATCCTAGACTGTTTGTATCGTCCAAGTAAGCGCTGCTGTTAGTACCTGGCTCCTGTAGGTATACGCCCACAGGCTCAGCATCCAGGCATCCTAGACTGTTTGTATCGTCCAAGTAAGAGCTGCTGTTGGTGCCTGGCTCCTGTAGGTATACACTCACAGGCTCAGCATCCGGGCATCCTAGACTGTTTGTATCTTCCAAGTAAGAGCCGCTGTTAGTGCCTTGCTCCTGTAGGCATTCGCCCACAGGCTCAGCATCCGGGCATCCCAGACTGTTTGTATCCTCCAAGTAAGAGCTGCTGTTAGTGCCTGGCTCCTGTAGGCATACGCCCACAGGCTCAGCATCCGGGCATCCTAGACCGTTTGTATCCGTCCAAGTAAGAGCTGCTGTTAGTGCCTGGCTCCTGTAGGCATACGCCCACAGGCTCAGCATCCGGGCCTCCTAGACCGTTGGTATCCGTCCAAGTAAGAGCTGCTGTTAGTGCCTGGCTCCTGTAGGTATACGCCCACAGGCTCAGCATCCGGGCATCCTAGACCGTTTGTATCCGTCCAAGTAAGAGCTGCTGTTAGTGCCTGGCTCCTGTAGGTATACGCCCACAGGCTCAGCATCCGGGCATCCTAGACTGTTTGTATCGTCCAAGTAAGAGCTGCTGCTAGTGCCTGGCTCCTGTAGGTATACGCCCACAGGCTCAGCATCCGGGCATCATAGACTGTTTGTATCGTCCAAGTAAGAGCTGCTGTTGGTGCCTGGCTCCTGTAGGTATTCACCCACAGGCTCAGCATCCGGGCATCCTAGACTGTTTGTATCGTCCAAGTAAGAGCTGCTGTTAGTGCCTGGCTCCTGTAGGTATACGCCCACAGGCTCAGCATCCAGGCATCCTAGACCGTTTGTATCCGTCCAAGTAAGAGCTGCTGTTAGTGCCTAGCTCCTGTAGGCATACGCCCACAGGCTCAGCATCCGGGCATCCTAGACTGTTTGTATCGTCCAAGTAAGAGCTGCTGTTAGTGCCTGGCTCCTGTAGGCATACGCCCACAGGCTCAGCATCCGGGCATCCTAGACTGTTTGTATTGTCCAAGTAAGAGCTGCTGTTAGTGCCTGGCTCCTGTAGGTATACGCCCACAGGCTCAGCATCCGGGCAGCCTAGACTGTTTGTATCGTCCAAGTAAGAGCTGCTGTTAGTGCCTGGCTCCTGTAGGTATACGCCCACAGGCTCAGCATCCGGGCATCCTAGACTGTTTGTATCGTCCAAGTAAGAGCTGCTGTTAGTACCTGGCTCCTGTAGGTATACGCCCACAGGCTCAGCATCCGGGCATCCTAGACTGTTTGTATCGTCCAAGTAAGAGCTGCTGTTGGTGCCTGGCTCCTGTAGGTATACGCCCACAGGCTCAGCATCCGGGCATCCTAGACTGTTTGTATCGTCCAAGTAAGAGCTGCTGTTGGTGCCTGGCTCCTGTAGGTATACGCCCACAGGCTCAGCATCCGGGCATCCCAGACTGTTTGTATCGTCCAAGTAAGAGCTGCTGTTAGTGCCTGGCTCCTTTAGGCATACGCCCACAGGCTCAGCATCCGGGCATCCTAGACTGTTTGTATCGTCCAAGTAAGAGCTGCTGTTAGTGCCTGGCTCCTGTAGGAATACGCCCACATGCTCAGCATCCGGGCATCCTAGACTGTTTGTATCGTCCAAGTAAGAGCTGCTGTTAGTGCCTGGCTCCTGTAGGCATACGCCCACAGGCTCAGCATCCGGGCATCCTAGACTGTTTGTATCGTCCAAGTAAGAGCTGCTGTTAGTGCCTTGCTCCTGTAGGCATACGCCCACAGGCTCAGCATCCGGGCATCCCAGACTGTTTGTATCCTCCAAGTAAGAGCTGCTGTTAGTGCCTGGCTCCTGTAGGCATACGCTCACAGGCTCAGCATCCGGGCATCCTAGACTGTTTGTAACGTCCAAGTAAGAGCTGCTGTTGGTGCCTGGCTCCTGTAGGTATACGCCCACAGGCTCAGCATCCGGGCATCCTAGACTGTTTGTATCGTCCAAGTAAGCGCTGCTGTTAGTACCTGGCTCCTGTAGGTATACGCCCACAGGCTCAGCATCCAGGCATCCTAGACTGTTTGTATCGTCCAAGTAAGAGCTGCTGTTGGTGCCTGGCTCCTGTAGGTATACACTCACAGGCTCAGCATCCGGGCATCCTAGACTGTTTGTATCTTCCAAGTAAGAGCCGCTGTTAGTGCCTTGCTCCTGTAGGCATTCGCCCACAGGCTCAGCATCCGGGCATCCCAGACTGTTTGTATCCTCCAAGTAAGAGCTGCTGTTAGTGCCTGGCTCCTGTAGGCATACGCCCACAGGCTCAGCATCCGGGCATCCTAGACCGTTTGTATCCGTCCAAGTAAGAGCTGCTGTTAGTGCCTGGCTCCTGTAGGCATACGCCCACAGGCTCAGCATCCGGGCATCCTAGACCGTTTGTATCCGTCCAAGTAAGAGCTGCTGTTAGTGCCTGGCTCCTGTAGGTATACGCCCACAGGCTCAGCATCCGGGCATCCTAGACTGTTTGTATCGTCCAAGTAAGAGCTGCTGCTAGTGCCTGGCTCCTGTAGGTATACGCCCACAGGCTCAGCATCCGGGCATCATAGACTGTTTGTATCGTCCAAGTAAGAGCTGCTGTTGGTGCCTGGCTCCTGTAGGTATTCACCCACAGGCTCAGCATCCGGGCATCCTAGACTGTTTGTATCGTCCAAGTAAGAGCTGCTGTTAGTGCCTGGCTCCTGTAGGTATACGCCCACAGGCTCAGCATCCAGGCATCCTAGACCGTTTGTATCCGTCCAAGTAAGAGCTGCTGTTAGTGCCTAGCTCCTGTAGGCATACGCCCACAGGCTCAGCATCCGGGCATCATAGACTGTTTGTATCGTCCAAGTAAGAGCTGCTGTTAGTGCCTGGCTCCTGTAGGCATACGCCCACAGGCTCAGCATCCGGGCATCCTAGACTGTTTGTATCGTCCAAGTAAGAGCTGCTGTTAGTGCCTGGCTCCTGTAGGCATACGCCCACAGGCTCAGCATCCGGGCATCCTAGACTGTTTGTATTGTCCAAGTAAGAGCTGCTGTTAGTGCCTGGCTCCTGTAGGTATACGCCCACAGGCTCAGCATCCGGGCAGCCTAGACTGTTTGTATCGTCCAAGTAAGAGCTGCTGTTAGTGCCTGGCTCCTGTAGGTATACGCCCACAGGCTCAGCATCCGGGCATCCTAGACTGTTTGTATCGTCCAAGTAAGAGCTGCTGTTAGTACCTGGCTCCTGTAGGTATACGCCCACAGGCTCAGCATCCGGGCATCCTAGACTGTTTGTATCGTCCAAGTAAGAGCTGCTGTTGGTGCCTGGCTCCTGTAGGTATACGCCCACAGGCTCAGCATCCGGGCATCCTAGACTGTTTGTATCGTCCAAGTAAGAGCTGCTGTTGGTGCCTGGCTCCTGTAGGTATACGCCCACAGGCTCAGCATCCGGGCATCCCAGACTGTTTGTATCGTCCAAGTAAGAGCTGCTGTTAGTGCCTGGCTCCTTTAGGCATACGCCCACAGGCTCAGCATCCGGGCATCCCAGACTGTTTGTATCGTCCAAGTAAGAGCTGCTGTTAGTGCCTGGCTCCTGTAGGAATACGCCCACATGCTCAGCATCCGGGCATCCTAGACTGTTTGTATCGTCCAAGTAAGAGCTGCTGTTAGTGCCTGGCTCCTGTAGGCATACGCCCACAGGCTCAGCATCCGGGCATCCTAGACTGTTTGTAATCCGGGCATCCTAGACTGTTTGTATCGTCCAAGTAAGAGCTGCTGTTAGTGCCTGGCTCCTGTAGGTATACGCCCACAGGCTCAGCATCCAGACATCCTAGACTGTTTGTATCGTCCAAGTAAGAGCTGCTGTTGGTGCCTGGCTCCTGTAGGTATACGCCCGCAGGCTCAGCATCCGGGCATCCTAGACTGTTTGTATCGTCCAAGTAGGAGCTGCTGTTGGTGCCTGGCTCCTGTAGGTATACGCCCACAGGCTCAGCATCCGGGCATCCTAGACTGTTTGTATCGTCCAAGTAAGAGCTGCTGTTGGTGCCTGGCTCCTGTAGGTATACGCCCACAGGCTCAGCATCCGGGCATCCTAGACTGTTTGTATCGTCCAAGTAAGAGCTGCTGTTGGTGCCTGGCTCCTGTAGGCATACGCCCACAGGCTCAGCATCCGGGCATCCCAGACTGTTTGTATCGTCCAAGTAAGAGCTGCTGTTAGTGCCTGGCTCCTTTAGGCATACGCCCACAGGCTCAGCATCCGGGCCTCCCAGACTGTTTGTATCGTCCAAGTAAGAGCTGCTGTTAGTGCCTGGCTCCTGTAGGCATTCGCCCACAGGCTCAGCATCCGGGCATCCCAGACTGTTTGTATCCTCCAAGTAAGAGCTGCTGTTAGTGCCTGGCTCCTGTAGGCATACGCCCACAGGCTCAGCATCCGGGCATCCTAGACCGTTTGTATCCGTCCAAGTAAGAGCTGCTGTTAGTGCCTGGCTCCTGTAGGCATACGCCCACAGGCTCAGCATCCGGGCCTCCTAGACCGTTGGTATCCGTCCAAGTAAGAGCTGCTGTTAGTGCCTGGCTCCTGTAGGTATACGCCCACAGGCTCAGCATCCGGGCATCCTAGACCGTTTGTATCCGTCCAAGTAAGAGCTGCTGTTAGTGCCTGGCTCCTGTAGGTATACGCCCACAGGCTCAGCATCCGGGCATCCTAGACTGTTTGTATCGTCCAAGTAAGAGCTGCTGCTAGTGCCTGGCTCCTGTAGGTATACGCCCACAGGCTCAGCATCCGGGCATCATAGTCTGTTTGTATCGTCCAAGTAAGAGCTGCTGTTGGTGCCTGGCTCCTGTAGGTATTTACCCACAGGCTCAGCATCCGGGCATCCTAGACTGTTTGTATCGTCCAAGTAAGAGCTGCTGTTAGTGCCTGGCTCCTGTAGGTATACGCCCACAGGCTCAGCATCCAGGCATCCTAGACGTTTGTATCCGTCCAAGTAAGAGCTGCTGTTAGTGCCTAGCTCCTGTAGGCATACGCCCACAGGCTCAGCATCCGGGCATCCTAGACTGTTTGTATCGTCCAAGTAAGAGCTGCTGTTAGTGCCTGGCTCCTGTAGGCATACGCCCACAGGCTCAGCATCCGGGCATCCTAGACTGTTTGTATCGTCCAAGTAAGAGCTGCTGTTAGTGCCTGGCTCCTGTAGGCATACGCCCACAGGCTCAGCATCCGGGCATCCTAGACTGTTTGTATTGTCCAAGTAAGAGCTGCTGTTAGTGCCTGGCTCCTGTAGGTATACGCCCACAGGCTCAGCATCCGGGCAGCCTAGACTGTTTGTATCGTCCAAGTAAGAGCTGCTGTTAGTGCCTGGCTCCTGTAGGTATACGCCCACAGGCTCAGCATCCGGGCATCCTAGACTGTTTGTATCGTCCAAGTAAGAGCTGCTGTTAGTACCTGGCTCCTGTAGGTATACGCCCACAGGCTCAGCATCCGGGCATCCTAGACTGTTTGTATCGTCCAAGTAAGAGCTGCTGTTGGTGCCTGGCTCCTGTAGGTATACGCCCACAGGCTCAGCATCCGGGCATCCTAGACTGTTTGTATCGTCCAAGTAAGAGCTGCTGTTGGTGCCTGGCTCCTGTAGGTATACGCCCACAGGCTCAGCATCCGGGCATCCCAGACTGTTTGTATCGTCCAAGTAAGAGCTGCTGTTAGTGCCTGGCTCCTTTAGGCATACGCCCACAGGCTCAGCATCCGGGCATCCCAGACTGTTTGTATCGTCCAAGTAAGAGCTGCTGTTAGTGCCTGGCTCCTGTAGGAATACGCCCACATGCTCAGCATCCGGGCATCCTAGACTGTTTGTATCGTCCAAGTAAGAGCTGCTGTTAGTGCCTGGCTCCTGTAGGCATACGCCCACAGGCTCAGCATCCGGGCATCCTAGACTGTTTGTAATCCGGGCATCCTAGACTGTTTGTATCGTCCAAGTAAGAGCTGCTGTTAGTGCCTGGCTCCTGTAGGTATACGCCCACAGGCTCAGCATCCAGACATCCTAGACTGTTTGTATCGTCCAAGTAAGAGCTGCTGTTGGTGCCTGGCTCCTGTAGGTATACGCCCGCAGGCTCAGCATCCGGGCATCCTAGACTGTTTGTATCGTCCAAGTAGGAGCTGCTGTTGGTGCCTGGCTCCTGTAGGTATACGCCCACAGGCTCAGCATCCGGGCATCCTAGACTGTTTGTATCGTCCAAGTAAGAGCTGCTGTTGGTGCCTGGCTCCTGTAGGTATACGCCCACAGGCTCAGCATCCGGGCATCCTAGACTGTTTGTATCGTCCAAGTAAGAGCTGCTGTTGGTGCCTGGCTCCTGTAGGCATACGCCCACAGGCTCAGCATCCGGGCATCCCAGACTGTTTGTATCGTCCAAGTAAGAGCTGCTGTTAGTGCCTGGCTCCTTTAGGCATACGCCCACAGGCTCAGCATCCGGGCCTCCCAGACTGTTTGTATCGTCCAAGTAAGAGCTGCTGTTAGTGCCTGGCTCCTGTAGGAATACGCCCACATGCTCAGCATCCGGGCATCCTAGACTGTTTGTATCGTCCAAGTAAGAGCTGCTGTTAGTGCCTGGCTCCTGTAGGCATACGCCCACAGGCTCAGCATCCGGGCATCCTAGACTGTTTGTATGGTCCAAGTAAGAGCTGCTGTTAGTGCCTGGCTCCTGTAGGCATACGCCCACAGGCTCAGCATCCGGGCATCCTAGACTGTTTGTATTGTCCAAGTAAGAGCTGCTGTTAGTGCCTGGCTCCTGTAGGCATATGCCCACAGGCTCAGCATCCGGGCATCCTAGACCGTTTGTATGGTCCAAGTAAGAGCTGCTGTTAGTGCCTGGCTCCTGTAGGCATACGCCCACAGGCTCAGCATCCGGGCATCCTAGACTGTTTGTATGGTCCAAGTAAGAGCTGCTGTTAGTGCCTGGCTCCTGTAGGCATACGCCCACAGGCTCAGCATCCGGGCATCCTAGACTGTTTGTATTGTCCAAGTAAGAGCTGCTGTTAGTGCCTGGCTCCTGTAGGCATATGCCCACAGGCTCAGCATCCTAGACCGTTTGTATGGTCCAAGTAAGAGCTGCTGTTAGTGCCTGGCTCCTGTAGGCATACGCCCACAGGCTCAGCATCCGGGCATCCTAGACTGTTTGTATGGTCCAAGTAAGAGCTGCTGTTAGTGCCTGGCTCCTGTAGGCATACGCCCACAGGCTCAGCATCCGGGCATCCTAGACTGTTTGTATTGTCCAAGTAAGAGCTGCTGTTAGTGCCTGGCTCCTGTAGGCATATGCCCACAGGCTCAGCATCCGGGCATCCTAGACCGTTTGTATCGTCCAAGTAAGAGCTGCTGTTAGTGCCTGGCTCCTGTAGGCATACGCCCACAGGCTCAGCATCCGGGCATCCTAGACTGTTTGTATGGTCCAAGTAAGAGCTGCTGTTAGTGCCTGGCTCCTGTAGGCATACGCCCACAGGCTCAGCATCCGGGCATCCTAGACTGTTTGTATTGTCCAAGTAAGAGCTGCTGTTAGTGCCTGGCTCCTGTAGGCATATGCCCACAGGCTCAGCATCCGGGCATCCTAGACCGTTTGTATCGTCCAAGTAAGAGCTGCTGTTAGTACCTGGCTCCTGTACACATTACACAAAATATGGGTTTCGCTGTCTGTGTATAGAGCTGCGTACCCACAGCAGGGCGTCAATGCGCATTATCGAATAGGAGTGCTTGCTTAGAAGGGTGTTGTGCTTGCCGTGAGGCCTCTGTGGCACCTTGGGTGGCAGCAGTTCGCCATGTGATGGGTGAGACGCTGTGCGCAGTGGCCATTGCTCAGCTGCTGGGAGTTCACAGATTCTGAATTCTGGGTGACTCCAAGCCTTCCACCCGGGACCTGTCCTGGAGACAGCAGTGGAGGCACTTGGCGAACCTCGCAGGCTTCAGAGCAGAGGGAGAGGGCAGGGGTCCGTCTGGATGTTCCATTCAGTGCTCCTTGATGCGAGGCAGTGTTGTACTGAGAGACGTGGTGCTGCACTGGGGTTCCAGGCAGCCTGGAGCTGACGAGGACACGCAGGGATGGACATGGCCATGCCAGCTGTGCCGTGGCAGGCCTGTTCGGGCCTTGAGTCCATGCTCTCATTGGACTGAGGGGGGTTTAGGTGAGTCGATAGTGCTGCACTGGGGGTTCCAGGCAGCCTGGAGCTGACGAGGACCCGCAGGGATGGACATGGCCATGCCAGCTGTGCTGCGGCAGGCCTCTTTGGGCCTTGAGTCCATGCTCTCATTGGACTGAGGGGGGTTTAGGTGAGTCGATAGTGCTGCACTGGGGGTTCCAGGCAGCCTGGAGCTGACGAGGACCCGCAGGGATGGACATGGCCATGCCAGCTGTGCTGCGGCAGGCCTCTTTGGGCCTTGAGTCCATGCTCTCATTGGACTGAGGGGGGGGGGGGTTAGGTGAGTCGATGGTGCTGCACTGGGGGTTCCAGGCAGCCTGGAGCTGACGAGGACCCGCAGGGATGGACATGGCCATGCCAGCTGTGCTGCGGCAGGCCTCTTTGGGCCTTGAGTCCATGCTCTCATTGGACTGAGGGTGGTTTAGGTGAGTCGATAGTGCTGCACTGGGGGTTCCAGGCAGCCTGGAGCTGACGAGGACCCGCAGGGATGGACATGGCCATGCCAGCTGTGCTGCGGCAGGCCTCTTTGGGCCTTGAGTCCATGCTCTCATTGGACTGAGGGTGGTTTAGGTGAGTCGATAGTGCTGCACTGGGGGTTCCAGGCAGCCTGGAGCTGACGAGGACCCGCAGGGATGGACATGGCCATGCCAGCTGTGCTGCGGCAGGCCTCTTTGGGCCTTGAATCCATGCTCTCATTGGACTGAGGGGGGTTTAGGTGAGTCGATGGTGCTGCACTGGGGGTTCCAGACAGCCTGGAGTTGACGAGGACCCGCAGGGATGGACATGGCCATGCCAGCAGTGCTGCGGCAGGCCTCTTTGGGCCTTGAGTCCATGCTCTCATTTGACTGAGGGGGGTTTAGGTGAGTCGATAGTGCTGCACTGGGGGTTCCAGGCAGCCTGGAGCTGACGAGGACCCGCAGGGATGGACATGGCCATGCCAGCTGTGCTGTGGCAGGCCTCTTTGGGCCTTGAGTCCATGCTCTCATTGGACTGAGGGGGGGGGTTAGGTGAGTCGATGGTGCTGCCCTGGGGGTTCTAGGCAGCCTGGAGCTGACGAGGACCCGCAGGGATGGACATGGCCATGCCAGCTGTGCTGTGGCAGGCCTCTTTGGGCCTTGAGTCCATGCTCTCATTGGACTGAGGGGGGGGGGGTTAGGTGAGTCGATGGTGCTGCCCTGGGGGTTCCAGGCAGCCTGGAGCTGACGAGGACCCGCAGGGATGGACATGGCCATGCCAGCTGTCCTGCGGCAGGCCTCTTTGGGCATGGAGTCCATGCTCTCATTGGACTGAGGGGGGTTTAGGTGAGTCGATGGTGGCTGCTTGGAAGTACAGCAGTGCCCTGAGGATGTTTCTTGATTGCAGGGGGTCGAGATTTTATATTTCCAGAGGCCCAGCTTGGGGTAGGGAAGAAGGGACCAGTCTGTCCTAGCTGCAGTCAGCCAGTTGCCCAGAGTGGTCACTGTGATATTGGGGAATGGTCTCTGAGGCAGCCAGTGGCGTAACAAAGGCCCCCGCGAGGGGGACCCCAAGCTCCCAAGGGCCCACTCAGCACAGTATCCTGGCCTGAGAGCTCCTCAGTGTGTCCGGAGAGGGACCCTCCCTGTACTTTGCCGGGGCCCCCTCAAGTTTTGTTACGCCACTGTAGGTAGCCCAGGAGCGGCGCGGGACCCCCTCACACAGATATATGGACGCACACAGTAAACTAGTATCTATCTGTCCTACTGCCAGTCCATCTACCCTTCACTTATCTCTTCACCTGTCCATCTATCATCCATCAATCTATCAAACCAACATACACCATCCCAAAGGCATCTTAAGGATTTTGGGGGCCCCTGGCCAAACATAATTTGGGGCCCCATGCGCAGCACAGCTCTGAAGATATTATCCATTTTCAGCTCATTCACACCCTCGGCAGCTATGACGGGATCACTGATAACTCTCCTCATTGGCCAGCCAATGTCTAGGTCCAACCTGGGACAAGCGTTCCTTGGAAGGCTGGCGCCAGAAAAGCAGAGCACGAGCGGCCTGGCCACGCCTGCTGCACGCGGTGCGCAGGCCGGCGCCACTTCCGTCCTGCTCTGCGTGAAGCAGGGGTGCTAAGTCAGGTGGCCCTAGGCTGGGACCGCACATAATGCTGCTCGACAATCCCCATTGACACGTGGCCTAGAACCGGGCTCAACCTCAGCGCAAACGGTCTCCAACGGGACTGCACCAGAAAAGCAGAAAGACCAGTGGTCCGGCCAAGCCTTCTGTCCATAATGTGGAGAGTAGCATGTCTGTCAGTACCACTCGGGCATATGGGGCTGATGGGTGCTTTGGTTTATTGCACTGCCTCCGATGCAAGGGACTGGTGTTTAGAGTCAGGTGGCAGCGGACTGTTATCACACTGGTCTGGCACCAGCTCCACAAGGATGATGCAGTAACAGAGACAACACACAATGCCAATCTTTACTGTGCAGTAAGAAGCACATGTTGCTCAAAGGCAAAGGCCTGTGTAGCTGAGCTGGGCTTATGCACTTTAAAAGGTCAAAGCGCTTGCTGAATCTACGCAGAATCTAAGAGGTATTTTCCTTACCCATCATTGTCTGTCAGGGCCAGACTGGCCGTAGCAGGCACTGGGCGTTTTCCCGGTGGGCGGGAAGGATGAGGGCCGGTTTTGGACCGGTGGGGGGCGTTTTTGTTACTGGGGGTGGTTTTGCAAAGACTCCCTGTAACAAAAGTGCAGTAGCAGTGTTTTCCACCAGACCCCCCACCTTCCTCCCCGGGGGCCGGTCCGACGCAATTGCCAGGGCTGGTTTGCAGTCCCAGTCCGGCCCTGGGAGCCGTGCTGGCCGGACAGCCTGGGCTGGCTCAAAAAATAAAAGTAAGTAATCCAACTGGTTATTTTAAAACCCAAGACAGCGTGGGACTGTGCCCACAGCTCAATGATGCGGCCCCTAGGAATGCCCACTTTTCCCATGCCTTAAAACGTCTCTGCACCATATCACTCAAACCAAATCTATCCTTCAATCCAAGCCACCCACAGGCAGCCAGTCATCCACCCATCCAAATCCAATCTATCATCTATGCATTTTAAGTCATCCATCCATCCATCCATCTAGCCAAACCCAATCTATCCATCCACCAACTGGAATCCATCCATTCATCCATCCAACCATCTAGCCAAACCCAATCTATCCATCTATGCATTGGAAGTCATCCATCCAGCCATCCATCTAGCCAAACCCAATCTATCCATCTACACTTTGGAAGTCACCCATCCATCCAGCCATCCATCTAGCCAAACCCAGTCTATCCATTTAAGCATTGGAAGTCATCGATCCATCCGTCCATCCAGCCAAACCTAATTGATCCATCTACCAACTGGATTCCATCCATTCATCCATCTAGCCATCCATTTAGCCAAACCCAGTCTATCCATCTATGCATTGGAAGTCATCCATCCATCCCTATCTATCCATCTACCAACTGGAATCCATCCATTCATCCATCCATCCATCTAGCCAAACCCAATCTATCTATCTATGCATTGTAAGTCACCCATCCATCTATCCATCCACCCATCCAGCTAAACTCAATCTATCCATCTACCAACTGGAATCCATCCATCCATTCATCCATTTACCCATCCAGCTAAACTCAATCTATCCATCTACCAACTGGAATCCATCCATTCATTCATCCACCCATCCATCTAGCCAAACAAAATCTATCCATCTACGCATTGGAAGTCATCCATCCATCCATCTAGCTAAACCTAATCAATCCATCTATCAACTGGATTCCATCCATCCATCCATCTAGCCATCCATTTAGCCAAACCCAGTCTATCCATCTATGCATTGGAAGTCATCCATCCATCCCTATCTATCCATCTACCAACTGGAATCCATCCCTTCATCCATCCATCAATCTAGCCAAACCCAATCTATCCATCTATGCATTGTAAGTTACACATCCATCTATCCATCCATTCATCCACCCATCCAGCTAAACTCAATCTATCCATCTACCAACTGGAATCCATCCATCCATTCATCCATTTACCCATCCAGCTAAACTCAGTCTATCCAACTACCAACTGGAATCCATCCATTCATTCATCCATCCATCCATCTAGCCATCCATCTAGCCAAACCCAATCTATCCATCTACGCATTGGAAGTCATCCATCCATCCATCTAGCTAAACCCAATCTATCCATCTACCAATTGGAATCCATCCATCCATTCATTCATCCATCTAACCAAACCCAATCTAGCCACCTACCTATTGGAATCCATCCATTCATCCATCTAACCAATTCCAATCTATCCATTGAAAGTCATCCATCCATCCATCTAGCTAAACCCAATCTATCCATCTACCAATTGGAATCCATCCATCCATCTAACCAAATCCAGTCTATCCATCTACCAACTGGAAGTCACCCATCCATCCAAACCCAATCTATCCATCTACCAATGGGAATCCATCCATCCATCCATCCACCCACCCACCCACCCACCCATTGGAAGTCACCCAGCCTGAGAGAGCGAGAGAGCGCGGTGCTCTCAGAGGCCTCTGCAGTGAATGTGCAGCAAGCGAGGGGGGCTGCGACCGAGAGAGCGGCTGCCAGGACTCAGGCGGTTGTGATACTCGACCCTCGGGGCCGCATCCCACACACACTGACACAACATTAACACTCCGGCCCACACAGTTTGCAAGGTTTAATGTCTCCGATTTCAGAGCCGTGTCCAGGGGTGACGGTCCCCACCCTTCGACCTCTGACCCGTTCAGATATCTTAGCTGCTAATCACGCCTCTCCCCCCCTCCCCCAGTGCTTCTCCCGCACCTGTCACGCGGCCAAGGTCTGAGAAAAATCCATATCCATCAGAAAGTGACTTCTGGGAGGACTGGGTGTGGTGGGGGTTGGGGGCGAAGACCTTTCTGTCATCTGACTTAACGAGCGCCGTGTTCCAGGGCCCTCGAAGGAGGGCTGTCAGCGCCGGGCACAGGGCAGGTTCGGGTGTCCAGACTCCCCTCCCCCGGCCCAGCAGGCCTGCCAGGCGGGAGGCTCCGTCCGTCCGGGCTGCGGGACAATTAACCCCTCGCTACCCGCAGCTGCACTACCACGGAGAGAGGGGGAGGGGAGGCAGAGCTCAGCCTGAAACCCAACCTGAGTCCGGCTCCCATTTATATATTTCTTGAATTGAGCGTTTTAATATAGCGCGGATATTGCCCAGAGGTGTCAAAGCGCTTTACAATAGTAGAGCGGAGAACGTTACATGAGAAATTCAGAGTAACGGGGGTAGTAGGAGACAAACGTCATAGCTACCAGCGGCATAATGAAACTTGAGGGGGGTCCCTCCTTGCAAAGTATATGGAGAGGAGCCCCCACAGGTCCCAGTCAGGAGCTCTCAGGCCAGGGGCCACCCACTGGTGCACAATGCTGGAGGGGGCCCTCTGGACCTCAGAGATCCTCGGCCCCCCCCACCTCCCCCCGCAACGCAAGGGCTGGCGGGGGGGGGGGGGCTATTGTTACGCCACTGATATCTGCTCATGGTGAGAGCTACGTATTTACAAATTACATATTCATTACACATTACATATTTAGAAAAGTTAAAGCGATTAAGGTTACATATGGCGGGGCAGATTTACAAGCCCCTTGCGTCACTTTTGCACCATCGTTGCGTCACGTTTGTGACGCAGCGGCAGCATAAAAGTTGCGGCCCATTTACAACGTGACGCATCAAGGGAGATGCCTCACGTTGTGAAGCCCTGCGCCACATTAAACGTGCGTCAGGTTTAATGTATGCAGGGTGGGCGTTCCGTCGCAGGAAGCCCCGTAAAAGTGACGCAGTGAAATCTACAAGATTTCACTGAGTCACTTTTACGTCCATGCTGCGTCAAAACCCTGCGCCTGCTTGAAGCAGGTGTAAGGAGTTACGCAGCATGTTAGGCATAGGGCGCCCCTGAGCATTGCTGGAGTTTGGTCGTGCTTGCGACTCGACTCCAGCAATGCGTGACTTTTCCGTCAACAGATGCGTCAGAATTTCTGACGCATCTGTCAATCCTTGCGCCATGGTGCGCCATATTGTAAATACGGCGCATCCACGGTGATGCAAGGATTTGGCATGTTGGCGCAGGGAAAGTGACGCATCTCTACAGATGCGTCACTTTCTTGTAAATCTGCCACTACCTGTTTACAGAGTTAAAACGGAAAGATCGCTTTAGCTCCCGAGGGTGTCATTTAACAGTGAGAACGTAAGCCTGGACGGGAGCTTGGCCAGGAGAGTTATTGACATAAATGTCATTGGAAGAGAAGAGTTTTAAGGTCCACTTTGAAGATCCCGAAAGAGGGGGTGGTGCGAAGAAGTAGCGAGTTCCACATTATAGTTGCACTACCTGAGCAAGATTTCGCCATAAGTCTTTCCCCTTTGAAAGTTGGAGGTTCGAGCAGCAGATTTTCAGCATTTCGTGAATGTATGGGGCTGCCGACATCCTGAGTTTGTTTGCTGGGTAGTGAGTGTTGCGGTGTGAATGGCTTTATGGGTGTGTTAAGTAATCAAGACCAGCAGTAGAGAGGAAAAAAGTATTTTTTTTCAGTAAAGTTACAGCATCACCAGGGAGCGTCCAGTGCCATCAATCTCCAACCTCCAACTGACCCAAAGAGCACGGCACGGACCATACACTCTAGAATGTATAAAGAATGAAGGGTCCGTGCCGAGTTACATAGCAACCATGTACACAACACATCTTCCCCCTTAACAAAAAAACCAGAAAAAAACAGAATAAAAGAACAAATCATTTATACAGTTTATCCTTAATGCGAGTAACAAAATCTGAAGGCCAAATAGGTTTTTGGCGTAAGCGCTTGGTTTCAAGAAATTCTGGGACAGCTTCATTGACATGTGAAGTGCCTGTGTCAGTGGACACAGTGGGAAGAAAAGAATTCTCTGTACTCTGCTCAGCACTATGTTCGAGGACTACAGGACTACTATTAACAATGTCCTCATCATCAAAATTGTGCCTAGATGAAATGCCTTTCTCACGATACAAATTTTTGTTACCCTTGAGCACAGCAATTCTACTAAGATTCCATAGCTTGCCATTGGAAAGTCTAACTGCATTTTTAAAAACACCCTTCACAGTAAAAGGTCCCATATATTGGCTTTGACCCGTCGGAACTTTCTAAGGTTTCTTGACCTTAACCAGCATACCAACCTGGACAACTGGATCAATCTTGGAACCTCTCTTCAAATCAAATCTATGCTTATTGACCACGTGAGTTTTTTCAATTTGTTTTCTAACCAAGTCAAGGTCAATGCGACTTCTGGTGGAAGTGACTAACCAAGAAGGGCTACATTTGGTCCTTGGTAATCTTCCCCTCATGATTTCAAAGAGGGAACAATCAGTCATGTCATTGGGAGTGGTTCTATACTTCCACATGGTTTTCACTACTTGAAATTCCCACTTATCATCCTCAACTCCAGTGACTCGAATGGTGCTGTTAAGTACCCTATTACATCTCTCAATGGCACCGTTGCACTAGGGTTATACAAAGAAGGGGTACAGTGTATGACACCAACCTTTTGAAAATAGTCCTTGGCCTTGTTAGAAATGAATTGTACCCCGTTATCAGTAATAACACGGATGGGTAAACCTTCCACGGTGAATGTTTCATCAAGAAATAGCAGTACAGCGTCAGTATTCACTCTTTCAACAATTTTTAAAACAGGCCACTTAGAGAATATATCAATAGCAGCTATAATGAACTTGTTCATTGGACCTATGGGGCCCGTAATAGCAATAGTCTCCCAGGCCCATTGTGAACACAGTGTTCACCCATATTGGGTTTGAGTGTCTTCAAAGACTTGTCAGCATTAGCGCAGGTGACACAATCTCCAACAATGCGCTCCACAAAAATGTCCAAACCTGGTCACCAAAATAATTTTTTGACAGATTGATTTGTTCTTACAATGCCATTGTGGCCCTCATGACCATGAAGAACAACTGTATGCCTCATACCACTAGAAGGTACAGTCCTGTCTCCTCTCCAAATGGTACCATCAGTGAATGATAATTCACTTCTCACCTCCCAAAAACCTTTAAGCTCAGGAGCGAAATCTTTCTTACAAGGTCAGCCTTCAAGGATATATTTCTGAACTTTTTGCAAAGTGTGATCTTTTAAGTATTCAGCAGACCACACTTCGTTCTTGATAGGTAGGGGACCCTCATCATGTACTAGAGCAATCTTAAAATCGTCCCAAGGATTATGGACATGCTCCTTAAGAGGTAAGGGAAGTCTGGAAGAAAAGTCGGCGGTGACATTCTCTTTGCCAGGGACCTACACAATTCTGTAAATAAAATCTTGTAGTCTCATGGACATTCTGGCAATTCTTGCCGAGGCATTCATCATACCATCAGTAGTGAGCAAACGCACCAAAGATTTATGATCGCTACGGATCTCACATTCTTTGCCCCAAACACCCTAAAATGATCCAGAGCCCACACGCAAGCTAAGTTTTCCCTTTCAATTGTTGAGTATTTGTCTGCAGAAGCTGTCAAAGTCCTAAAGGCATAAGCAATAATAGTTTCCTTACCCTTCTCGAGTTTCTGTGCAAGCACCGCTCCCAAACCCTTGGAGTTGGCATCCGTGGTAATAACACAGGAAAGAAGAGGGTCAAAGCTACTGAGAGCTGTGCCATTTTCAATGGCATATTTTACATCTTTGAATTCCTTCTCACACTCCTCGCTCCATACAAATTTGCTTTTGATTTTTAGCAACTGTCTAATATTGAACACCCTGCATGAGAAATTCGGTATGTCTTTAGCGTAGAATTCAGTTAAGCCCAAGAATGATCTTGCATCATCCTTTGAAGTAGGAGAAGGCGCTAAATGAATTGCCTCAACTAGTTCAGGTTTGGGTTTGATGCCATCCTCAAACAAAACATGACCGAGATAAGTCACTGATGGAACCCCAAATTTACATTTCGAATGCTTCACAGTCAAACCGTTAGATGATAATCTCCCCAGAACTAAATCTAAAGTATGATCATGATCAGTTTTGTTGTTAGCAAACACAAGGATATCATCCTGAAAACACACTGCATTTTTACAATCCCCAAAGATGTTGAGCATGGTGCGCAGGAACACAGCCGCCGCAGACACAAGACCAAAGGGCATTCTCTTGAATTGATAGCATCCAAAGGGTGTAACAAATGCAGTGTATTTCTTACAATCTTCATCAAGGACAATTTGATGGTAGGCAGTTGAAAGTTCAATACAAGAAAATAACTTTGCCTTACCTACTAGTGCCAACATTTCTGAAATCCTAGGTAAGGGAAATTGGTCAACCACAATATTGCTATTAAGGTGGCGCAAATCAATACAAAGCCTGATGTTACCATTGGCCCGTCTGGCCACGACAATGGGGAATACCCATGCAGAAGATTCAATCTTCTCAATAATATTACTCTCCACCAATTTGCCAAGTTCTTTTTCTACCTCATTTCTCACTGATATGGGAATATTCCTGGCCTTAAAGATTATGGGAGAAGCATTGTCCTTCAAAATTATCTTGTGTCTAAAATTTGTTAATTCACCAATGTCATCTTTAAAAACTTTGGAAAATGTGTTCAACATAATTTCACTGTATGCTCCCGAATCTCCCATAACCATGACGGGATCCGGGTTATTAGGATTGAGGATAATATTACGTTTTCCTTGCTCGAACCATCCTAAGACAGACGGCCCTTGTTTGGAAACAGACAACCTTGCAACACATTCACGGTCTTTAAACCTGAAAATATGTAAAGAGGACCCAACAATTTCTATTCCTTCTCCTGAGTACCCTTCAGGATTGATGTCAGGGGAATCTAAACTGGACCCAAGTGTATCTACAAATTTAGACTTCCAAACATTCTCATTCACTATAGAATATGGAGAGCCAGAATCAGCATACATTTGTATCTCTATACCTCCAATAGTCATATTGCATTTGGGTTTCTTTTCGACTACAGCATTATCAATGTTCAAAACGACATGAGCAGAATCTCTAATATTTAACAAGTATGATTTTTCAAAGTCTGTGCAGCTGTCATAAACGAATGCCCCCCTTAGAGCCTCAATCAACACAGCAGCGAGACTCATCACAGGCTCAAAAAGAAACTGTCACATCTCTCCTGACCTTAGAGCCCTCAACTGGCTACCTTTCGAAGCCAGGATCCATCTAAAAATCGCATGTTTGACTTACAAGGCCATACATCACAACACTCCAAGCTACCTAGCACAGAAAGTAGTGCTCTCCTGTGGCAACAGATCCACTAGGAGCTCCAATAACCTTCTACTGAAACCTTAACGTTTTGCCAAGAAGAAAACTTAAAACCGGGCCTTCTCAGGAATGGCGCCCATAATTTGGAATGCATTGCCCACAGAAACCAGACTTAATCCGTTCTTTGTCTCCTTCAATAAAGAAGTGAAATGTATTCTCTTATCTAAACTCACTTGAACCCTGTATATACTTGTATTTCTTACTGTGTGCTCTCACTGAACTGTTTGTATCCTGCATATGCCTGTAAAGTGCTCTGATACCCGCAAGGGTCTTGTTCGCTCTATATAAAACCTTCAATATAAAATAAAATAAATAAATAAACTAACATCACTCGAAGCTCCCTCACCTGAAAACATGCACATGGATTCATAGAAAAAGGAGGAAGCTCATAACCAGTGCTTAATTGGAAAGAAAGACGAGTGTAGACACCAAAGATTGTCTTGGGAGTCCAGCACCTGCACCATCTAATCGTGGAGTTGCTGAATGCCAAGATTACTTAGCATTTATTCCACCTCAAACAAGTTTTTTACACCAGCCTACACCTTCTGTCCCTGCATTCCTCCTGTAGGTTCTTTTTCATCCCAACTTTCTACCTTTGTTGCTGTTTTCAGATCTTTCTCATCCTCTTTCTAGCTACATTTTCTGCCATTATCTCTCTTGCATTGGGTCAAAATCTGATGAGGAAAAATGAGTCCTGGTTTGCAAAAATGATTGTCAGCCGGTGCTCACCACCTGTATAATTTTAGCACTGAGCGAACCTTCCAAAATTGGCCAAACATGAAGTGACACGCTATAGATTCTGGATCTGCTCTTGTCTGTAGAACCTGTCTACCTGAGTTGTCAATCTTCTGGCAAACAGACATGTGCCAGCCTGGTTGTTTAATTGCCTAAATAATCTCCAATGTAACCTTCAATCACTACAATCCCTCAGAAAATATGAGCTGCAATCCGCTTACAGATTTGGCAGCCCAGCAAATTATTTACTCTTACGGAAATATTGCGATCCAAATAGAAATTCTAGAATTCAATTGCCATCTCCACCAACTTCTTCAACCTTGTTCCTGTCAATGTGTTTATATACTTCACTATCGGAATTTTGTCCATCTTTAAGAGTATCATATAAACAGTTTTTCCTCTAACCGGATGTTTGACCACAAAAACACCTGCTAGTAGCACTAGCTAATTTATATGCAACTTCCCCTTTTCTAGGCATCATCAACCTCCACTTTCAACTGCACTCTTCCTCGCACTGATACCTAAAATGGTGGCTTCCGGTGTGAAAACTAAATCAGAACTATAATGAATACGCTTTACCATTTAATGCATCCAAATTCTCCAATCACCACTTAAATTTTCCCTTTATATCATGATCCAAAACCAAGCTCTTCCCATACCAAAACCTTTAAAGTCATTGCCTTTAGAGCTGAAGTACCATGTAATTTATCTGGCCCAGAGATACTCTCTGGTTTTATGAAGACAACAATCCTATCGCTCTTAAAAACTTAGCAAATGTAAATGTGAATTTAAAAGCAAACCACTGATCTATTTCTTATGCTTAAAAATCTCGGGTGGATTTTAAAGCATCTACTTGAAAACCTAACAGTTCTAAAATCTGAGTTGGCTCAAACACCAACTTCTCTTTGTTTAGCACTAGGCTTAAATTAAAAAATGTCCCACCAATATATTTCTGTCCTGTGGTAATAACATAATTAAAAACATTTCATGAAATTAAATAATTAAAGGCACACCTCTTGCCCTAAAAAATACCACCACATGTCACAGCATCTTTGAAAACTCCAGGGAGTGCATGACAACACAAAGAAAAGACACTCATATCTGACCATTCCACTAAAGATATGTTTAAGATTGAGGATGAATCAGAATGGAAAGGTAGGCTTCCTTCAGATCCAGTTTCACCAACCAAACCTGAGGCTGCAAAATATCTCTTAAAAGAGAAATTACCTCCGCCTTCAAATGGCGATAAACAATCCAAGTGCAGAGATTCATCACTGGTCTCATCCCTTTCAACTTTTTTCTTCATGACGAAGATATTGCATAAAGAACCTGGGGACTCCAGAAAAAAACTGAACAGTAGCACATTTTCTGAGCATTTTCCGAGCATTTTCTGTACCTTTAATTCTATAAGAAAAACTTATTCCTATGAAAAATGGATCTCATTTGACACCTTCTCCTGAATTGAAGGAGCAATGAATTCTATCACATACTCTTTGACTGTTAGTAAAATGCACGCTTCAGGAGTTAAGTTATGGCATTACTGTAAAAAAAAAAAGACGAACCCTCATCTTCTATAGGTTAGAAGATACATTCGAAGTAAGACTTACCTGCTAGAACATGGTTTGCGTTTTGCTGGTTTCCTTTTCGAAAAGCTCTAGCTTGAATAAACCCACAGTCCATACACAAACCAAACAAATGCTCATCTTCCATGGGTAAATTTGAACCTAGTAAAACCTCATCCAGGAAACAACCTCTCACAGCCTTCCTAAACATCTCGGAATGTTTTCCACAAATTTGATCGTGGCTCATCCAGAAAACTGAAAGTGCTGACCTTATTTTGGATACCAGTTCAGACAACTTTGGATTCATCCTGACAAGCAGCAACTTACATCTAACTAAAGTGCAGTGAGCTTTTTTTAGCAGAAAGAAAGGGTTTTTGCATTCTGCCACACAAAAGGCCCAAATCCATCAGAACGTCTCTCACATAGGCTCCTTTAGCCATGTCTAGGATGCAAGCAGACACTACTATCGGGAAACATCCTTTACCCCTCATTCAGAACAATGACCAGCCTTTACAACGAAGTCACTACCCCAACTACAATGTTACCACGCGTTACTTTACCACGCTTGCCGTTACGACTTGCTGTAGGGGGTGCATTGTTGGACTCGTGTTAGAGTTTTAAGTCAAACCCTTCTCTACTGTTGTATAGACTGGAGTTGGAATAGTAGTAGGTGGAATAGTCTTTTATACTATTCCATAATCCACTAATGGAAGTCATTGTAACAACTTGCATGGTAAAGTAACACGTGGTAATGTCACAGTTGGAGTAGTGACTGCGTTGTAAAGGCATGTGGGGTAAATGCATGCAGGGTTTCATCATACAACCCTCCATTCACATCCAGGGAAATCTTTAGAGTCTTATCTAATCCTTTTTGTGAATCACTACTAAATTTAAACAAAAAACAGGCCTTCATCAACACTGGGAATGTCACAAGCTTTCTCTTCTTTGCCTTGGAGAAAACACTCGACCTATCTTATACATGTTTTATAATTTTCTAATAGCTTCTGTGACAGAGGGCTACTAGAAAGAAGTATACTTGACTTACCCGATGACAAGGCGAAGATTTAGTGCCCCCACAATGTATGGAGGGACAAATGGAGCTGTCTGGGGGAAGAAAAGAAGAGGGAGAAGAAGTACTACTGGTAGAGTGAGTGGAAAGGGAGGAAAGACTAGGAAGGGGCGAAGAGAGAGTAGAGAAGAAAGACTACCAGAAGAGGGATGAGAAAAAGAAGAGAGATTAAACAGAGGAAAGAACTATGGGGCATATGCATCAAAAGTTAAATTTGCGATTCCCAAATAGCGATTATTACCGAATCGCTATTCGGTAATCGCAAATGTCAATGCATCATAAAACTAGCAATTGTTTTGCGATTCGGTATGATTCGCAATCGCTATTAGTGAATCAAAAAATGCGAATCGCATTTTTTGCGAATCCACTATTAGAGAATCGCTGATAGCGAATCTGATGCAGGATGATGACCTCACAATCAGAAAGTGAGCCATCCCATGCTGTTACCTATGTACTGAGAGTGAGGAGGAGGAGGCAGACTGCAGGAGCACAGCACTTGGAAGCCTGTTGGGACAGCTGAACCTTTGCAATTATTCAGCATGGCATCAGGAACGCCCAGAATGAGTGCAAAAGAAAGCTGAAGTTCAGTGAAAAGGAGTTGGAAATACTCATAGAGGAAGTTGTGAAGAGCCATGAAAAAGAAAAACTGTATGGCAAACAGTCACTGCAGGTCCCAGAGTCTGAAAAAAGAAAAATATGCCTGGGAATACAATCCAGAATCAGTGCAGTGGGGGTCTCACAGCGCTCCATTCTGGATCTGCGCAAGCGGTGGTATGACCTGCGGAGCCGGGCCAAGGAAAGGTTTGCTGCAAAGCTAGCTGATGCTAAAAAGACTGGAGGAGGACCATCCACACAAACAGCCCCCACAGCCTTAGAGGATATGGTGGAGTCCACCCTTCAGCCTGAGGCTGTTGGTGGAGTGACCTTGATTGATTCCTCGGCACCGCCCAGTACTTCCCAGGGTAAGATGCATGCAAATGACCATAAAATGCTAAAAGTACAAAACATACTCGTAAGTCAGATCCGGCTCAGTGTAGCGAATAGTACTCCAGACCATATTTTATTTGTAACACACAAATGCATTATGGGAATAGCAGTCAGCAAATCCAATTGGAAAGGCAAGTATGTAGCAAACCAGCATAGGTGCAATCAATTGTGACAAGCAAGTTTAATCTCTACACACAGTGTGTTGATAAATAAATGTATTAAACAATACTATGTGCAAGATGAAATACATGTCCAAATATGCAAACTGAAATTGCACTGTCTAACATCACAGATGCACCTGCGCAGGAGTCAGATGACAGGGAAGGCCATGACCCCCTGGAGACTCAGCTACAGTCAGGAGAAGACATCGCAGTGTCACCATCACCCACAACACCTGCACCCACAAAACGCAGGATCACAGTGGCACCATTGCCTGCACTAGAAATGGAAGAGGAGAGCCAACCTGACCCTCCAACAGCACAGTCTGTCCAAACACCCACATCAAGACCACATGTCCATGTGCAACGTCGGAATGTTTGTATCAGGAGGCGCAGGGCAGGTGCACAAATGAGAGCTGTGGAAGGCATAGTTCAATGTCCTTTGGTGGACTGGAGAACGCAATGTTGTGGGTACAGCACCTGCAAAGCAAACACATGCGTTCAATGCAGGCACACCTTTCATCTTTTGCAAGGAACATGGGAGAGATGAGTGACAGCATCAAATAGCTCACAGCAGCTGTGCTGGAAGGTCGGAGGGAAACAAATCAACACATTAGTGACATGACACAAGCACTCAAGGAGTTGTGCACGGTGATGCCGGAAGACCAGGTGTCCCACCGCAAACGACGCCATCAATTTCTTGGCCACTTAGATGGCTACACTAGGGACATCAACCGCCTGAGCACCACAACACCACAATTGTCTCGATGTGCTGTAGGCATGCAGGTGAAATGACACATTGCTGTAGTGAAGTGGCCAGGGGACTGATACAGGTCACTAATGCTGTGGAGCAATTGCAAACTATTGCTTTTGCTGCCAGTAATGTCATGGGTGGAGGGGATAGTGAGGATGCCTCCAGCCTCAGTAGCAACATGGCACCAGTGACTGAATGCAGGGGGCGCAGCACAAGGAATACTCCAGCATCAGAGGGCTTAAACAGGGAGTTGTCAGAGCACCCAGAACGGACAACAGGAGAGCGTGGCCGCCGAAAATAGTGTGGCATTGAGCACACAAATGTCATTTGGTGAGGTAACCATTATCCAAATTTGTCTAGGCTGATGTACAAGTACCATGGCAAAGTTATCCTGTTGCGTTCTGACTTACACATTGCACGTTTTCTGCTTGGTATGTGTGCATTAACACAACCTGAAGTCTTTTTCTTTAAATAAGTCAAAATGGCAATGAAACCATGTAGTGACTCGTATCATCATTACCCACCTTAAAAATAATTCTGTGTTAATTCTGCATGTCACTGTCTTCCTTCTGCTCCACTCGATGCATTTGCTGCTTGTTGAGGTTATAATGGCTCATCGTCTTCGTCGGGTTCACTATCCGAGAGTTCCAGGGGTTCACCTCTAGCAGTTGCAATGTTGTGGAACATGGCACAAGTGGCAACAATTGTACAAGTGTCTGGCCTGTACTGCAAAGCCCCGCCAATTTTATATAGGGAGCGGAAGCAACTTTTCAGTAGGCCAAAGGTCCTCTCAATCACATTGCGCATTGATATGTGCGCTGCATTGTACCACTGTTCACTTGGTGTATTTGGATTCAGGTATGGTGTCAGTATGAATGAGCGCACAGCATATGCGCTGTCACCTGTGGGGTAGAAGGCAATAGATTACTCACTGCTATGTCTGACAATGACCAGAGAATCAGCAAAACAAAGTTACATGTGTTTACCAAGCAGGTATCCTTTACCTAATTCAACCCCAAGGAGACGTGTATGTATGCCACTGTTTCTGAAGATGCACGAATCATGCATACTGCCAGGGAATCTTGGCACTATGTTTGTGATGATTTTCTTTGCATTGTTTATGACTTGTATATTCAGTGAATGATATGACTTTCTATTCCTGTAAATGTACTCATTCACTGAGGGGTGGCATATAGCTACATGTGTCCGATCAATGCAGCTAATTACATGGGGGATGTGGGTTATCTGGTAAAAGTCTAATTTGGTTTCCTGCAATACCTGTGGTGTTGAGGGAAATCTTGTGTGGCGGTGCATCCTCAGCAACATAGCGTCCAGGAATGCGTTAAAGAAATGCGATAGTGCACTTTGGGAAACCCCTCCTGCTGCAGCTATTACCCCCTGGAAGCTACCTGAGGCTAGGAGGTGCAGTGAACACAGGACCTGCGCATGGGTGGGGATGGCATGTGTTCTGTGAATCTGACCCTGCAGTAGTGGATCTAATTCAGCTATCAGATCATAGATCATGGAAGAATTCAATCTATAGTTCTCAATAATCTCTTCCTCTGTCTGCTCCAACAATGTAATGTGCAATCTAAAAATGTGTTCCTGTATCCCCCTTCTTCTCTGTGCTGCTGCTTGTATCCTCATCATCCTTGCAATGACGTACAGCGCGGCCATTGTGAAACATTCTGATGCCTTCTGGGGCTGTTTAAATAGTTTTCACCTGGTTAACACCTGATTTGAATTGGTGCTATTTTGCATGTGCAAAATTGCGAATCCTAGCGTAATTGCATTTTGTCAATGTTAGATGCATAGGTTTCCGATTACCTAATTGCGAATTCGCAAATAAGAATTTGCTATTTTATAAAATTGGGAATCGCAAATTTAGCGAACTTCCAAAATAATCTGTGGATTACAATGATGCATTGCTTAGTGCTATTTTGCGATCGCAAACGGCTGATTTTTGCGAATCGCACTTTATGCGATCGCAAGATTGCTTGATGCATGTGCCCCTATGTAAAGACTGTAGTGGGTGTGGTGCACTCTCTCTGGAACCAGGACAGAGGCAGACTTCAGGATCCTGTTGTCCAAAGAGGGAGGCGACCACAGCCTCAGGAACATCGACCGCTGATTGACGACAAAGGCGGAACTGAGGACACAGCTCCAGGGAGATAGGAACCGACAGGTGTGAGCCCAAGTAGAATGAGACACAACCCTTGGGAAAATGCAAAAGGAGAACGAGACCCATAGGTGGTGGCTCCCAGCCTTCTACAATAGATATATTGAAGTTTAGATGTGCACAAGCCTGTGGTGAATAAGGGGTAGGTGGGTTGGCGTGTGCCTCGGAGGTATCACTCTCTGGACCAGGGAGTGTTATAGAACAAGATTCCAACAAGCGTTATCTACCATTAGATAACGTCCCTCTGGGCGCTACGAAGAAGAATCGCGTTGGCGAAATTAAGTTAGGTTGGTGAAGTTCAATCTGTGAGGTAAAACAAATCTTGTTCCAAGAATTGCAAGTATACTTTATTTCTTTCATAAAGATGAATTCAATTCATGTCAACGATGAGGAACAACATCCTGATGCGATTGAAAGTCTTTCATATATGATCCCAATGCATTTCGGGCTCACTGGGGGCCCTTCATCAGGGGAATCTAAACAATAAAGTAAGCTAGTGTCAAATGAGGGACCACATCAATAGCAACATTATATTCATGTAACTGGTGGTTAGTTTATGGTGCCCATTTTGGAAAGAAAAAGATTCAATGGCTGTGATCAGTCAACTCTGCGGTTGCATGCATAGTACGCTCTATGAAGGTGGTGGGATGAGCAGACGGACATTGCTCTAAATCTCCCTTCTAGTTACTAAAAATATTCAGTCACAGTGTGTCAACAGTTATGCGGGACACAAGTGCAGTTGAAAGAAAAAACAGGTACAATGAAAAAGAGATAATAGCGGCGAATATAAGAAAAATTTAAAACAAGTGCCCGGGTGTATAACCGAAGGCAGACGTGAACGCCGAACAGTGGACACGTGTGCCTGGAGTAATCTTAAAGGATCGAGGGTGAATAACCGCTAAGCGGTTGGTGCGAGGATAAAAGAACGCTGTGAAGCAAAATCCTTAAAACCCAGTAATGCGCTATCTTACCTTCCGTGTCTGCATGCGATTAATTCTAAACGTGCGTCGGGTTTACCGAAGAGACGCGATTGTTGCTAGTTAAAGGGATTGAAGACGGACTACAATGGGTTTGAAAAGACTAGAACGCGTAGGGTGCAGTGTGTTAGCATGGAGCCAGTGTCGGGCCATATTAAGATGTGTCGAGGGTGAATGGAAAGGCTTAACAAATTAAAAAATAGTAAATGCGCTAAAAATTGGAAATGAAAATAGTGGAAAAAAGGAAGGTGCAAAAACATGCAAATAAGACTGAATATGCTCAAGGGGGGAAAAAAACGATGTCAAAATTGTACATACAATCAAGATGCTGAGAACTGAAAATTACACCGGTTACAAATAGCACGCGAATTCCGTGTGGTCATTAAGACCCTTAGGTTTCAGAGATTCCAGCTTATATATCCAAAAGTTCTCTCTTTGTAGGAGAAAAGTCTCCGCCTTCAATTTTTTTAACGGTTTCCAAAATGATAAACTTCAGTTGTGCTATATTATGATGGTTATCAAAAAAGTGCACAGCAACAGTTGACTTGATGTTATGAGTGCGTATGTTACTTTTATGTTCATGTATGCGGGTTTTGATTTTCCTTTCCGTCTTGCCCACGTCCACATGGGCATTTCTATAGATAGATCACATTAGCTGTGTCACAAGTAGCGTTGACGTGTAGCTTGACAGGAGTACCTCTCATGGGATGCGTGATCTTGTTACCCTTGATGATGTTGTGACAGTTGCTACAATTATGACAGGGGATGGTTCACCGATATTCTGCTGTTTGTGATTTGATGGTTGGTCTGATCATTCTTGGATGTTTTTACTCCTGGTATACGCAAACATTGGTAACTCACGAAAGATCCCATTAAAATCGGTTTCTAAGGCCAATAAAGGCCAATGTTTCTTGATTGATTGTTTGTATCGATGACTCATGGTGGAGTACCGAGATACTACCACCATACGTTGCTGATCAATGCGATTCGACGGTTGTAACAATGCATTGCGAGTTTTGTTTGAAGGTTTGGTAATGGCATTTAGTAGAATTTCATGTGGGTATCCACGGTCTTGGAACCGACGGATCATCTTCTTAGTCTGCGACTGCAATTCCGAGTCATCAGATACTATCCTCTTTACCCTGAGTAGTTGTGAGAAAGGTAAATGGTTTTTCAATGACGGTTGATGGAAACTTTTATAACGTAGGAAGTTGTTGCGATCAGTTGATTTTCTGAACAAAGTGGTAGTGAGTTTATTGCCATGTTTTGCCAGAAGTACATCCAGATAGGCTATGGACGGGTTGTGGATGATAAAGGTGAATTGTATACGGTCATAGATTGTGTTCAGGTTTTCCAAAGCTGATTTTAATGTGGCGAACGTGCCATGTCATAATACAAAGATGTCATCGATATAGCGTAGGAACAACCATGCGTGTTTCTTCCAGGTGTCGAGACTTAAAATGTGTTTATTTTCAAAGACGTGCATGAAGATATTCGCATATGCCGGTGAGGCACAATTGCCCATTGAAGTGCCGGTTAATTGTAGGTAGTGTATTCATCTTTCCACCTGAAGTTGCTTTGGTACAATGTGAAGGTGAGTAGTTCCATGATAAACACTTGGAAATCGTGATCCAATTCTGATTGCAGGAGTATCTCTTCTATTGCTTCTATCCCGAGGTTTTGAGGGATCGAGGTGTAGAGAGATTTAACGTCGATGGTCCATAGCCATACTTCTTCATCAGTAGGAAATTCAACTTGATCGATCTTTGTCAAAAAGTCAGTGGTGTCCTTGACATAGGTATTCATTTTTACCACAATCTGCTGTAAGTGTGCATCTAAAAATGTTCAGACTGACTCGTGTATGCTTCCCCTAGTAGACACAATAGGACGAAACGGGGGGTTGTTGAGATCCTTATTGATTTTGGGGATCATGTACAGGGTTGGTGTTTTCGGATGAGATGATATCAGATATTTCTCAGTCCTCTCATTAACCCCTTCGATGCGAGTGACGGAGCGGTTCCGTCATGCGCGTCGGTCGAGCTGTGCGCATGACGGAACCGCTCCGTCATGGCCACGCCCGCGCCAGGAACCTTCAGCACGGCGCGGTAATCCGCGCCGCGCTGAAGGGGTTAATAACCCCTGTGTCTACAGCTTTGTTCAATATGTCTTGTAACTGTTTCTGGAATTTGTCTGTGGGATTCTGTGGGAGTACCATATATGTGTCACGACGATCGTACAAAGAGAGAACTTTTGGATATATAAGCTGGAATCTCTAAAACCTAAGGGTCTTAATGACTGCACGGAATTCGCGTGCTATTTGTAACCGGTGTAATTTTCAGCTCTCAGCATATTGTGGCAGTCTCTTCATTATATGTACATTTTGACATCGTTTTTTTTCCCTCCTTGAGCGTATTCAGTCTTATTTGCATGTTTTTGCACCTTCCTTTTTTCCACTATTTTCATTTCCAATTTTTAGCGCATTTACTATTTTTTAATTTGTTAAGCCTTTCCATTCACCCTCGACACATCTTAATATGGCCCGACACTGGCTCCATACTAACACACTGCACCCTACGTGTTCTAGTCTTTTCAAACCCATTGTAGTCCGTCTTCAATCCCTTTAACTAGCAACAATTGCGTCTCTTCGGTAAACCCGATGCACGTTTAGAATTAATCGCATGCAGACACGGAAGGTAAGACACGCATTTACCCCAGCGCATTACTGGGTTTTAAGGATTTTGCTTCACAGCGTTCTTTTATCCTCGCACCAACCGCTTAGCGGTTATTCACCCTTGATCCTTTAAGATTACTCCAGGCACAGGTGTCCACTGTTCGGCGTTCACGTCTGCCTTCGGTTATACACCCGGGCACTTGTTTTAATTTTTCTTATATTCGCCGCTATTATCTCTTTTTCTTTGTACCCGTTTTTTCTTGCAACTGCACTTGTGTCCCGCATAACTCTTGACACACTGTGACTGAATATTTTTAGTAACTAGAAGGGAGATTTAGAGCAATGTCCGTCTGCTCATCCCACCACCTTCATAGAGCGTACTATGCATGCAACCGCAGAGTTGACTGATCACAGCCGTTGAATCTTTTTCTTTCCAATATGGGCACCATAAACTAACCACCAGTTACATGAATATAATGTTGCTATTGATGTGGTCCCTCATTTGACACTAGCTTACTTTATTGTTTAGATTCCCCTGATGAAGGGCCCCCAGTGAGCCCGAAATGCATTGGGATCATATATGAAAGACTTTCAATCGCATCAGGATGTTGTTCCTCATCGTTGACATGAATTGAATTCATCTTTATGAAAGAAATAAAGTATACTTGCAATTCTTGGCACAAGATTTGTTTTACCTCACTGACTCCCAGCCTTCTACCCCAAATCCTAACTTCCCGGTACGGTCACGGAGAGGGCCGTGGCCTGCCGAGGTGGGTGATGAGGAGTATTCTATTAGTTACCCGGATCATTATTATAAATACAGAGTTAGCTATTTTAAATATTGATAATATGAATGGTTCAAATTCTTTCTTCTTTAAAGGGAGTGTGGCATGAGATTTGGAGACAACAGGACGTTTCAGTAAGACATAAGAAAAGGGGGTTTGAAAACATTTATACAAGAGGAAATGTTTTAGGAATGGTGAATGATGATAAAGTTGCAACCCTTGTGAGGATCATAAGACGTATAAAAAACGAGGATTTGGTGAAGACCTAGAAGGCAGCAATCCTAAGAAAAGAAAAGACGAAAGTAGAGCCTAGATAAATAGAGAAAGAGAAAATAAAGGGAACTGCAGGAATTAAGAGCAGAGAGAAATACATTCAGGGAAGAAGACCTGGACACAGTGCTTTTATTTCATCAAACTTTATTAACACTTACTTTTATTTTCCGAGGAAAACAGCACCTGTGGTGCGCTCCAGGGGGTGACCAGAATGCCAGCCTGGGAAAAGGCAGCGAGGAAGCTGAGGAACCTGCAGAAGGGAGGCAAGAAGCCTGAGGGAGACTCTCTGACCGTAATAAAGTAAAGAGAGCTAACCCTAAGCATGTAGTCTCATGGTCATTCTGTTGAACCAGCACACACTCATTTAACAGGCTCCTAATCCTTTAGTTAAACTGTTGCGTGACCTCTGATGGTGACGTCCACGTGGATCAATCATTTTCCTACTCTGGGGATTATTAACTTGCAGATCTGACTGTGTCCCCTCCTCATCAACAGCGACACCTCGTTAATCTTAATTTGCTACCAAATAAATAGAACTACTCTTAGGACCAATTACTGGTCTACTTGTGTTTCTCTGTCTTTGACCAGTTTACAATTCAGTAAGCTTTAGGAGGTCCGATTAAGTCTAGATTTGTACAGATACAAATTGAGCATCTTTCTTGAGACCTGCACAGGAATGATATAAATACTAGACAGGGGTCTTTTATATATAAAAGACAGTAACGTTCTTGGGGGCATATCAACAACAACCGGTGATAATAATCGCTAAGCGCACTTAGTGCTAGGATAATTATCGCCGGCTAGAGTGGATTTTAATCGCTGAGATAGCGTGCTATTAGCAACGCTTATCTCAAAAGCGATAAAAATCCTAGCGCTAACTGCCTAACGTGAGATTATCGCTGGAAACCCAGCGATAATCTCACTTTAGCTTGTTGATAGGGACTCACAAACTTAGCCATGATATCCACCTTCCATAGGATATCATGGCTAAGTCAGTCCTGAAGCAGGCGTAAGGAAAGTAGCGATAACAGGGGTTATCGCTACTTTTCCTGCCGCTATGCTTCATAGCGTGGGGCTTGATGATAGGAGAAATGTCGCTTAGCGACATTTCTCCTGTCATGTCAGGTCAGGAACGCCCACTTTGCATCTCATTAGAGATGCAAAGCTGGGCGTTATGAATCCCCATGCTAAAGCAAGGTTTCATGTGTTAGCGTGACCTTGCTAATTAGGCGATAAAATTATCGCCGCTTTTCGTCCGAAAACGGCCGCTAAAGCGGCGATAATTTATTATCGCCTCGTTGTAAATATGCCCCTGGCTTCTCTCCATGTTTATTTAGATCAATCGATGGAAAACTAAATAGGGATAAATGTCATGGCGGACTAGGTGTAACTGTTTCTCATTAGATTTATTGTTGTAAATCGGTATGAGCACCTGTGGACCCTCTTCACCCATTTTAGTTAACTGTCATGGCGGACTACCTGTTCACTAGATTACAGGTAATCCAAAGCGCTGCTGCCAAACTAATCTGCAACATGGACAGATTTAGCTCCGCTTCCGCCTGTTTGGTAGCCTTACACTGGCTGCCTATACGTCAAAGAGCTAATTTCAAACTCTATGCTATGCACATAAAGCCCTTTATAACTCTGGAGCTGAGATTCTACAAAGCAGAGAAGAATTCTATATTCTTACTCACCACCTGAGATCGCGGAACTCAGCCCTTGCAAAAACTAAACGTATAGAGAGAACTAGAACGGGTGGCTTTTCTTTTACTTATTTGGGTGCCGCCCAGTGGAATGCGCGTCCACTGGACATCCGGCTTATAGATAAGCACAGCAGATTTAGGAAAATACTAAAAACCTTGCTTTTCCCCAGTTAAGATTGTTCTCTAGAAGTGAAGTCCTCTCATTGGATAGGTGTGGTAACCACATAGTGCTGTGAAATCCCCTAGGGGATAAGTGTTACGCTTTAGAAATACAATAAATAAATAAAATATATGGTTCTTGCGTTTTCCCATCCTTCTCTGTGACTTCAGATCTGGCTGGAGAAGGTTTATATTTTTCAAAGGGCACTGTAGATTGGACAAAGCTGAATCAGAAACTCTTGTCCACATCATCTCTACTAGCCCAAGTCTACATCGGATGAGAAGAATATACTTAAAACCACTATTTAAAGTAGCTTGAGCTAGACCTTGTTTGTCCTTATCATAGCCTTCATCCAAATTAAAATAAAACACATCAAAAACCAATAAATCTTCATGGTCATCAGTCTGATAATTCCACTGTCTTTGCATCTCTGGAGTGGAGTCTCTGTGCACCACGCGGACTGCTTTCCCATCTTTCATCTTTTTATCATCTGTTTTCAGGTGTTTTTTTTCAGAGAATATATATGATCCTATTTACAGGAGGTGTTAAGCCCTGTACCATCTTTTTTCTTATTACGTTTCTTTCGATTTATCTGTAACAGTATGATTCATCTAAACTCTTTTTACTTTAAAAAATATCCAAAGAATAACTTACTTACCTTTGGTAACACCTTTTCTAGTAGACACCCCAACTGCGGATTCCTCACATTGTGAAGATGTCCAGGCATCAGACTGGATCAGACAACGCTCGTAGCAATTCCCTTCCACATTGGCGGGTGGAGTTGTGCAGATCAGCAAAAGATCCGTTCCGACTAGATTATGGCAATATATATATGCCCCACCTCTGTGCTCGGGTGTCAGTTTCTTTCTGAACTCTGTCCGCACCAAATGATGTGGAGCCCATAGAAATCTAACAAAGCTACGGAAGAGGAACCCTGAGATAATTAAATCGGTGAGGAAGTAGTCAAGGAAATAACAATAATCAAAAAACACACAAAACTTCCCTCACATCAATGCTTCAAATATAGGCAATATGTCCATAGGATTAGATACACCCACGGACCAAAATGTATGTTTCATTTATTTATCAAAATATATTTTTTTCATAATGATTATATATCCACGTTTTCATTTTTATATGTAATACAAAAAATAACACAATAATAATATAAAACACAACCTAGCCCAGCACACAAAAAGATTACAAAATCAGTAAATGAGAATACATGAAAGGACCTAAATCTGCACATAAAAGGAAACTACAATAATAACTAACAAAAAAACATTCAACAAGACAATTAAAATACAGTACAACATACAAATAAGACAAATAATGAACAAAAAAGGAAAAAAGCGCCGACGCGCGTTTCGGAGATCCCATGCAACTCAGCGAGCTCCTTCTTCAGGGCGCAATGGGTTAGTTCATTTTGCAACAATTCATGAATTTCATTTCTGACCATATTTTTAGAATAATGCCAGGCTGCAGTTCACTCGCTCACCTGGCCTATGTTATGGCGATGAAGAGGACTGCCTCAATGTTTAACAGATGAAGGGGACAAGTGTGCATTGGCTCGAAAGGAGTACACATGAGGTTTCTGAGAACCAAATTAATGTCCTACTGTGGCATCAGAAAGGGTTTTGGAGGAAACATGTGGACCAGTCCCTTCAAGGTGCTCATCACAATGGGTGATTTGAAGAGAGAAAGCTGATCTGCACATGACGGGAAGCACACCATGCTAAAAACATTTCACAGCATCCTGCTATACTTTTTGCATCTCGTGTCCTTTTCAGCAAAGAAAATGGTCATTCAGGCGCTGATCACATAGAGGATTGATTATGGCAATGCTTTGTTCCTTGGTCTACTAGAATATTAGCTGGACAGGCTACAGATAATTCAGAATGCGTCGGCACGACTTCTGGTAAATATGCCTATGAGAACCCATATCTCGCCACATCTGCGGGCACTTCACTGGTTGCCCATTAGGGGAAGAGTCAAATTCAAGACTCTTGTACTAATAAATGACTCCTTATATCAAGTTAGCCCTGCTTATCTGAGAGCCAGATTTGGCTTCTACAATCCCACAAGACAGCTAAGCTCTGCCAATACATTTTTGGTGGTGATCCCCAAGATACGAGGTACAAGAACAGGTGGAAGGTGGAAGATTTGTAGGGTCGGCAGCCTGGAACGGGCTTTCTTTGGAACTATGTGCTACGAGGGACTCGGTGCTATTCAAGAGTAAACTTAAGACATGGCTGTTTATACAAGTGTAAGCCTCCTAGGTTCAGTTTTTAGCTGGCGTTGCGCTGGGACACTCCTTGGAGTAGCTGTGCGCGTTATAGAATGCAATCATCATCACCATCAGCCTGTTCATGGCTGCAACTGCCTAGAGTGATTGGCCCTCTTCATGGATTCAACCACCTAAGGTGATCAGCCTGTGCGTGGCTGTAACTGCTGACCTGAGTAGGGTTTCTTCTGCCAGTGTTATGAACAGCCTGAAGAGGCTGCACGTAAGGCCATGACCAAAGGCCACAACTGCTTAGGTATTCACTACTGGCCCGATTGGGAACAGGATGATTCAGGACTGTGTGGGTGCAGCGGACGAAGCGGGACAACGGGGCGATGATGACTGCTGTCACACAGCCTCTCAAGACAGAGGGTGCAAGCACATTCCAGAGACGGGTGGCTGCACCAACACTACAGGGACTGATCCACGGCACGTTGTAAGACTGAGAACTAAAAACTGAGAGCACACTGATTTCATGAGTAATATAGCTTCACATGAGCCCTAATCATACTACGTCCTCATACCCCATAGAAGAGGGGCCACCTACACCCACTGGGAACAGAGTCTGGATTAAGTAGGAAGGTTTAGGGTGATTGCAGATAGAGGCACACCTATCCCAGAGCACTAAATTTTATATTGTTAGTATATTGTGCCGCCTTATGTTCTAGCATGCGTTAGACAACAGTTGATGGACAGAATGCAGAACAATGTCATACATTCACCCCAGTACAGAGATCTGGGCCTAAATCCACCGTTTTTTGCTCACCATGCCATTCCAGTTTGAACCCAGCCATATGCAAATCAGTCTTGACCCTGTGCCTCATGGGAACCGTCCAGCCCGAACTGCCAAGCCAGGTCCTCCCTGGACTGGAAACAAGCATCCTAGAACCGGTTTCGGGGTTTCACCCCTCTTCAGCCAGGATAGCTTGATTCCAGTGGCATGGAGAACACGGGGCTCACGTCTGAGCATATCCGTCCCATTCGGGGTGACACATGCAGAAACAACAGATGATGGACAGAATGCAGAACAATGTCATACATTCACCCCAGGACAGAGATCTGGCCCTAAATCCACCGTTTTTTCCCTCACCATGCCATTCCAGTTTGAACCCAACCATATGCAAATCAGTCTTGACCCTGTGCGTCATGGGAACAGTCCAGCCCGAACTGCCAAGCCAGGTCCTCCCTGGACTGGAAACAAGCATCCTAGGACTGGTTTCGGGGTTTCACCCCTCTTCAGCCAGGATAGCTTGATTCCAGTGGCATGGAGAGCACGGGACTCACGTCTGAGCATACCCGTCCCACTCGGGGTGACAAATGCAAAAACAACAGTTGATGGACAGAATGCAGAACAATGTCATACATTCACTCCAGTACAGAGATCTGGGCCTAAATCCACCGTGTTTTTGCTCACCATGCCATTCCAGTTTGAACCCAGCCATATGCAAATCAGTCTTGACCCTGTGCCTCATGGGAACAGTCCAGCCCGAACTGTCAAGCCAGGTCCTCCCTGGACTGGAAACAAGCCTCCTAGGACCGGTTTCGGGGATTCACCCCTCTTCAGCCAGGATAGCTTGATCCAGTGGCATGGAGAGCACGGGACTCACGTCTGAGCATACCCGTCCCACTCGGGGTGACAAATGCAAAAACAACAGTTGATGAACAGAATGCAGAACAATGTCATACATTCACCCCAGTACAGAGATCTGGGCCTTAATCCACTGTTTTTTTGCTCACCATGCCATTCCAGTTTGAACCCAGCCATATGCAAATCAGTCTTGACCCTGTGCCTCATGGGAACAGTCCAGCCCGAACTGCCAAGCCAGGTCCTCTCTGGACTGGAAACAAGCATCCTAGGACCGGTTTCGGGGTTTCACGCCTCTTCAGTCAGGATAGCTTGATTCCAGTGGCATGGAGAGCACAGGACTCACGTCTGAGCATACCCTTCCCACTCGGGGTGAAAAATGCAAAAACAACAGTTGATGGACAGAATGCAGAACAATGTCATACATTCACCCCTGTACAGAGATCTGGGCCTAAATCCACAGTTTATTTGCTTACCATGCCAATCCAGTTTGAACCCAGCCATATGCTAATCAGTCTTGACCCTGTGCCTCATGGGAACAGTCCAGCCCGAACTGCCAAGCCAGGTCCTCCCTGGACTGGAAGCAAGCATCCTAGGACCTGTTTCGGGGTTTCACTCCTCTTCAGCCAGGATAGCTTGATTCCAGTCGCATGGAGAGCACGGGACTCACGTCTGAGCATACCCGCCCCACTCGGGTGACAAATGCAAAAACAACAGTTGATGGACAGAATGCAGAACAATGTCATACATTCACTCCAGTACAGAGATCTGGGCCTAAATCCACCGTGTTTTTGCTCACCATGTCATTCCAGTTTGAACCCAGCCATATGCAAATCAGTCTGGACCCTGTACCTCATGGGAACAGTCCAGCCCGAACTGTCAAGCCAGGTCCTCCCTGGACTGGAAACAAGCATCCTAGGACCGGTTTCGGGGTTTCACCCCTCTTCAGCCAGGATAGCTTGATTCCAGTGGCATGGAGAGCACAGGACTCACGTCTGAGCATACCCTTCCCAATCGGGGTGACAAATGCAAAAACAACAGTTGATGGACAGAATGCAGAACAATGTCATACATTCACCCCTGTACAGAGATCTGGGCCTAAATCCACCGTTTACTTGCTTACCATGCCAATCCAGTTTGAACCCAGCCATATGCTAATCAGTCTTGACCCTGTGCTTCATGGGAACAGTCCAGCCCGAACTGCCAAGCCAGGTCCTCCCTGGACTGGAAGCAAGCATCCTAGGACCTGTTTCGGGGTTTCACTCCTCTTCAGCCAGGATAGCTTGATTCCAGTCGCATGGAGAGCACGGGACTCACGTCTGAGCATACCCGTCCCACTCGGGGTGACAAATGCAAAAACAACAGTTGATGAACAGAATGCAGAACAATGTCATACATTCACCCCAGTACAGAGATCTGGGCCTTAATCCACCGTTTTTTTGCTCACCATGCCATTCCAGTTTGAACCCAGCCATATGCAAATCAGTCTTGACCCTGTGCCTCATGGGAACAGTCCAGCCCGAACTGCCAAGCCAGGTCCTCTCTGGACTGGAAACAAGCATCCTAGGACCGGTTTCGGGGTTTCACGCCTCTTCAGTCAGGATAGCTTGATTCCAGTGGCATGGAGAGCACAGGACTCACGTCTGAGCATACCCTTCCCACTCGGGGTGACAAATGCAAAAACAACAGTTGATGGACAGAATGCAGAACAATGTCATACATTCACCCCTGTACAGAGATCTGGGCCTAAATCCACCGTTTATTTGCTTACCATGCCAATCCAGTTTGAACCCAGCCATATGCTAATCAGTCTTGACCCTGTGCCTCATGGGAACAGTCCAGCCCGAACTGCCAAGCCAGGTCCTCCCTGGACTGGAAGCAAGCATCCTAGGACCTGTTTCGGGGTTTCACTCCTCTTCAGCCAGGATAGCTTGATTCCAGTCGCATGGAGGGCACGGGACTCACGTCTGAGCATACCCGCCCCACTCGGGTGACAAATGCAAAACCAACAGTTGATGGACAGAATGGAGAACAATGTCATACATTTACCCCAGTATAGAGATCTGGGCCTAAATCCACCGTTTTTTTGCTCACCATGCCATTCCAGTTTGAACCCAGCCATAGGCAAATCAGTCTTGACCCTGTGCCTCATGGGAACAGTCCATCCCGAACTGCCAAGCCAGGTCCTCCCTGGACTGGAAACAAGCATCCTAGGACCGGTTTCGGGGTTACACGCCTCTTCAGTCAGGATAGCTTGATTCCAGTGGCATGGAGAGCACAGGACTCACGTCTGAGCATACCCTTCCCACTCGGGGTGACAAATGCAAAAGCAACAGTTGATGGACAGAATGCAGAACAATGTCATACATTCACCCCAGTACAGAGATCTGGGCCTAAATCCACCGTTTATAAGCTTACCATGCCATTCCAGTTTGAACCCAGCCATATGCTAATCAGTCTTGACCCTGTGCCTCATGGGAACAGTCCAGCCCGAACTGCCAAGCCAGGTCCTCCCTGGACTGGAAGCAAGCATCCTAGGACCGGTTTCGGGGTTCCACCCCTCTTCAGCCAGGATAGCTTGATTCCAGTGGCATTGAGAGCACGGGACTCACGTCTGAGCATACCCGTCCCACTCGGGGTGACAAATGCAAAAACAACAGTTGATGGACAGAATGCAGAACAATGTCATACATTCACCCCAGTACAGAGATCTGGGCCTAAATCCACCGTTTTTTTCTCACCATGCCATTCCAGTTTGAACCCAGCCATATGCAAATCAGTCTTGACCCTGTGCATCATGGGAACAGTCCAGCCCGAACTGCCAAGCCAGGTCCTCCCTGGACTGGAAACAAGCATCCTAGGACAGGTTTCGGGGTTTCACCCCTCTTCAGCCAGGATAGCTTGATTCCAGTGGCATGGAGAGCACGGGACTCATGTCTGAGCATACCCGTCCCACTCGGGGTGGCAAATGCAAAAACAACAGTTGATGGACAGAATGCAGAACAATGTCATACATTCACCCCAGTACAGAGATCTGGGCCTAAATCCACCGTTTTTTTGCTCACCATGCCATTCCAGTTTGAACCCAGCCATATGCAAATCAGTCTTGACCCTGTGCCTCATGGGAACAGTCCAGCCCGAACTGCCAAACCAGGTCCTTCCTGGACTGGAAACAAGCATCCTAGGACCGGTTTCAGGGTTTCACCCCTCTTCAGCCAGAATAGCTTGATTCCAGTGGCATGGAGAGCATGGAACTCACGTCTGAGCATTCCCGTCCCACTCGGGGTGACAAATGCAAAAACAACAGTTGATGAACAGAATGCAGAACAATGTCATACATTCACTCCAGTACAGAGATCTGGGCCTAAATCCACCGTGTTTTTGCTCACCATGCCATTCCAGTTTGAACCCAGCCATATGCAAATCAGTCTTGACCCTGTGCCTCATGGAAACAGTCCAGCCCGAACTGTCAAGCCAGGTCCTCCCTGGACTGGAAACAAGCATCCTAGGACCGGTTTCGGGGTTTCACCCCTCTTCAGCCAGGATAGCTTGATTCCAGTGGCATGGAGAGCACGGGACTCACGTCTGAGCATACCCGTCCCACTCGGGGTGACAAATGCAAAAACAACAGTTGATGAAGAGAATGCAGAACAATGTCATACATTCACCCCAGTACAGAGATCTGGGCCTTAATCCCCCGTTTTTTTGCTCACCATGCCATTCCAGTTTGAACCCAGCCATATGCAAATCAGTCTTGACCCTGTGCCTCATGGGAACAGTCCAGCCCGAACAGCCAAGCCAGGTCCTCTCTGGACTGGAAACAAGCATCCTAGGACCGGTTTCGCGGTTTCACGCCTCTTCAGTCAGGATAGCTTGATTCCAGTGGCATGGAGAGCACAGGACTCACGTCTGAGCATACCCTTCCCACTCGGGGTGACAAATGCAAAAACAACAGTTGATGGACAGAATGCAGAACAATGTCATACATTCACCCCTGTACAGAGATTTGGGCCTAAATCCACCGTTTATTTGCTTACCATGCCAATCCAGTTTGAACCCAGCCATATGCTAATCAGTCTTGACCCTGTGCCTCATGGGAACAGTCCAGCCCGAACTGCCAAGCCAGGTCCTCCCTGGACTGGAAGCAAGCATCCTAGGACCTGTTTCGGGGTTTCACCCCTCTTCAGCCAGGATAGCTTGATTCCAGTCGCATGGAGAGCACGGGACTCACGTCTGAGCATACCCGCCCCACTCGGGGTGACAAATGCAAAAACAACAGTTGATGGACAGAATGGAGAACAATGTCATACATGCACCCCAGTATAGAGATCTGGGCCTAAATCCACCGTTTTTTTGCTCACCATGCCATTCCTTTTTGAACCCAGCCATATGCAAATCAGTCTTGACCCTGTGCCTCATGGGAACAGTCCAGCCCGAACTGCCAAGCCAGGTCCTCCCTGGACTGGAAACAAGCATCCTAGGACCGGTTTCGGGGTTTCACCCCTCTTCAGCCAGGATAGCTTGATTCCAGTGGCATGGAGAGCACGGACTCACGTCTGAGCATACCCGTCCCACTCGGGGTGGCAAATGCAAAAACAACAGTTGATGGACAGAATGCAGAATAATGTCATACATTCACCCCAGTACAGAGATCTGGGCCTAAATCCACCGTTTTTTTGCTCACCATGCCATGCCGGTTTGAACCCAGCCATATGCAAATCAGTCTTGACCCTGTGCCTCATGGGAACAGTCCAGCCCGAACTGCCAAGCCAGGTCCTCCCTGGACTGGAAACAAGCATCCTAAACCCTTCCTTACTTCTCGCTAAATCTTTTCTATTTAGTTGTAAGCATGCCTCATTTCCCAGCCACTCCCCTGCCCCCCCACCCCCAATTCACTACTAAGTGCCCGATCACGATGTTGTTCAGGAAGGCTTTGGTGTTTCGGAACCCTTGTTTCCGACCGAATCGTACACATTTACAAATGACCGTTTACGATGCCCGTAAACCGTTTGGGCTGTCCGAATCGGTTGCGAACGGCATACAGACAGCCCGAGTCTTTGGGAGACGATTCGTACAGCTCTATGGACACGGTTTTTGATGAGCAAATACGATGACCGATTTGGACAGCTGTTCCGATTTGGTCTGCCTGACACGAAATAGCTGTCGGAATCTGCCTTTGGGGGCCTGTTGTGGGCCCCCCTGCACACAGAGGCATCCGGTTGAGGCTCGTGGGGGTACCTAAGAGACCCCTCTTCCCAATCATGCACAATGTGTCAGGCACCATTGGTTGCCCGCCACAGGGTGCAAGGTTTTCCCCAACCACCCCTTTTTTCAATGGGAGCCTGTGTTCTCGTTCGGAACACAGGCTCCCATTGAAGTCAATTCCAGTCTGACCGAACGATGTTCGGAAGCATCGTAATCGGTCAGTTGGACACTCAGAACCCGATTCGGTCAGACACGATTCTGAGACCGATTAGTTCGGAACAGTTTCCGAACGACATCGTAACCGGGCCCTAAGTAGTAAACTTACATGTGTGAGGATCTCCCCATAGAAAAGGTAAGAGAGGTGAAGGTGGAGATTTACGCTCATCAATCAATCATCATGGAGAAGTGTAGCTCACTGGTTAGAGGAGGCATACCCTGAAGCAGAGATCAGACCCGGGACCTGGGTTCGATTCCTGACGCGGCAGGGTCCAGAGCCCAATCGTCCACGGACTCGATAATTCTCGCTTCGGTGCCCACTCTAAGCACGAGTTCACACTATGCAGCTCTGGGCAACAAGCCTGCTTAATCTCCACAACGGCCCCCCGCGGCGGGATGCCTGGCTTTCACCTTGGGGATGCCCAGTATGGGTTATCTTACAGGGAAAAACCAGGACGGGTTCCCAATGCAAGCGCCAAGATGCCCGTAGGGTGATAGCTGCGCTCTATAAGTACATCAATCAATCAATCAATCATTCAATCAATCAATCAATCAATCAATCAATCAAGCAGTATGTATAAAGCACGGCTAAACACCCAATAGGGTATCCAGACGCTTGCAGGTTCTGGGGGCTTATTCAAACAGCCAGATCTTGAGAGCCATGTGAAATTCTGGAAGTGAGGAGATAGTCCAGAGTTGCGTGGGGAGGCTGTTCCAGGTCTGTGATATGGGAGAAGTACCGTCCTCCACTTTTACTTCGGTAGATGCGGGGTGAGTATGGGCTGGTGAAAGGGAGGCAGAGCGTAGTCTTCTCAATGATTGGTGGAAGTTCCGGCAGTAGTTACTGTAGGCGGGTCCTTGGTTGTATAGAGCCTTGTGTGTGGGGGTCAGCAGTTTGAATTGGCATCTCTTATGTACGGGGAGCCAGTGGAGTTATCTGAGGTGGGGTGTGATGTGAGTTCAGGGCCGGACTGGCCATAGTGGTCATCGGGTGTTTCCCCGAGAGGCCGGAAGGGTGGGGGCCTGTTTTGTTTCTGGGGCCCGGTTTTGCAGTGGTGCTGCACTATCGGCCACGAGTAACAAAAGCATCAGTGCTGGGGTACTGTTTTGTTACTGCCGGACGGTTTTGCAGGTGGTGTAATATCAGCCCCCACTGACAAAAGCAGCAGTGCTGCACACTTGCACCGGGGGGCCGGTCTGACAAAGTTGCCAGGGCTCCTTTAGGTTCCCAGTCCGGCCCTGTGTGAGTTCATCAGGGAAGGCTCAGGATTAATCTGGCTGCAGCGTTCTGTATGATCTGAAGTCTCTGTAGGAGGTGTGTGTTGATTCCTATGTAGAGGGCATTGCCATAGTCCAGTCAGCTGGTAATGAGGGCCTGTGTCACGGTGCATGTAGTGTGTAGAGGAAGCCACTTGAATATCTTATATGGCATAGGCAGAGTGAGGAAGTAGGCGGAGGAGATGCCGTTGATCTATGATTTCATGGTGAGCTTGTTCTCAAAGATGATTCCGAAGATAAATGGGACTGTGCCCCATTGCAGGTAAATGAGATAGCTGGATATGAACTTTTGGGCTTTACCCTACAGGAATCTAAAGGGAGAGTGTTGACCGGCCTGGTCTGCTATAGACCCCCGGACCCAGACCATCAACTTCAGGCCCTACTCGACACCATTGCTGCTTTAGCGATGACACATTCTAGACTGCTACTGCTTGGTGACTTTAATCTCCGTGAGACGGGGAGCCTGGGGAATCATCTTCAAGCTCTAAGTCAAACCTGTGAAAACTGTGGTCTATTTCAGCATATAGAAGAGCCAACCCACCAGGGAGGACATATGCTTGATTTGGTCTTTGCAAAGCAGTCTGCGCTCGAGGTGCTTAATATATCCCCACTAAGCTGGACAGACCACTTTCTGATACATTTTAGGATCACTATACCCAGAGCTATATCGAATGGGTAAAAACAAACCACCTTTCGGTGGGGAAGAGACTGGGCGAAACTTTCAAAAGAGGGCCTAGCCCCTCTCTTTTCCAAGCCGATCCGCTTCGATCCGGATGTGTCAGTAAAGGAGAACTATAACAGCTATAGCAACTCTATTAACAATACTCTTGATGGTTGTATCCCTAGGAAAAGATTTAAAATCAAGGAAAAACCCTCAGCCCCGTGGTTCAGTGAGGAGCTGAGAGAGCTCCGCTCTGCCCGCCGGCAGGCAGAAAGGAGGTGGCGTAGGTCCTACGCAGAAATAGATAAAAAGGCCCTAAAACTAGTTCAAGCCTAATACAATCAGGCTATTAGGGGGGCTAAGGCACAATTTTATGCCAGCTCCATCTTACAGGCGCCCAATGGTACTAAGGCTCTTTTTAAAATCGTGAAAGACCTCAGTAATCCTGGGTGTACGGCCAACAGAATTCAGGCATCACAAAGTCTATGTAATGAGATTGCCACTTTTTTCATCGATAAAGTGGCTAAAATCGTGGGGGGTTTTGATCATGGCTCTAATGGAACACCATCAACCGATGAGGAAGACAGAATTGTCACTTCATTGTATCACTTCCAACCCCTCACTGAGGATCTTTTTAATGGCCTAGCCCAGGAGGTATCATCTGGATCACCCCTTGACCCTCTTCCTCACAAAATCTGGTAGGAGCTTTGCAGACCTTAGTAGTGCCTTCGATATGGTTAACCATAAGATTCTCTGGGAGACATTACTGGAAATGGGGGCACCGGAGGGTATTGTCTATTTTTTGGCCAGGCTTTATGCTAATCTCAGTTCTAGTGTTCGATATGGCCCAGGTGGGGAATGCACTTCGAAGTTTTCTGTTAAGCGTGGTATCAGGCAGGGGTGTGTGTTAGCTCCCTTGCTTTTCACACTTTTTATCAACGAGGTTGACTCTGTTTTAAGGACTGTGGGGGCTGATGCCCCAACTATACTTGATACCCACATCCCAGTCCTATTATATGCGGATGACGCTGTTCTCCTCTCTAGGACCCCTGTCGGCCTTCAACGGCTCATGGACAGGTTTTCCATGTTTATTGGGGAAAGGAAGTTGGTCATTAATAAATCAAAGACATTTGTCATGGAATGTGGTAAGGGCCGTAAAAAACCCCATCCCTTCTTTATTGAGGGGCATAGGGTGCAGACGGTTGATACTTTTAACTATCTGGGTATCACTTTTTCCAAGACAGGTAGCTGGTCCAGCGAAATCTCCCACGTTAGAGCAAGAATGGCGAAATGCGCTCATGGGGTTTTTACGTTTGCCTCTAAGATAGGGGACAGACGGATTGGGGATATGCTGAAAATATACCAGATGAGGTGTCTTTCAATCGCCCTCTATGGGGCAGGTGTCTGGGGGTATGTTTCGGCTGGGAACTTACAAGTGGAGGAAAACCTGTTTTTAAAAAGGCTACTCTGCCTGCCTGTTTCAGTGTCCACGCACCTGGTGCATAGGGAACTTGGAATACACTATCTTTCGGATTCCATCGCCTATAGACCTTTATTGCTGTGGCGTGCCATTTGGGCAAAGGAGGAGACTTCCTTGAATAGAGCCATTATCAAGGATTGTCTGTCCCTAGACAATCATCTAAAGATCCCTTGGGTAAATTTTGTTATGCGCAGTTTCAAGGATATATATGGTCTTAATTTATACGAGGACTGTTATGCTGCCAACAGTCTGACCAAAAGCGATCTGAAATCTGTTTGGTTGTCTTTAAGGTACGAGCAACGTTTGAGAGCCAGTAGCAACTTATCCACCTGTACGCTCTATGACAGCTGTTGTGAGCTGTCAGGTTACCAACCTTATTTGAGCTTTGTTACTAGACCCTCTCACAGGTTTGTTCTCACTAGACTGCGCTTCGGGATTGCTCACCATTTAGTGGCATTTCCCAATATCAAAAAACACCCAAGTGGTCCTTGCCCTTGTGATGGCACTACAGTACAAAGCACTACGCACTTTTTATTGTTCTGCCCACTATATGGTAATTACCGTATTGATCTCTTAAAACCTATTTTCAAGAAATTTGGTGTTAGAACTGTAAAAGACGCTATGAAATTGATATTCAATCCTCCACCCGATGTTTGCTTTTTTACTGCTACATTTCTTCTCAAAGCTATCAAGGCAAGGCCTAGTATTATTTTTTAAATTGACATTTTGCCGTTTTTTTTTATACTTGTCTGTTTTAACTGTATAGATGAAGCTTTTATGACCTTTTTTTCTTTGATATTAGACAGTGTATATTACTGATGTTTTATTATGTATGATCTGCTTTTATGGACTTTTTGTCAAGCTCCGAATAAAGCTTTATGAATTGAATTGGTAGGAGCATGGCCCCGACCTATTCCCGGGCTTGCGGCAAATATGCTGCCAATCCCTGAACGTGGGAATGGTACCAGATGGTTGGAAGCAAGCGACAGTGACTCCTCTGTGGAAAAAGCCGTCCCTAGATCCAACGCTGCCAGCCAGTTTCTGCCCCATATCTCTGCTGCCTTTTCCTATTAAGATCTTGGAAAAGTTGGTCAGTAAGTCTCTGTCATGTTATTTGGAAGAGAATCATCTTCTGGACAGGGACCAGTTTGGATTCCGGCCAGGGCACGGGACGGAAACCGCTTTGATTACAGTACTGGACAAGCTGCGAATGCGTGCCGACAGTGGGACTTCTTCAGTGTTGGTCTTACTGGATATGTCGGCCGCATTCGACACGGTGAGTCATGCGGTATTGGTGGCAAGATTAGAGAGCATGGGAGTGAGGGGTCGTGCCCTGAAGTGGCTTCAATCCTATCTGTCAGGCCGACAGCAGGCGGTTAGCATGCCGCCATTTGTTTCCCCCTGGTCCCCAGTATGCTATGGAGTACCCCAGGGCTCGGCAATTAGTCCGATCCTTTTTAATGTCTATCTCAGCCCCTTGATCCCTATCATAAAATCTTTTGGGATCGATGTTGTCAACTACGCCGATGATATTCAATTGCTATTCTCCACCGAAGGAAAGCATGCATTGTCCATGACTTCCTTTCAGGCGTGCATGGGCAGATCTCAGACTGGCTGGGGGCTAACTCCCTTCAGCTTAACGCCGGGAAAACAGAGTTGCTGTACTGTGGTGCAGCGAAACTGTCTAAACAGCTAATGGGCGAATTTAGGTTTGGACCAGAGGATGCTCCCATAGTGGCAGCTAAAACGGTTCGCAACCTGCGGGTTGTGGTGGACGAAGACCTTCAGATGCGAACCCAGGCCAACAAAACAATTGGCATCTGTTTTGCAGAGAGCCCTTCGTCAAATCCTTCCTCTACTGTCAAGTGAGGTGAGACAACTAGTGGTCCGCAGTATTATTCTGAGTAGACTGGACTATTGCAACTCCCTGTATCTGGGGGCACCCCAATACATTTTGCAGTGGTTGCAAAGAGTCCAGTCTATGGCAGCCAAATTGGCCCTCAAGAGACAGCGCAGCTCTTCCGCGACGATGGCACTAAGGGACCTACACTGGTTGCCTATCAAGGACAGAGTTAGCTTTAAATCTCTATGCCTTGTTTACAGAGCATTACACGATACTGGCCCGGTTCCCCTACGAGAGCGGTTCACATGGTACGTGCCCAAAAGTCTCCTCCGGTCCATCAGCCAAGGTCTGGCGTCTGTTGCCAGAGTGAAATTGGCAAAGCTGGGAGGTAGAGCTTTTGGTACGGCAGCAGCTCGTCTCTGGAACGAGATCCCCCAAAACCTCAGACAAGCTGAATCTCTGCTGATTTTTAGGAGGAACCTTAAGACCTGGTTATTTGCCAGGAATAGTTAGTAACATTCCTGATCAGTGGTCTAGTCTCTCCGTTTTGCTCTAGGTCATCAGGGTCTCTAAGCGCCAGGATACCCGAGGGGTGATAGCTGAGCTATATAAATGTTTATACAATTCAATACAATATAAGGTCTCTGACATGGTCAGAGGGAGTGGGTATAGGTCCTAGGTCTGATGGCCACCAGGAGTTGTTCCATGTGTTGCTGCTCTCACCGAAGATCAGTACTTCTGTCATGTCTGTGTTCAGCTGCAGTCAGCTGTTCTTCATCCTGTCGGCGACGCTTGTCATGCATCTGTAAAGTAGGCTCTGGTGGTGGTGGGGCTGTCTAATGTTTTAGACTTATAAATTGAAAAATCAATCCCATCACTAACTGTTTAGTGTGAATGTGACAATTGCGTGTGAATCTAATAACTCCTTAAGAAAGTGTGCATCTCCCGTGAAAATGAGAATATCAGTGAAAATTCTCCTGTCAGCCCATTACACGGGCCTTTAAATATAATTATGAGCGTCTTTCCTTTCGCCACTGAAAATGTCTCATTGGTGTTCTCTGAGTGAAAGACGGCTTAAAAAAAGGGGCTTCAAGGGAATTGATATCGCACCCCTGAATTAGTATATCTCCCTATTGATACATACTTGTCTCTCTTTCTTTTAACTTCTTTCTTCACAGGAAAGAATACAAGACGTATTGTAACCAAGAAAACGAGGGGAGTTTCTAAGTATTTACTACAGACACCCTTGCTTTGCATGCTTTAGTAATCGTGTGCAAACTCAACAAAAAATACCTGGTCCTGAAGAAAGCCACGCTGACCCTCTTGGGCTTCCAAATTGGCTGAAACATGTAGACCACATACGAAGACCACTTAGTAAGGATATTTGGGACCAACTAATTATCCCAACCATATTCATCACTGTTTTTAGGTCTCGCCTATACAGCGCGCATGCGCTGCATAGGAAAGAGACCTTTAGCAATCGGCACAGCTTTCCCGGTAAAAACGTGCACGCGTTGCATTGCTTCCAATGGCAACGCGTGCATGTCTGGCGATTCACTTGCGGGAGCGAGCAGCTGGCGCCATATGTTATCAATTATCGCGCCTTGCTGCTCACTCCCGCAAGGGAATCGCGCAGGCTCCCTCCTCTCTCCCCTCCCCCTGCTGCCACACGAGGTGCACGTGCATGCTTGTGCTTGTTTTCGTTTGCTTGTTCCCGGAAGCCACGCTATGGCTCCCAACGTGTCCCCCGCAGAGCGGCTTCAGGATTCTGTGCGAGGAAGGCATTAGAGCCATTCTACTGGGGCCGCCCGGAGCCGGCAAAGGGACTCAGGTAACAGCATAATATTGTGGTGTAAAAGTTGTGACTCCGCTTAACTGCTAACCTCCTGTGGAGTGGAAATAATTCTTTCTACTGTAACCATGGCATTCAGAAAGACTTCAGTGGAAAGCAGAGTCAAGGGTGCCTATGATGACATTGGCGTGCTGAGTGTCCTTTATTCTGGCAGTGTATTTGCGTTCAATGTGACTTTTTATAGAGGGTAAAGTTGTGTGACTTCTAAACTTGCCCCTTCCCCTACTTCACAGACTGAATGGTTCCTACACCCCAAGACCACTGGATCATGTCACTACCCCCTTCTCTGTCTTCCTCGACCCTGACCTGCTTTCACTCTGCAAGGACTGTGACAAGAAATACCTGAACTCATAGTAATGATTTTGACTGTTAAGTAACAGAGGCATGTACGCTGTAATTCCAACATTATGTGACTAAAAAGATAGAAGATTCAGAAATAGTAATTAGCAGTGCTGGAAATGGAGCAACCTTTCCCTTAGAATCCTATAAATGTGGATCAAGGGATGGCAGCAAAAAAATAAGGGGCTGTGGGGTGGAGAAGGGGGCTTATTAGGAGCAGACATACTTTTTTTTTTTTTAAAGCCTCCAATCGAGAGAAATTGACAATACAGTTTGTCATTGAAAACCTGTTATAGCTTACTTATTTGTTCTTTAGCAGAAGGGTGTAACACGCCCCTGTAGGTGTAGCGCCCCCCTCCACCCCCCAGCCCTTCAAGGGAGTCCCACACTAGGAGACTTCTGGGGGGGGGGGGGAGCCTTCACATCGTACACGGGGCCCCCCATCATTTAGCGTTACGCCACTTTCTGACAAGTAGACTGCATTTTAAAATATCTTTCAAGTTGAGGTGCCTGCTTCAAAGATCTTTGTATAACTAGCAGTTTCCAGGTTATAATAACGGTAAGGTGCCTCGAGTTGCTGGAGAAATCTGTGGCCTGCCTAGTCTTACATTTAACAATGTATCATTGCATAGTTCGTGTGCTTGCTGCACAGCCTGTGCCGTGCGCAGGGCCATTGGAAGTACGTGATTTTTGCGGCTGTGGCGTTTTCTCATAATTATATATTTGAAATATTTGCCACGTAAACCATCATCTGCTGTGTAATCTGCAGATTTTAACAATAAATATTTTGTTTCTAGCTCAAACAGATTAAAAGTTACTAAAAATGCAGTGACGAGTTTTGCCACATGGTTGAAGGCCCTTCAGAAAGGTTGACTGGTCACCTTGATGTTGCTTATTTTTAGGGCTCGCCTATGCAGCGCGCATGCTTTGCATAGGAGGACCTTTAGCTGTCGCTCTGATCATTTTCAAGCACACACTTGTGCCTGTGGCGGCATCCACCTTGCGGGAGCGAGCAGGGGCGCGCCACCAGGGCAGTGCTTGAAAATGAGCAGACTGCGCACGCACGCAGAACTCCTGGGCTCTCTCTCTCACTCGCTCTCTTTCTCGCTCTCTCTCTCCTCTCGCTTTCTCTCTCGCTCTCTCTTTCTCTCTGTCTCTTTCGCTCTCTTTCTGTCTCTTGCTCTCTTGCTCTCTCTATCCCCCTCTCTCTCTTTCTCACACTTTCCCTTTCTCTCTCTCTCTCCCTCCCGCCCCCTGCTGGCAACTGTACGTTCATGCTGCCGCTGCTGGTTAATCAGACGTCGCTGGTTGCCCTCAGAGTTCACATCTCTTGGTGAGTGCAGAGAGACGTATTTCCTTATTTTGTCATTATGAATAGATTTTTAGTTTTTGATGGAACGGTTTAATTACAGAATGTGTTTGAGCTTGGTTAGAATGTGCTTGTTTGTTTGTAAGTCTGGCCCGTTGATGAGCTTTGCGTCAGGTTGCTAACAAGGCATCGCAAGTGCACATCAAATGCGGAGTCTGAATCCTATGGCATAGACCCAGTGGGTACCCGCTTGAATACCTCTATTATCGTAGGGGCTACTTCAGTGTCTGACTCTGTAGTCCGTTTATGTGGGCCATGTCTCCGTCAGCCATGTGTGTGACGGCGTTGGTTACTATGGCAACGATCGGCCATTTATACCACATGCACGTGCTCTTGCCAGCCGCTACCAGCTAACAAGCATTGGCATAGCCAATAGGTCTCGCCTTTGGGACCTTATAAGTATTTAGTTATGCAGCACAATATCCTTACTGCAACAACATTAACTGTTGATAGCTAAACACTTATAAGGTCCCAAAGGCGAGACCTATTGGCTATGCCAATGCTTGTTAATATTGACCGGGGACCCCATAAAAAACATTTAAATAAAATATTGTGATACTAAGGATCTTAGGGATACCCGAGCCAATTTTAAAATCACTACAGCGCAGTCACGAAATCACACCGAAAAACCCCCAGCTCTGCAGTAATCTGGCGTTACAGCATAGCCTGGGGGGTTGGAACCCTATGATGAAGCATGTCACCTACTAGGTAGGTGAGTGAGGGTTCTTTTAAAACACCCTGTGGGTTCCAATCCCTTGGACTACAATAGAAGGGACAGAAGGAAGAAGACTGGAAGTATTGGAATGACAATTACGTAGATGATCCTTTATCACTTTGTTTCATTCCAATAACTAAAAAGACACAGCAACTATAGAGACCAGCCCAGTGCTTGCTTCTTACGAAAAGGAAAATACTTTTAATCACACCTCACTACTAAAGACCTAAAATCCAAGTCGGGACGATCTTCCTTTGTGGCTCTACACCCACCGAGTGTCTGTGCTAATACCACCAGGGTGACCCCTTTCTATTTTGGTCCCCATTGTTGTACATAGGTACAAGCGTAAATCAGGCGCTGTCTTTAATTTTCTGCACAAGTCAAATGCGCACTTAGTAACCGATTTCTGTTGCAAATTCCCCTTGTTTGCATTGTCATCCCTGATTTGTTTGTCTTCTTCTGGACCCTATTTTGGATGGCTTTTGGACTCTGTGCACTTTACCACTGCTAAACAGTTCAGTTCAAAAAGCTTTATTTCGACAGTTAGTCATAAAAGCACAACAATACAACACATATCGCACAATAAATAAGACATAATACAATACAGTTACAAGATAAAATGATTATTAAATTCCATATACTGTCGGATATCTAAAAGTTTAAAAAAGGATATTACTGTAACAGCTGTTTCCTTGCAGATCTTATCCTCCAAGCCCAACCCAAAAATTTAGCTAAACAGCAGGCAAAGAAGGGACGAGCGTCAGAGTGCAATATGCGTAAAGCTTCCAAGTGTGATCTTGTACCTAGGGTCCTACATAAAGGCTTCAGCCATCTCGACCTAGGCACAGAATAAGCATGACACTCGAACAACAGATGAGCTATGGACTCGACCCTTAAATTACAAAAGGGACAGTAAGGGACAGTTTGGTATGGAGGTTTCCAGGTAGACGTAAAAAGACCTAGAGGAAGAACACCCACCCTGAATTTAAAGTATAATGCTCTATTACCTGGGTTGGAGATTGCATCCAAATAAGGTTCTCTGAAAGGGATCTCCTTGACTAACAAAAACTGGGCGACAGATTTACAATGATTGGGGTTACACAACCTCTCATTATCCACCCAGAGCCAATAGATCTTTTTGAGCAATTGTTTTGAGAGTGCTGTTCTATTGACCCAGGCATCTCCTAAACCCAGGTCATAGAGAAGTCGCTTAACCTCCCTGAGCCAGATTACCTTATGCCAATCGGATGAGGATAAGATTTCGCTCAGGGCATCTGCGTAACTACTCAATTCAGGGACATTCCATATCCTGGCCCATAATAAAAGGGGACGTAGCCTGGCTTGCTCGCTGATTGAGCGTGTGCCTGCGTCAAACAGGAGGGGGATTGTGGGGGTACTGTGGGGTAATTTCATAAGGTCTTTATGAAAGTTGTTTTCAAGGTGTGTCAAAATGTCAACTCTTTGTATACCCCACAATTCCGCACCATACAGAGCTGCACTCACCACCCTTGCCCTGTATATATCAAGAAGTGCCCCAATAGGTTTTAAAGCTGAGGCACGTTGTTCCTTGAGCAGGGCCCCTGTGACCCTCTTGTGGGTCAAGAACACCTTTTGGTGATGCGCCTTCCAGCTCATATTGGCACATAGACGGATACCTAGATAGTCAAATTCGTTGACTCTGTCAAGGGGAACAGAGTCCAGGGAAGGAGGAACAGCCGCTTTCCTGGGAGGGTTGAGAACAAGGAATTTGGTCTTGCTTATATTTATGGACAGGCCCTTGGTATCACAAAAGGCCTTAAAGCTAGAAAGCAACTTTTGGATACCTGCTGGTGACTTTGAAATTAGGAGGGTATCATCCGCAAAAAGGAGCGTAGGTACTTTTCTGCCAGCCAAGGATGGTGCGTCTGACGGCTGTTGGAGCAGATGCTCCACCACTCCGTTAACATAAAGAGAAAACAGAGTGGGGGCAAGCACACATCCCTGGCGGACGCCCCTATCTACGGAGATACGAGATGTTTTCTCCCCCTGGGTACCCCACCTAATCTGGGCAAAGTTGCTTTCGTGAAACTTTATAAGCAAGGCCAACAAATAGGGAGGTAAACCCAACCTACCTAAGACATTCCACAGTTGGTCTCGTGGGACCAGGTCGAAGGCAGTTCGCAAGTCTATAAAGACTAAATACAAGCTGCCCCCACCCAGCACAACCACTTTCCAATATATCATTAGAAGGCGAAACGTCTGCTCGATGGTACCCATCCCTGCTCTAAAACCAGCCTGGAAGTCTGACAGAACCTGATTTTCTTCAATCCACTGCAGAATCCTACCTAGCACCACTTTGCCCGCAACCTTTTGTGTAGAATCAAGCAAGCTAATAGGACGATAATTAGCTAGGTCGTCCCGACAACCTTTTTTGAAAATAGGGACGACCTCAGCACCCCTCCATGAGTCAGGGAGAGAACCTCCCGACACAACCTCATTCAATAGTGATGCAATTAACCTACTCCAGGGTAATGGGTATTTCTTCAGCAAGTCACCCGGGATTCCGTCTGGTCCGGCATCCTTGTTAGAAACAATACAACTAATTGCCCTTGCAACTTCCTCAGTGCTGAAGGGGCAGGGATTAATGGAGGTCTCAGCTGATAAGCTGGCGAAAAGGCCTATGTTAGGATGGAGTACCCCACTTTGGGCAGAGTAGAGTTTAGAAAAGTGGGCAAACCAAAGATCGCCAGGAATATTGCAGGTAAGCAGGGAATCAAAAGGTTTGTCCCTAGCTCTCAGCAGCTCCCAGAACCCCTTGGTGTCTTTCCTGGAGCTTGCCTCCACTAAATCCCACCAAAAACTATAATCATGGGCCTCCTTTGCCTCAGCCATAACTTTTTTATAGCGTTTCCTCGCCCATCTAATGCTGCCTGCATCCTTACTTTTCACTGCAGAAATAAGTTCCCCCTTTGCGGCCCGACATTTAGAGGAATACCACTTGTTTCTTGCCCTAGGAGCACTTTTCGCAGAAACATTCGCGCTGGGTTGGGGTATAATAAACAAATCACTTAACAGCGCAATGGTTTCTGCGAATAATGATGAAACAGATTGGCTGGTGGTACCCAGGGCTTCAAGGCGCGTGCCCGATGCTACCATAGTGGTCCCTGCCTGTGCCATCCTTTCCTCATCCGCTGCTACTTTAGCCCACTTTAGGCGCCTGCCACAGCGCGAAGGAGCAAGCTCATGGGAGGTTTTCCACTTGTAGGGGAACTCAACTATGTTCCCAGCCTGCCAGGGGGAAATCAATGTTAAGGAGAGAGGATTGTGGTCGCTATCGCAAGACGCAATAACCTCCATATCGTAATGGAGTGGCCACAAGTTATAATTCAACAGAACATAATCTATTCTAGAAGTGTGTCCCATCCTGTTATAGGTGTGCGCACCCAAAAGATCCGATTTGGATCGACCATTAGTTGATCTTAGGTCAAATTCCATACAGAGAGCATTGATGTCTACCGCGCTCTGGGACCATTTAGGGATCGGGTCTAGGGTCAGGGTGGGAAAGCCTCTCCTTATATCCTCATCCCAGGTATCCAAAATATCCTCCCTGGCCAATGGCTCGAAACAGCAATTAAAATCGCCAGCGAGAAGAATATAAGAATCAATACAGCAGGCGGAAAGATCGTTACTTAATCCTGTGGAGGATAAAGTAGAAGACCCGCCCCTAGCCCCCCTTAAGTAGAGGTTAAAGACCTCCAACTTCCTGCCCCCTGGGCAAAGGATGGATATCCTCTGGAGATCAGGAGAATGCGTCGGCTTTTGGGTTACACTTAAACCTAAAGCAATATTAACCCATATAAGAAGGCCACCCGACGGGCGGCCTTTACGTCCATATTGAAGGGAGGCTGGAACAAAGTAGGTCGTAAAGCCCACTCTGTGCTTAGGTTCAAGGCACCACGTTTCCTGCAAAAGACAGATGTTATAAGGGTCCAAAAAGGCATTCCATTCAGGGATTTCAAAGTTACGGGCGAGCCCTGCTACATTCCAATTTATAATCTTTAGCAAAGGGACGTCAGGGGTAATCTCCCTTGGAGGATTATCTAGTGTGGCCAGAATGGACGCAGGTCCTACCCCCTCCGCAGTAGATCTGTTTAGCCTAGGTAGTGGCTCAAACTGGTGGTGATAGGGTGCTATTGCTACATCAGACAACCTCCTGATTGATGAAACATTTTGAATTGGCAAAACATCCTGAAATGGAGGCAAGGGGATCGTACAAGATGGATTCAGTTGATCCCCTACTACTTGGGAGTCGGAAATACATGGCGTATACAAACTCTCCTCTATAGGTAAAACAGAAAACGTTCCCTCTAGACTAAGGGAGCTAACAACCGAAGGAACAGACACTACAAGAGAAGAGTCGTTGTGCCCCAAGGCCTGTAATAAGGGGACCTGGGGAACCGGTTGGCATACGAGTCAATCTACCTCCTCAAGCCCAGCAAACCGATTCGAGGTGGAGAAACCATACCAATTTATACATGAGTCTTGAACTTTTTTGGGATGGCTCCTCCAGTTATGGTGGTGTACAACAGACCAATTCTCTTCCCGTGTGTAACTAGGACACGGAGGGTAAAAAAAGGACAATGGCCTTGGTGTAACAAGAGAACCTTCACCAGTAGGCCAGGAGCAGATGTAATGTGCCGTGTGAGGGTCCTCAAAGGTCACCACTATACAGTCCCCGGGACTAGATTTCTTTGAGGGGCCCACCCAGGGGGTTCTGCGTACCATCAAGATTCTACTTCTCTGTCCAATAGGGATTGGTCTATTCACGTTAAGCCAATGAACTGTCTTGTTCTTCAGAGACTCATAGTTCTCATGATGGCCACTTCCTAACTCAGGGACACCCGTCAGCACAACCACATGATCATTGGCCTCTGGAGGGAGATCAATGTAACCCCCTCTAAAGTTGTTCTTAGCAGGAGGGCTCTTAGATGAATGTAACGCCACTTCGCTAGGAGGGGGCCTACGCGGTGCACCAACTTTGGATTTAGCTAATAGTTGGGGGGTAGGACGCTTTAGAGCCTTAGGTATGGAGGCGGTGTTAGTAGGATCCACACCCACAGTCCCTGATGTAGGAATCAAACGTGCAGTGGCGGGGACAGGAAGGGAGGTTTGCGGGACTTGAGGGGTTAAACCATGGGGGGGTGGCTCAACAGCAGGAAAACCCTAGTTTTCTAGACTTCTCAAGCCGAGAGTGGCCAGAGCAATGATGCTCTTTTCCATCTCGAGCAGATTGTTCTCAATACGTGAGAGTCTAAGATCGAGAGGAGTAAGAAGTTTTTTGAGGGTTTCCCAAACTAAACCTATGAATTCTCCTTCATTACTTTCCCCATTCTCTACATGTAGGCCCTCAACCTCAACCTCTGACTCCGTGACCGTAGAAGCAGTCAAGGGAGTAGAGACTGGACCCTCTTTAGCTCCCACATGATGTGGTTGATCCCTGGGCACACGCCCTTCTATGGAATTTAATGCCGGAGCACTAGTCAAATTCGGGTATTGTGCAACCACAATTTTAGCCTTCTTGCGACCGTAAGCAGACCGGGAGGTGCATCTTTTTTTGGGTTGATATTTTTTGTTAATAGAGCGCCTGAGTGGAAACATAGCAGGGGTAGAATTATTAGAACTAACATCCTGCTTGAAAGGCGTATTAAGAGAATTCATTGCACTATCCTGGGTCAGTGGCTCTAAAGTGGGGGGTAATGTGGGGAGAACCGGGGTGTGATGAACATCAACCTGTGCAAGTACACAGTGGGGGATAGGTGGGCGCACCGGGGTAACCACAGTAGCTATATGGCCTAGGGAAGATTTTTTTGACTGATCAATTACCTGGGACAATCTCCTAGCGGATGCCAGTTCCAGGGAAACTCTAGTCTGGAGTTTAGAAATCTCATAGTCTATGGCTGTGTTAGTACGAGTAATAAAATCGTCCATAGGACCAATGATTGAGGGGCCGCCATTTGCGGACTTGCTCCGTGTTTGCCTTGTAGACATAGCTTGGTAAACAACAACGGCAACCCCCTGGCTAGACTGTGGGTAAGAAATAGTAACTAATCAACAAATAAGGAGCAACAGAACTGTTAAAATATTATACAAAAGAGGGTAGCCCCGACCTGACCTCGCTGACCTCGAACGGCCTCAAACGGCCCGCTCTTTGCCCGGTCTTCGCCCCGGGCTGCGTCCCGCGCGCGTCCCGCTATCGCGAGTAGGCAGGGAGACGTTCATATAATGGAGGGCAACAGTATTGGGGGAGGAGTCAGGAAGAGGACCAGGTGCGGCTGATCTGCTTCGTGCACAGCACCCTGGTCCTCGCAGTCCTGAATACGCCGGTTCTTGCAGGGTCAGTGTCAGCACACCAGCAACAATTCCCCAAGTGACTGCAGCAGAGTCCCGGTCCCTCGAGCGGCTCCCGCGAAGCGGGGGCCGCGAGGCGCGGTGTTGATTTCAAAAGAGCTGGGATGAAAGTCCAAGAAGTCCCTCCGATGGGCAGCAGCACCAGCCGAGATCACAGATGGAGCCCACGATCAGGGGGCTGCACCGCCTGTTTAAGGTGTTGGGGGAGGAGTCAGGAAGAGGACCAGGTGCGGCTGATCTGCTTCGTGCACAGCACCCTGGTCCTCGCAGTCCTGAATACGCCGGTTCTTGCAGGGTCAGTGTCAGCACACCAGCAACAATTCCCCAAGTGACTGCAGCAGAGTCCCGGTCCCTCGAGCGGCTCCCGCGAAGCGGGGGCCGCGAGGCGCGGTGTTGATTTCAAAAGAGCTGGGATGAAAGTCCAAGAAGTCCCTCCGATGGGCAGCAGCACCAGCCGAGATCACAGATGGAGCCCACGATCAGGAGGCTGCACCGCCTGTTTAAGGTGTTGGGGGAGGAGTCAGGAAGAGGACCAGGTGCGGCTGATCTGCTTCGTGCACAGCACCCTGGTCCTCGCAGTCCTGAATACGCCGGTTCTTGCAGGGTCAGTGTCAGCACACCAGCAACAATTCCCCAAGTGACTGCAGCAGAGTCCCGGTCCCTCGAGCGGCTCCCGCGAAGCGGGGGCCGCGAGGCGCGGTGTTGATTTCAAAAGAGCTGGGATGAAAGTCCAAGAAGTCCCTCCGATGGGCAGCAGCACCAGCCGAGATCACAGATGGCTAAACAGTAGCAAAGGACATGTGCTTCCCATTTATTCATGTGCTGAACATTGGAACTCCCTATTTTGCCTAATTAACTTCCCTATCAGTGCCTGGAGTGCACCTATGGCATGGAAAAGTAAATGACATTTCGGGCTGCAATGTGTATTTACAGCACTGACTTATATGAGAATTATACTTCTGCCAGGACAGCCTGCTCGGTGTATCCAACTTCCCCTCAAAGTGGTCGCCTCAAAGTGCGCCTAAGTCCTGCTCCACTGTGAACTGTTGTCTTTACAAAGTTCTTGACTATCTCAATCTCTCCAGTTCGCTTTAACCTATTCTGTTGATCATGTGTCTTTTTGCTCAATAATGTGTCTCCATTTTTCGAAATTGGATTGGGAGCTTTATTGTGTTGTGTTCTTTATTTTAAAAGCGCCGCTACCTCTTGAATGTGGACACACTTCTCTGGGATTGTCTGCTCCTTATGCTGCAGCTAGCAGGGGGTCAGAAGAGAATCTCTCAGTATTGTGTGTTAGTCCAACCAGAGTAGTTTATGGAGCTGGCAGGGGTAGCCGTTTCCCAAACTATTGACCGAAGTTCTGACAGTTTCTCGGTTCTTACCCCCTCGTTGTGCAGGTAAATAATATTCTTATCTTACCCCGGGTAGAACCGCCCCTCTGCACTTCTGTAATCCAGGGCTGTGATGAGCGAAGGCAGTCCAAGGCCACTGGGTAGGACCGGTGCAGGCCATGTCTCGGGCAATGTAGCTGCCTGGCTTAGTCATGCAGCCTAGTGGCCCTGGCACAGATTTGGCCTCATCTAATGCATCTTCCTCGTACAGCAGGTACGATGCAGGTCCTGCACAGGCGAACACAGACAGGTGTGGACCCAATCGGCCAATACAAGAATAGCAGCAGGAGTGGCCTGAATGGGTCATTAGACAGTCACAACCCAGATTGGGCCAAAGCGATGATCAAGACAGATGTAGCCCTAACAAGGCCAAAGGCAATTGGAGCCCCAATCGGGCCAAAGTGCTGATCACAGCAGATGCAGCCTCAACAGGGCCAATGGCAGTTGTAGCCGCGATAAAGACATTATTAAGGCAGATCCAGTATAGAATGGGCCAAAGCCACGGAAACCTCAAGCAAGAACCGCTGTTGAGAGACCAGGAAGACCCAGCGTGGTGCAGGCCACACCTAGCTCACTCTCAGGTGGTCAGCTCTCTCTGGGCACCCTTCAGCCACTGGGGACATGCTGGGTCTCTCTCCTCCTGGACAGTTTCTACTCTTGCAAGGCCATGCAGACTTCTTCCGTCTCTTTGCAGGTGGGCAGGCAGGCTTCTGGGCCCTTTCAGCTGGCCCTCAGCTTCTCCTGAAGAAAGTACAGGTATATCAGATGATGTCCTCTCACTTCCGGGAGGTTGGCTGTTAGGCAGACACTAGTCCTGGTTTCACAGCAGGCCTTCAAGTATTCTGCAAAGCACTACCTTCTCTTGTAACGAAGCACTTGGACTGTGAAAAAAAGTGGGACGCTTTGGGTCGCTATTTGATCAAACTTTTCAGATAGAATGATGTGGATCAGTTGTCTCAGACTGTATAACTGGTTTGGAGGTGATTCTTTTTTCAAATGTTCTTTTCAGGCTGCTCTGCATACACAGCCTTTGTGTAGAGTGAGGCCTCTCACAGCAGGTAGTACTGGGGTTGTCTCCAAATGGGATCACCCAGAACACAAGCACGAGGAGTGAGATTTCTGCACCTGGTTGTCATCAGCCCACCTGGAGTAGTAATTAGGGATATAAAAAGGACAGGCTGAACTAGAGATGTCTCATCATACACAACAGAACTGCAATCCCAACCCACACCCATACCATCAACCAAATGACAGTGCTCAGGAGGGCTTATCTGAAGCCCATGGCCAACAAAAGTCTTCATGGATTTTTTAAAGGTAGTCATGTCTCCATCCTCCTCTCTTTAGTGTCGTTACCTCCTCTGTCCAGTCACAGAAATGCAGGCAATACACTTCCAATATCCAAGACAACAGTCATATACCTCCATCTTGTGCAATGGCAGGCCGGTGGCATAGAAAATTGATCTCACTGGCCTCGTATTAAGGATCATTCACACACATTTGGCCCTAGTACTAGACAATTGCTACACGCACTCCACACAAGCATTCACTTGATATATCCATGGGTTGCCAGAGCGAGGTTCTAAGCATTTGCGTATCAGTGGATTATTGCATAAATGCGGCCAGTAGGCCTCCCTCACTGTGACAAAGGTAACAAGCATTGGAAAATCCAAAATGTCTCACCTATCGGTGAACTATTGTCTTTGTCAATCAGGTGTGGGTGGAGAGCAGGAGGGTGGTTGAGGGTGAAGAACAGGACGGTAACAAAAGGGCTATGAAGCGTTAGTGCTGGCTACGTCATATTCCTTTTTCCCTTCTATTGGTTGAGAGGGTGGATAAGAATAAGGGACAGGGTTGGGTGGGAGGGAATAAGAAGAAGCAACAGAAGGTGGGTGTTTGGGTAAGAAGAAAGATGGACAGTAAAAGAGAAACACGGAGGGGGGCAGGGAGGCAGGTTAAGAAGTAACATCGATGAGGATTAAAAAACAGGGTTGACAACAGTGGTATAGCAAGGGGGGTGCAGAGAGGGTAGACAGCCTCGGGCAGCAGGAGTTTTGGGGCATCGTCCTCCTTCGACCCCCTGCTCTTACCTGCGGCCATTGCGGGGGTGGCCACTGCAGGAATCACCAGTAACCCCCCAACTCGTTCATATGGCCGCCTCAGGGCAGCACATGCAGAGGCCGCCACGGGAGGCCGAAGGTCTAGCTACGCCACTGGTTAACAAGCTACACGGATGAGGGTGAGTGAGATGGGTAAGAAGCAACAAGGATGAGGGACGGGTGGAAACATTAAGAAGAGACACAGATGGGGTGTGGGTGGGAGGGTTAAGAAGCAATATGGACACAAGACGTGAAGGGGAGAAGCGAAAAAAAAAAAAATAGTACTTCAATCACAGCACCAGCAGCGGAAGGACCTAAATTCATCTGAATCAATCAGTACTTGGTCCATGCTCCTGCAGAAAGAAGAGGAAGTGAAGATGGCTCATGCTGCCCAATTAAAAGTCATGAAATGAGTGTTGGAAAGTAGGATCTTTCTGGCATAGTTACCCGCACTTTGTGTCTGGTGTCATTGTGTTTTGACTGTAATACACTGGGATCCTGCTAATCAGGACCCCAGTGTCTGTGCTCTCTCTCCTCAAATAAGTGGTAAGTACTTTGTACACCCCACAATTGGCATACTGGTGTACACCTGTAAGTCCCTAGTATATGGTACTAAGGTACTTAGGTCATTGGTACACTAGGAGTCTCCCATGGGCTGCAGCGTGTATTGTGCCACCTATGGGAACCGATGCAAACTATGTCTGCAGGTCTGCCACTGCAGCCTGTGTGAAATGGAGCCCGCGCCTTTCACTTGAGATATAAGGTTTCCCTTAAATCCCGGTCACTGCACTTAAAACGTATAAGTCACCCCTAAGGTAGGCCTTACAGCCCACAGGCAGGGTGCCTGGTTCTAAGTGTGAGGGTGTCCCTGCATGAGCAGAGACATCCCTAAAAAACCCAGAGTCCATTCTTTGGCTTTGTAAGTGCAAGGAGGCCATTTTAAGGTGTGTAGTGGACACTGGCCATGTCGAGATGTTCAACTACATAATGAATTCACCAAACCTGGTCATGTTTAGTATCAAACATGTTGGAATCATGCAACTACACCGATCCCAGTGCTAGTTGCATGATATGATGTACTGTTGGGTTCTCCTGTATAGCCTTGCAGGGTCTGCCTGCCAGCACATGCTGCTGCCGACCCCAGGCACTGGTCTGCCCCCTGCTGGTGAGCTTAACTCAGGCAAGGAAAGGCAGAACAAATTATTTTCTGTAGAGGAGAGGTGTGACAACATCTCCTTTAGAATGAGGCAGGGTAGGGGTGCTTGCGAGTGCCTCTAGACTACATTGAAGGGCACATTTGGTGCCCTCCTTGCATAAACCAGTTTCCATCAGTACCGGATCCATCGTCTCCCACTCTGATGCAAAACCACACAAAGGGGAGGGGAGGGACCACCCCCCTTTCCAGCCCCTCCCTTGAGAAGTGCCAAGTGGCAATTTGATTCTGCTATATTGAATCTTAGCTACGCATAGGCCCGTGGGAGCATCTGACTGGTTAGGTCCTCAGAGTAGCATCCCTGACCCCCTCTGATAGGTGGGTCACCGCAGAAGATGTCCTTCCCCCTTTTAGGGTTACTTAAGGGCTCCCATGAGGGTGGGTTATTAGATTCATCCTGGACACCATCAAGATATATCATGACCTTTCTGAAGGCACTTCTGCTGTGGGACACTGAAACCCTGCTGCTGGATCGATCCAGGAACAAAGACAAAACTGCTCCTGATAGCAAGCCTCCTACTGCAACTTCAACTCCGTGCTGTTCCATATTTCTGCAACTTCATGGCCATGCACATCCTGAGTCTGCCACGACTCTGCATTCATCCAAGCAAGAAGAAATCTCCTGTGGAGAGAAGGAGTCACTTTCCTGCATCCGCAGACACCTCAACATCGACGACCGGTTTGCTGATCCTGCTGTCCCACAGACATCACCCAGCTCTGCAACATAGGTGGTGATTTGTTAGTTTTGCAGAGGCCTGACCAGTCATCCCTGCAACTTTGGAGCCTGTAATCCCTCTCCAGCCGACCTAAACTGCATCCCTGTGCACCACGTCTGCTTGCTGTTGCCAAGGCTGTTGGCTCTCCTCACTGAAGATCTTCAAGCTCCAAGAAGCCCCAGCCTCAAGCATTGTACAGCTCCAAGAGTCCTTCCTGCATCTCCTGCAACATGGGCATCCATCTTCTGGGGATGGGATCTCCATTGATTCCTGCTGCCTCTCCTGCATGCTGGGGGCCAGCCCTGACTTACCCTTGCTAGGTTAGTCCCACAGACCTTGCTGGTCTGCAACCAAGCATTGTTTCCTGCCTCCTGACTGTTGTGTTTACCAAGGGTTTTTGGTAGTCCTGTCAGCCACTGACTCTCCTGCATTCTTCGAGCATCATGGGACAGCTTGTGGATGGCACCTCTGCTCCTGCATCATCACCTGGGTTCCACAGCTGCTTCATCAAGACCTTCCTGCTATCGCAAGTACCTCCAACAAGTGGTGGTGTTGTGCTCCTCCTCCTTCTAGACACCTCTGGGTGGTTTGGACTCTGTCCCCTTTGCTTTCAGGTACTTCTCGTCCAGAATATATGTTTGGGTTCCATCCACCTGGTCCACGAGATTCTGTAGTCACTGTACTACCAAGACCCTCCATTGACATCAACAGGTGGTTCTGACACCACTACTGGGCTCCCTGGTGTAGGTATCCTGGTTCCCTGGGTATGCATGAGTGGGGTGACTCTCTAACCTTCCCTGATCCAACTGGTTTCCTCTGGATACTTTGGGTAAGGTCCTGAAACAGTCAAATACCAACCACAACTTTCCCCGTGTTATCCTATGGACTTGTTACTGGGTGTAACACCTCTGCACCCGGGCGCCTGGGGGTCCCTAGCTACTTACATTTAGTGTTTCCGTGCTTTCCCTGGCTTCTCTATCCTTGGGTTTCAGTCTCGTTTTTGTACTTACCTCACATCTCATTTTTTTAGTATATGGTTTTGCCCACCCATAGGGGCTTACTTACCTGTTTTAAAGTATTTCTTTGTGTGTATTGATATCTCCGGGTAGGAGATATACCAAGTAGTACTTAGTGTTATGTTTAATAAATACAGATTTATTTTTTAACACTGGTTTGGTTCTTTCTTGTGTAGAAGCTTACTGACTGACTATTGTGGTACACCCTCCTAGATAAGCCTTACCTGCTCGCCACAGCTACCCCTTGAGAGCTTTGGTTATCAGGGACCTAAACACTATCACTAAGGGTTGCCTGGACTCAGTGCAGGGTGCCTCACCAATAGGTGTACACCACATACTGAGCCAGCCTCCTACAATGAGAGGGACAATGAAGCCCACGAATGTTACGCAATGGGCGGCCTCCAAGCCGGTAGAAGAAAAAACAGGTCTCTTGTAAGTGATAGCGCATGCGCTAGCGAATTCGCTGATGCAAGCAAGACCTTAAAAGGTCTGGTTACACTGTTAAACCTTCTAAAACCTGGTATGCTGCTGCCACCACCACTTTGAGCATTATACCCAAACTGGGACAGCAGTCCTGTACCCACAATGAGGGCAAGCTTAGTGTATATATTGTTTTTGTTTAAGTCTCCAGATAATGTAATTATTTTAAGCTTAGGTCTGTTGAGTGTAATCTTAATTCCCTGCCTCCATTGTTTTTATAGGAGGGTTCTGTGAGTAGCATGTGTGGTGCTTGACTTATTCCAAGGCTAGGCTACAATCCATTTGCTAAAACACCTTTAAAACCTTTGTTAATGTGGACATTTTAGAAGTGTAGGTTGTAAATAGCACAGGTCTTACTCTTTTGTGGGTGTGGGTTTCCTTTAGCATGTGCCTCCATAAACCCCTCTTTAAAACCTACATTTCCCTAAACCCTTCAAATTTAGGAGAGTTCCCCATTTTTGATCAACTCCCGCGTGTTCCTCCCACATTTACTACTGAACCGGATACCTATGCGGGCGTACCTCTTGGCTCAGAAAAGATAAGAGAGATGGATGCTGGGTCAAAAGCAGAGGGTTTTGTAGTTGACATATGTATGCAAACGATCCTAATGTTATAGTACAACTAGGCTGTACCAGTTATTAAGAAGCCTGTTACATGGTGGAGCCACTGCACAGCTGGGACACTGGAAAAGTACACTGAAGCCGAAAGGGAGTTGGGTTAAAGAAGGGGGCCATTATTAATAATTTCTATTTTGATTAATTTATAGGGACTCAATAAAGCACTTTTCACATAATGAAGAAATCTCCCTGCATAAGCCCGTGTGCAGTTCCGGTGGGCACGAGGCTGAAGTAGTTGTCAATTGGGGGCCCACAGTAAGCACTGGTGTCCCCGAGAGTCCCCACGCGCCCTTGGCATCAGCCTCCATGCTGGCAGCATCACATGTATCCAATGGCAGGGAAACCTGATCAGACCCCTCCCCCCGCGCAGCCACTGATCTCAAGCAGGAGAGGCGGCCTGCGAGATTCCTCAGCCATGAAGCTCAGTTGTGATGAACTGCTGGGGGGAGGGGGCGGTGTAAGAGAGAATGAAGACTCGTTAAAGCAGGAATAAAAACACGAATTCACTCATCTGTGTGAATGGGCAGGGAACAACTAACATTTACTCCTTCATAAAGAGCTGGCACCGATCGACGCATTTGTGAATAATTATTTAATATGCGGCAATGATGACGTAAAGATAAGTTGAGAAATAGTGTGGCGGAATGAGTCAGAGGTGAGCGGCTAGTGGTCAGGAGATTGGTGATGGAGTGACTCCAGAAAAGGAAAGTGCTCGCACAGAGAAAGGAGATAAAAGTGTAGCACCTGGTGTATTAATATACGAGACCACAAATGCAGGGCTAAAGGCCCTCCTTTGCATTCCCAAAAGGGAAACATTTTCCTAAAACGAGCCCATGTCCATTAAAGGGACCGGTGCTGCGTTTACATATTCCCCCCCCCTCCCCCCATTCTTTAAGGCACTGGGGTGGGGGGGGGGGGGGGGCAGACAGTGGACCTCTGTTCACTCTGAGGCCACCATTATGATTCCCAAAAGTGCAGAGGCCAGCGAGGAACTTCTCCCCCCTTGCAAATTATATATCACCCCTTTGAGGTGTTGGTATCTGATGAATTGTGATCATGTCATTGGCAGATTTTCTCCAAATCGCAGATATGGGGGGCATCACTTTTACACCCCCCACCCCCTCATTTATGATTCAGACAGGGCCACAAAACCCTTTTTACAAGCTGGAAATACTTTTTCCGACTTGTAAAGAAGCTTCTATAACCAGTAAAAAGGTATTTAGTGGCCGCAAACCCCGTGATTTAGTTATTTGTACCTTTGTGATCGCAAGATAAATCCCTCTGTAGATCAGGCCCTTGGACTGTGAATGGTGTGGTGGTAGCAGGACAGTTTAGCAGCCTTTAGGGCACTTCCTGAATAATGCAAATGATGGGTCATGCCACTCAACAGGGGGTGAGGTTTGCTTTTTCCTAGAACTGAGGAACATTTTGACAAAGTAGGTCTCTTGTTTCCTAAGATCCTATTGCCATCCAAGATGGAGTACTCTGTGTGGCATGTAAGCCATTTTAAAAGTATTTCCTTCTTAACTTGAGAGCGGTCACATGGAAATCCATACAGCAGTGACATAACTGAACATCTTTGCACCTGAAAGCAGCCACGGAGCAGAATATAGGCCAGATTTGAGAGAAACGTGGCGAGGCACGACAGAGTAGGGCAGCTTTCTTTAAGTTTTGCCTGCTAGACAATTTGTTGTATCCTGCCTATGTATTAATATTTCTCCTATTTTACCTGGTTCCTAGCAGCCTAGCCAGTGTGAGTGTTGAGAGTGGAATGTTGGTGTGATGGAGATGAATGGAATGTTTGGGTGCCTGTGTGGGTGAGGTGGGACAGTTGAAGATGGGCTGAGCAGCAAGCAGACTGCTCCTACATGGAAACCAACCTGTAACTTATACTTAATAAAGAAACTACAAAGATACAGCTAAGCTACGTCTGGTACATCACAACGTAATCGTTAACGGTCTAGAAGGAAAAAGTCTATTGTGGACTATACCAAAAACCTACAGTGGGCTTTGGTGACATCTATTGCTACAGTTGGCTGCCTTTGTTGTCACTCTTATTTGCTTGCTTTTATATTTGATGGCTTTCCTTGTCCATCTTGTGCTTGTCCCTTCCCTTCTTCTATTTGTCCCTAACCTGGGGCATAGCCTTTTTGTCATCCTCTTGATTGGATGCCTTGAATTCTTCCACTGACTACAGGTAGGGAACTACTTTTATGCTTTACCTCCAAGAGAATGCAGGTGTTTCCAAGCTCTATCCCACGTGTGATGCTTCCCTCCCCCAAACACCCACCCCACCTGCTCAATGCTGCTCCTTCATCCCTCCCTCCAAGCTCCTTCAGTGCTTTCCCACCCTCCACTGCTCCTCTGCCCTCGCCTTCTAGTATTCTGTATTCTGATTGTGACCTGTTACTGCTGTAATCGTGTGATTAGGAATAAGCACGACAACTTATGTATTTTTTGAAGGATTTGCTGGCCTTTAAAGAGCTAATTTTATAAGGTGACCCTGAGAGCATTCATTCCAATTTGGATTAAATTTCATAGTAGCAAAGGTTCTTTCCTCATGTGAGCGCCATTATAAGATGGCCGCTTTGGGTGACTCGTTGCAACTGTAACTTCATAGCAGATATGGTCCTTGAAGTAAGCCTCTCTAAATATGATACTGCTGTCAAGGATGTAGAGGGCCACACGGCCTCTACGCGCTCAGGCGTACGCACGCACCCCTCGTGACCGGGCGCGGTTATGGGGGTATATAATAAATGCACCGAGGTCTCTCGTGACCTTATGGCCGGACCATACCACCAAGCAGTTATGCGCCTCATTTGTCCCGGTCCGTAGTATAGGCCACAGACCCCCGTCCCAGCACCACTACACTGGCGACGAAGGTGTGGTGCGAATCCCCGCTGCAGTGCCCTCGTTTCTGCCCGGAGGAGAGCGCGCGCACGCCCGCTGTACGCGGTGCGCGTTATAGGTGTGGCCGAGTCCCGATCGGCCGTGCGGCAGCCGAGGTGTTCCCTGCTGATCGCGCGTCCCCGGCGCGAGTCGAAGCATCCGAAGGAGGCGGTGTGTGTGCCCTCAGCCCAATCATCTCCCCGGTGAGGAAGCGCACGTGTGAAGCCTGCATGTGCCCAGCGCGTGTGCAGCGCGAGAGCGTTGAAGAAAGTGGCGGCTCTACGCGCGACAGTGCGCACGTGGCCTGGTTGGTCACGATCATCGTGGGGAGGAGCGCAGGGGTGGCAGGGGGCCAGAGAGGCTGCCAGAATCCCAGCAGGTGAGATGAGGCTGTCCTGTTGACACTGGAGGGGACACTGCTGCTTTGGGAGGCACAGAATCACCTGTTACAGTTGAAAGACAAAATATAAATGTGGTGGACAAAAGAAAAAAAAAAAGAGCACAGCAGGGAAGAAACATTGGACTGCTAGCACACCCGCAGGGGCCAAGAAGAAAGGAAAGAAGAGTGAAACGGGGCAGTGAGAAGGGTGTGGGGTCACGGCCAAGTGCAAGCACGGTGCTCATAGGGACTGGGCAAAAGTGCGGGAGTCGACGCCCACAGGCTACAGAATCCTTCCCCTCATGGGGTCTGGCAGTGCGAGGTAGAGGCGCATAGAGCGACGGCATGGCGGATGACCAAGCCGCCCCTGCCACCCTTCCGTCAGTTGGTGGACCCGGCCACTGCGGCGCCGCGGTGGAAGCGTTGGGTAGGCCGCCTCAACCACTATTTTACGGGGACACGAGAAAACGACGGAAAGGTGAAGAGGTCCCTCTTGATGCACTTTGGAGGCGACGAGCTCTAAAAACGACGGAAAGGTGAAGAGGTCCCTCTTGATGCACTTTGGAGGCGACGAGCTCTACGAGCTATACGAGACACTACCGAACACCGGACAGGAGGACGACTACGATGCCGCGATCACAGCCCTCAACAAGTACTTTGATCCCCAAATGAATCCTGATTATGAAAGGTTCAACCTGCGGCAGGCTCGCCAAGGGGAGACGGAGACGATGGACATGTACTACGCGAGGCTCCGGAGGCTGGCGGCCACGTGTACTGGCATAGACCAAAACGACGAGATCCGGGCGCAGCTAATTGCCGGATGCAAGGCCGTGTCACTGAGGCGCCTTATCCTGCGGCAACCAGGGATCTCACTGGATGACATTCTGATCTTAGCGTGCTCGCACGAACTCTCGGACAAACGCGCAGAAGAAATGGAAACGGTGAGGCTGTGGAATACGTCGGGGGCGGCGGCACCCAAGCCAGTGCGGATAAAAGAGGAAGCAGTGGAGGCCGTACAGAGACGCCCCGGAGGTACACCACGACGGGGTACCGGGCCGCGGCCCCACTGCGGATATTGCAGTTTTGACCACGGAGACCAGGAGAGATGCCCTGCGAGAGGGCAGGCATGTGCGAAGTGCGGGAAAGCCAATCAATATGCCAGCGTGTGCAGACGGCGAGGAGGCAGAGCACGTGGCGGTGCTCCACGCGGACGCCCCGGAAGTTTGAAGCACCTCACGCTAGAGGACAGGGAGCCTGGAGCGCAACCGGACGGAGCCCCGGAGACGGCATACTACGAGGACGATGACGATGTCTTCGTCACCTCCTTCACAGGACGTGGGGGCAAGAAGAGGCGTCCACCACCCATGTGCCACATCCTAGTCAACGGCTCGCCGGTGCAAGCACTAATAGACACAGGGGCGTCCGTGAACGTCATGGACTACCACCAGTTTGACCGGCTACAACCAAAGCCAAGGCTCTCCCCTAGCAAAACCAGGATCTTCACATATGGGGGCACGGAGCCACTCCCCCTGCGGGGCATGATCGAGGTAGAAGTGTCCAGTGGCGCGCACACACTGATGGCGACGTTCCATGTCACGGAGGGTGGAACAGGCACGCTCGTAGGATGCCACACAGCGGAGGACCTCGAACTGGTGTTCTTCGCCAAACAAGTGCATGATAACCACGCAGAGGACATCTTGAAAGACTTTCCCCAGCTCTTCACAGTGTTAGGGAAGCTAAAGAACCTACAGATGAAGCTACACATAGACAGGAGCGTACAGCCGAGAGCACTTCGACACAAAAGGATACCGCTGCACATCCGCCCGCTGGTGGAGAAGGAGCTGCAAGCACTGGAGGACTCAGGCGTCATCGAAAAGGTGTCAGGGCCCACACCATGGGTGTCTCCCCTAGTGGTGGCGCCCAAACCAAAGCAACCGGGTGCGATTCGCCTGTGTGTGGACATGCGACTTCCCAATCAAGCCATCAGACGGGAGCGGCATGTGACCCCGACGATGGATGACATCGTCGCGGACTTAAACGGGGCACAATGGTTCTCAAAGTTGGACCTCAACTCGGGCTACCACCAACTAGAGTTGGCCCCGGAGAGCAGGTACATTACCACATTCTCGACGCACGTGGGGTTGAAGAGGTACACCCGGCTCAGCTTCGGAGTGTCGTCGTCGGCAGAGATTTTTCAGAATGTGATTCAGGAAACTCTGTCAGGACTCGTCGGAGTGATCAACCTGAGTGACGACATTCTCATCTACTCCAAAAGCCTGGAAGAACATCACGCCAGACTTCGGGCGACGCTGCAGCGGTTGGTGGACTGTGGCCTCACGCTGCACAAGAAGAAGTGTGCGTTCTATCAGAGCTCGATCGACTTCTTCGGGTATGTGTTCTCCAGGGAGGGGCTGAAGGGGGACCCTCGGAAGGCGGCGGCAATCCGGAATGCACCCGTGCCACAAAGTCCTACGGCAATAAGAAGCTTTCTTGGCATGGCGACGTACTGCGGCCGGTTTCTGCCGAATCTGGCCACGCTGGCAGAGCCTCTGAGACAGCTGACAAAGGCTGGGGCGCCATGGGCTTGGACGCCACAGGAGGACGCGGCGTTCCAAGGGGTGAAGAAGGCGCTCCTGGCCCAAACAACAATGGCGTATTTCCACCCAGGACGGAACTCAGAGTTGGTGGTGGATGCCAGCCCGGTGGGGCTAGGCGCGGTGCTGCTACAGGAGGCCAGGCCAGGAGTGTACACGCCCATGTCGTACGCCAGTCGGGCGCTGTCGCCAACGGAAGCGAGGTACGTACAGATAGAGCGCGAGGCCCTGGCCATCCGCTGGGCCTGCCAGCACTTTCATCTATACCTATTTGGCCACTCGTTCAAAGTCATAACGGACCACAAGCCGCTGGTGCCACTCTTCAGCGGATCAAACAGGCTGACACCACCAAGGATCGAAAGGTGGGCAGTGCAGTTGCAGGCCCGGGGGCTAACAACCCAGCGGACTTCCTGTCCAGACACCCTCCGCCTGGGGACGAGCAAGCCCCGTCAGATGACAGCTTGCGGACGGAGGCCTTCGTGCAGATGGTGGAAGTGGACACGTGTCCGCGGGCGATCACCAAGGCGGAGATGTGCGAGGCCACGGAACAAGATACCACGCTTCAAGGACGCTCTGGCCCCGGGTCGTTGGCACAGGTTCCTGGACGGAGTGGCAGGCCTGGTGGAGGATGAGCAGAATGCAAGAAAACAGCTGTGGAAGGTGCGGCACGAGCTGAGCGTGGGAGAATCAGGCCTGGTACTGAGAGGCCAGAACATTGTAGTCCCGCATGACCTCCAGAGGCGTCTAGTATCCATAGCACATCAGGGCCACCAAGGTGCCGGGAAGACGAAGGCGAGACTCCGGTGCAAAGTATGGTTCCCGGGCATGGATAGACTCATCGATGAGGAAGTGCGGACTTGTCACTCGTGCACGATAACAGGGGCTGACCCTGTTCCTGCACCGGTGATCACCGAGGAACCCTGTGACACGCCCTGGACGAGGGTGAGCATCGACTTTGGCAGTTTTCCAGATGGGCGGCACACGATGGTCATCATGGATTCATGCACGAAGTTCCTGGTGGTCGAACTGGTATCATCCACGGGGTTCACGCAGGTAAAACCCGCTCTTGAAAAGGGGTTTGCGACGTTTGGCCTACCGGAAGAGATGAAGTCGGACAATGGCCCGCCCTTCCAAGGGCAGGAGTTTCAGGACTTTCTAAAGCGCAGAGGGGTCAAGCACCGACGAATCACGCCCCAGTGGCCGCAGGCCAACGGAGAGGTGGAGCGTTTCATGAGGACTCTCAACAGGGCCATGCGCATAGGGGTCGATCAACATCAAGATCTGGAAACATGCCTCCACCAGTTCCTGTTCGCCTACCGGCAAACGCCACACTCAACGACTGGGTGTGCCCCGGCTACACTCCTCCTGAAACGCCATCCGCGAGATCTCATCCCCGAAGCGGGTGCCTGGATGCCCCCGGACCGGGACCCGGTGCGAACACAGCAAAGGCGACAACAGAATAACGACAAGGCCACGGTGCAGCGAGGGGCCAGAGTCCCGAACATTCAAGTAGGTTCGAAAGTCATCCTAAAAGACCGGCACCCTGGCTGGAAGTTCCGCACACCCTACGAACCGGAAAGCTGGACAGTAACCCAGGTGCAGGGGACGATGGTCACAGCACAGAGGGGGCGACACACTGTCGTAAGGAATGTGTCCTGGTTCAGGGTGATACCGAGCAACTCGCCTGGAGGCTCAGGCGACCCGGATGAGGACGAAGACCAAGGGGCAGCCGACGATCCGCGCAGTCAGGAAGCGGGTGTCGCAAGGGCGGAGAGCCTGGCAAGGCCACAGCATGGGGAATGCGGAGAACATCCGAGAAATCCTAGCCACGGCAGGGTCGTGGAAGAGTCCGGCCCCGAGGGGCCGCCTGGCAGCGAGACCCCTGCATCCCAAGAGACACAGGTTCAGAGTCAACGGTACCAGCTAAGGCCGAACCCGGCTCCCAGTCAAAAACTGAAGGACTATGCCTGTCGAGTGGATGGAAGCAGGGGGATGCCGATGGGACCTAGGCCCAGAGCACAATGAGGACATGTAGGCGATAACGTTATTTCTCTCTCTCTCTCTCTCTCTTTACCTCTCTCTCTCTTTCTCTCTACCTATCTTTCTGATGATTCTACAGTTTATAGTCCCGCTGGTTGTTTGGCCGGCTAAAGGTTTGGATGGATGTAGAGGGCCACACGGCCTCTACGCGCTCAGGCATACGCACGCACCCCTCGTGACCGGGCGCGGTTACGGGGGTATATAATAAATGGGCCGAGGTCGTACGTGACCTTACGGCCGGACCATACCATCAAGCAGTTGTGTGCCTCATTTGTCCCGGTCCGTAGTATAGGCCGCAGTCCCTCGTCCCAGCACCACTACAAAGGAGAGGAGAGGAGTTGGCCTAACGGCTAGGGCGCTCGACCTCGGACCTGGGGAACTGGCTTCGAGTCTCGCTAATGACGCCGAACATCCTGTGATTCTGGGCAAATCACTTAATCTCCCTGTGCATGAATGTGTGTCCTCATGTAACGTAACTGGTGCTATGTAAAGCGCTCTGATACCTGATTGGATTCGGGTCAAGTTCGCGCTATATAAAACTCTGCACAAAAAAAAAAAAAAAAGAGAAGCTTCTGCTCCAGATGCAGTATTCTCTACATGTAGGACTTACCATTACAAGATGGCCACTGCGATTGACTGGTCGCAGTGCAACGACTTAACATATATGATCCTTAAAAGTATGTTTTTTTAACTGTGGTACAGCCGCCAAGCTTATAGCACTCACTCCTACAATATGGCGGCCGATATTGACAGGATGCAATGAGATTGTGGTCCTTTAGGTATTGCTTTGAAAAGGCCGCCCGATTCCACGAAGCATCTCTCTAATGGGGTCGCTGCTGTTACAATTACGTACGATTAGGTGACACATTCTTCAAAGATGATCACTGATGTTGCTACCATGCAACATGCAACATATACTATAGAGGGCAGTACCATTTAACAACCATGATCCCTGTGTGAGTAATATTACGTACAACTCCTACTATATGTGTAAATTACAAGTCTCATTGACTATGTTTTGTTAATTATTCTCTGTATCCGATTCAGTTGATATAAAAAATAAAAGAAGATTCAATGTCAAGACGGAAGCGAGGATTGTGCTTAAACGCTATTTCCTGTCAATAAACACCAGTCATTAACAGCATCAAATAATGTAACCTTCCCATAAACCACAGGGAAAGGAAGTAGCAAAGCGTTACACCAATCACAGTGCTCAAAACCTGATAAAGTCTCTTGTAGGTTCTTATGCCTCCTTGTTTGCTGCATCAGCAGCCTCAAGCTGAGTGCCCTGAGCTCCCTTTTGTTGCATGGTTTTGATTATGTGTGGATTGTGCATTCATCTTTTGTGAAGAATTGTGCCTTGCATTTTTTACTGCAGATGTCACCTAGGAATGCGTTCAGCGCACTTTGAGCGGAACTTATTGCAGCCGACTGATAGAGGGCACTGACCGTTGTGTGAATCTCAGGCCATAGAGTCTTGCATCCATCGCTACACGGACGACGAGCCCAGGCCATAGAGGCTTGCATCCATCACTCCACGGACGACAAGCTCAGGCCATAGAGGCTTGCATCCATCGCTACACGAACGACGAGCTCAGGCCATAGAGGCTTGCATCCATCGCTCCACGGACGACGAGCTCAGGCCATAGAGGCTTGCATCCATCACTACACGGACGACGAGCTCAGGCCATAGAGGCTTGCATCCGTCACTCCACGGACGACGAGCTCAGGCCATAGAGGCTTGCATCCATCGCTACATGGACGACAAGCTCAGGCCATAGAGGCTTGCATCCATCACTCTACGGACGACGAGCTCAGGCCATAGAGGCTTGCATCCATCGCTCCACAGACGACGAGCCCAGGCCATAGAGGCTTGCATCCATCACTCCACGGACGACAAGCTCAGGCCATAGAGGCTTGCATCCATCGCTACACGTACGACGAGCTCAGGCCATAGAGGCTTGCATCCATCACTCCACGGACGACGAGCTCAGGCTCATTTTGTGTTACATCAGGATGAAGAATGTGACTGCCTGCAGAGCCTTGGCCAGCCTTCCCCACCACTATCTGGAGCTGAAAGCTCCTTCTCCGGGGTCTGTATAAGGTAAATACAAACAAGTGTTTCAACGCTCTAGCGGGTCTCTACTTTACGCTGATTACTAAAACACAACCTCATATCACTGCTGGGACAGAGTTCAGGTTACACAGCCCCATAAGACTTGATGGGTTGTTCACTGTCCCTAGGCTTAACCCTAAACCTCGTCCCTCAGGCTCCCATATATATACTGGGATTAAGCCAGTGACATAACAAACCTCCAAGGTTTCATATTGAATGATTACTTTCAGACTGGCCAATAATACAAACCTCAGAAGTGTCCTCTGTGTAGAAGGAGTCAGTCTCCTTCCTCCCATTTGACAATTCTTTGCAAGACCGTACACGCCTCTATCTATCAGACTGTAGCCTCAGCCTTGGCACCTCTGGACAGGAGGCTGATACAGCTTGCTCACAGTTGCACCAAACCCTTCCCAATGAGGGGTGACCATCTGGAAGGGTCAAGGGTCCTCACACACAACTCAATAAAACATCTGTAAAGGTGAGGGAAAAGAGAAAGCGTGACCAAGGTGTGGACTTAGATGTCTTTGTGAGATTAAATAAGGCATTCCTATTGAAATCTCTCCCTTCATTGGAGGACCAGGATGTGATACCTTCCACCTTTTTCGAACAAAAAATCTTGGGATTCCCTACCTCCGTCAGATGTCACAGCTACAATAGAACACATTGATGGGGATGACTTCCTTGGGATTCTGATGGGGACCCAGGCTCCACTAGAACTTGGTGCTTATGTTCCGATACTCCTCCATCTGTAGAGTGAACTAGGCTCGGACTCGAAACCTTGGACATGATTGATCTGGATAAACTCCTACACCCTTGCCTGAATGGTAACTGGCTAAGAAAGTAGCAACTTATGTAGAGGGTTGATTAAGAAAACCTCTGGAAAAGGAAGTCCTTGCTCGCCTAAAGGTGGAATGCCTTTGACCTTCATTAGTTTGCCATGGTGGCTGATGCCAGAGATAGACAATGGGGTGGCCACTTTCCTTCGGAAATTGTGCCAGAACCAAAGAACTGCACCAACTGCACATGGTGATCATATCAAGATACATTTCTTTACATATCTTTCATGAAGATCCTCAATATGGAAGAGAAAGCTAAATAGTCACGGTCCCATTTTCTCCTGATGTTCTTTCTGGATGTGCCCAAAGGGCTATCATATTTTTGGGGAATGCTAACTGCGCCCTTTCTATGGCGGGACACAGATCTCTCTTAATCAAAGTGAACCCCACTTTATGTCGTTGGACAAGACACAAGCCTCCGTGAAGCTGATTTTCACCCATAGGGTTTTCCCCGGTGCCGGTCATGGTAGAAACTCTTGACTAGTCGCTACCAATCCAATCCCCTGGAAGAGGCCATTCACAGTAGATCTGTTTGCCTCCAGGCTGTATAGTCGAGTAGACACATCTTTCAGTTGGAGACTGGGTTCGAAAACTACAACAATGGACATCTTTCTCTAGGGTTTTACCAAAGAGGCGGAGTGCGCATTTCCCCCATTTCAATGAATACAAGATTGTCAGCTCGAGTCAGATGACTGAAGGCAAGCCAGGTAATGATTAATTTGGTGTGGAGCTCTCAAGTCTGGTATCCAGTTCTGATGGAACTCTCTTGGGATTCTCTAATACTTCTCCCCCTACTTCCAGAAATGCATCTGGATCCTCCAGGGAACCCTCACCACCTCGTGGTGGAAGGCAAATTGTGTTGCATGGCAATACAGATTACAGGAAACAATGGAAGGTCCAAGGACCTTTGAGAGAAGCTGAGCAGGTCCTTTCAAAGGCATGGACAAATGTAACAGTCAAAAGATATAGGTCTGTATAATTGAGATGAATGGATTGGTGTCTACAGGGGGAACGTGGATCCCGTGGGGTCTGACATTGTACCTATCTTACATTTTCTATCCCTCTTGGCTTCAGACAGAATGGCTGCAGATCAATAAGCACATTCAGATCATCCATTGCAGTAGGGCATAGCCCAATCAAGGGGATTCCCGTTGGAGAATATCATCTCCTAAGGAAATAAACGAGTGGAATACAACTGTCCCTTCCTCCAGAACCCAAATACTAATCTCTGTGGACTGGTTGTCAACTTTTTTCCATCTTAGAAAAGTAACAAGTATCCCTCAAGGAAGGAGTTGTCAAGTAAACTAGCTAAAGGAAGCCCTTAGATGTCAGGGCCCTCGATGTTACAGGTAGAGTATTTACGCTGGATGAGATGACTTTTCACATATCTAGGAGAACAAAATGTAATCCCAGAGTATTTTCGTACCCAGCCTTTGATGATATTCTGAAACTGATGCACCAAAGCCTGTGACAGCATGACAGAAGAACTTCGTCCTCCAGGCAAAAAAGAATTCCAGATATTCTTTCTTTCTTTAATCTTTATTTCGGCAATATAACAGCCATAAAAGATACAGGTTAAAACAGCATTACAAGTACAAAGTTTGAAAATAGTTCATTTACATACAAACTTAAATGCAGGAGATGAAAACAAAAAAGAAAAGCAGAGGAGAAGCGGAGTGTACATAGGCTCCTAACTGCTATTCACAATTAAAAAACATCTTTTGGACCACATGGCAAGCAAGAACTTTGAAAGTGCAAAAACAATATACCCTGCAGTATCTGATTTAAAAATTCTTAATGCAACTGAGCATTTATAAAAGCCCAAATTCTTACATACAGGTACTATCCAGTATTTTCGGGCTCTACTATAGGCAGGACAAAAAAATAAAATATGACATTCGTTCTCCGTCCCTGCTTCACAGCCTGGGCAATGTGTGTCCCTAGAGGAAGTCCATTTGCTTGTGAAGCTCCTTAATGGGAGTGTGCCATACCTCCATTGTATATACAACTTTCTAGCTGAGACAGGATAAATGACATTCAGGAAGTCTTCAAAGGCATAAGCAGATTTATTTTCTATAAATGTTCTTACCAGAGTGCCGCTTTGCGAATCATGCAACCATACATTGCTTCTCCGTATCCTGTAGCACTGCGTGAGGGATTTGCCCGAGACTTCCCTACACGCCATATCTGGGTTAAGCCATAAAGTTGGAAGACCCATTGCCATTAATTCCTGTTTAACGAAAATGAGCCATGGTATGTTCGTTAACTTGCTTGAACTCAAAACTTCCTGCAATTCAAGTCTGTACGTTAAGAGTTCAGGTGTTACCCACAACCTTCTCCAGAACCTAAGGGGTTTTATAGATAGCTCCTCCTGAATAGGATATAATCCTAGATCTAACCTTAACGGTAAAAGGGGTGTGCTTTGGGGTAACGCCAACAACTGCCGCAAAAATGTGTTCTCGACTTTAGAGATATTGGACTTGGAGGCATGCCCCCAAAGTTCCCCCCCATAAAGTGCAGCTGCCCTCACCCTTGTTTTGTATATTTCAAGCACAGGGCTGAGAGGCTTGAATGTTGATGCGTTTGACATTTTAAGAATACCCCCCACTAGTTGGGATAGTTTAAGTTGAGACCTAGCCTGTTGGGGGCCCCAGGAGAGATTCTCACTTAGCGTGACCCCTAGGTATTGGAAAGTCTGGACCCTCTCCAGTCTAACCAACCCTAGTGTTGGTGCAGGACGGGTGGATGTTGGAGGATTAAAAATCATGTATTTGGTTTTATCTACATTGATTTCCAGTCCACGACGATGACAAAAATCATTAAACCCATACAATATTCGTTGTATCCCCATAGGGGACTTGGAAAGCAGGAGGGTGTCATGGGCAAACATTATTGCCGGCACCCTCCTGCCTGCCAATCTTGGTGCATCATTATTGGGTCAAACAAGAGGAGCTAGAGAGGGAAGACGTGCCAGTACACCCTCCAATCAATTATAGTTTCAACACAAAAGTAATGGCACCCAGTAGCAAACATTTATCTTTAATCCGGAATGGGTGGAGGCAGAACACTTCGTCAGAAACCTCCAACACTTATATTATTATATAGTATCAGCCCGTCCAGTGTGCTACAAAAATTAAAAACTGCATAAGTCAACAAGGACAGAGGAAAATAGAAAAGTGTGAGGTCAGTCCCCAAATTAATTAACTTTACACACACCCTCAGACATAAACAAAGAGGTGAAAAAATTTGTAAAGAAAGAGAAAGTACCTCACGTGCGCATCACCAGAGGAGCTACTGGTTGGTTCTCACCAGCTTGCCCACGTTTGTTTCATCATTGGTGACTTTCTCTTCAGAAAAGTGTGAAGTGTCCAGTGAAAGAAAACATGTAACACAAAATAGTGTAGTGTAAAACGAACGACACAAAACTGTGCAGACAAAAACAATGGTGAAGAGGGGTTATAGACTCTCAAATATTTGTTTATTCTGGGTAGGAGTCTATCCCGCTGTTTAAAAACACAGCATGTTGCATACCTTAATTATGACGGCCAACATGTTTCATTGCCAATTATTTTAAGGCAAATTCATCAGGGCAAGAAGGGATCAAGAGTCCCCTTCTCTGGACACACACCTTAAAAAAGGACTAGTTGAAAATATGGGCCCACACACCAGCCACCAACCAGTCGCAGGGGCGTTATGGCGTCTTTATAATCGCCTTCCTGTTCTGCAAAGCACAACCGTTGCTACTGCCTGCGTCGTGTAATTTTACACCCGGGCGGCAACTCAGCACCGGATTAAAGATAAATGTTTGCTACTGGGTGCCATTACTTTTGTGTTGAAGCATCATTATTGGGCACAGCATCCAAGTGTGAAATCATTCCATTCACATACAAGCAAAACAGGGTTGGCGCCAAAACGCACCCTTGCCTGACACCCCTGTTGACCGGATACCTGGGAGACAGTACCCCACCTTTCCCACATCTCACCTGTGCAAAATTATGGGCGTGCAACCTCATTAAGACCCCCAGCAGTACTTGCGGAATTCCCATATCCGATAACACAGCCCAAAGTTTCCCCCTAGGTACAGTATCAAAAGCGGACCGGAGGTCCACAAACACCTTATAGAGGCTGCCACCCTCTATTGTGACCGTCTTCCAATACAGCATGACTAAGCGGAAGACCTGGTCCATGGTGGATGTGTTCCTCCTAAATCCAGCCTGTAATGGGCTGAGAATTTCAGACTCATCAATCCACTCCTGCAAATGGTCTAAGATGAGACGTGAACATTTTTTTGGGGGGACATCAATGAGGCTGATGGGCCTATAATTGACTGGGAGCAGAGGCGAACCCTTTTTGTAAATTTGTACAATCTCTGCTCCCAGCCAAGTGCCCGGCACCTCCATGCCACCAAAGAGGGAGTTGAATAAGGCACACAGATATGGCGCCCAGATCTTTGGTTGGTCTCTGAACAGGTCACCAGGGAGTTTATCTAGACCGGGTGCTTTACCCAGTGCCAGTTTCCCTATAGCACTTAGGACTTCTTCAGGTGTAAATTCCAAGTCGCCATCCATCACCGATGGAGATGCATGCAGAGGCATGGTGTCTAGGTCGGGGGTTGCTGCGTATAAAGTTTTAAAGTGGAGTTCCCACACCCCCGCATCTATGTTTGTTTCAATCGCAGTGCGGTGTTCATCTGACCCTGTATTCAGTATAGTCAAAAATCTCCGTGCATCCTTTTTGTCAAGCGAGGAGGCAAGATTCTGCCATCTTTCCCAATCCCACTCTTCCTTAGCGAACTTCATTGTTTCTTTGTACAATGTCCTGAGAGAACGGATTTTCGGTTTGTCGTTGCCATCTTTTATGGCCCTCATCAAATCCGTTTTTACCCTCCTACAGGATGCATTGTACCATGAGGAGGTGGGCACCCTACTCCTGCTGAGGGGAACAATCGGATTAAGGAAACCCGCTAAACAGTCAACCAGTTCCTGGTGGACAGAAAGCAGGTCCCCTTGAGTGGCTTGGGTCATGGGTTGAGCGATGATATCGCTTGCCTTCGTAAGAAAGGGAAGAGTGGCTTTATATAAGTTGGGGAGTAACTCGCTCTTGGCCTGCAATTTTCCCCACTTGACCCGCCGTCTGTTGTTGGTGATAACCAGCCGAGAGTCCATAGTTACCTCGCTGCCATTTTCCAAAATATATGGGGAGTCCAATTTCAAAATCAGGGCGTTATGATCGCTTTCCAACCTATCCCGTACCTCAAAATCCACTACATTTGACCACAGGCGAGTCTCAACCATAACATAATCCAAGCGCGATTCATGAGTTCTTTTATTATAAGTGCACTTGGAGGGGATGTCTGAGGGCAATCGTCCATTTACTGCCCTAATAGATTTATGCAATGTTAGGGTCATGATCTGCAAGGCCAATGGGGACCATGCCTTAGCGAAAGGGGAGTTACAGGGTGGAATTCCCCAATACTCATCCTCTTCCATTAACGCCCCCTCCTTCAACCCTCTTAGGGGCTCATAGTGGCAATTAAAGTCACCTGCTACCATATAATAAATGTCAGGGCTTAGGGAGTCAAGAAAAGTTGACAACTCCCCAATGGTACTTGACTCTTTAGCCAGGGCAGTCGGGCGAGAGTATACATTCACCACTGCCAGTTTATATGATGTGGGCCAGGTCATTAGGATACATTGTATGTCATCCGAATTAGTAGGGATGGATTTGGCTTTACAACCTAGATGTAGACCTACCCACGTTGTTAGGCCTCCAGAAGGTCGACCTTTCCCTCCCCATCGGGCTTTGATATTAAAGGTCGCATACCCTGCTCTAGCATGCTCCTCCCTAGCCCATGTCTCCTGGAACAGGGAAATATCAGTACTGTCCACAAAAGAGCCCCAGTCCGGGCAGGCCAACTTACTTTGGAGGCCCGCAACATTCCATGACATAATGGACAAGTACCTAGAGTTGCCAGGGATATGACATGTGGTAACCTGTGGAGTGGTATTACACCCCGACTGGTTTGCCTCATGCCCCCGATGGTTAACATCGTTACTGTTTTCCCGGGGTGGTAAAGGGGTCTGTTCCCGGGGGGTGCTCCCTATTTCCAAGTTGTCACCATTCATACAGGTCCCTTTTGATTGGGGAGAGATCCCAGATGTACCGGATGATAGGTGGCTGTCCCTAACTACCCTAGTGAGCTCGAGATTAACGAGCTCACCAGGAGTTTTGGCCCAGGGTTCCAAGTTATTCGAGGCCAGTCAATCAACCTGATCCAGGCCACTGAACCTGTTATAACATGGAATGTGATATAGGACCGGGACGGGAGCATCATACCTAAATTTCCCACCACCACCCCCTCGCATATGGCTTACGTGGGACCACCCTTGTAAGCCAGATATTCACATGCAAGCTATTTAAGGCGGTTTTCTCCCCCTCTATTGCAAGATGGGTTAGGTAGACCATGCAAGAGACAGGTATTGATACATCAATATTCAGAGCCCACTCTAAAGCCTTTTTGCATGTGGCTCATGTTGAGGATATTCTAAATGCTGTGGATTGGTCCGTGGATTCCACATTCAAGAGAAATCATTTTAAACTATTAGTAAATATGGCAAATTCAGTATAATCCTCGCCTCCAGTGCTGACATAGAATATAACGTTTTCTAGATTATGTAACAGAAATTTACACTTTTTTAAGGGCATGGAGGTGAGGATTATCCCTCCCAATGGTCTAGGATGACCGTGCGCCCACTCTAAGGATAAATCGGATGGCAAACTGATTATTTTATCTAAGACGTAAGTAATCATTGTATTATCACTTGACTGCGCTTTATGTCAATGGATATTTATTGTATGAATTTGCAATAAGGATCATCTGTATGATCTGCTTAAAACTTTATAATAAACTTGTTCGTACAAGATGGATTATGTTCCTATGGGGGACTTTTCTACAGTACTGATATTCTTGTTTTCTTATTACAGGAAATTAAACAACTAAAGTGGATTAAATTGACTCTTGGAATGGCTCTTGCCACACAAAGAAAGAGGGGCATAACAACAGAGAAGAGCTTACAGGATTGTGATTGGTTTAAAGTTATTCTACATCCTTACCCTCTGGTTAATGGGAAAGTTAGTTCTTTGGTGATGTTAATGGCTGCTGTTTATTAAAAGTGAAGAAAGTTTTAGCATAATCGTTGACTCCATGTCCTTGATAAAACTGAAACTTTCTGTTACAAAGAGTAGGACATTTTACATTCATAATAGGGTGACAGGTCTGTGATTGGAATTATTTCTTGAACTTTTGAACTGTCTGCGCTCCTCAGCTTTGATCTAATGTTTGAATGTCATATGTAGGTTGAAGTAAGAGAATCCATACAAGTGCAGTAAACCACTGTTTGAAATATTAACATTTCTGCAGGGTCACCCTAGATTTGTGGACTTTTTGCTAAACCCTATTTTTTCTGGCTATTGAACTCTGTGCACTTTACCTCTGCTAACCAGTGGTAAAGTGCTTGTTTTCCTATTTTCAATTTGGTAAAATTGTTTTTCTCCTGGTTGGCATATTTATTTTACCTATAGGTCTCTAGTATTTGGTACCAAGATGTACCCAGGGCTTGTAAGTTAAATCGCACAAGTGGACTGTACCCCCTATAGTGCTGTCCACTACAGCGGCAAGTAAACATGACCCTAGGCCTTCTACCAGTACCCTGGCTGTGCACTTTTTAACTGAAAATTCAACCTGTCAAAATAACCCCCTTTGACAGGACTAAACCTTCCTTTTAAATATTTTTTAAAGCTTTATTTTCAGATTTGTCATTTAGGCAACACATAATAAATTAACTTTGCAGATTCCTCCAACCCCCCTAAGGTGTATTCACCAAATATTTTCAGTCAACATTTTATCTAATGGTCTGTATCATTGCAGTGGCACAGCCAGAACAAACCATTGCATAGTACTCACCTATGCACTCAGTATATGAATCATAATAATGCAATGAGAATTGTGCTCTGGGTCCTAAATCTGAATCTTACTCCCCAAAACTGAAGAAGTCTGGAGAACACCCATCTGCACCTCTAAGTCCTCTTTCAATTTTTCATCTTTGCTGCGCTGTCCAAGGTGGACATCTTCAGCTAGGGCCACTCCATCGCGTCCCTTACCCATAGCTGAACATTATGGTTCATCATGCTCAACCATCCGATTGCTATTCTCTGCTTTGCCTGTAATAGAGTTTAGTGTAGAAACTAGTATTTTATTTTGTTCTTCTTGGGTTGAACAATAATGCCAAATAGCCACCCTCTGTGGTGAGAGGGTTAAGTGACCCAGAGCCTTTCGGTAACATTGACCCAGAATCTTGACACCTCAGAGCAAGACAAGGCCAGATAAAGGAGTGCAGCCTTGTCTATCCCACATTTAGGGCACTCAGCAGATCTAGCCAGATACATTGTGCTCAGATTGATGGGTGCAGGAAATTGAAGTGGATCAGTGTAAAACGAGAATTACTTGACACTTTCCTCATCTACTCACCGGCTAGCATCCAGTCCTTTTCAGTGAATGGCTCTGATCGGTGACAACTCACCTTTGTTCTACCTGACCTCTGTCTCTGAGGTTGTTATGGGTATAGGGACTGCAACAAACTAGAGTTTGGTCTTGGATGTGGGAGGACACTAAGATTGCCAATGTACACTCCACATGCACTCCCCCAGCCATCAGAGTCCAAGTTTAGTGTGGACAAAGACTTCAGCCATCTTGAAAATGCCCAAAGTGGGTAAGTATAGCCCCAGGAACCTTTATTACATTGGTTATGGTGTCCTCAGGGGTAATTCTCACCCACCATCTTATGCGAGATTTGAATGTGGTATCTCCAGGCAACCATTTTAGAACACTCCTGGACTTGTGGAAGATCAGAAGAGGACCTCCTGTCTCCAACCTGAGAAGAGCCCTGGAGGACTGGACCTCGCCTCTCTCTTGTACCCACGGCAAACAAGTGGAATTTAAGGATCATTAATCTGACCTCTTATTAAAGCTACAGGGACACAACTGGCTTTTCCTGCAACTGCCCAGCTGACCAGTTATACCTGGACCTAGACTGCAACCTTCTGTTGACCTGTGTTTCCACACAGTGAGTCACTAAGTGCCTTCCCAGAGGTCTTGGATCCCTAGAAGTGTACCCCCATGGTTAGTTGGGGATTAAAGTTAGAAGGTAAAATCGTTAACCAGGTCGAATCTGATTAGTGTGTCTGACCCGTGCTCCATCGCAATCAGAGTGAAATTGTGCCTAGGTCCATTGACTATAATTGGCATTTACTGCTTCTTGGTGCTACTTAAAAAATTCATATCTCTTGTTACCCTTATTGGATGTTTGTCATTTTTCATGTCAATTTGTTATTGGATTCTACTCTATCTTTCTTATTCGTTTTGAGAGTTTATTGTTGTGCTTTTTAACGTTATTACTGTTTTAATACTGCATCAATACTTTACAAATTGCCTTTAAGTTAAGGCTGTCTGTTCTGTGCATAGCTAAAATGTCAAATAAATGATATCCCTCTAGACCTATGTTTCTTTCCATAAGGCTTTAATAAGCTCATATCTGGGGCGCAAAGAATACTCTTTTGTACACATTGCTATTATTTCTTTCTTTCATATTTTATTTCTTTGTCATCATTTTTTTAATCATTCATCTCTTTTTTTAAATATTATTGTATACAAAACCATATAATATAAAAAATGTGACCAACTTTACAAATATACTTTTGTGAGAGACAAAAATTATACAAAACATAATACAAAGTGTATGTCAATTAGAACCAACATATGGATATTGACAATTAGTTAGAATATCCAAAATCACAAACCCCCATACTCTTTCACACCTCTTCTCACTCCACATCCATGTCACTTTCACACTATACATACATACTACCCGCCCATAGCTACCAGGGATTACGCGCAGGTTTATTCAGTAACTTTAGTGGTTTACCCTGACAACAATTCTGGTTATAATGAGGTGGGTACTCACCACTCTCCACTAATAACCCAATGTATTACACAATTGCCTCATGGTATAACAGACAGGTAAAACAATAGTGAGGTCAGGAGCAAGCCTAGTGGTAGACCAAAATGAAATGGAGTGAGCTTTGATGTAGAAGCAATCTTCATGCACTGGAGTGTGAATGACAGTAGGTATCTGGAGCTCTATATGAGCGACTCCTTAGACGTAGTCAGACCCATATTGTAGTAACTGCAGTATACACCTCCTCTCACACTTCTTAGGTGTACTCTCATGCTCCACAACAAGGACTAAAATGAGCAGCAGTGATGGTGTCATTGACTCCTGAAGGAACTCCTGGATAGAGGATGATTTGTGTCAAGAAAGACCTAAGACTAGAACCTTGTCCTCTCAGCCTCCAGACTAAGAACCACTCTTGATTCTTGAAGCTGCTCTCAAGACACACTGATCAATTGAAAGTATTTATTTCAAGTCAGCTTGCTATCGGTGTTATGATATACTCCCACTATAGATTTCCTGCCTTCCCCTTTCTGGGACGTCAATGCCTGACTCTGTCTTTCCTTCCCAAGCTTGCAGTGCTGCAGTTTCTGATTCGCCATGCGTGTGGTGATGATGCTAAGACGCAAGCGTAGAGAAAAGAAGACAGAGTAGAGACCTAGGGTGATCAGAAAGAAGTAGGTTGCACGGAATTGGGAAGAATGGACCTGGTTCTAACCAAAGGTTGGAAAAGAACGCATAGTAGTACATTCCAAAGCTGTTTTAGAATTCACAAACTATTCTGGGGATCTGCAGCAGCCACACATCCCTACAGGAGCACATTTACTCATACATACATCCAGGTGTGAGTACATCTTTAAAAAGCTCACGTTTTGAGGCCATAGCATGCCGACTAGCAAATCTAAGACGTAGTTGTGTGCGGAAATATCTTGGTGAATGAGGCCCTGGGCGGTGCTGGCTCCATTACTGTCATTGTTGATTCCAGGTTCTTACCATCTGTTTTCCTGGCCAGAGGCGCCCCCTCCAGCGAGTGCGATGCCAAGAATGGCCAGCTGTATGGACGTGCTTCCCACACCGCTGGACAGACGAACAGCGGTCTGCTGGGCCCGAGGACGCCCAGGCATGCCCGTCTCCAGTCCTCATGCTGGCGGCATCATGCATTCACAGAGATAGAAATCTTATCTCCTCCCCTCCCCCTCTCCCATTGGCAATTCGCTACACTGTGAGCTGTTCAAGAAACCAATGTCCAGAAATTCTCTCTTGTCATTTGACAGTCATCACCCGAGGGCCTTAAGAGAGAATCTTCCGGTGGGCCAGTTCCTGCGGAACATGCAGAGGTACTGGCTCACCAGTTGCAGTCACGCCAGTACCCTAAAAGACTAGTGCGTCAGGCTTGGAAAAGAGCATCCAATAACCATCGGGATGCTCTTTTGGATAACAGCACTATGAGGACCCCCAACGAGAGGCTCACTTTTGTTACCACCTTTTGCACCCTCTCAAATAAACTACAGAAGATGATACGGAAGCATTGGCACATTTTGAATGTGGCCGCTGAAAACATTCCGTCTCCTCTGTTTGCTTTTAGAAAGGGTCCTAGTTTGCGCAACAGTCTTGTGCACACACGACCACGGACTGAACAAACACATGGTGTCAACACGTTGTGGTCACTACCACCAGTACGGGGACACTACCCGTGTGGGTCATGTAGTGTCTGCCCTCAGACCTCCAAAACCACTTCTGTTGACATAGGTACGAATCGGCCATGGATACTGAACAGTCACACGAACTGTAACTCAGAGAGCGTGATCTATATGATCACGTGTCCTTGCTCTCTGCATTACATCGGTTACACGACAAGGAAAATTAAGCTCCGAATCAGTGAGCATAAGAGCACGATCCGGTGTAGAAAACAGTCCACATGTCTTACAGATCACTTCCTTGAAAAACATCACAGAGCTGACGACATGAGATGGATTGTGCTCGAACGACCACTCATTCCTCAACATATAAGTGACACCTCGAAATTCCTGTTCGTGAGAGAACAGAAATGGATTTTTAAAATGAAAACGGACACACATGGCCTTAATGATAGCATCCCCTGGACATCCATCTGATTGCGCACCCTTTGTTTGGTGTGTGATGCATGTTTTTCATTTTCATTATCCAATACATCACGAATATCTCCATTGTTCCTTGATCCATATAACATCCTCTGTCTTTGCAGTAACTAGGATCACTTAGCAAGTAGACCTGATTTCTTCATTCCATCCTAGATCTTGCTATATAGCCCCAAGGATTTTGGAGGGCTATTTTGCTATTAGATATTTGCCTTTACATCGATTTAGGCATGGTAATAGACCTAGTTTTGGTTCTTTCCCAATACACCACGAGTATTTCTACCCTTTCCTGATCCAGATGACATCCACTGTAGTTACTTCCACTAGGATCACACAACAACTGGATTTTATTTTTCCACACCACATTATATCGTGTTACACAGCCTCATAATTAAGGAAGACAACACTGTCATCAGGTACTTCGCCATATGTCGGCCCAGGCATGAAATATAACCGGATTATCTCCTGAGGTACTTAACCTGTTCTGAGATTAATTTTACTCACCCCGAGAGGTGGGCATACATACATATACATCTAAGTCTCTCCTGGTTTCATATCCATGATTTTATCAATCCAACGATCGAGACAGCTCTACTGGCATGTCCTACCTTATTCTCTCAACAAATGGGTAGAAGTGGCAGCCACATTCCTCTTTTATGGAGGCAGTTTGGTTGCATGCTGAATATAGGTATATGATCCCCTGTTCTTTTTTACACCTCTTGTCTCGACTTTGAAATGCTGTGTTTGGTAGCGTAACTATAGATTTAGATCTTAGAGAGACAGTCAGGTTGGTTTTTTCTCCCTTTGAGACCTTGAATGAAGCAACACGTGTACATCAACCTTTTCAATTAGTAAAGATATGCCTATAAGATCTGATCATGAACATTAAGTACGGCGCACGCTTTGTACAGTGTTTATTACTTTGTTTTTCGAGGCTTGGTAATACAATGGCACTCTGGGGGCTAGGACCTATGGGAATCCTTGATTTTGTGACGTCCGATTGAGTAGTCCGTGGACATCGTACTACACATGCGCAATTTGATCGGTGACACTGCGCATGCGCGGTGTCTAGTGTACATTCGGGGCTGCGCATGCGCATTCAGAGTGGCGACTCTGTTTCCACGCATGCGCTTGTTTAACGACACACCCACAGCAAGTACAATTAACAACACCTGACATTTTGGCGCCCGTTCTGACTGATCAGAGCGGCTATTTAAGGAGTCCTTGCCTTGCTGTCGATACCTCCCAGACTGCTCAGGGTCCAGCTCGAGGTCTCGACGGATAGGTAAGACACCTAGGAATGTGTGCCTTGATCCAGGTAGTTGTTTATCCTTGAACAGTTTAAATATATGATCAGATACAGTCATGGGTCTGATTATGGGTTAACTAAAAAATCCCTAGATGTAAATAAGATGCATGTCGACTTGGTATGAATAGAGGGTGGTACCATCACTTCTACTTCCATATCCCGATTAGTGAGTAGAGGGATGTATTTCTACACTGATGTGATTACATAGGGTGGCTCTATCTACAACCCCCACTTTGATCATGGTATATGAGGTTTAGCAATAGAACTGGCTAAAAGTCAAATCGTTTGCTTGGCAAAGTGGTTCTGCCATTTATTTTGTGCTTGTGTTTTAGAGTCGTGAGTTGATTGGTTTATTTTGTTAACTTTTATGTAGGGACCTTTGAGCACCGGTATATGTGTATACAACCCGTCCTCTTGTGTCCTTATTATTTTTTAACAGAGCGGTGCCTCCTACACCGAGCAATCTGCCGGGTGAGGTGAGGCTTTTCTCCCAAAGAACGTTGGGTGAGTTACAATCCCTTATTTTCTAAGAGAATGTTCTTGTATTATGGACCACATGTTGGCCATTCATCGAATTATGTAGTGCGCGAGAAGGGCACTATTAAACATTAGTCGCTGATGCTGTTTTTTCTGTGCTAACCCTACAAAACTATTTTGACCCCTACTATCTTCTCTTTTAGGAATGAAGAAGAGGTGACAACACCTAAACAAAGCATAAACTATGCTAGTCTGGTAGGGTGGCAATGGCCACATAACTATATCACCAATATTTTGATTTTGAGTTGCACTGGTTATATACACCATTTCACCAAATTTATCCTGCAGTAGCCTTTGACACCATTACTATTAGGTCCTGAAGAAAGCCGGGTGAAACAACCAGATCGGCTGAAACATGTCGACCTTGAGAGACCAAGTCAGGAATTAGTCGTATATATTTTTTTGACTAATTTGGTTTTTAGATATGACACCTGGTCAATTCACAATAAACATATTTGTTGACCACGTAGTCATTTTTAGAGCACTGTCACGTTATTGCACTGCATTTTTTGTATTCTTTGAAATATTGTTGCACACTTTGGCAGGAGATTTTCCTGGGGATCATTGGGACGGGTACCCAGTAGAGCCGGGTGGCTCGAGAGTGTAGGGGCCCTGACTTTGACCCCCTAGGGTCTCATATGACGAAGCTCCGCCAATAAGGGTGGGCTGATAGACTCTTAATCTCCCTGCCTAGTGCTGCAGTATTTCTTTGAAGAGAGGTGCAGCATATATAGCATCATGCGGCGTTTTGTTTTTCTTTGGACTTAAGACCTTCTGTTAGTGTATGTTGACATGTTTTGGGGATTGAAGGTATTGTAGTCTGTAAACTAGTCCCCCTTAGACCCTTTTGTAGATTTTTTGTGAAGGCATCATGCATTCACAGAGATAGAAATCCTATCTCCTCCCCTCCCCCTCTCCCACACCCAGCCTGTGTGAAAGCACACACCGCCTGTGCTCAGGGTCCAAGGGAAGGCTGAAGGGCGCGGCCACTGGAACAGGGCCAAGCTTCACTTCCACAAGTGGGATCCACTATTGGAAGGGCTGGTCTGATGGTGGAGATCTCATTTCAATGAAGCGCGCGCGGATTAATTGCCCATAGTTACATGAGAGTGCTAATGGAATGGGTCCTAACAGCTCCTAAGGGATGGCTCTCCATGATGAGGGCTTGCAAGGTGGGATTTGTTCAAGAGGAGTAATGCCAGTCTGTGAATCACTCTACATTGCATGTTGGGGGGGGAGGGGCACTGATTTCCGCGTATTCCTGGTGGAGGTCAGTTCTTCATGTATCCCGCTGTTTTCGTGTCCTCGCTGAGGCCACTGCTTCCCATTAATCAACCAATCAGCACCTGTAAAGCACACTCTGTCACGCCTAGGTCAGTTGATCAATGTACATCGCAGGTTGTTTGTTACCATGACAATATGCATGCATGTATGTATGTATGTATGTAGTGTTATGTGGTAGGCATGTGTACAGCCACAATCTGCTACTGGGGTGGCATTGCAACACTTTTGGTAGTCCTGGGGTGACTTCCCAAGTGGTTCTGAGATTTCCATCCCAGATCGGAGCTTGACTTGGCTTGTAAGGAATGTTCTGCAGGTAGTGTGAATGGATCACTCCCAAAACTATGCAAAAAGTCAACTTCAATCTGTGGGGTATGAATGCTCTGGTGCTTGAGAAAGCAACCAGAGGGATTAACCAAATCTCTTACACATGGGTGTCTTTGCCACCAGCTGTCTATGATTCTATAATGCCCCTGATGGTGCTGCATGGCATGATTAGCGCTCGAAGGCCTATGTGGGATGTATGGAATGTACGCTAGAAGATCTGCCTTAATGAGCAGTGGAGAGGGTTGTTCTGGAGCACAAGATATATGGTACATATATGAAGAGGGGCGCCATAGGCGTCGAACTAGGGTGAAATCATGTTATGACTGCAGTACATGGGAAAGGATGCCTTTTCTCCTTGTTTTCCCATTTGAAATCATATTTTCCTTGGTTTTAAGTTACTTTTTGGCCTCTTAGGTAGTTCGGTAATCACCATTCAGACAAAAACAATGGATGAAAAATTCTCAGTTCATTATTGTTCAATGAAAAAACGTTCTTAAAATCTTACTTGTGATATTCATTATACCAAATTTCTTCGTATGTATCACTATGTTTATATAGTAACGTCTTTATTCCATACAGACAATTTTCCAAATAATTTGAATCCAGATAATCCAGCCTTTTTGGTCAGCATTACCTTTTACTTTTTAGATGTGCCAAAGCTGAAGAACACATACGTAGTTCAAAAAATAATCGAAAAAAATGCTGACACACAAAAATGCAATCTAATATAATAGCCATGATTTGTTCAAACCAAGGTCATATCACACATGTTCCTAAATTAAATATAGACTCACGGATCGAGACTTTTAGCTCTTTATTCGTTTTATACTATGCAGCCACATTGTACAAACATACACATCAGCATATTGTGAAGGAAACAACATCGTTAGCACATGGAAATCCCCACCCCATCATATTGACAATGCAACTGATATAACCTTAATCTGGAGCCGCTGCACCTGGCCGCGGCTCCATATACCATGCCACCAACTCAACTCGGGGAGGAAGTAGAGCGCTGAACAATAACATTAACCAAAACAACAGTTGACCCCAGTCCATCCTAGTGTGCATCTTTTCACCTTTGGCTAGACCCCTCTGATACCTACCCCCCACCCTATATTGTGGCCACTTTTATCTGCAGCCTTTATGACTTTACTTGTATCCCCTCCATGGTCCACATTGTGGATTAAATTTAGAATGTTACCCTATTTGTGTTCTCAAGGTGTCTGTCACTCAACTTCGACTCTAATTCAATGACATACGCATCCCATACCGTGATTTGCGTTACCCGCCTCGTTTGAGGAGCATGCATGGTAGATTGTTTTGCCACTGTTCAGTTTTTCAGGTCCCTGAGCCAGGCTGACACAGGTTGGGGCTCCAACTCTTTCCATGACATCGCTATGCTCTGTATGTACAATGTCAATGCCAAGTCTGTCATCCGGCATTCTATTTTATTTTTGTTTGATCGGGGCATCCAGCCCAACCAACAGAGCCCAGGCTGAGCAGCCATCTCCTTGTCTTCTAGGTCTGCATGGTGGGCCAGTATATCTTCTCAGCCCTTCACAATTGCTGGGCATTGCCACACTATGTTGGACTGAAGCATAGAGACTCGCTGCCCTCCCAGTCCCACCACACCCGAGACCCCTCACATGCAGATTGTAACGGTTGATGAAAGTGGAGGGAGAGGCACAGGTGCTGACTTGGACAGATCTTCATTGGCACGCCTTCTGTTGGCCGACCCTACACACTAGTATGAAGACTGACCCAAACACCTGAATATAGGCTGAAATAGGAGTTGAATGTAGATGTGTACCAATAGACCGCAGTAGACGGGCCCCTCCTAATACATGCTAGAATTAGAAAAGAGAGACCGTGGCTGCCTAAATGAAGCTCACAGATCCAAACACTGCTAAAGTGACATCCAAGTCTTGTAGGTTAGCACCATAGAAAGTCAAATCAGAAGGTCCCAACGGGTGAGCTACTTCTTACTCCCATCGATAGGAGTGTAGGAATAAAAGAAACCGAGGCCACAAGGACAGGATATTTTAAGGAGACATGGTGGAGAATAAACTAAGGCCTAGGTCCCCTAAACTCCAAAGGGAGAGAATCGCACCAAAACACCACCGTGTAGCATGGAGGCCAGCAAGGGTGTTCTCTTGTGATTGAAATGGAGGAGCCCAAAGCGCCTTCAGTTCTTAGGGCGCATCACGTTCAGGAGTCACTTTCATGATGGGGCTTAGAATGAGAAAACTCTCTTCAGCCCAGTGTATCGGCCCAGCTGATAAAGCGTTCGACTGCTGAGGGCTTAGATCTTATAGATCTTAGAATTTATTATCACATATAAAACATTTCATCTATGCAATATGGTATGCACCATCTTATGGGGCTTCATTATGCATACTTCACCCAGATGAGAACAGCCATGATAAACTCAGACTCTATTAAGAAGCGTGTGGTGCTTTAAATTCAGATCAAGTGCACATTTTTGTGTCCTCCTCCTGTTCCTTCATGGGATTTATTAATGGATATTTGAGAACAATGAGGCAGGTTCAGGTGGAGAGGATGGTCCTTGGTCGGCCATTTTGAAGTCGCCCCCAGTTCACAAATGCCTCAAATGGAAGGCGAGTTGTGCGTTGACCTACAGTCGTTGCAAGGCCGCTAATAGGTAAGAAGTGGAAAAATCCTATGTCACCGCTGCTCAACGTATGGCAAGAACAAGCGCTGTGATAGGGCCACGGTGCTAGTGATAGCGAAATCAATCTTGAATAGAAAGACAATTGAGGACTTAAATATATTAAAACTCAGAGGGGAATACTGGTTAAATATTGACAAAACAAATACAAGCACGATATTGGTTTGCTCCAGATGTTGAATATATCCAGGCGTGGACACAATTTAGGAACAGTTGTAATAATCTGCTCTTGTTTCCTTTTTTGACTGTCCTGTATACTTTTTCTTCTTTTTTCATGTTTACATTAACGAAAAGCGCTAACATTCACCAAGGGAAAGTTTCTGATACAGCACTATGACGCAATGGCACTCTCCCAGGGTTGCTCTTTAATAAGAGGACCTGATCCTATCTCTTGTTTCTTGTTACACGAGTTATGCCTTTATTTAATCCCTGTGATGAGAGTTTTTAAATTGTATCCTGATACTGCAGTAAAATATGACTTTTCAGGCAACAAGGCAGAAGTCTAAAGATTAAGCTTGGACACTAAGGAGGTGTGATCAGAGTTAAAGCCCTGGTAATGAGTCTCCAATAGCTGGTTTCAATATTGTAATTGTAATTGCAGGTTGATAGGAATCATTTGTATCTCTATGGGAAGGGGAAGCTGTGGAGGTCATGGATGTCCTGGTAAATTGTTTTAAAGAAGTACTACTGAACCGTGGATGTATGACGTAACAACGCGAGTCATTACAACGCGTGCAGTTACATCGCGGTCGTTACAACGACTGCGATGTTACTACGCTATGCCATTACAACGCAAGTCTTTACATCGACTTGCGCTAGATGGCGTGCTAACATTAGAAAAGCGTAATTTACTATTCCAACTCCAGTCCACTTAACAGTAGGGAAGGTGTTGGGATAGTAAACTACACTATTTGTAATGTTAGCACGCCATCCAGGGCAAGTCGATGTAAAGACTTGCGTTGTAATGGCATGCGTTGTAAATCCACTTGCGTTGTAAAAGTTTCGTTATAATGGTAGTGCGTTGTAAAAGTTGCGTTGTAAAGGTTGTTTACCCTGAACCATACATTGTGCATTTGTAAATTGTGTACAACAGATAAAAGTGCATTACACAGCGAACAATAAATACAATTTGCCATTTGCGATTCTCCTGGCCTTGCATGCTCACCACGGCGCCTCTCACCGAACACAATGGGGCCCACAGTGTTGGTTTCCCATCTGTTGCCAGGTGCCTTTTACATTAGTTTATTTAGCCCTGGGTTGAGTCAGGGGTCTTGTAAGGTAGCATTATGCAAGGCTGCTTTAATTGCTTGCTGAATTCCAATCTCTTGTGTTCAGTGCCAGCTCCTGTTGTAGCAACCATAGAAAGCAGCATGCCGGGGTCCCCGCAGGAGCAAACACCCAGACCGCAAGCATTCTTCACCATTCCAGGGCAGATCAGCCTCTGCGGCGCTTCCTTCATCCCTCGCACGGCCAGGCACCCAACATTTTGGGCGCTCACTGTGCCGCTCTTCGGGTCTTCTGTCAGCCATACAAGCAGCTTTTAGGGGAGGGGGCGGGGCTTTCTGCTGGTTCTCTGAGGATCCTGCAACTCTCTCTCATGGTCTAGTGGGTCACCAGCAATGTTGGTCAGCGTAGAAATGGGCTTTAAAGTTGCAGCAGGTGTAGAGTGTGTAGATTCGTGTCTACTCAAGCTGCCATCTTGGCTTCTCCCCAAAATGCGTCTATTATTTACTTGGTTTGAAGTCTAGGGGACTCGAGAGTTTGAAAGGCAAATTTGATGAGGTATCCCTTCTGAACAATCTCCAAGACCCACCGATTGTAAGTGGATCCTTGGCCTACCTTCAATGCGAACTGAAGGTCACATATAACCAGTTCACGTAGGAAAACTGGCAAAGAGCGGATCACCGACTCTTCTGAGGATGAGTTTAGTAACCAGTCGAGTAGGATTGAGAACAAGTACACTGCTTGGCTTCCCCTGAAGATACCTGTCTGATGAGTGCCTGTGTGATCGCTGATGAGATGGGATGGCTGTAGTCATTGAGCTGGCTGTCATATCTTTCCTTCAAATGCATGGCCACATGTCCACTTCTCGGGTGCCTTATGGTCTAATTTTTTCAGCTTATTGACAACATGTTTTATGCTTAGAAAGAGCCCCTTTATTACACGATTCCTCTGTGCTGCATCAGTGTGTTTCAAGTTGGTAGTAAAATATTAAAATAGTTAAATATTACTGTTTTGTAACTGGATTTCGGTCTCTAAACATTATTACATATCATAAGGAACTGGTGTTTGGAAGGGACGCCCTTAACACGCCACTCCCGAACAGCCACTCCTTAATGTTTCCTAAACCCATTTAACGATTTGGAAGACCTTTTATGAATTATCAAGTGGCTTTAGTAAATTCCAGAAAGTGTTTTAGCAGTTGAAACCCCTCAGATTTACTGAAGGTTTGCAACTATTAATGCACTTAGCATATTAGGACCATAGTGTCTACCAGCAAACCAAGCCTTTGGGAGCAAGGCTGGAAGCCTGATTCCATTGCACGTTGGATCCAAGAAGAACTCTGTTGCTTTCTGCATGAACTCCAGAGATGCAGGACATTCAGATGCCTCCCTGATGACTTGAAACAAGAAGCAGGATTCTGTTCACAGTAGTTCTGACTTAGATGCGGCACCAAGTCTTTAAAGCCTTCACTTCCTTTCTTATGTGGCATACCTTTTGGCCTCACTTCTTGGATTAATCACCTACTGTCCTCTTCAGACACGTGAAGCGACCATCGTTTTTGGTGCTTTTCTGTGGACTCCTTTTGTAGCCCCTTTCAGTGGAGAACAGGAAGACTCTGAGGAGAAAGAGCTGTCTCTCTTGGCATTTTGCGCTGACTTGAAGGAGCTCTTGTGAGGGTGTTGGCTACTCGAAATCTATCTCCTATGCCAAACCAGAACAAAAACTGGGCACTGCATGGCAACCCACATAACCTATCTGTGACTCCCTGATTTTGCCAACAGTCTCACTGAAGCCTGACTACCTCCTTGCCTGCACCTGTCGCTGTGACAGCACACGTCTTACAAGCTACAAACTCACCTTCTGCTTATGTAAGAGCCATTCCACCTTGGACACGTGTATTTGGCCGAGGCAAGACCTCTCAGCGTGCAGCATTGTCATGGCAGACTCACCGTCCGGGAGACAATCATAGGGCATGAGCATACTGTGGAACTAACCTGAACTCAAAACCGCAAGAGAATTTGACCAAATGCTCTACAGCAGAAACAGAGGCCAACCTGAACCAGCCAGAATCTCTTGCAGAACTTTACTTATCTGACAACCCAGCGGGGACTGATCCTCTCAATTGAGGGAGAGTTCTGTGCCTCCCAGTTTGCAGGGACTTCATTCATAAGCAATCACACAGGCCAGCTCACCTCAGCAGGATTTTCAAGCACCTTACTGGATGGAACATTCTTCAAATCCTAGCCGCCTCCATGATACAAGAGGGACATCGCGAGGGTGACTGAGGGCTCGAGGCCAGAAGGAGCCCTAACAACTGATGCTCATCCCCAGCAGGATAACGGGATAATACAAATTGTGGGATTCATCTGCGTGGAGGGTGGGACCAGAATTTCAGAATCGGAAGGATATAGGAATAAAGGTTCCCGTCTGGAGGTGGGATCCATCTTATCTGCTAGGACTCGGATAGAAAGCGGGTGGTAGTGTTGTGATCTCTAAGAGCAAAAGGGTTAAAAGGGGGGTTGCCTAAAGAGCAATAAATACAATTTTAGACAAGCATAGCTAAATACAAATAATGCAGTCGGATTTTGCAATTGCTTGCTGTGTCTGGTTAGTATTTTTGGGCGGTCAGCCACCCGCATACATGCACATGGTAAAGATATCTGCTAGGACCTTCGACAGAAGAGGTGTTTGCCTTCACCCCCTCTCCCTTTCCCCACAGAGAGGGTCCCTGACTTCTCTCTTTCCCACAAGACATTATTAACGCAATGCGGCCTGGGTACATCTGTAACCAGATGACAGATGGCGAGAGATATAAAACCCAGAGCGGACCCCTCTGAAGCGTCCAACCCTCCGCAGCCTGCCAGCTCACATAGTAGAAGGCGTGCTCCGCATTGCAGGGCTCTCTACGGGTCCCAGAGCTTTGCATCCTGCCAGCTCACATAATAGAAGGCGTGCTTCGCATTGCAGGGCTCTCTACGGGTCCCAGAGCTTTGCATCCTGCCAGCTCACATAGTAGAAGGCGTGCTCCACATTGCAGGGCTCTCTACAGGTTCCAGAGCTTTGCACCCTGCCAGCTCACGTAGTAGAAGGCGTGCTCTCTTTGCATCAGCCAGCTCACATAGTAGAAGGCGTGCTCCGCATTGCAGGCCTCCCTAGTCCCTACGAGTCTCACAGCTTTGTATCCTGCCAGCTCACATAGTAGAAGGCGTGCTTCTCACTGCAGGCCGCCCTAATCCCTACGAGTCCCAGAGCTTTGCATCCTGCCAGCTCACATAGTAGAAGGCGTGCTTCTCATTGCAGGCCTCCCTAGTCCCGACGAGTCCCAGAGCTTTGCATCCTGCCAGCTCACATAGTAGAAGGCGTGTTTCTCACTGCAGGCCGCCCTAGTCCCTACGAGACCCAGAGCTTTGCATCCTGCCAGCTCACATAGTAGAAGGCGTGCTCTGCATTGCAGGCCTCCCTAGTCCCTATGAGTCCCAGAGCTTTGCATCCTGCCAGCTCACATAGTAGAAGGCGTGCTTCTCATTGCAGGCCTCCCTAGGCCCTACGAGTCCCAGAAATTTGCATCCTGTCAGCTCACATAGTAGAAGGCGTGCTTCTCATTGCAGGCCTCCCTAGTCCCTATTAGTCCCAGAGCTTTGCATCCTGCCAGCTCACACAGTAGAAGGCATGCTTCTCATTGCAGGGCTCTCTACGGGTCCCAGAGCTTTGCATCCTGCCAGCTCAATAGTAGAAGGTGTGCTCTCTTTGCATCCTGCCAGCTCACATAGTAGAAGGCGTGCTCCGCATTGCAGGCCTCCCTAGTCCCTACGAGTCCCAGAGCTTTGCATCCTGCTAGCTCACATAGTAGAAGGCGTGCTTCTCACTGAAGGCCGCCCTAGTCCCTACGAGTCCCAGAGCTTTGTATCCTGCCAGCTCACATAGTAGAAGGCGTGTTTATCATTGCAGGCCTCCCTAGTCTCTACGAGACCCAGAGCTTTGCATCCTGCCAGTTCACATAGTAGAAGGCGTGCTTCTCACTGCAGGCCGCCCTAGTCGCTATGAGTCCCAGACCTTTGCATCCTGCCAGCTCACATAGTAGAAGGCGTGCTCTCTTTGCATCCTGCCAGCTCACATAGTAGAAGGCGTGCTCCGCATTGCAGGCCGCCCCAGTCCCTACGAGTCCCAGAGGTTTGCATCCTGCCAGCTCACATAGTAGAAGGCGTGCTTCTCACTGCAGGCCGTCCTAGTCCCTAGGTGTCCCAGAGCTTTGCATCCTGCCAGCTCACATAGTAAAAGTCGTGCTCTCTTTGCATCCTGCCAGCTCACATAGTAGAAGGCATGCTTCTCATTGCAGGCCTCCCTAGTCCCTACGAGTCCCAGAGCTTTGCATCCTGCCAGCTCACATAGTAGAAGGCGTGCTTCTCACTGCAGGCCACCCTAGTCCCTACGAGTCCCGAGCTTTGCATCCTGCCAGCTCACATAGTAGAAGGCGTGCTTCTCATTGCAGGCCTCCCTAGTCCCTACGAGACCCAGAGCTTTGCATCCTGCCAGCTCACATAGTAGAAGGCGTGCTTCTCACTGCAGGCCGCCCTAGTCCCTACGAGTCCCAGAGGTTTGCATCCTGCCAGCTCACATAGTAGAAGGCGTGCTTCTCACTGCAGGCAGCCCTAGTCCCTACGAGTCCCAGAGCTTTGCATCCTGCCACCTCACATAATAGAAGACGTGCTCCGCATTGCAGGGCTCTCTATGAGTCCCAGAGCTTTGCATCCTGCCAGCTCACATAGTAGAAGGCGTACTCCGCATTGCAGGGCCCTCTACGGGTCCCAGAGCTTTGCATCCTGTCAGCTCACATAGTAGAAGGCGTGCTTCTCATCGCAGGCCTCCCTGGTCCCTACGAGTCCCAGAGCTTTGCATCCTGCCAGCTCACATAGTAGAAGGCGTGCTCTCTTTGCATCCTGCCAGCTCACATAGTAGAAGGCGTGCTCCGCATCGCAGGCCTCCCTAGTCCCTATGAGTCCCAGAGCTTTGCATCCTGCCAGCTCACACAGTAGAAGGCGTGCTTCTCAATGCAGGCCTCCCTAGTCCCTATGAGTCCCAGAGCTTTGCATCCTACCAGCTCACATAGTAGAAGGCGTGCTTCTCACTGCAGGCCTCCCTAGTCCCTACGAGTCCCAGAGCTTTGCATCCTGCCAGCTCACATAGTAGAAGGCGTGCTCCGCATTGCAGGCCTCCCTAGTCCCTACGAGTCCCAGAGCTTTGCATCCTGCCAGCTCACATAGTAGAAGGCGTGCTTCTCATTGCAGGCCTCCCTAGTCCCTACGAGTCCCAGAGCTTTGCATCCTGCCAGCTCACATAGTAGAATGCGTGCTCCGCATTGCAGGGCTCTCTACGAGCCCCAGAGCTTTGCATCCTGCCAGCTCACATAGTAGAAGGCGTGCTCCGCATTGCAGGGCTCTCTACGGGTCCCAGAGCTTTGCATCCTGCCAGCTCACACGGTAGAAGGTGTGCTTCTCACTGCAGGCCGCCCTAGTCCCTACGAATCCCACAGCTTTGCACCCTTCCAGCTCACATAGTAGAAGGTGTGCTCTCTTTGCATCCTGCCAGCTCACATAGTAGAAGGCGTGCTTCTCATTGCAGGCCTCCCTAGTCCCTACGAGACCCAGAGCTTTGCATCCTGCCAGCTCACATAGTAGAAGGCGTGCTCTCTTTGCCTCCTGCCAGCTCACATAGTAGAAAGCCTGCTCCACATCGCAGGCCTCCCTAGTCCCTAGGAGTCCCAGAGCTTTGCATCCTGCCCGCTCACATAGTAGAAGGCGTGCTTCTCACTGCAGGCCTCCCTAGTCCCTACGAGTCCCAGAGCTTTGCATCCTGCCAGCTCACATAGTAGAAGGCGTGCTCCGCATCGCAGGCCTCCCTAGTCCCTAGGAGTCCCAGAGCTTTGCATCTTGCCAGCTCACATAGTAGAAGGCGTGCTTCTCACTGCAGGCCGCCCTAGTCCCTACGAGTTCCAGAGCTTTGCATCCTGCCAGCTCACATAGTAGAAGGCGTGCTCTCTTTGCATCCTGCCAGCTCACATAGTAGAAGGCGTACTCTATTTGCATCCTGCCAGCTCACATAGTAGAAGGCGTGCTCTCTTTGCATCCTGCCAGCTCACTTAGTAGAAGGCGTACTCCGCATTGCAGGCCTCCCTAGTCCCTACGAGTCCCAGAGCTTTGCATCCTGCCAGCTCACATAGTAGAAGGCGTGCTTCTCATTGCAGGGCTCTCTACGGTTCCCAGAGCTTTGCATCCTGCCAGCTCACATAGTTAAGGCATGCTCCGCATTGCAGGGCTCTCTACGGGTCCCAGAGCTTTGCATCCTGCCAGCTCACATAGTAGAAGGCGTGCTCCACATTGCAGGGCTCCCTACGAGGCCCAGTGCTTTGCATCCTGCCAGCTCACATAGTAGAATGCGTGCTCCGCATTGCAGGGCTCTCTACGAGCCCCAGAGCTTTGCATCCTGCCAGCTCACATAGTAGAAGGCGTGCTCCGCATTGCAGGGCTCTCTACGGGTCCCAGAGCTTTGCATCCTGCCAGCTCACACGGTAGAAGGTGTGCTTCTCACTGCAGGCCGCCCTAGTCCCTACGAATCCCACAGCTTTGCACCCTTCCAGCTCACATAGTAGAAGGTGTGCTCTCTTTGCATCCTGCCAGCTCACATAGTAGAAGGCGTGCTTCTCATTGCAGGCCTCCCTAGTCCCTACGAGACCCAGAGCTTTGCATCCTGCCAGCTCACATAGTAGAAGGCGTGCTCTCTTTGCCTCCTGCCAGCTCACATAGTAGAAAGCCTGCTCCACATCGCAGGCCTCCCTAGTCCCTAGGAGTCCCAGAGCTTTGCATCCTGCCCGCTCACATAGTAGAAGGCGTGCTTCTCACTGCAGGCCTCCCTAGTCCCTACAAGTCCCAGAGCTTTGCATCCTGCCAGCTCACATAGTAGAAGGCGTGCTCCGCATCGCAGGCCTCCCTAGTCCCTAGGAGTCCCAGAGCTTTGCATCTTGCCAGCTCACATAGTAGAAGGCGTGCTTCTCACTGCAGGCCGCCCTAGTCCCTACGAGTTCCAGAGCTTTGCATCCTGCCAGCTCACATAGTAGAAGGCGTGCTCTCTTTGCATCCTGCCAGCTCACATAGTAGAAGGCGTGCTCTATTTGCATCCTGCCAGCTCACATAGTAGAAGGCGTGCTCTCTTTGCATCCTGCCAGCTCACTTAGTAGAAGGCGTACTCCGCATTGCAGGCCTCCCTAGTCCCTACGAGTCCCAGAGCTTTGCATCCTGCCAGCTCACATAGTAGAAGGCGTGCTTCTCATTGCAGGGCTCTCTACGGTTCCCAGAGCTTTGCATCCTGCCAGCTCACATAGTTAAGGCATGCTCCGCATTGCAGGGCTCTCTACGGGTCCCAGAGCTTTGCATCCTGCCAGCTCACATAGTAGAAGGCGTGCTCCACATTGCAGGGCTCCCTACGAGGCCCAGTGCTTTGCATCCTGCCAGCTCACATAGTAGAAGGCGTGCTCCGCATTGCAGGGCTCCCTACGAGTCCCAGAGCTTTGCATCCTGCCAGCTCACATAGTAGAAGGCGTGCTCCGCATTGCAGGGCTCTCTGCGGGTCCCAGAGCTTTGCATCCTGTCAGCTAACATAGTTTTAAGCGTGCTCCGCATTGCAGGCCTCCCTACGAGTCCAAGAGCCGCTCTCAGGAGGCATCTTGGACAGGAGGATGGCACTGTAAAGCCCTGCAGTTATATAAGACATGCCTGGATGTGGAGGTGGGCAGAGTGGCGAGCAACAATGACATCACCGCAATCAACAATGACATAGTAGAAAGCAACACGGAGCCACAATAGGGTGACAAGAATTTTAAAGCAAAAAAACGGGACATTTCCCAAAATTAGAAGAAGGACTACAATTTTAGTTCAACACAGTGCACAGAATGACAGTGCTCCTTAGCAGAAAATTACAGAAAAGGCAGAATGAAAATTCATAAAATGCCATTTTTAATGCAAGTTGCATGCCTGTTAATTAAATTGCTTTCCTACAACAGCTGCTAACTATCCCTGCTTTGCGAAACATAACAAAATACCTCCCACCCTTTTCAGCCGAACCTCCCAAAAAAAAACGGGACATGAGCCTAATTTCCTGAAATCTGCTGGGACAGCGGTCGAAAAACTGGGACTGTCCGGGCAAATCCGGGACTCCTGGTCACCCTAATCCACAAGCAAGCAACAAGGGTGCGGTAAGAAAACACATCCACTCTTATAGAGTGCTATAAAATGTAACTAAACGGAAAAAGTAACTGAAAGGAGGAGCAGTGGAATTAAACAACACACTTGCCAGGGAATCAGTACTTGGGCAATGCTCCAGGGGAAGTAAAAAAGGCACTATGAGGAAGTGCAGTTCATATGTGCTGACCAAAGACGAGCCAGCAAATGAGAGTGACAATGAAGCCAACCGATAGTAAGCAATGGATGGGCTCCAAGCCCCTGTAACTAAACAGAAGGTTTCACAAAGACAGCTGTCTCAGGCAAGAGTTAAATAGGTAGAACATTCAAATGAATGTATGTGCTGTACATCTTTTTAATAAAATGACCTACATCGTAAGGGAATGGGTGATTTTGTCTTAGGTCTGGAGTTAGCAGTGATATTTTGATTTTAGGAACATTTTCTGTATAATATATTTACTCATAGGGACTTTCAGCCAGCCCTCTTAACCCCTTGGTTTGTTACAGAAAATTTTCCTCTACCACTACAGCATCAGAATGGGGCAATGAGTCAACCCAATTCCACCTTTTGATAACTTTACTGTGAGTGACTCCATTCTGCCCTTTCATAATGAGCACATCAACACACAAAGGGGCCGATTCCAACCCGGGTCGGAAGGGCACCAAACGCGTACCGGCCGGAAAAACTACGAGCCGTATGCGTGTTTTCCGCCCGACTCGTACAGCTGTATGAGCGAACCAGTACGATGCGAGCTACATGAAATTCACCGACCGAGTCGTTTCCGGGTCCGATCCGCTCCGTACGTCTCGGTCGTAAGCTAACCATGGCATGCAATGGATGCGATTCACGACCGAGTCAGTACGATGCACGCGTCGGACAGCCTGTGCGAGCCAGAGTGTCCGGGTCGCAAAAGCTCCCGGAGTCGGACTTCGGCGGTCCGCGTCGGCCCCCCTGACACCCGCAGCCGTACGACTCGCACACAGGGGGAGACCCATGGGTCTCCCCCACACAGGCATGTACGGCGCGGATGGCACCGACGCGTACCCACTGTAGGGGACACACTTGTTCGAGACGTACCCATTCAGTCAATGGGAGCGCATGTACGCGTCGTACAACTGGCTACCATTGACTTCTATGGGAGCCCGACAGAACCGAGTCCGACAGCATACATGCGCATCGTACTGGCTTGGTCGGACTGTAGGGATCCGGCTTGGTCGGAAAACACTCTGGATCTGACTCGGTCGGAGTGCTTTCCGACCCGGATCGGAATTGGCCCCAAAGTGATGCCTGGTGCTACTATGGCAATGTGTGATTTTTTAGACCAAATATACATCTGCTTTTAGCCAACACTTTTTACTTTAGAATGATGAGGGCCCAACAGCTTCTCCAACAATTAAATTTCACAAAAAACATGTAAAACAAAAGAAGCAATTACAAAGCCAACGTCAGAGCTATTGGCTTTACAAAGTGCTTTCCACACACAGGATTGAGGCAGTGGCAGCCGGCACGGATCGGGGGTGGCGAGGCAGGGAGGTGGGGGTAAATAAGGAATGAAAATAAACATGCCTCCTCGGCGCGTCCACCTCGTCACGTCTCTCCTCCTCCTCCCTCCAGTCGGAACACAGAACAGGAAGCACCCAGGAAGCACTCAAGCTCCCCTGAGCCAATCACAGCGCTGCAATGCAGTTTTGTGATTGGTCTGAGTGCTGTGGTTCGGGGCTCAGCCAAGGAATGGGAGCCTGGGCATGTTCTCCACCCAGGCTTTAATGCAGCCTGGGTGGGGACCATGCTAAGTGCGCATGAAAGTTTGGCCGGCCCAAGACAGCCGGCCAAACATTCATGCGCACTTAGGGAGTGAAAACCACTCCTCCTCTCCCCTGCTCCGTCAGAAGAGCAGCCCCTCCCGCCTCGCAAAGCTGCAGCACCTACAACAGGAAAAAAATTAATTCCTAATAACTTTGAGTTATTATCATTTTATTTTTTCTTACACTGCTGAAAAGCAGTGGGCGATGTTCTTCCACCTTAGCAGAGGAGCCGCCACTGGCTTGAGGTTTGTAGCACTCTAAATTGCAGGTGTTATTCTATTATTTCCAGACTCCTAATGAATAAGTTACTTCCCTTCGGTAACACCTTACCTTGAAGAGACAGGATCTATCCGCAGATTCCTTACCTGTGAATTCTCCCCAGGCGCTAGACTGATCATAGAATTTTTTACAGCAATACCTCTGCGCATTGGTAGACTGCGTCGAGTGACTCCATTGCGACATCGTCTACCGGATGTGACGTCGGCAGAGTCCATATAAGCCTTCCCTTGATGCACTGAAGTCAGTTTATTCCGTGAGTACTTTCCGCACCAAAACCGCAGAGCAACTTATAGAAACTGCCTATGGAAACAGAGTGCCCAAAAAGAGTCATCTTTTTGTCAAAACAATTAGTGAGGCCTAATGAAAGGCATTAGGATGCCCAGAAAGGGATCTTGTAGACAAAAGGAGAAACCAGTTTGCCGAACAGGGAGGATGGGTGGGTCGGTAAGAAATCTGCAGCAAGATAATGTCTCTACCAGAAAAGGTGTTACTAACGATAAGTAACTTATTCATCTGATAGAGACATCTAGCCACAAATTCCTTACCTTTGAATTAGGTACATAAGCACTACTATCCTTGGAGGAGAGTCTGCCAACTGATTTCACTAAAGATCCCTGAATAGGACTAGCCGGTTGGTAATAAAATAGGGCAACCAGGCTGTCTTAGGAATGCAGGTGAGGAAAGGGAAATGCTTCACCAGAAGGACTGTGGTAAAGACAGTAGGGGACAGAAGTCCGTAGGACATTGAAAAGCATGGGGAAAAACATTACCCATGGTAGTGGAATAATGAAGTGTTGGAAGACAACACTCCATAGAAATATAAATAATATGTAGCTCCTCCGATGGTATCCTAACCATTGTCGGATGGGCCTGAAGGACCAAGGACAACAGCCAATGCCACTGAACTAGAGCTCCTTGTCATAGAAAACAAGTGTGTGAGCTACAACTGCCCTGAGAAACACAGGGGAAAATAGGGATCTCACAACACATCCTCAATGGAGAGAGTGGCAATCAATGCTTCCACAAACCTATTGCAAGAACAACAACAACAATAACAACTATCAGTATAGACTACTCTTGAAAATAGATCTAGAGAGAAGGTACACCTCTGGCATTATCTAACGTAGAAGCCACATATGAGGAACGATAAACAAATGCATAAGCAATGACCAAGTTATGGTCCCACTAGGACACCAACAAAGGTGCAGTAGTGTAAGCAGATATGTACACCTTTTTGAAGAACTACAGCACAGCAAAGTCTTACAAAAAACCAAAAAACTAAAAAAAAAATATATATATACATATATATATATATATATATATATTATCTACTGGCCGTCGCCAGTAGATAGTTATAGTTAGGACCGTGTTTCCATAGGAAATCTGAAAATTCTATTTTGAATAACTTTGGCGCCGGTTGACGAATCTTCGCGAAATTTTCAAAACTAATGGGGCGCTCCGCTCAGCTCCTACTCTGAAAGTCTCGGGGTGATTCATCAAGCGGGGGCCGAGAAAACAGGGGGGTCCCAAAACGCGTTATCCCCATGCATTTTCCCATAGGACCTTTAGTCGAAGGTACAGCCCGAACGGCTGAACAGAATTACTTGAAATTTGGCAGAGAGGTAGTCCTCAGGTCAGGCATGTGCCTTTTGCATATATGGAGTCAATCTGTTCAGTAGTTCCTGAGAAAATTGCAGTTAAAAGTACATAAATATCTATAGGCGCGCACCGCGCGCGCACCCTAAAGTGCGCGAGCTTAATTCTGATTGGTGGTTACATGTCAGTCAACGTTCGAATCGGTCGAAATCAGGAAGTGTCGGCCGCCATTTTTTTTGTTTTGGGTTCGACAGTGAAAAAGAGAGGTGGCGAACGTGAAAAGGGGGCAGGGTAGAGAGTTTCTGACCCCCTAGCCTTTGCCAGGGGGTCCCTGAAGGACCCCGAAGGGTGAAAAAAACATTTTATTTTTTTCCCAAAAAAGTTATCCGAACTAACTATAACGTGGGAATTTCATTGGTTTTTTACGAGTGAAATGTCCATCTAACTATAACATGTGTGAAACCTATGGTTTTTTAAGTGAATTAGCAAGGTTTTATAAATGCTAATTCCTAACTATAACGTGTGTGAAACCTATGGTTTTTTAAGTGACAACTATCAGATACCAATTGTTATGCGAAAGCTAGTAAGTTGGATCTGAATCGGGTTAAGGAAACTGTTAAAAAAAATCTACTAACTTGGAAACGACAGGGATTGATCACTAAAAAGGAATTTCTTTTTAAAAAAAATGATTTCCCTACAACCCCGGTAATTTACTTTATTCCTAAAGTGCACAAGGTAGTATCTCCTGTTGTAGCCAGACCAATAATATCTGCAAGGAACAACATATTAGAGGCTACTTCCAGATATGTAGATTATTTCCTCCAACCGCACATGATGAATTTATCCTCCTTCATAAGAGATACTGGTGATTTTCTGATGAAAATCAACCAAATTGAATGGCACAGTGACTGGTGTTTGATGACTTTAGACATCACATCGTTATACACGTGTATTCACCACTCACAAGGACTAACAGCAGTAGAACACTTCCTTAATAGTCGCAATATAGGCTTCAAAGAACACAATAACATGTTACTCCAGATGATTGAGTTATGTTTGAATAACAACTTCTTTCTTTTTAACAAAGTTCCCCACAAACAATTGAGGGGCGTTGCGATGGGGGCGTGTTTCTCACCCACCTATGCCTGTTTGCTGGTAGGGTGGTGGGAGGAGCACGTCCTCAAAGTGCAACATAAACAGGCCTGGGAGGACCATGTGAGATACTATGGCAGATACATTGATGACATATTTGTCATTTGGGAGGGTACAGAAGATGAAGCAAAGGAGTTTGTTTCATCTATTAATACCAATTCTATGAATCTTCAGTTTACAGCTTCCATCAATAAAAATAAGGTAGAATATTTGGATGTTGAGATATACATACATGAGAACCATCTTCAAACTCGACTGCACAGGAAGGGCACTGCTGGCAATTCCATCTTACATGCCAGCAGTGCCCATCCACGTCACTTAATACAAAGTATCCCATATGGGGAATTTTTACGTATAAGACGTATTTGCAGCCTAGAATCAGATCTAGCTAAGTGTCAGAAAGAGGCTTTTTCACGGTTCTTGATGAGAGGCTATGTACATTCAGGGGCAGTCCCTCCCTATTTTCGGGGTGAAAACAGGAAAAAAGATTGAGGCAGTTAGAGTCCTCGTTCATTCTCATGTTGGATACGCGCATTCCACATGGACTAAACACCAGTGAAGATTTACATCACTTTCTATAAACAATGTGCAAGGTCTTAAGTTTAAAAACTCAATGACATAAACATGAGGTATAAAAACTATACGTGTTTTTGGAGATCCATTCAAACATAGATATTGTATGCTTATGGAAATCTGTCAAGCTCTAGGCAATGTCATATGGGGACTTATTCCCCCTTTTTTTCTTGTCTGATGATGTTAAACTTGATAAGTGGAATTGGTGCCATTTTGGCTAGTAGTGAAACTGCCCAATGTCGCCACAGCTCATACGATCAAATTTGTATGTTTGATGCCCGTATCCGAATGTCAACTGTCACACATTCAAATATATGCAATTCACAAACATTGTTGCCAGCAGCAACACCCAAAGCAAATTTTTAATGAAAATAACCAACCTAGAAGTATCCTCTCAAAAATGGGTCCCACATTATGAAATTTGACACAAACTGGCATATTAATATGCTTATGGAAACACATACCGAATAATAGTGGGTGTTATTCTATAGTCCTACATGAAAAACGGGCGAATTAGTTCATTGATGCATTGGTTTTAATTATCTTAAAAAGTAAACATTGGGCATATGCCCTGTACAACAGCAATGCCAACTCAGTCATGTTATTTTAGCAATAAAGACTCATTAGGCACTTGTCTAAAGTACAACATTTGCTACATTTTAGGGTCCATTGTTGGGCGATACATATATTTAAACCCTTTGATACTTGAATTCAGTTGGGGGACAGTGTTCACATGTTCGCTGTCACCAATTAGCAGTTACTGCTTACATTGAGATTGGGTCGTGAGTTTTGAGCTAATAAGTATTTGCTTATACAATGCATCTTTGTCGAAGGACACTGACTTTCACATGCTTGGTATTGGACTTTGTTACAATTTGCATGATACTTTGTAACTATCTCAGATTTAAAGTGATCTGTTAAAATCTTTGTGTCATTGGGAATGATGTTATCTCTTTAAATCTCTATGTGGGTTCAATTGCTGAGAGGCTGTCATTGGTTGGAAGTAATTTAAATAAGGCAATTCGTCACAGGCGCGTCAGGTGATCAAGATCGCTTTGTCGATCGAAACGCGTCCAGAGCGGACACTTGTCTGTTTTTTACTATGGCTGAATAAATACATCAAGAAGCTATCCCTGTTGTTTGAAGCGGCGTTATTTCAACGTTTTTGCAGAACTTAAGAAGTCCGTACCTGTGTGTTGAAACAGAACAGCAACTCAGGAATCAAAATTATATATAAATATATATACACACACACACACACACATATATATCAAAAACATAGATATATATTTTAGTACTGAGCTGGGGTATCTAGCAACATGGTACCGAATAAAAGGATAGAGGGAGTGGAGGACATCACACATCCCAGAAAAATAATGCCAATCTAAACATGAAAAGAACGCTACTGACTGATCTGGCTACAATCATGTGGTTCATAGATGATTGAAATAAGAAAACCGCAGGTGTGAAACCCTGCTGTGCCACTTGGATCTATAAAAAAGATCTAGTTGAAACAAAAGCCAGCCCACGGAAGGCCTAGACAGATAACCAGTCTTAAATCCAATAGAAAGAGATATCAGACAGAGCAGGACCTGGCTGAAGCATCGGATAAAAGACAGAGGATATAGTCGTGTAGGAACCAAGCCCCCACGAAAGTGGAAGTCTGAAAACAAAATACCAGTATAAAAAGACTGAAGTAACAGTGAGAGCTACAGTGTATACAAGCAGAACAAGTGTTGAGGCCAGGAAAGATCGTCTCTACATGAGACAGGACCCAGAAAAATGACCAAAGGTATAGTCTAAGCACAGTAAAAAACCTTCGTTATACCATGACGGTGGAGGAGAAAATACCCCACGTCTTCCAAAGGAAGAGAAGAGAGAGAGAGAGAGAGATAGAATCCGTGAAGCCGAAGGAATGTGCAAAATAAGGTAGAAGTGGTATAAATAACCCATGAGGGTTGGAAACCTTATCACGTCCTGTGAGGAATGAGAGGAATGATCAGGAAAAAAGGATCTGAAGGGAGCACCAAGCCTCCTTGCGAACAATCTCAGAGAGATGGAAACATAATGTCCTTTCTTTGTTTCACGTTCTCTTATCATTTTCATTCTGACCGTCCTACTCTCTCTGAGCATCTGTCAGATATATCCTGGAAGGAACGAGAAGATTTTGATACCTGTCAGGTGGTTTAACATTATCACGGTTACGTGAGTTGTAACGTTTTTTCCGTAGATTTCTGTGTAGGAGAGCCACCCCGTGATTTTGTTTTTTCTTTATTTTTATTCTTACCCCACTTTTTCTTTGTATAAGGGTGGGGTGCTTGCTTTGAGTTATCCTTTACAGAATTACTCTTTACCTGTGGTTTCCCTGGCCTGGCTCCCAAATTATCTCTACCCAGCGCAGCATAGGTCTCTTCGATAATTTTAGGCATTTCACGGCCATCAGTTTCATCCCTAAATCCAAGGCCGGTGCTGCCCTGTGCTCATTCTGTACCTGTGTTTACTCTTCAGGTAACACCACCAGTGAAGGGCTACCATGTGCTCTAGTATATGCCGCAAAGACTGTACCCCAAGTGCCACAATCTTCTACCGGGGGAGCCATCCCCATGGGCAAGCAGATTGTTAATATCCTATGCTTTTCCTAAGAGGCCAGCATGGGGAAATGTTGCTTGAGGCTTATTTGTTTTTTGGGCAATCCAAAATGTAATTTTTTCCCTTTTGGTGGATATCTTTCCCATTACTGCATTCAGTGTTTTAGGGCTAATGCCTGGTGTAGCTAGCTGTGGTGCTACGACTTGAACAGTCCGCACAGGAGTAAGTGTTAATGTTTGCATTACAAATTGTGTAAAACTTATGTATATTGTTACTATATTATTAAATAATCCCCGTATCTGGCCTGCAGTTGGACGATCAACATTGGGATGCGGTGTGTATTCGGCTAGGACTGGCCTTGTCCCCCCCTAATTGCTGAACAGGCCTAGTCTCAAGCTTTGTATACTATAGGGAAGGGTGCCTTTAAATCCAATGGTATGTTCTTGGTAAGTTAGAGGAATTTCTTCCTCCTCATAGGGAGTGTATGCGTCCGGTATTACACCTACTTCATATTCATGAAATAACCGTGTATCATCAAAAGCACAATTGAGATACTCAGTTGATCTATACAAAATAAGAGACCAACCAACGCTGACGGCGCCATGTCATGTAGTTTCCACCAATCAGTAAGAACTACACGTTTGTGGATGACATAAACTTAGGATGGTGCCAGACTGATTCCACGCACCCCCATAGGATATGTTGTCCCTTGGATCAGTTAGCTCTCAGTGCCACTATTAGCCCCCCTAAACTTGAACAGGGAGTAAAGAGTTCTGGTAATCACTGAGCATGCCAACTTTGTTCCCTCAGGAACGGTGGTGACAGATTTCGAACCTTCGCTCAGTCACTCGTGCTTTCTTTCGCTCAGACAAATATGCAAACAATACACGGAGGAGCGCTTTCAATATTTATTTAACCAGAGTGATTCTTGTATAGACTATATGGGCTGCGATGATTAATAGACAAATGCAGATACAAGTTATAATGAGTGTCATTACAGAGAATAAAACAAAGAGTTTCACCATCTTGTTGGGACTGGTAATTTATGCATACATATAATAGATTATAACAATCGAGCGTACCCCTCTGATGCTAACCCTAACCTATGTGTCAAGGGTGTGGATGTATGTTTTCCAAGATAATCCCAGTCTGGATGATCTTACCCTTTTGCCTGCTGGGTAAGAGAGTATGACCCCATCTTGGTCACGAACTGGACATCCCTCACAGAGACGTCACTCAGCTGCTAGGTGAAAGCTTCAGCATGCTGGGACCCCTTGAGATCAGCAGAAGTGTCTCCTCTGATTATGGTGGTGAACAAAAGGCTATATATAGAAAATGGCATCCTTGCCATGGGTCGAAATTGGGATATGGCAACCATTGTCTGTGTTCTACAGATAGCGGTGTCGCCATATTGATGTAATAATAAACACATTTGTATTACGCATGTGAGCAGCCTTGCACCAATGCCAAGGCAGTGTGATAGTATTCGCACAAAGTGTTCTGTGTCAGCAAGGTCGATCTTTCTGCGAAAACTATTCCAAGCATCACAAATGCAAAATGTGTGTCAAACATTAATGTGGCAAAGAAAAGGCAACTTTAAGAAAATGGATACGTACATATACGAGAATGATACTAATTCCTACCGGGCCTAACTCGGGCACATGACAGCAAATGTTCGAGAAAGAAACTGACGATGAAAAAAAGCCACGAAAACCCAAAAAACGGGGAGTAGATGTTGAAATCTGACGAACAACCAGTTTGGTAACTAACTGCCATGGTTGCTATGTCAGAGAAGTGTTGCCTGTGGGAATAAAGTTACAAGTCATTTCCCTAAAGCAAAAAGTAATAACAGCTTCTTGAAAGGATGAAGCAGAGTAAAGACAGCAAGGGCGGTGACACAGGAGAAAAGGGTCATGCGTGTAATTCACCATAGTCGAAATACGGACAGGATACCCCAACAAGGAATCCTAAGAGATCAGTGGCAGGATCCCTTCTTGTCAATGAATAGCGAGAGCAACACAATAAAAAGGTCCAACGCACTCATAACGGACCTGAGTAGGAACACTGCCTAGGCCCGGTGCGGACAATATGCACAACTTAATACTTGTGTAACGATTTATCTGTAAGAGACATTAGTTAGTGATAGATTCCTTACCTTAGAATATCCCCAGGCGTCAGACTGGATCCAGAAAGTCTTTTGTAGCAGTACCCCTGCGCGTCAATAGGTGGCGTCGTGCGGCACCGCATCCGTCACTGGCGTCGTAAGCGCCGAGATGACGTCACGGAGACTACTTAGGTGCCACTCATGCACGCTGACGTCAGTTCTGTACACGACTTTCCGCGCCAGGAACGCAGAGCCATGCAAGAAACTGACCACTGGTGCCAAGAAACTAGGGCCCTGAAAGAGGGATGACCTTAACCCTAGAATGAGATCGCAGAACGGGGAGGATGGGTGGGGCGGTAAGGAATCTATCACTAACTAATGTCTCTTACAGATATATTGTTACACAAGTAGTAACTTGTGCATCTGAAAGAGGCACGTTAGTGATAGATTCCTTACCTTAGAATAGATACCCCAGCAATACCAACCCCGGTGGTGGGTCTGCGCAAAGATTACACCAGAAAGTCACGGAGAACAGAATGGCCAAAGAAGTCGTCTCTCCGGACCTGACTGTCAAGGCAGTAATGCTTGGTAAACGTGTGCAACGAGGCCCACGTAGCTGCCTGACAAATATCCTGGAAGGGGACGCCACATCCCAAGGCAGTAGTGGCTGCAGTTGCCCTGGTAGAATGGGCACGCAGCCCCACAGGATTCTCCTTCTTAGCCAAGGAGTAACATGCTTTGATACACAGAACGACCCACGAGAGATGGTTCGGTTGTGTACGCCCACGTAGCAAACAAAGAGCTGGTCATCCACCCAGAACTGCTGTGTACGCTTTAGATAGAAAGCGAGCGCACATTTTGGGTCCAGACGGTGGAGCCTCTCCTCTTCCCTCGAAGGATGCGGAGGCAGAAAGAAGGTAGGCAAAGTGATGGTCTGCCCGATGTGAAAGGGTGTGACAACCTTTGGCAAGAAAGAAGGACGGGTCCTTAAAACCACCTTGTCCGGATGAACAGATAGCAAAGGAGGTTTGGAAAAGAGTCTGGAGCTCACTCACTCTTCTAGCAGAGGGGATAGCTACCAGGAAAGCCGACTTGAGAGTGAGAAGACGCAAAGGGCAGGTATGAAGGGGCTCGAAGGGAGCTCACATTAGATATGTCAAGACAAGGTTGAAGTCCCTTTGAGGCATAATGAACGGCACGGGAGGAAACGCGTGCGTAATACCTTTCAGGAAACGGTTAACAACCGGGGACTTAAAAAGAGAAGGCTGATCTGGAAGCCGTAAAAAGGCAGAGATTGCTGAAAGATAACCTTTGATAGTGCCCAGAGCAGAGCCCTGCTGGGCCAAAGAATGAAGGAACAGAAGGACTTCAGAAAGAGGGGCAGAAAGGGGATCCATAGCCTTCGCTTTGCACCATGCCACAAACTTGTTCCACCTGCAGGCGTACACCATTTTAGTGGAGGGACGCCTGGCTGCCAGAATGATATCACAGACTTCGGGAAGAAGATCGAAAGCTGTCAACTGTTGCCGCTCAATCCCCACCCATGGAGGTGGAGGCTGGGCAGGTTCGGGTGGAGGACCGTCCCCTGCTGCTGCTACAGGAGATCCTCCCGAAGAGGCAGACAGATCGGGGCATCGATCGCCATGCTGAGTAGCTCGGGATACCAGTATCTTCGTGCCCAATCTGGAGCCACAAGGATGACTTGGGCCCGGTCGCGCCGAATCTTCTTCAGCACTCTGGGCAGAAGTGGTATAGGCGAAAAGGCGTACAAAAGACCGCAACTCCACTCGCGACGAAAAGCGTCACTGAGCGAGCGCCGCCTTGGAAATTACAACGCGCAGAACTGATGACATTGCGCGTTCTCTTCCGTGGCGAATAGATCTAACCAAGGCTCTCCCCACTGCTGAAAGAGTCCTTGCGCCACGTCTGAGTGCAGGCGCCATTCGTGATCCATCAAGCACCGGCAGCTGAGTTTGTCCGCCCTGGCGTTCAGAGAACCTGCCAGGTGTTGAACCACCAAGGTGATGCCTTGATGTTCCAGCCATGTCCAGAGGCGCAGAGCCTCCTGACAGAGGGTCCAGGACCCCACCCCACCCTGTTTGTTGCAATACCACATGGCGGTGGTGTTGTCCATGAACACCTGCACCACACTTCCCCGGACAGAGGGAAGGAATGCCTTCAGTGCAAGTTGGATCGCCCCAAGCTCCAACAGATTGATATGGAGCCGGGACTCCGCCGGAGACCAGAGGCCTCTGATCTCCGCCTCTCCCAAGTGGCCTCCCCATCCCAGGAGGGACGCATCCGTCACTACTATGTGCTCCAGTTGGGGAAGGGAGAGGGATCTGCCATTGACACAATTGCGATTTGTGAGCCACCACTGCAACTGCTATGCAGTGCCCTCCGAGATCTGGACATGATCGGACTGGTTGCCCTGATGTTGCGCCCACTAGAGCTTAAGGTCCCACTGCAGAGCCCGTATATGCCATCTGGCATATGTCACCAGCAGGATGCAGGAGGCCATCAGGCCCAGAAGCCGGAGGGTCATCCTGATTGAAACCCGGGACAGAGGCTGAAAGATCGGAATCATAGCCTGAATATCCCGGACTCGCTGCTCGGGAGCTTCTGAGAGGGACACAGGTGCGACTTCGGCACGTTGACGGAGAACCCCAGTAAAAGCAGGAGTTCGGCCGTAGTCTGGAGGTGGTTGACGACCGCCTGGGGCGAGCCCGCCTTCAACAACCAGTCGTCGAGGTAGGGGAAGACGGACACCCCTGACCTGGGCAGATGAGCTGCGACCACCGCCATGACTTTCATAAACACCCGAGGGGCGCTGGTAAGGCTGAAGGGGAGCACAGCAGACTGAAAATGCTCCGGGCCTACCGTGAACTGCAGGTAACGCCGGTGGGCCGGCAGGACGGGGATGTGAAAATATGCGTCCTGCAAGTCCAACGCTACCATCCAGTTTCCAGGAGTCAGCATTTTGAACTTCTCCTTCTGGAGGAAGCGATTGACGTTCTGGAGGTCCAAGATGGGGCGCAGGTCCCCTTTGTCCTTCTTGGGGACCAGAAAGTAGTGGGAATAACAACCACTCCCTACTTCCAGCCCAGGAACGCACTCAATGGCCCCCTTGGCCAAGAGGGCTGTGACTTCCTGCTGGAGAAGTACCAAATGATCCCCCGACGTGCGGTGGCACCGAGGTGGCATGGTTGGAGGGGAGGACTGAAATAGAAGGGAGTAACCCCTGCGGATAATCTGCAACACCCACTTGTACGATGTAATTTCGCGCCAGTGGTGGAGGTGGTGGTGGATCCTGCCACCCACCGGCGTGGGGTGCTCCACAAAGCTCGGATTAGGAAGGTTTGGAAGTAGAAGCGGCAGAGGTGGACTGACCCCCACGCTGATTCCCAGATCCGCCCCTGAGGAAGCCGCATCCGCGGCCGCGCTGAGGCTGGATCTGCATAGGCTTGCTGAAGGAACGGGCCTGGGCACCTCTGCCGTGGCCACAAATGGAACGAAAACCAGGAGTGGCTGGGCTTTTTGCGGAAAGACCCAAGGACTTGGCCGTGGCTCGTGAGTCCTTAAAACGCTCCAGTGCACTGTCGGCCTTATCGCCAAACAGGCGAGTGCCATCAAAGGGCATATCCATGAGCGAGCTCTGGACATCGGGCGAGAACCAAGTAGATCATAACCAGGCGTGGCGACGCATCACCACACTCGTCGAAATCGCCCTGCTCAACGAGTCAGCGGAGTCCAAACCACACCGAATGGTGAACTTAGCCGCATCCTTACCCTTAGCAACCGCCTGGGAAAGTACAGCCTGGACCTCCTCAGGATACTGAGGCAACACCTAAGCAACGGTATCCCACATTGCGTGGGAATAGCGGCCCAACAAGCAGGCGGTGTTCACCGACCGCAGCCCCAAGCTGGCCGCAGAGAACACCGCTTACCAAACTGTTCCAGCTTCTTAGAGTTCTTATCCGACGGAGCCGTAGGAAAAGCACTCTGCGACGTCGAGGCCTGGATGACCAGACTCTCAGGCGTGGAATGAGTGGTCAGAAACGCGTGGTCACCAGGCGCCGAGTGGTGACACTTGATGATATTCATTTCCACGGGGGCCCCCGTGGCCGGTCGTGACCAAGTGCCCAACAGGACGTCGGTGAGGGCGTCATTGAAGGGAAGCAGCGGCTCCGACGAAGTAGACGCCGTCTGGAGCACCTCGGTGAGGAGGTTAGTTTTAAGGGCCATCGTAGGAAGATCGAGGTTGAGGACCTCAGCAGCCCGACGGAGCACCATCGTGTAGGAAGCGCCCTCCTTCATCGTAGGTGGGGGAGAGGCAAAACCCGGGTCAGAAGAGACATTGAGTTTGCCGGCGTCCTCCAGATCGTCCGCCCAGTCCTGCTCGGAGTCACTAGGATGGGCAAGAGGGTCCTCGGACCCCTCCTAGTCATCCTCCACCTCCGTTGCCGAAGGAACCGGTCGCGGCGGCAGAGACGGAGAAGGAACATACGGCATCGGAAATGGCGCCGTGAACGGTGCCGGCTGGGGCCGGGCCAGCGCCGTCTCCCAATGCGGATCCCAGGTAGGAACAAAATGGTCCTGGAACTGGGGCAAGGGTGGAACGAACGGTACCCACTGCGGCGCTGGAGGCGGAGCTGAGGGCGGCGCTGGGGCCGAAACCGGCAGCGCCGGACCTCGTGGCGCCGGTGCCGGAGCCAATGGCGTAGGATCCTGTGGCGCCGAGGCGGGATCCGCCATCGGCACCGACAGGCCAACAGGAACGGGACCGCGGGGCCCGAAGGCGCGCCGGCGGGTGCCTGAGGCCTTAAAAGGCGTTCCATGGTGGCAAGAAACTCTTGCACCTGTTTGGGAGTCACTGATGGATCCGGGTAAGGCGGGTAGGCCGCGGGAGTCCCAGGCTCCAAGGGAGCCGCAGGGGCACAACCCCTGTCCCCCTCATCCGCATCCGAGGACCGACGGGGGGACGTCAGAGAGCGAACACGCTTCTTTGACTTCTTTTTATGATGTCGCTTACCGGAATCCGAGGGAGAAGACTTGGAGCCCAAGGAGCAACGACTGTGGCCCCCGAGAGGTCCCGGGAACGGTCCCTGGACCTGGAGCAGTGTTGGGACGAGTGCCAGACCTCCAGCAGCTTCCGGTGTCGCTCCCTCAAGGCCTTTGGGCCATGGCTCGACAGTCCCTGCAGGACCGGGAGTCATGGTTGGTCTCCAGGCAGTACAGGCAAACATCATGGGGGTCCGCCACCGACAAGTTGCGATGGCAGGCCCCACAGGACTTAAAGCCAGGCATCCCTACGTGCACCAGGAGAAAAAAGGGGAGACAAAAAGTCTCAAAAGAGTAGTCAAAAAGTGACTAAGGTATGTGCTCTATCCGGATCTGGGCTTGCTGACGCGGAAAAAGGAAGAACTGACGTCAGCGCTCATGGGTGGCACCTAAGTAGTCTCCGTGATGTCATCTCGGCACTTACGACGCCAGTGGCGGACGCGGAGCCGCACGACGCCACCTACTGACGCACAGGGGTACTGCTACAAAAGACTTTCCGGATCCAGTCTGACGCCTGGGGATATTCTAAGGTGAGGAATCTATCACTAACGTGTCTCTTTCAGATACCGTTGGCCAAGGACTCTGCCATCAGTCCCACTACTTCTGCTAGGGAAAGAAGGATGCCAGATAAAGTTTAAGGAATGACCCATGGTAAGAAGAGATAAACCCGCAAGGTGGAAACCCCAAGCACTATCTTTTCAGAGGCACATACATTGAAGTCCCCCGTAATGGTTACTAAAGTGCCAGAAACATATCTAGGAATGCTTATAATGCCTATCTTCTGTATAGATGGTCCCCGTAGAACAGAGAACAAGGCAACAGAGCATCAGCACAATGCAAGAAAAATACTAAGGGTGGGAGGTGAAAGTCGCTCAGCCGGCAGAGTTTGCCACTCCGCGCTCCACTTGGAGCACTGAGTTCGGTAAAATAAATCCACCAACCACCGGTGAAGCAGAGCTTACCGATGTGCATGCCGCATATCCCTAGTTAGGGCTGGAGCAGCCTATGTTACATTTTAATTGTGAAGTACTGTCCACAGGATCAGTCAACGAAATAGAATGAACAGGATGGACGATGGTTCTACCAGTAGCGGCTGCTACCGGACCTGGGTGGTTGGCGGGGGGGTGGGGTGCGGGGAGAAAAAAGTAAAAAACAAAAACACTTACCTGTGACGGAGGGCCACCGCCTCTTCTCCGTCCTCTTCTTCCTGACTCCAGTCCTGCAACAGGATGCAGGAAGCAACAGGAAGCACCCGGCTCCCAGCCTCCAGATAGCCAATCACAATGGTGCAATGCAGTGTTGTGATTGGTCTGAGCACCGTGGATCGGCGCTCAGGCAGGGAATGGGGACCTGGGCATGTTCTCCAAGCAGGCTGTAAAGCAGCCTGCATGGAGAAGATGTGAAGTCCGAGTTAATGTTTGGCCAGACCGAAACGGCCGGCCAATGTCATGTGCACTTAGGAGTCGGCAAACCACTCCTCCCCTACTCCTCTGTCGTTGGAGCAGCACCTCCCCAAATGCAAATCTGCAGAAGAAGGAAACATAAAATGATAATAACGAGAGTTATTATCATTTTATGTTTCCTTAACTGCTGTGAAGCAGTTGGGGGACGCTCCTCCGCATTAACCATAGAGCCGCCCGTGGATTCTACCTTTCCACATTTTGGGTGAATGATCTCTGGTTGTGAATCACCCTTTAGATTTCCTGTCAAAGTCTCTACTGCTCCCTCGCTCCTGTGTCTATGCCTTATTATATTTTGTAAACGGGTAACACAGTGAATGTTGCCTTGAACACTCGATTCTACGCTGAACAAAAATGGAAGTTCTGGTGAAAAGGCGAGCATCACTTTGTCTCTTTGTATATTCAAAGCCCGAGTGGTGATTGGCTGGTGTGTAGCTGATGGGCATGGCACATGGCCCCCATTCAGTGCATGGGAATGGGTCTGGAACACGGCTTGTGGCCGAGTCACTTGCTGTTTGGACTCATGGCACCATGGTAAGCCGAAACCCAGCTGTGCACAGCAATATGCTCTGTACATCCTGGGGGCTGTGTAGTCAGTGCATACTGGGGGCTGTGTGCTTCATTGCATTGTGTGCTCTGGGCATCCTGGGCACTGTGTTCTTCATGGCGTTGTATGCTCTGTGCATCCTTGGGCTGAGTGCATTTAGGCGGTCCTTTAGTGGAGATTTATCCATTCAGAACACAGGTACCAGTGGCGTAGCAAGGTCAGGTGGTACCTGGTGTAGAAAATTTCTTGTCACCCCCGACTTGACAAAATGGTAAAAATATGTGTTTAAAACACCTATTTTTGCCATTTTGTCACCCCCCTCAGTGATGACACCTGGGGCGGCCCGCACCCACCGCACTCCCCTTTCTATGCCACTGACAGGTACACGATCAAGGGGTGTACTGTGTACATCGGTGTGACATCTGAAGAATTGACATGGCTAAGAAGAACCCATCTGTATAGGCTGCTAGACAACTCAGCGTGTTGAGCATCTACGGCAGCGATTTTTGGGTATCCCGTTGGGTTCAACACAAGGTGGGGGTGGATCGGCTGTTCATCGCTCTCAGATTGAGAAGGCTAAATTGGGTGTGGTAATAGTATTTTATGCTATTTTAGCCCAAAAGGTAAATTCATTTCTATGTCACTGTGAGAGTTTAAGTTTCACCTGCGGACATGTGTAACCCACAAGTAACAGATTGAAATTCTGGTATGTCTCCTCAAGGTTTGAGCCACCAGAAACTGACAAAATGAGTGGAGTTAGGTAAAAGCAATACCTGCTGTTAACATCTACATTAGTCAGCTCTCTCAAAATACAGCTTACTGTAAATGTTCCCAAATGTTATCAATTAGCGGTCTCTTGCCTGTCCAGATAGAAAACGTTTATGAAAATTACTCTAGGGAGGTCACGTCTATTTATTTTGGAGTTTCACAAAGTGCCTGTGTAACTTCACAGTGCTAGTGGAAAAGGATTTTCCTACTTTTTCATATCATTTTCAGACTAGTGAACCTTTTTAGTCTCAAAAGTCTGCTGTTTTTATCAGTTAGCACATTTCTTTCAGTTTAAGGGTGTTTGTAGCAGCTTTAGCGATTTCAGGAAATGTCTGGGCTGGAGGAAGCACCTAACAGACCCGAGCTATGGGCTGCCGAAGGAAGCCCAGTGTGTGACCCTGCAGGAGCTCACCCTGGCACACATCAATTCCATCAACCAGGAGCTGGGAGAGGGGCTGAGTCGTGTGGCACAGGTCAGAGGGGCACGGGCAGGGTGCATGTGTGCAGACATAGCTTTTATATTTGATACAGATCAGGGTAACAGATATATGCCCACTACCACAGATAGAGTAATCTTTACAGTTACACGCACATACATTCATCATACACTAGGGCCCATTTCACTAACATATGCTCCGATACTCTACCAGCAGCAAACCTGTGGAAAGAAAACTCCTAAACACCCTGCATCTATATCTAGGCGATAGGACCAGTTTTAGTGGCTGTCTAACATAATATAAACAATCTATAATACAATAATCAATAAATGTTCAATAAATGACAAGGAAAGACAACCAACACCATGTTTGAAAGTTATATTGCTTTATCTAAATTAGTCAGAATTAAATCAGAATAAATCATTTCTCATAGTTACCTATTCTAACTAGTGTCAGAACGGGTCAGGACCAGTCTCTTGAAAAGCCTTTTCAGGATAATGTCCTCTGCATCGGTCATCTGCAACGCAAGTTCACGCAGCAAGGCAACGAAGGAAAGAGTGGGGAGAGCCCTCCCTAAGCTAACATTTTTATATTATAAAATACAATGGAAACCCACATGAATTAATTGTATCACCAAGTAGAACGAGTAGGAAGGGATGTATCTTGGAAACATCCTGAAATCTTCGCTCAAGAAAAGTCATAATAGCAATCCTTGGAAAAAGAATCAAGTTTTGCAACTGTTTAAGTTCGCTTCCTTTGACAAATCAGCCTTTGCACAGAGTTCTTTCTTAGGCTTCATTGTTCCCCAAGGACGAACATTTCTTTTGGAGATCCTCCAAACTTGCTGATGTCCTCCCGGAAACTTCCTTATAAGGACTACCGTCAGTTTTTCTGTTAACTGAACTCCGGCAGGGGTCTCCCTTGTTACACGATAGATTTCACGTCGCCTGAACCACAGCTTCAGCCAGGCTTCAAATTATTCTCAGTTATTTTCATAAAGGCCTCCATAGGCCACAATAGACCATCTTTAATTAAAGAGACAAAATAAAGATTACTACATCATAATGATTAGACAGTGTTAACCCCACTAATACCCTTATGTGTATGCATTTACCTAGCTTTGCGACATACAGAGCATTAATTCAGACAGCGTTTTGTGCTTAGAATAAATAGCACACAGCAACGTTTAAACATGGAAAACTTGCACGTTATTGTGAATACAAATACAGCACGAATTAGCTAACCCTTGTGTAACCTTCCCTTGTGTTAGAACAAACAGATTGGTTAATTCGACTCACTTGCACAAGACAAATAATTAGTTGTTAATTATTAATTATTAATATGACGCATAGACATGCCAGAGCTTCAAAAGCCCCAGAATTTTCTAACAGAAAACTCTGCTCCAGCAATCCCCCCTTTGGTGATTTTATCACCAAATAAACCCAAAAAAAAAAAAAAAAACAATTAGTGAAAATTTTAGTCCCATTTTAGGAGAAATCAGAAATGTCTTTTCCCCTTACACAACATTAAACACCAGTCTCTCTTTCATCATCTCTCTTAGTCTCTAAATAAACACTCTCCCTCAATTCTTCTAATTCAATTTCTTCTGGTTCTCTTTTCGAATTTCTCAAATTCTTATTTTTCTTTTTATTTTTCAAAATTTTCTCTTTCCCTCTCCTGTTTTTATAACACACACACACTAATCTCAGTATCAACACAGCAACAATTATACAAGACAAAGGAAACAGTATCCTACCTACAATAGTACTACCTATTTTAGTAATAAAATCCTTAACAGCTATCATCTTATTAGCTAGTTTAGTCCATACACTCCCAGTTTCAAGTGGTACTAAATCTTCATGCAAATCAGTAATATTTTTGATATAGACCTTCAGGTCTCTGCTTTCATCAGGAATGTAAGTGCAACAATGTTGAACTTTCAAAATTCCACAAACTCCACCCTCCTTAGCCAAAAGAATATCAAGGGCAAGTCGATTTTGCATAGACATGGCACGTACGGCACTCAACTCCGTATTTACCAAAAGAAATCCTCCTGCGGTATTTGTCGATAAACGATCAACCACTGTGGACAATTTCCGAATTCCATAAGCATTTAAAGAAATTCCCACTGCTGGAATCAAAACCCCAAAAATGTCACCCACTATTTCAGACCAAGTTTCTCTCTTAAAACGTTTTAGTACATTAATATCTTCTACATCACTTATTTTATCTGTATGAAAAATCTTAGGGAAAACTAAACCCACATAACATGTGCCATACCAATGGTCAGGCAACCTGTAATAAGCTTTGTTCCCACACACATAGTACACTCCTGGAAAAATAGTATCTTCTCCACCTCTAAAACCCCAACCAGTCGCAATGAAGTATGTATCATGGCACTCACTAGTTCCCACAAAGTATGTATCATATTGGGATTTCCTTCTGGTAATGCATAGTTTACCCTTCTGCGGTGCATCCAAAGCTAAAGTTGGACTAACCCCATTCTTCAACTCTTTTCCCATCTCAATGTCCCAAATTGTCTCACTCACTTCGTATTTTCCCCCTTTCTCCTGCATGTTCACTTTCCTTTCCTCTACCATATCCAGGAAAGCTTTCTCCTCTTCTTTCAAACTACAAGTTAGATTATTCTTAAAAATGTAATCTAATGTTAGTCCTTCTTCTTCAATAAAAATCTCACCAAAAGTGTTAGCTTCTTTAGCTGGATTCAGCTCTTTGTTCATTGGCAAGTGCCCAAAAATACTATCTCTGTTAGACATCTTATAATCTACTTTCCCTAACAAATAAAAAACACTACTCAAAATACTACAAGAAATACCATATGTAGCTGATAAATGGTGATAAGTAACACCTTCTGAAACAGATGCAGGTAACTGCATGCAGACATAGCAATCCCTCACTTCCATTGTTTTCACATATTCATATAACAGTTTAGAAAAAACATTACTAGAAAAATTATTAATTGACCTATCTTTGTGTATGTAACTACCACTTCTAATTGGGACTACTTTTTGTGAATTCTTCTCTATATTAGTCATGTTTTCGTCCATCCCAAATTCAACCTTAAAAGTAACTAATAAAACTAAAACACCCCATAGAAGCATTAATATTCCAGTACAACAGCAGCACATCTTGCACCACCTTTTAAGGAAGGCACATCTATTTGGGTTATTCTCTATGTTAGCCATTCTGCTTTAACTTCTACTCCACTACAGTAATTAGAACTTCAAATCTTCAACAATTGTTCCAAACTTTTCAGCTTCTTCAAAGATCTTTCTGTTCACTCAGTCCAAGTGACTTCTTCTCTCACTCAATTTGGATACTCATCATTTTTCACTCCAATTTCTTCAACATCAAATTGTATCAGATCTCCAACACTTGAATCTTCAGTATCTGACTCTTCTCTGATGTCAGTCAGGAGTACTTTCAAGATTTCACCAGTTTCTTCCTCAACCACTTCCTGTACGGCCTCCTCTGGATTTCCTTGACTTTCCACCTCTTCACCTTCAGGCAGTGTCACATACGTCCATTCCGGCGACCTATACTTTTGGTTGGGTCTTTTAACTCTCTTTATTTCTACTGGTTCTTTTGTTTTCTCTGATTCAACCTCTTCAGCCTTTGAAGTTTGACTGGATACCTCATTCACTTGTTCAGCTTCTGATGCATTTATATTTGTCCTTATTATCCTGTATCTCAGTCTTTTCACTCTGTTGTTAGGCCAACGTTCTCCTCTCACAACCTTTTTCTGCTTCACTTCTTTAACACTCTTCTCTCCAATCGAAGTTCTCTTTCTCAGAACTCGACCTTCTGTTTGTTCATTTTCATCCTCCGATTCTGTTTCAATTGCCCTTTGCTTTCGTTTTTTAGCAGTTTTCTTTTCTTTCACAGATTCTTTCACCAATGTTTGAGACTTCCCTACTTCTGTCCCTCCTCGGGTCTCCGACACGCAATCTTCTTGCTGTCTATTTGTCCCTTTACCTAGCTCCTCATCAATGTTCCCTACACCTCCTCGGGGCTCTTCCGCAATCTGTCCCTCTCTATCTTCTTCTGACCCTGCTTCTTCAAGAATAATCTCAAGTGGTTCTTCAATCTCCTCCTCTCCTGATTCAGGAGTAGTCTCTATGTGTTTTCTCTTTTCTTTTCTTTTTCCTCCACTGCTACTTGAAACTTCAGGCTCTTTCACAGAATCAGAATCTAATCTTTCTTCTGATACTCGCAGTGACTCCCTTGAAGCTCTCTCTGCTTCTCTTCTCCCTGATTCTGAATCTTCACCATCACTGGAATCTGATTCTTCATAATACTCTTCACCAGTTCCCTCCCTCGGGCTTGGAATCCTCAGAGTATGACTTGCATGTACCCAGTGTCTCACTCCAGCACACTTTACTGCAGTCGTTGTAGTCAGAATAACTTGTCTTGGCCTTCCCCACCTTGGAACCAAGCAATTTCTTCTTCTGTGCACCTTAATCCTCACCCAGTCTCCTGGACTTAGATCATGGGCTTGCTTCTTCTCAAGTGTGGTAGCTTCTTCTCCAACCTGGTGAAACACAGAATGAACTGCGTCAGCCAGGCCTTTACAGTAATCCAAAATCATGTCATCAGTTATTGCCATCAATTTATTCACAGGTACAAATGCATGGCGCATTGCACGCCCCATAATGATTTCATGCGGACTCAAACCTGTAGTTCTGTCTGGAGTAGATCTCATAGTCATCAAGACTAGAGGAAGAACATCTGGCCATTTCATGCCAGTGGCTAAGCACATCTTCCCAATTCTGTTCTTGATTGTGCCATTAATCTGCTCAACCACACCAGAAGCCTCTGGTCGGTATGCACAATGTAGCTTCTGTTGTATCTTTAATGCTTCACAAATTAAACCAACGAGTTCATTTTGAAAATGTCTACCTCTGTCAGATTCAATTGTGACTGGAAACCCAAACCTAGGAATCAACTCCCTCAACAGTAATTTTGCCACTGTTAATCCATCATTCCTCCTTGTCGGGTAGGCCTCCACCCACCTCGAAAACAAACAGACTACTACTAGGACATACCTCAGTCTGTTCACTTGGGGCATTTCAATGAAATCAATTTGCATTCTTGTGAAAGGACCTCCTTCTCTGCCAATGGTCCCTAGACTCACCACTGTCTTTTTCCCAGTGTTAAACTGCTGACAAATTAAACACCTTTGACAGATGCTCTCCGCAATTGCCCTAAACTTTGCATTGTACCAGGTTTGCTTAAAGGACCTAATCATCGCGTCCCTCCCCAGATGTCCCTGGCCATGATACATCCTTGCCATTGACGACAAAATTGAATTTGGCATCACTGGTCTGCCATCTCTGTAGACCCAAACATGGTCTGTTTCTCTTGGAGCACATCCTGCCTTAACCCAATCTTGTTTTTCTTCTTCTCCTGCCTCATCTTGTAACTGTTTCACTTCATCCCACGTTTCTAGGACATTAGTAAACATCACAGAAAGAAAAGACATTTCCTCCATCCTGTCCCTGTTAATTGATTGGTTTGTTTTTGCACAATACTGCGCCACATCGTTAGCATATCTATTGCCAACAGTGATAAAATCTTCTCCTGAAACATGTGCTGCACATTTTACAACTGCTAACTCCTTAGGCAGCTGTATCGCCTCAAGCAATTTTCCAATCAGCTCAGCATTCTTTATCGGAGTTCCACCCGATGTCAAGAAACCTCTTTGTAGCCACAATTGGCCAAAATCATGCACCACTCCAAACCCATACTGACTATCAGTCAACACAGTTGTCCTCAAATCTTTCCCAATCTCACAAGCTCTTGTCAATGCCACTAATTCAGCAACCTGCGCAGATTTCACTCCTTTTAATGGTGATGCCTCCATCACCTCTGAAACCTTGCATACTGCATATGCTGCACATAGCACACCATTATCATTTCTCAGGCATGATCCATCCACAAACAGCACATGATCATTCTCAGACAAAGGAACATCCTTGATGTCTGGCCTTGGTTTTGTACAGTATTCCAGCACATCCAAACAATCATGATCATCTTCCATCTTTATACCCACATTCTCAATATCTGGCAAAAGTGTCGCTGGATTCACATTCGTACATCTTTCAAGAGTCACATTCGATGCTCCCAAAATCACTTTTTCATATTTAGTCAACCGACTATTTGACATATGCTGAGTTCTGCTTCTTGTCAAAAGAATTGCCACATTGTGAGGTACGATAACCCTTACAGGATACCCCATTATGATTCCCTCACTCTGTTCCAGGCTTCTGCATGTTGCAGCCACAGATTTTAGACAACCTGGTAAACCCACAGCTACAGGGTCAAGTGTCGATGAGAAGTACGCAATAGGCCTTCTCAATTGTCCATGTTTTTGGATTAACACTGAAAGTGCACATCCATTTCTCTCACTGCAGTACAGTTCAAATTCTTTTTCATAGTCTGGCATACCCAGAGCTGGAGCTTCACACATTTTTATTTTAAGCTCTTCAAATGCTGCCAATTGTTCTGCATCTAGATCCAACGGATCTGTCATGTCACTTTTTGTCAATTTAATCAATGGCTTTGCTATCAGGGAAAAATTAATTATCCACTGACGACAATATCCCACCATACCCAGGAACATTCTCACTTCTCTCTGAGTTTTTGGAGCTTTCATTTCTCTGATTATTTTGATCCTGTCAGTAGTCACTTTTCTCAGACCTTTCTCAATATTATGTCCAAGATAATGCACCTCTTTCTTGCAAAACTGCAATTTGGCTGGAGATACCTTTAACCCTCCATCTCCCAGATGATTCAGTAAAGCTATGGTATCTACTTCACAAGCTTCACGTGTCTTTGATGCCACAAGTAGGTCATCAATATACTGCACTAGTACTGAGTTCTCAGGCATGACCAAATTTTCCAACGATTTCTTCAATAACTGATTAAATATCGAAGGACTCTCTGTATACCCCTGTGGGATACGACACCATGCTAAAATACGCTGGCCAAACCTAAATGCAAAAATCGGCTGGCTGTCATGATGCAATGGAATTGAAAAGAATGCATGACACAAATCAATCACTGTATACCACTCAGCATCATGTGGAATTTGATACAGAATCACTGATGAATTTGGCACGATGGGACAACATGCCACCACAATCTGATTAATTTTCCTCAGGTCCTGGACAATCCTGAACTTGCCATTAGGCTTCTTCAGCCCCATTATCGGTGAATTACACGGACTACTCAGTAATTCTCTCAGAACTCCTTGCTGAATCATTTTCTCAATTATAAGAGTTATCCCTTCAATTATTTCTGGCGTCATTTTGTATTGAGGAATATTAGGATATGTAATTCCCTCTTTCACTGCAATCTTTACTGGATCTACATTATTCATCAATCCCACATCTTCTCCAGTAAAATCCCAAACTATTCTTTTCACTGTGTCTCTCAGCTCTTGAGGCAAATCCTCCGGATTAAACACTGGAAATGCACTAATTAATTCATTTTCCCTATTTTCTAAAGACATTCGATAGAAAACATCATCATCTGGTGTCTCAAAAGCTATTCCATCTGGTGTACAGAAAATCGTGCAGTTCATTTTGCACAATAGGTCCCTACCTAACAGGTTCACTGGACTTGTGTCACAGACAATAAATCTGTGCATGTCTGAAAATTTCCCTATCTGTACTTTCACTGGTTCAGTAAGACGTGTTCTGATCTGTGTATTGGCTACACCAACTACTTGGATTGCTTCATCCGAGAGAGGAAGATTTCTAACATCTGTTGACCTGACAGTTGATCTTGTCGCACCTGTGTCTACTAAAAAAGTAACACCCTCTTCATTTATTTTCCCATCCACAAATGGTCCTGCCTGGTCTATTTCTAGAGTTGCACCAAGTATGCACTCTTCCTCCTCTCTTCGGCACCGTCAATAATCACCCTCAGACTCACTCCCTTCACTCTTTAACAAGTACTGCTGTACCTTGTTAGTACGTCTTGGTTTGTTTACCTGCTCATCATTGAAGAATCCTGAATCCTGACTGTACTTTTGTACCCCTCTATTCTGCGGTAAAGGTGGTTTTGGCTCTTGACTCTGCTGCTGTCTCACAACTTTCTGCTGTTGTTGTTGTTGCTGCTGGTTATTCCCTTCATTCTGCACCTGTTGATTCAATAATTTACCCTCATTTAATGGTGGATTAGGACATTCAGACCTCCAGTGTCCCAGTTGGCCACAGTTGTGACATGGGAACTTTTTCTTTGCTTCCTCAAGACTTCCTCTTCCCTTTCCTGCAAATCTTGGTCTATTCCCTGTATTATTTCCTGGATTATTTGCCTGTTCCACTAACTGTGCTTCTTGTCTTTCTGCAACCTTCACCTGTGCCCACATAGCTTTCTCTTTCAGCTTTCTTTGCTTTGCTTCAATTTCATCACTGAAATATTTTGCATGTCTCAGAATCTCATCTACTTTCTTACTCTGCCAATCCACTGTGTTTTCACGAATTCTCTCACCAATTTCAGGTCTAAGACCATATACAAATCTGTATACAAAATGACTCAAATCCTTGTCACCCAGGTGTTCATCTCCACTGAATTGTTTAAAAGCCAGTATCAGCCTCTCGTAAAAAGCATGAACTGATTCCTTTGCTTCCTGTTGTGTTCGATCTATCTTAACCCAGTCTGTCTCTTTTGGGGGAACTTTACTCTTCAGGTATACCATCACCTGATCGTACTTCCTCATCACTTCTGGATCTGGTGCCCCTGTTCTCGGATCTCTTGGATATTCCTCACTAGGCCAACTTACAACTATTTTACACTCAGTCCACAAGTCTCCTGGAACAATTATATCAAACAAACTATTCAGGTCAACCCACAGCACTTTTGACAATTTCACAAACCTGTCTACCTGCCTATACCACTCGACGGGCCTTTCTCTCAATCGAGGGAAATCATTCGTAAATGATAAAATATCCTGTCTGGTCCAAGGAACATGCACATATCCTCCTCCAGGTATTTCTCTCATGGGAAACTGTTCCACTGATTTCTCTTTTTCTCTCACTGGAAATGCTGAATAAGTTGTTCTATCTTCAGATTCATCTCTCTTTTTATACCACCTATCCTTCCACTTTTCTACATCACCCCATCTACGCAATAATGCCACCATTTCTTTAATCTGTCCTGTTCTACCAGAATTATTCAAATTTTCTATATCTTTCTCTGTGAAATCCATCCTGTACGTTTTCTGCAAAGCTTTCACTTTATCAATGTCAATTCCCTGCTCATTTGCTATCGCTCTCAGTCTATCATGTGTATTTCTCGCTCTCCATGTTATGCTCTTGCACATAAACAATAATTCACCATCATGGTGACTTTTCAAAATTTCTGTCGGGATTGTTCCTGTCACAAGCTCTTCTAATTCTATACGTAATTTACCCACATCAACAATTAGTGGATCTTTGTCTTTTTTCTGAAGAACTTTCATCCAGTCATTTAAGTCTTTTACTGTTATATCTGTTGTCTGTCTCACTGGAACCCCTTTTCTTTGTGGTTCTAAAATTGGCATTCCCGAACTACTGGAATCACTAACTTCCATTAATTCACTACTTGTGTCATGTCTTGTTTGTCTCAAGTCATTCCTCCCTGTTCTTTTACCTGATTCTCCTGAAGGACCCGCTGTATTACCCGGAAAATATGGAACTACCAGCCCATTTTCACCTGCTCTTTGTCCGTCAATCATAGGAATTATCGGACCTATAGTAACTGGTACTGTCACAGCTTCCATGTTCATTGTTAACTCTCTAATCTTTTCAGTCAGTTCTGTTGTCGTCTTTGCTAATTGTCTGGCATTCCTGGCATTTTCCTCTCTTAAAGAATCACTATTTCTTGATTCAGGTGTCATTTTTTCTTTCTCAACTGTATCTCTTATTGGAGAAACAACTGGTGTACTCTCTTCTGATTCTGATTTATATGGAGGTGGTCTCTTGTACATCATGTCATTTAAAACTTCATCTTCATACTCTCCATACCTTCTCCTTCTGAGAGGGGCTGAGTCGTGTGGCACAGGTCAGAGGGGCACGGGCAGGGTGCATGTGTGCAGACATAGCTTTTATATTCAAAAAAGATTCATACCTGGTATAAAAACGTACACGCGCAAATTCCTTTGTAGTTCTATCTAAACAGAGTCCTGTTTGGTAACCTGGCATATACACAATACAATTCTGCCAGCTCGCGGAACTCCGCGGAATTCTGCAGCGATTTATCCGTGGAATCCCACAGAATGAACCCCTGCGAGCTCCGCCCAGGCCTACAAAATACCCTAGCTAGAATTAGAACTTGGGTAGCAAAGCCATCTTCTGCAAAGAACACTCTGTAGCAACAGGTGCTGAAGCTGACGTAGGGCCCAAAGTAATGTACGTCCCAGATAACGGGAACCATAACCCATCAATGGCAGTTTAAGAATGAATAATAATACCTGCAGAAGGCAGGACACCTTACCAGATGCCACTAGTAGGTGGAAAAATGTACGAAGAAAAAGCAAATGGGCTCTGTCCTCGAATGGCTTATGTGTGAAATAAATCAAAGAGAAACAGCCCCTGTACAAGCCTAGTATGGGAGGAACTAGGGAGGAAGACGGTATAGAAAAACGGAGTTAAGATTCTGTTCCATCCCTACTGTGGCGAAAACGCTGCAATGCGGAATCGGCCTCAGCACTGAACACATGTACTCCATTGAAGGACATGTCAACCAAGGTGGCTTCAATAGCCTCCGAAAAACCAGAGTTCCGTAGCCAGGCACGGCAGTGGAGTGCCACTGAAAGATCCATGGTTCACCCTACAGAGGCTATGGTATCCATACCACATTGTAACATATATTCAGCTGCTTGTTGCCCATCTTGGAGTACCTGGGTAATAGTGTTCTGGGTCTTATCCAAAATTGAGGGCAGCAGGAATGTGACCAAATCCCACAATGCAGGAGACACCTGGCTCAGAACACAAGCGGTATTAACTGATCACAAGGTTGAACTGGTAGAAGAAAAAATATTACCTTTGTAACCCTGGGCGTAGTGTGCCTAGCGGGGCTACGCGGAGGTCCACGGACAAATTCCGTGGAACTCTGCTCCGCTCCGCCACCCGCCTCCACCTCCCCATTATAAAAAGTAATTAAACATTATTAAAAAATAAATTTAAAACCACTTACCTGGCACGCGGCGTCCCCAGTCTGCCCTCCTCTTCTTCACCGTCTCGCTAATCCTTGTGAGAACTGCGCATGAGCGCACATCCGTTTTCACAAGGATTTACCGATTTTATAATGGGGTGGAGGCGGGGGCTGGTCAACTGCGGAGTGTGTGGAGATTTGCATTCTCCGCGTTCCTCGGAACGTGGAGAAGGCAAATCTCTGCACACTCCGCAGACGAAGCGGAAGTCTCCGCCCGGGGTTACATAAGTGTCGAGACTCCTGGACTCCCTGTCCCAAGTAACGTTACCTGCACCACAAAACTGCATGCAGTAGGCTGCCGGAGAAGGCAGGCCGGGTACCTAGGGGCACGCCGGTGCCTATGTGCCATACATCAATCCACAGGGGCCCCCGAAGCGGACTTTGCCCAGGAACCCAACAAAATATAATATAAGACGCCACTGAAGGGAAGTCTAGGTACAACCCCTGTTCGTCCCAGATGAAGCACACCAATTATTGGGTCAGTGGCCACCTCCACAGAAGGGAGCTGCAGCTTCAGAATCACAGATGCCCTCCTCAGAAGCTCAGCAAAGGTGGAGTTTACCTCTGTAGCGAGGCTGCCAGGAGATAAGAGGTCCGAGGATGGTGATGACTCAAGGGCACTAGCCTCAGCCAGCTCAGTTAGCCAAATAGCCTCCAAAGGAGGTTCGACAGTGTCAGTTATGGGGTAAATACACCCCATCTCTTCTCTTTCTCCACCAAAAACGTGTTCTCCTGGAGGAAAAACAGTAAGGGGTTCCTCAGAATAAGGAGGAAAAGTGTCAGAAAAAAACTACACCTCGGCACCGCCCGATCCTATGTGTGCAGCGACTCCATCCTATGTCAATGTGGCGATGCCTCGGCATTGGAGAGGAGAGATGGCATAGCGTCAATTGCCGCCGCCGGCATCATCTTCAGAGTTAGCTAATGGGCACTAGCGTCACAGGTGGGAACCCCGTAGGACTGTGCACTGGAGCTGACACGGAACCAACAACAGATCCAGAGGGCCTAACTAAAGCTGAGGGTGACCCTGCCGGTGTGTATCAAGGCTCCTCTGACCACCTTGGGAATGAAAAGCGCACCAGAGGGAGGTGGAGACCCAAAATGGCATGTAGGGAGGAATAGTATTTCTGCATCTGGCTTAGAGTTGCCCTGCCTTCAGGGAAGACAGGGAGGCATTGGGTTGGCTCTGATCCGACTCCTCAACTTGAGGCTTGGAAGGGGCATCAGATATTCGGACCGTGTGCTGCGACTTTCACCGCTTGCATCTCAACTTACCTTTGGACGTCGAGGTTGAATGACACCCACGGGAAGGACATATGGAGCAGGCTCTTGAGCATTCCCTGGAACGAGAATGAGACCGCCAACGACCAAGAGCTTCATGCGGCATTCCCGCAACGCCTTAAGGTGAAGTTGGTGACAAGAGTTGCACTCGTCTGAGTCATGGTGTTCCCTGAGGCACCACACACAAAGAGTATGAGTGTCTGTGGCCGACATCTGCCACAGGGTTTGAACTCCAAGGACATAAGAAAAAGGGAAGTACTGTTCCTTGGACATAAATGTCAAGAGAAGCCAAAAAAACGACCTGAGCAATTGCTCTCTGGATCCGCATTGGAAGCATGGAAAAGAAGAAACTGACATCAGCACTGTCAGGGGAGGGTTTATAGGGACTCTGCCGACATCACTTCTGTGGACGACATCACTACGGAGTCGCTCGACATTCACTACCAACGTGCAGAGGTACTGCTGTAAAAAAATTCCAGATCTAGTCTGGCTCCTGGGGAGAATTTAAAGGTAAGGAATCTGTGGCTAGATGTCTCTATCAGATACTCATTTTTATTGATCTCAGAAGAATAAAGGTTTTGGTAGACCCTCTCTGACCGTCTAAAAGCTGCACTCACATGTGTTGTAATTAATTAACTTGGTCAAAGTCCTTGAAATTAGTACAATTATCTTTTAAACAGATAAATACATATTATTTTAAAATACATAAACATTGCCAATGCCAGTAGGTCTGAGCTACCTTATGGGAATGTGTTCTTTGTTGTAATCGTTATATGTTGTGTGAAATGCAAGAATGTAGAAATACTGTAAACCAACAGACCCTGGTGGATAATAAACCGAGGCATCTCGGATCTGGCAGTGTTATACAGCAGACTATCTCCAACCCATAAAGACCAACATGCATTTGCCTTCAGCATCAGAGCTACCCCTCATGGGATCATTTAACTTGATTATTGTCTCTGTCCTCACAGAGCAAAGCAACGTTTTGGTTATGCAGATCTCGCATGTGTCAACTCTTGTGTTGTAGTTACCTCCCAGACATCACATAGCTCATATGTTAAAGCTCGACAAACAGCAGTCAACCATCAAGTGGCAGATGGCCAGTGACATTTCAAGTCTTGTGGGGCCCTGTACAAAATATATTTTGGGGCTCCCTTATTGGAACAATTTTTAATGTATCGCTATTTTTGGCTCATCCCATCCATTGTGATGAACAAGTTACTTACCTTCGGTAACGATGTATCTGTAAGAAACATTAGTTAGTTAGATTCCTCACCTTAGAATATCCCCAGGCGTCAGACTGGATCCGGAAGATTTTTCGTCAGCAATACCCCTTGCGCGTCGCTAGGCGTCGTCTGCGGCTCCGCGTCCGTCGTCGGCGTCGTGCGCCGGAATGACGTCGTCGGAGTACTTAGACGCCGCCCTCGCGCGCTGACGTCAGTTCTTGTACATAGCCTTCCGCGCCAGGAACGCAGAGCCATGCAAGATACCGACACTGGTGCCAAAAAATTCTAGGGCCCTGAAAGGGATAGCCTTAACCCTAGATGTCAGTTCGCAGAACGGGGAGGATGGGTGGGTCGGTGAGGAATCTAACTAACTAATGTTTCTTACAGATACATCGTTACCGAAGGTAAGTAACTTGTTCATCTGAAAGAAACACGTTAGTTAGATTCCTCACCTTAGAATAGATACCCAAGCAATACCATCCCCGGTGGTGGGTCTGCAAACCAAGATCACACCAGAAAGTCCTGGAGGACAGAACGGCCAAAGAAGCCATCCCTCCGGACTTGGCTGTCAAGGCAATAATGCCTGGCAAACGTGTGTAGCGAAGCCCACGTTGCCGCCTGACAGATGTCCTGCAAAGGGACACCCCGTCCCAAAGCAGTAGTAGCCGCCGTGGCCCGAGTAGAATGGGCGCGCAGCCCAACAGGAGGGTCCTTTTTTGCCAAGGAATAAAAAATTTTGATGCACAAAACGACCCACCGAGAGATGGTCTGTTTGTGCACAGCTTTCCCCTTCCTAGCACCCACGTATCCAACGAAAAGCTGGTCGTCCACCCGGAACTGCTTTGTGCGGTCCAGATAAAAGGAGAGCGCACGTTTTGGGTCCAGACGGTGGAGCCTCTCTTCCTCTTTGGAAGGATGCGGAGGCGGAAAGAAGGTGGGCAAGGTGACAGACTGCCCAAGATGAAAGGGGGTCACCACTTTCGGAAGAAAGGAGGGACGAGGCCGAAGGACAACCTGTCCGGATGAACAGAGAGAAAAGGAGGCTTTGATGATAAAGCCTGGAGCTCACTCACCCGTCTAGCCGAGGTGATGGCTACCAGAAAAGCAGTCTTAAGCGTCAGCAGACGAAGAGGACAATTATGAAGAGGCTCAAAGGGAGCGCACATTAGAAATGTGAGAACAAGATTCAAGTCCCACTGAGGCATTACAAAAGGGACAGGAGGGAACGTGTGAGTAATGCCTTTTAGAAAGCATGTAACGACAGGGGACTTGAAAAGAGAAGGCTGATCAGGAAGCCGCAAGAAGGCAGAGATGGCAGCAAGATAACCTTTCAAGGTGCCCAGGGCAGAGCCCTGCCGGGCCAAAGAAAGAAGGAAGAGGAGCACCTCAGAAAGAGGGGCGGAAAGGGGATCCACAGCCTTTGCTGTGCACCATGCCACAAATTTGTTCCACCGGCAGGCGTATACCGTCTTTGTGGAGGGACGCCTGGCTGCCAGAATGATATCACAGACTTCAGGAGGCAAGGCAAATGGCATCAACTGCCGCCGCTCAATCTCCACGCATGGAGGTGGAGGCTGGACAGGTTCGGGTGGAGGACCGTCCCCTGCTGCTGCGACAGAAGATCCTCCCGCAGGGGCAGACGTATCGGAGGATCTGTCAACATACTGAGTAGCTCGGGATACCAGTACCTTCGTGCCCAATCCGGAGCCACCAAGATGACTTGGGCCCGGTCGTGCCTGATCTTCTTCAGCACTCTGGGCAGAAGTGGTATAGGCGGAAAGGCGTACAACAGACCGCAACGCCACTCGTGACGAAAAGCGTCACCGAGCGAGTGCCGCCTTGGAAATTCCAACGCGCAGAACTGCTGACATTGCGCGTTCTCTTTGGTGGCGAATAGATCTAACCAAGGCTCTCCCCACTGCTGAAAGAGACCTTGCGCCACTTCGGAGTTCAGACGCCATTCGTGATCCATCATGCACCGGTGGCTGAGTTCGTCTGCTCTGGTGTTCAGAGAGCCCACCAGATGTTGAACAACTAGGGTGACGCCCTGGTGTTCCAGCCACGTCCAGAGGCGCAGAGCCTCCTGACAAAGGGTCCACGACCCCACCCTGCCCTGTTTTTTGCAATACCACATGGCGGTGGTGTTGTCCGTGAACACCTGCACGACACTTCCCCTGACAGAGGGAAGGAAGGCTTTCAGTGCAAGTCGGATCGCTCTCAACTCCAACAGGTTGATGTGGAGGCGAGACTCCGCCGGAGACCAGAGGCCTCTGATCTCCGCCTCTCCCATATGGCCACCCCATCCCAGGAGGGACGCATCCGTCACTACGACATGCTCCGGTTGGGGAAGGGAGAGGCTCTTGCCCGTGACCCAATCGAGGTCCGTGAGCCACCACTGCAACTGCTGTGCAGTGCCCTCCGAGATCAAGACATGGTCGGACAGGTTGCCGTGATGCTGGGCCCACCGAAACTTCAGGTCCCACTGCAGAGCCCGCATGCGCCGCCTGGCATGATGCACTAGTAGGATGCAGGAGGCCATCAGCCCCAGAAGCCGCAACACTTGCCTGACCGAAACCCAGGATAGAGGCCGAAAGATGGGAATCAGGGCCTGAATATCCCGGACCCGCTGTTCCGGCGGATAGACCCGGAACTGAGCCGAATCGAGAACCGCTCCGATGAAGAGGAGCTTCTGAGAGGGACTCAGGTGTGACTTCGGCACGTTGATGGAAAACCCCAGCAAATGCAGGAGATCCGCCGTAGTCTAGAGGTGGGAGACGACTGCCTGGGGCGAGCCCGCCTTCAACAACCAGTCGTCAAGATAGGGGAAGACTGGAACCCCTGATCTGCGCAGATGAGCTGCGACCACCGCCATCACTTTCGTGAACACCCGAGGGGCACTGGTAAGGCCGAAGGGGAGCACGGTAAACTGAAAGTGCTCTTGACCCACCGTGAACCGCAGGTAACGCCGGTGGGCCGGCAGGACGGGGATGTGGAAATATGCATCCTGCAAGTCCAACGCTACCATCCAGTCTCCCGGGTCTAGGGCAGCTAGAACCTGAGCCAAAGTTAACATCTTGAACCTTTCCTTCCGAAGGAAGGCATTGACGTTCCGGAGGTCCAAGATAGGGCGTAGGCCCCCTTTGCCCTTCTTGGGAACCAGAAAGTAGTGGGAATAACAACCACGACCTACTTCTGGGCTCGGAACGCGCTCGACGGCCCCCTTGGCCAAGAGGGCCGAAACTTCCTCGTGGAGAAGATTCAAATGATCCCCCGAGATACGGTTGTGCTGCGGTGGCATGGCTGGAGGGGTCGTCTCGAAGGGGAGGGAGTAGCCCCTTCGGACGATTTGCAGCACCCACCTGTCCGATGTGATGGACCGCCAGTGGAGCAGGTGATGGCGAACTCTGCCGCCCACTGGCGTGGAATGTGTCTGAAAGCTCGGACTAGGAAGGCTTTGAGGCGGATGCTGCCGGGGTGGATGTGGGCTGACCGCGTCGTCCTCCAGAACCGCCTCGGCGGAAACCACGTCCGCGACCGCGCGCAGGTTGGTTCTGCGGCTGGTGGCTAGGCGGACGTGAGGAGGCACCCCTTCCTTGGCCACGAAAGGGGCGTAAGGCGGAAGTTTGCGACCGCGGGGCCGAGAGGCCCAAGGACTTAGCCGTAGCCCGGGAGTCCTTAAAGCGATTCAGCGCACTGTCCGCTTTCTCACCAAAAAGGCGAGTGCCATCAAAGGGCATGTCCATGAGAGTGCTCTGGACATCTCCCGAAAAGGACGTGGACCGTAGCCAGGCGTGACGTCTAAGCGCCACTGTGGTAGAAATCGCCCTACCCAGCGAGTCCGTAGTGTCAAGCCCACATCTGATAGCATGTCGTGCTGCATCGCTCCCATCGGCCAGAGCCTGGGTAAGTCGTGTCTGGACCTCCTCCGGACACAGGGGCAGCACGTCCTCCACCGTATCCCACAGAGAGTGGGAATAACGGTCCAAAAGACAGGCGGTGTTCAAGGACCGCAGGCCCAAACTAAGGGAGGAGAACAGCTTTTTGCCAAACTGTTCCAGTCTCTTGGAATCCCGGTCCGGCGGAGCGGTCGGGAAGGAGGATTGGGAGGTAGAAGCCTGGATAACCAGGCTCTCGGGGGTAGGGTGTTGGGACAGAAAACTGGGGTCGCCCGGAGCAGGGCGGTGGCGCCTGGCGACGTTCCTGTCCACAGGAGGAACTGTGGAGGGCTTGGACCAGGTGCCCTGCAGAACGTCAATGAGGGCCTCATTGAATTGTAGCAGAGGCTCAGTGGAGCTTGCTGCAGACTGAAGCACCTCAGTGAGGACGTTAGTTCTCACAGCCACGGCAGGTAGCTCGAGCCCAAGGGTTGCGGCCGCCTTGCGCAGCACCACAGAGAAAGCAGCACCCTCCTCCGAAGCCAGAGTCGGAGGAGAGATGAATCCAGTGTCTGGAGAGGTATCCAGACCACTTGCCTCCCCCAGTTCATCTGCCCAGTCCTGTGACAGCTGAGCCTGAACGGCCATAGGATCCTCGGACCCCTCCCATTCGCCCCCGTCATCCGATTCCTGGTAAACAGGAGGAAGGATCGGAGCCGGAAGATAGACATAATGTGTCTCCAGCGGCGCCGTACGGGGCGTCCATCGACGCCGTAACGGCGCCGGGTCCGGTGCGGGGATGAACTGGGGCACGACGCCGAGCGGAGCCGGCGTCGGAGGTGGAACCGGTGTCGACGCCGGCGGAGGAGGCGTGACGAGGTCGACCGGCATCGGCGGGGACTCGGGGACGGGTCCCTCGGGCACTTGCGGCGTCGAGGCGGAGCCGGCGACGGCGCCGGGGCCGGAGCCGCCGGCATGCAAGGTTGCCCAGTCGGGTCCGCGGGGCCCGAAGGCGCGCCAGCGGGCGTCGACGGCGGAGCCAGGTTCCTCATGGCCGAGAGGAAGGCACTGACTTCCGCCGGCGTCGCGTTAGTCCCATGGACCGGCGGGTATGGGAACTTGCGCGGCGCCTGCGGCTCCGCTGGAGCCACAGGGGTGGAACCACCCTGACCCTCGGCCGAGTCGCGCGACCGGCAAGGGGAGTCCGAAGAGCGGTGTCGCCTCTTGGACTTCTTGGCGTGCTTCGACTTACCCGAAGACTTGGAGCCAGACAATCGATGATGACGTCGGCTGCGGCTCCGCGACCGATCCTTGGACCTCCTCCTGGACCGGGATCGAGAGGGGCACGGAGCCGAGTGGCGAAGCTCGAGAAGCTTATGGGACCGCTCCCGTCTAGCCTTCGAGGTCAGGGCCTTGCAGTCCGAACACGACTCTGCGTCGTGGTCGAGGCCCAAACAGTAAAGGCACCGGCGGTGATGATCCGTAACCGACATCAAGCGGTTGCAGTCAGCACAGGCTTTAAAACCAGGCATCCTACCGGCACCGGAGTCGAGACAAGATCAAAAAGGATAAAAAAAAACGTAGTCAAAAAAGACTAAAAGGGGTAGCTCTCCCGGATCTGCGCTTACTGGCGCGGAAAAAAGAAGAACTGACGTCAGCGCGCGAGGGCGGCGTCTAAGTACTCCAACGACGTCATTCCGGCGCACGACGCCGACGACGGACGCGGAGCCGCAGACGACGCCTAGCGACGCGCAAGGGGTATTGCTGACGAAAAATCTTCCGGATCCAGTCTGACGCCTGGGGATATTCTAAGGTGAGGAATCTAACTAACTTGTTTCTTTCAGATGCAAAAGGTTTTGAAATATATGTTAAACCGTCAGAAATGCGGGCACCAAACAACAGCTGAAAACTCAACCTGGCACTGGTACCCACCAGTCAAAGGACTTGGGGCCTGATTTAAATGTTAGCAGAGAGGAAACTCTGTCACAACAGTGACTGAGTTTCCTTCTCACCATTATCATGGTCCGCCCGGTTAATTTAGAACCCATCTCCACTGTGATCAAACCCATCCGATGGCCCAATGGAGTAAGGGCCGTAGGAGGTTCTGCTGTATGTCCCCCCACCTAATTTAGATGGGTGGACATATAGCTAATTTGCCATGTGGGGGGGACATTGTGTTTTTTTTTTTTTAAAGATTTTCTTATGAAAATATTTTTAAAATTGCAGGTTTGCCATACAGCTCCCCATCATGTTGACGTAGCCGTCTGTCAAACTTACAATTCATTGGCAGGAAACGGTCTGATGGCGGTCCTACCAATGCTAGAAACATCCGCTCGATTGGTGGATTGGTGGATATTTTCAAATTTGGTGGGTGGCACCTGCGTCAGGGAAAAGAGTAATTTACTCTTTTACCCTGATAGAGAAATGGTCACCCACCAATATTTATATCAGCCCCATAGATTTTTTTTTACTAGCCCTGACTTGGAGTAAGTCAGGAACTACACATGGCCACTCACAGGTACTCAACACTCTCTCAAGGAAAATATCAGAGATAGGGACTTCATATAACTCTTTATAAGATTTTATTTTAAAATAAAATAAAATTAATTAGACCTTTAAAATATATTTTTTGTTTAATGTTTAATAGTTATATATAATTATTCAATCATTTTAAAATGTAATAAACTTAATTCAAAAATGTTACAAATAATTTTAATTCAATACACATTTAGCAAAATGAATTTCTCAGTAAATAAAAATTAAAATGTTACTGTGAGTAGAAATTTATTAAACTATTCTTTAAGAAATATTATTTTTAAATTAAATATATATATTTAATTTAATTATTTAACACACTTTTACTTTAATGAGTTAACATGCTGTAACATTTTTTTATTTTTTATTTTATACTTATATTCAAATATTTGTAATAGTTTCCTAAAGAATGATACTTTAATGTTTGTCCCTACACTTTCCCATAAGGAGATCTCTCCAACGGTGGAGTAGATTTCCACCTACATATGAAAAGTTATTAGTCGTAACTTTAGACTCGTAAATTCTTAGATGTCTCCACCCACTAAACTGAGTAGCATATTCTCCTCACTGGATACGACTCTAACCTGAGCCAGTGAGGTGAGAGTGCCCCAAGCCTCAGCCCTCCCAGAGGTCATCTCTCCTCAGATTTCTATTTGTGGGGTGTCATTATTTTACCTCAGAACATTCATTGTGAACCATTCGTAGGCTGTGCGTGTAGATCTCATGCACCACGAACTCTGGATTAGGGAAAAGTAACTGGACATGGAAACATCATCTAGAAAACGATTTTTGAAAGCATGTGAATCCTGTGGCAAAATACGAGTCTTTACAAATGACCTGCACTAAATATGTATTTATTGCCTCTACCCAGATCATTAAGTAAGCAACTGCAAGCTGTGCCCAATATTTTCATCCAAAACCCTCAGTGACTGTGAGGGAAGATTCCTTATGTGTTTTTAAACAAATGAAGCTGCTGAGACCCCTCCTAAGGGTAGAGTGTTGATCATGCTCTCTGCTATCCAGGTAGAAAAAGCATCAAATAAAGACTGCGCGGAGGGTGACGCGTTCATCGTCACTTGTGATACTATTTTGGCAATCCTTTTATTCTGTGATTCATTCCTTTCCTTTTCAGGTATTTATTGCGTTTGTACAGATTCCTGGGGAAGTTTTCACTCTTTATGACCACATTTCTTATACTTTGATATCTACTTTTATTTTTTCTCCTGACTACTTATTTTATTATTGATACAGTGACGTAGACTTCAGTTTGTGCTCAGTCAACTCACTTGTTGCTGATGACGACCCAATAAATTTCCTAGGGCCTTTGACACCAATATGACCATAGATACACTACTGAAATTAGATACAGAGCACTACTCCAGAAACTGAGCATTACATATAATAAGTGCCCTACAGAGGTCGCTGTATCTAGTCTCTTGCCATAATCTTGTTGAACTCATTTTCAGGCTGTTTATTGCACCACCTTGTGTTTACCTTGCACTTTGAGCATATACCAATGTACTCTGTTTATTTGTTATGATGTTTGTCTGTTTCCTACAATATTATTTTGCATCAACTATTTTTCCATTCCTAGCGGGTGTACATAACCATGTTGTTATATGTATATTTTGCATTTGTCGTTGGCATCATCTACTAACTAGATCATCTTCATAACCTATGTTCTCCTTTTACTTAATGAAAACTTGATGGACATTGTTGCTTGTAATGTTAGTATCTTGTTCACCTTGGTCTATTGGTTGCTCGTTTACATTTTTTTATGATAGTAGGATCAGTGGCGGTTCCTCTTTGAGAACGTAGGGGCATAGCCCTACTCATAGTGTGCCCCCTCCCCCTAATTTTTATTCTTTTTCCCCACAGCAGCTGCATCAATTTTTTTCTTTTATTAGCCTGAGCCGGGTAGTTCTGCAACGAGGGAGGAGGATTGGGGGGAGGAGCTTCAAAGTAAATTGTCTTGTCACATTACCTGGTCATCAATACTGACCATCATGCCTGAAAGAAGTGCGCATATCAGGTTGGCCGGCTGCCTTAATGTGGACAACCCGACATGTGCACTACAGGCCTCCTAGTCTCGCTGCTCGTGCTACAGTGAGCGGGGGGAGGGGGATCACAGCCGCAGCCATATGTGCTCAAAATGAGTGCGACGACCACCTGCCCAATCCAATCACGTCACTGCTTTCAGCAGCGGAGCAGCATCTGGATTGGGCAGGATACGCCTCTGGCTGAGTGGCCCTGCAAAGGAGGCACCATAGGGGTAGGGTAGTTCTGGTCCATGGACATATGGCCAATCACTGCTTGACTTTATTATGAAGCATGCACTGATTGGCCATTCTGTCCCTTTGCTCTCTTCCCTCTGTTTGGCTTCTTATAGGTGCAGCACCAGTAAGAGGGAGTGGGGAGAAGACGTTGTGATGGTGGCTGACCCAACCTCACCCGGAGTCCTGACCAGGGAATTCGGAGGCAGCGCCAGCAGTCTCGCGGGGGTAACATTTGTAAGACTTTTTTTGAAGTTGATGTTGGAATTTTGAAAAACATTAAGTAAATCGTATTAAAGATTCCGCTGATACCATGGTTTGGTCTACAAGGGAAGTGCACCTCAGTCTGTACCCGCAGCATCTCCCTCAAGTGCAGTACCGGAGAGAGACGGACTGACAGATGCACGCACACTTGGACCACTTATGTTGTTCGAATAATAGAGCTCCGTTATGTGTCATTTGGGCCCCTTCTATTGTGTTGTCTCTGTACACCAAAGCCAGCAAACACTGCCGATGCCCCTGTGCTCCATTTAGCCTCTCCAGCCCTCACAACTGGGAACGCCGGTTCTTGACCTCGTCTAATTACCTACAAGACCCTATTCAGGTCGCCAGGATCTTTTTACTTGCAGAATAGCGTAGAGAGAAGAATCACAATTATCAAATCGTATTTACCACAATTGTACATCTCAGGAAAGAAGACTCACAATCTGGGAGGTTGACCTTTTATTATCAGCAAAAACATCTGAATATATAGGCACCTCAATACCAAGCACAAAAGATATATGGGGATTAATACAAATGCTAGTCTGCGAAGTATTCGCATACGACTGAAAATAAACAGGATTACAGCTTCCAAGAGCATCAAGTACCCTATGGCAATCGTGATATCAAAATTTAAAGTCATCAATCAAATCAATTCTGTCCCTACTCTACTCTAAGGTGACATACCTACTTAACATTCCCTTCCAGGTGAGGATCGCATAAAAGGGTGTCAGCGGTGAAACTTCCTAAGAAGTCTTCACCATTTGAGAGCTCGATCTATACTGCTCATTTCCGTCCCTCTCCTAAGTCTCGTCTGCTCAACCCACGGGGCTCTGTCCCTAATACAAAACCCCAAAAAGCGGTACACGCCATTCAGCACACCCCTTCAGGCTGCCTCTTTCTTCAGTAAATTTCCATTTGGATCCTTTCATCTTCCTTCCACGAATTCGACCTTGGGTCCCAGGCCTTCTCTGTACCAGGAGTTGCAATTTAACATTCCAATACACTCCCTTCATGTCTACTCCTTCTGTCTCCATTCCATTCGAACAAAGACTCATTCTAACTAACGAGCTAGATGGCCTTGTACCTGCAGCCAAATGCCGAATAGGAAAAAACCCCTAACATCATGAGGTTTCACAATGCACTGTATTTTAAGCTTTGCTAATATCCTACCGTCTTAATAAAACATGGCTAAAATAAACGAAGGTCTTCTCTTGCATACATAGTTAGGCCTCAAACTAAACACTCTACCATTAACAATTCTAATTATTCGTCTCATACTTGAGAGAATTACCTTATTCCTCCTTCTAACATGGCTTAATGTCTCTTAATGCACGACATTTCTATACTAGGCATTACATATATATCAATGCATTTCAGAATAACTGATGGCCTTTCTCTTCTCTCGAGGCCTGTTTACATTTCTACTATCCTATTTCATTGAATACATTTCCATTATTCTTGGATAACATGCTCATTTATATGCGGGTGCTGACTAACAAAGAATATGGTGCACCCCTACAATTTTCGCATCAGCAACGCTCTATCAGTTCCCCCCTTTGATGACAACTTGTCATCACACAAATCCATCTATACAGAAGTGGTAACCATTCCATTGTGTCGGAAACCCTCCATTCTTTTCAGATCTTGGTACTGATTATCTTGCATATGCGCCATTCGTCTTTCATATCCCCTGAGAATCCTCTCAGCTCTGTTTCCTCTGTACCACTTGTACGCTCTCACAAGTCCCCACAAACAAATCACACAAACCACCACAATCAATATTGGCTTCAGCACATATCCAAGAATTCCCTTTCCTAAATCTGCAAACCAGCTTCCCACATGTCCAAATCCTTTTCCAATCTTTTCCCACACATTCTCTTCTGCCAATATTACAGTTTCATATAGTTTAAATAACGGTATCCCTTTTGTGCAAAAAGCGCGAAAACAATATTATCTGCACATACTGTACTATGCTAAGTTAAAAAAACGTTTTTTATATCACAATCAACTTTTATATCCAAAAAATATTTTTATTACATATTTTTATTAAAAAAACCTAATCACAAACACATGTGGTACATATTTCTTTAAAACCAAAAAATTAATTTTTCATAAAAAACATTACATCAATAGTATAAAAACATTACGATATTATACAATAATCACAAATTGAACACAGAGAAAAACCCATAAGAAAAGACAATATAATTTGTCATCATTACGACAGATCACATGGAAGGGTATGTACACTCGACCTGGATGAGTTCTATAATTTCAACTGCAGGTCAGAGTTACACATACGGAATTATAAACTATTGTTTCTCCGTAGAGTGTAAATAACAAAATGCGCCCAAAATCGTAGGCAAAACGAGGGGCTGTAGCGCTTAAGTACACATTAGTAAACAGAGGTGCTTTCTTTCACTTCCGGGTCAACGTTAGGAGAGCGATCACGGTCAGGAAACGCCTAATTCTCACAAGCCAAACAAGCAATTAACAATTATCCTATGACCAATCACTGCGCAGACTAGGGTATTTAAACCAGGCTCGCGTCTGACTCCTTGTCATCGTACGGACGCGAGGAGACGCATGCAGCACCGCGTCGTTTTACTTCATGTTCGAAGGTGAGCAAAGGAGCAGTCAGACTATTCCTAGGATAGCATAGAAATCTATAATAACACCTCTTGCTAGTAGCAAGTTCTACTTAGAAATAATAATTTTTATTACTTCTTCTTTATCAGTGTACGAACCTAAGAGCATCTAGGGGAGGAGCTTCGTTTGATTATATAGAAGCTGCAGAATCTTCTTAAGAAATAGAGATTTGTTCCAGTATATCCAACTCAAAACAAAGGTACGAGAGAAGTTTCACAAAGACTAGGGTCTTTTTCATCCAAATAATCTGCGTAATAACCAGAGACACATTCTCTTTACTTTTGCAGGTAATCCTGCATGTATAACTAGCACGTCCATTAAAAGGATTTTTAAGAGATGGATTATTAAAAACATCTCCCAACAACAAATGGAAATTTGAGGAGCATCACAGAAAGGTATAAAAAACATTGATTGAGTAAATTTAAGGTAGAAGAGGTAGGAATATCCTAATGGTAGTATTGCTTTCCGTTGCTGTCTCTCTAGGTGAGCCAAGGTGGGAAGCAAGTGTATACCAACATCAATTATCTTAATGAAATAAAAGTTACAATCCATAATGACAGGTGAGATATAATTACATAGAATATGAAGATGAGATTATAAGATATCATAATGAGAATTATGAAATGGGTCGGTAGGAAAAGAACAAGATATAGGACAATACATATGTATTATATGACATTATAAGATACCATAATGAGAATTATGAAATTGTTTGTTAGGAAAAGAACCAGATATAGGATAACATATATGTATTAGACTAGCCAGACAATAGATAATGTGAATTGAGAACACTGACCTCATATTTTGGATGGTGTATAATGGTGATTTTTCTGTATCTGTTTATAATGCAGGGTAGCTGTAATAACGAATCAAGTGACTAACAGAGAAATTCAAATTGCTAGTCTTGATAAAGATGGAACAATAATTGAATACCATCGAAACGCGTCGACGCCTTTTTATTGTGCGGCAGAATCTGTGGAACCACTCTGACCTGCAGTTGAAATTATAGAACTCATCCAGGTCGAGTGTACATACCCTTCCATGTGATCTGTCGTAATGATGACAAATTATATTGTCTTTTCTTATGGGTTTTTCTCTGTGTTCAATTTGTGATTATTGTATAATATCGTAATGTTTTTATACTATTGATGTAATGTTTTTTATGAAAAATTAATTTTTTGGTTTTAAAGAAATATGTACCACATGTGTTTGTGATTAGGTTTTTTTAATAAAAATATGTAATAAAAATATTTTTTGGATATAAAAGTTGATTGTGATATAAAAAACGTTTTTTTAACTTAGCATAGTACAGTATGTGCAGATAATATTGTTTTCGCGCTTTTTGCACAAAAGGGATACCGTTATTTAAACTATTTGATAGTACTCCAGTCCCTTTGGTTTCAGTCGAAGGGGTCTCTCTCTACTGTTTATATAATATTACAGTTTCTTCATGAAGTGTGGTAATGTTGACTATATATTTCCTCAGCTCTTTGCTGTTGTCTGGAATATATGTGCAACATTCCTGAACCTTCAATGTCTTGCAGACTCCGCCCTCTTTGGCTAACAACACGTCTAACGCAAGACGATTTTGTAAAACCATTGTCCTGATCGATAACATCTCTCCATCCACCAGCAACAACGACTTCGCTGTGTTCATTGACAACTCATCAACCACAGTTGCTAATTTTCGTATTTTCACATCATTTAAAATCACACTCAGACCAGGTATGATTGCTCCAAAGATATCACCAATCACAGCTCCTGCACTAGCATCTCTTCGTACTCTAGAGTGTTGTCCGGTCTCTAGCAGAGTCAAATCCTCGGCATGGTATATCTTCGGGAAAATAACAGCCAAATAACAAGCGCCGTACCATTGCTCAGGCAACCTCACGTATGCATTCCTTCCACACACATAATACACCGTTGGGATGACCTGTATCTGACCCTGCAAAAAGTCCCTAGCTGAATCTTCTATAGTAAAGGTATGGGAACATGTGCTATGTCCCACCCAGATCTTGTCCTTGTCCGACTGCGGACGAGCAACACACAGATTTCCTCTCTGTACTTGATCTAACGCTATGGGTCCATAACTTCCCCTTGACTTATGTAGCTTCTCTTCTTCTGTCCAATCAGTTGACTTCTTTCCCCCATCCTTATCTTGGGTTAATTTTCTATATCTGTCCTCAACTTGGCCAATAAATTTCTTTTCAGTGTCTGACACTGAGCATGTCAAATTATTTCTATGTGCATAAGCAGTATCCAAACTTTGAGTCGGGATGAAATAAGTCCGAAGTCTTTCTTGCGACTTATAATAATCATACTTATTCAAATGCTTGAACGCTGGTACATCAGGAAGTACTGTGTCATAATTTGAGAAATAGTACTCAAACTGTTTCCGTTCATAAAACAGGCTAAGCAATAGACTGCAAGAAATCCCATAAGTCAATGGAAGGTGATGGTATCTAATACCCTCATCTACAGAAGCAGGCAACTGCATGCACACATAGCAATCCTTCGCATCCATCGCATCAACGTACTCATACAACAGTTTCGCATATGCATTGAGCTTGAAGTCACCTCTCGACAAATCCATGTGTAGCCTACGACTTTCTTCTATCATCATCGCCCTTTTATCTCCTGAAATATCTTTCTCTGTACTGGTGATAGCAGGTATAGGTGTTCCCAACATCTTCCCCTCTTCCCTGTGGGCCACTGCATACGAAGTTATGACTACGGCAAAAATAACAGCTATGACTACTCCTAAAAGTGTACCTATCACTTTCTTCGCCCGCCCGTGTGTACTTCTAGGCCAGAAACCGGTCCTAGGAAGCTTGTTTCCGGTCCAGGGAAGACATGGCTTGGCAGTTCGGGCTGGACTGTTCCCATGAGGCACAGGGTCAGACTGATTTGCATATGGCCATGTCAGAACTGGGGTGGCAGAGTGGGCTAAAGAACGGTGGTGGATTAAACCCAGATCAGTTGACTGTGGGTGAGTGCTTGCAATGTTCAACACTCCGTCCATCATTTCCTTTGGTTTTGCTTTGTTCGCCATAAGTTGGCAGGGTATGCTCAGACGTGAGTCCCTTGCTCACTCTGCCACTGGATTCAAGCAAGCCTGGCTGAAGACGGTTGAAATGCCAGAAACCGGTCCTAGGAAGCTTGTTTCCGGTCCAGGGAAGACATGGCTTGGCAGTTCGGGCTGGACTGTTCCCATGAGGCACAGGGTCAGACTGATTTGCATATGGCCATGTCAGAACTGGGGTGGCAGAGTGGGCTAAAGAACGGTGGTGGATTAAACCCAGATCAGTTGACTGTGGGTGAGTGCTTGCAATGTTCAACACTCCGTCCATCATTTCCTTTGGTTTTGCTTTGTTCGCCATAAGTTGGCAGGGTATGCTCAGACGTGAGTCCCTTGCTCACTTTGCCACTGGATTCAAGCAAGCCTGGCTGAAGACGGTTGAAATGCCAGAAACCGGTCCTAGGAAGCTTGTTTCCGGTCCAGGGAAGACATGGCTTGGCAGTTCGGGCTGGACTGTTCCCATGAGGCACAGGGTCAGACTGATTTGCATAGGGCCATGTCAGAACTGGGGTGGCAGAGTGGGCTAAAGAACGGTGGTGGATTAAACCCAGATCAGTTGACTGTGGGTGAGTGCTTGCAATGTTCAACACTCCGTCCATCATTTCCTTTGGTTTTGCTTTGTTCGCCATAAGTTGGCAGGGTATGCTCAGACGTGAGTCCCTTGCTCACTTTGCCACTGGATTCAAGCAAGCCTGGCTGAAGACGGTTGAAATGCCAGAAACCGGTCCTAGGAAGCTTGTTTCCGGTCCAGGGAAGACATGGCTTGGCAGTTCGGGCTGGACTGTTCCCATGAGGCACAGGGTCAGACTGATTTGCATATGGCCATGTCAGAACTGGGGTGGCAGAGTGGGCTAAAGAACGGTGGTGGATTAAACCCAGATCAGTTGACTGTGGGTGAGTGCTTGCAATGTTCAACACTCCGTCCATTATTTCCTTTGGTTTTGCTTTGTTCGCCATAAGTTGGCAGGGTATGCTCAGACGTGAGTCCCTTGCTCACTTTGCCACTGGATTCAAGCAAGCCTGGCTGAAGACGGTTGAAATGCCAGAAACCGGTCCTAGGAAGCTTGTTTCCGGTCCAGGGAAGACATGGCTTGGCAGTTCGGGCTGGACTGTTCCCATGAGGCACAGGGTCAGACTGATTTGCATATGGCCATGTCAGAACTGGGGTGGCAGAGTGGGCTAAAGAACGGTGGTGGATTAAACCCAGATCAGTTGACTGTGGGTGAGTGCTTGCAATGTTCAACACTCCGTCCATCATTTCCTTTGGTTTTGCTTACTTCTAGGCTCTGCCATCTTTCGCTCACACTCAGAATCTAGTTCGATAACAATGGGCGAGAGTCTCCTTCTCATTCAGGCTACTATCTCAATGCAACAATTATCCCTTATAGCAAATGTTTCTCCTTTAATGTCCAGCCTCTATTTTCTTTCGGATCTGCAAAGGCTCCCTCTCGACAGAGGTCAACTTCAATCTAAAATAACTGCAGGTCCCAGCAACCCCAGGACCCCTTGCAATATTTCAAGTTTAAGAGTTTTCAGTTCTTGGGGAGAAGGTACAACTGCAAAGTTCGGGAACGCCAATGTGTCCAAAATCAGACCACGAATGTTACTCAGGAGTGGCGGATCTGGAATGAAGAGAGTCAGAACTCCCTCGATCTCCAATCCTGGGATCTTCAGCAACACTTCTGCCCTCAGATTCGGTGGACCGCTAACAAGAGTAATCGATCTCAGCCTCCCTGTACTCATCGGTCCTAGCATTCGTTGCTACGTACGTCCACTCAGGTGAAGCGTACCTGTGACACGGTACTCTGGCTCTCCTCGACCTTCTCGGGGCTTCCGGATCTTGTTCTTCCTCACTCTGCTCCGGCTCTTGCACCTCCGACACTGGGGCAAGATCTCTTCTCGGTGTCCCTCTTGAATTTTCCCGTCTCAGATTCACGGGCCAAACTCTTCTCGCTTCTGAGACACCTCTGTTCTCCCTTCCGATACCCTGTGCACTACCTTTTTCTCCGGGAAGATTTGGCTCCACTCCGCCAAAGGCACATTCTTCCGCTGCCAGTTCTGATTCTGAGTTTCTCTCTTCTTCGGTTACAGCTTGTTCCAGTGCACAACCAGCTGCGTCAGCCACCCTTACAGCTTGACTTGCCCTCTCAGATGGCCCTGCCACCTCAGCTGGATTTTCATTTACAAGAGGGGCTGTATCTTCCAAGGGTGCTGGAACTCTACGGGTATGGGAGGCGTGCACCCAGTTCGGTAGTCCCCCACACTTCACTGCAGTGTTTGTGACTACGATGATTTGATAGGGGCCTCTCCAGCGAACATCCAAGCAACTCTTCCTCACGTGTTTCCGTACCAATACCCAGTCCCCTGGGCACAGATCGTGGCACAGATCACTTGCAGCTGGAACAGCTACCGCCTGCACCTGCTGGGACACAGAATGAACCACATCAGCCAGGCCTTTACAGTAGTCCAGAATAACATCATCAGTGATATTTATCAATGCAGAGGCTGGTATTGCTGGCACACGCATCGCTCTCCCCATCAATATCTCATGGGGTGACAATCCAGTTCTCCTATCTGGCACACTTCGGAGACTCATTAGCACCAGAGGTAAGGCGTCTGGCCACTTCAGGGGAGTAGAGGAGCACACTTTTGCCATTCGGGCCTTCAATGTCCCATTAACTTGTTCCACTATCCCAGAAGCCTCTGGTCTATAACTGCAATGCAACCTTTGATCTATGTTCAGGGCAGCACAAAGCAACTTCATTAATTTGCTGTGGAAATGCGTTCCTCTGTCCGATTCCAAAGAGGTCGGGAACCCGAACCTCGGGATGAGCTCCCTCAACAGCAACTTAGCTACAGTTAGAGTATCACATCTGCGTGTCGGGTAAGCCTCCACCCATCTGGAAAAGACACACACCACCACTAATATGTATCTCAACCCATTACACTTTGACATCTCAATGAAATCTAACTGCATCCTGTTGAAAGGGCCACCCGACCTCCCTATATGACTCATCGTCAAAGCTGTCCTTTTCCCTACATTCATTTGTTGACAGGTGACACATCTCTGACATACAGCTTCCGCCCGAAACTTCGTATTGTACCATGTCTGACGAAACACTCGCACCATCGCATCCCTGCCAAGATGCACAGCACCATGTATCAATCGTGCCATTGGATTTAACAAACATTCCGGTAATACCGCTCTTCCATCATTTGAAACCCAAACCTCCACATCTCCCATCTCACATCCAGCTCGCACCCAACTATCCCGTTCCTCATCAGACACCTCGTCTTGCAACTGCTTTAACTCCTCCCATGTATCGGCCATCGCCAACATCACACTGAAGTCAGTTGTTTCTTCGTTTCCCCTTATGTGTCTTTTTGTAAAATCACACCCCTGTTCTGCACAAAATCGGGCCACCTCGTCGGCATAGTTATTTCCAAGAGATACAAAGTCATTTCCTCTCGTATGAGCAGAACACTTCACTACTGCAATTTCGTTGGGGCCTTGCAACGCCTCCAACAGTTGTCTCACATATTCTCCATTTCTAATGGGTGATCCAGATGATGTCATGAACCCCCTCTGGGACCATAACTGTCCGAAGTCGTGAACGACACCAAACCCGTACTGGCTGTCCGTATAAATCGTTATACGGATCTGGTTAGCGGCCACGCAGGCACGAGTCAAAGCAATCAGCTCAGCCACCTGTGCGGAGTATACTCCTTCTAGACAAGCGGCTTCTACCACCCCAGTGATGGTACAAACAGCAAAGGCTGCTCTCAACTGACCCGCATTGTCTCTTAGACATGAACCGTCCACAAAGAATATTTCATCAGGTTCGGAAAGTGGTTCATCTACAATATCAGGTCTGGGCTTGGTGCATAATTCAGTCACATCGAGGCAGTCATGATCCTCACAATCTTCATCATCAATATTCGGGATCGGCAACAGTGTGGCAGGATTTAAAACAGAACCCCTCTTCAACGTTACATTTTCAGCAGCTAAGATGACTTGTTCATAACGTGTCAATCTATTATTCGTGAGGTGTTGTGTCTTAGTCCTGGTCATCAACAGTTCAACAGAATGTGGCACATGCACAGTAAGCGGATGACCCATTACAATGCTCTCACATCTCTCGATACTGACACCTGTTGCAGCAACGGATCTGAGACATCCGGGCAACGCAGAGGCTACTGGATCTAGTGTAGCCGAAAAATAGGCAACTGGTCTACGGACATTCCCATGGACCTGAGTTAACACTGCCAATGCGCAACCTTCTTTTTCACAGCAAAACAACGCGAATGCCTTCCTATAATCAGGCATTCCCAATGCTGGCGCACAGCACAAGGCTTCTCTTAATTTCAAAAATGCCCTTAAACAGTCTTCATCCCATGGTACCGGATCACTCACATCCTTGTGCGTCAGCCGCTGTAAGGGCTTTGCTTCAAAGGAGAAGTTCGGGATCCATTGGCGACAGTAGCCAACCATTCCCAAGAACATTCGAACTGCCCTCTGAGTCGTAGGGATGGGCATTCTCAAGATCGCATCTATGCGATCTGGTGATATTTTCCTCTTACCCTTCTCAATCCTATGACCCAAATACTGTACTTCACTCAAACAGTACTGCAATTTGTTCGGAGACACCTTATGCCCATTCTCTCCCAGGAAATTCAACAGTGCCACTGTATCAATCCTGCAGGCGTCCTCAGTTTTTGACGCCACTAACAAATCATCTATGTACTGGACGAGAACAGACTCCTGGGGAAGCACTAGACCTTCGAGATTCTTTTTCAAAATCTGGTTGAAAATAGATGGGCTCTCAGTGTACCCCTGTGGGATACGACACCATGTTAACACGCGATTTTCCAGCCTGAATGCAAAAAGAAATTGGCACTCCTCATGCAGAGGAATCGAGAAAAAAGCTTGACACAGGTCAATCACGGTGAACCATTCCGCATCACATGGGATTTGGAACAGGATCACGGATGGATTCGGTACCACGGGACAACATGGGATTACGATCTCACTAATTCTTCGCAAATCTTGCACAATCCTGAATTTCCCACTCGGTTTCTGCAATCCCATTATGGGCGAATTACATGGACTTCCCCTGATTTCTCTCAAAATTCCTTGCCTAAGCATGGACTCAATTACGGGTCTGATCCCCTCGATAGTTTCCGGTGACAATTTATACTGGGGAATTCTCGGGTACTCTACATTCGTTTTGACTCTTATTTTCACTGGATCTACACCTTTAACTAGTCCGATCTCTTCCCCACTAAGATCCCATACATCAACTGACACCGATTCCCTCAGGTCTGAAGGAAGTTCCTCCACTGTAAGTGCAGGATACATTTCCACGCACCAACGCTGATTCGCAACCTTAAAGGTCGCATCATCATCTCTTGTCTGAACTTCCACTCCATTCGGGGTGCAATAGATGGTACAATTAAGTTTACACAATAGGTCTTTTCCCAACAAACAGACTGGGCTAGAATCGCACACCACGAACTGGTGTCTGTCACTAAAGTTCCCGATCCTAATCGGGATGGGTTCCGTCAGTGGGCTAGTCAATTGCCTGTTCGCTACTCCAACAACTTGGATTGTTTGGCCAGAGAGGGGTAGATACGGGATCACTGCAGATCTTACAGTCGACCTTGTAGCCCCCGTATCAACCAAAAAGGTCGTAGGGTGGCCATCGATCTCTGCTTCTACAAAGGGTCCCTTCTGATCTACCTCTAGGACCGCTCTAAGAGCACAATCATCGTCTCCTCTCCAGCAAGATCTGGTTGCTGGACCAGTATCATCCTCCCCACTCACTTCGAATAGAGGCATCTGTACATACGCCAGAGCTCCCTGCTGCATATTCTGTATCCTAGGCGGTCGGGGAACTTGTACCTGCGGAACATTCGTCCCCCCTTTTGTCATTCTAGGTTGCGTCACTACAGGGATTGTGTCTGCCACTGGAACATGGGTCAACTCTTCTTCCTGCTGTAATTGATTTAATGGATTAAACGGACACTCGCGTCTCCAGTGTCCAATCTGATGGCAAAGGTGACAAGCTGTGGTCTTTTTCAATACTGTCACATCCATTCCGGTCTTAGGATCTACTCCTCTCGGCCTCGGCTGTCCTTGAGCATTCTGTGCTCCTCATTGATAATTTCCCTGCCTCCTTCCCAATGCTCCTCCAGTAGACTGTCCCTGCACTGCGGTCTGCATCTGTACCAATAACAGATTGTCTTTCAATTTCTTGTGCTTAGATTCGATTTCATCACTGCAATACCTAGCGTATCGGAGAATCTCATCCACAGGCTTATTCTGCCAACAAATCAAATGCTAACCTCTGGCCTCAATCCCAACACAAACTTGGACACAAACTGTCCCATGTCCTTGGTATCCAATGCCTCCAAACCACTGTACTGTTTAAAAGCTTGCAAAAGTCTCTCGTAAAATTCATGCACTGTCTCCTTGGGCTCTTGTACCGTCCTATCTATCTTTACCCAATCGGTGTCTTGTGGTGAGACCTTCGATTTCAACCAAGTGATTACCTGCTCAAACTTTTTCATCACTATCGGCGACGGGCCATGTGTAATCAAATCCCTGTCGGGCTCTGAGGCCGGCCATTCAATCGCAACCTTACATGCCGACTACAAGTCCCCCGGGATCACAATGTCAAACAAAGTATTCAAATCAATCCACAGTACCTTCGAGATTTTGACAAAGCGGTCAACTTGCTTGTACCACTATACAGGCTTTTCCCTTAGCCGGGGAAAATCATTTGTGAAAGCAGCCAAGTCCCCTCTACTCCAGGGTACATGCACGTATCCTCCATTCTGTACCTCCCTTAAAGGAAAACTCCTTATTGCCATCGTGCCTCCTCCCGGAGGTGGCGTCTCTCCCACTACTCCTCTAGAACTTTTCTTCTTGGACCATCTTTCTTCCCACTTATCGAGCATGAGCCATGCTCGCATTGCTATAATCAAATCTTTGACATGGGTTCTTAATCCCATGAGTCTCTTGTCTTCCAGTTCCTGGTCACTATACTGTAACCGGTGATCACCTTGCAACGTTTTAGTCTTTGACAGATCCACCCCATATCTTTTTGCCAGCTCTGCCAATTTCTCATGAGCTGTGCGTGCTTTGCGAGTCACATCTTTCGCTAAAAAGAGTAACTCATCTTGTTCGTAAGTCAATATTCTTTCTAGGGGTAGATTTCCACCGATTATCTCATTCAATTCGGCCTTTAGCCTTCCGACATCCAACATTTTCCCTCTCAACGCTCCCCTCAGGACTTCTCAGCAGGCTGTACCATCCCTGTCACTGTATTCACATTCTCTTTCTTGTCGCCTACTCTCTCCTGATCTGCCCATAGGAACCGAGCGATTTACAACCGACCCTCGATCCCTTTCTGCATCTAAAACACCCTGACTTTGGGTTCTCACCGGTGGTGTCCACATTCTCAAATCCGATCTCGACTCCACTAAAGATTTCGGTCTAGTAGGTCTCGATTCTCCCTGTCCTCCTGAGGAGTCCGCTGTAGCTGGCATCGGCGTACTCCATTCTATAGGCTTCGGAGCCCGTTCCATTCCCCTCACCGATCCACTTTCCTCTATCTCATTTCTCGTCCTGCCCTCTGACCGTCCCGAACTCCCTTCTGTTTCTGGCTCAAGCTCATACATCGACTCAATAGGTCCGATGATAACTGGTATTTTCAACGCATCTGGTAGCCTCACTCCTTTCTCCACCTCTGAGCTGCCTACAGACTTGTACCTGATATTCTCGGTTTCCATAGAGATCTTTCCTTCTACTCTTACTTCTGATCGAGGTGCTGTTCCCCTACACTCTTCTTTCGTCTCATTGCCTTCTGAGGCATCTGGATTGTATGGAGGTGGTCTCTCGGATAACAACCTTTCCACCAGGCTATCATCCGTGTCACTGTCTTCCTCTCCATCTACTGTCTTTTCCTTTGATTTCCCTGTCGTCTCTAATAAGGGATATAATTTATGTCCCTCTATTGCCTGGATTCTCCATCTTTTCTCAGCGGCATCCCATCTAGCATCTTGGAACGCCTGAACCGACCTTTTCACCCTTTCCTGATTTCTGCCTCTCTCTTTATCATGCGCTGCCCTAATTCACGCATGTAGAGCTTCAAATTGTGTGGGCCTCGGCATAGGTCGTAAAGCTGCCATCACAGTCTTTAGCTGATACAACACTGCTAGTCTGAATGAACCATACCGTGGGAACGCTAACTCTCCTTCACCTTGAGTTACCTTATGCCAATTCTCAATCCAAACTATAGTATGCAACCCTACATTTCTTGCCATATAGTGTGCTGGCGAGTCCTCTGGAGGGGCCTCCACACCCTCTCGAGTAACTACAGGTTCATCCCCCCGACACAATTCCCTGAAAACTTTAAAACATTTCATCATGACCAAATGCTAAACTCACACAACCTCTGTTTACTTCCTGGTTTCCGTCCGCCAATGACAGCGCGAACTACACCAACCAGCCTATCGCAGCGCAACACCTTCTGACGTCACAGTTCCTCCACTCGCAGCAGTTCCCCTCCTGCTCACCGCTCGTCTCACCCTTGCATTCGTCCCATTCACACGCTGAAATAACCGTTTGATCCCAAACAAGATACTCCTCTGGCTGTCCGTCCACAGCCTCTGACTGTCCGTCCACAGTCTCTGACTGTCCGTCCACAGTCTCTCGAAATTGTCGACCTCGGTTGGTTACTGTCTGTTCCTGCCGGGCAGACAGATCGCCTCTGATAGGTTACAAATACTTCAATTCCACATACTACAGCCCACGACCAGCGTCAGGTTGCCACACACTCATACATTCGTTCCCCCTATCTCAGTCCAATTTATCGATGGTACCTCACGATCGGTGGTCAACAAAATCTACCAGGGGTGTCTTCTACACCCTCTTGCTCAGGCTTCTCATCGCCTAAGACTTTCCCGGGCTGCGCGCGCTCACAGCCTGATCTCACAATCACACAACATTCACACCAACTCCGCAAAACATCTCATACAATACAACACCGCAATCTACAACATCGTATCCTGTTCATACTCACTCTTCGAGCTTCTGCTTGCTGCCGCAATGCTACTCGCCATCTACGTCCGTCCTCCAGGTCGTCTGCCGTTCGTCCTCCGATGATTCACCCTTACTTATCATTAATGGGCCTCAAGGATCACTTATCCTAATCTCAATCTTCCCTCGCTATCAGAAAGAAACCATCCTCTGCTACCAACTGGGAACGCCGGTTCTTGACCTCGTCTAATTACCTACAAGAACCTATTCAGGTCGCCAGGATCTTTTTACTTGCAGAATAGCGTAGAGAGAAGAATCACAATTATCAAATCGTATTTACCACAATTGGACATCTCAGGAAAGAAGACTCACAATCTGGGAGGTTGACCTTTTATTATCAGCAAAAACATCTGAATATATAGGCACCTCAATACCAAGCACAAAAGATATATGGGGATTAATACAAATGCTAGTCTGCGAAGTATTCGCACACGACTGAAAATAAACAGGATTACAGCTTCCAAGAGCATCAAGTACCCTATGGCAATCGTGATATCAAAATTTAAAGTCATCAATCAAATCAATTCTGTCCCTACTCTACTCTAAGGTGACATACCTACTTAACATTCCCTTCCAGGTGAGGATCGCATAAAAGGGTGTCAGCGGTGAAACTTCCTAAGAAGTCTTCACCATTTGAGAGCTCGATCTATACTGCTCCTTTCCGTCCCTCTCCTAAGTCTCGTCTGCTCAACCCACGGGGCTCTGTCCCTAATACAAAACCCCAAAAAGCGGTACACGCCCTTCAGCACACCCCTTCAGGCTGCCTCTTTCTTCAGTAAATTTCCATTTGGATCCTTTCATCTTCCTTCCACGAATTCGACCTTGGGTCCCAGGCCTTCTCTGTACCAGGAGTTGCAATTTTACATTCCAATCCACTCCCTTCATGTCTACTCCTTCTGTCTCCATTCCATTCGAACAAAGACTCATTCTAACTAACGAGCTAGATGGCCTTGTACCTGCAGCCAAATGCTGAATAGGAAAAAACCCCTAACATCATGAGGTTTCACAATGCACTGTATTTTAAGCTTTGCTAATATCCTACCGTCTTAATAAAACATGGCTAAAATAAACGAAGGCCTTCTCTTGCATACATAGTTAGGCCTCAAACTAAACACTCTACCATTAACAATTCTAATTATTCGTCTCATACTTGAGAGAATTACCTTATTCCTCCTTCTAACATGGCTTAATGTCTCTTAATGCACGACATTTCTATACTAGGCATTACATATATATCAATGCATTTCAGAATAACTGATGGCCTTTCTCTTCTCTCGAGGCCTGTTTACATTTTTACTATCCTATTTCATTGAATACATTTCCATTATTCTTGGATAACATGCTCATATATATGCGGGTGCTGACTAACAAAGAATATGGTGCACCCCTACAATTTTCGCATCAGCAACGCTCTATCACATCCTTACACACGCACCTTGATTATTCCTTCCCGCCACAATCACAAACAAAACCCTCGCAAGTTCAGTTCAACTGTTTACTAGTTTTTACTGCTTCTGCGCATATTTTAAGGTCCACAAAAGCTGTGTCAAGGCACCCAAGCCCTGGACTGGATCTCTCCATACTATGACTGTACCAGAGTCTATCAAAGATCTCCCAGTACACATCCACCCTGGGCTGCCAGCGCCCCCCCCCCCCCTCCCCATTGCAATACTAAGGCCTGTATTGAGGTGCAAACTTTGGAAAAGGAAATCCCAGTCCTGCCTTTGATGTTGTGACCAGGCCGGGGGTGAGCAGATCTGTGTTGTGCAGTGAGGTGAAATGGCCACTACATTGCACTGAGACATGTATCTACTGATAAAATAATAAAGCTTACAATGAGTGGAAACATTGCTTTTTGCTCTTTCCTAGCTGCTGATATATTTTTAAACATTTGTACAGTTTCTTTGAAGGCATTTATCACATTTTACTGTGTTACAAATGTGTTTTAATAATAAAGCCTTTTCCTTAGTTTCACACCTCCTTTATCACAGCAAGATTGTCAAACATTTGTTTCCCATTACAAAATCCTCTCACTTTGCAGTCAGAGCAAACACCAGTGTGAATGAGAAGAGAATAACAGCAATTTGTCAGAAGTCATTGACTGACATTTCACCTCTATCTTTGAACCCCAGCAAATCATGTGCATGTGACAAGATAAAGACAACATTTAAATGCCTCTCCACAGCATATTCACCTGCACTCCTGCATGGTTATTTCTGCCTAACGTGTTTGCTAACAAACTACAAGGGAGCCTCTTCCATTCCTTTTCTCTTAAGCAATTTTCACAGGATACTATGAATTAATTTGGAAGAAATCTCTGAAGTACTCAGCATTGTTATCACAAAGTCTGTCATGAAGTTCTGTGGTTATGCTGAATAAGCAGCTACCTATGTCTTCATATGAATTATCTTTATTGATGTCATAACTACACTTTCATACTGATTTTTTAACCTTCTCGCTTTCTCAAATTTGCTTGACAATGCACTATGGGGCATATGCATCAACATTAGCATTTGCGATTCCTTATTAGCGAAAAATAAGGAATCGCTAATAAGGAATAGCAAAAGGCTATGCATGTAGGAATCGCTATTCAAATAGCGATTCCTTAACATTCCTTATTACCGATTCGGTAATACCGAATCGGTAATAAGGAATACCTACCCATTCATTCCTATGGGCTTGGAGGCCCATAGGAATGAATGTAAAGCCATTCTGTATTAGCGATTCGGTATTACCGAATCGCTAATAGCTGGAGCACTTTCAAGGGTGCCAGGGTGTCAAAAGGACACCCTGTTGCACCCCTGAAATTGATATGTGCACATATGTTGCACACACACATGCTCTAAGGGCATGTGTGTGCGCAACATGACACTTTGAAAAATGCACAAAAGTGCATTTTTCAAAGTTTTTGCAAATTACCATGCAGTTCATCTTCATGGTAATTTGCTCCCCTTATTAGCGAAATCGCTAATTTTTTAACTTTGATGCATTGCATTTAAGGAATCTCACTTTGGGATTCCTTAAATGCAAGAGCTATTTAAGGAATCGGTATTTAAGGAATCCCTATTTAAAGAATCGCTATTTAAGGATTCCTTAAATACCGATTTCTGCTTTTGGGTTGATGCATTGGGATTGGGTATTTTTTACTTAATACCGGGAGCTAATAAGGAATCGGTATTTTACCGACTGGATTTTGGCTTGATGCATAAGGGTGATTATGCCCACTGTTTTTTCAAATTTTCTCGGGTGGAGAACGTCCCTGACCACCCCTTATGACGGTCTGGCTCGCTACGCTCGCTCGCCACAGGGCACTCATCACAAACTTTAATGCCCACCACTTTCAAATGTCACTAGCCGCCACTGAGTAGGATAGAACTCACCCATCCAGAATACTGATACGGAAATGCTTCGGGGAAGGACAAACGAAAGAATAGATAGTAAAGCCACCAAATCAAGAGCAGAAATGGACAACGACGCCACCCAGCCATGAGCAAAGGGTGGTCCAAAACTCACTCTAAGGGTATGTTATGCAATGGAAACAATAGGTCAGCCTGTAGCTGAGACCTAATAAGAGTGCTTATTAGTAAAAACTGTGTCATGGGTCACAGCCACTTATTTCCAAGACCATTAATAGTGACCTCATTGACTAAGAGTCAATCAGAATCAGGGAGAAAAGGGGACTGTCCTCTCTGCCATTACCCGTTGAATCGATGCATGCTCGTGCGGCAATCGTACTAGTTAACGAAGTTGATCTTTTGCTGAATCCATTGCCAGGGTCGGCTCTAGCATAAACATGATTATAGTCCTGAGATGGCTGGAAGTCTTTGAAGAATGGCCAAATCCTTACCTAGTTTTGAACTAAAAGTAAAATCCTTTGAATTCCATAGAAAGTGCTAAATCCTGTCATGGAGAATCAAACAGTGGAATTACCTTGAACAACTGAAGACATTTTCTCCACAGTTTAGAGATTTTTTAATTTCCATCATTCTTTAAACCCCCCCCCCCCCCCTTTGTCTTTCTTTTTCTGTGACTTCCTAGAAGAGGATGGAACAGAAGTTGACTGAGAGCCAGTAATTCCATATGATACATATTTCCAGAGCAGAGGGCAAAAGGAAAGAAGAACAGATAAATAGAAGTGTGAGCCACAGGAGGATGCCACCACCTCAGTGTGGCTGTGTGCTGAATCTCAGGAGGCACAGATGAGACAAAGAAGCAGCATCAGGACAAAGCGAGGCAATATGGAGACCACGAGAGGCTACTCACCATCCAGTCCTCCTCGGAGGCTTCCCAGCAGGTAGGGGTTTAAGTCACCCCACATCGGGTCCTCCGAGGAGACTTCCGAGCAGGTAGGGGTTTTAGTCACCCCACATCCACTCCCCCAAGGAGGCTTCCCAGCAGGTAGGGGTTCAAGTCACCCCACATCCAGTCCTCCAAGGAGGCTTCCCAGCAGCAGGGGTTTGTCACTCCAAATCCAGTCCTCCAAGGCGGCTTTCCAGCGGTAGGGGTTTAAGTTACCCCCACATCCAGTCCTCCAAGGAGACTTACCAGCAACTAGGGGTTTAAGTCACCCCACATCTGGTCCTCTGAGGAGGCTTCCCAACAGGTAGGGGTCTAAGTCACCCCACATCCAGTCTCCCATGGAGGCTTCCCAGCAGGTAGGGGTTTAAGTCTCCCCACATCCAGTCCTCCAAGGAGGCTTCCCAGCATGTAGGGGTTTTTCACCCCAAACCCAGTCCTCCAAGGTGGATTCCGAGCAGGTAGGGGTTTAAGTCCCTGTAGGAAGGTGGATATCTGACTATGGTTACCCCCAAATTTTTGCCTAGTGTCTAGCTGGTTTTTCGACTTAGTTGGCCTGAGATCCTGCCATTCAGGGTCTCAGGCTGTCTGCTCTCCTTAAAATGGACTCCATGTACCCTAGGTACCTACACCATTGGTAAGGATCACCTTATTGGACCCTGTACAGTGTACCCTAGGTACCCAGGGCATAGGTGTACCCTAGGCCTCCCAGGGGCTGCAGCATGTATTATGCCACCCCTGGTCTGGCCTTCCAATCAGACACAACTGGCTGATCACTCAGCTGGGGCAAGGTCGTGTAATCACCCCTTGCTTAGATATAGTATACCTATATCTACCCTTAAAATAGACACATGTGTACCTATCAGCCACTCCTATGGCAGGCCTTAACAATCCTGGAGGCAGAGTGCTTGGTAACATGTGAGATGGTGCTCTAGCATGAGCTGAGCCTGTCTGCAGCTTTCGGAACCATGTCCTTATAGCTGTTCTATGATATAGCCTACCATATACTCTTAAAGTGCCTTATAATCTTAAACGGTTATGGTAACTATGGTTTGGCTTTATCAAAACATGTCGTGTAAGGTGTCTAACACTTTGGAATAATACCCCCATACCATTTCTGGTGATGAGGATATCATTCCCCCCTTCTAGAGGGAGAGACATGTTAAAATCCTACTTTGCTGTGTAACTCTAACCAAAGCCTCAGCATCACAAAATGGATGCTGCTGCCACAGACACGAGTCTGACCTCCTGCTGCGGGGAGTGATCCCGGCAAGGGAGGCTTGGACAATAGGTTTCCTGCTTGGGGAGGTGCTAGCACCTCCCCAGACAGACTTTAGTGTATTGGGGCAGGGAGGGCTGAAAGGAATGAGACATGCCTGGGGCACACAAGGTGTCCCATGCATAGTCCAGTTCAAACCGGTGCTGGGGCACTCCAGCCCCAGTCCTGGCGCGAAACTGGACAAAGGGAAGGGGGTGTAACCACCCCCCTCCCAGGTCCCACCCATAAGGCGTGACCTAGCAGGTAACCCAGCCCCCCAGATTTGGATAAGAGTGGTAGCTGGGCCCCAGGAGATTAGATTATCCTGAACCTGCAACTTGAACAGAAACTCTGGACCTTCGACTTTCGACGAAAGAAGAAGACTGAAGAATCTCCCTTGTGGCCAAGGAGTGGCTACCCTGTGCAAACAGGCACCATCAAGAGACTACCCTTTGCTTTGCTGAAGTTCTACGAGGGACCGATTGCAGAGCCCGACCAGAGCCTTGACTTCCAGACTTCTCCGACCCTGATCCACATCCACAGCCGAGCTGAGATCCGTGGAGGCGACGAGAGACGTGGGACCGGCTACCTGGGAAAAGTGGCGAGTATCTTCCAGCGCAGCTTCTGAGGTACCCTCGAAGTTGTGCACCGGGGATTGAGAAGCCCCAACCCCAAGCACCATCTGCACCGAAGATCAGCCCCCCACACTCCACGAGTCCTGCGTGGGGCCCTTCTGCATTTTCCTGCTTGCCGCGCCTGTCCGGTTGCTTGCCCGTTGGCTAGTGGCCTTTGTGACGACGCATCCAGAAATCTTCACTGCTGGTTTGGCTCCTCCAGACTGGCTCCCGCTTCCTTGCAAAAGAGAAGCACCCCAGACCTTCCTGGTCTGCACCAGAAACAAGTCCTCCGTTCTTCGTGGGTTCCGCTTGCCAAGGCTTGGTGAGTCCTAGTCCAACTTCGACGCCGCTGACAGCAAGAGCCTTCGTGGGACAGCTCGCCTCCTGGTCCTGGTCGTCCTCGACATTCCCTGGTCCTTGTGGCTGCAGCGACAAGCTTCACCTTCACCTGCAATCTTCACGACATCGCCTGGTTCCTTCCTGGTTCCACGTGGTCACTGGCTAGTGACCTTGACTCTGTCCCTTCTGCTTGCAGGTCTCCTCTCTTCTTGATCCCAGCCTTGGGACCCACCGGACACTCTTCACTGACTGCCTGTCAGCAACTTTCCTTCAGGCATCCATAGAAGTCCACGACGAAACCCGACGCAAGTTCACACCTATGCACCCGCAATCCGTGGGCTAGGTAACTTGGGTACTTTGGTGCTCACAAGGGTAGTGACTATCCTAGGGTCTAGTTTCCGAGTCTCGACTCTCTAGCTGTTTCAGAAGTGTCCTTAAACTGTTAATTGCCAACAACTACTATTTCTATCGACTTTTACGCATTACGCGTGAGTGTTTCCACTCTGCACCTGAATCCCGTGGGCCTCCCACTTCCTAACTGTTGCTAGTGTAGTGTAGCCCCAGCGATTCCCTAGGCCTAGGCCTATCCTATTTCCGTGACAGTGGTTCTTATACCACTTACTTAGTATATGGTTTGCGTGGCCCCTAGGGCCTAACTGTATTACTTACCTGTGTGACTTAATGTATGCTTAAATAAGACTGTGTTGTACTTACCTCTAATCTCATAAAGAGTGCTGAGGGTTTGACTAGAATAAATACACTTTATTTTATATATATATCTGTTGTGGTGTCCTTTCATTTGGTATTCAAGGGATCATATATGGTATCACAGCTGGCTTCACATGCCATTCAGAGTTTAGCCTAAGACTGCTCTTGTCCATGCTACCACTAGGATAGCTGGTCTATAAGGTTGACTTTACAACCAATCACCATAAGGGTTGTTTGGACTGATATAAGGTGTACACTAGAACTAGTGACATCATACATCAGGCCAACTTCTCACATTGGTGAGCAGCGGTTGGGATCTGAGCTTGCTGTTGTAATACCATTGTAATCTTGAGATACTAAATTGAAAGATCACACAGATATTGTTTAGGTACATACAACATAGATTATAATACTTAAGTCCTACTGGACTTAGTGGTTGTAGGTTGAAGGGAGTAACACACCCTGACTACAACTACCAGAGAGGTTTAGTAGAAACAACTAGTGTAGGTAGGTGCACACACCACACCCTCACTAGATCATGTCTCTGGGAGGAGATCAAGTAGATGCTCTCTCAGGAGGGGCAGGTCTGAAGAAGACCCCCTCTAGATATGATACCCTAACTTTTCAGGAGATGAGACAATTGTGTACCTCCAGAAAGTTAAAACAGGGTGCAAACCCTACCCTCCTTCAGCTAGTACAACTCCTAGAGGAGTATGATGCTCTAAGAGCCTCACAGGCCAGTACCCTAGGTACAAAGGAGGGTCTACCCACCACAGATGAGTCAGATGGGACTTCAGATGAAGAGGTAGACAGCCAGGGCCAAGTAGGAAGACTTAGCCAGGCTAACCTAAGCTTACATGGGAGTTTGCATGGGGTCCCCCCATACAGACCCCCAAGTGGGCTTACACAGAGAAGCAGGAGGGACAGATCCCCTTCAAGGGAATCCATCCACTCCCATGTCTCTAGCATCTCTAATGCTTCCTCTCACAGGGGAATGACTTCCCCTGAGAGAAAGGAGCATGATGCCAGAATGAGGGAAGCTAATCTGAGGATTCAGAGGGAAGAACTTGCCCTTGCCAAGGAGAAGCTTGCTCTGGCTAGAGAGCAAAAGTTAAGTGGGTCAGAACCCACTGGTGGCAGCAATATCCCTAAGGATAGAGATAGGGATAGGTCTTATGGCCATAGAAACCTAAGCAAGATAGTCCCCCCATATCAGAATGGGGATGACATCCACAAGTGGATGACTGCTTTGGAGAGGGCCTGCAAAGTACAGCAGGTACCCCAGAGTCAGTGGGCAGCTATCTTGTGGCTCTCCTTTTCTGACAAAGGTAGAGACAAGCTCCTCACAGTCAGTGATGAGGATGCTAACAATTACAAAGTCCTGAAGAGTGCTCTGATAGATGGGTTTGGCTTAACCACTGAGCAATATAGGTTATTGTTCAGAGACACCCAGAAGACACAGACACAGGACTGGTCTGATTTTGTGGATTGTGCCACTAAGGCTTTGGAAGGTTGGTTAACTGGCAGCAAGGTGCAGGACTATACAGGATTGTACAACTTGATTATGAGGGAGCAGATCCTTAGTAATTGTGAGAACCAGCTTCTCCATCAACACCTGGTAGACTCAGATTTGACCTCTCCCCAAGAATTGGGAAAGAGGGCAGATAAATGGGTCAGGACCAGGATTAGGCCTAAAAATCAGGGTGGTTACCAAAAGAAAGATACCACCAAGCCTCAAGAGAAGGGTGGGGATAAAACAAAAGAGAAATCTTCCTCAGGGCCCCAAAACTCCACACAGGGTGGTGGGTCCCAAGCTCCCTCCTCTACCACAGTTAAAAAGCCTTACTGCCATGAGTGTAAAACTCCTGGGCATTGGAAAACTGACAGCAGTTGCCCAAAGGCTAAAAACAAAACTGTTCCTCCAACTACTCCTGTCACACCACCTATTACTTTCAGCAGTAATCCCTCAGGTGGTGGGAGTGCCCCCAAACATGTGGTTGGGTTTTCTTGGGGAACACAGGGGGACCCTGGCTTAGCCAATTCCCCTACAGCAGCTACTCTTGTCTGTGATGGTGGCATGGGGTTTGCCAACTTCACTGCCTGTCCCAACACTTTGGGTAGGTACAGACAGGAGCCCTACATCAATGGTAGAAAAGCTGAGGCCTACAGAGACACTGGAGCTAGCATCACTATGGTGGCCCATAGGCTAGTTCCCTCTGAGCAGCTTTTGCCTGGTTTCTCATACCAGGTAACTAACATTGATGGCAAACAGAACAGTCATCCCATGGCAGAGGTATGTCTCAGCTGGGGAGGTGTCACTGGCCCTAAAAGGGTGGCAGTGTCTCCAACCTTGCCTGTGGACTGCTTACTGGGGAATGACTTAGAACTCTCAGCTTGGGCTGGAGTTGAACAAGACACCCATTCTAAAATGGTAGGCCTTTCAAAAAAGGGTAGTGGGGTTGTGCCAGCCACAACCCCTGTCCAAGTAGATTTCCTCCCTGAAAAGGTTGGAAGGGCAGTGGTAGCCACAGCCCAGGCAAAGACAGGCTTCCCTGTAGAGATTGGCAGAGCTGTGACAGTCACAGCTCAAACCCAAACTGAGTGCCTCCCTGAAAAGGTTGGCAAGGCTGTAATGGTCTCAGCCCATACTCAGACTGACATAGGTGTAGTGAAGCCTGAAACTATGGATCACTCCACACAAACAGAGAGTAGTGGGGAGGAAGAAAAGTCTCCCTCTCCCCAGACATTAGGAAAAGGTCAGCCTCCTCAGGGATCTGACCTCACCCCTTGTGAAGGAACTGCCCCAGAGGTAGTCAGGCCTGGCCTGGCAGAGCCTCTGATGTCAGTGGCCCCTTCCAAGGTGGGATCCAGTCTGGTGCAGGTAGCCTGCCTCTCTCTACCCTGCCTCAGTCAGCCCAAGGCTGCAGTGGTCAGGGAGGCCAGTGGACCCCAAGAGGGCCCCTGTCCACAAGAACCCCCCCATCAAAAGAATGAGGATTGCCTGGCTAGTAGCCCTAGCCAGGTGATGGTTAAAAACATTCCTGAGGGATCTCCTTTACAGGTAGTTAGGGACCTCCCCCAGAGGGATTCTGTTGGGCACAGGCAAACATGGGCCCTTAGGGCCCCAAACCTGACCTGTCCCTCCAGTAAGCCCACAAAAGGGACCCAGCCTCCAGCTTTAGGTAGCCAGAGGCTGACCCTGAGAGCACAGGGCAACTCAGTGAAAGAACGAAAGGCATCCATGGTGGAGGATGATTGGAGGAATCTGAGGCCTCACTTTGAGGACACTCACTTCAGTACTCCATCTCAACACCAGCCTTTTACTTTGCAAAGACACACCAAAGGTAGAGATTTCCTATGGTGGAGACCCTATGATACCTTTAGGGTGAGGGATTGCTTAGTGGACCATGAGACAGGGGATAACCATGCCAGTGCTGGTTCTTCCTTATATGGCCACTTAGGCAATAGAGGCTTACCTTGTCAAAACCAGCCTTATCTCCTTTCGTTTGGCGGGGGGGGGGGGTTGTGTAGGAAGGTGGATATCTGACTATGGTTACCCCCAACTTTTTGCCTAGTGTCTAGCTGGTTTTTCGACTTAGTTGGCCTGAGATCCTGCCATTCAGGGTCTCAGGTTGTCTGCTCTCTTTAAAATGGACTCCATGTACCCTAGGTACCTACACCATTGGTAAGGATCACCTTATTGGACCCTGTACAGTGTACCCTAGGTACCCAGGGCATAGGTGTACCCTAGGCCTCCCAGGGGCTGTAGCATGTATTATGCCACCCCTGGTCTGGCCTTCCAATCAGACACAACTGGCTGATCACTCAGCTGGGGCAAGGTCGTGTAATCACCCCTTGCTTAGATATAGTATACCTATATCTACCCTTAAAATAGACACATGTGTACCTATCAGCCACTCCTATGGCAGGCCTTAACAATCCTGGAGGCAGAGTGCTTGGTAACATGTGAGATGGTGCTCTAGCATGAGCTGAGCCTGTCTGCAGCTTTCGGAACCATGTCCTTATAGCTGTTCTATGATATAGCCTACCATATACTCTTAAAGTGCCTTATAATCTTAAACGGTTATGGTAACTATGGTTTGGCTTTATCAAAACATGTCGTGTAAGGTGTCTAACACTTTGGAATAATACCCCCATACCATTTCTGGTGATGAGGATATTATTCCCCCCTTCTAGAGGGAGAGACATGTTAAAATCCTACTTTGCTGTGTAACTCTAACCAAAGCCTCAGCATCACAAAATGGATGCTGCTGCCACAGACACGAGTCTGACCTACTGCTGCTGGGAGTGATCCCGGCAAGGGAGGCTTGGACAATAGGTTTCCTGCTTGGGGAGGTGCTAGCACCTCCCCAGACAGACTTTAGTGTATTGGGGCAGGGAGGGCTGAAAGGAATGAGACATGCCTGGGGCTCACAAGGTGTCCAATGCATAGTCCAGTTCAAACCGGTGCTGGGGCACTCCAGCCCCAGTCCTGGCGCGAAACTGGACAAAGGGAAGGGGGTGTAACCACCCCCCTCCCAGGTCCCACCCATAAGGCGTGACCTAGCAGGTAACCCAGCCCCCCCAGATTTGGATAAGAGTGGTAGCTGGGCCCCAGGAGATTAGATTATCCTGAACCTGCAACTTGAACAGAAACTCTGGACATTCGACGAAAGAAGAAGACTGAAGAATCTCCCTTGTGGCCAAGGAGTGGCTACCCTGTGCAAACAGGCACCATCAAGAGACTACCCTTTGCTTTGCTGAAGTTCTACGAGGGACCGACTGCAGAGCCCGACCAGAGCCTTGACTTCCCGACTTCTCCGACCCTGATCCACATCCAGAGCCGAGCTGAGATCCGTGGAGGCGACGAGAGACGTGGGACCGGCTACCTGGGAAAAGTGGCGAGTATCTTCCAGCGCAGCTTCTGAGGTACCCTCAAAGTTGTGCACCGGGGATTGAGAAGCCCCAACCCCAAGCACCATCTGCACCGAAGATCAGCCCCCCACACTCCACGAGTCCTGCGTGGGGCCCTTCTGCATTTTCCTGCTTGCCGCACCTGTCCGGTTGCTTGCCCGTTGGCTAGTGGCCTTTGTGACGACGCATCCAGAAATCTTCACTGCTGGTTTGGCTCCTCCAGACTGGCTCCCACTTCCTTGCAAAAGAGAAGCACCCCAGACCTTCCTGGTCTGCACCAGAAACAAGTCCTCCGTTCTTCGTGGGTTCCGCTTGCCAAGGCTTGGTGAGTCCTAGTCCAACTTCGACGCCGCTGACAGCAAGAGCCTTCGTGGGACAGCTCGCCTCCTGGTCCTGGTCGTCCTCGACGTTCCCTGGTCCTCGTGGCTGCAGCGACAAGCTTCACCTTCACCTGCAATCTTCACGACATCGCCTGGTTCCTTCCTGGTTCCACATGGTCACTGGCTAGTGACCTTGACTCTGTCCCTTCTGCTTGCAGGTCTCCTCTCTTCTTGATCCCAGCCTTGGGACCCACCGGACACTCTTCACTGACTGCCTGTCAGCAACTTTCCTTCAGGCATCCATAAAAGTCCACGACGAAACCCGACGCAAGTTCACACCTATGCACCCGCAGTCCGTGGGCTAGGTAACTTGGGTACTTCGGTGCTCACAAGGGTAGTGACTATCCTAGGGTCTAGTTTCCGAGTCTCGACTCTGTAGCTGCTTCAGAAGTGTCCTTAAACTGTTAATTGCTAACAACTACTATTTCTATCGACTTTTACGCATTACGCGTGAGTGTTTCCACTCTGCACCTGAATCCCGTGGGCCTCCCACTTCCTAACTGTTGCTAGTGTAGTGTAGCCCCAGCGATTCCCTAGGCCTAGGCCTATCCTATTTCCGTGACAGTGGTCCTTATACCACTTACTTAGTATATGGTTTGCGTGGCCCCTAGGGCCTAACTGTATTACTTACCTGTGTGACTTAATGTATGCTTAAATAAGACTGTGTTGTACTTACCTCTAATCTCATAAAGAGTGCTGAGGGTTTGACTAGAATAAATACACTTTATTTTATATATATATCTGTTGTGGTGTCCTTTCATTTGGTATTCAAGGGATTATATATGGTATCACAGCTGGCTTCACATGCCATTCAGAGTTTAGCCTAAGACTGCTCTTGTCCATGCTACCACTAGGATAGCTGGTCTATAAGGTTGACTTTACAACCAATCACCATAAGGGTTGTTTGGACTGATATAAGGTGTACACTAGAACTAGTGACATCATACATCAGGCCAACTTCTCACAGTCCCCTCATATCCAGTCCTCCAAGGAGGCTTCCCAGCATGTAGGAGTTTAAGTCACCCTACTTTCAGTCCTCCAAGGAGGCTTCCCAGAAGGTAGAGGTTTAAGTTACCCCACATCCAGTCCTCCACGGAGGCTTCCCAGCAGGTAGGGGTTTAAGTTATTCCACATCCAGTCCTCCAAGGAGGCTTCCCAGCAACTAGGGTTTTAAGTCACCCCACATTTGGTCCTTCGAGGAGGCTCCCCAGCCGGTAGGGGTATAAGTCACCCCACATCCAGTCACCCAAGGGGGCTTCCCAGCATGTAGGGGTTTAAGTCACCCCACAGCCAGTCCTCCAAGGAGGCTTCCCAGCATGTAGGGGTTTGTCACCCCAAATCCAGTCCTCCGAGGAAGCTTCCCAGACAGTAGGGGTGTATGTCACTCCACATCCAGTCCTCCAAGGAGGCTTCCGAGCAGGTAGGGGTTTAAGTCATCCCTCATCCAGTCCTCCAAAGAGGCTTCCCAGTAAGTAGAGGTATAAGTTACCCTACATCCAGTCCTCCAAGGAGGCTGCCGAGCAGGTAGGGGTTTAAGTCACCCCACATCCAATCCTTCAAGGAGGCTTCCCAAATGGTAGGAGTTTAGGTCACCCCACATCCAGTCCTCCAAGGATGCTTCCCAGCATGTAGGAGTTTAAGTCACCCCACATCCAGTCTTCCAAGGAGGCTTCCCAGCAGGTAGGGGTTTAAGTTACCCCACATCCAGTCCTCCAGAGAGTCTCCCAGCAACTAGGGTTTTAAGTCACCCCACATTTGGTCCTTCGAGGAGGCTCCCCAGCAGGTAGGGGTATAAGTCACCCCACATCCATTCACCCAAGGGGGCTTCCCAGCAGGTAGGAGTTTAAGTCACCCCACAGCCAGTCCTCCAAGGAGGCTTCCCAGCATGTAGGGGTTTGTCACCCTGAATCCAGTCCTCCGAGGAAGCTTCCCAGACAGTAGGGGTTTAAGTCACTCCACATCCAGTCCTCCAAGGAGGCTTCCGAGCAGGTAGGGGTTTAAATCACCCCACATCCAGTCCTCCAAAGAGGCTTCCCAGTAGGTAGAGGTATAAGTTACCCTACATCCAGTCCTCCAAGGAGGCTTCCCAGCAGGTCCTAGGATGCTTGATTCAGGTCCAGGGAAGACATGGCTTGGCAGTTCGGGCTGGACTGTTCCCATGAGGCACAGGGTCAAGACTGATTTGCATATGGCCATATCTGAATGGGGTGGCGTGGTGAGCAAAATAACGATGGATTATACCCAGATCTGTGACTGGGGGGGAATGTTTTGCCAATGTGCAATATTCCGTCCATCATCTTGTGTGTTTTTTAGGGGTTTAAGTTACCGACCATCTGGTCCTCCGAGGGCGCTTACCAGCAGGAAGGGGTGTAAGTCACCCCACATCCAGTCCCCCAAGGAGGCTTCCCAGCAGGTAGGAGTTTAAGTTACCACACATCCAGTCGTCCAAGGAGGCTTCTGAGCAGGTAGGGGTTTAAGTCACCCTACATTCAGTCCTCCAAGGAGGCTTCCGAGTAGGTAGCAGTTTAAGTCACCCCACTACCAGTCCTCCAAGGAGGCTTCCCAGCATGTAGGGGTTTGTCACCTCATAACCAGTCCTCCAAGGAGGCTTCCCAGAAGGTAGGGGTTTAAGTAATCCCACATCCAGTCCTCCAAGGAGGCTTCTGAGCAGGTAGGGGTTTAAGTCACCCCACATCCAGTCCTCCAAGGAGGCTTCCCAGCAGGTAGGGGTTTAAGTCACCCCACACCCATTCCTCCAGAGAGGCTTCCCAGCAGGTAGGGGTTTAGGTTACCCCACATCCATTCCTCCAAGAACACTTCCCAGCATATAGGGGTTTAAGTCACCCCACATCCAGTCCTTCAAGGCGGCTTCCCAGCAGGTAGGGGTTTAAGTTACCCCACATCCAGTCCTTCAAGGAGGCTTACCAGCAACCAGGGGTTTAAGTCACCCCACATCTGGTCCTCTGAGGAGGTTTCCCAACAGGTATGGGTCTAGGTCACCCCACATCCAGTCCCCTGTGGAGGCTTCCTAGCAGGTAGGGGTTTAAGTCACCCCAGATCCAGTCCTCCAAGGAGGCTGCCGAGCAGGTAGGGGTTTAAGTCACCCCACATCCAATCCTTCAAGGAGGCTTCCCAAATGGTAGGAGTTTAGGTCACCCCACATCCAGTCCTCCAAGGATGCTTCCCAGCATGTAGGAGTTTAAGTCACCCCCCATGCAGTTTTCCAAGGAGGCTTCCCAGCAGGTAGGGGTTTAAGTTACCCCACATCCAGTCCTCCAGAGAGTCTCCCAGCAGGTAAAGGTTTACGTTACCCCACATCCAGTCCTCCAAGGAGGCTTCACAGCAGGTAGGGGTTTATGTCACCCCACATCCAGTCATCCAAGGAGGCTTCAGAGCAGGTAGGGGTTTAACTTCACATCCAGTCCTCCAAGGAGGCTTCCCAGAAGGTAGAGGTTTAAGTCACCCCACATCCAGTCATTCAAGGAGGCTCAAAGCAGGTAGGGGTTTAAGTTACCCCACATCCAGTCCTCCAAGGAGGCTTCCCAGCAGGTAGGGGTTTAAGTCACCCCACATCCAGTCCTCCAAGGGGGTTTCAGAGCAGTTAGGGGTTTAAGTCACCCCACATCTAGTCCTCCAAGGAGGCTTCCCAGCACGTAGGAGTTTAAGTCACCCCACTTTCAGTCCTCCCAGCAACTAAGAACTCTTTTCTTCATATGTGGTCTCCACATTTGAACATAGTACACCAGATGGGACATTTGATCACACAGTGAGTGGCTTTGTGATTTATTTTAATTGAACATAGAAATGCAACTAATCTTCTGAACACGTATGTGAAAACAAGATTAAAGGTATAATGCTATTTACATATATTTATCACACACAATCGATCGTTTCGATCTTCCATTGGCTCCTTAGAATAACTGCTTTAAGAAGAAGCGCCGTGGATGCTTGCCATACACAAGTGGTGTTACTATCAGCTCTGCCATACGAGCCACATTTCTGAATGTGCTGCCCATACTGGCAGCAGCAAGCACGTGAAATGATGCCAGTTATCTTTAGTGATATCCATATATATTACAGTCTTATGTTTCTGCCAGCTATACGGGATACATGTTATTACCATGAGTGTAAGGAAAACTGCTGCCTCAGCAGATGAATGCCCTATATAAGAAGGGACGCTGTCCCATTACAGAAGCTTCAGACTGTCGGTAAGTGCCACGACCCTGTAGGGCGGGCGATTTGGGGAATGATACAGCAAAGGAAAACATATTTTTATGGTTTGCCCTCTAATAACTGATTTGTGCAAAGCTTCCCATTCCATCTCTCATCATCTCTCTCTTTCGCCCCTCCTTCTCTCCCGAAGTCACTAATTTGCAGAAAAAAACATTAAACTTGTTACAAATGCTAATAACTGAAAAAAATACATTAAGTTGTTTTTGGTTGTGAATTATCTGATTGGCCGTGTGCTTGATTTCTCTTGCAGGGGCCTCGGCGCAGGCTTTTCTTTCTTACAGGGGCAGCATTGTCAGGTAAGACTTGAGGGGCTGCAGCAGTGGAGGGATTGTGCATGGCTGTGTGTGTGCTTGTGTGTCTGTGGGTGTGTCATTCTCAGACTACCCCATTACACATACATGCCAATGGTAACAGCCTTCTTATCTCACATGAAAGCACACACATACCACTGGCAAGCGCCTGGAGTTGCTGTTAATGAATTCAGGCATGAAAGGCCCCAACAGACACAAAAAGATGCCGAGCCAAGAAGTAGCAGCTCTCTGGAATCTTTTAATATTATGAGGTGTTCACAGAAACAATATAAACATTTTAAACAATTTGATAGAAATGGGCAGTTAATGCAAGCACAAGTAAAAGTACAATGATGTATTAATTAGCTCACTTCATTAAAATACAAACAACCTCCTGCAAAAAGTGCATTACACAACGAAAAATAAATACAATTTGCCTATGTTGTACACAATTTACAAATGCACAGTTTACGTTTCGGTAGTACTTCTTTAAAGAAATTTCCCAAGGCATACATGACCTCCACAGCTTCCCCTTTCCATAAAAATACAAATCCATCCTATCAGCCATTCATATGTAATTATATTGAAATGTAGCTTATGCAGCAGCTTCCAAAATTAACAAAATGGCATAAATTAGAAGGACATTCCTGGAGTCTTTGATACCACCCGAGTCCCAATTCCATGAAGCAGTCCTAGCTCAACACCTCAGTGCCTAGAAGCTGAACATCCATTCTGGACCTACAATCAAAGATCTACTGCCCGCGGGCCAGTCCGGCGCCTCTTTCCAAAGGGAAGGTGTGTGTTTGATAAACTATGTCCCACCTGTCACTCCCCCTCCATCAGCCCGCATCCATCACATCTATACCCTCACTCATCATTCCTCATCCCTCTCCCCACATCCCTTTGTCCCCATGCCTCACTTGTCATTCCTCATCCCTCTCACCACATCCCTTTGTCCTCATGCCTCACTTCATTCCTCATCCCTCTCCCCACATCCCTTTGTCCTCATGCCTCACTTGTCATTCCTCATCCCTCTCACCACATCCCTTTGTCCTCATGCCTCACTTTTCATTCCTCATCCCTCTCACCACATCCCTTTGTCCTCATGCCTCACTTCATTCCTCATCCCTCTCACCACATCCCTTTGTCCTCATGCCTCACTTGTCATTCCTCATCCCTCTCACCACATCCCTTTGTCCTCATGCCTCACTTGTCATTCCTCATCCCTCTCACCACATCCCTTTGTCCTCATGCCTCACTTGTCATTCCTCATCCCTCTCACCACATCCCTTTGTCCTCATGCCTCACTTGTCATTACTCATTCCTCTCACCACATCCCTTTATCCCTATGCCTCACTTGTCATTCCTCATCCCTCTCACCACATCCCTTTGTCCTCATGCCTCACTTGTCATTCCTCATCCCTCTCACCGCATCCCTTTGTCCTCATGACTCACTTCATTCCTCATCCCTCTCACCACCTCCCTTTGTCCTCATGCCTCACTTATCATTCCTCATCCCTCTCACCACATCCCTTTGTCCTCACGCCTCACTTGTCATTCCTCATCCCTCTCACCACATCCCTTTGTCCTCATGCCTCACTTGTCATTCCTCATCCCTCTCACCACATCCCTTTGTCCCTATGCCTCACTTATCATTCCTCATCCCTCTCACCACATCCCTTTGTCCTCATGCCTCACTTGTCATTCCTCATCCCTCTCACCACCTCCCTTTGTCCTCATACCTCACTTGTCATTCCTCATACCTCTCACCACATCCCTTTGTCCTCATGCCTCACTTCATTCCTCATCCCTCTCGCCACATCCCTTTGTCCTCATGCCTCACTTGTCATTCCTCATCCCTCTCACCACATCCCTTTGTCCTCATGCCTCACTTGTCATTCCTCATTCTTCATCTGTCATTCCTCATCCATCAATGTTCGTTCCTCCATTCTTATTTCGATCCTTCACTCATCTCTCATCGCTCCTTCCTCATCCGCCACATCCCATTCTTTATCCATCACTCCTCACCACCTCTCCCCGTCTCTCATTCCTCAATCCTCGCCCCCACTGTTCATCCTCAGTTCTTACAGCTTATCCATCAGTCCCCTCCCTGACTCATTCCTCTTGCTTCATCCCGTACCCCTCACTCCCCGTCCCTCATTCCTCAATCCTCACCCCCACTGTTCATCCCTCAGTCCTCACGTTTACCCATCACTCCTCATCCCTGACTAATTTATCTTGCTTCATCCCTTACCCCTCACTCATCGCCCCTCATTCCTCAATCCTCACCCCCACTGTCCATTCCTCAGTCCTCACAGCTTACCCATCACTCCTCAACCCTGACTCATTCCTCATGTTTCATCCCTTTCCCCTCACTCCTCACTCCTCGCCCCTCATTCCTTAATCCTCACTCCCACTGTTCATCCCTCAGTCCTCAGAGTTTATCCATCACTCCTCATCCCTGACTCATTTAACATGCTCCATCCCTTACCCCCTCACTCTCGCCACTCATTCCTCACCCCTCACTGCTCAGCCCTCCTCCTCGTGAGTGATGAGTAAAATGGACAAATGATGACGCGGGCGAAGATATAACCCCATCCATGTTAGGCCATCCTCAAAGCTCACTCCTCATAACTCAGTCTTTATTCCTTCTTCTGTAGAGATAAGGAAAACAACTGGTGTTGGAAGAACCCAGAAGGCACAATGTTGCAAATGATTTGCCCACACAAAGTGATAAATGCTGATTACATTATGTGTTAGGACCAACTCTTCCCTGATGTGGTTTTAGAACCAGATGTAAATCAGTTTTAAGACCTGAACATCAAAGCAAGTCAAAGAACATCATGAAGGGAATCATCTTGAGTCGAATCCACACCTGCCTTTTGCACGGTTCAGTTTCACCCGATCCCCTTCCTATACTGTTTCCAAAGTAATCAGTATTTCTCTTCTACTGAATATAATGAATGAATCAGTAAAACAAAACTCTCCTCCGTTGTCATTTAGCAAAACGATCTGAACATTCTAAGGCAACAGTCGCCCTGCATGTGTACGATGTAACTCAAACATATATGTATGTTTAGTTATAGAAGTAAGAACCAAAGAGACTTACAGTGCCAAGCTCTCCGAGTATGCGCACACCCCATGCCCATGTCCAGCGCCTCTCTCATGTCTTACGGGAGTATGGCGCTGTGCGGATGCACCGAATTTAAGAGTGTTGCATCTGTTGTCTGAACGCAGGCGTTGAAATCACTGAAGCCAAATAAACAGTGTAAATAAAGCAGGTCGTTCACTTCACTTTACTCTAAGTCGGAGCCAGCACCAACCTCTTGTCTATGCTGAGCACAACTGGGAAAACAATGTTTTATTTCATCACCAGTGAAGGAGGGATGAGGGATGTGGAGTGAGGACTGAGGAAGGAAAGCAAGGGAGGGATCATGACTGAGGGATGTAAAGTGAGGGATAATGATTGAAAGCAATGGAGGGATGATGACTGAGGGATGGGGATGAGGAGTGAGGTATGAGTAAGTAAAGCAAGGGAGGGATGACAACTGAGGGATGAGGGAGGTAGAGTGAGGGCTGAGGAAGGAAAGCAAGGGAGGGATCATGACTGAGAGATGGGGATGTGGTGTGAGGGCTGAGGAAGGAAAGCAAGGGAGGGATCACGACTGAGGGATGGGGATTTGGAGTGAGGGATGAGGAAGGAAAGTAAGAAAGAGATCATGACTGAGGGATGGGGGATGCGGAGTGAGGGCTGATGAAGGAAGGCAAGGGAGGGTTGATGACTGAGGGATGTGAAATGAGGGTTGAGGAAGGAAAGCATGGGAAGGATGATGACTGAGAGATGAGGAATGTGGAGTGAGGAATGAGGAAGGAATGCAAGGGAGAGATGATGACAGAGATTTGGAGTGAGGGCTTGGGAAGAAAAGCAAGAGAGGGATGATGACAGAGGGATGGGGATATGGATTGAGGGATGAGGAACGAACAAGGGAGGGATGATGACTGAGGGATGGGGATGTAGAGTGAGGGATGAGGAACAAAAGCAAGGGAGGAATGATTGAGGTATGAGGAATGTGGAGGGAGGGCTGAGGAAGGAAAGCAAGGGATGATGACCCAGGGATGACATTACCTGGGTAGAAAAAGGCATTTCATACCAGGATAATGCGGCTTCGAGAGGCGGAGGAACTAGCCAAAACCTCAGCAAGGGGATATGGACCTCTGCAGACCACCCCGTATATGGAGCCATATCTGTCTTGGGTGGATGCCACCTAGCACAGAGTCCTATTCGCCAGATTCAGATTCGGTATCTTAAGGTGGCAGTTAAGCTTTCCTTTGGGCCAGTTCGACCCCAATAATGTTCCGATCTATCCCTGTGATGAGTCTTCGCCCCAGAGTTTGTTTCATTTTGCTTTTTTCTGTAAGCTTTACTTGGTATTCTCCAAAAGGATTTTAATTCCTTTAATCTGAGCTTGCAGTATTAGAAGATGCACCGAGGCCTTGCTTTGCTTGCAAGGGTTAAACTCCCCTTCACTTTGCATCTCCATATGGTTTTTTTTAAAGGATGCTATTGCCAGGAGAAAACAAATGCTGTTTTGACAGCCTGGTCCTGCCAGTTTGATCTGTTTACATGATAATTGTGGGGCATTGAGCGTCATTGCAGCATTCCCGTATTTTGCTTGACAGGGACTTTGATTGTGTTTTCACTATTTATTTTATCAGTTGTTTTATTGAGATGATCATGAGATGTTTTGTTAATAATGCTTTTTATGTTTGTAATGTGCTTTTACGGCGGTGTCTCACTGACTAAATAAAGTATTATCTGATCTGACTGAGGGATGAGGGATGTGGAGTGAGGGCTGAGGAAGGAAAGCTAGGGAGAGATGATGACAGAGGGATGAGGGGTGTGGAGTGAGGGCTGAGGAAGGAAAGCAAGGGAGGGATCATGATTGAGGGATGTAGAGCGAGGGCTGAGGAAGGAAAGCAAGGGAGGGGTGATGACTGAGGGATGGGGACGTGGAGTGACGGATGGGGAAGGAAAGCAAGGAAGGGATGATGACTGAGGGATGGGCTGCTTCAACATGGATGAGAGCTAGGGATGAGGACTGAGGGCCATTAAGGAACGAGGAGAGCTGGATGAGGAGTGAGGATTATGGAAAGCAAAGTGAGGGGTGGGAATTTGAGTGGTGAGGAATACGGTAAGGAATGAGGGATGATAAGTGAGGGCCTAGGAGTGTAGAACGAAGGATGAGGGCTGAGGGGTGAGAATCGAGGGATCAGAGATAAGAAGAGTATTGTGAAGTGAAGGATGACGAATAAATGTGAAGTGAGGGATGACGCATGCATGTGGAGTGAGGGGTGACGAATGAGGAGCAAGGGATGAAGAATGGGAATCTCCTAAAATGGATGCTGCTGTGGTGGCAGCAGTGGGGCTGGCCTCGTTAATGTGTTGGACAATGCGCACCTAGTTCTTTAGCCCTGAACGAATCATGCCAAAGGAGACGTCATGGATAAAAAAGCAAATGTCGGCATATATTGTATTTATAATCATGGGTGGTGCTCGAAAGAACCTTTCTGAGATTCCGAAGAGTGCAATGCAGAATCCTCTCAACTTTCACATGCTGCAGATATTAGCATCAGGTGGTTGGTGACCTTTCGGGCAACGGTGGGCAGCCCCAGCTGGTGGTGGCACAACTGGAGGGAGAAGTCCAGTTCTTGATACCTATTCCCCACCACTAAACACCCGGCTGACAAAAGTGCACCTTTGATAGCAATGCGATGTAAACCTCATTCTTACAGACAAAGCAACTGAAAGTGAACCTTGGAAGCAAAACATTGAGAAGTGACCAAGCTCACCTGTAGTTCAGAGGATGTGATCATGTGGCACTCTTCCAAACTCTGCCTGTCTCTCTTCCTTTTCTATGTCAGCATGACGTGGAAGACAGCTAGGTGCACATGAGGATCGTCAACCCTTAAAAGGAAGATTTTCAGCTTAGCACACGTTACGCTAACTTCACCGCTTTAGGAGACTTCAACCTCCATGTTAACAACGATTCCTGTTCGCACAGCAACTACTTCATCTCTACGCTAGCGGCCTGCAACCTAGTCCAAATATTAACCCTACCCACGCATAAAGCGGGTCACACACTGGATCTGATCTGTTCCAATTTACCATCTATTCGGGCGACTCCCCCTACCCCGGTTATCTGGCCGGACCATTTCCTCATCCCGTTTGAGATTGGCATTCCCTGCCACATTAGACCCGTTATTACCCCCAAATCATCAGGCAGAAACTGGAGTCGCATCACCCCTGAAACGCTCCTGGAATACCTAAAAAATACCCAACCTTGCCTGTCGTCTGATCCTGACCTACAGATTGACCACTTGGACGCATGGATCGGTCAGGCCTTAGATGCTTTGGCCCCTCTTAAACCCATCAAAACCCACAGGGCTGTACCTTCAGCACCTTGGTACTCTGACGAGCTCCGGCAGAAAAAGGCCTCCTGTAAATCTCTTGAACGCCTCTGAAGACAGTATTATTCCCCGGATAGTAAAATCACCTACAAAACAGTCCTCAAAGAATACCGGAGAATGATCGAGGAGCACAAACGGGATTTTCTGGCCTCTAGAATCAAACTCGCCAGCAATGACGTCAGGGAGATTTTCAATATAGTTAGAAAAACACCTTGCGACCGTATGTCAACTCCAGGACATTACGCTCCAATTCCCTATTTTTCCTGGAAACTCCACGATTTAAACGATCTCGTGCAGGTGGAAAAACCTTTGAGGTCTGTGCCACTCAGCGTTGGAACAAGCTCCCGCTAGCCTTACGCACCTGCCAAACAGAATCAGCATTCCGTAAATCCCTGAAGACCCATCTCTTCTCTTCTTAAACAGGCTTTCTGATCCTATGCTCTCTGTTTCCAGAGTTCTCAGCGCCGGGACGCCCCGTTGGGGCAGCTGTCCGCTTTACAAAATACACAAATAAATAAATATTGTAAAACTCTGACTTTGGAATAATCGTGCATAGAATTTAGCGCAGCACTGTCATGTTTATTATATGCGTAATTTAGGTGTTCATTCCATCGTTTCTTTAAAGCCAAACAGGACAGGTTAACTTGAAGGTACATAGATCTGCCAAACCATGGACAAATGAAGGGCCCTTCAGTCGCACTTCTCGACCCAGGCCCCTGGTGTATATCTGAGAGGAGGAAGCTTCTGCCCCATCTCCTCGGGGCCATGTGCACGTGTTGAGATGTGTGTGAACACAACCTTAGTACCTTGGACAGTCTACACACCATCGCAAATTGCTTTTACACAAGTATGTTTTTTTTTTTTCACAAATCCTTTGAAAATCTACTTTAAGGCTGCAATGTGTGACTTGAAACAAACATGCCATTACCACTCATGCTCTTAAAACGCTGCCTTTACAACGCAGGTACTGTTACCACGCAGGATTTTACAATGCATATGACTTTACCACGATTAGTCAAGCGGGGGCCGAGAAAAAAGGGGGTCCCAAAACACGTTTTCCCCATGCATTTTTCCAGAGGACCTTTAGTCGAAGGTACAGCCCGAACGGCTGAACAGAATTACTTGAAATTTGGCAAAGAGGTAGTCCTCAGGTCAGGCATGTGCCTTTTGCATATATGGAGTCAATCTGTTCAGTAGTTCCTGAGAAAATTGCAGTTAAAAGTACATATATATCTATATGCGCGCACCGTGCGCGCACCGTGCGCCCACGGTGCGCGCACCCTAACGTGCGCGAGCGTAATTCTGATTGGTGGTTACATGTCAGTCAACGTTCGAATCGGTCGAAATCAGGAAGTGTCGGCCGCCATTTTGTTTGTTTTGTGTGCGACAGGGAAAAAGGAAGGTGGCAAACGTGAAAAGGGGGCAGGGTAGAAAGTTCCTGCCCCCCTAGCCATTGTCAGGGGGTCCCTGAAGGACCCCGAAGGCTGAAAAAAACATTTTAATTTTTTTTCAAAAAATCGCGTGGTGCGCGCACCGTGCGCGCACGGTGAAAAACCTTAAAAAAAATAATATATATAGAAAAAATATAATAAAACATACATAACTTAGCATTTAAAAAACCTTACAAATTCACTTAAAAAACCATAGGTTTCACACACGTTATAGTTAGGAATTAGCATTTAAAAAACCATAGGTTTCACACATTTTATAGTTAGCTGGACATTTCACTCGTAAAAAACCATTGAAATTCCCCTGTTATAGTTAGTTCAGATAACTATAACTCGCGCGACCGCCACTCTATCACAAGGATGATGTCATCAGTGATGTCATGAGTGATGCCACTGACCATGTCATGAGTGATGTAATATGTGACGTCATGAGCAGTGGATTGCGGGCGCGCGAGTTATAGTTATCTGAACTAACTATAACGGGGGAATTTCAATGGTTTTTTACGAGTGAAATGTCCAGCTAACTATAACATGTGTGAAACCTATGGTTTTTTAAGTGAATTTGCAAGGTTTTTTAAATGCTAATTCCTAACTATATATCTATCTATATCTATCTATATCTATCTATATATATATATATATATATATATATATATATATCTATATCTATCTATATCTATCTATATATATATATATCTATATATATATGAGATGAAGTCGTCCAACAGGCACACTGGTACACCGGCAAAAAGGACGAAGCGAACCCGTTGACTGGTGCTCAATATTTTATTTTTCACTGCCCGACACCATCACTACCATGACGCGTTTCAGCCCACGTGGGGCCTTGATCACATGACACGCAAAGGAAATACAATTGAATTTAAAGTGCACAGTGCATGACGTCTTTCCTGAAATGCAATAGACATAGAAAGAGTGTACATCTGATTCAATGTTGAAACAGAGACACGTTAAGAATACCATTACTATATGTAAAATACATCAGATAAAATGGATGGACACCTTAAAATTGTCAAGTGCAGCAACGTTGCTACCTGACAAATAATACATGGGTTTAAAAATTAATTAATTCATTGATTAACACAAAATCAGACAATACTTATAAATACACTCAAATAATTTAAATACATTATATAAATATATAAATACATTGTAATAAATATATAAATATATAAATAAATAAATAGATAAATGCTAAGAGTAAAAAAGTCATATGTCTAAGTTATAATAAAGTGTTAAAGTAGACCCATTGTCTGCAAGGTGCCTGGTATCTGATCAAACCTAGTCTTTACAAGGGGAGGAGGGGACAATTAAGCCCAAGTGGGCCCTCTCTTATTTTAACCCTGGAATGGATCAAAGGTTCTATGTGCAAATATAAGCAGAAAGATTTAAAAGAGATAAAAAAATAGTGCAAACCCAATGTGAATGGAATTGTGAATTAAAATATCATTATGTGTAAAAAAACTTTTTTTTATTTTTTAAGAGAGGTAGATGCAGTAAGTACGGAAGACTATGACATTGCCTAGTGTAGATAGGTATAAAAATCCTCACTAGCGTTGAGTCCATTTGGGGTTTTACAGTCCAAAAGAACAATGTGCCTAGTTTCAAGTTTACGTAAAATTGACTCACGATCCCCACCCCTTCTCTGTGGTGGGACTGAGTCAATGGCAAAATATTTGAGGCCTACGGGTTTTTTTTCGTGTAGTGCCTCAAAATGTCTCGCCACGGGATATGCGATATCCCCATTGGAAATGGCACGTATGTGCTGAAGTATTCTCTTGTGGACCTGAAGTTTAGTACTTCCCACGTACCGTAGGCCACAAGGACACTCCAGCACATACACCGCATATTCAGTTTTGCAGTTTAGTTTGTTACGAATACGGGTAGGTGTGTTGCTGAGAGGTGTCATGTACTCAGTTTTGTTCACACCATACCTGCAAGCTTTACAAACTGAACATTTGAGGAACCCTTTACTGCTGCCAAGCCAAGAGGTGTTGACTCTAACCTCAGGACTACTTGAGACTAGGAATTGACTCATAGATTTGGCCTTCCTGTATGTAATACAAGGGGAGTGAGTCATGAGTTGGCCTATCACAGGATCATTGGCAATTAGGGCCCAGTTCTTTTGGACAATTTTACGTATACTCTGATGCTGAGTATTGTAGGTGAGGATCAGGCGGGTTGCCTGCACATCATTGGACTCATTGTTCTTGGTGTCTTTTATATACGGTGTAATCAAAAGACTGCTGGACTTATTTGCTTTACAGATTGCTTTATCAAGCAAATCGGGGCGGTACCCTCTTCTCAAAAATCTTTCTTTGCAGTTTTTCTGAGCCTCGAAACAATCCTGATCAATACTACAAATTCTTCTAATACGGAGCATTTCGCCGTATGGGATGCTTTTGATCAGGTGTGCAGGGTGGTGACTCGAGGCATGTAGCAAGGCATTACCAGCTGTGGGTTTACGATACATCCTAGTTTGTAATGTGTTCCGTCGGATGTATATTTCCACATCAAGAAAGTAGATAGTGCTACAGCTAATCTGACTTGTGAAATGTAGATTGAAATCATTTTCATTAATGTCAGAAATAAATTCTATATATATATATATATATATATTGCACAGAGGTTCTCCCCATAGATCCAAGGAAAGAAGACGAGCCACTCCGTTGTTTGCAGAAAAAGGTGTAAAGTTTATTCACACCGGACGACGCGTTTCGGCTGACAAGCAGCCTTGGTCACATGACCTCGCCTGTAAACCAGGAAGTACATATCGAAATCAGTTTCGAGCACGTCGCAGCGTGCACAGTCAACAGTGAAAACAGACTTGGTCCCAGAGGTCAAAAGGTTCTTCAAAATATACAATAACATTCGTAAATTAGAAACTGCAGTAGTTAAATAAATTGCAAACATAGAAACGAGATTACAAAAATTGTAAAACATAATTACTCAGATTTCTTGATATCAGCAATATTGTGATATCATACACAGTGTTTTGTGACCATAATTATACAAATTCATGATAATTCCATCATAGGATATTAGTTATCCTGCAAGGGGGTAGTATAGTACTATGAGGTCAGTAACGAGTGAATGGCAAATCCAGAAGGTAGTGGTCACTTATTTTTCTACTATACTATAAAGCTAATGGTAAAGTACCAGTTAATGCTTAAACCTATAATTATAGGAAGGACCACTACTAACAATAGGTGCATGCAACTACAGGTATAGTACCCCAATTCTTTTATTGAACTTTCCATATCAAGTGAAGAACGTGCGCATACCAAAAAATTAGCCAGTAATTTCTATCGGTGACTATTGGTGATGAATTCATCTATTCAAAAATTTGATTACAAAAACAATGGCAAAAGTCAAGTAGGTAAATAGGAATTAGACTTTAAAACTGGTTACAATGATAGGGAGGGAAGCAAAAAAAGGGGGGGGGAGGATATTCCTCAGACCTGGTTAAAAAACAGCAGATTAACAATATTTACAGATGAGAATACATTTCCTCGTCATTATTGAGACCTATCGGAAAAAGACTGCCTGCTTGTAAAATAAAACGAGATTCCAGTCTCCTCAGGGATTGTACTCTATTACCACCTCTGGGGTGTTTGGGCACACTATCTAGTGCAAAGAATTTTGCTTTCATCCAATCACTGGAGTGGTGTTCCTTGAAGTGCCTGGCAGTGCTATAGCTAAGATCTTGATTAGTTATAGCCCGCCAGTGCTCCAAGATTCGTTTTTTGACTGGGAATGTGGTGGACCCCACATACCATTTGGAGCAGGGACATGTGATGGCATACACCACATGGTCAGTATTGCAGTGGATCATTTTGGGGATCCTCCACAATTTGCCTGTCTTTTGTAGAACAACTTCTTTCACATCTTCAGAGTGGCTACAGGCTTTACATTTCCTGCACCGCTTGAATCCCTTCCCCTGTTCTAGCCATGTCCCTTTTTTGGGTTTCAGATGGCTGTTCACCAGCATATCTTTTAGGGATGGACTTTTCCTAAAAGAGAAAGAAGGACATGATCCAATCCTGACAGGTAATATATTATCCTGTGTCAGGATATCCCACCTCTTTTTCAAAATGTTTTTCAATTGATTAGTTTGTGTAGAGAAGGTGGTTACAAATCTGATAGGTGTCACATTGGTGGGGGCGTTTGTTGGTATTTTAGAAGTTTTGAAAAGGGCTTCAGTCCTACTGATATTGTCTACCTTTTTCGTCCCCTTCACGAGCATTTTATCAGTGTAGCCCCTCTCCCTCAGCCTGCTTATCATCAACTTTTTGGTGTTTAGATATTCTTTTTTGGTGCTGCAATTTCGCTTAGCTCTGAGGAATTCACCATAGGGTAGACTCCACCTAAAGCTGGGTGAGTGGCAGCTGGTAGCATGTAGAATGCTATTTCCAGAGGTTTCTTTTCTGAAGAGGGTTGTCGTCAAGGTATTATTGGTGACCATGAGTTTGATGTCTAAAAAATTAACAGTTTGTTGACTATGCACCATAGTGAATCTCAAATTCATACCATTCTCATTTAGAGTTTCGTAAAAAGTCAGAAGTTCACTTTCACACCCCTCCCAGATAAAAAAGATGTCATCTATGTATCTTAGCCATAGATTGATATTTCGTGTCCATCTTTCCATGTCTTCATTCCAGAGCACTTGCTTCTCCCACCAGCCCATGGTGAGATTCGCATAGCTGGGAGCGAAGCAAGTGCCCATAGAAGTGCCCTGTATTTGTTTGAACAGATTGTCATTGAACAAAAACACATTCTCAGTAAGGCACATCTCAATCATTTGGAGGATCATGTGTGTGTGGTCAGAAAGGTGTGTACTCCTTGTTTTAAGGAAGTCATGGCAGGCTCTTATCCCGTCACCATGACGTATGCTCGTATACAGACTCTCTACGTCAAGGCATACCATCCAACAATTAGACCCCCAATGAAGATTCTCAATTTTTTGGAGGAAATCCTTGGTGTCCCTGACGTAGGAGCTGAGATCTTTGACAAACGGGAAGAGAAAGTGATCAATATATATAGACGTGTTCTCAAACAGACTGTTTTTGGAAGAGACAATTGGACGTCCTGGTGGATTAACGGGGTTCTTATGTACTTTAGGCAGTAGGTAGAAAGTGGGTGTAGTATATATATATATGTTACCTACTGGTGGTCACCACTAGGTAGTTATAGGTAGGACCATGTTTCCTTAGGAATAACATTTTTTTGACTTGCCTTTATCTTTGACGCCGTTTGACAATTCTTCACAAAATATTCCCAAAAAGTGCCCCAGTGATTCTTGTGCATCGATAGTTTAGGGCGAACAGTCAAGCAGGGGCCAAGAAAAGGGGGGGGTCAAAAAAAGTATTTTTCCCATGTCAATATCCATAGAGATTTAAGACACAATTACAGCGAAAGCTGTTGGACAGAATTACACTAAATTTGTCAGAAAGGTAGCTCTTGGTCCACAGAGAACCCTTTTTGTTATTTGGTGTAATTCCATTGACTAGTTTTCAAGATATTAACTGAAATCGAATTGTGTATATCTAGGAACGTGGATCCTTTTCTGATCCTCCTTAGATTTGTGAATCCACGTGCCAACAGCAATGCCATGAATTGCTGGCTGCAACCTGAGAGGAAAGTTGCTGCTGCCATTTTGTCCATCGAAATTCGGTTCCCAGAGGGTAATATAAAGTTAAAAAGTGATAGAAGGGGTCAGGGTAGAGGTACTCTGACCCCATGGGACTAATGGAGGGGTCTGTGAGGGACCTCTCATGTGCAAGACATTGCCCCAAACCCTTTTTCTTTTAACCACGTGAGGATTCGTGGATCTCTCCGGATCATCCGAGATTAGGGTGGATCAGCGATCCAGACCCGAATTTAAAAAAAAACATACACTCCCTCACAGAGTCACACACCTACTCACACACTCACTTACACACCTACTTACACACCCTCATAACCGCTCCCACACTCACGCAAAGACCCTCAAAACCACTGACACACCCAATCTCAGATTCAGAGAGCTTTCACACACCCATTCACACACCCACACAGCAACTCACACACCTACTCACACACCCACAGGGCCACTCCCACACTCACTAACAAACCCACACAGCCAGTCACAAACACACTCACACACCCACACACCCACTTACACACCCACACAACATCTCACACACCCACTCACACACCCCTTCACACACCCAGGTTGCAGGGACATTATAGTTAGGAAATAGCATTAAAAAACATGGAATTTCACTGATAAAACCAAAGGTTACAGGGACGTCATAGTTGGAAAATAAAATTTTTAAAAAATTTGAAATTGACTGAAAAAAACAAACGTTACAGGGAAGTTATAATTATGTTCAGATTTTGCACACACACAACCATTGCAATTCAGCAGTTATAGTAATCTCAAGTAACTCGTGCCCAGTGGTGTAGCATGGGGGAAGCGGCCTCCCACCTTTCTCCCTGGGGTTCTTGTGGGGCGGCAGCCGCAGGAATCGTCAGCAGCACCCTGCTCTTACATTCGGCTACCGTGGGCGGCACATGCAGGGGGCCGCCAGGGGTGGCATAAGGGCTAGCTACGCCGCTGCTCGTGCCCTAAGGTAACTATAACTGATGCCCCCACCATGGACTGCTAATTACTTCACATATTACAACACTCATGACATCTCTGCTAATATCAGTGCAACATTTGCAGTGAAAATGTTGATGGGAAAACAGTGCATGGCGGGGCACGAGATATAGTTACCTTGGAGCACGAGTTATAGTTACTTGAGAGAACTATACCTGGTGAATTTTTATAGTTTTGTGCGTGTAAAATCTAAACCTAACCATAGCATTCCTGTAACTTTTGTTTTGTACAGTGAATATATATATATATATGTCCTTAAAAACCCACAACCCATTAACGCTTACTCCCCCTAAAATTACCCTTGCCACACAAAAACCCTAAACCCTAAAATGATCCTTCCCACACAAAAACCCTTACCCACCCTAAACCCTAAAAATTCTCTTGCCACCCAAAATCTCATACCCAGCCTAAACCCTAAAATTGCCCTTGCCACCCAAAAGCCCATACTTACCTTAACCCCTAAAATAACCCTTGCCATCCAAAAAACCATACCCACCCTAAACTCTAAAATTACTCTTGCCACCCAAAAAAAGCCATACACACCCTAAACCCCAAAATTCCCTTGCCAACCAAAAGCCCAAACCCACCCTAAACCCTAAAATTACCCTTGCCACCCAAAAACCCATACTCACCTTAAACCCTAAAAATGCCCACCCTAACCCCTTTCAAATACATTGCTCCACTGTGGCATGTGGTTAGTGATACCATGACTGCTTATTATTTTCTGAAATGCGGAGTCACTTGTTGCCAACCTGCCATGTGTGGAAATACAAAAGCATCTCATTTAGCAATGTCAGTGCCTCTGGGATATGTGTGTGAAACTAAGCAGCATTGGATTGTTTCCAATGATACAAATCTTCTTTCTTATCCCACTAGTAACAGTCGGTAGCCATGTCGTCGGACGCGGAAATGGCAGTCTTTGGGGAGGCTGCTCAATACTTGCGCAAGTCTAAAAAGGAGCGCCTGGAAGCCCAGAACAGGCCGTTTGATGCCAAAAACAGCTGTTATGTGGACGACGATAAAGAACTTTATGTCAAGGGAATGATCACTGCACGAGAGGGTGGCAAAGTCACCGTCAAGACTAACGATGGAAGGGTAAACGTCAACTATTATGAAAGATATTGGAATTGAGTGTAACATTATGATGCACCCAGAACTAACCTTGAGTGTCATTGTTTCTTCCCAGACTGTAACAGTTAAAGAGGACCAAGTCTTCCCTCAGAATCCTCCCAAGTTCGACAAAATTGAAGACATGGTCATCATGACCCACCTTTATGAAGCCTCCGTGCTGTATAACCTCGCCAAGCGATACGCAGCCTGGATGATCTACGTAAGTAGTGGACTATGTGAGCAGGATACATTTATTTCAGGAAACAGTTACTTTTCATTCTTCACCATCCGCCCAACTTGAAAAGCCAATTTTGTGTACATTGAAGAGCAGAAAGAGTGATTACGGATGTGTCCGTCCAATGAGAGTATCTGCTCGTGTAATAATCATATTTTTCTTAAACTGATTTGGAATATGAATCATGTGTTGGACAACTGAGGTTAGTTACATTTTAGTGCTGTAAGTGACAAGAGGGACCCTGGGCAGGTCAAAGATGGTGATAATAAAAAGGCTCTTCATTGATTTCCAGGAGCAATGGCCTTTCTCAATATCTGCCCTTACTTTTCTGGATCCCCGCTCTATGCCAGTCGTCGCTCCTTGCAGTGAGCACCTGGTGGCAGAAGCACCAGCCTCTGGTTTTCATTCTGCCACCACTGCCACAGATGTGTGACCGTTGTGGGCGTGTTTCTTCTGCAGAACCTAGAGTCACTTTCTATGTCCCACTGCTTTCAGAAATGGCCAGTTTTATTCAGCTGTAATAAAACATAAATGCCCTGTCTATATCAATCACCTATCTCCTTATGAAATTGTAACTCGTTACCCAAATAAACATATGGGTACTGTCAGAAGAGCATCCCTTAGTACTAGCTGTGCTGCTTGATCCGTAATAGCCCTGGGGCTCACTGAAACATGTATATCATCAGACACCTTAACAATAAAAACAAACGGAGAAAGAGAACAAGCCATGCAGAAGAAACGGTGTGGTACTGGAGCGGCCGCTCACAGCATCTTCTTTACCGCAGCAGTTGCTATGGACTTCCACTGAAACCCTATGCACATGGAGCCAAAAAATGTGGACATCCATTAGGCAGGGAAAGATGCTTGGCTGGAGGAAGTGTATGGGACCAACTGAGCAAGCACGTCAACCGACAGCACAAGATGAAGGAAAGATGACAATGTGGAAGGATATAGAGCAGAACATTAGGAACAACTTGAAAGGAAACTGAAACCCACCAGGGTAAGACCTGTCTGTGCCACTTTGAACTTGACTGGCCCCAATGGCACCGGAAGATGAATACAACCACTCCAGAGATCACTAGCAAAGCAAAGCTTTGGCAAACATGGTGGCCACAAAACAAAAATAGAGACACAAAACATGCTAGGCAAGCGCCAACCATGTAGGTATGGACATGTGTACGTGTGTAGTGATGAAACTCTTCTTGCCATGATTGATTAATCAAAAGGTTATGATAATTGCAAATTTCTAATCAATACCACTTTCCTCTCAGACCTACTCCGGTCTCTTCTGTGCCACAGTGAACGCCTACAAGTGGTTGCCGGTGTACAACGCTGAGGTGGTCGCAGCCTACAGAGGCAAGAAGCGCCAGGAAGCTCCACCTCACATCTTCTCCATCTCTGATAACGCCTATCAGTTCATGTTGACAGGTAAAGTTTGATTCTTTTATTCTTGTTCATGAATCTATCTTCTTTTGCTGTACAATGACGTTTACTTATCTATTTCTTCAACTATTCGACCAACAGATCGTGAAAACCAGTCTGTCCTGATTACGTAAGTAAAACCTCATCACTAGAATATCATTCTGCATGAAGTAAATAACACGTTCCTCGTGATCGATGTACGCTTCCAATAATCATTCTGATTTTCTCGCTAGTGGAGAATCTGGTGCAGGAAAGACCGTGAACACCAAGCGCGTCATCCAGTACTTTGCAACAATTGCAGTGTCTGGGGAGAAGAAGAAGGACGCCCCCGCCATGGCCAACAAGATGCAGGTTTGTAAACTCAATGTATCTTCTCTTGGGCTGTGCATAACATGACATCTGTCAGAGGAGTGTCTTCACATTGAGACCTTGCTCCTAACAGGGAACTCTGGAAGATCAAATCATCCAGGCCAACCCGCTGCTGGAAGCCTTTGGTAATGCCAAGACTGTGAGGAATGACAACTCATCTCGCTTTGTAAGTTTTCCAAGTTCATTTACGTATTTGTCATTGTCTCTTTTGAAGGCACACTTTCGGTCCTTCCGTTTAACCCTGACTTCAATGTAATCTCCGTTTCCTCTCTCGGGTAAATTTATCAGAATCCACTTTGGAGCTACAGGAAAACTGGCTTCTGCTGATATTGAAACATGTAAGATTGTATAAAACGCTACAGATTTACCTTACTAAGTCTCAAATTAAATTACGCTTATATGTGATGTATGCTTAATTTCACAGACCTGCTGGAAAAGTCCAGAGTCACATTCCAGATCTCAGCTGAGAGGAGCTACCACATCTTCTGCCAGATCATGACCAACAAGAAGCCAGAGCTTGTGGGTAGGTTTCAGAAATGGATCATAGACCAGGTCTCTGCCTTCTGCATCAGCAGTGTCTTAAAAGAAGAATAAGATGTCATAGCAGCACACAGTGTGCGTCAGAGCCCCTTGGCCAGTAAAATAGAGGAATATAGACAATACTTTGATGATTCTGATGCATGCAGGACAAATGAAGGACAGCATGGGCCTCCATTCTCATTCACACAGTCTGTGCCAAGGCTGGACTGGCAGACAAAGGGTCACCCTTGCAGTGTTGCTCCCAGAAACACGTGTTACGGAAAGCGCGTTACCGGTGCCTTCGGAAACCCCAAAAGCATAAGTGAAATCCTCCAGTGGCACCTTCAGATACGAACAAGCCCTCTTATGCAAGTGTGTTCTTCTTAGAAATGGGGGACTTCTGCCTGACCTAGCACAGGATTGCATAAGTGGACATGTAGCAAGGCAGCCCATCACCAATGAGGTGGTCCCTCGTGGGTTACTTATTGTCACCGCCCATGGTGGTAGAATGCTATTACTAAAATAAAGCACATGGTGAACTGTGCACCTGGTGTATAGGTCTCCAGGTGCATAATGTTAATAAATAATCAATGTGCAGTAAACACAGCTGTATATTTAACCTTTAATAACAAAAATTAGAAAATGAAGGTGGTGTTTTTTGCTATGAATTTGTATTTGTGAAATATTAGATTTAAAAAAGACAGCTTGTTTTCCATTTTTTTAACAACATAAAGTGTTGACTTTTTCACCCACAGTGTAGGGAGTTTTCGGCAGGCGTACTCCTGTCGATGTGGGGGGTCACATTTTGGGTGAAAATGCGATGCCGGCCTGGTCTCCATGTTATTGGGGTGGGGGGGGGGGAGAATTCTGGTCTACAGAACTTTACAAAACAACCTCCGAAAGCGGTGTTTTTTCTGAGAACCAACATAGCAATGGCTCTGATGCACTTCTATTTTTTTCCAGGGTGGGGCAAAGGAAGGATGGGTGCAAATCTTTGTATATTTTTTTCTGTTCACAACCGTTGTATCTTTCAGGGTGGTCATGATCAGATAAAAAGACTGTTGGATTATCTGACCAAGGAGGGCAGGTCTTCCAACGCTCTCTTGCCAGTGGCCCAAGCTTGCAAAAGAGACAGAACAAGATAGATTAGTTCTGCATGTGTGCTAAGCAGTGTGATACTGTACCATTTCACTGCCTGAATTGTTTCTCAACAGAAATGCTTCTCATTACCACCAACCCATATGACTTCCCAACCATCAGCCAAGGTGAGATTGCGGTGAAGAGCATCGATGACGAAGAGGAGCTGCAGGCTATTGACGTGAGTGACAATAACTATTAACCACCATGTCTCTTCACCCTCAGTCACTACAAACACGAGGTGTAACAATAACAATACATTCCATTGAGTAGAAGATCACAGTCATAAAATGCTCCTCCTTATTTCATGACAGAGTGCCATTGATATCCTGGGATTCAACCAAGATGAGAAGATCGCCATCTACAAGCTGACAGGAGCAGTCATGCACCACGGAAACATGAAGTTCAAGCAGAAACAGCGTGAGGAGCAGGCTGAGCCCGATGGCACAGAAGGTAGGGCATGCTGTGCACTTCATCATCGAGAAACATAAAAGACGACAAATTACTCAGGGATCGACTAATGAGCTTAAATCTAAAATGAGTCCTAGAGAAATAGACAAAACATGGAGGCCATCTGCATAGCATAGAAAATAATTTATAGCCACCTTGGAAAGTTACTTTCTATATTTTCAAGATGGTTAGTTTAAGTAAGGGGTTAGTTATTCAGATGGGTGGTTGCCCACCTTATGGAATAATGGCACAAGCTTGTCAGGGTGATCCCCAAAGTCACTAAATTATGGCAATTCTTTTTGAAGTTTGGTGCACAGAGCCATCTGTCAAACTTTTTTTAAATATTCATGAAGAAATAATGCCATGGGAGCTATTGCCCATGGTGATTGGGGCATCAGACAGTTTTTACTGCCACATACCGCAAGGGTTTTCCTGGCAGCGATGTGCTGTGAAAACTGACCTCAATGTCCACCCATCTATATTAGGTGGGCAGATATAGAGGTCAGGGTCAGGTGGCCCTTTCTACGTTGGACTGTCAGTGGGGTTTATCCCTAGCAGAGACAGAGTAGGCTTTGGTTACCCCGCATCTAAATAAGTTGGGAGGACGATCATCTTAGCGGTAAGGATACTCCATTGTGGTTTTGATGGATTATCCTTACCGCCAAGGTTTAAATGAGCCCCAAAGTGTCTTTTTTGCCCTAATGAGCCTCATTGATAATATCACACCATCTTACAAGGTAACTCTGATGAAGGGCGAGGTGCTTCCATCACTATATAATACGTTTTTCCCTTATTATAGTGGCTTACAGTAACCATGGTGTATTTAGAAAGTGAAATGGGAAATATGCTAAAAAATGTTAGGAATAACTTTAGTGCCTGTTTACACTTCATTTGGACGTCAGAAACTCATGCTAGCATAACTTTACTCTGGATATACGATAGGACTGAAAGTTAAGTAGTTGTGCAAGTAGATAACCACCTAATTGGCTTTATTTTTTGTGATACTTGAAGAACACCTAGAAGTCAAAGACATGAAAGTAGATAACCACTTAATTTTTACCAACAGTTGCTGACAAGATTGCATACCTGATGGGTCTGAACTCAGCGGACCTGCTTAAAGCACTGTGCTACCCAAGAGTCAAGGTCGGCAATGAGTTTGTCACCAAGGGACAGACTGTCAACCAGGTAAGTCTGCACTGTTCGCTGTTTATGTTCACCAATGAAAGTATATTATTTTAAATACAAAACAAACGTATTGTTGATTAGACTGCTTGAAACTGACCGATGGAATCCCTCTTCTGCCAGGTCTATAACTCCATTGGTACGCTCTCTAAGTCTGTCTATGAGAAGCTCTTCTTGTGGATGGTGATCCGTATCAACCAGCAGCTGGACACCAAGCAAGCAAGGCAGTACTTCATTGGAGTCCTGGATATTGCAGGCTTTGAGATTTTTGATGTAAGTTTCAGATTTTATAGTGGGTGATTTACAGATGGATACTGACACTATGATTACAAAACATATATAATTACACAACTGTGTTGTGGTTTAGTGTAACACTCTAGAACAGCTGTGTATCAACTTCACCAATGAAAAACTGCAGCAGTTCTTCAACCACCACATGTTCGTCTTGGAACAAGAGGAATACAAGAAGGAAGGCATTGACTGGGAGTTCATTGACTTCGGCATGGATCTGGCTGCCTGCATTGAGCTCATTGAGAAGGTGGGTGACTTCATGGACTTACGGTTTTGTTAATATCACTTACAAACATACTGAAGGTTCACACAGTTATACTTTTGTTATAGCCCATGGGAATCTTCTCCATCCTTGAAGAGGAGTGCATGTTCCCCAAGTCTACAGACACCTCCTTCAAGAACAAGCTGTACGACCAGCATCTGGGCAAGTGCAAGAACTTTGAGAAACCCAAGCCAGGCAAAGGAAAGGCTGAAGCTCACTTCTCCCTGGTGCATTACGCTGGTACTGTGGACTACAACATCACCGGCTGGCTGGAGAAGAACAAGGATCCCCTGAATGACTCTGTTGTCCAGCTGTATCAGAAGTCCTCCCTTAAAGTATTGTCCATGCTTTACACTGCTACTGCTGCAGAAGTTGTTAATTATTTTGATGGAACACGTGTAAACTGCACATAATGAAAAATATGCAAAGTACACAGTCTTGTGTATATTCCTGATGATTGGATTTTTTTGCTATTTTCAAATTTTAGAAGCTGCTGCTGCTGGTGGAAAGGGTGGGAAGAAGAAGAAGGGTGGGTCTTTCCAGATGGTGTCGGCTTTGTTCAGAGTGAGTGCTATAGATAAATATACATTTCTGATGTACAAATACTCTTCTGGTGTAATATGGTGGACCATGACTCTTCAGAGTTGCTTGGTGCAACAGCTTGGTGATTTTAAATACACTTGTATTATCTCTACTGCAGGAAAACTTAGGCAAACTGATGACTAACTTAAGAAGCACTCACCCCCACTTTGTACGTTACCTGATTCCAAATGAGACGAAGACTCCAGGTAGGGTGTCTCTGCAAATATTTGCCATTAGGGAATTATGCTCTTGCTTTTGAGATTTAGGTAAACTGACGTGACTCTTTTCTCTGCTTCTAGGTGTTATGGACAATTATCTGCTGATCCACCAGCTGAGATGTAATGGTGTCTTGGAAGGCATCAGAATTTGCAGAAAGGGATTCCCAAGCAGGATCCTTTATGGTGATTTTAAGCAAAGGTAAAAAGAGTTGTAAGACTTGTAATTGTAATTGCTTACAGGTATCGCTATCATGCAAATTAATCGATGAATCAATCAGCATTTGTATAGCGCAGCACTGTCATCTCTAGGGATATCTGGGAGCTGTGGATGAAACGTCAGAATAAAGGTAAGAACCTAGCAGAAACAAGCAAAATAAAGGTCAGAAAAGAGCAGAAAGAGGCAAAATAGCCGGCAGAACGAGCAGAAAGAGGCAAAATAGAGGGCAGGAGTGAGCAGAGAAGAGGCAGACAAACATGCAAGAAACAAGCAGAGGAGGCACAATAACCAAAGGCAGCAGAGGATAGCAGACTGTGAGCAAGCTGGACAGTAGGACCGTCACAGGGGGAGCTAGCACGAGGACCTGCTAAATGGGGTCAGGCTGCGGCCTCCATTAATTAGGTCCTGGGTGGAGGGCGGGGCGCTGAGTGGTGGGAGGAGGGAAACAGCAGTAAGAAGGGGAAAGTGGGAAGTAAGAGGCAGAATAAAGGTCAGAAACGAGTAGAAAGAGATAAAATAAAGGTTAGAGACGAGCAGCAAGAGGCAGAATAAAGGTAAGAAACTAGCAGAAAGAGGCCAAATAAAGGTTAGAAACGAGCAGAAAGGGGTGAAATAAAGGTCAGATAAAGGTCAGAAAGAGGTAAAAAAGAGAGCAGGAGCGAGCAGACAAGAGGCAGAAAAACAAGCAGAGGAGGCAAAAAACCGAAGGCAGCAGAGGATATTGTACTGTGAGCAAGCTGGACAGGAGGACAGTTGCAGAGGTAGCTGGTTCGAGGACATGACAAAGATTAAGACATGTACTAAAGGTGTAACAGAAAGCATAATGGCCTCTTTAAAGTACAGATTCTCGCTACTATACTGTAGTTTGTTCTATTTAGCATATTACTGTTTTAAAATAAATTTAAAGAACATGGTGCCATTCTCAAATAACTAAGCTTGATCTTTATTTATTTAAGGTACAAAGTACTAAATGCAAGTGCGATTCCAGAGGGTGCCTTTATTGACAGCAAGAAGGCTAGCGAGAAACTGCTGGCTTCCATAGATGTTGACCACACCCAGTACAAATTTGGACACACAAAGGTAAGAACTGATTAAATCAATCTAGGAAATGCTGTCTGGTAATTTTGCCAGAAAAAGTTTCATCATTTACTTCTTTATCAAAGGTGTTCATCAAAGCTGGCCTCCTGGGTGTTCTAGAGGAGATGAGAGACGAAAAGCTGGCTGAGCTCATCACTCATACTCAGGCGGCTTGCAGAGGGTTCCTCATGAGAGTTGAATTCAAGAAGATGATGGAAAGAAGGTCGTTACAAGAATTTGTTGATCAGTAAAACTTATTTTAGTGGCCCATAGGGTGCCTTCTTTAACTTCTTCTTTATTTCAACCCTGAACAGAGAATCTATAATGACCATCCAGTACAATATCAGATCATTCATGAATGTCAAAACCTGGCCGTGGATGAAGCTTTACTTTAAGATAAAGCCACTTCTGCAGAGCGCGGAGACAGAAAAGGAAATGGCAAACATGAAAGAAGAGTTTGAAAAGACAAAAGAAGCTCTGGACAAATCTGAAGCAAGAAAGAAGGAACTGGAGGAGAAAATGGTTGTCCTTCTGCAGGAGAAAAATGATCTTGCATTACAGGTTCAAGCGGTAGGTGAAATCGCATACATATCAAGGACAAACAGACAAATTTGTGCAAAAGCATAATTAAAGATATTTATATTTAATATTCCATTAGGAAAGTGAAAACATGGCAGATGCAGAAGAAAGATGTGAAGGTCTCATTAAAAATAAAATCCAACTGGAAGCTAAAGTGAAAGAGCTGACAGAAAGACTTGAAGATGAGGAGGAAAGTAATGCGGAGTTGACGGCAAAGAAGAGGAAACTGGAGGATGAATGCTCTGAGCTGAAGAAAGACATCGATGATCTTGAGCCAAAGTAGAGAAGGAAAAGCATGCCACAGAGAATAAGGTAAATTTGTGCTCATTTGCTAATACAAATGCTTTAAAACTAAACCTACAAAGTTGGTATAAGGTTCATGTAGACAATACGATCTATATGTATGTTTCCAGGTTAAAAACCTCACAGAGGAAATGGCAGCTCTTGATGAAAACATCTCAAAGGTTTCCAAGGAGAAGAAATCTCTCCAGGAGGCCCATCAGCAGACCCTGGATGACCTGCAGGCTGAGGAAGACAAAGTCAGCTCGCTAACTAAATCCAAAACCAAACTGGAACAGCAGGTTGATGATGTAAGTGTCAATACATATAAAACAAGAGACTAGCCAATGTAACCTTGCATTGGAAGGTTCTTTAGCAGTTTCATTGTATTAGCAGTGGGAATTGTGAGACGCAATGAGACAACAGAATGGTCCTGCACCCTGCACTGTAGAAAACTAATGGGGGTATTAAGTAAAACATGAGTTCAATTCACACTGCCTCTAACTCTATGTTTGATTACAACTCTCCCTATGAATCATGGTGTTAGTCACCTGTATCTTATAGTACACCAGACTGAAATCAATTGTTAAAAAGCAAAGCAAATCCTTTTTTGAACAATTTATTTTATGTGGCTAGCCACTAAGGTGGGATGACAAGCCAGTTCAAACAAACTAGACCTTAAAGACGAAGATGAAGTGACCATCTTTTCCTGAGAGATATAATTTTGCAAGTGACTTAGACGAAGCAGTAAAATAACCCTGATTGCTGTCCAATGATATCAAATATGTGCTATCATACTCAGCTTGAAGGCTCCTTGGAACAGGAGAAGAAACTTTGCATGGACCTAGAGAGGGCCAAGAGGAAGCTTGAAAGTGACCTGAAGCTGTCCCAGGAAACTGTGATGGATCTTGAGAATGATAAACAGCAAAGCGAAGAAAAACTGAAAAAGTTAGTGCTGCGTGTTACTGAATATGGGAGACAATAGATATTGAACGTAGTTATTTATCTTCAAATACAAGGTCTTGTGGTTATAACTTCCAAGACCTACATGATACAATTCTGTGGCAATGTTTCCTTCAAACTTTTTCTAGGACCATTGAATATTGAAAAAACAACCACCTTTTCTAACAGCTGGATGCTAGATTTCTATTCGTTTAATTATATAAATGTCCAGCTTTTAAATATTCCATTATATTTTTGTTCTCCTAACAAGTTAATATGTTGTAAACCAACATCCAATAAGTCAGTCATTGTTTTAAGGGCATTACAATATATTTGTACTAACAAATATTATCTGTTGAAACAGGAAAGACTTTGATTTAAGTCAAGTTCAGAGCAAGATTGAGGATGAGCAAGCTCTGGGTGCCCAGCTGCAGAAAAAAATGAAAGAACTTCAGGTACTGGATTTACAATGTAAATTGACAGTAGAGTAGAGCTGGAGTAAGACATTCTATTATCATTAGAATGGTATTCACATTGACGTTCACAGAATGTGATATTTCAATCTTTCAGGCACGTATTGAAGAGCTGGAAGAGGAGATTGAAGCTGAGCGTGCAGCACGAGCAAAGGTTGAGAAACAGAGGTCTGATCTCTCCAGGCAACTTGAAGAAATCAGTGAAAGACTGGAAGAAGCTGGTGGAGCCACTTCAGCCCAGATTGAAATTAACAAGAAGCGTGAAGCAGAGTTCCAGAAACTGAGGCGAGACCTGGAAGAGTCCACTCTTCAGCATGAAGCTACTGCTGCTGCCCTGTGCAAGAAGCACGCAGACAGTGTTGCAGAACTTGGGGAACAGATCGACAATCTGCAGCGGGTTAAACAAAAGCTGGATAAAGAAAAGAGTGAACACAAGATGGAAATCGATGACCTCGCCAGCAGCATGGAGAATGTTTCCAAGTCCAAGGTATGTTGTTATGGTGCAAACATCTGATCAGTGCCTTTCATTCAGTAATGGATTTCAATGCCAATGCAATCTTTTTTTTTTTTGTAAAGGCCAACCTTGAGAAGGTGAGTCGTCTATTGGAAGACCATCTCAGTGAGGTTAAAGCCAAAGATGGTGAGCATCACCGTCTTATTAATGACCTCACCACCCAGAAGGCACGCTTCCAGACCGAAAATGGTATGTATGCCAATGAAAATGTCTTACATGAATAGATGGTTTCACAAATGTTTTGAATGGATGTGCAGTATACCCCATAGTAGAGTTTCAGGGCTATCTTTGGGAAGCTTCAAACTAGAAAACAATTTCCTTAGCCTCCTGAAAGTCAAGTAGGTGGACTATTGACAAATGGTTGGGGGCTCATTCAAATTTCAGGACCTCAACCTAAAAAAGCATTTGAGTGTGTATTTTCCCGCTAATGCATTGTTATTAATGTGAGATTTATGTGGAAGGGTCAGGGATATCAGACAGATCAAATGTTTGAATCTTTATTTTCAGATAATTGGGACCAGCGACTTGATGAGTGGTGCATGCTATTCGAAGCATATTCTAAAGGGAATCAGTGTGATCTCACTTTCAAATGTTAGGCCAGCTGAAGGCAATGAAAGCTTTCTCTGTGAGATTTACTTAAAATGAATAAAAGCCACCAAGGCATAATTCCATGATCACTATGGCCGGAGGTTTCCTGCCTCGGAATTGGAGACCATAAGGACCCTAAAAAGAGGAGGCATATTTTTTGTTAAACTGCTGAGTTTTTCTCATAATTTACTCTTTTATTTTGTTTTTATAAAGTATTGCATGTTTTATTCAGTTGCTTAATATCAATGGAAGTCTTGAGGATAAAGTCAGCCTTGAAAAACGTGTGAGGGCCACTAATGTCCATTCGCTGTTATTGAACCATGTCTGAAGTTCTTCAGTCTTGACACCTTTTCTGCAGAAGCTCAGTTATTGTGTCAGTTTGAAAAGTTTTCTTTTCAGCTGTTTTCTACACCAGATGCAGTTTGATTCATCTCCCAGGTTTGGCTTCACAGTGTTCCGAAGGCTAGGACATAGAACCCCCAACAATCTGCTCCTGTATTTGAGTAAAGCGTCCTGGTGTAAGAACATTGAGGGTGGTAGGAGAGGCTGGGTAGCACATGAAGATATGTAGGACTTCTATAGTAGCCTTTGTGGCGCATTGAGGGTGGTAGGAGAGGCTGGGTAACACATGAAGATATGTAGGACTTCTATAGTAGCCTTTGTGGCGCAGTGAGGGTGGTAGGAGAGGCTGGGTAGCACATGAACATATGTAGGACTTCTATAGTAGCCTTTGTGGCGCATTGAAGGTGGTAGGAGAGGCTGGGTAGCACATGAAGATATGTAGGACTTCTATAGTAGCCTTTGTGAAAAGTGCAGGAGACCTTAAAGGTAATGCTTGATTTCACCAGGAGGTAACAAAGGCATAGTATGAAATATTGAGTTGGGAATATCCACTTACTAGAATATTGTAGACAAAATATTGAGTACCAAGATATTGACAAGTAAGCATATATAAGTACGAATAGGTTTATCTTACTTAACTCCACATATATGTGCTTTGATGATACACATATCTTCAAGGTATGCAGATTTTGTGCTTCATATAGTAAATCTATACTGACCTATATGCATTTAAGTCCTCAATAATTTAGTTCTTGATATTTTGGCTAAGATATTCTGGTAAACCAATATTCCCTATTACAACCACCAATGAAGGGCTGTCAGGGGTAGTCTGGTGTGGCCAGTTTTGTGCAGATTCAGACACATTAGTGTTGCCTCGTTTTGTCATCTTTGAGTACATTACCTCACAGCGGCCATGCGATCTTGTGGCATATTCGGCATCTAATCAATAATCAATGTCGAAAGGTGGGAGTTAAATGGAACACATGTCCCCGGTCTAGCGCCTGAATTTTATGCCATGAGTAATCAACAAAAAGCTTTCCCTCTGAGACATACATAAAATTATTAAATGCACCCAGGTGTTTTACCAATGTCTCCATGACCAAAGATTAGAATACGTTCCAATATGAGCACAAAAGCTGTAGTTATGGTAGTGAATATACACATAGTGAAAGCACGGGTCTCAATTATTTTATTTTTGCTTTAACATTCAAGATCTTGGGAAGGGCCGGTAATTGACAAATGTGGAGGGTTATATATACAAATCCTCTGCACACGTTCAAAAGTAAATACATTCAGTTACATAAAATATCACAATGATGCTTGTCTTTATATTGTCAGATGTTTTTAATTCAAGATCTTTGAGCCTTCTTAGTCAACACGTGTTTTGTCGCTGTTACAGGGGATTACCCCGCGGCTTCTTCAGGGCTAAGGTCAGTTTCAATTAGTCTCTTAGTTCCGGTGATAACTCCAACCCGGAAGGGGTTCCTATAAGTTCTGCTCCTGGAGAGGTAGACTAATTAGTCTTGTGTCCGGGAGGCAGACTGCTGATTTGCACGGCGAACACACCACGGCCTGGAGATCCGAAGGGTTCTACCTAATACTGCCGGCTAGGGCAGCTCTTCTGAAAGAAACTCCCTTACAATTGGAAGCATATTTAGCTTTCCGGACATGAGCCTAATTAGTTTACCTCTCCAGGAGCAGAACTTATAGGAACCCCTTCCGGATTGGAATTATCACCGGAAGTAAGAGACTACTTGAAACTGACCTCAGCCCTAAAGAAGCCGCGGGGTAATCACTGTAACAGCGACAAAACACGTGTTTTGGCTAAGAAGGCTCAAAGATCTTGAATTAAAAACATCTGAAAATATAAAGAGAAGCATCGTTGTGATATTTTATGTAACTTTATGTATTTACTTTTGAATGTGTGCAGTGGATTTGTTTATCTAGCATAAGTGGTCTGCTGGCCACACACGCAGGGATCTGGTGGTTTTTTCCTACCTTATGCACCATGCCAGATTACCTGCCATAACTGATTTGTACGTGTGATAGACCTTTACAGTGCCAGTTTGCTTATTGCTGACCACTGACTGTATAACAAATGTGGAGGGTTGTGTTTTTTTTTTTAAATAAGAGAACAGTACCTTAAACAATTAACTACTTTACACCTATAAGGACAATGTTTTCCTTACTTGGGACTGTATAGATAATGTCACGCTGCTCCAATAAAATAATATTCAGTCCAAATACATTAGGTCAGCTAGAAACAAACAGAGAGAAATGTTCTTATTCCAGGCAAATATATAATATAATCTTAAAACTTTCCTGAAAGGTGAACTTGCTCGCCAACTGGAAGAAAAAGAGTCTTTAATCTCGCAGCTGACAAGAGGGAAGCAGGCCTTCACACAGCAGACAGAAGAGCTGAAGAGGCAGCTGGAGGAGGAGACAAAGGTAGGTCACATTCCTACTTCAGGATCCTTTTTTGCACTAAGGTAGCCGCCATGTTTGAAATCTAGATTTGTGCAAAAGCACCTGCACTGGGCCGTGGCTGCACCTCTCTGGGAAGATCTATGTATGTGTTTTTTATTGGTAGATGACTTCGAAAGTGCAGACATACACAGGGTTCTCTCAAAGCATGCACACCTTTCCAGCGCCACCTTTAGCTCAAAGAAAGGACCTTGATTTTATTCCACTGCCAATTCAGTCTCTGCTTCTACTCGACTGTGTGTGGGCCTGCAGACGTTTCAATCTGCCCCCAAAGTAGTATTGTGGCTGAACGGCTTGGTGACCCCCACTTGGCACGCACCCGTTGGCATGAACAGGTTGTGAACAGAGGGTCAGATTTTCTAGTAATGCAGATGACCTCACGACTGATGGATGCTTCATAGAGGGCACAGATGCATAATACTTGTAGTTAACTAGGGAAGCCTGAAGTATTCAGAATTCACTCTTTATTCTTTGGTCAGTCATCACCCAAATATGTGTAGACAGGCTGCAAGTAGTCCAGAACGCCGCTCCTGAAGATCCTGAGACAGGAGTCAGTAAGTTAAAAATCTTGCACTGGCTCCCGATCCAATCCAGGGTCAGGTTCAAAGCCCTATGTTTAGCCCACAGAGTCATGGGTGATAAAGGTCCAGCCCTGTTAAAAACCATGGTCACTCCCTATGTCCCCAATAGATCTCTCAGGTTCCCTTCAGACCACCTCATGAACACCTTAAGGATAAAGAGAGCTAGATGGCGAGGGCGATCCTTTTCATACCTTGCTCCAAAACTCTGGAAATCAATGACTAAGGAACTGAGACTGACCAGAGACGAAAGAAGCTTCAGGAAAAAACTTAAGACGTGGCTATTCCCCTAAAGTTTCCCTCTTTAAAGTGTGCCTTCTCTCGGCAGCGCTGGAAAGCCCCTGGGCAGCCACACACTTTACAAATTTTTATAACTAAATAAATAAATTCCTAGTGTTGTATGACCATCGGAGGCACACGCATACTGAATTTTCTTCCATTTCAGTGGTCTCATGTGAGAGAACAAACAAGATGTGGATTGCTGGTGTGCCAAGGCACTCTCCACTGATGACACTCAAAGAGGCAGGTGTCGGGGTTGCCACTTGCTCAGAGCAGCGATGAAGATGTCCAGAAGTTAGGACCATTGCTGCCCCTTTAGATTCAGGAACAGCTGATGCGTGGATCCACTTTTGAGCTGAGAAGGCTCAGTTAACAAACTTTTAACCTTTATTGACTATGATCTGTTCCTATCAGCCCTTCAGGATGTTTGGCACTTATCACTCATTCTAAATGAATTATGCCTGAGACCACACCCCGGCTGATAGGGCTGGGCTCACCATAAGTGTAAGGAACTGCACGCTACCTGTACCCTTGTTGGCATTCTCAGCAGAAAAGCCAAAGACAGAGAAAGAATGAAATGTAAAATCTCACTTTCGACCTCATTATGAGTCAGGCGGGGTCGTATTACCTCATGGAATTTCACTCCACCTGACGCCAAGTGGTTTTGTTTCTCCTCGGATAATAATTCCACAGGGTCAGGTCCATGAGGCTTTGGTTGCAGCAGCTAACCCTCATTCTCCATTTTTTTTCTGACGGATAACCCCTCTACTGCCCTACTCCATCCAGAGGCCCACGCATATGTTTATCCCATGCTCACCGCAGGTGGTAAATGTGTGTCCTAAACCTCATAGAATCGAGAATTCCATGTGGTTTTATGAGTGGAAAAACAGTGCTGCACAGTAATTCCCCATTCCATGTGGTTAACTGGTACTGCTGCGGATTCACTCCACGGTAACTGTAAAATTGTCTATGATTGTACAGTGCCCCCAGTACTACGATGCCCCTAGTACCGTACAATTCGCGCCAACTGGCAATGAAGGGCTCAGTGGTGCCAGCGCTCTCCCTAGAGACAGTTTGAGTGGGGAAGTGAGATCTGTGCTTGCTTGACACCATACAAAAAGGAGGAGTGAGGACCCTGTTCCTCCAGGTTCTGGAATACACTGCTTGCTCTTTGGAGCCACTATCGCTTACAGATCATATGAGGCTGACCTTGAGCCAGAGGTCATCATATATGTTATCCAAGCGACATGAAAATCCTGCCAGGGGGCATTGAGATTTGATTGATAAGGAGGAAGTGATTGTCAGTAGGTAAAAGAGCTTGGAAGTCCTGATTCAGACTGGATTAGAAGGACTTAAGTGCAGGGCGAGGCTTACTGTCAGACAATGTGTCAGAGCATGCAGCTGTCCTGGGCAATCTATCGACCAATGGCCTTTTTCAAACATTCTCAAAATGACACGCTTTGCAAGCATTTAGCAATCAAGGATATGTATCCAACCAGGTGGCACGGAGCTTCATGCCACTGCCCATGGTCTGGGTGGATAATGAAACATGAAGATTGAAAAGCCAAAGTCATATGTAGAGCTGCAGTATTCATCACAGCTTCTTTAAATCAGCAGGAAGCTAGCCCCCCAAGTGTCCATGTGTCATTGCGCCAAACTAAAACAGTAACTCGCTCAAACCACAAAACCATACTCACTGGCATTTTGAGTCAGGAATTTATTTCTTCACTAAACAAAGAAGTCTTAAGGAAATGAAAAATAAGGTGACATTTCTGCTATTGAGAGCAAGTTTTAAGCTGCTTAATAGGAAAGTGAGGGAGCCATAGCAGATAACAAAATCCTAGTTTAAAACCTAGTGCCCCTGTGACTAACATCAAGTGCAAACGCAGTTAAAGCCGTTCCTACATATATACCCATAATAGTGCTTGAGTCTGCGTTTTTCATCAACAGCAGGGTGTGGTAATGCTTTCCTCTTAAGTGTATTTAATTTATAATGATAACGGGACGGGGCATTGAGAGTTTCGTCTTCACACAGGCCAAGAACGCCCTGGCACACGCCTTGCAATCCGCTCGACACGACTGCGATCTGCTCCGTGAACAATATGAGGAGGAGCAGGAAGCCAAGGCTGAGCTCCAGCGGGCAATGTCCAAAGCCAATGGGGAAGTCGCCCAATGGAGGACCAAGTATGAAACTGATGCCATCCAGCGCACAGAAGAACTGGAAGAGGCCAAGTACGTTGTGTTTAACATATAGAATTAGAGATGGGTAACAGGGAATTACAGGTTTTTTTGCGCTGAGGGGTTCTGAATGACATCAAATAGACAATGAGAGTGAACCTCGAATGGCCTCTAAAGTCACTCACACCCGAGGTTAAAAACATCCCCGTAATTCACTTTTTACCAATCTGTTTATTCAACAGACTTTTGTTTACCTTTTACTGATCTATAAGTTTATGAAATGTATGCCACCAATATCATCCACCGTTGGTTTCAACTGCTACACAGGTGCATAGGAGTAATGGGAAGCCATGCACAGCATGGCCTTATCTCCCTGACCCAAATGAGAAAAATAAATATTTTGCTGCCATCCTTAACCAGCGCTCACATCTTGCCTGCTTTCCTTCCCCTCAGCCAGTTGTGCTTTCTGTTTTCAGTCAAAGCCGACAAGCAGTGCTGTGCTGACAGGCTCTCAGAGGTCCATTAACCTGACCGGCACCAGTGGGTAACAACATTTGTTATCCACTGTTGCTATGTCATAGCAGTAGGTTATGAGATTCAGAAACGGAAATTAACAAGTTTTGCAAAAATTTAGGAAGAAGCTGGCTCAGAGACTGCAGGATGCAGAGGAGCAGGTCGAGGCTGTGAACTCCAAGTGTGCCTCTCTGGAAAAGACCAAGCAGAGACTGCAGTCTGAAGTGGAGGACCTCATGGTCGATGTCGAGAGAGCTAACAGTGCAGCTGCAGCTCTCGACAAGAAACAGAAGAACTTCGATAAGGTAACACATGACAAAAGCTTCATATAAAGCAGTTCATATTCTCTGAGCGGGTACTGTAAGTGTACATATGAACATTTTACAGGTTCTCGCAGACTGGAAACAGAAGTATGAGGAAGGCCAGGCTGAATTAGAGGCAGTTCTGAAGGATAACCGCTCCTTGAGTACTGAACTCTTTAAGATGAAGAACGCTTATGAGGAGTCTCTGGATCATCTGGAAACCTTGAAACGTGAAAACAAGAACCTACAACGTAAGCTTCTCCATATCTCCTAATACAACTCTGGTACATAGAAATAATAGAAGTTAACATACCCGCCAAAACATGCTTTTGATTTAATTGAAGTTAAAATTGGAAACCATTTTTTAAGGTTTTATTTTGCTTTGCATTTTTCATCCTGAAACAAGAAAGCTACAGAGCTGTCAAAGAGATAGTACATATATTCAGGTTTCTTTGAATGAATTGCTGTCCTCTTATTGACAATCTTCCCTTCAAGAATTGCAGGGTCAAAAAGGTTCAAAATGGCAGATTTTTTTATTTATTGGGCACAGGAATTAGAGATTCCGAATAGGTATTTTGTTAATGTAAAAACCTTCTTGATCATACTCTATACATATTTTTGAAAAATTAACATATAGATAACTCCACCATTTAAATCACAGGACAGTCTCTTAGATAATGCCCAGTGCGGCGTCTAGTAGGAGCCACTGAGGTAGAAAAAGGGACATAAGTGGAACAACTGACTTGATGAAGCTTGATTGGAGACAGCAAAAAAAAGCCAAAATCACAGTTGCTAGGTTGATAGCCCCAGCACATAAAACACAGGAGCGAAGCAGTTAAACGTTTTTGGAATTAAAATAATAAAAAAGGCACTTCCAATACTTTGGGAAGCAGATGATTATGGCAGTATGCGTTCAAGATTACTTTGGACAAGAGACATTATAAGCCTAAGTGAAATATTTCTATCGGCCCTGTATCGGTCTGCCCGTGGAAGGTAAAGACAGCTAAACAACAGATTGTATTATATTTCTACCTATTTCAAGCATGATAATCAACATTTCGAAAAGCTTATTTTATTCTGGTTTCTTTTCCAGAGGAGATCTCAGATCTTAGTGAACAGATTGGGGAGACTGGAAAGTCTATTCATGAATTGGAAAAAGCAAAGAAACAGGTTGAACAAGAAAAGAGTGACTTTCAAACAGCCTTGGAGGAAGCTGAAAGAGATATATGAAAATTGGTTAAACCATTCTAAGTAATATGTATTTCTAACGAATATTCAAATGGTCTCTGATGTGTTCATTTTATGTCATAAAAGGGATCACTGGAACATGAAGAGGCCAAGATCCTGCGCATCCAACTGGAGCTGAACCAGGTCAAGTCCGAGGTGGACAGGAAGGTGGCAGAGAAAGATGAGGAGATTGAGCAGCTGAAGAGGAACAACCAGAGAGCTGTGGATTCTCTGCAGAGCACCCTGGATTCTGAGATCAGAAGCAGGAATGATGCTCTGAGGCTGAAGAAGAAAATGGAAGGAGATCTGAATGAAATAGAGGTTCAGCTCAGCCATGCCAACCGCCAGGCTGCGGAAGCGCAGAAGCAGCTCAGGAATGTACAGGGTCAGCTCAAGGTACTTCTGGCAACATCTTTTTAACTTTTAAGGAAGCACTTTTCTCCCTTTTCTTTAGACTATAGTTAATTAACTCTGACCATGGTTATTTGTTTTAGGATGCCCAACTACATCTTGATGATGCTACTAGGGGACAAGAGGACCTGAAGGAGCAGGTGGCTGTCACTGAACGTAGAAACAACCTGCAGCAGGCAGAAATCGAAGAGCTAAGAGCTTCTCTTGAGCAGACAGAACGATCTCGTAAATCTGCTGAACAGGAACTTCTTGATGCCAGTGAACGTTTGCAGCTCCTCCATTCTCAGGTGGATATGCCTTGTGAAATACAGTTTGTGATGCATATATACATAGGCTAAAGAAAATATGCTGATTCTATTCTTTCTTTTCAGAACACAAGTCTTATTAACACCAAGAAGAAGCTTGAGAGTGACAGCAGCCAGCTTCAAAATGAGGTGGATGAAGCCATCCAGGAAGCCAGAAATGCTGAGGAGAAAGCCAAGAAGGCCACCACAGATGTAGGTTTCTTGGAATGGATGGTTACTTACAAATTAAATACCTATATATAACCAGTTTGAATTATCATAAATTAATATATGTGCCTTTTATCATAAATAGTAAAAGTAATTGTGACGGCACAAACAAACAAAAATTGAAATATCATCACAGTACCTCTAATACATTTTTCGATGTATCTTCTACATCATTCATTGGATGATGAACTTTGAAAGGAATCTGCCTAGTTTATTAGTAAGATGCATTTTTATACTCTGAAGGCTGCTTTGATGGCAGAGGAGCTGAAGAAGGAGCAAGACACAAGCGCCCATCTTGAGAGGATGAAGAAGAACCTGGAGTAGACCGTGAAGGACCTGCAGCATCGCCTGGACGAGGCCGAGCAGCTCGCGATGAAGGGAGGAAAGAAGCAGCTCCAGATACTGGAGAGCAGAGTGAGTTACACAGCAGAGCTCAAGTTGTTAGGGTCTGAAGGTAGGGGTCAGTGAGAGAATAATATTACAATATCAATTCCACTCTCAGGTCCATGAACTGGAGAACGAGCTGGAAGCTGAACAGAAACGTGGAGTGGAAGCCATTAAGGGCGCCCGCAAGTACGAGAGGCGAGGCGAGAGGCGAGTTAAGGAAATGACATACCAGGTAGGTGAATGTTTACAGCCCAAACTCTATTTTATGTGAAAGTACACTAGTGCCACCTATCAATGAATGTGCGGTCTCCTCAATTGCCGATTCACTTTCCAATAAACAGCACCGCGTGTCATGCTTTTAAACACAAAGTAGTGTTTACATCAGAAGATCTTTCAATTGTAGTCTCAAACAGTAATGAAACGCAAACTTTACGTTTTTGTCGCCATAAAGTTTATAATACTATACATACATAACACTAGACTTACTCTAGATGCCTTTCAACCTAAACTGTAGATCATAACTCAAAATATTTTGACCATTGGTATGTTGGGAGCTCCACTAGAGACAAGGGAATGACAGCAGAATATAAAGACTGCTATAGGTTTAATGTGATTGATAGTCCAAAGACCTATTTTACAACTTCCACCTTTTTATTTCCTCTGCCTCGTTTCATCATTTCATGATCTGTAACAGCAATCTTGGAGATGCAAATCTGTGATCATTACTCAATACAAGGAGGTTTGGCTCCCTCTCTCCTTCAGCCTCTGATGGCTGTGCAGGAAGAGGACAGGGGCTTTGTAGGCCCTGTTACTCCTGCCCTGTCAAATAGATGGAGAGAAGCAGTTTAGCAGAGCAGACAAAGAGGGAGAGCAGCAGAGAATGTGCCTTCCTTCCCTCGATGGATCCCCCTAAGACATTGCAATCTGTTGTAAGAGACCCTGGCAGCAACTGTAGTTTATTGACAGTTGGACTTACTGGGATGCACAGAGGAGGAAGCTGCCAGGAGTCCTATTGTTACTTTACACGTTTTATGAGTCATAGGAAGTTTGATACATCATCTAACATCCTAGGGTAGATTGCTGGTATCTATTTATTGCCCGCCTCAAAGGGCTACAATGACCATTAGTGGCACACTTCTTTGTTAAGGGCCCTCATGTTACACTTGAACTAACTAAACCCAAGGTCGCATTTAATGGCTACCTGGGCCACTGGGGGTGGCTATAAGGTGTGAGTTCTGGCTAACCAGGGGACAGTGGTTATCACTACAATACTTCAATAATTACAACAGATACTGTTCATTAGGAATTGCATTGTCCATGTGTGTTTTCTATTTGCCTATAGTCCGAAGAGGATAAGAAGAATGTCCTCCGGCTGCAGGACCTGGCAGACAAACTGCAGTTGAAGGTCAAAGCCTACAAGAGACAAGCTGAGGAATCTGTAAGTAACAAAGTGTTTTAAACATATCGTTCATAATATATCTGCTCCTTTTGCACTAATATAGCCCCTAAACTGAGATAAGGACCAGAACTTCTTGATGAGTTTTGTCATAAGTACAACTCTTTAACAGTGTGGTGGGCTTAAAACATGTTTAACCTGAAGTCACTGCTGTTTTACAAACAATGAGAGATATCAGTGCAGTCAGAACAATGGTAATTCATGCTGAGAAGCTCTGCTTAGAAACCTGAACAAGGCGGTACAAGGAGATTCACTGGCCAACGAAGACTCCTTTATAAAGAATTCTGATCCCCGCATGCACTTAATCTTCATGAGTAGTCCACAATAGCCCTTGTTATGCTTTCCTTTTACTTTGAAAAGTTCCCAAAGCTGGCAGTAGGAAGGTTTCTAACCCTGTGCTTCCTACAGCACTATCTAATCGAGGGTTGGTAGCCTGTAGGAACTTCTGAGAAGTAGTTGCTTTATGGGCGTGCCCTTTTCCTACCTCAAATTAAACTACTCTGGTTTATTCTTCATCCAGATGATGAGGTGAGTTTGCAAAGTTCTCAACTATAATATTATGATAAATATGAACCCAGATTATTCGTCCCCTAAAACAACGCAAATGGCGTTTGCCAGTGGTGTCCTTGCAGATGACTTCCTTATAAAGCGAAGAATAAAAAGTTGGATGCCAAATAGTGTGTTGTTGGCTTCGATGCTTCACGGAGGTATTTAACTGCATTTATTCACTGCAAAGAACAACAATGGTAAAGTCTTTGTTGTTCTTTTACCAGGAGGAGCAAACCAATGCACAGCTGGCCAGATTCAGGAAAGTGCAGCACGAGCTTGAGGAAGCTGAGGAGAGGGCCGACATTGCTGAATCCCAAGTGAATAAACTCAGAACCAAGAGCCGCGATGTTGGGAGCAAGGTGAGATACGTTTGATAGAGGACATGATCATGTATTTGCCTTTGAGAATAAGGAGGCGGTTGGGTTTGGAATGGGAAAGGTCTGGCCAGAGTCTTGGGCCCAGATTTACAAAAGGTTTACTTGCACAATGCAAAGTGGTGCAAAGTGATCCAAAGACCATTCGGGATTAGCTTTCTCCAAAAGGTATTTTGTGGCAAGAGTTGTTTTGTGCCAGATGTTGACCACTGTGCAGCGACAAAATGGCTTTCTGCTCACCTTTGTTAATTTAGGCATAGGGGATGAGGCTGGGGCAGAAGAGCACAGAAACATAGGTTTTGGTGCAAATCAAGGTCTACTAAAATAATGAGGTCTGACTTTGCGCCAAAACCTAATGCCTTGTGAAAGGGATCAAGTGGTACATTACCCGATATATCTACATGTAATGCGTGCGTTACACTGCTGCACACATCTTGTGGCCTGACCCCTGTGCAGGTGTCTACAAAGAGGAATTTATCATGGAGGAGGTACATCAACTACTAATCCTAGGCTAGACACTGGTGGCTTGCCTTTGAAACATAGTGCAAGACTGTGGTTGTCTCTTGCGGCACTATTATGTGTCCTTCCACAATGCACCACTGCAATTTTTCACGTAATGCTCCGTCACGCGGAGGATAGTAAATCACGGTCTTAGCATCCCAGAACAGTGGAGCAGCACCTGAGAAGGTGTAGATCCTAGTTTTTGTTAGTTTGCAGCATGGGGCTGCATGCTGATAAACGGTTTTGTACCGGGCCCCTGGTCTTTGGATACTTTTTCTAATAGGTTCATTGGCCAACGTCGTGGATCCCTGTGAGTGATGCAGGGCAGGAGTATCTGATTCAGAAAATATCCATGTTGTAAGCGTGCAGGGTTCCACTCAGTGCATTGTTCTGGAGAGTTCTGGGAACAATCTACAAGGCTTTATGAAGGATTAATAGACTGAGCTCTGCATTTGGAGGCCTAGGAAGAAGGAGCTCTGGTCTTAGAATGCTCTCAAGGTGAATACATTCCATGCCACCTTATAATAGAGATGAGAGGGACAAGACTAAAAATGTTGATCTTTTCTTTCAATACTTCAAGTATAATAGTGCCAACAGCAGCTTGAAAAACACAGAAATCTCCTCTACATATAATAGTTTGATTAACCTTCATGTACAATACATACACATTCTATGTATAGTAATAATACTTGTGTTTTTATTTCCTAGAAAACCGAAGATGAATAGAGCATCTGCTTCTATCAAGTGAAGAAGAATACATTTGCAAAATGTGAATTTTTGTCTTCCTTGAACCACTGTATGTATTTGTTGTCCTTGTGATGTCGACCTGTGTAACAATAAAGCCGTAGCACATTACCAAGTGGACTAATCTCAATCATGCTGGAGTCTCTCCCTTAGGTGTCTGCTCGCGTGATCTGTCTGTGCTGCAGGTCTTCTATGATCCAGTGATCATTCTCTGTTGAATTGTGCGCTGACCGACATGCGGCTGTGCTTAGGACCATGAGCACCAACCATGCCACAAAACAAGCAAAGCAAAGCCATACAAGGAGGAAGAGTAACACAGACATAACATGCACACCACACTGCCTCTGGGCTAGGGTGTGCTGTAGAAATACCATATACATACATAGGTACACAATCCATGCCACAAAACAAGTAAAGCAAAGCCATACAAGGAGGAAAAGTAACACAGACATAACATGCACACCACACTGCCTCTGGGCTAGGGTGTGCTGTAGAAATACCATATACATACATAGGTACACAAGCCATGCCACAAAACAAGTAAAGCAAAGCCATACAAGGAGGAAGAGTAACACAGACATAACATGCCCACCACACTGCCTCTGGGCTAGGTGTGTGCTGTAGAAATACCATATACATACATAGGTACACTAGCCATGCCACAAAACAAGTAGAGCAAAGCCATACAAGGAGGAAAAGTAACACAGACATAACATGCACCCTTCACTGCCGCTGGACTAGGTTTGTGCTGTAGAAATACCATATACATACATATGTACTCCATCCATGCCACAATACAAGCAAAGCAAAGCCTACAAGGAGGAGAAGTGACACAGACATAAAATGCACACTTCACTGCCTATGGGCTAGGTTTGTGCTGTAGAAATACCATATACATACATAGGTACTCCATCCATGCCCCATAAAAAAAAAGCAAAGCCATGCAAGGAGGAAGAGTAACACAGACATAACATGCACACTTCACTGCCTATGGGCTAGGTTTGTGCTGTAGAAATACTATATACGTACATAGGTACACCATCCATGCCACAAAACGAGCAAAGTAAAGCCATGTAAGGAAGAAAAGTAACAAAGGCATAACATGCACACTTCACTGCCTCTGGGCTAGGTTTGTGCTGCAGACATACCATAGACATACATAGATACATCATCCAGACATTCTATGAACTAATAGAAATCAAAACTGTACTCCCCATTAGACATGCAGCACGCGATGAAGCTAATTAAAATGACTTTGAGTTCTGGATGTCTGAAATTTGGTGCAAGTGGTCTGTGACGTGGAGCTACATATGGCATTGATATGAGCTCTGAACACCAAGTGAATAATGTGATTTTATAACCCCTGTCTATTTCTAACAAGGCTACCTAGAAACCTAGTGTCTTTCATAGCAAATTCACATAAACCCAAAACGTGTATGATTCAAATGAGCAATGTGAACACATACTATTCAAGAACATAAACAGTGTGATTTGTGGGATGCACTACATAGCTAGTCAACAAAATATATCCTATGTGTTGCTGTTGAGGGGTAGTGGGTGGTTTATCTCATTCTTGAATAATAGTCAAAGGCGGTGGCCATCACCCTTTAAGATCTCTGTATTTCCTGTTACAGGTGGTGTCCCTCAGGGATCTTCCCTCTCTATTATTCTTTTCAACCTTTCCAGATCTTCTTTTCTGTACTGGTTTCAGGGCAATTTCAAATGTCAATGAGGAGAGAGGGGAGCTGAAAAACAGCCAAAAGCCCAAGATGCCTGGTGTCTACCAATCCAATGGTACTAAAAGAAAGAATGAACAAGTAGTGATGAAGCCATTTATTTTGAGTTTCTATCTAGAGTTTTTTTATTTGCTACAACAACATTTTACTTGGAATTCAGTGTCTATGACACACTAAGGGTGGCTTTTTAGATGTTTAGTGGACTATGGCATATGCACATAGCAATTGTGGCTTAAATTGCTGAATGCTTGTAATCAAAAATATGACCCCCTTCGCGCTTAGCAACTTGTTTAATCAGTTAAAGTCAAATTAATGCTCAGAGGATTTTCTCAATTCCATAGGTAGAAATTTAAGAACTTCCTCTTACTTTCTCTTCCCCTGCCTTGTCCCTCTTCTACTCTTTATATGTGAACACGTCTGTGGTTCCACAGTTACATGTGACCTTGATGACTAAAAGAAATGAACAGGGCAGGATCCAAGAGATGTACAGGGACTTAAAGAGGACAGGATAGTGAAAGGCGTGAAGGAGCGGGAGTTGGGAGTAGAGATAGAGATGAGGTAGAAATATATATGTGGTAGTGAGAGAAGGGAAGTAATTAAGAGATCTGAGGTAGCCAGATAAAAGATAAGGAGGGATAGAGAGAGGAAGATCTAGATAGGGAAAATAGGCAAGGTTTAAAGTGTGGTATAAAGATAAGATATAGTGAAGGAAATGTAGAGAGTGGCAGAGAAGTACAGTACTGCAAAGGATGAGGTAGAGAGAGAGGTAATGTAGCAAAAAAGGAGAATTAAAGGAAGATAAAGGCAACAAGAGGTACACTTAGACAACTTGGAAAACAAAGAGATGAAAGGTTGGGAAAGAGCAAAATGAGAAGAGGCATAGAAAAACAGGTCAGATAAGGGGAGTAGTGGGGAAGAGAGCAAGTCAGAGTGAGGGGTGGACTGAGAAATGTCTAGAGCGAAAAGAAGAAGTTGAGAGACATGCGTGAAATGGAGAAAGAGAGGTCACGCTTATACAGAGGTAGAGAGATGTAAAATAGAAAAAGAAAAGATTCTGGTGAGTAATGAAATCTGTTACTAAAGAGGTTGAGGGGAGTAGTTGGGGTGGAGGTGGTGAGTAGAAATTGAGAAGGAGGTCAAGAAAGAGATATCTGTATGTGTCTGAGAAAAAAAGTCACAGAGAGGGAGAAGAAAATGAGTTAATGATCGCGAAAAAGAGGTAGAGAAATAGAGGCAGCCAGAAAGGTCTGTGATATTTATAGAGGTTAATGAAAGGAAACAGAGGTAGAATGAGAGAAAGAAGAGTGTGATTCTTAGAAATGAGGGTGGGGTTTTGAAGAATATTTGGGTCCCTTTCCTTTTGATACCTTCTCCCAGCCAGAATATAAATCACAAAAGTTGTTAGCGATATCCCATTAAATGCCAGTCATTTATTTCTGCTGAAAACGTAGGACAGTTATCAGTATAATGCTTCTTTTGGCCAGAGCCTGGTGCTCCCCCCCCTCGGATCACTTGAGCCCCCTTGACGGTCCCACCCCCCAATTTGAAGACCCCTGGTCTAGGGGGATGTTGTGACTAACTAACTAGCCAATGGGCTACCAGGTCCCCTCCCGCCTGATGACAACTTCATGTGAAGTGTGGCATCTAGCTAGCTCAGAATGGATTATTATGCACATTCCCAATATGGCAGGACCCTTCTCTTGGGGTGTTGAGCTCCCTAGCCCAACCCAGAGGTGTGCTTCCTGGGGGCCACAATCCACTTGCAAAATCAATTTGAGAATGTCTTTTCCCCCTCTGCCTGAGATACCACCCAGTTTGTTTAAAAAAGAAAAGCAGCCCTTCCTATGTGTGATTACGAATTGCCCTTCAAAAGCGGCTTCCCCTTCGAGGCTCACACCCAGTCTGGCCATCCTGCCATGAGGTAGTCACACCTCTTCTCTCAGTGAGTATTTTGTTCCTCCTCCTGACAGATGCTCTCACCTCTCCCCAGGTGGGCAGAAGGCTGTCTCGAGGAAACAGCTGAGTGCAACTGAAAACGGACACTGGAAACTTAGGGTAACAAACAGTGGTGTACCAAAGGCTCCTGCAGCCCCCGTAGTGTTGGGGGGACCCTAGCTCCAGTGGGCTCCCTCAGCACAGCAACCTGGCGTGACAGCACCGGACTGAGTCCGGAGGGGAGCCCCTCCATTTACTTTGCAGGGGGGCCCACTCAAGTTTTGTTACGCTAGTGGTAACAAAGTGGCAACTTTCTAAATTTAAAAACTAGCTGGTGCGCCTTCGTGCGCCAACCCGAGACGCACAGCCATAAACTGCAAGCAAGAATCCATGTAACCCAAATAATCCATAGTAATCAAAATTGTATTCAGTTTTTTTCTTTTACTTTCAAACTTGTTACAGAGGCATTGTGATTTAAATTTTCAAAATGCAAGTGAAAGGCCCATCCAAGCTTCTCCCCACAGCATGTCGAAATTCACATTCTCATCCCAATAGCCTTGCTGGTATACCTAATGCAATTTAGGCAACAAGCCCTTCTTCAGAGGCAGCTCCAATACACAATATGTGTGACTACGCTAAATCAGTCTTCCCTTAATATTCTACTAAGTTATGACTGATGGTCTTTTATTTGCCGGCTAAAAGTGGAAGAGGGGAGTAAAACAAGTGATGGTTATACTTTCAAATTTAGTCATACTCTAAAGGACCACAGACTCTGAATTCCAATTTTGTGGATTTATTATAGGGCCAAAAATAATTGAATGTAAACACACCTGAGTATAAGAGTATACAGATACATGAAAATCAATACAGAGCCAATTTTACGAATATAGTTCATCCGGCATAAAAGGCATAATGTGACGAACTCCAAAATCAAAATACAGCAAAGAATAGAAGCTGAGTCGAGTTCGCTTTTCATCTGGGAGGAAAACAAAACAAAGAAAAAAATAATCTTTCCCTACACTGCTTAAGGCTATGGAGCTCGATTTAAGATGCTCCTTCTTCTCCGAGAATCAGCAGAAGTCCCTGACTCTTTCCCTGCACATCATATCAAAACAAAGTACAGCCACCAATGAATCATGTGGTAAACTTCTCTATTGTATCATTTCAGTAACTTTCAAGTAGCTTTAATTAATTCTTCTTCATCTTCCAGTGGCCTTGGTTCCCAGACAGGCCAGGCACGAAAGGAGTCCTCCCTTCTCGCCGTCCAGTCTTCTTCAAAGACATTCTGGGTTTCTCCTTAAATCTAAGAATAATGAGGCTGAATTCCAGCACCTGCAGTAGGATGATAACAGGCTTCTTTCGAGTAGAAAAGAGATTCATTTAATTAATGTTTTTGTGCGGCCAAGGAGAATAGAAACTGTCAACAACTTTACAAATTGGGCCTACGATTCAGGCAACTTAAACTAAACATGATTACATTACACAAATATAATTTCGTTTTGTACATTGCATATACAGGAATTCTGAATGTTTCTAATACATGTAAAATCCTACTTGAATGTGCACACTACATTTCAATGTGAAGATAACGTCGGTTAAATGCATCTTAATAATCATAAAATACTGCAAACGATAAAATACATGTTAGTGCGTTTAAACCATGAGTATAGTGCACCCATATAAATTAGAGTGCTGTAAGCGCTCTATCAGTTCCCCCCTCTTATGACTAGAGTCATAACACCACCATTCTCACAATTTCTCCTTGGAGAAGAGACTGACCTAAACAGTAGCTGTAGCTTGCCTTTCATGTCTAAATCTTTCTAACCCTTTAAGATGCAGATAATGACTGTCCTGCAGTCGTTCTAACTTCTGCTATCGCATTTTTATGGAATTTTTATTAAGTCGTGAATTCTGCCACTTATAAGCTTTGATGGCGCCACTTATAAGCTTTGATGGCTCCTAGTAGTACAATTATACAAATGACAGCTATTATGATAGATTTCAAGATGTATCCTATTATCCCTTGTCCCAGACCGCCAAACCAGCATCCAACCTTTTCAAATCCTTTACCAATTTGTTCCCAGAGTCCATCAGCAGCCAAACCTTGCAAATCTTGATGTATTTCTGAAAGGTTACTAATGTACTTTCATATATCCTGACTATTGTCAGGAATATACGTGCAGCACTGTTGAACTTTCAATAATTTACACACTCCTCCGGCTTTTGCTAGTAACACATATAAAGCAAGATGATTTTGAAGGACCATAGCCCTTATCGAAACTATCTATCCATCTACAAGCAATAGAATCTGGGCTGTATTTATAGAGAGCTTGTCCACCAGAGTTGCCAACCATCTAATTTTCACATCATTCAAAATCACACCCACACTAGGTATCATGGCTCCAAATATATCCCCAGCAATTTCTCCTGCATTTACACCACGTTTTCCTCTGTGAGATCTTTTCCCTTCCAAAGGCCTCAAATATTCCAAATGAAAGATTTTGGGGAACGCAACAGCCAGGTAACATGTGCCATACCAATTCTTAGGCAGCGTTACATAAGCATTTGTTCCGCACACAAAATATACATTTGGCACTATGGTTATTTTATCCAAGAGCTCCTCAATCAAGAAAATGTGTTCACAATCATCCTCACCCACAAATATCTTATCATAATATGTTTATGGGTGTCTAATGCACAGTTTCCCTTTTTGCTTAATGTCCAACGCCATTGGACCTGAACTTCCTTTTACCGGGTCTGGTGGCTCAGTGGACTAATTCGTCCAGTGCAGGGGCCTGTGTTCAAACTCATGGTCACAGGTTCAAATCCCAGCGGGTCTACTCAGCCTTTCATCCATCTGAGGTCAATAAAGTAAGTACCATTGAGTTGGGTAACAATGAACATCTGTTATTCTGCGCCAAGGTGAGCGTGTGCTTTACAAATACACATGTCATGTTATGTTTATGATCTAATTTTTTTGGTGTCAATGGAATGACTTTATGCTTTGGATCTGGTCTAAATAAGGTCTGCCTATGCCGATCTTCTATTTGATCCACAAATTTCTTTTCAATGTCTGTTAGCATGCAGGTCAAATTGTGTCTATGGGCATATGATGTATTTAAGGTAATAGCAGGCACAACATACTCAGACATCCCCTCTACTTCTTTACAGTAATCATATTTGTTCAAGTACTTAAAAACTGGAAATTCTGAGAATACCACATCATAATTCGAGAGGTAGTACTCAAAATGTGCCTTACTATAAAACATGCTCAACAACATACTACATGTAATACCATATGTCATAGGTAAGTGATGGTATTAAATGCCTTCTTCTACTGATGCAGGCACTTGCATACACACACAACAGTCTTTCGCTTCCATCGTATCGACATATTCATCCAACAAACGAGCATATGCATTCAGCTTGAAATCACCTTTTGATAAGTCTACATGTAACATCCGACTAGTCTCCCTGATCATTTCTCTATCTTTTGCGGATGCACCCCCTTGCAAACCTGTGACAGGTGGGGCAAGTGTCGTCTGTTCCCCCTTCCCTATGGGATTTTGAGATTCAACTAAAGATGTAACAATCACCACAGTTATGACAATAAGCACCACGACAATAAGGGTACCAATTATGCACTTTTTCTTGCGTTCTGAATTGTCAGACTCCATTTTGAACCACTGTTGGTATCTTGAGGTACAAACGAAATCAACAAAGTCTCTTTTCTTCTTTTCTTTGCTTTATCCTGCTATTTGCAATGTCTCTTTATTATTCTTTATCCATTTGATTGTTGCAATATATAGTCCAATAACACTAAACCTATTGTAGAGATGTAGTCAGCCCTATCCTTTAATTCTTCTTCTATTGAACATCCCTAAATTTTAATCTTCTTCCACTTGGGCCTAGGTTATCTTCTTTCTAAAGCCTAACGAGTTCTTATTTCACAATTCAAGCTTCATCAATAATGATATTAGATCCAAGTAAAGTAAGAACAAGTTGCAGAATCTCTGCCCAAATTTCTCCCAGATCTTGTGCAGTGGGGTGCCAACCGAAGGTAGGGAAATTAACCTGGTTAAGGATCAGAAATCGTAAATCACTCAGCCTTGGTGGATCGGGGACGGTCAGTTTTAAGATTCCGAAAGCCTCAACTCCAGGTACCAGCAACTGAATATCAATTGATAGGGTCCCCCCCCCCGTAACTCACTGTGCCAGTCCCCAACCTCCTGGAGTTCCTCGGTCTCTGCATCTGCAGCCAGGTAAGTCCACTCAGGAGATGCATACTTTTGAGATGGTACCCTCTCTCTTCTAGATCATCTTATACCATCTGATCACTCTTCGGCTTCACTTTGATCTGATTCAGACGTTTCAGGAATCGGAACGAGATTGTTCTCAGATGCAAGCCTTATGTTTAGCCTTTCTTTTCTTGTCGGACACTTTTCTGCTTCTGCACCTGTTCTCCTCTTGTCCTCTTGATCTGATCTTTCTGCACCAGGCCTTTCACCTTGCTTTGGTTCAACGTTCACTTCTGCAATCTTGTTTATGTCAGGTTCTGAACTCAACTCTGGAACGGCTTGATCTCTTCTTTCTTGCTCAGTTGATTGTTCAGCCTCATCACCGATGCTTACGATTTGACCTGTTCCTGCACCGTCTGTTGTGTTTTCAATTGCTCTTCTCGGAACAAGGGGAGTCAAATCAAATCAGATCAAAACAGCTTTATTCGGTGTGAGGTAAACAACCATAAAAGCATACTAATAATCTTTTCTGTCTCAAAATGTTACATTGTTACATTGATCTAATAGAGCATTATGAGAGACGTACACAACAATAAAAAAGATAGAAGCAAAGTAAAAAATATTTCGTAATCAGTCTAAACATTGTGGTAAGGCACAAACTATGAGCATATTTGAATTAGCTAATGAACATCATGTAAAGTGCAATGTGCAAAGCAGCCTACAAAACAGCGATGTTTCAAAATCAGTCTATGCGTCACAATAAAACGCAAACTATGGGCGTGTTTAAATTAGCTAATAAAGCTCACATAAAGTGCAATGTGCAAAGCAGCCTACATCATAAGGTGCAAAAGGAAAGCCTGTATCATGTTTGTACATGATGTGCAAAATTAGCAAACAGCTTAATGGGGATAAATCGCATTTCATACTAACGTTAACATTTTTATAAATAAATATAAATGATAAGTTGTTGGTATATATTCGAGTTAAAAAACTATACGTTATGCTTCGCCTAAATAAAACAACATACAAAGTGGCCTGTTTCAGAATGCGTGCTAAAATCTAAAGGGGTGAAGTGATGTTTTGTGAATTCATTCCTCCAGATTTTCCAATGTTAATGCATCCAGATGTGTAAGATCTCTTCTTCTCCTAAAAGCCCTTTGTATAAATACGATAACTGAGTTAATAATTTTTAAGTTATCAAAACCACTTATAAAATTAAAAGCATGTTTAAATTGGAAAAGCATATTCGATAAAAAGAGTGGTTTTAAAACTGACTTCTGAATGTCCTTATAAAAACTACAAAAGAGCATAACGTGCAACGTGGACTGGGGCGATTTTCCATCACATGGACAACGGGGTAGAATATTAGACCACTTTTCCGTTCTGGGGAATGCCACTAAATTGTGCAAAGTACCAAACCTTAATCTGGTCAGATAAAATCTGTGTTGTATATTTCTTACCAAGATTAAGTATGTTTGTATTCCCATCTCAAGGGGCGTTCACAGTAGGCAACAACACTTCGCTTAGTGCCAGCATCCTCCATTCTTACTAATTCCTTAGCAATAGTATATTTAAGTTTCACGTCACTTTTACTATGCTCCAGAATATGTGCTATTCTCTTACTGTGATCGAGGGCCAGGCAGTCCATAATTAAGTCTTTAGTGAATTTAGTTTCGTCTTTTGCCCAAATCCCTTGCCAGAAAGTAAGACCCGCTATGTGGATAGAATCACTTAAATTTGGTACAGACAATTCTTTATGCACAATATAGTTAGCTGTAGAACTTGGGACTGCCAATAATCTTTTTAAAAATTTGTTTTCTTGTATTTGCAGCAAATCAATGTTGGCTCTCCCCCATATAGCTGCCCCGTAGCAGACCCCTGCCATACATTTAGTTCTCTACAGGGCAAGAATTTCCCGAATCGGTTTATTTCCTATTTTAGCTAAAAATCTGAAAATACCCTCCGTTGTTCTTAAAAATTTCAGATTACATAGTTTTATATGGGAGTTCCAACTGCCACTTCTATTAAAAAGCAGTCCCAAGTATGAAAAAGATGAACTCTATTTATCACTACTCCTCCCACTTGATGTTCTCTAGTTTTTTGCTTATTGCTTCCACATGTCATAACGAATGTCTTGTTAAGGTTAAGCTGGAGGTCCTTTTCTGTCATGAATGATGCAAATGTATCTACTAGGCGTTGAATAGGACAGCTTCGTCCGCGTATAAAAGTACAGCAGTGGGGCGCATTCCGATTTTTGGGGGCATCAAACAATTGCTTTTGTAAAAAAATATTTACATTATTAATATATAAAGAAAAAAGGAGGGGCGCTAAAACGCATCCTTGGCGTATGCCCCGAGTGACTCTAGGGTCTGAGGTACATTCACCCATGGTGCCATAACGTACTCTGGCAGTAAGGTAAGTGTAAATCTGGGATAAGTATATTATAATATCTACTGGGGCACCTAGCTCCTTCATAGTTTGCCATAATTTGGCATGGTTGACCAGATTGAATGCACAGGTGAGGTCCACGAAGCAAAGGTGTAAAGTCCTTTCTATGGCCAAGGTGTATGTTCCAATCAGTAGCTCCAGATTTACACATTGCTCCACCGTCCCAATACCCCTTCTGAAACCATACTGTGCCTCCGTCAAGATGTTATTAGCGTCAGCCCAGGTTTCCAGCCTTCCCAGCATGATTCTTCCCATGACTTTGGAGGTTGAATCAAGAAGGGATATTGCGCAGTAGCAGTTAGCCTTACTTCTGTCCCCTTTTTTAAAAAAATGGGTACAATAGTACTTTGTACCCAGGATGCAGGCATTACCCCTTCTAAAGTAGCATTAAAAACCTTTAATAAAATTGGTGTCCAAAAGTCAATATCATGTTTAAAAACATCGATGGATACCCCATACGGACCAGCGAACTTCCCAATGGTGCTTTTTTTCAAGGCTGTTTCAATTTCTTCTAGCGTTATTGGGAGTGAGTTTACCGGCTCAACCCAGATGATATAGCCGTTATTACAGGTGGAGGCTTCGATGCCATCAGAGTTAAACATGCGTTCAAAATGTGTTGTCCAGTCTTCTGGAGGAATGGCAGCATCAATTCTCACCACTGTGTTCTCCCTAAAAAAGGGATTATCAATTATTTTCCAAAATAGGGCTGTGTCTCGTGTCTCAGCAGCCTGGGTTAATTTTTTCCATGCCTCCTCTCGAATTTCTATTTTCCTTTGATTCAAGATATTTTTATAATTTTTCCTCAGGGTTCTTATTCTAGCACTATCCCTGGGTATATATTTCAATGCACATTTTAATTCCCTGTTTAACCTGGAACAATCTTGGTTAAACCATCTGGGATTGGTGTTACGGGGCTTTTGTCTTATTTTGGGTTGAGAGATCACCGGCGATTTCACTCGTAATATTACAGAAAGCGTTTATTATTTCTTCATCTGTGGAGGAACTATCCAGACAGACAATAACCTCGTTTTGTTTTTTCTTTTTGAGGTTATCCATAAATATCGCAGGGTTCACGGCTGTCCATTTAATTGAGACTCCATTGTTGCCCTGTGGTTCTATATTTATATCTGCTACATTGCCCATCCCTTGACGTGCCGAGCTAAGCTTCAGGGACAGAGTTAACGAGGAATGGTCACTCAGCAAATTTGCACTAATTGACAATTTTTCTACCAGCGTTATTGGGAGTGAGTTTACCGGTTTAACCCAGATGATATAGCCATTATTACAGGTGGAGGCTTCGATGCCATCAGAGTTAAACATGCGTTCAAAATGTGTTGTCCAGTCTTCTGGAGGAATGGCAAAATCAATTCTCACCGCTGTTTTCTCCCTAAAAAAGGGATGATCAATTATTTTCCAAAATAGGGCTGTGTCTCGTGTCTCAGCAGCCTGGGTTAATTTTTCCCATGCCTCCTCTCGGATTTCTATTTTCCTTTGATTCAAGATATTTTTATAATTTTTCCTCAGGGTTCTTATTATTCTAGCACTATCCCTGGGTATATATTTCAATGCACATTTTAATTCCCTGTTTAACCTGGAACAATCTTGGTTAAACCATCTGGGATTGGTGTTACGGGGCTTTTGTCTTATTTTGGGTTGAGAGATCACCTGCGATTTCATTCGTAATATTACAGAAAGCGTTTATTATTTCTTCATCTATGGAGAAACTATCCAGACAGACAATAACCTCGTTTTCTTTTTTCTTTTTGAGGTTATCCATAAATATCGCAGGGTTCACGGCTGTCCATTTAATTGAGACTCCATTGCTGCCCTGTGGTTCTATATTTATATCTGCTACATTGCCCCTCCCTTCACGTGCCGAGCTAAGCTTCAGGGACAGAGTTAACGAGAAATGGTCACTCAGCAAATTTGCACTAATTGACAATTTTTCTACCAGGCCCCTGCAGTTAGCCGACACAATGAAATGATCAATATTAGAAGACGATCTGATGCCTACGTAAGTGGACAAGGCTATCTCTCTGTCACAATTGTCTGTTTCCGTAACTGCTAAGTTATATTTGTGAATGGTTTTATTAATTGTCTCCCCATAATGATCATGTGAAAAGTGTGGAATTCGTTCCCCGAAACGGTCACAATAACCACATGATTCTTCCTTGAAAATAGCGCATGTCTCACAATTAAAATCACCTGCCCAGATAAGCATGTACTCTCCTCCCACGACCTTTAAAAAATGTTCAAGATCTGCTTCTAGTAAGTTTATCACCCCGGGTCTTGTATCATCGAATATGTTGCTATAATAGTTTATTATAACTATAGGTTGATTCCCCTCCAAATAAAAATACAAAAACTTTGACCTAGTGTTTGATTTGTTTAAAATTAAAGGTGAAGTTACAGATATTCAAATGGCTAGAACTCCTTTTGCTCTCCCACTTCTGGAGGGGCTAGCTTTAGTACAGATTACTTGAAGGCCATTAATTAAAAAGAGCTCGGTATGCCATGTTTCCTGCAACAAAATTAAAGCACGCCCCTCGATTGCTTTTAACCATGTTTCAGGTCAAGTCAAGAAAGCTTTATTCGATGATTGTCATAAAAGCATACAAAATTTATATATATACACAATTACAGACGACATATTAAAAATAGTTTAAGACAATAAATAAAGGCATTTGCAAAAAGATTAACATTACAGGGTATAGGGGTGGTTATCCCGCCAACATTTTGTTCCTGATCACCCATGCCCTTCCTAGAAACTTGGCAACAGATATGTAGACAAATGGGATTTCAGCAGAACGCATAATACGCACTGCCGCCTTAGCATTTCTGGTACCCAGCTGTCGGCACATTGATTTTAACCAGAACTGGCGGGGAATTACATAGGATGGACATTGAAACAGAAAATGATTGACCGATTCAATAGGTGCAGTACAGCCAGGACAATTAAGCACGTTAGACACGGCCCATCTAGATGTAAACTCTCTTACTGGGAGACTGCCGACCCTGAATTGAAAATATAGCTTCCTGTCCAGAGGATTTGTAATGTCATCCCAAAAAGGTGCCAAAGAAATAGTATCCTTAAAATCAAGAAAGATACCAGACAATGAAAGCAGGGCTGTGGATCTAAAAACTCGAGTTGCTACCTTTTCCCAATATAAAGCCTTCAATACTTGCTTAGACGGGAAGCTAACGTTTAGTGGATCCTCCCACAAAATTTTTAAGCCCAGGTCCTGGAACGAATCACGCAATCTACGGAGCCACTTGACCTTATGAAAGGTGTCCAATTTGATAATATCCATCAGGCCAAGAGCAAAGAGCCTAAGTTCAGGAGTCACCCATAGGCGTCTCCAATATAAAACTGGGCGAAACAGGGCAATTAGTGCTATTGGCCTTATACCTAAATCATAGGACAGAGGGCAAAGGGGAGTGCTCTGAGGTAGTTTAGTGAGATTCCTTAAGAATCTATTTTCAGAGGTAGATAGTTTATATACATTATCAAATCCCCACAATTCTACTCCGTAGAGTGCAGCACCAACCACTTTACCATCGTACACCCGAAGAGCAGGGTTAATGGATTTAGTCAGGGATTTGGCGTGTTCTTTACTTAACGCGCCAGAGAGCTGGGAGTGTTTAAGGGATGCCAAATCTACTTGCTTTTTCCATCCCAGATCATGTTGAATGCAAATACCTAGATAAGTAAAATCTTGGACCTGGTCCAATGGCATATTATTCATATATATTTTACTTTTAAAAGATTTCGACTGGTTAAAAGACATAAATTTAGATTTTAAAACATTAATTTCAAGGCCGCGGGCTGAGCTGAAGTCCTCGAAAATACCTAGTGACTTCTGTAGGCCGCTCGGTGTTTTAGAAATTATAAGACAATCGTCAGCAAACATTAAAATAGGAATTTTTCCACCTGCCAAAGAGGGGGCATCTACATTTGCATCTATTAGTAATGTGGCCACATCGTTGATATACAGGGAAAATAAAGTTGGTGCGAGTACGCATCCCTGTCTGACCCCCTTCTGGATAGGAAACTGTTTAGTCACTTGGCCGACACCACCCCATCGAATCTGTGCAAAATTATCTGCATGAAGTCTGGCGATTAGGGAGATTAGGACAGCAGGCATCCCCATCTTATCTAAAGTAGCCCATAGGGATGCCCGGGGGACAAGATCAAAGGCTGCCCTAAGATCTATAAAGGCAGCATATAAGCTGCCCCCCCCTAAGTAGACCACTTTCCAGTAGAGCATAGCAAAATGCAGCACCTGGTCAATGGTGCTTATTCTAGCTCTAAAACCAGCTTGTAAATGGGAAAGGATTGCATTCTCTAAAGCCCAGTCCAGCACTTTATTCAGGATCAACCTGCCTAGAATCTTTTGCGTAGTATCAATCAAACTGATTGGACGATAGTTAGCAGGGAGGGACTTGTCTCCTTTCTTGAACACCGGGATAATTTCAGCACCTTTCCAGAAAGTGGGGATCGGGGCACCTCTGGCAATCAAGTTGGCTAAAATTAAGATATAGTTTCCCCAAGATTTGCTATTATTCAAAAAAATATCAGCAGGGACTCCATCCATCCCAGGGGCTTTTCCAGGAACCAGTGTCTTAAGGGCAATAGCAACATCACCTATGGAAAATGCATCTTCCTTGTAAAAGATAATTTGATAATTAGAAAAGGGGCACGTATCTTCTTCAACAGCATAAAGGACCTCAAAATGTTTGACCCAAGCATCTTGCGAAACCCAATTTTGGGGTTTATCAGGGTTACCCCCAGTACCCCATCTAAAAACAGACCAGAAACGTCTCATATCCTTTTGGGCACCTGCTTCCCTAAGTTCCTGCCATCTTTGGAAGTCCCACGCTCTCTTCGATTTAAAGATAGCTTGCTTATAGGCATATCTGGCGGTGCGAACTTTGAGACTATCGCCAGATTTTAGTGCAATTCCCAAGTTCACACGAGCATTTTTACATTCAGTAGAATACCATCGTGTTGAAAAATCTTGTTTGGGCTTAGGTACTTTGCAAGGCCTTACAAAAATATTTTTAAGTTCAAGGAAAAAAGAATCGTGGATCGACATTTCAGGTATGCAATGTGATTCCAAGAGACACTGGTTATATACGACCCCTAAATCTTGGGTGGCAAGCTCTAAGCTATTTAAAATACGTGTTAAACATTCTTGACTTTGGACAATCTTAGTCCACTTAACATGGCGCAGATCGTTAGTGATAACTACATCTTGTTGGTACTGCGGAGGAAAATCACTATGGGCAATGGGGGTCACCCAATACAAGATAGACAAAGAGAGGGGATTGTGGTCACTCTCCAGTCTGTCTATGACCACCATGCCCCTCAGGGTTTCCCAAAGATCTAGTGATAGCAGAATATAATCAATCCTGCTAGTACGGCAACCACTCTTGAAGGTAATAGTCCCTAACTTGTCTTGTTCAGTCCTGCCATTTGTTGCACGAAGCCCCATATTCAAACAGAGGGCATTAATCTGGATTGCTAGTTCAGTCCAGCGAATAGCAGGTTCAAGGTCTAGACTTGGGACACCCCATAAGTCATCCTCTACTTCTGAAATACTCCGATCAACACCAAGAAGGGGTTCGAAGGTTGTATTAAAATCACCAGCTAAAATAACATGGGAGTGTTGGGAATAAGAAAGCATAAGTTCATCCAATCGGCCTAAGGTATCAGACTTCTTTCCACCTGTGCTTCTAATGTAAACATTATAAATATCCAGGAACTTTCCATCTTTAAACTTGAGGTTAAGCAACTGGATATCTGGGTGTGAGGTAGGAAGCTCCTTAACAATGACACCAAGATCCTGCCTAATCCAAATGGTGAGACCACCGGAGGGGCGACCCTTTTTACCCTTGACCGCCAAAACATTGAAGTTCAGGAAACCCAACAAAAACTGGGCCTCAAGTATCCAGGTCTCCTGGAATAAGCAGATATCATAAGAATTAATAAATGATACCCAATTTGGATCTTCCAATTTAGATTTTAGCCCTGCAATATTCCAGGACAAAAGCATCCCAAACTCGGCGTGGGATGCACTGTCCACCTCTTGGGTCTCCGGAATAATACTCAATTGATTTACCCTTACCGGGTCTGTGGAGAGGCCTTCCATCCCCCCACTAGCCAAAATACCTGGCTCAACATTTGGGGCTTTATCGGACAGCAAAGAGCAAACAGGAAAAGCTGCTGGGCTACACTCTTTACGCAGTCAGTCATTTTGTTCTAGGTACGACTCTCCCAGGGGCAATCTAGAGGCACCATCTAGGCGAGAAGAACAAGTAGGAGTAGACCTCATTTGGATTGCAGAGTAATCCGGGGAACAGCTTCTAAACTCGAGGTTAATTAAGTTGTCTGCTATAATAGAATCGGTAAAAGTAACCTCAATAAAATCCATCCCTCTACCAGCCTGGGAGATCCTACTTACTCTGGCTATTTCGGCTCTAATTACAGAGCAACAACCCCTTACGTGCCTAATCCAATGGATAACCTTGTTGGTCAGGGATTCACTGGTTTCATACTCAGACCCAGAGGACAAACTAGGGACATTCACCATATAGATTTTCCGAGGGTGCGGAACACGAGTATGTGGCCCAAGATTTTGTATTTGATGATGGAAGTTACCCCTAGGGTTGATACCAGATCTTTCGTCAACAAGTGAGGGTCCTCCAGCATACAAGGTATTCTGACACATACCAGGGGGACCAGGGAGGACTCTAACAGGATGTCTAGCAAGAGATGCAAACTGGGTGATGATCAGCCCTAGATTGAGCTAGAGAACGGGACTGATTGCTCGGAGGGCAAGAGACATGAGACAGAGTCTTACTACGTATGTTAAGTGACTGATGTAAACCATCTACCGCTTCAGGAGGGGCCATAGACAGAACCCCTCCAGCTGAGGTAGAATCAAGTTTAAGATGGGTGCCAGAGCCCAAATTAGACTCTTCTAGTTTTTTGACAGCAACCGTTAACAACTCAATCTTATTTTGCATGGTTTCAATCAAAGAGCAAAGATTTTTCACTATCACCACTAGAGATTTCACATCCTGATTACTAGGTTCAGTCCCCAGAAGAACCTCTGTTAAATTCGTGGTAAAACTTTCTCCAGATGTAGAGGCACCCGGATTAGAGACCAAGGGTTCAATGGAAGGCAAGACAGGGGTACAAGTATCGATGTCAATTTCACTCAATACAGAAAACCTATTGCAACAAACAATGCCAGATAATTCATTGGAGGCAAGAGGAGGCTTAGGAGAATGAGCTTGCCCCACAGCCAATGACGCAGTAGGAGTAATAGGAGCCAATACTTTGTCTATTTCCTCATTTGATATATCCTCCCCAACCTTTTTCGAGAGAAACATGTCCGGAACCGTAACAACACCTCTGACAATCTCCCTCCTCCCACTTACGGCAGTTGGAGGGGTGGGATTAAATAGGTCCCCGCATTCATCAATGATGACATCTATGCGGTCCATCACACAGTTACTCCCCGCATGGTGATGAGATTTCTTCGATTTAGTCCTCCTCAACTTAGATTTAGCGGGCAGAGATCTTGATGACTCGGACCCACCCTCCGGAGTTTTCCTCTTGGCTTAAAACATAGACACAATAGCAGTACCTTAGAGTCCCGGGTACGCGATATCAGAGACTTGGCCGACCCGACCCTGGTCGACCCCGGACGGCCACAGACGGCCCGCCCTCTGCCCGGGCTCAGCCCGGCGTCGCCCGCGCGCATCCCGCGACACGGAGGCAGCGGCGTTCTTTTAAGCGCCTCGTGGCGCAAACAGGGCGTCCGCGGGTCCGGTGGCGCTCAGGATGCTGGGGGATGTAGTTTCTACCCTGTCCCCGCTCTGCGGCCGCTAGTGTGGATGGCGGCGGCGGGGGACTGCAGCACAGCAGGTAGGCAGCGCTGGTAGAGGCAGCAGCAGGAAACTCCTCGCAATGGCCAGCTCAACACAGGGACCCGCTCCGCCGAGGCAGCGGCGTTCTTTTAAGCGCCTCGTGGCGCAAACAGGGCGTCCGCGGGTCCGGTGGCGCTCAGGATGCTGGGGGATGTAGTTTCTACCCTGTCCCCGCTCTGCGGCCGCTGGTGTGGATGGCGGCGGCGGGGGACTGCAGCACAGCAGGTAGGCAGCGCTGGTAGAGGCAGCAGCAGGAAACTCCTCGCAATGGCCAGCTGAACACAGGGACCCGCTCCGCCGAGGCAGCGGCGTTCTTTTAAGCGCCTCGTGGCGCAAACAGGGCGTCCGCGGGTCCGGTGGCGCTCAGGATGCTGGGGGATGTAGTTTCTACCCTGTCCCCGCTCTGCGGCCGCTGGTGTGGATGGCGGCGGCGGGGGACTGCAGCACAGCAGGTAGGCAGCGCTGGTAGAGGCAGCAGCAGGAAACTCCTCGCAATGGCCAGCTGAACACAGGGACCCGCTCCGCCGAGGCAGCGGCGTTCTTTTAAGCGCCTCGTGGCGCAAACAGGGCGTCCGCGGGTCTGGTGGCGCTCAGGATGCTGGGGGATGTAGTTTCTACCCTGTCCCCGCTCTGCGGCTGCTGGTGTGGATGGCGGCGGCGGGGGACTGCAGCACAGCAGGTAGGCAGCGCTGGTAGAGGCAGCAGCAGGAAACTCCTCGCAATGGCCAGCTGAACACAGGGACCCGCTCCGCCGAGGCAGCGGCGTTCTTTTAAGCGCCTCGTGGCGCAAACAGGGCGTCCGCGGGTCCGGTGGCGCTCAGGATGCTGGGGGATGTAGTTTCTACCCTGTCCCCGCTCTGCGGCCGCTGGTGTGGATGGCGGCGGCGGGGGACTGCAGCACAGCAGGTAGGCAGCGCTGGTAGAGGCAGCAGCAGGAAACTCCTCGCAATGGCCAGCTGAACACAGGGACCCGCTCCGCCGAGGCAGCGGCGTTCTTTTAAGCGCCTCGTGGCGCAAACAGGGCGTCCGCGGGTCCGGTGGCGCTCAGGATGCTGGGGGATGTAGTTTCTACCCTGTCCCCGCTCTGCGGCCGCTGGTGTGGATGGCGGCGGCGGGGGACTGCAGCACAGCAGGTAGGCAGCGCTGGTAGAGGCAGCAGCAGGAAACTCCTCGCAATGGCCAGCTGAACACAGGGACCCGCTCCGCCGAGGCAGCGGCGTTCTTTTAAGCGCCTCGTGGCGCAAACAGGGCGTCCGCGGGTCCGGTGGCGCTCAGGATGCTGGGGGATGTAGTTTCTACCCTGTCCCCGCTCTGCGGCCGCTGGTGTGGATGGCGGCGGCGGGGGACTGCAGCACAGCAGGTAGGCAGCGCTGGTAGAGGCAGCAGCAGGAAACTCCTCGCAATGGCCAGCTCAACACAGGGACCCGCTCCGCCGAGGCAGCGGCGTTCTTTTAAGCGCCTCGTGGCGCAAACAGGGCGTCCGCGGGTCCGGTGGCGCTCAGGATGCTGGGGGATGTAGTTTCTACCCTGTCCCCGCTCTGCGGCCGCTGGTGTGGATGGCGGCGGCGGGGGACTGCAGCACAGCAGGTAGGCAGCGCTGGTAGAGGCAGCAGCAGGAAACTCCTCGCAATGGCCAGCTGAACACAGGGACCCGCTCCGCCGAGGCAGCGGCGTTCTTTTAAGCGCCTCGTGGCGCAAACAGGGCGTCCGCGGGTCCGGTGGCGCTCAGGATGCTGGGGGATGTAGTTTCTACCCTGTCCCCGCTCTGCGGCCGCTGGTGTGGATGGCGGCGGCGGGGGACTGCAGCACAGCAGGTAGGCAGCGCTGGTAGAGGCAGCAGCAGGAAACTCCTCGCAATGGCCAGCTGAACACAGGGACCCGCTCCGCCGAGGCAGCGGCGTTCTTTTAAGCGCCTCGTGGCGCAAACAGGGCGTCCGCGGGTCTGGTGGCGCTCAGGATGCTGGGGGATGTAGTTTCTACCCTGTCCCCGCTCTGCGGCTGCTGGTGTGGATGGCGGCGGCGGGGGACTGCAGCACAGCAGGTAGGCAGCGCTGGTAGAGGCAGCAGCAGGAAACTCCTCGCAATGGCCAGCTGAACACAGGGACCCGCTCCGCCGAGGCAGCGGCGTTCTTTTAAGCGCCTCGTGGCGCAAACAGGGCGTCCGCGGGTCCGGTGGCGCTCAGGATGCTGGGGGATGTAGTTTCTACCCTGTCCCCGCTCTGCGGCCGCTGGTGTGGATGGCGGCGGCGGGGGACTGCAGCACAGCAGGTAGGCAGCGCTGGTAGAGGCAGCAGCAGGAAACTCCTTGCAATGGCCAGCTGAACACAGGGACCCGCTCCGCCGAGGCAGCGGCGTTCTTTTAAGCGCCTCGTGGCGCAAACAGGGCGTCCGCGGGTCCGGTGGCGCTCAGGATGCTGGGGGATGTAGTTTCTACCCTGTCCCCGCTCTGCGGCCGCTGGTGTGGATGGCGGCGGCGGGGGACTGCAGCACAGCAGGTAGGCAGCGCTGGTAGAGGAAGCAGCAGGAAACTCCTCGCAATGGCCAGCTGAACACAGGGACCATGTTTCATTATTGAGCTTGTGTTTAATTCCAGCCACGTTCCATGACATAATGTGTAATGATTCATTTATTCGGATCAATTTTTGCACCTCCGGCGGTTTATGATTAAAATTATTTCCCTGATTTTTAATAGGTACCTCAGGCGTATCCTCCCGATAAAATGGGACTTGGAGACCGCCAGCTGACTTATTCCTGGTTACAGAGCATTCTAGACCACTTTCTGAAGTGATACCCGTTTCCACCCTCTGTCAATCAATATCACTACACCCTTTCAATGGTTCGTACCGGTTGTTAGTGGGCACAAGTTGGTTTGAGTTAAAAATATGGGGGTGTACTACTACTGGCTTCGCTGCGTTCGAGCCTATAAAAGAAACCTAGTGGTACGGCTGTTATATGGTCATTTTGGCTAAAGCTGGACAATGTGGTGTTACTCAAGATTCTTTCCAAGAGATTCCCTTCCAGGTGCCTGCTACGGAAATTCACCACAACACAATCCACCCGGCTCGTTTTCCTACAGTTACCTACCCAGCTTACTCTTCTAAGCATGATTATATTTTGTTGCAATACATTAACATCACAGTTTGTTTTTAAAGAAAACCAGTGTACTACTTGGTTTTTCAATGAATCGTTTGTTTCACGGATTGTATGAGCTAGCCTAGGAGCCTTTTTCAAAATGATCACATATGGGGTTGCCTGAGGGAGGAGATGCAGTGGCTCTTCTTTGTTACCAGCTTCCGCAACCCCGGTAGAAATAACCTCTTGATTAGATTTTGCCAGTTTTGAATGAGGTCACATTGTCGTCCTTAATATGCGTTGGCGTTTCAACAGATTGTAGCTTTTGTCTGACCCTCGAAGATTGTACAGCGGTCGTTATTGTTCTTTTGGGCGCACCAGCAGAGGGGGCGATACCTATATCTTCTATTGGCCTTGTAACTAGTTATTATTAATTCCAGACGTACTCAATTGTTTTTTGGAAATTATTTCAGGGACCAAGTCTTTCAAGAAAGTCACATCCTTTTGGACTAGCTTTATTTCTGACATCGTTGCTCTATATTGTCCAATTTGCCATATAGCTTTTTGAAGAGTGTTTCAATATTTTGTGACCCTAGTGCTTTGCTGGTAGAGTTATTATCCCCCTTTATTGATCCGAGGTTATTTTTAGCCTTTGGTTTTGTTTTACTGTCGGGATCCCCCTGTGACCATTTGTGTGTTGGCGCGATGGTTTAAATTTTTTAGCAGGTGGGGAGGGTGGATGAGTACTGTTGGACAGGATTTAAATCTCCAGTGGAGTTGTTAAAATACATGGATTAGATGCGTTCACAATACTGTCCTTATCCTCTTCAATAATCGGTTGTGACTCTGAGTTTTTATTTTTCCAGTCACTCATGAATATAGTGGGATCGCTCACACCCTCTGATGCAGATTCTTTCAGTGCAGCATCGAGTGCAAATTTAGTTGCTGCAAGTTGTTCCTCAACGTGTACGATCTCGCTATTGAGTAATTCCACAGCAGTTGTCAAGTACTTAGTAATTGGGGCACTTTTAGTATGTGATTTTCCCCCAGAGGGCGGTAGTTTCCTTTTGCCCATACTCCTAAAGCGACAGTAAACACTTAGGGGTGCAAAATAGGCCGGTCTCTGTGTAGTCCTGTTCTTAAGGATCAAGGGGGGTGGCTCAGCCCAGACTCGGTCTGTTGCGGACAGGTGCAGACGGGTCACCCCTTGACCCGAGCTTCGCCTAGGTGTGGCCCGGCCACGCCCATGCACGTACGGTGCTGCGGGAGCCCCGGCCTGTTTATGAGCGCATCCTGGCACGTTGGAAAGCGTGGGCGGCGAGCGTGCCCCTATGGATGCTGGGGGCTGTAGTCTCTCCCCTCATCACGGCTCTGGGAAGATGGTGCAGCTGCCCGTGGCAGTAGTGATGTGGGCTCAGATAAGGCTCTCGCTGCAGGCAAAGGTTACTGGCAGGGTTTAAGGCAGAAGGGGAGTTGTTTCCTCAACAGGCTCTGGAACTCAACGAGTATGCGAAGAGTGAATCCAATTTGGTAATCCTCTACACTTCACAGCCATACTTGTGACCAGAATAATCTGGAAGGGTCCTCGCCAGCGAGGAGCAAGGCAGCTCTTCCTCACGTGCGTTTCAGACAAGCACCCAGTCACCAGGGTTAAGATCATACAGCAGGTCTCTCGAGGTGGATGCAGTTGCAGCCTCGACCTGGTAGGACACAGAATTAACCACATCAGCCAGTCCCCTACAATAATACAATACCAAATCATCTGTGATGTTTATCAATGCTGTAGCTGGCACTGTAGACAATCGCATAGCTCTTCCCATCAGTATCTCATGGGGAGAGAGTCCTGTCCTCCTATCAGGAGTTGATGAACACACCTTTGACACCCTCATCTTGATTGTACCATTTATCTGCTCTACAAGACCAGAAGCCTCAGGCCTGTAACTACAGTGCAATCTCTGATCAATGTTCAAAGCTGTACACAACAACTTCATGATTTCATTATGGAAGTGTGTTCCTCTATCTGTCTCCACCGAGGTCCGAAATCCAAACCGCGGTATCAGTTCTCTTAAGAGCAGTTTTGCCACTGTGAGACTGTCACATTGTCTAGTTGGATATGCCTCAACCCAACGTGAAAAGATACACACCACTTCCAAAACATATCTCAACCTATTGCACCTCGGCATCTCAATAAAGTCCAATTGTATCCTATTGAAAGGACCTCCTGATCTTCCAATGTGACTCATTGCCACCACAGTTCTCTTTCCAACATTCATTTGTTGATACGTAACACACCTGTGATACACTGCTTCAGCACTCATGCGAAATCGTGGGTTAAATCACGTTTGCCTAAACACTCGCACCATAGCATCTCTCCCAAGATGAACTGCTCCATGAATTTGCTGTGCCATTGGGCTCATTAAACAATTGGGTAGTACTGCTCTGTCATCTGTTGATACCCAAATGCCATCTTCTCTCTCTTCACAGCCTGCTCTGACCCATGATGCAGCTTCCTCCTCTGGGACCTCATCCTGCAGCTGCTTCACCTCATCCCAAGTATCGGCTACAGCTAACATCATGCTGAGCTTGGTCTCTTCTGTGCTCTCTCCTACATATTCTCCATTAAAAACACAAACATGTATAGTACAAAAACGAAACTCGAAGCAAAAAGACCTAGGCAATTAACTGGTCATAAAAAGACCTATAGCAGGCTCATTGATATATGTACAGACTCAGTGTACTAAACATTTATTTTAAAATCTTCATTTTAATCTTATAAATTCATAATAAAATCAATTTAATCCAAGATACCGAGACATACTGTGTTTAACGAGATATTACCAAAATATAAAATACATTTATACAAACAAATATGAATTAATTCAATACACAAAATTTAAACATACAACACAATAACATGTAAACATAAACTAATTATTTCTTATTAAGACATAGTAGCAAGATCTTGGACAAGTTCTTTTTTTGTCTACATGCGTTTCGGCGTGTGAGCGCCTTCTTCAGGACAGCCACAGAAACCTAAATAGATATGCCACAGGAACCAAAATAGATGTTTGAACCTAAGATAAATAAATTACTTGTAGATAGGTTGGAGGGCACGGGACTTTGGAGGGTCAAAGGAGCATTTAGGAAATAAATATTGCTAAAAACAGATATAGAATCATTCTATTAGTCAGTCGATAAGGTATAGTAACTGAGTCATCAGGTAAACCAAACTGGGCCCTCCAGGGTAGTATGTATCTATGATACCAAATGGAAAGCTCTCTCTAATACAAGCAACAAAGATAATCCCGGGTATGCTGATATAATCAGAGCCGCGTGATAATTTCAATAAAAGAATCTAAACATAGATAGACGGAGTTCTCGTCTTGCGGCAAGATTTCCGGGCTCAAGCAGCACAAAAACAAGCCACTTCTTCAGCGTAGTTATTCCCCTTTGTTACGAAGTCCTCTCCCATGGGCTGCACATTTAACCACTGCGATTTCTTTAGGTTTCTGCAAAGCCTCTAGTAGGTGTCGTACAAATTCTCAATAACGGATTGGGAATCCTGAGGACGTCAAAAATCCTCTGTGGCCACAACTGTCCAAAGTCATGAACCACTCCAAACCCATATTGGCTGTCTGTATAGATAGTCAATCGGACACCATTCGCGACTGTACAAGCACGTATCAGAGCAATAAGTTCGGCCACCTGAGCAGAGTATACTCTTTTCAAACAGGCAGCTTCTACCACCCTACCACCCCTAGGATGGTGCACACAGCAAATGCTGCTCTCAAACACCCTTCATTGTCTCTTAAGTATGAACCACCGACAAAAAGGATCAAATCGGATTCAGACAGTGGTTCATCAACAATGTCAGGTCTGGGTTTGGTAGATAGTTCAGTCACATCCAAGCACTCATGCACTTCACAATCCTCTTCTTCCTCTTGTGGAACAGGTAACAATGTGGCAGGATTAAAGGTGGTACAGCGTCTCAGTGTAACATTTTCAGAAGCCAATATAACCTGCTCATACTTTGTAAGTCTGTTATTCGTTAGATACTGTGTCTTGGTTCTTGTCATTAACAGTTCTACTGAATGTGGCACATAAACGATAAGTGGATGACCCATCACCATGCTTTCACATCTCTCAATGCTGACACGTGTTGCAGCAACGGATTTGAGACATCCAGGCAACGCAGAAGCTACTGGATTCAATGTAGCTGAAAAGTATGCCACTGGTCTATAGGCACCTCCATGTGTCTGTACTAGGACTGCTAAAGCACATCCCTCCTTTTCACAACAGAAGAGCGAAAACGCTTTGTTATAATCTGGCATTCCCAGAGCTGGAGAGTGACATAGGCTCTCTCTCAGCTCGTGGAAGGCTTTAAAGCAATCGCTATCCCATGGTACCAGATCACTAATGTCCTTTCGAGTCAATCTCAATAGTGGCTTTGCTTGCAAGGAAATATTTGGGATCCACTGTCGACAATAGCCGATCATTCCCAAAAACATGCGCACTTCTTTCTGTGTTTTTGGAGTACCCAATTGCAGAATCGCCTCAATGCGATCTGGTGACACTCTTTGTTTTCCCTTCTCAATCCGGTGACCCAGATACTGAACTTCAGTCAAACAATACTGGAGTTTGTTTGTAGATACTTTGTGTCCATTCTCTGCCAGATGATTCAGCAAAGCCACAGTATTGATCCTGCTAGCATCTTCAGTCTCAGAGGCGACCAGAAGGTCATCAATGTACTGCACTAGGACTGACCTCTGAGGCATCACCAGCCCTTCAAGATTCTTTTTCAGACACTGGCTAAAGATAAAGGGGCTTTCTGAATACCCCTGAGGGATACGACACCATGTTAACACACAATCGTCCATCCTAAATGAAAATAAAAACTGGCTGTCTTCATGTAATAGTATGGAGAAAAATGCCTGACATAAATCTATGACTGTAAACCATTCTGCCTCACATGGTATCTGAAATAATATAACAGCTGGATTCGGTACTACAGGACAACATGGGATCACGATGTCATTGACCCTGCACAAATCCTGCACTATTCTATACTTGCCACTAGGATCCTGCAGTCACATAATAGGTGAATTACAGGGACTTCCTCTTATCTCTTTAAGAATGGCTTGTGCAATCATAGACTCAATCACAGGTCTTATTCCAGCCACAGCTTCTGGAGAAAATTTATACTACGGAGTTCGTGGAAATTCAGCATTTGGTTTAATCTGTATCTTGACAGGTTCAACCCCTCGGATCAATCCTATTTCCTCTCCTGTGAAATCCCACACCTTCGGAGAGACCGAGTCTCTCAAGTCATGTTGCAACTCCTCTGCCGTGAGTACCACGAATATTTCTGCGCACAAGTTCATATTGGCCATTTTAAAATCTGCATCGTCATCACAGGTTTGAATCTCCACACCTCTCGGAGTGCAAGATATAGTACAATTTAGCTTACACAAAAGATCTTTCCCCAAGAGGTAGAGTGGGCTTTAATTGCACACTACGAACTGGTGTCTATCTTGGAATGGTCCTATTCTCACAGGTAACTTGTTTGTCAATGGGTTAGTCATTCTCTGGTTCGAAACTCCTACCACTTGAATTCTCCTGACAGAGATGAATTTGGAACCACTTCTGTTCTTACTGTGGAGCGCGCAGCTCCAGTGTCTAATAAAAAGGTTATAGGATGTACATTCACTTCTGCATCTACAAACTGTCCACTCTGATCTACTTCTAAGGCCGCACCTAAAGTGCAATCTCCCTGCACCCCCCCTCTGACACTCCTGAGGATCTTGAGTTCGATCAAATCTGTCTTGAATTTCAAAGTAGGGCATCTGAAAATACACCTGATTATTCATAGGTATTCTGGGAGGCTGAGGTACCTGCATTTGCGGCTCAAATCCTCTCTCATACATGGACCTAGGGCTAGTCACGATGTTTAAAGTCTCGGACATCTGTCCCTCTCCTTCATTTTGTAATTGATTTGGTGGATTCAATCGACACTCTCGCTTCCAACGCCCGATTTTATGACAAAAATGACATGCAGTGACCCTCTTTTGATTTGCTACCCAATCACCTCCTGTACCGACATCCATTCCCCTTCCTCTTCCCTGTCCAGGTTGGGGTACCATCTGTTGACCCATTCCTCTACCACTTCCTCTACCTCGACCCATTCCTCCTCCAATCCCATACATCTGATCGGGCCTTTCGGCATTCCTCAGTTGTACCAACATCAACTTGTCTTTCACTTTCTTTTGTGTCGATTCCACTTGACCACTACAGTATTTTGCATAACGCAGACTTTCATCAATCGTTTTATTCTGCCAACAGATCAAGTGGGTCTTTATCATCAAACTAATATCAGATTTCAATCCCAGCACAAACTT